>NC_136368.1:4469166-5950000 GCF_037039965.1 Doryrhamphus excisus | reverse complement strand
GAAATATGATCTCAGGGAAGAACTACATTTGAAACACTTATATGCTAGGACTACGTTAAAAAGCCATAGCATTTCAGTATGTGGAATCAAACTATGGAATGGATTGAGTAAGGAAATCAAACAATGCACAACGATGAGCCAATTCAAGAAACAATACAAGCAGTTGATGTTTGCTAAATACAAGGATGAAGAGTCTTGAACCAGTCATGATGTGCTATATATATCACTATATTGACACTTACTATGGTACCCATTATATCATTGTATGGTCATATCACCTTGTACTTCGGTACGAGGTACATTATTAAAAAAAAACAAAAAAAAAACCTAAACTGTATTATGGAAAGCAGGAAGTGAACAAATGTAACAGTTACTGATTGTAAAAGTACCAGATAGAGGGGTAGGATTTAATAAGCCTTGCTTCTTTCTACTCCTTTTGGACATGTGGAACTGGGAACTGATTATGTGATGCATTCAATTGTAATCTGATGCATGTTCAAATGAAATAAAACCATTACCATTACCAAAGTGAGCGAGGCAATAGTTTTTTCCAACTACAACATCTTGTCATTTAATGGAGTGTAACATTATCTCATCTGAACTCAAAGAACAAGGTATCAGATATCTACCATAGTCTTTTGATAATAACATGGACATCTATCCATTATGTCATAGCTATGATGTAGTTAAACCAAATATGAAAAAGAGAGATGCTCAATATTAGCATTTTTTTTTGTACCATTGTCTGATATACTGCAGGCTTCAGCTTATCGGACATGATATCAGACCTAACAACTGAAAATAAATATTTCAGGTGAACAAAGTGCCATCCATGAATTACTTTTAAAAGTAGATATTATACAATACCCCCAAAGCTCGAGCTTTACTGGACAGTGCAGTCATTGTTACGTAGTCTTGGCTGCAACTCCAATGTGAAGTAGTCATGAGGTTAAGGACAGTACCTGCTGTATGTCAGGCACTAGTAAAAGTGTAAGGTACTGTATTGGTCCATGCTGTTGTGGTGATGAAGCCAAAAAGAGAAGCTCTTAATTAAGCAATCAATCTGCATCTGCACCCATCATCAAGCTTTTGGTTGTAGGCTTTGGGTTGTGACCAAAAGAATGAGCTCAGTGCCTCACGAGGCTTAAATCCTTCATGAGCCGAGACATCTGGAGGTTGTAGAGTCCTCGCTGTTTCACACTGAGAAGAACCAGTTGAAGTGGTTCACTGGCTACCCATGTAGACAATGGTTGGACATCAACATGCTGCTCTGCTCTTCATTTGCATCTCGCATCCAAGCCTCGATCCCAGTGGTGTCCAGCTGATAATTTTAGTGCCTGCCAGCCTTTACTGAGTGGAAATTAATTAAATACAGGTCATTTATAGTACAATGAGCAGCCTGATTGGCCCCTGTCAGCAAGTTGGATCATTTCGTACTTATAATCTAATCCCATCCAATTAGGCCAACAGCAAAGAGGACCGCAATGCATCTCAGTGAAAGGAAATGTTAGCGTTGCAGTCATTGGGATAACCTGTAAAGCTCTACTGTTCCACCCCAACGAAAACGTTTCTAATCATCAGATTCCAGCAAAACACTCCACTACAGTCATACTCGGTTTTCTTCTTAATTTGTTCCAAAAGACAAAATGTATGTAAACTTACATTTTTTTTACATAGGAAATCATGTAAATCCAATTAATCTATTCCAGACACACCAAAATATTTACAATAAATACATTTTACTAATCATAATTATTGTTTTACATGCAGAAACAATGCAAAATATTTCTAAATGATGAACGTGTTATGTTCATTATGTTATAAACTTATTGTTCATGCAGATTTCCCATGTATCGGCCTTTAGTCCTTCCTCATTTATAATAGTTATCAGTTAACCCAACCATGATAGGTATATTTCTGCGATATAGGATTCAGTGTTAATACAGTAAACCTCGGATATATCGGATTCAATTGTTCCCACTGGTTTTGTCCGATATAAGCGAAATCCGTTATATGCGTATACTGGAAAATGTCCGTTTTACGCATATATCGGATTTTATCCGTTATAAAAAGGCACTTCCTTGACTATGTTTCTAATGTACCTGGACTGGGCAATGAAAAGAGACGTAAGGTAATGAGAATTTAACTTTATCGGACTTTGAGCATAACAAATTGTTAATTAAGCTAGGCCCTGTTACGCCCGTCAGGCCTACGTTATTTCCAATAGTGAGGTTAAGATCTCATTCACTGCTGTGCTAGTATTATTGACGTCACTCACTTTTATATTTGTCCGAAATCTGGAGCCAGGAGAAAGACACGATGCGGTCATCCGATATATGCGAGGGAAATTGGAACGGGACTGGAGATTTTGTCCGAAATAGGTGAAAATCCGTTATAAAAAATCCGATATATGCAATGAATTTTTATTGGAAATGCATTACAGAAAAATCGTTTTTTTTTTTATCTGTCCGTTGTGAGTGAATTTCCGATATATCCGAGGTTTACTGTACATGGAATATTTTTGTTTGTCCATAGATTAGATTTTTTTTTACTTTCTAAATACGTTTTTAACATGATAATATCTCTATTGACATGAAACAACACGCCTGTAATGACTTTTAAACTCCTATTATTCATTGTTTACTACACATTGCCCAACTCTTATTCTGCTGGGACCCCAGACGGCCAGTGGTGGGGCAAGGGTGCTTGTGTGCTCAAAGCAAGAAATTCATAGGGCGCCCCCACCCCATCCGTGCACATATATTTTTTTTTTTTAATTGCACACAATTTGATATGTATACTGAAAAAAATCTTAATCTAAATGCCCATTGTTGTCGTTTCTGTGCAGTACATATATTAGCACTTGGGGCCCCCAGTCTCTCAGTGGCCCCCACTAACAGTGCTAAGGTAATGTAATGTTTTGTAATTAAATTTTTGCCCCAGTTTTTATACACTACTGAATCATATAATCATATAATTACTTCCTCAGGTTTGTTGCGATCTCAGGCACTGGCAAAGATTATTTTTATAAATTGTGTGATCAATCACTTTAGAAAATGACCTGATTTGTCAAAGACAAAAAATACATATAAACAAAATATATATGTAGAAAATAGAATTAATCATAGCAGTTAGTCTACCATACGTGACTAACAAAGTCAAAACAATAGTAGTGGATTGGCAATCTCACGTTCAAGTTACACAATAAATATGGCTGCTCCAAAAAAAAATAACCAACCCTTCTTTTCCTTGGGGAATGTCAGATATAGAGGGAGCAATTATTGATGTGCTAAAAATGAGATGCAATTACAAGAGGGTAAACAATGGTGGAAAGGTTGCAATTTTACCAGAAGCGGACAATGTTTCTTCATTCATTAAAATAAGTGCAAAGAATGTTCCCGGTTGACAATATCAACTTACCAGCCCTTTTGCCCGTTTTACCAGCTCTTTCCCAGATGGATTTTTGAAACAAACCATGCAGTACATCAGGTTTGGAAATTTTAGTTTAAATGTTAAATGATGTATGGTTGAGCGTGCAGGCCCCCGACTTGAATTATTGCAAATGCTAAGCCGCTCTTGTGAGACTTTCCATGAAGTGAGTTTGGTTCAATTTACAAAAGGGGTAACAGGACAGTATGAAAAATGGAAACATGAGAGGAACAAAAGTGGGGGCCAATTTGAATAAATCTTTTCACAATAGGCTAAAAACATTTGGATATATGTTTTATTATTTTAATTGCAAGGAAAGTCATACAACAGACGGACGAAGGGGGGGAAGATGAGAAAGACAATTTTTTTTTCCCCCAAAAAATTCCAACAGCATTTGGAGAAGCTTTGATGAGCTGTTCACAAAAAGAACCTTGGAAGCTCGAGATTCCTTTTAGAGGGATAACTGGCACACGGAGACAGACATAGAGAGAGACACTGCCAACGCATGCCGTCTGCTTCCAGCAGGCATGTGGTACAAACACACACACACACAAATTGTCAGCAAACACCATAAAGGTAAAATGTGGATCAAGTATGACTTTGCAACATAATTATTTACCATGCACACAGGCTTTGTTAACAATATATAAGACGAAATTCATCATTCTTGTCTGCATATTGTTTGGTAAGGTTTGAGTGACACTCTCTGGCAGGTTATTGGTTGAAAATGCAAGCCAAGCAGAGAGAAGACAAAGACCACCCACCAACAGCAGAAGCTCCAACTGGCTAATCCACCATTTAGTTCATTGTTTGTCATCTTCCTAAGTCAGAGACATCAGGCAATGGTCTTCATGGACTGCGGGCTTAAATGGGAGCCAATGAGGAAACTGAAACTGGCTGACCAGCTAAGCAAAGCCTGCCCAATGCAGTTTGACTGGGACTGAAGTCAAGGCCTTCGCTGATAGCAGGCTATAATGTAAAGCAGTAAGAATGATTTATTAGTGTCTGTCCTGTCTATGCTAGGTTATGGTGCACAATATTGACTGGTATTATTAGTAATATGAAGATTGGAAGAAATTGTGGGTCTACTCCAGTCGTGTGTCAGGATAGTAAACCGACTTTGTGTGTAATGTATTTTCTAATGTATTTTCTAACCTTTGTTCATATACGTACTCAACTAAGAAAAAACACAGTACAAGATCAATACCGATATGAACCGATGTGTAATTTTTATGTCAATATCAGTCAAATCCTTCTGCTAACTGTTCTCCTCTAACGCTGGCTCAACATTTGCAATAAAAGTGACCAATTATTACATTAGAGTCAGCTCCACAACCCCTCAGTGTCACGATCCAGGAGTTAGCCCGCATGACAATTTGGTCTGTTTTCCCTTTTGTACCTTAGTTCCTGTTTCCATGCCCTTATTTTGTAATTACTTCCTGTTCTGTTCCATTCAATTTCCCTTTGCCTTTACTTTCTTGTTTCTATGCACTTTCTTGTTTCGCTTTGGTTCCAATTTTCTACAAGAAAAGCTCTGATAAAACATTCCACTGTTCTCAAATATCTTAATTTTTATTTTTCTACACAAAATAAGATAAAAAATAAATAAACAAATCAAGAATAAAGAAAATCAATCAATCAGTAAGAAATAAATAAATATAATAATAATAATAATACGTCAAATAATAAAAACTTAAGAAATCACGTATAGTTGGTGGGTAGACAAATTATTTTTTTCAGATTAAAATGAACAAAGCATTATTAGAGCCCTGTAGACATGACAAAACACGACTATAGTCACATTTATACTCTTTTTATTTACAACATATTGCGCAACTGCAGGGTCTTGAGACACATGCTAACTCGCAAACTAGAGAGCTAGCGACCTAAACGGTAGCCTTCAAGTTATTTCCTTTAAACTTAAATAGCCAAAAAATTACCACTTCCACACGGATAGGGAGGATAACTTTTAACAGTTATTTAACCTTTAACATGAACATTAATCAAACGTAATAATTTTTTCTGGGTACATGATACCATACAGCATCCATATCAAAATTGCGCGGGCCGCACTAACATTAAACTTTCATATCAAGGCGGGGGCCTCAAACTAGTGTCCTGCGGGCCACGTTTGGCCCGCGGGCCGCATGTTTGAGACCCCTGGTGTAAACTAAGCTGTGTGGTTGTGTGCTTTATTATGTACCATGTCTGACAGCCATCCCCACACTGCCAGTGTACTTACTGTATATATACAGTGTATGTCCACGCTGCTGTGTGTCATATATGTGGATGTGGGGTTAGTGCAAGTTAGCTGACTCTGTGGTGCATATGGAAAGGTTGTCTAAAGGTAGAGGACGGATTACAGCACTTCAAAGTAACACTGATTTCTAAGCTGGCTGATGCAAAATCCGCTTTGTGTAAATGGACAGCTAGCACTCCAAAAAAAAAAAAAATGACGTCCCAAAGCTGAGGACAAATTGACGCCAAAAGCTGACTAAACTTCAGTGCGCTGATTTTATTTGGAGGAGTTTCAGCTTATAGGATGTGTTTATAAAGACACTTCATATTTCAAATATGTTCTTTTGTTCGGCCCTGGGCGGGAAGCACCTGGGTTCCTTAACTGTTTCAACTTTGAGTTAACTGAGTCAAAAAGTTCAATTAATTAATTGCAATGCCAGCACTGGAGTGAACAGCCGGCCACCCAGTCTCAAAACTGAAACTGAAATCCTCTTCCTAGTAAAGCCACTGTGGAGGCGGTCCCAAATTATCAGGAAACTTCATGTTAATTGTTTGTTAGTGTTTGATCCAGTCCTGGCTAGATGGCTGAGTGCCTTAGCTAGGAGATAGGACGGTGATGCATCAAGAAACTATGAATGTGGGTACGTAGCACTTATCAAAAAAAAAAAGAGTGGAACATATTCCATTCTTAAGAGTTCATATTGGGCAGCACACATTGTTGGAAGGGTTGGTGACACAATTTTTGTCTTTTTTTTGCATTTTTGTGAAATTTTTTATATTTTTTGATGATATTGAAAGTGTTCAATATCATATGCCTTTACCCAAAATAACTAAATTAAACAAATAAAAAGAAATAACTTTCTTTAACAGACACCAGCTCCATGGTGTCCTGCTTAACTTCATAAAGTATAAATTCAGTAATTCGCTAGCCAATCACAGGGCACATATAGACAAACAACCATTCACACTCACATTCATACCTATGGACACATAGGCTAACTCGCAAACTAGAGAGCTAGCGACCTAAACGGTAGCCTTCAAGTTATTTCCTTTAAACTTAAATAGCCAAAAACTTACCACTTCCACACGGATAGGGAGGATAACTATTAACAGTTATTTAACCTTTAACATGAACATTAATCAAACGTAATAATTTTTTCTGGGTACATGATACCATACAGCATCCATATCAAAGTTGCGCGGGCCGCACTAACATTAAACTTTCATATCAAGGCGGGGGCCTCAAACTAGTGTCCTGCGGGCCACATCTGGCCCGCGGGCCGCATGTTTGAGACCCCTGGTCTAAAAGCTAGCCGAACAAAATGGAATAAGATCCTACCTAAGTAAAACAAATTCTAACCTGATCTGATGAGATTTGACAGAGATATCGCTGTCTAAACATGCCGAATGGGATTTTTCCATGTTTGAATCTAAATTGCTGCCAAATGCGCAACCTGGATGAGATCTGAAAGAAACTTCTAGAACAGCTTTCAACCCTGCATAAACACTCGTTCGCTCGTTATAAAAGAGAGGCTTATTTTTTTACATCATCAATATGTAGATTCTCATAAAAATGTGATGGTCACATTTTTGGTTTGCACTTTCTCATTAGGATTCATGCTTGTACTTGGCACTGTATAGTTCAATAAAAAATACTTGTTTTATACAAATTCTGCAGCCAAACTAAAATTCCATGCTTTTCTGTTTTTGTTAGGGATCTTTTTTTGGGGGGGGAGGGGGGCAAACGCATACATACATTTTTTATTTATTTCTATCTGACATGTCCATAAAAGTTATGCCAGGATAAATGCTGCTGAAGACAGAAAAATGGAAAAACAGACCTTGTCTGTTCACAGATATTAATACCAGGGTTGTGAGCATGTAGGAGACAAAATACAACTGCTTCCGTAGGTATTCAGTCACAGGGAGACAAGACTGATGCTGTGTTGCATCTCCGTGCATGTGGCACTCAATCGGTCAGTTATGCTTCAATATTTCTCGAAATGTGCCTCAAGAAAATCACATGCAGATCTGCACACACAAAGGAAACAGCAACGGTCTGATTTATGTGTGCAGATGTGCCGTGGTCAGTTGAATAGATTGATTTGCTTGCAAGGTGGGTGGTTGCTGTCACTTCAGACGCCAAGATAAAACCTTATAATCACCCGAACGGTAGGTTTTGATGTAAATGAGAAATCAGTCAAAGAGGTTATAGTGGCTGATTTGGAATATTTTGATAGTGGTACAGTATTGCATGTGTAGTTCTTAGTTTGACACTCAACAAAAGCTACATAGCACCACAGCAGCCCCACGAGGGGGGCCCATTTTGTGCAAGAGGACCCCCTCCAAATGTGGAAAGGCTGTACATCACTGCCGTGTGGTGTAAGGAGCCAAGTCAGACCAAAAAAAAAAAACAGTGACTAATCTGACACTCCCTGGTTGTGTAATGGTACAGCTGCTCCCTTTTGAGGCCACGTATAATTTTTTGGGTTTTGTTAATTTATTTACTTGTTTGATATTGTTATTACACCTATAGATTCAGTGTAATAGCTCAGTTCATTTTCAGTCCCATAACTTCTCATAGAAGGCCTTCTTGACACACACTCACATAGCACAATTAGAGTTGCACAACACTCACTTCTGCTGACCGCAGGCAGAAGACAGGCTAAAGACAAGCAATAGCCGTTACACACTAAAAATAATTTTTTTTAACTGTGTAGGAGTGCATCAGTGACTATAGGGGTGTTATTTCATGTCTACAGGGCTCTAATATTGAGTTTAAAAAACATATTTAGAAGGTGATAAGCATTTTGTCTATGTTCTTAACTATTAAAATTATAAATTTATTAATATTGAATCCTACTTGCAAAAATTCTTACTCCAAAAACATGTATCTCACTGAATCCAAGTCAAATAGTATACAAAATATCTTTTAGTGGGTCAGTTGGGTCCAGATGTGGTGACCACAGTCTGGTTAAAAAAAGACAAATTTTCATTTACAACTGATGAAAATACAAAAATAAATGTTAATTTAAGTTTTATGAATTAGTTTTATAGTCATCGTCGGCCCTAAACATAAAGCCAGCAGTAGCCAAATGTTAAAGCGAAAGCCCGAACAAGCTTGATGATAACCAGAACCTCGGAAAATTGGTGTTCTTGCATATGGATCCCATATGGCTCGGGTACTTGACATTCATTTTGTGTTTATCTCAAATAGATTCAATTTCTTCCACGCTTTGCCTTTTTTGGCCACAATAACTGGAAACTTCTTAGTGGAGTAAACTATTCCGTCCGGCTGGGGAAAGCTCCCATAATGACTGTAAGGCCACAACAAAAAAGCCTCTCCATTGCACCAGAAAATGATTCATTCAGCGTGCTGTGAAAGTGAATCATACGTAGTAACTGACCCCTGAAAAACCTATTTTGGTGCGGAATAGATTCATGAAACATTTGAAACCACTAGAAATTGAAACCACCGTCATCTACTGTATATACACAACTTTTTGCCCCTTTTGAATTTAGAAGAGAATCCCATTTATTTACTCTAAAAGTATGAAACCAAAAACACCAAATACACATTTGACCAAAAAATATGCCTGTGCATTGACAGTATATGTGAAAGTGAGGCAGTGATTTATCCCTCATGTTCGAATGCCACTGCCTCAGCTAACTGCACAGGTTATTATAGAGTGAGACCAACGCAAAGCTTCCAAAGTGCACACATTTGCACAAACGTAGGATTGAAGAAACATGCACAAGCATGAGTTTTTTCATCTGCTTGCAGCATTACCCTTTACGCGCAATTTGTCATTTTACACAGAAAAAAAAAAGGACTTTACTTTACACATTCCAACAGCTGGATTAACGGACACAGGCGATGTCAGCGGGACCTGTAGTTTTACAATCCATATGTTCCATTTTTCACATCTGGGTTATGTCATTGGCAAACATACAAAGTGGCTGGAAATTTGAATCTGTGAGGAAATAAGACAATGAGCAGTTTTAGTCAGAAAACATTAAATAATATTAAATGTAATAGTAAAAAATATTTAAAGAGTAAATAAGCAATTAAAATAATTTAAAATAAGTCAATGAAAACAATCATTTCTCAAAAAGAATTCCTAAAAAGCAAATGTTTTAAGAGGAGATTTTATAGAAATAACTGACTGCGAGTCTGATTTCTCCAGACAGCTCATTTCCAAAGTTTTGGGTCTCTGACTACAAACGTTTTGACACCTCTTGTTTTCAGCCACGCCTCTGGAAAAGACCTTCACTCAGGGTCATTTGAGACAAAGAAGTCAGAATCCTGACGTGGAGGGAGGCCATGCATAAAGTGCTGAAGAAGTCAACAATTGTATCACACAATCACTTCTAAAGTCGACTCAGAGAAAGTTAGTCAAATAGATATGTGCCGCCTTAAAAGAGCCTGTGATTGAGAAAAAAAATGGAAGGATTCATAACCAGATGATGTGTTCAAAACCGCATACTAACTACTACATATACTTCCATGTCCATTTGGGTGCATCAAATTTGAATGGGAAATTTTTATTTCATAATATCAATTTGCCTGGCATTTCATTTTTTTTTCTAAAACATAAAAATGTTTTCTGCAAAGTTTTGAGGAAATCCATTGAGATTTAGGGGTGCCACCTCACACATAAACTTTTATAAAATTTCGGAAAATTTGCAATTTATTGCCAAAAAGTTGACCTGGAAATGTTGAGTACAATGAACTTCTATACAACATCATTTTTTTTAGGGTAATTAAAGTAAATATATTTGTTTTCTCTTTGTGCAGATTGGGTATTTCTCAGAATTCAACTTTGAAGATTCTCCATTCATTTGTCCTATTGACAAAATCAATGGCAGTAAATGAGACATGTTCACACGGCCTTACCCTGAATTTTATGCAGCAGTGATGGATATTTGACATACATATAAAGTTTAAACACTTTTGTTTTGTATTATTTTGTATTGTAAACACAAGTAGCAATAGTAACACATTTAAATAACAATTCATGGTGACCAGTGAGAACTGTTCACCACTTTATTCCACAAAAACAGATGTATGGTGGCACCCCTAAATAATCATGTATTGGAAAAATATTTTGTATGTGTTGTTTCTACATATATTGGAACACTTTTAGTACCCAGCCATATTAAAATTCAATAATTGTGTTTTTTGATGCACCCTAATGTCCATACTATCCACACTCCATACTGCATACCCAATCCATTAAACAGTATGCAAAGCGTTTACACTACAGCGTACTACATGATAACCCACAATGCATTGCGTTCCTACCCGAGCTGAAATCAACAGGCTGAAGCTGATTTCACTTTAGCTTTAAACTCTTTAAAAACATCACTTTATTGAGATTTTTTTTAAATCAGGCAAGAAAGTGGCCATTTAAATCCTGAGTGTGCCATTTATTTATACAAATACCAACCGTTTAAGTAAATTTAAGTTAGCCAGAAAATAAATTTTCACAAAATAAAACACTCTTACTTTTCTCATACAAAAAAACATTGTGATAAATCACTGCTTTTACTTTGAAAACAAGAAGCAAAGCAACTCGCAATATATCCTGCTGTGTTCAGGTTTTTCACGTCGCGTTGCATCCTGGGTAATTTGCGTGTGAGTAATAAGCCGATGATACATACTCAACATTTCTGGCGAATGCAGTATCCATCCGGGAACTTCTCGCATACTCAAAAATCGCATACTGCCAGTGTAGACATACTACATACTCAAATAGTTAGTATCAGTAGTACGTGAGTATGCGGTTTCAAACAGAGCCTAGGAGTGGAGTAGCTAATCCTGGATCACAGATTGAAACACTTACACTTTCACTTTCATACAGGTACATATCTTGACTTTTCACTTTCTGAGGGTTTTAATGTATTAGTGTCGAGATTTTATTGTATTACTTTTTTTCTGACAATACTGACTTGTATTGTACAATGAATTATCTGTAAATATTTGATTCCACTACTGGTTTCTTTCTACTGATTTGAACCAGAGCCACTCTGTTTAAAAAAAAAAAAAGTTTCATAACCTTGTTTTTAATACAGTACAGATTGTGTATAGTAGGTAGGATTGTGTATTACGTAGGTAATACACATTAGACTTGGTTTTAATTGTGTTGCTAAAATCCCAATGGTGTTGGAAGTCACTTAAAACACATTTTTGAGATTCCTTGTGTCATGCTGATGACAACATATCAAAGGGTAATTCTACAAAATGTGATTTAAAATGGATGCAGATGTCACTTTGTATGATATTGATCCATGAGGCCTGCATGGTGCTCAGCGTCTGGAGCAGCAGGTAGGCAGCACCCGGCTTCCCCTCGGTTTGCGTGTGCATGGCTGGACTGATTTGGTGTGACTACCCGGGTCAAGGGCCAATTTGGGGTCAACCTAGTGTCAAGCGTGTTGTCCAATAAAACAGCGGGGGCTTCAGGACTGGATCCGGCCAGTATCCTGGCAACAGGGAGCACAGTCCCCCCTCAAGCCCAGAACCATGAGAGCAGTGGTCTGGTGTTGATCGAGACTGCAGGGCTCCGATCCCTTTATCAGCTTCCATTCATGTGTTCCTCTAACTTGGCCCAGATGAGTTCACTTGGACAATAGAGGCAGGGGGTCACTAAAGCATCCGTATTGTCTGCACAATGAGCAATTAAACACAATGTTCAGTTTGCACCGCATGGGCTGCAAACAATTCTAATGACAATTTAACGTCCTAGAGAATACAAAAAACAGATTTTCACCCAATCAGTCCACATAATGATACAAGAAAAACATTATATCAAAAATCTAAAACAACATATCATCATTTATCAATATTCTTGTATAATTAAAGTAGTATGAAGTATTCCAATGCATTTCTGCAAATAATACTATCATTATCACTGGTTCTGTTTAAGTCCATGAAGAAAAACTTGCAAGAAAATATCAAATTTCCGATTATTTCATGGCAGCGGGGCACTTGTCTGACTAGTCTGACTATGAAAAAATACTGATTTATGTACTTTTTTTTATATCATGAATGCTTGATTTGCACTTTGTATGAGTAAATGGTAATGGTTTTATTTCATTTGAACATGCATCAGATTACAATTGAATGCATCCCATAATCAGTTCCCACAAAAGGAGTAGGAAGAAGCAAAGCTTATTAAATCCTACCCCTCCATCTGGTACTTTTACAATCAGTAACTGTTACATTTGTTCACTTCCTGCTTTCCATAATACAGTTTAAGGTTTTTTTATTTGATTTTTTTTAATAATGTACCTCGTACCGAAGTACAAGGTGATATGACCATACAATGACATAATGGGTACCATAGTAACCGTCAATATAGTGATATAGTATATAGCACATCATGACTGGTTCAAGACCCCTCATCCTTGTAGTCTTAAATTAAAGAGGTTGATGCACCTCTCCAGAAAGTGAAATTTAAGTTTGTGTAAAAGTGAACATTAAACATGTGTGAGTGAGAACAGTACATGTATTGTATGTCTCCCAGTATTTTCCCATGGATTATTTGTGCTGTGTGAGTGTATGTGTCAGGAAGGCGTTCTATGAGAAGCTATTATTTTGGTGGAATAATGACATCTATCAGTTTCAAAATTTCCAGTTTAGCACTGGTACCAGATGACTGTGAATCAGGCCATGAAAAAAAAAAAAAGAAAAATCAATAGAAAATAAATACATGAAGTTAAATTTCAGTCTATATATTCTTTAAACAATGTGTTATATTCTGTAAACAATGTGTCCAAATAATCTATTATATACTGACATCACATTGGGACCAGAGTTGTGGGTGTGACCAACTACTGGCAGGTGAGAAAATGAAGACACAAAGTGTGTTAACAAGCTTTCTTACTGCAGCTGCCAATCCAGTCCACCAAAACAACACTCCCTAGAAAATTACAATGTACAATTCATCGTTTTATTGACAACCGGGAATAAAAAGGACGCCACAAAGAGTTCATTCATCGTGTGTGTTCTGTGCGACTTTAATTAATCAATGGAATGTCATTAAACTTAACGTCACTTTTTTATCAAATGCATCCCTGATGTGTTTTCAAGATATTCACCTTAGTCACTGGATTACAATAACATATGACTTGCTCTCTAATAATGTCAAAGTCATGCGAAACAAAGAGGAGTCGGCGACTATACAGGATTACATGCATAGTTTAATTTAATAAAGCTGTGTGTACAGTAATAGGAAACCACCGGAAAATCCACACCTACCACATCATCAGATAGAAATGTCTGCTTACTGGTCAGCCTCTGTGAAATCTATTAAAAAAATACCCGATTGCACCACGATTTAGAAAAGTACACCAGGATTACACAAAAAGAGAGCGGTAAGCTGATCAAAGACTTATTTTTGCAGGTAATTTGTTACACAATAAAGGTTTTTTGCGAACGATCCAACTCTTAGAGCCGGCTCTTTGATATGAATCATTTTATTCTCATCTGTTTTTCATCAACAGGAAACAAAAGCTGCCAATCTTTGATAAATAGCTGCTTTGTCTTTTAGTTTTGCACATTTAAATTTATTTAAGAGGTTGTTGTGATTTGTGGAGTGAATGAGGAAGTGTTTTTTCCCAGGATGAGCAGGCTAGGGATATGTTTGTGAGTTGGAGATACATATATGATATTGGAATAACGTGCAATATAATGCAATCCGGACTTCCTTATATGATAAACACAGTAAAAACAGACCTACGTGCCTTTGGGAGCGGTTGGGAAGGTGACCAATCACAGCTGAGTGGGTGTAATTAGAGGAGGTGTTAATTAAATAAACCGTTTGGGTCGGAATCAGGAAGTCTATAGAAACACTACAGAAAGAGTTGCAGAATCTGGAAGCTCTAGAAAGCTTTCTGTGTGTTGCTCTATAGGAGTCCACAAGTCAATACAAAGCTGTTGATTTGAAATATGTGAATAGAAAATATACCTGCAACATTGAATGTAAATTTAGGTGATGAATAACATTCATATAACATATAACATATGCCAAGCTGCATATCTGCACATAAATCAAATGTGCCCTCGCCATTTAATTTGTGTAAATGTTACTTGTCTTTGTTATCTGTCACTTGCTGTAATGTAAAATGTAATTATATTAAGATAAAAATAACATGCATGTGCCCTCAGCTGTCACACTTACTGACTACGTCCTCATTCACGATATCATCAATATCAGCAGAAAGTGTCCAATTTCAAGCGTCCACGTTCTATTTTCACCCTAGCTGCATGTTGCATAACCGACACTCTTGTAAGACATCCCCAGAGGCCCCAAAGAAGACCCCTGAGCATTGCCCTTCGTCCTGGTTGACTGCACTCATCCATCATGTGGATAATGACCCAAATGACTGTCTTGTGGGTCAAGCCTTTGAGACATAGTAAGTACAGGTACGGTACAAACCACAAACACAACAATAAATTGTATTTCTTTACTTTTTTTTATGTGTATTTTTATTCTTAACACAATTCTTGGGTAGTGAAAACTATCTAGATTGTTAAAAAAACAATATTACACAGTAAAATCTTGGTTTTGGTACCCGTCATTGTTGGTATGATTGGATTTTTGTTCACAAAAATGTTGCTTTTCGGACAAAAAAATCAAATAATTTTTCAAACAAATTCCATTCATCCCTCATTGGTCGCAGTTCCAGACAGATCCACAAAGTAGGTAAGTAGTATTCCATATTTACAAATGCAATATTTTCCTGTTTATGACCCTCACCCCCAAAAAAACAATAAAACAGTCAAATCCCTTGTTTATTGCTGTTAGTTGAAGACGAACTTTCTTCGAAGTACGATTCCTTATTTATGAATCAATAGTTTCATACTGAGAGCACAAAAAACTCGTTTTCAACATTATTAGAGCCCTCTAGATATGAAATAAGACATAATGTAATATAGACTCACACACGTTAGCATAGGGAGAGTTCCTTTTTGTTGCTGTTTTTTTACTTCCTGTGGTGGCTATTGTCTCAGAGTGACCAGTGTAGAATACAAAATATTACAGCCTTTTTGAATGTGATTTAAACTGGAACTATTGTACTCATTTTGGGGTCTTTGTATTGAGTTCTGGACTCCTATAGAGCAGCTACCCACAATAACCATTTGCTAAAATGGTTTGACTAATTATATGCATTTACCTTATTTTGGCAGGTTTTGTACCTGTAGTTGTTTTTTTTTTTTTTTGATAAGGTCATGACGAAAACTGAACTGAGCATGCTCGGTAAATGTAGCCTGTCGATTGCATGCCCGAGCAATAGGTGGCAGTGTAAGCCCCAAGTCATTTAAGGCCATTTAAGACAATCCCAATCCTACAGAAAGGCACATGAACAATTGTTTGGGTATTGTTTGGGTCTTACCTAAACTACAGCTCCGGAAACAATGCATTTATTTTTTTAATGTAGTTTTCATTCATTCATTAATTTTATACCGCTTTTCCTCATGAGGGTCGCGGGGGTGCTGGAGCCTATCCCAGCTATCTTCGGGCGAGAGGCGGGGTACACCCTGGACTGGTGGCCAGCCAATCACAGGGCACATATAGACAAACAACCATTCACACTCACATTCATACCTATGGACAATTTGGAGTGACCAATTAACCTAGCATGTTTTTGGAATGTGGGAGGAAACCGGAGTACCCGGAGAAAACCCACCCAAAACTCCACACAGAAATGACCTAGGGTGGAATTGAACTCGGGTCTTCTAGCTGTGAGTCTCAGATCATTCATTCATTCATTCATTCATTCATTCATTTTCTACCGCTTTTCCTCACAAGGGTCGCGGGGGGTGCTGGAGCCTATCCCAGCTATCTTTGGGTGAGAGGCGGGGTACACCCTGGACTGGTCGCCAGCCAGCCAATCACAGGGCACATATAGACAAACAACCATTCACACTCACATTCATACCTATGGACAATTTGGAGTGGCCAATTAACCTAGCATGTTTTTGGAATGTGGGAGGAAACCGGAGTACCCGGAGAAAACCCACCCAAAACTCCACACAGAAATGACCTAGGGTGGAATTGAACTCGGGTCTCCTAGCTGTGAGTCTCAGATCATTCATTCATTTTCTACCACTTTTCCTCACGAGGGTCGCAGGGGGTGCTGGAACCTATCCCAGCTATCTTCGGGCGAGAGGCGGGGTACACCCTGGACTGGTCGGCAGCCAGCCAATCACAGGGCACATATAGACAAACAACCATTCACACTCACATTCATACCTATGGACAATTTGGAGTCGCCAATTAACCTAGCATGTTTTTGGAATGTGGGAGGAAACCCACGCATGCATGGGGAGAACATGCAAACTCCACATAGAGATGGCCAAGGGTGGAATTGAACCCTGGTCTGCACGCTAACCACTTGACCACCGTAATTTTCATTGATTAACTATTATGAATTTATAATGAATAACAATAATTATTAATATTATGCATATTAATAAATCAAATTTGTTAGGAGAGGACTGCACATAAGTAGTCTTTACTTTACACACAAGTATTCCTTACTGGTGCCTTCGGAAGGCCATGTTTTGTCCTGTGTGTGTGTGTGTGTGTGTGTGTGTGTGTGTGTGTGTGTGTGTCCACTGGCAAAGACCGTCATCTACTGTGCATTCCAAATATTGCCTCCCGCTGTGACAGATAATCATAATGATCTCCCACTCTCCCCAAATTGCAGAGAAGAGGTGTTTGCGGCATCAAGTGTGTCCCTAAACTCCAGTAATTGGGCCAGCTTTCCATCTCTTCCAGCCCCCGGAGGCTGGACAACTCTACATGCATCTTCCACCTCCTCTCTCTCCTTTTCCTTTTTGTCCCATTCATATGACTGAGACTAGCTAGCATGGAATAGCACATGTATTTGTGTATGGGATGTGTGTGTGTGTGTGTGTGTGATAATGAAGCCATATGGCCTGTCTGTGAGGCTGCCAGCACCGGGAGCTGTGACGCTGGCAGAGCATCGCGATGAGACGTGGATGGCATACTTCTTTTCTTTTCCTCCTTTTCTCCACCACTTCTCTCACGCATGTTCTTCTCTTCTCACCTCATCGCTTTGTCCGGCATCCATGCCCCCTTCTTTTTTTTTACTCCTCTGATTCCTCCCCTTTGCTCTCCAACCCCTTCACCACTTTACTTTCTTCTCCTCTCTCCCACATTAGTGCCTGTTATTTCCCCATTTCCCTAACTCTCTTCCCAATAAGATTAACTAGTGTGAAGCGATCCATTTCCACATTTTCCTCCCAAGCCCGGAGAGAAGACTGTGGCCTGACCTAAATTTACATGTTGGGGAGGGAATCTAGATGACAGCGCACGGAGGAGGAAGAGAGAGAGAAAGAGAGAGGGAACCAGGGGATGGGGAGGCGGGCCTCTGTGTCCATCAGGGAGCGTCTTCGGAGAGTAAGAACAAATGATCTGTGTTGATTTTTTGGTAGATTCTACTTCCGATTCGCACATATTCAGACACAGAATAACACAAAGATGAAAAATGATTGGCCAGTTGAGGTATTCAGTTAATAATATGTTTATTATTGTGCTTGGAGGACTCCATTGGGCCATAGGATGCCCTATCATGTATCTACACGACGGAAAAAACAATATTATAAACCCATTTCATGCAGGGCACTATGACAGCTATGGTATCAGTTTCACTATTTTGCTGTTTGTATTATTATTAGTAGTAGTACTAGTAGTAGTAGACAGTAGTAAACAAGGTCGATCCAATATTCTGTGGGAAATGTACCCCCAAAAATGTCAAATTATGACAATTAAAATTGTTTATTAGACATAATTTTGCTGCTTTAAAATTAATATACAAATTTATTATAATTTTCTTTTTATTATTATTATTATTATTGCCCATAAACTGTTTTTAATAAAGAGATTTATTGGAAAATACTAACAATTTCTGTGAAAATGTACAATGTTCAATCCAATATTGTTGGAAAAATTTAACCCCAGAATTTAAAATTAAAACAGTTGAATTGAAATTGATTTTTTTTTATTAATAAAAGCAAATTTGTAATTAACATACATTCCAGAAATAATACAAGCAACATTTTGTACATTTTAAAGACTTTTACTGGAAAAGAATTTCTATAAGAATTATACCATGTCTACCTAATATTTATCCATAAATGTTTTTAATAAAGAGATTTATTGGAAAATACTAACAATTTCTGTGAAAATGTACAATGTTCAATCCAATATTGTTGGAAAAATTTAACCCCAGAATTTAAAATTAAAACAGTTGAATTGAAATTGATTTTTTTTTATTAATAAAAGCAAATTTGTAATTAACATACATTCCAGAAATAATACAAGCAACATTTTGTACATTTTAAAGACTTTTACTGGAAAAGAATTTCTATAAGAATTATACCATGTCTACCTAATATTTACCCCCCAAAAAATGTAAATTTTAAAAATGACCAGTGACAACGTCCTAAGGACTGCTTTTGCAAGAAAAAAGAAAAATATGAAGCAACTAATTACATCACAAATGTAATGAAATGATAAATATTAATTCAATAGTCATTTAAAATTGCACATTTGCATGCGTAACATAAATTCCTTGATAACGGGGGTGAATAAAACTGATTTTATTCTGCTGATCTCTGACTAATTTTACCAACCTTGTGCTTTGATTATTTAATGCGACAGTTCAAGCATCTCTGGATGAATTCATAACGACAGAAAGGTTTTTAAAGCTCCACATAATGTGTTCATGTTAATGTTCATGTTTGAAACACGCAGTGTGTAAATTAGTGCAATGACTTGTCGTGTTCTATTTCTAAACTCCTTTTACACCAGAGGTGTCCAAAGTGCAAGCTGTTTTGGCCCATGACACATTCTAAAAATGTCATTTAATAAGAAGACTAAATATACAACGTCATTATAGTAGCATAAAAATTAAGTATTAAGGAACGACATATTATAAATTAAAATAAAATGTCTAATATTATGAGAAATACACAAAAAAACGAATAAATACGTCATTTTGGGAAAATAAGATTGCAGAAGAAATTGTGATGTTAGTAGAATAAATTTGGATTATTACGGGAATAAAGTCATAATTATAAGAATACCATTTTAGAAAGTTATATATAATAATAATAATTAAAAAAACACACACAAAATACATAAATAATATGGAATTTGGTTAAAAATAGCTGTAATTTTAGCTGTAATTTTATGATAGTAAAGTCAAAAAAGAGGAAAAAAACAAAAGTTGTAATTTTAGGCGAACACACTAATAAAATTACCAGTCAAAATAATGTCAGTTTATTATGGAGTTCATTCATTCATTCATTTTCTACCGCTTTTCCTCACGAGGGTCGCGGGGGTGCTGTCTTCGAGCGAGAGGCAGGTTACACCCTGGACTGGTGGCCAGCCAATCACAGGGCACATATAGACAAACAACCATTCACACTCACATTCATACCTATGGACAATTTGGAGTCGCCAATTAACCTAGCAAGTTTTTGGAATGTGGGAGGAAACCGGAGTACCCGGAGAAAACCCACGCATTCACGGAGAGAACATCTCCTAACTTTGTGCCCTGCACGCTAACCACTCCATCACCGTGCAACCTTGACGAGAATCAAACTAAACAAAATAATGTTGTACTGTCTGGAAAATTTGATTGGTGAAAAGTTACAATATGTGAATAAAGTAAAAATACCATGGCAATATTGTCATAATGTCCAAATAATGTCATAATGTCACAAGATGATTATTTAAGAAAAAAGTAGAAATATTTGAAAAAAAAGCGCAAAGAGTGAAGAGTTCTAAAAATACAATCAAAAAGTAAAATTTGTAAAAAATATATAAGAGATAAGAGTGCTAATATTGCAAGAAAAAATGTAAATTTTATAAAAATAAAGTCCTAATATTGCGAGAAAAAAATATTTTTGAAAAATCATCTATTTTTTTTAAGTCATAATATAATGAGCAATAAGTAAACAACAAATGTGCCATTAGGTGGGAAAAATGTTATAATATTATGAGAATATTTTTTATTTCATTTTATTAAAAAGATTCAACAGAATGTTTTTTGATTTATTAAACTTCTTTGTACATCTACACGTGTTTGTTCACAAAATGCCAAATATCAAAGTGACCCCCGCAGCTTGGGCACCTCTATATTCCACTATTCCTTCCCCCTGTAAAGATATGTAAAGTCATGGAAAATAAATCTAGCCTATGACAGGGGTGTTTTATATTATTTCATATTTTATTATATATATTATATATTTATATTTTATTGGCCTGTGGCACAATGTAAAAATGCCATTTAACAAAAAAAAAACAGCAAAAGTGGAAAACTCAGTAATTTTACAAAAATAAAGTGAAAATATTAAGAGCAAAACGTCATAATTGAACGAGAAAATGCTGTAATATGAGCATATGTATGTTAGTCACGTACAGTTGCAATATTTCAGAGAAAAGACGCGCGTGTTTTCAAGTTGTCATATTATGAAAAACAATCAAGACAACAAATAAATTCTGAATTCAGAAAAAGTTATGATGTTACAAGAAGTCAAATATTTTGGAAATAAAGTGATAATATTACGAGAAGAAAATTGACAAGAAAGTTTAATAAATTAAAAAAAGAGGAGCAAATATCGCCATTCATACTGTGCAACATTAGCGATATGATGTTTTGATGAGGTGAAATTAACAAGATGAGAAAAACATGAGATGATACAGATGCTTGAGTACCACATTCTCACTAAATTGATGACTTTTGATCTGATTTGTATTGACACATTTTGTGTTTTTTATTCCAAACCAGAAGTGGATTTGATTTAACAGCACAATATGATTTTATCTGGGAATGATCTCTGATTTTGCATCTTTTCATGTCTGTCTTTCCCTGCTTGTCTATTTTTGCCCGCCTTGCGTCCTCCATGGGGAGCAGATGAAGTCGACTCCTTCCGCATGCATGGGTGTGTGAGAAAGATTCAATAGTCCTTCGCTCGGTTTTGGGAGTGTTTGTGTGGAAAAAAAAAAAACACTCACGCAACCCCCGGTTTCCTCACTTGCTGAGACCCGCACGAAGGGCTCCATTTTGGGCGTGCGATGTTGTCCGATACACACGCAACTGCAAAGGTGGTCTCAGTCGAAGCATGCCTCATCCACTTTGTGTGTTTGTGTTAAAGCGACACATGACAAGTACATCTTTGTGTGGACGCTGTGCTGTTGTGGTGTGGTGTGGTTGGCACGGGTTACAGGCCGTTTTGCAGGCGTCTGCCCAGCGTTCCCGTTTGTGGGATGGCAGCAGCTTGCGTGATCGGAACAAAGCAAGAGAGCATGACAGAAAATCCCTCAATACCCGGCCTTTAAAAATGCAGGAGGCCAACGCACGCAGAAGCAAGTAAGGTAAATGTATAAATTATGGACCAAAAAAGTCTGCTTCAAAAAGAAGGAGCGATCCCCCACATGAGGCAGCAAACTTTATTGCACGACAAGAGCTTGCTGGATGGATTTGCTTCGCTCTTGCTAAATAATGAGCCAGCAGCTTTCTAATAGGTGGACCATGGAAAGCTTTGCTTGCAAAAAAAAAAGCCATTAGGCCTGCAGAGCATGGACACACTTTGAAGGGGTAGTTGTACAACAATTTACAAAGCAACACAAAAGATGAAAATCTTTTGGATAAAATTAGCCGAAATGAAATTAGATAATAATAATATTTACACTATAGTATCTTAATGCAGGAATAAAGAATAACATAAGTAAATAAACAGTCATAAAAAGATAAATACAATACAATAAAAGTTTGTACAGTAGTGAAAAATGCATATCTTATTAATAATACTGTATAATACAAGCATAACACATACATATGTCCAAAATATCATTATATCAAACATTGTGTCCTTTTTATACATGTCTCTCGTCCTCCTTTAAACTACAGTTCCTCATTGTCATTTGACAAATTTGAGATGCATTCACTGACACTGAAAAATAATTTTACAACAGAAACACAAAAAAAAACAGTAAATCAATATTCTCATCACTCACTATAAAAATACGCAAATATATGCATATGATACATTAAAATCACATAGGCTCCAGCATACCCCCCGCGGGGCTCAAGAGGATAAGCGGCATAGAAAATGGATGGATGTGTGTTAAGTTCACATGGAAATAATTATGAAGACATTTATCATAACAAAAGTAGCCATTTTGTGTCTTATTTTAAATCAAAATTTATGTTCATGTTTTTTTTGTTTTCTCACCCCCCCCCCCAAAAAAACACAAATATCCAATTTATTTTAAAGCTTTTATTTGAAAATGGGAAGATTATTTCCTGTAATTTTACATTATTGCGGTAATGTATTTAATATATAAATATATTTAATATAGTTAATATTATTTACCTAACACTTGAAAATATTTTAAATGCTTTAAAATTTTTTGAGATTTAAAAAATTTCAGTGTTTAATTCTGTTTTGTCTTGACCATTATTATGCCAATAATTAAATTCTAATTGATTAAAACTTAATTTTCAATGAAAATAATTACAAAGAAATTTATTTATTTATTTGTTTTGTTTTATATCAAAATGTTTGTCCACTCCCCCATATGAAATCCATGTACTATTTATTACATGCTTAAATGAAAGATTATTTCCCATAATTTTACAAAGTTATGACAATATATTTGGATAATATTATTTTTCCTCATTCAAAATCTTTTATTATTTTTTGACCAAGTTCTGTTTTTAAATTTCTGACTTGGTCATTATACTGGTAAGTAATAATTTAAAAAAACAAATAATTTAATTATGAATAAAAATCAATAGATTCTCATTAATTGTGTTTTTTTCACATTTTCACACATTTTGTATTTTAAAACAACTTAATATATTAATATTATAAAAATATAATATAACCTTCAACTTTCACCTCATTTGGACTATCACAACCTTCCAGACCACAGCTGAAATGTTTCAAACAGAGCTAAAAATATTATAATTGTAATACAATAAATTGTTTTTTAATCAGTAATAATCATTACATTGTTTTTCGGTTTAAAGCTCTGATTGAAAGTTTTCATCTCTGGAGTATTTCAACTTTTCACACACACTGACCACTTTTTTCTGATGACTTAAAATGATATCATTTAACTTTTTTTTTTTTTTTACTTTTTCGTAAGCCTGCTCATAGTTTGCATGCCTTTTTCGAGTTGTGTAACGAAAAAACTATTTTGAAGTCACCTCTCACATAATCACACGCTGAAGTTCATGTCAGACTAGCAAATGATGCGGCTGCTTTCCTTTTAGGCACTCAACAGCAATGTGTTCTTTTGTGTACGTGTGCAAAAGGAGCATGTGTTTATGGGTGTGTGCGTGATTGGGTGTGTGTAGTGCGCATGCGTATTCAGCAAACTTCCTGGAGTCCCATTTTTTAAAGTGTGCACTAAAGCAGGACTAACAAGTCGGTGCACGCTCTGGTCCTTTGCAGCGTCATCTCTGGGATTTGGATGTCACCTATCATCATTCAGGCAGCATATGAGCACCTTTATATTGGAGAATTTGCATCGTAAGACAGTGGATGCATCAGATCTTTTAAGTTAACTTACTTAGAAATAAATTAGAAAGAGGATGACAGGGGAAAATATACCATATATTCCGCTTTTCAGTGCCTCAGTCACTGTAAATTCTACAACGGTGTGAAAAACTGGTGTTGATGTCTTATTTTCTTTGCAAGTTCGTCACACTTTAATGTTTCAGATCAGATGTTTCAAATCCACACCTGCATGCCCCTGTGTGAAAAACTTTTCCAGATCCATCAAAGCAATTTCTAAAGCTTTGGGACTCCAGCAAACCACAGTGAGAGCCATCATGAGAACTATATAGAAGACAGAAAACCTGGGACGGTTGTGAAACTTCCCATTTTCATTGGCCGGTGGCCAAAATGAACCCTAGAGAGCAGCAACGACTCATCCAAGAGGTCACAAAAGACCCCACAACAACCTCCTCATTTGCCTCAGTTAAGGTCAGTGGTCATGACTCTGGGCAAAAATGCTGTGTGAGGTCCAAGACGAAATCCACTGCTAAACAAAAGGAACATTAAGATTCGAAAACAACTTAATGATCCCCAAGACCTTTGGGAAAATACTCTGTGGTCTGCAAGACAAAAGTTTAACTTTTTGGAAGGTGTATGTCCCATTACATCTGTCATAAAAAATAACACCGTATTTAAAAAAATACAGTAAAATATGGCGGTGGTAGTGTGATGATCTGGGGCTGTTTTGCTGCTGCAACATCATATTAATATTACATAACATTTGGTGACAAATGAACCCTGAATATTGAGGGTGGGGGGTAATAGTTCTTAACAATTAATCATTTATTTTAATGTTTTTATTATTTTTATGTTTTTATGGTTTCAAATAAATTTTTTAGATACTTTTTTCTGTTGTTGTATATTAGCTCGTTTAGCTCTTATGTATGACGGATGGAAAAATCCTGAGAGAAACACAATGGATAGATTATTCTCGATTGTTCTCACTCACTTCTACACAAACTTAACTTTCACTTTCTGGAATATACACTCTTTTTTTTATTTAGGATTCTGTTGTGATCCTGTGTTTTTATAAGAGATTTTTATTTTTTCTGGCTATTTGGTCTGGTTCTGGTGCTTGTGTGTCTCACCGAACATTACATGAATAACACCTAGTGGCCAATATTAAGTACTATTTGTTATCAACTCTTTGATTGTGTCTTCTGAATGCCTTATACGTATCTGTATTTTAGTACATTCAGAGAAATACACACAATATGTATAAAAAAAATAATAGTAAGTCATATTCAAGTACAAGCTATGGCGAGGGACAACGGTATTGCTCTTTTTTTGAAAACCTTTCAAATTGTGCCATCATTGAGGATCTCTCCAATGGGACTGATTATTCTCGATTGTTCTCACTCACTTCTACACAAACCTAACTTTCACTTTCTGGTATAGAGACTCTTTTTTTATTTAGGATTCTGTTGTGATCCTGTGTTTTTATTAGAGATTTTTACTTGTTATGGCTATTTGGTCTGGTTCTGGTGCTTGTGTGTCTCACCGAACATTACATGAATAACACCTAGTGGCCAATATTAAGTACTATTTGTTATCAACTCTTTGATTGTGTCTTCTGAATGCCTTAAATGAGTAAATTCAGAGAAATACACACAATATGCATTAAAAAAAATAGTAAGTACAAGCTGTGGCGAGGGACAACGGTATTGCTCTTTTTTTTAAAACCTTTCAAATTGTGTCATCATTGAGGACTTCTCCGATGGCAACGCAGTCCCTAAAACTAGAAAGAAAGGCTAAAAAGAAAAGCAATAACCTTTGAGGTTATTAAGTCAAGTATGTATTGATATAAAAACTGTGGTGTCCAATCATCACGACTGTTATCACATTGACTTACATTATATTTTGGTGACTGCAAAGTTTTATTTGACACCCTTTATCATGAACTTAGAATTGCATAGTTTTCTTTTTACACGTTTTTTCTAATATAGTGCACCTCAACTCCCTTGTCAGTTTTTTAGTCAGCAGGTTTGGAGAAGAGGAGGGAGTCTCATATGACTCATGACAACAGTTGAGGTGACGCTCAGACCGGACCCGCTGAAAACAAAACAAACATTAACATCCAAGTTTGGTGTGAATACGATTTGGCAGTTCCGGTCGACCTTTTTCACGGGTGCAAGTTGCAAAATATTTGTTTTCTATAAGAAAGCTGGTGAATTATTCAGAGTTTATTTAATAATGCAGAGAAGTGAGGGCGAGACTCAACATCGCGGCGCTGAAAACTGCTAACTCTGCCTGCCTGAAGCTCTCGCCGCACATACAGGAACACGCCATATGTATCAACCTGATTGTTTCTAATTGGCAGGCAAGACTTCCTTTCCCATTCTCACAACTCTCATCCGCACATCATTCTGAATTTGCATCATCCTGTGTATTCTGTGCATTGCTTTGTGGAGATGAAAATGCAAGCAATATGCTTATTTTGCACGGGTTCCCATGTGGCACCAAGAATAAACATAACTCACAGAGTAATGCTCTAATAATTTAAAAAAAAAAGGGTGTCCAACTTTTTCCACCGAGCTCCATTAGTGAAAATGAAAGTATGGGAGACTTTGAAAGCAACACAGGTATAGATGTAAAGATGTTGTACTTGTATATACTGTAGTTCAAGTAAAAGCTGCATCTCAGCTTGGTGACATACTGTACATGAAAAAGAGTATTATAGTTATTATTGTTACTATAGTTTGGTATTTTTGGCCCATTTTGCTGTTTTTTTTCAAAATATTTCAACTTTTCTCTTAATAATGTTTGTAAATTTTCTTTTCATAATAATTTACTTTTTTCCCAAAAAGAATTGCAAAATTCCCCAAAAATTGGCGACTCCAAATTGTCCATAGGTCTGAATGTGAGTGTGAATGGTTGTTTGTCTATATGTGCCCTGTGATTGGCTGGCCACCAGTCCAGTGTGTACTCCGCCTCTTGCCCGAAGACAGCTGGGATAGGCTCCAGCACCCCCCGTGACCCTCGTGAGGATAAGCGGTAGAAAATGAATTAATAACATAACGACTTTTTAAAACATTGTTTTTATTTTTTCAAGTCTATGCTACTAAAATGATATTATTTTCCCTCATAATATGTTCAGTTTTTTTCACAAAATGTTTTTTTTTCAATCTGATTTTATTCTTTTGTCCTTATTCTGACTTATTGTCTTTATTAACTTTTTTTTGCCACCTTATTCTCCAAAAATGACAACTTTATTATTGTTTTGTTTGTTTCTCTTAATATCACACTTGAAAAAATATGAAAAAATGTCAACTCTATGTTCCTAATATTTTTTCTCATAACTTAAAGAAAAACCTTTTTCAGTTCAAGTTCATGCTATGAAATTAAAGCTATTTTTTCTCCTAATTTTATGTCACTTTTAAAATGACAATATTCAATATTTTCACTTAATTCTTGTAAAATGACAGCATTTTTTTTCAATTTGTGCTATTTTTTCCCGCTGTTTTTTTTCCAAAATATTTCAACTTTTCTTTTAATAATGTTTGCAAATTTTCTTTTCAAAATAATTTACTTTTTTCCCAAAAAGAATTGCCCCAAAATTGCAATGGTCCCAATTGGCGACTCCAAATTGTCCATAGGTATGAATGTGAGTGTGAATGGTTGTTTGTCTATATGTGCCCTGTGATTGGCTGGCCACCAGTCCAGGGTGTACAGCAATTTTTTAAATTTGTGCTATTTTTTTCCCAACTAATTCAACATGATGATTGGACAACTTCTCATACTATGACTTTATACCTGTATTTTAAAATGTATCAAATAATATATTATATGGTTTAATACTATAATAATTATATGATTATATTAATATTATAATATTTTTATATTAAAATAATATTGTAAAAAAAATTTGGTAAAATGATTGCTGACTTTTCTATTTTTTGTGTTTATTTTGTTTTCTTATATTTTCTCAATGTGCTGCAGGTCAATAAAAAACAGCCGCCCATGTGACAAATGGCCCCTGGCCCCACTTGTGACCCAAACAAAGAAAAAACAACCTTGCACATGTACACAAACCCAAACCCGCATACTCGTCAAGTTAGGCTGATCTGTTTAGGTGAGTCACCGCTTCTTCAGCAGCAGTGGGAGGCGATGGCACCCACTTTAAATAGACGCCATACAGAGCACGGTCTATCTTTAGAGCTCTGCAGGCGCCGACGAAAAACGAGAGGTGAAGAAAACGACGGGGGAACACGGGGAAAATGAGAGCGAAATTTCAGCGGGTTTATTTGTGTTGTTGCTGAGCACGCCGCGCTAAGCTGCAGGGCTCGAATCATCCCGCATCCGTCATGGAGGCTGGTTTTGCGGGGTCAAACTCAGTACTGTGGCGAATGGCTCTGTTATCGCACCGCTTTAAATTCGCCGCACCGCCTTTTATCGAAGGCAGTGCAGTGAAACAAGGTCTGGAAGACAACCAAAAATAGAGATGCCCAATTAGAAGCGATCCTAAACCTTTGATGAAATAAGCGGTGAAAGAGTGGGTTGCATAACCGACACTCTCAGACAACGACAAAATGTGCAGACAGCATATGCGAATCTTGTCCTATTTACCGGAAATGAGTCCTGGGTCAATTTTCTGGTGTTGTGAGAAAGATAAAGAACATATACTTTCTATAAATACACATAAACTGCAGAAAGTATCTTCCTTGTTCACCTTGTCTCTTTCTACCATGCATTGCATTAAAGTTGGCTTCTGTCAAGACACTGACATTGTGCTTTTTATTAATTCAACATCTGCAGCTTGCCCACCACTGGTGATACTTGACAGATACTTGTCATGTTTTTTAACCTTTGCTATCATGTGTGTGTAGTCAGTCTGAATTAAATCTCTGTTATAAAAGCATAAAACTAACCATCGATCTTGTGTGTGTTGTGTTGCTGCTTGGCTGATAGCGGCCCATTTTATGCTATACTGTATGTGCCGCATAATGAAGTCTTATTTGGTAATGGTAATGGTTTTATTTCATTTGAACATGCATCAGATTACAATTGAATGCATCACATAATCAGTTCCCAGTTCCACATGTCCAAAAGGAGTAGAAAGAAGCAAAGCTTATTAAATCCTACCCCTCCATCTGGTTACATTTGTTCACTTCCTGCTTTCAATAATACAGTTTAAGGTTTTTTTTTGTTTTTTTTTTAAATAATGTACCTCGTACCATAGTAACTGTCATTATATCATATAGTGATATATAAAGCGCATCATGACTGGTTCAAGACTCTTCATCCTTGTATTTAGCAAACATCAACTGCTTGTATTGTTTCTTGAATTGGCTCATCGTTGTGCATTGTTTGATTTCCTTACTCAATCCATTCCATAGTTTGATTCCACATACTGAAATGCTTTGGCTTTTTAACGTAGTCCTAGCATATAAGTGTTTCAAATTTAGTTCTTCACTGAGATCATATTTCTCCTCTCTTGTAGAGAAGTATTGGATGACATTTTTAGGTAATTGGTTGTTTTTAGCCTTATGCATTATTTTAGCTGTTTGAAGATGAACTATATCAGCAAGTTTAAGTATTTGTGATTTTAGAAATAAGGAGTTAGTAAGTTATCTGTAGGCGGCTTTCTGAATTATCCTTACTGACCTTTTTTTGCAGTACATTTAGCCAGTGAAGATTGCTTTTATAGTTATTACCCCATATTTCCACACAATAAGTAAGATATAGTAGAACCAGAGAGCAATTTTTGATTATTATTTATATCCTATTTTCACTTATTGTGTCTGGTGATATGTAACGGTGACAATAGGAGTGTTACTTCATGTCTAGAGGGCTCCGATAATGTTAAAACCATATTTAGAAGGTCGTAAGCAGGTTTTCTATGTTCTAAGTATGAATATATACATCCATCCGTCTTTTATGACACTTATCCTCACGAGGGTCGTGGACATCCTGGAGCCTATCTCAGCTGTACAAGTTGCTTATCAAACGGAACAACCATATGAACAGATTTAGCTCAATGGCTAGCGCTTTGAACTCTCATTCTGCGGACAATAGTTTGAGCCCAGGCGGAACGTAAGGCTGACTGGAGCAAAAAAGGTTACACCTGTTGAAGGTGTTTCATACTCAAGTTCTTTCACACCAAAATTCCCTGTTATTGTGGAGTTGCTTTGTTGCTTGTGTGTCAAAACTCCACCATATTGAGTGTGTTGGGTTTGTAAACTGCTAAGTAAATCCAAGACATTTAGATGAGCAATCCCAATAATCCATTACACCCAAGCCAATCGGCAACCAGAGCCATAAAAAGAGAAAGAGGAAGGAAAACGAGACTATGGCAATTAAAGGATTTAGTCTTTCGGGCAGCTCCCCTCCTGCCCCCATGCCGACAGAGAGATTGGTACAGAGAGCCTGGGGATTCTTTGGAGCCTTTTCTCATTCTCACTGCATAAGTATGATGGGGACAGCGGGGGTCTGGCAAATAGTGGAGAGTGGGTGGAGGCCTTTGAGAGCTCTGTGGAGCCTGCCTAATCAGACAGGACAGTTCCTGCTTATTATAGAAGCAAGCCTGGATTATAAAACCGGACTAAAACAGCCATCTGAGCGCCACCAGAGAACATTCTTTCTTCAATTAATAAAGTTATGAAGGGGCGGAGGTGGATCAAATGACACCGGTTTGCATGCAAATAACTGCTGTGGCTTGGTGTCCACAAAAGGGGTTTAAAATATTCAGATTTTTTTTTAAAAAATGAGACACAATTAAAATATTTTGACTATTACAGAACAACACAACAAATCTGAGGAGAAAAGGGCGTCAATATGGGAGTGCGATTTAATCATCTATGCACACAAATTAGGTACTTTCTGCCTCCATGGTACCTGAAGGTGTCTGTGGGCTTTTGCACACCTTGTATTTGTCTGTCAACCTGCACCTGGAGTAGCTGCACCATCTGTGCAACCCCATCTGTAATGTTAACTCAGGCCCAAAGCATATGGTTGGTCAGTGTCTTCTTTCTCTTTGCCTATGTCCTCTACAGTATATTACTCAAACATACATAACTGTTAGTTCATGAGTGAGTTGGTTTGTTTGTTTTGCATTGGCCAAATAGGAACCGATAACATTTTGGTGTGTATTGAAATAAAGCTGCAGATGAAGGTATGTTTGGTAATTGCAGTTTGGTTGCAAGCCGCATGAGTGGCACCACAGACGGCTACTAGTGATGGCAATGCAGATTCCAATTCAGCAAAGTGTGAAAACATTCACTGCATCCATCCATCCATCCATCTTCTTCCATGTATCTAAGATTGGCTAGCAATTATTTCAACTTGAAATTTATGAAGCCAAAAAAATACCACTTCCACATGGAATGGGAGGACATTTTTTTCACTTTCATGTCAGCTATGCCGGCGGCACGGCGGTCAAGTGGTTAGCGCGTAGACCTCACAGCTAGGAGACCAGGGTTCGATTCCACCCTCTGCATTTCTCACATCTCTGTGTGGGAAAACATGCTAGGTTAATTGGCGACTCCAAATTGTCCATAGGTATGAATGTGAGTGTGAATGGTTGTTTGTCTATATGTGTCCTGTGATTGGCTGGCGACCAGTCCAGGGTTTACCCTGCCTTTCGCCCGAAGACAGCTGGGATAGGCTCCAGCACATATATATATATATATATATATATATATATAATTTGCATTTCATCATGTTTTCACTAATAATAGACTAACAAAACAGTGATCATTTATGAATAAAATAAGAGGTGATACTCCGAGGCACAATTGTTGTTGACTTCAGATTTGTTTCCTCATGATAAAAAAAATGTATGTAAAATATGTACATCTAATTAAGCATTTGGTATAAATCTTGAGTACAAGGTTAGGAAATGATTCCATATTCATACATTGCAACCACTCAACATGAACCAGCTATGAGATGTGCAGCTGACAGATGCAACGTGTCAACATAGTAAACAGAAGCTATTCATGCAGAGTGTGAACACATTGTCACATTGTGTCATCTGTTCTCACCAGTGATTTAACCGTATATGTCGTCTGCTGTGGCAAAGTCGATCTGACAGCATAATGAATTCTGCAAAGTTTCAACAGGTCAACAAAATGATCTTGATTTTAGAATGATCTTTTTAGAATGGGTCTGGGTATGCAACAGCCAGGCCTAATGGGGTATTAAAGACTGTGTACATTGTAAGTGAAGGGTGATTACTATGTTATTCTCTTTTCAGTTGCCTTGTTTGGTGTTCCGAGGGGTGGAACCATCGGCCTGCACCTCATTGCAGCCTGGCAATCAGGCCTTGTCAAGTCATGCGGCTTGTCATCATTTCCTGTAGTGTCACTTGTTAGTCTTACTGATTGGTTGACTAGTTCCTTGCTTTTCCTGCTTTGCTCCTTGTGTGAGTATAATCAAACCGTGGTTTTGGAACGCATGATTTTGCTTGACATTGATTGACATTGGGGCACAGCGGTCTAGTGGTTAGCGCGCAGACCTCACATCTAGGAAACCAAGGTTCAATTCCACCCTCGGCCATCTCTGTGTGGAGTTTGCATGTTCTCCTTGTGCATGAGTGGGTTTTCTCCGGGTACTCCGGTTTCCTCCCACATTCCAAAAACATGCTAGGTTCATTGGAGACTCCAAATTGTCCATAGGTATGAATGTGAGTGAATGGTTGTTTGTCTATATGTGCCCTGTGATTGGCTCCAGCACCGCCCGCGACCCTCATGAGGAAAAAGCGGTAGAAAATGAATGAATGAATGATTGACATTAGCTCGCCACCAGTCCAGGGTGTACACCGCCTCTCGCCCGAAGACAGCTGGGATAGGCTCCAGCATGCCCGGGACCCTAAAAGCGGTATAGAAAATGGATGCATATTTTGCTGATGTATTGACAATTTTCCTACCAGCCCTCTTCTGCTAATTCTATTTGGAGCTATTCATGTCTATAGTCAAGATTCTTAGTCTTCAGCTAATTTACAGAGCATGCATAACAACTCTTGCATTGTTTAAGAGATGGACTGTCATCGATAGCTAGTCTTTTCGATTAATCTAGTCGATTAATCTACAGATTTATGGCTGAATCTTATCGATCCAGGACGCTGGTCTATCTGGTCTCATTGGTTTGTCATTTACAACAATAGAGTCTACGCCATAAAACAACAAAAATAGTGGACAAAGAAGGTACACTAATGCTGGTCAATTTCACATCCTGATGAAAAAAATAACAATAAAAAATAACAATAAAAGTGAAGATATTTTCATTACTAAGAAGGGCCATGTCAGGGCATGAAAACAGGACAAGTTTGGGGAAAACTGGACATTCAACAAGACAAAATAAGATGAAAGATTACTAACTACAGGCACAGAAGGAGAACGCCAAGGTGATGTCCTCACAAATGAGATGACACAGCCAAAAATGAAAGTTTCTCAATAACAAACTGAGCCTCCAAGAAGCCTGCAAATCCTTATCAGCAAACAATGTCCTGTCGCCCTAATCACAGCAGATGTGATAACTGAATTATCCGTCTCCTCTGATCTCCCCATCTGATAGAAAAGCTACACTTCCTCCTCCTCTCCGGGGCACAATTCAACTCCAGTGGAGCGCCGCGATTTCTCAGCCTCACATCTGAACCCCAGCGCTGATGGTATCTGTACAGTTCATCTGGAGGAACAAGAGAGATCACACAGAGTCAATTGGCTGTCGTGATCCATCGGTTGAGAGCCAGACGTGAAGGGCCATGGCCGTAATCTCACGGCTAATAAGAAGCTCATGTTTAAATATAGCTAAAGACTGGTAAATGGTCAGAGGAGATGGTTTTAAAAGGAATTTAAAACCATGCAATAAGAGTCGGACACAGAGAAGTACCTCGTGGGTGAGCCGGAGTCAATCCCAGCTGACGATTTCGTCTTTAACTCAACAGGCAAGTTATTGGACTGCATGAGTAAATCAAAGTACTAGGAAAAAAATCGAATGCTGTCAATCATTTGTGAGGTGACTTGGTAACTGCAAATGCCGACATTTAAGTTTGTTAAAGATCACCAAAAAAATGTAAGGTTTCTTGGTTATGTTCCAGACCAGAGAAAGCAATTAACCATTCATTCATTCATTTTCTACTGCTTTTCCTCACAAGGGTGGCGGGGGTGCTGGAGCCTATCCCAGCTGTCTTCGGGCGTGAGGCGGGGTACACCCTGGACTGGTCACCAGCCAATCACAGGGCACATATAAACAAACAACCATTCACACTCACATTCATACCTATGGACAATTTGGAGTCGCCAATTAACCTAGCATGTTTTTGGAATGTGGGAGGAAATTGGAGTACCCGGAGAAAACCCACGCATGTACGAAGAGAACATGCAAACTGGAAGGTGGAATTGAACCCTGGTCTCCGTGCTAACCACTCGAGCGCCGTGCCGCCCAGCAATGAACCAAATAACCTCAAAACGTTGTTTTTCGAATGTTGTACTTTTTGCCGCAGATTCGGTTTTTGCCTCGGTTCTTGGCCACTGTCTTGGTTATCGTACAATATTGCATGCAACAAACTTGTATTTTACCCTTTGGTACACTGTTATTGTTAATGAATCTTGTGGTATTAATGTACAGTAGATGTGGGTGGACTATACTCCCATCAGTGTAACGGTAATGGTAATGGTAATGGTTTTATTTTATTTGAACATGCATCAGATTACAATTGAATGCATCACATAATCAGTTCCCAGTTCCACATGTCCAAAAGGAGTAGGAAGAAGCGAAGCTTATTAAATCCTACCCCTCCATCTGGTACTTTTACAATCAGTAACTGTTACATTTGTTCACTTCCTGCTTTCCATAATACAGTTTAAGGTTTTTTTTTTTTAATAATGTACCTTGTACCAAAGTACAAGATGATATGACCATCCAATGACATAATGGGTACCATAGTAAGTGTCAATATAGTGATATATATAGCACATCATGACTGGTTCAAGACTCTTCATCCTTGTATTTAGCAAACATCAACTGCTTGTATTGTTTCTTGAATTGGCTCATTGTTGTGCATTGCAAGGTGTTAACAGATCAGATCAGAACAGATCAGATCACGGATCATCTAAGATGTTGAGAAGGTTTAAATTTTTGTCAGACCTTTAGAAAGGATTAATAACAAAAAATCGAGGTGACACTGCACATACCGTATATAAAATCCACATAAACATTAGTGCAGCACAGCTTCCTGCACGACTCCCGTTGACGATAGCAGCTTCCTGTTTATGTCTTTTTTTTTTGCCAGTCATCCTCCATCTTTGTCTGCTTCCTTTTTCATTGGAAAAACCTCTGCAAACAGAGGCGGGATTTACATCAGCGGAGTCAAGCTGCTCTCATCACTTTTTATCTTCGTAAAGCTTTTTTTTTTAACAGCGGCGCATTTAAAGCTCCCAATATAGAGGAGTATTACATCAGTTCCTGGGGTGCCTCTTTTTTCTGTCAGCTCGACTATGACTGACTCTCGGGGGCTTGTAAATAATCCCAAAGTGCTCCGTGTATGACCCCGGATTGATCCACTGCAAGTAAATCTCGCTGCTGTGAGCATGAAAAGTGAGATCTGCTAATGAAAGTGTGAAAACTGTTTGTAGCAGCCTCAGTCGCGCCTCTTAGCCCGTGTCAACAAAGCATAAATTGTCATTACAAAACCTTTGTAAAAATCTGCAATGCAAGTGGAATTTACAGGGATGAAGGCTGCTTTCATTTTTGTGATACAGTTGATCAAAGTATCACACAAACAGCATGCTATGTGCTTTATAAATTAAAATCTCTCTATAAAAGTAACTTTTTGGAAATCTCCTTGCCATCATTTCTTGTACAAACCTCACCCTCAAAGATGCCTTAAATGTCACAGCATTTTGGACATCATTCATTCATTCATTTTCTATCGTTTATCCTAACGAGGTTCATACCTATGGACAATTTGGAGTCGCCAATTAACCTAGCATGTTTTTGGAATGTGGGAGGAAACCGGAGTACCCGGAGAAAACCCACGCAAAATTCCACACAGAGGTGGCCGAGGGTGGAATCGAACTCGGGTCTCCTAGCTGTGAGTCTCAGATCATTCATTCATTTTCTCCCGCTTTTCCTCACGAGGGTTGCAGGGGGTGCTGGAGCCTATCTCAGCTGTCTTCAGGTGAGAGGCGGGGTACACCCTGGAGTGGTTGCCAGCCAATCACAGGGCACATATAGACAAACAACCATTCACACTCACATTCATACCTATGGACAATTTAGAGTCGCTAATTAACCTAGCATGTTTTTGGAATGTGGGAGGAAACGGGAGTACCCGGAGAAAACCCACGCAAAATTCCACACAGAGGTGGCCGAGGGTGGAATTGAACTCGGGTCTCCTAGCTGTGAGTCTCAGATCATTCATTCATTTTCTACCACGGTCGCAGGGGTTGCTGGAGCCTATCCCAGCTGTCTTCGGGCAAGTGGCGGGGTACACCCTGGAGTGGTTGCCAGCCAATCACAGGGCACATATAGACAAACAACCATTCACACTCACATTCATACCTATGGACAATTTCACCAATTAACCTAGCATGTTTTTGGAATGTGGGAGGAAACTGGAGTACCCGGAGAAAACCCACACATGCATGGGGAGAACATGCAAACTCCACACAGAGATGGCCGATGGTGGAATTGAACTCAGGTCTCCTAGCTGTGAGGCCTGCGCGCTAACCACTTGTCCGCCGTGCAGGTTTTGGACATCAAATTGAATTAAATTCAGTTTTCAATAAAATGCCTGCTGAGTTTGTTTATTTGGCTTCCATTTTCTCTAGTGATGAGAAGCGTGATTCCCTTTAATGACTCAAGTTATGAGTCAGACAAACTGGACATCCATGTGAAACTCGATTTTGAAGTCTTTGTCGAGTACCTGTGTCTAGACAGTGTCCGGTCTACATATATTTACTCATTCACTACCACACATTTTTCAAAAGACACCCCCTCCAATATTGTCCATTTTAGAGGATTTCGACTGATCTTTCAAGGCACATAGAATGTTGTGGTCTAGGACTATATAAACATGGAGCATACCAAAAATTTTCCTTCCTCCCATCCGTTAGTAATTAGCAGGGGAATCCAGGTTGTTTTCAGCAAAAATACCAATTCTCAACAAAAAAAGGAGAAAAGCATTTTTGTGAAAAGATACATTTCAAGCATAGCTATTTACAGTTTTCACATTCGGAACTGAACTGTGTGTGTGTACGGTGTACATGTGTTAACATTTCCCTTCAATAAGTAACCTTCTGCACGCTACACTCCTCCATGCTTTTTGACTTCCTTCTTGATGTGGTGCGCATTAATAAATGGGAAAGATGCATGCTGAGCTCTTATCAAATTCCCTTCTGCCACCTTGTGGACATTTTAACAGCTCTTGTGCAAAAAAACAAAACAAAACATACAAGTCATACTGTCACGATGTGGACGTCACCCTCTCGTGACAGCTCCTTTAGTTTCCTTCTTTGCCTCTGTTCCGGTTTTCATGCCCTTATTTTGGTAACTACTTCCTTTCTTGTTCCCTTCCGTTTTCTCTCTGACTCATTTCACACACCTGTCTCTAATTTCCACACTCCCTATTTAGTTCAGGTGTGTGCTCTTTCATTTGTGGCTTCATTGTCTTTGTGTTTGGTTTGCCTGGTAGTTGCTGTCTACATAGCTTAAGTGCCATTAAATTCCTTTTACCTGCATTTTTGGTCCTGCTCTCTGCATCCTGGGGTCGCATTGCAAAGCTTGCACACCAGCTCGTGACACATACAGTCCAGTCTTTGCACGGGATCAGGCATCCGGGTTGAAAAAAAAACGTGCAAATACGTCTTTTGGTAGTTTAGTGTTCTTGATGCCTTGAAAGTCAAGTCTCCAAAGCCGAGTCTTAGTCAAGAACCCATGAGTCAGTGAGACTCAAGTCTTGTCAAGTACTTCTAAATTTAGTGGAACTCAGGTTTTCATCGAGTACAAATACCTGTGAGTCAGTAAAAGTCAAGTCTCCATCACATACCCATTAGTGAGTTAATAAAACTTAAGTGTATGTCAACTACCTGTGAGTCACTAAAAGTCGAGTCTTGGTCAAGAACCCATGAGTCAGTGAGACTCAAGTCTTGTCAAGTACTTCTAAATTCAGTGGAACTCAGGTTTTCATCGAGTACAAATATATGTGAGTCAGTAAAAGTCAAGTCTCCATCACATACCCATTAGTGAGTTAATAAAACTTAAGTGTATGTCAACTACCTGTGAGTCACTAAAAGTCGAGTTGTGGTCATGAACCCATGAGTCAGTGAGACTCAAGTCTTGTCAAGTACTTCTAAATTTAGTGGAACTCAGGTTTTCATTGAGTACAAATACCTGTGAGTCAGTAAAAGTCAAGTCTCCATCACATACCCATTAGTGAGTTAATAAAACTTAAGTGTATGTCAACTACCTGTGAGTCACTAAAAGTCAAGTCTTAGTCAAGAACCCATGAGTCAGTGAGACTCAAGTCTTGTCAAGTACTTCTAAATTTAGTGGAACTCAGGTTTTCATTGAGTACAAATACCTGTGAGTCAGTAAAAGTCAAGTCTCCATCACATACCCATTAGTGAGTTAGTAAAACTTAAATGTATGTCAACTACCTATGAGTCACTAAAAGTCAAGTCTTGGTCAAGAACCCATGAGTCAGTGAGACTCAATTCTTGTCAAGTACTTCTAAATTCAGTGGAACTTGGGTTTTCATCGAGTGGAAATACCTGTGAGTCAGTAAAAGTCATGACTCCATCACATACCCAATAGTGAGTTAATAAAACTTAAGTGTATGTCAACTACCTGTGAGTCACTAAAAGTCAAGTCTTAGTCAAGAACCCATGAGTCAGTGAGACTCAAGTCTTGTCAAGTACTTCTAAATTCAGTGGAACTCAGGTTTTCATCGAGTACAAATACCTGTGAGTCAGTAAAAGTCAAGTCTCCATCACATACCCATTAGTGAGTTACTACAACTCAAGTGTATGTCAACTACCTGTAAGTCACTAAAAGTCAAGTCTTGGTCAAGAACCCATGAGTCAGTGAGACTCAATTCTTGTCAAGTACTTCTAAATTCAGTGGAACTCAGGTTTTCAGAGTACAAATACCTGTGAGTCAGTAAAAGTCAAGTCTCCATCACATACCCATTAGTGAGTTAGTAAAACTTAAATGTATGTCAACTACCTGTGAGTCACTAAAAGTCAAGTCTTGGTCATGAACCCATGAGTCAGTGAGACTCAATTCTTGTCAAGTACTTCTAAATTCAGTGGAACTCAGGTTTTCATCGAGTACAAATACCTGTGAATCAGTAAAAATCAAGTCTCCATCACATACCCATTAGTGAGTTAGTAAAACTTAAATGTATGTCAACTACCTGTGAGTCACTAAAAGTCAAGTCTTGGTCAAGAACCCATGAGTCAGTGAGACTCAAGTCTTGTCAAGTACTTCTAAATTCAGTGGAACTCAGGTTTTCATCGAGTACAAATACCTGTGAGTCAGTAAAAGTCATGACTCCATCACATACCCATTAGTGAGTTACTAAAACTTAAGTGTATGTCAACTACCTGTGAGTCACTAAAAGTCGAGTTGTGGTCAAGAACCCATGAGTCAGTGAGACTCAAGTCTTGTCAAGTACTTCTAAATTCAGTGGAACTCAGGTTTTCATCGAGTACAAATATATGTGAGTCAGTAAAAGTCAAGTCTCCATCACATACCCATTAGTGAGTTAATAAAACTTAAGTGTATGTCAACTACCTGTGAGTCACTAAACGTCGAGTCTTAGTCAAGAACCCATGAGTCAGTGAGACTCAAGTCTTGTCAAGTACTTCTAAATTCAGTGGAACTCAGGTTTTCATCGAGTACAAATACCTGTGAGTCAGTAAAAGTCAAGTCTTTGTCAATGGATCTTGAGTTAGTTAGGACTTTGTGAAGCAATATCCATGGAGTCAGTGAAAATAGAGTATTTGAGCACCTGTGTGTCACTAAAACTTTAGTCTTCAATTACTCATGACTTGTTTCAAGTCTAGTCTTTGTCAAACTCCAATGAGTCTGTAAAACCCGAGTCTTTGTCAGGTGCTATGAATCAAGTATAAGTGATGAAGCCCAGGCAGAAATGGGAAAATAGAAAGGATTTTAGGAAAATATCAGTAAAAAAACGGCAAGTTTTGAACAACTTGTTAATGGCTCACACATCTCGACTTAGAAACTTCTTAAGATCCACTAAAACGCACTTGCATTTTTTCAACTGTTTTTTTTATTTTTTAAGATTTTTATTAGGAGCATATAAAAATAATCTGAAAATTGTCTGAAAATATCCAACACATATACAATATTACACTTCCTGCACTTAACCCAGCATCTTATTAAAATGAACTGAATCAGTCTAAGACATTTTCTTGGCCGATTCTCACAGATGTGCTTAATTAATTACAATGTTTAAACAGATACGACCTAATGGAGGTGAACTGGCACGTGAAATACTAGCTATTTAAAGAATAATAAGAACTCTAAGCAGATGGTCGCAATTCTGTTGGAGGTAACCACCACAAAGTGATTACGTGGGATGATAAGTTGATTTTTCAGTTGGAAGCTTATCATTAGGCCTTTTAATTGAAGTGGTAGGCAGTCTGCTTTAGATTCCTTGTGCCTGTGGAGAGGGGGGAGTGGTTGGTGCTACTTTCCTTTCTGTCACTGCCACAAGGTTTACATGTGTGCCACATGAATATCCTTTTCCTTTCGTGTAAGCAGCTTAGTAAACACAAGCTCAGCTGCACACACATATACACACACATATACACACACACACACGCAGATGGCAGTGTCTGCTGGGGGCAACTAATGTCGCTGTGTGTGGTCGCGTGTCTGGACTAAGTGCATGCCCAGTGGCATTTATGAGGGGATGCCTTTGGAGAAGGCAAGGAGAAGCTTATGAATTAAAGTGGCTTTTCACTCATGCTTGAAAAAAAACAGGGGCTCCTACGTTGCACATTTGACGTAGTTCAGCCCTGTACCCCCAAACCTGTGTCCAAAAATCCCTGCAAAACGCGAGTTAAGTTGATCAGCAATGAGCTGAAATTCAGAGCTGCTAACTGGTGCGGCTCTTAATGCATCAGGGAGTGAGGTTTTACCAACGTACTAATGCGCAGCCACACCGTCTGGCAACCATTACACGCCGTCTGAAAGGCCTTGTGAATGCGTAAAGCTCCAAAAAGCTGTTGTTTAGAAATAGAGTGGAATCTCGATTTTCATCATTAATTTGTTACCGAAATGTACTAAAACCAACGTCGCCACTCCATATACGCCAAAATATTATATAATATATATATATATATATATATATATATATATATATATATATATATATATTATATATAATATTATACAATATTATATATATTATATAATATTATAATATATATATATATACGACTTTTGTAGAGAACTAAATAAAGCAGTTCCAGTAGAAATTGCACGTCGATTCTAACCTGTAAAATAATCAGAATGTTACAATAAGAGAAAATAATAAAAATTATAATTACAAAAAAATTAAAAATTAAAAATTAAAAATTAAAAATTAAAAATTAAAAATTAAAAATTAAAAATTAAAAATTAAAAATTAAAAATTAAAAATTAAAATAATGAGCTTATAAAAGACTTAACCATTCATTTGCAAAGTCAGAATTGTCACGGAAAATATAATACAGTACATATGGGGATTTCAGTCCTACGTGTCCTGAATGTTGTCAACATTTTAACGGCGTAGCCTTTTAAATTAGCTGTCATTTTAACAATAATGTATTGAGACATATACCCTTTTTGAGCTTACGCTTTATGGAGTATTTGGCTATTTACATATCAGTATTTGCCAGGAAAGGGCATGAATTATGTTAATTTCTCCTACATCGGGTTCAATAAAGGATTATACTAATATAATCAAAAGTATACTTCATTTCTGTACAGTGAAGCTTATCTGACAACTCCTCTATATAGCGCTGGAGGCATTAAGTGTATAATGGACTGATAATGCTGCTGTCACATGTCAGGTGCTATTTAATTGAGGGCTTCAAACGTAGGTGTCTCATTCTATAAAATGCCAGTTATCACGTCTCTTCTCTTATTATTATTTCCCTTAAGTCCCCTGCCTATATCTCAGTTAGGAGGGCCTTCCAGAAGATAGCAGCACATACAATAAGAGAAGGATTTTGTCACTTAGTTAAAATGTCATACTGATGTAAAAATTAGCTTAAAAGGGGAAAAAAGGGAATGGTGCATAAGAGTAATACCAGAAGTAGACAAAAAAAAAATGATAGCATCTTAAGAAAATTGCATTTGAGAAAGCACATCATTTGATTTTGACCTTTCCATTTTCCCTGCAATATTGCTCTCTTAACCAGCACTTTGGATGTAACAGATATCATACTGCAACCTTATTAAATGACTATCCTGTTAAACCGAATGGCATCAATTGCACTTTATTGCAGGTGCTTTATAAAATGTCAGTCGCCGTCCTTGAGATGATGCCCATTGACTTCTGCTGGATGCAGTTGGTTTGTACGCCTCATCACTCGGTGGCTGTCACAACATTTACTTAGAGGGAAATGGATGTGGTTGAGAGAAAAACAAAGGGTGAGAAAGAGTGATACATACTATTGATATACTGGTATGACTTTGAAAGGTGGATTTTATTGAATATAATTAATTCACAGAAATACCATGACAGGATACTGAGGTCCATCACTGTTCCATTCATCCATGAACATTACTTCATTTAAACGGGACCTGTTATGTACATTTTTTGACCCTTTGTATTGAGTTGTGGTCTCCTATAGAGCAGCTACACACAATAACCCGCACAAAAAACTTTTTACATTTTACTAAATATCACCTATTCCAGCAATATTTCCTTTGCTTTATGCTTCCTGCCAAAACAGTCTGTTTTAATTTATTCCACGCCTCATCCATGATTGGTCACATGCATAAAATGCTTCCTAACTATGAACCACAGCCCATCTGTGACATCACAAAGGGGCAGTTTTACCACGCCTTTTGAAACAGAGCATTTTGAGCCATCCCAAACTTCCTTCAGAGCTCATTTCCAAATGCGCAAACCTTATTATTTGAAACTTTGGCATCGTTTAACACGATATTACAACATTCTAACTACAATTAAAGGGTCAGAAACAGCAGAAAAAGCAGAATAGAGCCCCTTTAACATCACTCAGATATGTATGCAGTATTATATAGTAGTAATAACTGTAACACCCGCCTCCAAATACAGTTAAAATGCATGTTTTGGAATGATCACTTATTATGGTCAACTTAAGGCATTTCATTCTATCTGTGAAGTAAAAAAAAATATGAATTTTGAATGGAATAACACAAATTTAGACATATTTTTAACAATATTTGGTATAGGTATTTTTTGTACATAAAAGTTCAGCTAATGAAAATGGGAGCAAAAATAAATCTGCTGCATTTATATTTTGTCAAGCCTCACATTCACTTTCACTAATCAACATGCAAGTGTGGTGCATTCAAGAACTGCATCTCAATAGGATGCAAAAAAAACATTAGTGAAGCATAACAATTTAAAATAAATGGTACAAATTTGGGCTGGTACATGTATCAAATTTATCGCTGGACATGCAACTTTTTTATATGGATGTCTTCACTAAATTTAACCTAACTGACCACTTATAAGGATATTAGAGTAGCCAACCACAGAGTTTTCACATATAAAATACACACTTTACTGACAAAATACTATTTTCTAAACTACTTTGCTGAGAGGTTATTAAACCAAGCCATTAATGCTGGTATTTTCAGTAGTATCCACAAATTCTTTCAGAAAACGCTTCCACCCTTTACATCACAAAATAATGTGGCGTTCAATTACAGACAGTGACAACATGAAGTTAACTCAATCCCTTGTTGAAATAAAGTGTGACGGATGGATGTCATTTCAGACAGCTTGGGTGGGTTGCTTAGAGCTGAGCTATCCAAACACCTTCGAGCTGTGTGAATTAATGCCGTATAGCACACTGAACTATTGGAGAAAATGAAGATGGATGAGTCAGCTATGAAAAACATTCCATGGTCAAAGGTCACACATCACCACACGCATGGGCCATCATTTCCTCTTTCCAGTCCCGTTTAGACTGCAAACATCCAAGTGTTAAAGCTGACAAGGGAATTTATTAATATTTGTCTACATGCCATTCTAAATATAATCAAAATGTATGCTTCGCTTGTGTTTTTTTTCATCAAGTGTTGCGATTTCACATTTTTTTTGGTGGTGCTTGTGCACACAATGCTGTAAGACGCAAAAACATATGTAAATTCATCTGCTACATTCACTGAGTTTGAGGCAGAAGATAACCTGTTTGATCGCCATGATTTCATTTCACTATTTTGTGTTTTTATGCAACACACCATTCACACTCAAACAAATTGAGCAAATCATTCGAATGACACACACCATTTTAAATCGATAGAATGTCAAAATTAAGCTAGTAGCATGGTTTGGAGAAGAGGGAAGCGAGCCGTGTGTCAAAAATAGACCTTTTTATTGGCAAAAAAAGGTCTATTTTTTTCATCAAGTGTTGTTATTTCGCGTTTGGTGGTGCTTGTGCACACAACGCTGTGAGACGCAAAAGCAAAAGTGGAACTAACTGTATATATATAAATTCATCTGCTACATTCACTGAGTTTGAGGCAGAAGATAACCTGTTTGATCGCCATGATTTCATTTCACTATGTTGTGTTTTTATGCAACACACCATTCACACTCAAACAATTTGAGCAAATCATTCGAATGACACACACCATCTTAAATCGATAGAATGTCAACATTAAGCTAGTAGGATGGTTTGGAGAAAAGGGAAGTGAGCCGTGTGTCAAAAAAAGACCTTTTTATTGGCAAAAAAAAGGTCTATTTTTTTCATCAAGTGTTGCTATTTCACGTTTGGTGGTGCTTGTGCACACAACGCTGTGAGACGCAAAAGTGTAACTAACTGTATATATGTAAATTCATCTGCTATATTCACTGAGTTTGAGGCAGAAGATAATCTGTTTGATCGCCATGATTTCAACTATTTTGTGTTTTTATGCAACACACCATTCACACTCAAACATTCATTCATTTTCTACCGCTTTTTCCTCACGAGGGTCGCAGGGGTGCTGGAGCCAATCCTAACTGTCTTCGGGCGAGAGGCGGGTACACCCTGGACTGGTCGCCAGCCAATCACAGGGCACATATAGACAAACAACCATTCACACTTATATTCATACCTATCGACAATTTGAAGTCGCCAATTAGCCTAGCATGTTTCACTGAGTTTGAGGCAGAAGATAACCTGTTTGATCGCCATGATTTCAACTATTTTGTGTTTTTATGCAACACACCATTCACACTCAAACAATTTGAGCAAATCATTCGAATGACACACACCATCTTAAATCGATAGAATATCAACATTAAGCAAGTAGGATGGTTTGGAGAAGGGGGAAACGAGCCGTGTGTCAAAAATAGACCCTTTTATGGGCAAAAAAAGTCTATTTATATAACGCTGTAAGACGCAAAAGTGTAACTAACTGTATATATGTAAATTCATCTGCTACATTCACTGAGTTTGAGGCAGAAGATAACCTGTTTGATCGCCACGATTTCAACTATTTTGTGTTTTTATGCAACACACCATTCACACTCACACAATTTGAGCAAAACATTCGAATGACGCACACCATCTTAAATCGATAGAATATTTGGGGAAAAGGGAAGCGAGCCGTGTGTAAAAAATAGACCTTTTTATTAGCAATTACTCACAGATTTTCACCATTCTCTGGCAGTAACCTTTACAATAATTTGTTAATATACAGTAGGTGTGAATGTGAGTGTGAAAGTTGGTCTAAATGCGCTCTGTGATTGACTGCCGACCAGTCAAGGGTGGACTCAGCGTCCCAAGTCAGCAGGGATAGGTCTCAGCTCACCTATGACCCTGAAATGGATAAGCGGTAGAAAACTATTGAATTAATGAATAATACCTGAACTTATATTGTGTCGAAGTCATAAATATCACCGATGCTGTCATTCTTTCCTATTTATGTGCATTATAATACAGCTTGGGAAAGATCGAGACAACATATGCGACACTGTTTTGCTTTTCTCCCTTGAAACGCAAAATAAATTCACACCAATAGCTTTAAAAGTTGCAATTTCCTGCAATTTGTCAGGGAGGGAAGTTCTGCATGGTCAACTTTCTCTTTTTTTTTGTGAATGAGTGTTGACCCTCCTTTTCTCCTGGCACTTTCTCCATGTCACTTATTAACTTTAGTAAAGACTATTACCATCTCATGGCTAATCATATAAAGCCCATTGAGAGGCTCCATTGGGTGTGACTCTGGTTTCATAAAACGGTGCTGTTATTGCAGTGGTTTCCTTTGCCAGTGGCAATGCGCCTTTCTTTACAGTGTGGTTTCTAGTGGAAAAAAGTAAATATTGTTTAATGGCTTGCTTTATAGGAAGCGTAAAAACAGTTATTGTAAGCTTCAGAAGGTTTTCTGTTTTAAATTAAGTACATGAGCTGATTTTACCATTTCATGGATTTTTTTTTTTTTGTAAATCCAACCATTTTTGTCTGTGTGAGGATACACAAAAACAACTACACACATGATGAAAATGTATAATTGAAAAACCAGGGTTAGACCAGCTGCCCTTATGTATTTCAGTGAGCCACCCGTGTATATGCCCAGGGTTCTAACCATGGTTAGAGCTATCATGCTTAAAGCCCAAGCTGTCAACTCGATGTCCAGGTGTCAGTGAATGACGTTTAACAACGTACTTTTGCACAGCTGCATCATCACTGCACCTATCTAACCTCTCTGATCCACTCATGCACAAGCCCAGGGTCCCACTATGGTCCACAGATCAAGACTTGAGAACACTCGCCATCGATGTCCAGTGAGATTCATGCAGTTTCAAAGAGTGAGGTTTCACAATGTACATTTGCACCATCACTCATTACTGCACCAATTTAACACATCTGATAGACCCCAGCAAACACCTGACACCTGAGTCTGGAACCATGGTCTCCAGAGTAAGAGTCAAGAGTGCTAGCCATGAAACTACAGTAAAAGTCAGAACTCCATTTCCATCACATGTCTTATGATTTATCACATACTACAGCATTAATTGGCCCTGTACCCTAAAAACCGCCCATGAATGATACGGGAAAAAGTCGAAATTATACCGTGTCAAAGCCCAGGGCAGTAATACTGATAAAATATAGAGTTTAACCATGTCCAGTATCAGCCCCCGTAGCTGCTCTGGTATCGTGCCCGTGAAACAACCAATCAGAGAACAGCACAAAAGCGTGAACACACACTATAAATATTCATAGTGCTTCTCCAGTCACCAAAAAAAACAAATTTAATTAATGGAACTTTAATTGTCAGACATTGATAAGATAAGACTGTTAATAAAATATTATTGTTGAAATATTTTTGCAATTATTGTGTTTACACTGTTTAGATATAATACATGTAATAAACTGAACATTTTCTGGAAACAAAATGGTCTTTTGATTAAATAGTACGTGATAATAAGCTCATGATTAAATAGTATGTGATAATAAGATCTCGGGGCGGCACGGCGGTCTAGTGGTTAGCGCGCAGACCTCACAGCTAGGAGACCAGGATTCAATTCCACCCTCGGGCATCTCTGTGTGGAGTTTGCATGTTCTCCCCGTGCATGTCCGGTTTCCTCCCACATTCCAAAAACATGCTAGGCTAATTGCCGACTTCAAATTGTCCATAGGTATGAATGTGAGTGTGAATGGTTGTTTGTCTATATGTGCCCTTGGCTGGCGACCAGTCCAGGGTGTACCCCGCCTCTCGCCCGAAGACAGCTGGAATAGGCTCCAGCACCCCCCGCGACCCTCGTGAGGAAAAAGCGGTAGAAAATGAATGAATGAATAAGATCTCGGTCACGGGCTGATACTGACACTTGGGGGCATGATACCTGGCCTGATACCAGACAAACCATGTGATAACCTATAAATACCAACATATGTACAGTACTTTTGCACACCTGCACCAGCTTTCATCCGTTACACTAGCACTCACCTTTGTGACCATTTCTTGTCATGAATAATTGTCATTTTTGGTATAAAAGGTGCATTGTATGAAAAAGGAAATATGCATGTGCCTTGCAATGAATATGCCATAGAAGGACATAATAACACAGTGAAAACACTTCTGCTGACACATCTGCGGTTGGGTGCTGCCAACTAGCTGTGATGATAATATATTGACAGAGTGTCTACTGGGACACTCCCAGCTCCACCGCTTTGCTGGGCTTGGAAAAAGACATTTTTGCTTTGGAGGAGGAGCCTAGCTGAGGTTGATGATGCCTGCAGGCCTCTTGGATGAGGATGGATGAGGACATTTGGCTGTCAGCAGAGATGGGGGCCTATCTGGCTCTGTCAGAAGTACATAAGGGAAGAGAAACCCCACAAGAGTCCTTGTCTCAATAGGCAAATGTATCCTTCATGGCAGTTCTCACCATGCTTTTTCTCTCACTGGATGAAATTTGTTGCATTATTAGAAGTCCTGTTTGCACAGAATGGCTTTATTTAGGAAAAGGGGAATCACTTGTCACAGAACATGGCGGATCATGTTTTGTTTTCAGTAGATCAGGGATCTCAAACTGGCGGCCCACGGGCCAAATGCGGCCCACTGGATGCTAGTTTGAGGCCCCCGCCTTGATATGAAAGTTTAATGTTAGTGCGGCCCGCGCAAGTTTGATATGGATGCTGTATGGTATCATGTACCCAGAAAAAAATATTACGTTTGATTAATGTTCATGTTAAAGGTTAAATAACTGTTAATATTTATCCTCCCTATCCGTGTGGAAGTGGTAAATTTTTGGCTATTTAAGTTTAAAGGAAAGTTTGTTAGTTAGTTAGTTAGTTTAATATGGATGCCGTATGGTATAATGAACCCAGAAATGACTGCTTAAATTGTTTATTTATTTTTTTTATTTTAAGATATTTAAGATAAAATTAAGATATTTGACAACAGTAAAAAAAAAATATTTCAGTTTTTAATATTTTTTTTATTTTTTTGAAAACCTGATGCGGCCCAGCCTCACCCAGACCCTAGCTCCAGTGGCCCCCAGGTAAATTGAGTTTGAGTCCTCTGCAGTAGATGCAAGTAGGAAAACTCAAGAACATCTGGAAAAACAAGAGGAACATCAAAATCCCACAATACCTGCAAAACATGTACACTCAAAATACAGCTTGCAAAAAACAATACTGGCAATGTGGAATGTGACGCTACAAAAAGAAATATTGGGAATCCAGTGTAAAGACCACATTACAAATAATGAGGTTTGCAGAAAGATCAGGAACACAATCGGACCCCACGATGACCTACTGACAGCTGTGACAGCAAGCTGAAGTAGTACGGACATGTTTCCCACTCATCCTTCAAGGAACAGTCCAAAGAAGCTGCAGAAGAAGGAGACAAAATAAAAGACAAGAAGTCAGCTTTTGAGAATGAACTGAATGATACCTGGAAAAATCCCAGACGGCAGTGAAGGATGTGCGCCCCAAGTGCGCCCCAACGACTTGGGCAGAAGTCAAGCGATAAGTGAGGACATGAAGAAGTATGAATGCTGACGGAGACCCCAGAAATGATTGGGGATAGGACCTGTAAGCACCTCTATGAGACGGTCATTGATTTCACTGCTATGCCTGCATGTCTGTTTTCAGGGCCTTCGGGGTAGCAGTCTGGTAATACACAAACAACTCAGAATGGAGGGTGGTTAGCAGTCTACAGCCCAATTCACGGGGTAGTTTATGAACCAGTATGCCCTCTAGAGATCTGATTTTTTGGTCTGTCCTTGTCTAACGCTAAGCATCTTCTTTCCCCAACAGCCACAGAAAGCCCTCATGATGTGGTTGTCTTTTAAAAAGTTAGAAGCAGATGAATATTCATTCTACCACTAATCCTCGGCGGGGTACAGCCTGGACTGGTGGCTAGCCAATCACAGGGCACATATAAACAAACAACCATTCACACTCACATTCATACCTATGGACAATTTGGAGTCGCTAATTAACCTAGCATGTTTTTGGAATGTGGGAGGAAACCGGAGTACCCGGAGAAAACCAACGCATGCACGGGGAGAACATGCAAACTCCACACAGAGATGGCCGAGGGTGGAATCGAACCCTGGTCCTCCTAGCCGTGCCGCCCCGCAGATGAACATTCATTCATTCATTCATTTTCTACCGCTTTTTCCTCACGAGGGTCGCGGGGGTGCTGGAGCTTATCTTTGGGCGAGAGGCGGGGTCGCCAGCCAATCACAGCGCACATATAGACAAACAACCATTCACACTCACATTCATAATTTCACAATTTAGAGTCACCAATTAACCTAGCATGTTTTTGGAATGTGGGAGGAAACCGGAGTACCCGGAGAGAACCCACTCATGCACATGCAAACTCCACACAGAGATGGCCGAGGGTGGAATCGAACCCTGGTCCTCCGAGCTGTGAGGTCTGCGTGCTAACCACTAGACTGCCGTGCCGCCCCGCAGATGAATATAATGTGTTCTATTATAGCTTGTTTACTAGATGTTTGCGATCCACTGCTTGACTTGTCGAGATACTCCTTGTTGACCCATTAAACTCACTCCTGGAAAACCTCAGGAAGTGGGGTGAAAACAAGAAATGGATTTAATAAACAAATACATTCGTCTTGGGAGTTTGACTCCGGAATGTTTTCATTTTCTCATACAGAGGACAGCCACTAATTGGGTTACATGTGCTCAGCGAGGAAGTTTTCAAGCTTGAGGGGTTTTTATTTGTGCCTGGCCTACAAATGAGCAACTCTTAAGACTGTGACCCTCAAGGTTTGATGCCCCCGTGAGGCTCTTTAGGGTACAGCTGTCTTATGAGTCGATCCGGAAAACCCCACTTTCCGAGAAAATCCAACACTCTGAGGTGTTAGGGTGACAGAAGGTAAGAGGCCACACAGATTGTGATTACGAGTGAATTTTGAGTGCTCTCTTGGTAGGCTAGTCGGAGAGTAGCAGCATACTCAAACTAAAGGCTAATTACAGTGACAAGGATGATAATTAGACTCTGTGGACATCTATTGTATACATGGGCATCTGCACCGAGCCTCACCATATGTGGTGTATGTATCTATAATATCATTAGGCTCATATCTTAAAGTTAGATCAACTGAATTTAATGTGCAATGTGGCACAAACGCATATTGGGTCACACTCATTCCATCCATTCTCCCCAGAGCTGCTGTCAATAAGCTGATGATATTATAATATTTGCTTAAAGGAAAGTGCTTGCATGTGAGCCGAAAAATGTATTGCGTCAGCACTAATAATATACTTTACTTTTGACACCGACTTTTCCTTGCAATTTTAAACAAAGTCTATAAAGCACCGCTGTAATTATGAGGCCACCCTGACTGCCCAGATGTTGGGTCTTTAACCAGATGTGGCGACCCTGCTGGGGTGTCCTGTCGGCATGCTCCTGTACTGTCCTGTGTCTCTGGGGGGGTTAGACACCGGGAGATGCGGAGTAGAGAGACACACCTAGAAGCTACTGATGACCTACAAATGGTCAAGTACTGTCTTTGCATGCGAGCATCTCTCTCATGAAACGAATTAAGCATATGCCCTCTATGTGCTTTATGACTTCACATGCATTTTTAGCTAGGGATGTTCCGATCTGGATTTTTTGCTGCCGATACCGATCCCGATAATCCATGAGTGAAATCGGACGATACCGTGAGAGCTTGTGAGAGCCACTACAAAATGAAAATGGCCAAAAGCTACTTATTTATCAAATCAAATCAACTTTATTTGTATAGCACTTTCATTCATTCATTCATTTTCTACCGCTTTTCCTCACAAGGGTCGCGGGGGTGCTGGAGTTTATCCCAGCTGTCTTTGGGCGAGAGGCGGGGTACACCCTGGACTAGTCGTCAGCCAATCACAGGGCACATATAGACAAACAACCATTCACACTCACATTCATACCTATGGACAATTTGGAGTCTCCAATTAACCTAGCATGTTTTTGGAATGTGGGAGGAAACCGGAGTACCCGGAGAAAACCCACGCATGCACGGGGAGAACATGCAAACCTCACACAGAGATGGCCGAGGGTGGAATCGAACCCTGGTCCTCCTAGCCGTGCCGCCCCGCAGATGAACTAACCACTAGACCGCCTTGTATAGCACTTTTCCTGCAAAAACATGCGACACAAAGTGCTTTACAGAATTAAAAAAACAATTACCACAATTAAAAGGAAAAACACCAGGGTTCAATTCCACCCTCGGCCATCTCTGTGTGGAGTTTGCATGTTCTCCCTGTGCAAACCTCACACAGAGATGGCCGAAGGTGGAATTGAACCCTGGTCTCCTAGCTGTGAGGTCTGCACGCTAAACACTCTATCGCCGTGCCGCATTATTACAAATTATTTCCTGCATTTATTTGTACCCAGCGTCATAAGCCTTTAGCTTCATTGCTAATCCAAAGCAAAACAGGGTCGGGGTAACAGGGGTAGGGTAACAGTATGGGCGGGGCAAAATCATGTTCATTGTGTCCGGTGTGCACACAGCTTTAAGCTGTCATTTTAACATTAAACTTTTGGTATCAAGGTGGGGGGCCTCAAAGTAGCGTCTAGCGGGCCGCATTTGGCCCGCGGGCCGCAAGTTTGGGACCCCTGATATAAAATGTTCAATTATCATCACTTTTTTTATGATATACTAGCTATATGCTGGAGCTGTAGTACAGTTATATTCTTTTGCCCCACATAATCATCATCAAGGTGAACATCCTGGGAGAATAAAATGTTCTATGCTGTGAATCTTTTTGAAATGCTTGTGGGTTACGTTCTTCTAAATATGCAATTACGCCAGTGTACATTTGTCTGCATACGAGGCTGTGTGTAAATGTGTGTGTGTGTGTCTAAAAGCAGCTACAGTTATGGCAGTATCCTGGGGAATTGAAATTAATGATTGTAATCAGAAGCAAGCAGCAAGCCAGGCAAGGGCAATTAATACAAGCAAAGCAAGCTGAGCTGCCGGTTTTTGCACGGTGAGACATGGCTACGGCTCAAGAGATGGCGGATTAAGATGCAACCGCAGACAAACTCCACAGCTTTTTCCACACACACACACACACAACAGATGTCCGCAGAGGAGAGCCGAGAGCGCTGGGAGCCTGGCACCGAGGAGCATCCGCTAACCGGCCACTCGGTCAGACCGGCCCAATACAAGCTGACAACCTCCTGGCAGCGTTCAGATAACACCATCTTCTCTGTTTAGTTCCCGAGCCAAAGGAAGGCCCTCACCCGGAGCCTCTGCAGTGAATACAAAAGGGATTCAATGCAAAGCTGCACAGTGGAGCTACTATGTGTGCGAGAGAGACAGAGCAACATCAAGAGATAAAGAGCGAGAGAAGCGGGGGAAGCCTTTGTGAGCATGCTCGACTCAAGTACATCTCAATGTGAGGGAGATTTTTTTTTTTTTTCGCTGCTTTGTTTCCTTAATGTTTGTTAGCTGCATGTGTTCCGTTCAACACACACGTTTATCTCAATGTAAATAAATACACAAATTGGACCCAGCTGCCCTTGCAGAAATACTTTCTGGGTTGTTTTCTTCAACTGATGCTAAACGAGAGCGTCACCATCCAGGATCCTTTCACTCTTGTCTTGACGGGTGTGAGCTCCCCCGACGGCTTCGCATTTCCACTGTTTATGTGAGATAATGATGCATGTGTAAGGATACACCGCTAGGCCGGGAGAGGCTCAGTTATGAACTTTGACGGCTGCCTCTTTGGTCTTAACTAGTTTGGGTTGGAATGGAACGACGTTGGCGGATCAAAATTCAGGGACGGTAAAAGGGGAGCGATGCAATCGGGAAGCTAAGAGTGGTGAACACAGGAACCCGAAAAGCTGGAAGGTCATTTGAGGTCAATTAAACATCAGGTCAGAGTCACTGGTGCAGCTCATGAACTTCTCTTGGTATCATTTCCTTAGAACTGTGGTTCCCAAAGAGGGTACGCGTACCCCTAAAGGTACATCAAGTATGTGAGCATGCGCTGAAAGAACGCACCCAGGATAAATTTAAACAGGAAAAGATAAAAATATGTTATAATTAAACTCGGGATATGTTTTATATAGATATATATTTTCTTTTTAAAGAACAACTGTCACTTAGGGTTTAGATCAGGGGTCTCAAACTCAATTTACTTGGGGGCCACTGGAGCTAGGGTCTGGGTGAGACTGGGCTGCATCAGGTTTTCCAAAAAAAAAAAAAAAAACGCATTTATTAAAAACAAAAAAATTTTAAAAACTTCACTTTAGTTCCAATTTTCTACAAAAAAGCTCTGATAAAACATTCCACTGTTCTCAAATCATTATTATTTATAGCATAGTTTTACTTAATTTGTGACACAATGTGCCTCTTTCCAGTCCCTAGAATTGGGGTACAGAGTCTAAAAAAATTATAAAAAAAAAAAAAAAAAATTCAAAAAAGCACAACACCTTCAAAAAGTCCCTTTTTGTTTACAGGAGTAATGTCAAAATATTACAAGCAAAAAGTTGAAATGTAAAAAAAAAGTTTATTTTAGATAATATCATTATGGAAAAATAATGTCATTTTAGTAGAATAAAGTAGAACTATTCAAGGGAGAGGGGACATTTTTTAAAGTTACAATATTATGAGAAACCGACAAAACATTAAATAAAATTGTAATGCTTGGAAAATTAGGTTGGGAGGGGAAGTGGGAAAATATTATGATAATGCTAATGGTTTTATTTCATTTGCACATGCATCAGATTATAATTGAATGCATCACATAATCAGTTCACAGTTCCACATGTCCAAAAGGAGTAGGAAGAAGCAAAGCTTATTAAATCCTACCCATCCATCTGGTACTTTTACAATCAGTAACTGTTACATTTGTTCACTTCCTGCTTTCCATAATACAGTTTAAAGTTTTTTTATTGTATTGGATGACATTTTTAGGTAATTGGTTATTTTTAGCCTTATTTAGCTGTTTGAAAATTAACTATATCAGCAAGTTTAATTATTTGTGATCTTAGAAATAAGGAGTTAGTATGTTCTCTGTAAGCGGCATTATCAATTATCCTTACTGGCCTTTTTTGCAGTACATTTAGCGAGTGTAGATTGCTTTTATAGTTATTACCCCATATTTCCACACAATAAGCAAGATATGGTAGAACCAGAGAGCAATAAAGAGTGTGGAGTGATTATGGGAATTAAGTCTTAATTACGTAAAGAAAATTTACAAAAAGAAAGTAGAAATAGTTGGAAAATTTGGAGAAACTACGGCACAAATGGAAAAAGCTGTCATTTTACAAGAATTAAGTCAAAATATTAATTTAAAATTTTAATTGCAAAAAAAAGAAAAAGCAACAATTTTTCAAGCTTATAATATTATGAGGAAAAATGTCATCTTAGTAGCAGTGAGTTAAAATAGTAAAGAAAAAAATACTTTTTTTTTAAACAAACTGAATAAAGTTGTCATTTTTTTAATTTAGGCTGGGAAAAAGTTACAAGATGAAAATTTACAAAGATTTATTTTTATAGAGAAAGTTAAAATCTAAAAACAATATGTTAATATGATAAAATTGAGATGCATTTTTTTCTTGAAACTTTTTACAACATAGCCCTTGCCTTTCTTTCATTTTTCACTATTTTCCTCACTGGAAAAATTCGAATTTTGGCATACTGGTATCTGTCTCAAAGAACCAAGTTATGTTAGAGTTAAAATTCAAGCCAGAGGCCGAACTTTGTTTTTTGCCGTCTCCACTCCAAGTCCGACCCTTTGCGGCTTTCCAGATATAAAGTACTTCAAGGCCATTATGTGAGAGGAGCTGATTAGTCTGCCCAAGTGTTTGCTCAGTAGATTATATAATAACTAAACAATAAATGTGTTTTCATGTGACAACGTATGTACATTTTTCATCAGTATTGGCAATACAGGTACTGTATTGAACTGTAATATTGAACACTAAAATGTTGAATATCATCCAAGAATGAACTAAGCACCCTTGCAAATAATACAACATAACATAAAAGTACTTTGGATACTGCATCTAAGCAGTTTTAGTGTTGGTCTGGTCTATAAAAGTGTTGTGTTGGCTGGCGATAACTCAGTAAGGAACTTTGATTGAATTCCCTAGCATATTTTGTTACTTTCACAAGTACCCTTGTCTATTGATTGATCGTTTACCAATAATAAATCCGTAGACGGTGTTGAAGCTGTCTTGGACAGCTTCTCTGGCATCAATAAATTAAGTGTCTCTTTAATAACTCCTGCAGTTTGTGTTCTCTTGGCAAGAGAGGAGCAGATCACTTAAACGGGCCTCTTTTTTAGAATGTCATTACTTTAATGAAGGACAAATCAAACGTGAACAATTTATAGTTGTGGCCAGCGAGAAATTACAAGGTAAGATCAACTCAGACTGGCCATATCTCACATGATTTTCTTAAAAGGATCTTCTCTTTATGCATGGCCAGGGATCAAATTCTCCATCTTGCTAGTGGAGCTTGTCTGCCCTCTTGTGGATTTACCTGGTACTGTCACTAAATTAACACACAGGAAAGACCACATACTGTATAATGTAAATTATTTTCTAAATACATAAAATGATTTTCAGGGCTCGACAATAACAATGTTCCGATGGCCCGGGGGAAGTTAAAACAAAATTCGTGCAAGTAAATCCAATCAGTGACATTAGCATACCAATCCTTGCACATCTTGAAATGGACCAATCAGAATCGTTTATTTAGACCCTAGTCCGCGTTTTCTTGTTCGCGATCAACCAATCAGCGATCGTTTTACTAGGAAAACATCTATCATGGCGTCACTTTCGACATCGTCTAATTCTTCAACAACTTCTGAAGGAAAACACCAAAAAGTGATGAACCAGTGCCTCCTAAACAGGTATTTTATTAGCGGCAGCAAATCAAATGATGACACAGGTGAGTGAATCACATTCCTGTGACAATTTTAAGCGCTCACAATGAAACAACACCAATTAGATCCAATACAAAGTGCTGATTTTGCACAAGCTACAAAATCTAGCGGTTCTATTTCTCTGTGTATTTTTCTCACATTTGCTTCACAAATTATTGTTTGACCATTGAGCATTTTTTTCTGGATTAAAAACACTTTACTAGTACACAAATGTGTCTATTCAATAATGTTTCATTGTGGTACACAACTTATAAATATCACTGCTTACTATGACTACGATGTGTAAGGTAGTATGGCATGCCATGTGAACGATCTATTTATCATGATCTATGTAGGAAAAAAAACACAAGAAATGATAATCATTTAATCTTTATTTGAGATTAAATCATGTGATTTTCAAACAAAAATTTGATGATATCATTATGGCAGTCTTTTAATTTTACATGGGGCAAGTTCGGGCAAGTAGTTCTCACCTTAAGGCAGGGGTCTCAAACTCCTACAAAACTACCTGGGGGCCACTGGAGCTAGGGTCTAGGCAAGGCTGGGCCGCATCAGGTTTTCCAAAAAAAAAAAAAAAACACATTTATTAAAAACAGAAAAATATACAAACTTTTTCAGTGCTTTGGTTCAGATTTTCTTCAATAAAAGCTCTGATAAAACATTCCACTGTTCTCAAATATCTTAATTTTTATTTTTCTGCACAAAATAAGATGAAAAATAAATAAACAAATCAAGAATAAAGAAAAATCAATCAATCAGTAGTAATAAATATAATAATAATAATAAAACGGCAAATAATAAAAACTTAAGAAACCACATATAGTTTGTGGGTAGACAAATTATTTTTTCATATTAAAATGAACAAAGCATTATTAGAGCCCTGTAGACATGACAAAACACGACTATAGTCACATTTATTTATTTTTATTTACAACATATTGTGCAACTGCAGGGTCTTGAGACACATGCTAACTTGCAAACTAGAGAGCTAGCGACCTAAACGGTAGCCTTCAAGTTATTTCCTTTAAACTTAAATAGCCAAAAACTTACCACTTCCACACGGATAGGGAGGATAACTATTAACAGTTATTTAACCTTTAACATGAACATTAATCAAACGTAATAATTTTTTCTGGGTACATGATACCATACAGCATCCATATCAAATTTGCGTGGGCCGCACTAACGTTAAACTTTCATATCAAGGCGGGGGCCTCAAACTAGTGTCCTGTGGGCCACATTTGGCCCGCGGGCCGCGTTTTTGAGACCCCTGCCTTAAGGATTCCGCATGGGCAAGTAATTTTTTTTTACCTAGTCGTTATTGATGTGTTTTTTTCAACAGTAAAGACCCTAAGTCTTGCGCTTACCTGTTTTCAATGATGTTGACAATCAGTGGACCTCATGTTGTCGAAAAGACTGAAGGCAATTTATTCTTTAAGACAGCTAGTAAACTGTACTTGTGATTTAGAGCCCCCCTGTTTGTTGTGTTTGTGAGCATCCGTTATCTTAACCCAAAACTTGGGAATACTACAACGCAAATGTACCTGTCCAAGCTCCCTTAAGGAGGTAACCTTATGTGTCTGACTTGGAAAACACACAAATCTGCAAAAGTAGCTCATTCAAATCACACCTCAGCGAACTAGCATACCCACACTCACCAACGAGAGGCATTATGGCCGAGGTGAAGATGGAGCCGCTCTGAACGATGAAGGTCATGCCTGAAGGTGCAGCGGAAACATCAAGAGTGGCTTTGCATGCGTAGCTCATCAAACATCACCCCCAAAGCAGATGTGCTGACATCCTTATTTTCAATACATGCTCACATACATAAATTCATCCGTTTTACATACGGTTTATGCCACTATACATGTTGTCTTGTATATGTATTTCACCTTTGTTATCAATAAACTTAACATACTGCAAACAGTAAGGACAATTTACATTAGCCGCATGGTGGCCTAGTTGTTAGCAAGCATCTTGGGCACAGAGTCAGGAGATCTTGAAGATCTGGGTTTGAACCTTAGCTGGACGTCTCTGTGTGGAGTTTGAATGTCGCAACTACAGGGTCTTGAGACACATGCTAACTCGCAAACTAGAGCGCTAACGACCTAAACGGTAGCCTTCAAGTTATTTCCTTTAAACTTAAATAGCCAAAAACTTACCACTTCCACACGGATAGGGAGGATAACTATTAACAGCTATTTAACCTTTAACATGAACATTAATCAAACGTAATAATTTTTTCTGGGTACATGATACCATACAGCATCCATATCAAACTTGCGCGGGCCGCACTAACATTAAACTTTCATATCAAGGCGGGGGCCTCAAACTAGTGTCCTGTGGGCCACATTTGGCCCGCGGGAAGCATGTTTGAGACCCCTGCTGTAGATGGAAAAGGTGAAGTTTTCATTTATGTTAAAAATATTTCATTATACAACAGAATTCTAATTACTACTGCAATGATTACAAGTTAGCATTCAATAAAAGGCAATTTATGGCCTTTGTCTATGCAAACATAAACCAGGCCCCACACAGTAACGTGACACACTGCCAACATGTGACATAAAATATTGCATAAAAGCGCTTCAGAAAATCTGAATAAACGCCACTTGTAATGATGAATTTCCTCTTTGTGGTGACATCACTGCTCCTTTGGCTTTGGAGACGGTTGAAAGCCCAGATGTGAATAAGAGGGATGTGGTCTGCCTCAGACTAGTAAACAGCACAGAAACACGGCCTTTTAGTTCCTGTGGTCAAACTGTTGTGCAGCATTTAATGTTTAAAGAGAAGGGTGGAGCAGAAAGAAAGCATTTATATAGATGCCACTGGGCATGCGATGGGATGTTTTTAATATGTGCATCTGATGGAAAGGTTGAGCTGAATCCATAAGTCATGAAGTAAAACAGTGCAGGTAAGGAGGGATGAGGTGATAGGGAGGATGTGTTTGCAGACTCCAGTGTGTCAGAAATCTAAAGCAGTAGCAGTTTCTATTCTTTCTTGGCACTGACCTCAAACCCAGCCGCCGCCATTTCCTGTCTGGATGCATGGCAGACATACGTCTAGACCAGGGGTCTCAAACACGAGTCCCGCGGGCCAAATGTGGTCCGCAGGACACTAGTTTGAGGCACCTGCCTTGATATGAAAGTTTAATTTTAGTGCGGCCCACGCAAGTTTGATATGGATGCTGTATGGTATCATGTACCCAGAAAAAATTATTACATTTGATTAATGTTCATGTTAAAGGTTAAATAACCGTTAATAGTTATCCTCCCTATCCATGTGGAAGTGGTAAGTTTTTGGCTATTTAAGTTTAAAGGAAATAACTTGAAGGCTACCGTTTAGGTCGCTCGCTCTCTAGTTTGCGAGTTAGCATGTGTCTCAAGACCCTGCAGTTGTGCAATATGTTGTAAATAAAAAAAGTATAAATGTGACTATAGTCGTGTTTTGTCATGTCTACAGGGCTCTAATAATGCTTTGTCAATTTTTATCTGAAAAAAAAAATTATTTGTCTACCCACCAACTATATGTGGTTTCTTAAGTTTTTATTATTTGCCGTTTTATTATTATTATTATATTTATTTATTTATTTATTACTGATTGATTGATTTTCTTTATTCTTGATTTGTTTATTTATTTGTCATCTTATTTTGTATAGAAAAATAAAAAGTAAGATATTTGACAGTGGAATGTTTTATCAGAGCTTTTCTTGTAGAAAATCGAAACCAAAGCAAAGTTTATTAATTTTTCTGTTTTTAATAAATGCGTTTTTTTTTTGTTTTTTTTTTGGGAAACCTGATGCGGCCCAGTCTCACCCAGACCCTAGCTCCAGTGGCCCCCAAGTAAATTGAATTTGAGACCCCTGGTCTAGACCATGCACTACAATCTCAATTAAATATGGTGTATTTAATAAAAATTGGTGTATGACAGCTATTAAGCACCTTTTGTACCATTGTTGAAGCAGAAGAAGTTGTGACTCCACTTGAAATGAGAGCCAGGGCATTTGAATTGAAAAATGATTAGATGGTGATGAAGAACAATCATTGTCAGGCAATTGTTACACTGGCTTTCAGACTTGAGAAGTTACCAAAGTGCTGAATTGAAGATTTGAAACACCAGAGGGCAGCAAAGATCCAGTAATGGTTGGCTGTGAGAATTAGGCAGTTGTATTTCATATTAATCTTACACGGCCTGTCTGTTCTTTGTAAAGGCCACGTTTTTTTTAAATATGTACTTATCGTCATATATTACCTTGTGCTTACTTTCCTTCAAGTCTTGAGGGTAGATTGTGAAAAATTAACTGCTGAAGCTCGCTCGATCTTCCGAAGCCACACAGGGCGCCGCCATCTTGCAATGACGTCACGTCTTTCATGTATGCCTACTATTATGCTGTCCGTTTTTTGCTTTATCACTTTTTTATGAATTCTTACCAACTTGGTAAAAAGACAAATAATAATAAATGCTAATTAAGTGACCTCTGAGCTATATGATTTGAGGAACCATAAATCCACCTTCATTTAAACAAAACATTCATTCATTTTCTTATGTGGCCTATCCCAGCTGTGTTCAACATTCCCATGTAAAAATCGCTAATGCTAATCGTTAGCATGTACAGTATATGGGGTTTTCAATGTAAATTACCATTGATCATTTTTTTCTGTGCGTTTCATTGGTGTTGAAAGTCGCAGGGAAATTGTCTCCCTACCTTTATGTAAGTTACAATTGTGCTTGATTTCTGGAATGTTCAGTTTTACCACACTTTAAGATTAAGATTAATATATGCTTTTATTCGTCCCTCAGTGGGGACAGCAAAAGCTCAGAAATGGGCTCACATACTGAGAACTTATCTGTGTGCTGAAATGACAAGTAGAGATGATAATATTCATTCATTCATTTTCTACCGCTTATCCTCATGAGGGTCGTGGGGGTGCTGGAGCCTATCCCAGCTGTCTACACCCTGGACTGGTGGCCAGCCAATCACAGGGCACATATAGACAAACAACCATTCACACTCACATTATACCAACCAATTAAAAATTAATGCATGTATGTAGCATGTATCGGCATATGTCAATCACATGTTTTCATACGTTATTATTATTGTGCCTTTTGTGAGATAAAGTTCAACCTGCAATAAAAGCCTGTTGTTCCGGTGATAAAGTCAAGTAAAAAAAATACTAAATTTATGGTAAAATTATGTAAAATGTACTCCGGTTTCCTCCCACATTCCAAAAACATGCTAGGTTAATTGGCGACTCCAAATTGTCCATAGGTATGAATGTGAGTGTGAATGGTTGTTTGTCTATATGTGCCCTGTGATTGGCTGGCCACCAGTCCAGGGTGTACCCACAACCCTCGAGAGGATAAGCAGCTTAGAAAAAGATGTATAGATATGTAAAATGTGCATTTATTTAATAGGCCGTATTCAACAACAAAATAGCAATATTTACTAATATATGTTTTAAAAACTGTTATGCAAGGGATTACTGTAATTTAATTTCTTTATTGTTTGCTCTTCCAAAAAATGAGTAACCTTAAAACATCAGAAAGCCTCTGTTTTTAATAGCACACATCAAATATGTATTCAGAGAGCAAACAAATAAGGGCTGTGTGAGAAAGAGAGACCGAACATGTGCATTTACACATTGACTGCAATCCAAATTGCTTCAGAAATACCATTTAATTGCATTATATATTGTGAAGTGATGTACAATTGTTTGGTAGACCTAGATTGGCTTTTGCTTGAATTCTTTTCTGTTGAACACTAGATGGCAGCAAAAAATAATAACATTCTTGTCGGTCTAGTCTGTTGCCTGGGTTGAGTTGAAGATGCACAAACATTGCAGAGTCAGAAGAATCTACATTTAATGTTGATTTTTACATTATGACTAATACTGAGTTTTTTTGTGTTATCTCTGTAGAGACAGTGATTGAGTATCGGTGAGAAAAACAAGTTGAAACCAACAAAGACACACATCCATATGACGCCAGACACAGGTAGTATCTCAAGCCTCAGGACTGCCCTTAAGTCCAATTTTATTTTGAGCCATTTTGGGGTAATAAAAATGGGAAACAAATTGTTCAATTAATTATTTTTTGTGTAAAATAACAAATCAACATATTTTTTAGGGCTGGGATTAAACCTGCACCCTTGGTTTCGGAGGTAGCAGCTGTATCATTACACCAGTGGGGTTTAACATTATGGCAATGAGCCCAGTGGCAGCTTACCCATTACTTTTTTTTTTTGCACATTCTTTACGTATTTAGACGCATGGATCCACAGGCCTTGGCCTCTGCATAGTACGTATGTTGTAAATCATATGCAATCTAAACCATATATCACAATATGCCACTGTGTTAACAAGAATATATCAAATGTATTTTTTTAATGTACTCCAGGAAGACAGATACATCCATTCAAAATTAGTTCAATTCATTTTGACACTATGAAGTTTTCCACTGAATCCATTTTCTGCCGTGTTGTATCTCCTGTCCATCACCATGGTGTTGACAAATTAAGATGTGCAAGCCTGCATGACAGATGTTGCTCTCCACACACACACAGACACACACACACATACTGTATGAGCATGCACGCAGAGTGTGAGCAGCGCATTTTAACAAGCACCACGGCAGTGATGTGGTCAGCGTTGCCTCGTGCATTCGTCGAGAAGCCACATGAAGGCTTCTGGGTATTAAAGGACAAGCCTTGCTTGGCTGGGAGGGAATCTGTCATGCAGGAAAACTGTGTTCACCCCCTCTTCCTCGGCCCTTTCATTTCTTTTCAATATTTCTTTCACTTTACTTCGCTTAGCAAAGTCTTTCACCCAATTTTCTCTCGCCGGAATGTTTCCTCCTCCGTTTCTTTCATTCTACGGCATATTAGACTCTCTGGTAATACACCCCATCTTAAAAAGCTAAAACCACTGGAATGTTCCAGCTAAGAGGTGGGCGGACCTAGGGGGACGGGAGAAGCCAATATAACCAATTAAGGAGGAGATTGAGGTAAGACGGACAGCTTCTAAATGGTGTAATAGCAACCTACTAAAATGTAATTACAACGCAATAGCCATAGTCACTTCTAATGACAGGATATATGCCAATGTAATTTCCTAATAATGGCTTTGGCATAACGGCTGACTGTTAACATGGCGTGGAGATTATATAGAGGTGTTTGAACACATAAATCCAACCACAAAGTCTTGTAAAAGTGCAAGAGCATAATGAACCCTGAAGTGTATCGATCAGAGCTGATAAGTTGAAGCAGTACATACGATAAATGAGCCAATAAGGGGAAACTTGAGTTAAGCGATGTCACCGGGATCTGTTAATATTCCGGAGTTAGTCTATGCATGTGTAATTTAAACTGCTGCTACACGCATTATTTTTTTTTTTGGCCATAACCGTCCCTGACGTGTATCGATCAGTATCGATTGCAGACATGCAATCGGGTCGTGCATTATCCATGAAGCGTTTTTTTGTATGTGTATTTTAAACTATTGATAATATTTTTCATGTGATGGGAGTGAATGTTATTATGTATATTTGAGCCCCCTTCTGTTTGTCCAGCAGCCATTTATGATGCTGCCATACAAAAGCATCTGTCCATCCATCTCCATCCCTTCATTCATCATTCCATCTCTAACAAGAGGAGTGGATGCTGGCGTCCATTATTACAGAGCATCCCAGAATAGAGTCCCGTTTTATTACAAGTCCCTCTGGTCGCCGTGGCTACCCAAATTACAGGCCAGCCTTCTCACACATAAAAAAAAAAAAAAAGTTGCCCAGCCGAAAACCAGCCACCTCAATAAAGGACGGATTAGAACATCCTTTGCTTTTTTCCCTTCCCTTTCCTTTTTGAAAGGTTTTTCTGTACATTTTTTTCTCCCTCTGGAGTTTTGTTTTATGTCGGAGCTCCGCGGTCTTCTCTTCGGCGGTTTTGTTCCCCGACCCTGCGGCGGGAAAATGCGCTCACTTGTGGGTTTCTGGGAAGGCAGCAGCGGACGAAACATCTGCTGGGAGCAAGATGTAAGTGTGTGTGTATAAAAACACACGGTTATCATGTTTTGGTTGACAGATCTGTTTGAGCGATAGCAAAATAGTACGGGAAAAATATTTAGCGTTGACTTTGTTGGTTCTGGACGCTCAGGTCCAGATGTGCAAGGATTGGCTCTTTCATTTCGGCTTTCTATATAACGCAGGTCACCTTTTTTTGATTTTTGTCCACTGATATACAGTGGAACCTTTGTTAGTGTTATTAATCAGTTCCAGAAGATCTGACTGAACCGAAACATACTCGGAATCTGTTTTTCGCATACAAATAATGTAAATCTAGTTAAAAAACAATGAAACACATTTTCATATGTTAGTTTTAAATGCAGAAAACAATGACAAATGTATATAAATACATAGAACTGATGAATGCAAGGGATAAATGAACATTTAAATCTACTTTACCGTTTAACAATGTGGCAGCGAGATCAACACAGACCTACAGTATGTGTTTTGCTATGAGTTATTCCTTGAATTCAGTGCTGTTTCTCACCTCAAGTCCCTGTATTAACTAACTGTGCTAACTAGGACGTGAAAAAAATACATTCAAAACAAAGTAGGACTCAAGCAGTGGATTAACCATGACAAGATGCGCACCTTATTGTACGCTAACTGAGGCAAAATTTGGACATTTTGATGCTAAAACTCACTAGTAGTACGCTCTTTCCACTGTAATAATACACAACCGATGTCAAATATGCATCATTGAAATCCAAAGCTGAGGTCAGAAATTGCACATTGTAATTGTGCTTAGTTATCACTATCGCTTTCATAGGAGCAGATCCTTTAAAGGGGACCTATTATGCTCATTTTTTCAACCCTTTGTATTAAGTTCTGGACTCTATAGAGCAGCTACACACAATAACCCACACGGAAAACCTGTTAGACTGGATTTGCCACGGCCACCCACGGGCCGCCTCCAGGTATGCCCACTTCGCTGTGATTGATCACACACCCAATGTGCTTCCTAGCTATGAACCATATAAGGAAGTCCTCCCCTCTGTGACATCACAAAGGAACAGTTTTACCACACCTTTTGAAACCAAACGTTTTGAGCCATCCAAAACTTTTTTCAGGGCTCACTTCCAAATGCGCAAACCTCATTATCTGAAACTTTGACATCATTTAACACGATAATGCAACATTCTAAGTACATTTATAGGTTAGAAAAGTGGAAAAAGAATAATAGGTCCCCCTTAATGTGCTCAAGGATACTGTAGCAACTTGGCAGGTTGTGTCGCCTGATTTCTGTCTGTGGCCGTGAATGTGACACGTCCTGACTGTGTATTTGGGCATGGTTGCGGCAGACAGTAGCCTGTTTTGTTTTTGCAATAAAGACATTTTTGATCATCATCCGCGTGTGCTTCCTAGCTATGAACCATATCAGGAAGTCCTCCCCTCTGTGACATCACAAAGGGGCAGTTTTGCCACACCTTTTGAAACCAAGTGTTTTGAGCCATCCAAAACTTTTTTCAGGGCTCACTTCCAAATGCGCAAACCTCATTATCTGACATCGTTTAACACGATAATGCAACATTCTAAGTACATTTATAGGTTAGAAAAGTGGAAAAACACAATAGGTGCCCCGTAATGTGCTCAAGGATACTGTAGAAACTTGGCAGGTTGTGTCGCATTAAAGAGATTTGTGATTTCCGACTGTCTGTGTGGCCGTGAATGTGACACGTCCTGACTGTGTATATGGGCATGGTTGCGGCAGACAGTAGCCTGTTTTGTTTTTTTGCAATAAAGACATTTTTGATCATCATCCAGGCAGATGTAATAATGCAATGTTTATCCTTAATAACCTTCATTTATCCTTAATGATGGTTGAACTGCTGTAACTAGTTCTCGATCGAGTCTTGTGTTTACGGACCAAAATGAAGTTTCGCATTCATTCACCGGATCACGTTGGTTACCAAGAAATGCTGTAACATGGTTTTGTAGGAGGTGCTTAAAACTAGGGTCTAAAAGATGGTGATAAAATAAAAATAGGATATTTTGGGACTTTCATTTCCAAAAGATCTCTCCTTTTAAATCCAAAATGAGAAATACAGCTCAGGAGGCATGCTCATTAAATGATATGAGGACTCTTTATCATGTGGCAGCCCACAAGACGTAGGCCTGCGACCCATCTCGGTTTCCGAGCCATCGTTTAAGAAGCCAGGGTTTTACAGGAAGTGTGAATGTGGTGTGTGATGAAAGGATGGGATGAGGTGTGTGTGGAGGCCTGTGTGTGTGTGTGTGTCTACAGTGCACACTGTTATTATGTTGCTGCGGTGGCCATGATGTAAGACATGCACAAAGGAGTAAACAACAGCAGCACGCTATTGACCGACATGAAAACATGCCTTTTTAGATTAAAGGTAGAGACTCCGACATTGTCATGTAAATTTGAAGATATTCCTGACAAGGAGTCTGCACGACAAGCCATAAGTCGCTCGCAATTTCAATGGGGACTTCAAAGACCACAACCTGGAGCCCATCCCAGCGGTGACTCAGTGTCAGTCTTGGTCACGATGGTCAGTCGGAAGTGCACCACTTTGGTGGTTGCCACTAAATTATATTCATTTAAGATTAATGTTCTACTGTACAGAAATGGCATGACTTTACGACGACTCCCTGATTTAGGACCATCAGCAGGTCTGTGTGTCAAGGTTTCATTCATATCCAATTGCACGGTTATGTAATTCCATATTACTGAACCAGGAATGCTTGTGAGTAAATAAATCAATGACAACAATCATAAGAATCCATAGAGCAGTAAACATAATGTACTTTTAAATATGTATACAGTCTAAGCGGCTATATATCAAACGGTGGAATGTTTTGGCTTGCCAAGTCAGTCCAGCTGAGGTTTTTCTATATCCTGAAGACTGGACATGTGACACATACAACAACCAACCATGGTTGTCATAAAGTTCATGTGTGCGTGAGAAAAACGTAGAAAATTCTTGAGAGTCACCCAAAATGCATCAAACGGTATGCGTACAAATAATCCATTAATTAAAACAAAATATTTAAATTGCACTGGAATAAGATATTTCACTTATTTTTGACCATTGCTACCTGACGCTGTCGTTTTTTTTAATTTATTGTAAATAAATAATCACAGTTTCTCCGGGTACTCCGGTTTCCTCCCACATTCCAAAAACATGCTAGGTTAATTGTAGACTCCAAATTATCCATAGGTATGAATGTGAGTGTGAATGGTTGTTTGTCTATATGTGCCCTGTGATTGGCTGGCCACCAGTCCATGGTGTACCCCGCCTCTCGCCCGAAGACAGCTGGGATAGGCTCCAGCACCTCCCGCATCCCTCATGAGGAAAAAGCGGTACAAAATGAATGAATGAATGAATAATCACAGTTTTGTGGTTTACTATAACCCATTATTAGTAAAAAAAAAATATTGACAGACAAGATAGGTAGTATTCGGGTCACGAGGCATCAGTAATGACACAAAACATTACTTTAACCCCGCATTTAGTTAGCCATGATGATGGAAAAAAACGGTATCTTCTCAGTGTGGAAGTTTTTGGCATCTCATTTTGTTCTTCTTCCCCTTCTGTTTGAAATTCCTTTTTCAGTTTAGAATACATGTGAGGCTAGTTAGCTGGTTAGCATTAATAATAATAATAATACATTTTATTTGTATAGCGCTTTTCAAAGTACTTAAAGACACTTTACAGAAGAATGGAGTTGAATAAAAGCAAGTAAACAGAGTAGAAGACACACCAAAATACAACATTCATTTGTTAATACACAGTTAAAACATGAGAAAAAGCGGGGCGGGATATTAGCAATTTTGCCTTAAACAAAGAATAAGTCTAAAGTTGACTATAGGGTTGTTATTCTATGTCAATGGGGCTCTAATAATGGTATAAAAAAACATATTTGGAAAGTATAAACAGGTTTTTTTCCTGAGATCATATTTCTCCTCTCTTATCATGCTAGGTCAAACCAAATGATTGACTATTCAGCTTCTAGGCTTTATTTCAAGATGTGTAGCAAAGCCTTTCTTACAATGCGGTGGCACCTGGCTTGGGGCAGGTCAGTATCGTATCCATCAGGAAGGAGATTTTTCCTTCACGTCAAGTGAGGATGATTGATTTTCTCATTTTTGGTGGTCGTAAACAAGCTCTGTTATAATATAATTTCTAATCACTTATAATTTCAGCACATTTTTCATTTAGTTTTCACCTGAAACTTACTCACTGCCCACCCTTCTGTTCATTCAGTTCAGTTACTTTGCAGTAAATCCCGGATGTCCGCTTTGACTTTTTTAGTTTAAATAACTATCAATCATTTAATTCTTGCCAAAGAATTACTTAGTTTTTGCATTTCAGTCCACCTGCCTTCACTCAATGTCACAAAATCTCTCTTTTGCCCAAATATATAATTACAGTCTGCCTGTATGTAGCTAAATACGCCCCGGCGCTCGTCTGGTCTCCTTGGTCATGTTTTTTCCTCCCACCGGTCGTGTTTGAAGCTTTTATAATTGGCAGAGGCATCGTGTCAGGATTAGAGGCTGCTGGTTTGAACACTCCAACACCCCTGTTTTCCCATTGCCTCTCCATCCCACCCTTAAGATTCAGACGACCGCAGCTTTAAACCCCACATTTCCCTCTTACCCCCTCTTAATTTTCCACACATTGCGCGTGTTGGGGTTAAATGCTGCCTATAAAAAACATAATCCAAACTGAATTGAATTCCTACAGATGCGGAGTTCACACTTCATTGTAATGGGCCGCTAAAAAACTTGTGTCTGTTAATTAATTCTCTGATATGAATTCATATAGGCACGGCGGTCGAGTGGTTAGCGCGCAGACCTCACAGCTAGGAGACCAGCGTTCAATTCCACCCTTCACCCTCAGCCATCTCTGTGTGGAGTTTGCATGTTCTCCCCGTGCATGCGTGGGTTTTCTCCGGGTACTCCGCTTTCCTCCCACATTCCAAAAACATGCTAGGTTAATTGGCGACTCCAAATTATCCATAGGTATGAATGTGAGTGTGAATGGTTGTTTGTCTATATGTGCTCTGTGATTGGCTGGTGACCAGTCCAGGGTGTACCCCACCTCTCGCTCGAAGCCATGACTCTTGTGAGGAAAAGCGGCAGAAAATGAATGAATGAATTCAAATATGGTCAGCATGGTGGAGGAGTGGTTAGCATGTAGGCCACACAGTCAGGAGATCGGAAGACCTGGGTTCAATTCTCCGCTTGGGTATCTCTGTGTGGTGTTTGCATGTTCTCCACCTGCAAGTACACCAATTTCTTTCCATATTACTAAAACCAAAATTTACCATAGGTAATTTTTTTAATCAAAAAATTGAATCTACCATAGGTATCAATGTGAGTGTGAATGGTTGCAATTGACTGGCAACCAGTCCAGGGTGTACGCTCCAGCATACATGAGGATAAGCAGCATAGAAATTGGATGGAATTCATAGTAACGCACATTTCAGTGTAAAGTAACACCTCTCAACTGACACGCATGCCTTAACAGTATTGGTTTAAGACCCACATATTGATCTGCTTACCCCCCCTACACAAGTTCCACTGGTTGTTGGCCATCAGTCAACAATATCAACCTATTTGCGCCGTGCAAACTCAAATCTCGGAATGACCCGAACTCACCTAAAAGTGTCTGGTTGAGTTCTGGTTGAGTTGAGTTCTTGTCAATATTGTAGTACAGTATGTCCAATCACCATAGGGCGGCATGATTCGGGTGTTACAGTGGTCATCGTTCTACCTGAAAGTTGCTGGTTCGATTCTTCATTCTCCTATGTCACAGGGTCCTTGGGAACGATACTGAATCCCCAGTTGCTTCTTATGCTGCGTCATCAGTAGGTAAACGTGCTAACAGTGTCAAAGCAGGTAGAAAAGCGCTATACAGGTTTATCATTTGTTTCCCACGTGTTATAAATCCAGTAGTTCTGCCTTTATTCCTCCATTTTTAGAACCTGTTGAGCACAAATCATCAACCAAAATCATCAACCTGTGCTTTAATACCAAGCATCTTGTCCCCTCATGAAGGAATATCTAATCTACCAGCCTTGTTAAAGATTTTACAAGTCTTAATTACGTTTTCTGGTGCCTGCGAGACGCCTGTGGTTAAATTCTACGCCTCTTGCATCTCAGCCGTGCTGTGTAACGTTCCACTATGGGAACAGTCAGATAAATAACATGTGAGGATGTATGTATCCTATCCTGATGAGTAATAATTTGAATAAAAAACATGTTTTTGGATAAACTCACCCCAATGTTTATTTGGCCTCATGACGCTCCCCCCGTACAGGCCCGTGTGGGTTTGTACAAACAAAGGGTGTTTGGAGCATGAAAGCATTTAAGCTTAAAACGATGGAGTCGATGGTCAGTGATGTCATCAAACGTGTTGACTTTGTCTGAGTCACAGTCGGTTCTGGTCAGCGGAGACCCGATTTCTCAGTTCCTTGGTCTTCTGTGTTTATTTCTCTTTCTCGCGTCATCTCGGTCTCACTCCCACTTGTCCAAGCCAGCTCGGTAGAGGATGAATGTTGGACTGCGGAACGGAGAAGACTGAGGTTGGCAACGACTGCAAAAGGGTTGAATTTTTTGCTTGAGTGCCAGATATGCGACTCGGCACATTTGATAAATATGAGTTTGAAAGGTTGAAAAATACCCTGTGATTGACTCATGTTCAGACCAGTGTGTCCATTCTCAGTCAGCTGGACTAGACCAGCTTCCTTCATGGAAGAAAATGAATAGATGGATGGATAGGTGGAATTATGAATGGTGTTTGTTTCTGTGACTAAATTCAACTGGAACAGGTCCCACCTCCCACATGACCTTAAACAGCGGAATGAATGAATGGTTTCATGTTGTCGCTGGTTAAGTAAACCTGTACATTTGTGGACTTGCCACGTTCTGCAGTTAGGGCAGGTTTATCGAACTTTATTTCCATTTTGTACACAAAATATCTCCACTCTAGACAGATAATTGAAATGGGTTAATCCTTAATCCATTCTGCAGAATGTGAGTCGAGAGCGCTAGCCTAGGACACAATCAATTTGATATATTTTGTACATTTATATATACGTAATAACCGCTCCGAATGAACTGCATTCATTCATTTTGTACCGCTTTTCCTCAGGGTCGCGGGGGGTGCTGGAGCCTATCCCAGCTTTCTTCGGGCGAGAGGCGGGGTACACCCTGGACTGGTCGCCAGCCAATCACAGGGCACATATAGACAAACGACCATTCACACTCACATTCATACCTATGGACAATTTGGAGTCGCCAATTAACCTAGCATGTTTTTGGAATGTGGGAGGAAACCGTAGTACCCGGAGAAAACCCACGCATGCACGGGGAGAATATGCAAACTCCACACAGGGTGGAATTTAACCCTGGTCAACCCTGATAGAACATATCAACAACAGTGTCATTAGGCCTATTTTAGGGGGTTTCAACCCCCCTAAAATGTTCTTAAGTCCCCCTAAATAATTTGATATTTTTATAGATCCACCCAAAATGTTTTTAAGTCCCCCTAAATAATTTGATATTTTTTATAGATTTTTTTTTACTGATTTTTTTTTTACAAAAAAAAACTCTGACAAATTTCATATAATAGGGCAAAAGCACGCTAATAAGAAAGCCAATAAGCAGGCTAATACTAGCCTACTACTACTACTAGTATTAGTAGTAATAATCAGAAGAATAATGATGACAGTAATAATAATAGGCTAATTAATAATATAATAATGATTATTATATAATTGATCACTGTCTACTGTCACTGTTGCTACTTGTGTAAATTTAATGGTGGCCTAAAACAATTGAGTATCTCTACTAAATCTGTCCCAAAGTGGGAAAGTTATATCCCGGTTCTTGTTTGTTTTTTGTTTTTTGGATTTTGGGGATTTTTTTGAATGTCTACTACATTCATTCATATTCTGTGCATCTCCGTGGGGCTAAGCCCCCCCCCGTCCTCAGAACCTAGTGACGCCCCTGATCAACAATATTCAAAAAAAGCAACAGTAGAATTGGGGATGAATACAATTATTACTAAAAACACAGCTAAAGCAAGAAACTATCTTTGATTACGTCAACACTTCAACATCATATGGACCAGTTCAAACTAATATTCTTGTAGTATATAACATAATGGTATATGGTCTTTCACTTGTACTGTACAGTACTTTTCCACCTCAGAGACACTCAAAGCGCTTTGACACTGTTTGCATATTTACTTACTGATGATGCAGCATCCGGAGCAACTTCGGGTTCAGTATCTTGCTCAAAAATACTTTGACGTGATCATGGGAGGTTGGAGGATCTAACCCTCAACCTTCAGATAGGGACTCGACCACTTGACCACCTGAGCAATGCCTCCCCAACACAATAACGTAACAAAACCATTTTAAAAATACACTCCAAAACATTAAAATACACTCACCCGTAAGCACTGTTCTGGAAAATTTCCACAGGAAGTGGGAAACAAACGCTTTCCCAAACTTCGGAGTCGGTCAGTCTGGAAAAGTCCGCTTAGAAAATGGATTTTTCAGAATATCTGCCACCATTTCTTCTAAGAGCAGCGGCTCAGGAGGTGTAACAGTTGGTCCAGAAACCGGATGGTTGGCGGTTCCTCGCTCCCACTCAGTTACTGTTGTTGTGTCCCTGGCAAGACGCTTCACCCACCTTCATCTCCAGTGCTGCCCACACTAGTGGATGGATGGATGGATGTGAATAAATGTTGGGTCGCGGTCGGAGAGGCCGTAGGCGCAAAGCGGCGACCACGTTTCCATTTGTCTGACCCCAGGACATCTGTGCCTGCAGATGTCACTTACCACCACTAGTGTGTGACTGAGGAGTGAATGAAAAATGGCTTCACTTCACGATGAAGCACTTTGGGTACTTTGCAAATTGCTATATATACTTTAAAAAGTCAAATCTAATCATGGATGTTATTGTGTTCTTACTCTTCTTCTTCTGTTGTTTGTTAGCGGTTGGTAAGCAATTTTTGGTGTTCCTTACCGCCATGTTGTGTTTGTCAACTTTTACTTGGTTTGCTCTGATCTACCAATCAGAGGACGGAAAATTGTTGCCGTTACTGTGTGCCTGTTATTGGTCTCCATGAAGCGAAATTGAAATCTCATTGGTAAGAAACAGACCCATCGCTAATATTTTAATAATATAATATAATATAATACAATATATCATTCATTCATTGATTTTCTACCGCTTATCCTCACGAGGGTCGCGGGGGTGCTGGAGCCTATCCCAGTTGTCTTGGGGCGAGAGGCGGGGTACATATAGACAAACAACCATTCACACTCACATTCATACCTATGGACAATTTGGAGTCGCCAATTAACCTAGCATGTTTTTGGAATGTGGGAGGAAACCGGAGTACCCGGAGAAAACCCACGCATGCACGGGGAGAACATGCAAACTCCACACAGAGAGATGACCGAGGGTGGAATTGAACCCTGGTCTCCTAGCTGTGAGTTCTGCTCGACCGCTGTGCCGCCTATATATATTATATAATACCATATTTTAATATAGGGCCGGCACTCTGAAGGCCTTGTGAATCAGAATCAGAATCAGAAAAGGGATTATTGCCAGGTATGATCAAACACATACTAGGAATTTGTTTTGGTGAAGTAGGTGCAGACACATCTATTGAAAAATAATGAAAAATACAAATTATACAGAATATACAGTACATATAAATATATGTACACAATCTGTTTTTTTACAAGATTATGTTGACATGGCAACAGACAGAAGCTAAAATCTGATTGGACAAAAAAAAGCCAAGACACACCATGAAATGAAGATAACAGGCTGCTGGGAATGAATAGAAAAATTTAAGTTCTAAATGTAGTTCAGTGCTTCTGATAGTGGTTAGGCCAGCAGAGAAGGCCCTGCTGGCTCCTAACAACCTTATTCCTTATTTGACTGAAAGTCATTTTATGAAAGGATATTGTAAACAATAAGGACCTCCAGTTCCTCTGGAACAATATGAACATACAATATGGTTTATATGGTTTGTGAATTGAAGCACTATTATGTTCATGTTCGTGAAGCAATTGCTCTGTTTGCGTTCATTTCAAGCTTTTCTCACGCAAGTTTCAGCATTGTTATGAGCAAAAGTGATTATGTGGTAATTATTCGTGTATTTCACTGTTACTCACTGAAAGGAGTCAGAACTGGTGCCCATGCACGTATTTAAAACAATAATATGTAGCAATTTAGTCCTAAAATAAAAGCATCAAAGTCGTTTTGATGCTACAGTGACTTATAATAAGAAGAATAGTGTCTCTGTCATTGCCATGGCGACCTACTTTTGTGGTTTATGCTATTGCCGCGACAGTTCTCATGTTGTGTTAGCACTAATGTCTGTGCCAGAGTTACTTTTCAGAGTTGTGTGCAGCGCTCGTTCTGATGTTGCCACACGCCGTAACGATCAAACAATGTTTATTTCAAGACTTGATGACAAATTGTGCCATGTCATTGTCGGTTAACAAATGTACTTTTGGTACTGTCTCTGTAATTTGACCATTTTACCTGTAGGGGGAGCCTGGGAGCAAAACATTAACACTATTACTTCATATTTAGATTAGTCACTATTGTTGCTTTTTTTCACTTGCTTACTGTTTACTGCTATTTTGCACATGTCCCCCTCCCCAGACAGCTGTCTCACCACAGCACCGATTCAGTGTGTGACACAATGTTAGAAACACGAGTATACATGGGAACGTACAAACACGGTCCCTATAAATACAATTCCTGTGAAAAACACAAATATTTGAGTATAAATGAATTTATTGATATGTATCCCATGCCAGGCGGCATTGCTCGGAGCCGCAGAGTGGTGAACCAGTGCGGTGACATTGAAGTGGCGTTGAGGGATTGTGGCGACGCATGTTCCGAGTTATGCAGTTGACCAATCGGTGGGCTGGAAACTGGCAGCCGCATCACAGAAAGAGCCACTGATCAGTACCAAGTCTTTGAGCGAGTCCATCTCTCTTATTTGCTCTGTCTCGTCTTCTCGCTTCACTTTCTTGTGGTCTTTATCTCCGTTTGCTTTTCCTCTGTGTTGTTTTCTTCCTAGCACGTACTTGTGTCAGTCGGAAATGTGATTCTTCCTTCTTTCTCTTTGAATCCTACAAGTGCGTGCGCACAGACTTCTGGTTCTTTTTTTGATGTTTGTAATTTCATTTCCCTGTTTTGGATTTGATGTCGGCTTGAGATTTTGTATTTAATTTGAAGTCAAATAACTCAAAGTGTTCAAACACATCAAGGGTCGGTGTACAGTGGTATAATGTTCAGTGTAACAGTAAAATAATGTAATATTAATATTTGCAAAATATGCTCCCATTAGGGTTTTATGCTGCTTATTCCATTACATACATTTTTCAAAGTGTTCATGATTAACACCATTGGCCAGGGCTGCCATTACACAGCCTTGCCCTAACCCTGACAAATCAGTAATTATTAAAAAAAAAATAAACTTTTGGGCAGATTGGGTGTTTTTGTTTGTTATTTTGCCTTCATTTGTGTGAAATTATGTTTTTAATATTTGACACAAACCTGAATTTTTTGCAGTTTTTAGTCATATTTTTTTTTAGTTCAAGATAAATTAACAGAACATAAATACCCTTATTAAATAGAAATCGGTCCTGCATAATTTAATGTCCAGGTCCATTTGCACCCCTTGACCCGTGGGCCTGTTGGGGGGGGGGGCACTCCCATCCATCATATATTGACTTTTTGTGACCCCTTTGAGCCAAGATAACTCTTGTGTGTCATTCATTTTTTTAAAGGGGAAAACCAATCGCCAAACCAAACCAATTTTCAACCAATAACAAATCTAAATAAAAACAAGGTCTATGAAATGAATTGTAGCACCTAGTTGTATGGTCATGTTGCCTTGACTTCCTGCCCGTATCTTTACCTTTTTATATTGCATCTTGCTTGCCCCTTCCTATGTGACCCTCTCTTTCTCACTCACCCTCCTCCCCCATTCCGCCTCTCCCAGCTTTCTGCCCAAGGTTCCGAAACCCAGCTGGCATGGCTTTCCTCGCGGTGTAGTAAAATATAAATATAATAAGGACGTTTTTGAGCTGGTGAATCCATTCTGAGCAGAGAAACATCACCACAGAGACCACAAATGTGGCACACGCTCAGGGGAGCGAGGACGGAGAGAACTAGAGGAAGGGGGGGGGGCTATCTTGACATGTAGGATGGAGGGAGTATTGACTGCCCCTTACCCAACTTACTCAAATTTAACCAACTCTTTGTCAAGTAAGCATGCAAACCATGAGATTCTTCACAAACCAAGACCAAGTGTTTCCTATTTTTGGGGGCTATTCATATGTAATTATTAATATGGCATTCAAGTGCATTAAGAAGTAGTAATTTGTGTGCAGCTGGCCTGTGTTTGTTCTTGCAGCAATGACAACAACTTGAATGATTCCGTACAGCCGGACATTTGCAGGACAGTGTCGATGCTGTGTTGGCGACACACACACACACACACACACACATAAGTGTCTACCTGCATTCTTGCATGTGTGCATGCCTCATATGCTTGCATCACAGCCGAGTGAACTTCAGTCCCTTGGCCCCAGCTCTTTGTTTGCTTTAGCCGTGCGGTGGCTAGCCTTACCCGCTAACTCTGAGACACATTTAGCCAGTATTCTACTTTTATCATCCTGCTTTGACTTTCCCTCTGCAAAGCCTAGCCTTGACAAGAATGGCACTAGTGCCTCGAGTCAGGTTTGGCCATTGTGGTTTTGGCTGACTTTCTCAAATGCATCTCAAGGCAAAAAAAAAAAAATGTGTGATGTTTACCAATTAAGAGCTGCACTTTTAGGACGGCTTCCCGTCAAACGCTATGCATGTCTTGGAAGATTAAGACTTACGAGATCTCAAGCAGAAACACTCTGAGAGGCACTGGGTATAAAGATGTAGTTTTAGGTGTTTATTGTGGTCAGGGGTTGGACGCCGGAGTGTGCGGAGGGACAGAAGGGGAAGGAGGAGGAAGAGGGATGGCGGTTTTAGCCACCAGCTGCTGTTACCTTGAGCATAACGTCCTTTAACCCCCATTACTGCAATCGGCCGCAAGCCACAAACACGCTAGCTGCTACTGCCTCTGCAAAACAACCCAAAACTCACTTGTTTACCAGATTATGTGCCATGTAGTCACTTACACCCCGACTTCCCGATGCTTTCCTGTTTAATTCCGTCTCTGCCTTTTTCCAGATTTCTTTAACATCCCCAACTTGTTTTCTTTATTTCTTCCTCAACATTTCCTTTCATTTTTTTTCTCCTGCCTGACTCTGAATCTTTGTTGGTTACAGCCCTTGGGTATGCGTGGGTAACCCTGGTGCCAATGGAAAGGCCCTTTTCTGTGCACTCATCGGCCTCCAGTGTCAGTAGATAAAAGTAGAAAGAGATTACGGGCCTGGCACCCATCTTCCTCTGTCCTGCCACCGTGGCCTCTTATTTACCAGAGAAAATTAATAACTTTAACAAACATCAATGAGCAAGCAAAATGATGCTTGGTTGGGTTTTCTTGTGTGTGTGTGTGTTTGTGTGTGTGTGAGACCGTGTGAATGTGTGCTGTGAAGATATGCCTCGAATATGCGTGGGTTTGCTTGTGCATTTATGGGTCTGCATGTACGCGAGAGCTCATACCTTAAAGGATGTGACCCATAGCTGTTACGCTGAAGTAGTCTGTCAGATAAGGTGCAAGCAACCCAGCCAGGAAGGTCGCAACAATCTGGTTCGGTCCGATCATATTGTTTCCTCCTTGAAAGAACCGCAGTGTCCTTTCTTGAGGCCAAGACTCCACTCAGAGACAGATGGATGAAAGGAGGGATGGATGGATGAGAAAATGTGACCACTTCTGAAGCATTGTCGACAGCCACGCTGAATAGGCAAGCGGGGCCTGGCTGGAGCCACGCCCGTATTTATGATCTTCAAAGGAAGGATGGCACACACACACACTCACGCACATCCACCAAAATGTGATAGTTACAGGAAAACATGTGCTGGTCACAAATTTGCATACAGATTGCTGCTGCTGTTGCATGCACGCGGTTAAAGTGCATTTAAGTATCAATGGCGCTGCAGTGTGAGTGTCGTTTTTGCAAATGGTAAAATATCTATGTGAATATATTGTTAAACAATACTCAAACCAGGGCGCCACTCGACCCATTATTATTGGTGCCCTGTGATTTATGATGTAAGGATTATTATGAAAAGGTTATTTCAGCCCAAGCAGCCCTCATTACCTCAACTGCAGTCAGTGGTATTAATGCTACTTAAAGCCTTGCAATAGCATGCGTTACAGCTTAACACAGGGATGTCCAAAATGTGGCTTGGGGGCCGTTTTGGCCCAACGCTTTTCATTTGAGCACAGCACATTCTAAAAATATAATTTAGTAATTTTATAAGAATAAAGTAAAAATAATAATAGTAAAAAAAAAAGTCATATAGGATCTCCAAAATGTGGCTTGGGGGCCGTTTTGGCCCAACGCTTTTCATTTGAGCACAGCACATTCTAAAAATATAATTTAGTAATTTTATAAGAATAAAGTAAATATAATAATAGTAAGAAAAAGTCATAATTTTACAAAAATAACATTGTAATATTATGAGATAAATACATTTAGTAGCATTAATATTTCCTCCAATATTGGGATTCACACCAAAATAATAATCCTACATTTTTTTGGATCATTGATTCATTTTCTACCGCTTATCCTCACGAGGGCCACGGGGGTGCTGGAGCCTATCCTAGCTGTTTTCGGGCGAGAGGTGGGGTCCACCCTGGACTGGTGGTCAGCCAATCACAGGGCACATATAGACAAACAACCATTCACACTCACATTCATACCTATGGACAATTTGGAGTCGCCAATTAACCTAGCATGTTTTTGGAATGTGGGTGGAAACCCACACATGCACGGGGAGAACATGCAAATTCCACCCAGAGATGGCCGAGTTTGGAATTGAACTCAGGTCTCCTCGCTGTGAGGCCCGCACGCTAACCACTCGTCTCCCATGCAGCCTTTTTTGCATCGCCAAGTGCCCTTGAACATTTTTATGTGGATTTTTGTGCACAAATGCTAAAAATGGACCAATGTTGCAATGTTAAAAAACGCCAATCACCCCCAAATTTTAATCAGCTCTTCCATATCCTATTTCCAACAATTCCTGAAAAAGTTATTTTGAACACAAACAACAGATGCATGAACAATGCTAACCCCCTGCTGCAATGCATTGCATTGCTCTGAGCTTGGCGGAAGTAACAAAACAGTGAATCATGATTACATTTTTGAAAAATTGGGTTATGGAAAAAGTTATAATGTTAAGAGAATAAAGTCAAAATACTATAGAAATAAAGTTATTACAATTACAAAAACCAAATTTATGAGATGAAATAGTTTAAAAAAACAGCAGAAATTTTAAAAAGCTATCATTTTGTGAGAATAAAGTCCAAATATTATGGAAATAAAGTAATTAGCAAAAAACAAAAAATACAAGAAAGTTGATATAATTGGGGGGAAAACAGCAGAAATTGAAAAAAAACAGGTGCAATTTGGAGACAAGAAAAACGACACAATTTTATGAGAATAAGCTTGTAACCTAATGAGGAAAAATAATGTAATTTTTGTAGGATTGCATTGAAATATTACAATTTTACATTGTAATATGGAAAACAAATCAAACTAAATAAAGTTGTAATTTTTGGAAAATGAGGTTGAGGGAAAAAGTCATACTCTTTTGGGAATAAACTACGCAAATATTATGAGAATAATTTTTTAAAAAAAAGAAAAAAAAGTTGAAATATTTGGAAAATGCAAAACATTAACAACAAAACCCCAAACATCAAGAAGACCAAAGTTGAGATGCATTTTTCTTTTGAAAAATGCATTGGTTTACATATTTTAGTATGTGGCTCTCTGTGGAAAAAGTTTGAACCCCCTGTCTAAACAAGATGGATGCAGTTCATAAGGTGGTTTACTTGACAACATGTGATATTATTATATTTCTCCTTATGGATCAGTTATGAGTGGAATGTATGATTGTGCTTTTTATATTGGAGCAGCCATAAGTGTTTCTAAAGTCTTCTGTCTCTACACCCTAAATCCCTACGGCAAGAATCCAACATTATATATCAGAGCCTTCCCTTCACAAAGCTGGAAGCAAATCAGAGGAAACACTAACACCTTTATGACACCTCAATCGGCGTGTTTATTCCCTTTTCTGAAATGTTTCACACAAGTCTTCGTTGATGTTCTATTTCAGCTGAAAAGTAAACACTGTGATGTTTGGCTGTTTGCCGTTTATGTGAATCTCTCTTTGTTTTCCGTGCGCCGTCGAGCGACATGAAACGCGGCCGTGCTGCTAAAATACTTTACGGTGTTTGCACCCGCAAATAATAATACATAAAGTGTGTGAACGCTCAGTCTTGTACACAGTTCAGCTCATTCAAAGACGTTTCCCAGAGAAACTGGGGTGAGACCACTGAGTTTCAGTGGGTAAATATTTGAGGAGCTAATTTGGAGGGACTCTGTTTGCTGGTGTTAAAAAGGAAGGTGTTATTTATGTGTGACTGCATGTAAGTGTAAGCGATTAATCTGGATGATTAATTAGAATCATTGTTGACGCTATTCCAGTGAACTCACCCAGGTAAATAGCCAAGCTGGGCTTTGGTTCATCAGTATGTAAGCAGGTTAGTTATTCCGCTCTTAGATTGTCTATTTAACAGACATCTTGGCTGCCTGGCCCAGGTTGCCACAAGGTTCTTCTACCTATTCAGTCAGCTGAATGACTGCTGACCTTCTTCAGATCTTTGTCCAATAGATGGTATGGACCAAAGTATGAAGTTATCAATTTGTTCCAAAAGATCAGACAAAAACCAAAACATACAAAAATGTATGTCCAACTAATCCATTCCGGACACTTAGAAATATTAACAAAAATACATTTTACGCTGAATAATTATAGTTTTAATTGCAGAGAATGACAAATGAAATTGGTACATAAACATTTAACACCACTTTTTGAGTCTTGTTAGCATTTTTGCCACTCTCAAATTTTTTTGGCCTCATGGAGTGTTGTTTTGCAGCCATACTAAAAAATAACAAATGCAGACAAGGAGCCAGCAGCATGCCGGGTGCTTCGTTTGGGCACTCGATTCCGCAGATAGATAAAGTACAGGGAAAACGGACTAGTTTGTTATAGGTATTTTTGCACCATAACTAAGATAGTGTACATCAATTTAGCAATAATCTTTGTGGAAAGCTGAATTTTCCCAAAACTTCAACATTTTTATTTTTGTATTTTTTGGTCTGGACCAGAGTTTGTTTGTTCATCCATTCATTCATTTTCTACCGCTTTTCCTCACAAGGGTCGCGGGGGCTGCTGACTGGTCGCCAGCCAATCACAGGGCACATATAGACAAACAACCATTCACACTCACATTCATACCTATGGACAATTTGGAGTGGCCAATTAACCTAGCATGTTTTTGGAATGTGGGAGGAAACCGGAGTACCCGGAGAAAACCCACGCATGCACGGGGAGAACATGCAAACTCCACACAGAGATGGCCGAGGGTGGAATTGAACCTGGGTCTCCTAGCTGTGAGGTCTGTGCGCTAACCACTCGACCGCCATGCCACCCTTTGTTCATTCATTCATTCATAAATTAGTGTGTACACATCAAACCCTCTCGTTTTCTCCAGGAAACTCACATTTTTTGCCTTTCTATTACTAAAAGTACCAAAAAAAATCACTGAAAGTCTCTATCACTGCAAGGTTTATGAATGAGCGCTAACAATTCTTCATTCGTTGTGATGCCATGTCTTGGACAAACATCCATCAAAGCCTTTCCATTGATGGTAACCCTGTATGCAGTGGTGACGCTACGTAATATTATGAGTCACTCTCCAGCCACCACGGTTGGGGGACAGTTTTGACAAACGCGGTCCGTGGTGCAGAACATTAGTTCAGCCTAAACCGCCGCTTCCGCTTGGATGCATTTCACTGCAGCACACAACTTTCCGTGTGAGAGAAGAAAAGAGCTGCCTATGGACAACCTGTCAATAAAACTTTACTTGCATCTTGAATGAACTGCAAATGATAGGTACGTTTTCCATGATTACTTTAGTCGGTTCTGATGAAGTTTTCTCACTATGTTAAATTTGACTTAAATTGTAAAGAGTGATTCAGCACATAAATCTGTTCATATTGGAAGCTCTCTGCTCTCTCATTGCCATTCGCATGTGAGTAATCTCACCATGACCACCCCATTGAAAAATTACTGGCTCCACCATTGACTGTATGCCACACATGGCTTGACAAACTCCACCTTTACACCACTAAGTCATGCTGGCGTAATGACTTGCCCCCCATCTAGGATGAAGTTTAACTCTCTCTCGTCTTTCTGGCTCAGTGTTTAAAACCTGTAGCTCATCCTCAGTGTAGTGGAGCTCAGAAAGAGTTTGTCCAAAAGTAGTCATCGGTGGTGGCTCTCACAGAGTCTGCCATGTTTAGTAGTTACAAACAGACACATGTTTGACACGCTTGACGAAAGTAGCACAAGCTGCGTCCAGGTAAGAAGTTCTAGTTATGCTTAAAATGATCAAAATACGGCACTATACTGTCTGTAGTACATATTATCATGAATGTACCTGTTAGTGCATGGTCAATGTATATTCATTCATTCATTTTCTACCGCTTTTTCCTCACGAGGGTCGCGGGGGTGCTGGAGCCTATCCCAGCTGTCTTTTGGGTGGAGTACACCCTGGACTGGTGGCTAGCCAATCACAGGGCACATATAGACAAACAACCATTCACACTCACATTCATACCTATGGACAATTTGGAGTCGCCAATTAACCTAGCAGGTTTATGGAATGTGGGAGGAAACTAGACTACCCGGAGAAAACCCATGGGGTGAACATGCAAACTCCACACAGAGATGGCCGAGGGTGGAATTGAACCCTGGTCTCCTAGCTGTGAGGTCTGCGTGCCAACCACTGGTACACCGTGCCGCCACTGTGTATATAAAACACGTATAAAATGTTATTTTAGAGGGCTTTATAGTCGATATACTGTAGGTGTATCCAATGATGTGCATTGTTAGCTCCCTCACATTAACTGTTTTTCTCTGTTTAGAATGACAGGTGTGCTCATGTTTCACATAAAGATTGTGGCTGATGGTTAAAGTTTTCCTTTTAGAAGTTACTCTGGTGGAGCAGTCAGGTTTTGGTGTTCCCCAAATCGCTGGAGATTGTAGTTGTGGTGATCATGAAAGAGTAAAACACGCATGGAGGATGTATGAAATATGACTAATTATGTATATCGGGTGCATGTGAGGCACACAACACACATAGGAGTCCGTAAGTGCGACATAAGAAACGTACCAAAGAAACATTGGTTGGTACGAATGTCTTGTGAACATCCCCGTTAGAATTGTTACTTCCTGTATCGGTTATACGCCCCAATATGTTTGCCAAAACAAGTCCAGGTCCTTAATGACATTCAATGTAAATTATAGTTGGAAGTGATGTGGCAGCACTAATGTTCCATGCGTGACCTTTTCCTGTCAGTGCATTGTAATGTGTGTGCGTGTTGGTGCGTGTGCGTGGAGGACTCTCCCGTGCGTAGTGTGCCCATGAGGGGCGGGGGTGGGTGGCAAAGCGGGGACAGGAGAGGGAGAAGGAGGGCAGGACTGGCAGGGTGCGGTCTGAAATGGCAACAGCTCGTCGTGGATCACTCAAGTGGAGTCCATTCAAGTGGAAAAGCTGCAGACTGCTGCTGGCCGTCCGTCGTCTTACATGGGAAGGAAAAAAAAAACTCACAATCCACGCGTGATGTTGTGACACTTGGAGCAAAAGAAAGAAAATCAGAAAAGAGCAGAAGATTCAAAACGTGGACTTGAGCAAATGTTACCGAGCGCTCTCTCTCTCTCTCTCTTTCACCCACCTCATCGACTTTGAACCTGTTTGTTTAAATCCACGGACTTTACAGCCTGCACACCCACGGCTGTTTCTCGTAAAGCGGAGAACTTGTTCATTTGGGAGTGCCAAGAACTGTGTCCGATGGAGTGAAGAGATTTTCGGACAAAGTGCCCGTGACTGTCCCCCTACTCCACCATGGACTGGACAGGTGAACCGGAGACGTACTGAAGGCACATCTCTCCCTCGGGAGAGTCCTCCCTCCTCCCGGGGCGATGCGGATCCCCTTCCTATTTCTCACCGCCTCTCTGTGCGCCATGGTCCTCCTCCTTCTCGCACCTGCCTCGGAGGGCTGCGGACCGGGGAGGGGGTACGGCAAGAGACGGCTTCCGAAGAAGCTCATCCCGCTTGCCTATAAGCAATTCAGCCCTAATGTAGCCGAGAAGACTCTGGGGGCCAGCGGGCGTCCGGAGGGCAAAATTACGCGCAACTCTGAGCGCTTCAAGGAACTGACACCCAACTACAACACGGACATCATCTTCAAAGATGAAGAGGACACAGGCGCCGACAGGCTTATGACACAGGTGAGGGGAGGATGAGGAGCTGCAGCTGAGCATGTTTTTGCACACATGTTGCTGAGTCCACGCAGCGTGTGATTTAAGTCCTGTATATGGTTAACCCTGTCCATGAATCACTTCAAAAGGAGCAAACCTCACAGTTGTAGCAAACTGTGTACTCCCATGTTTGCTGTCAGTTAAATATTTAAACCCAAATGATTGATTTCATTGATTCATTGCTTCACCTCTGGATCTTGGACACATGCAAAGCTGCTGGGATTTCTAAAACGCACAATATAATGCTTGTTTATGACACATTATCGCTTGTTACGGTAATGGTTATGGTTTTATTTCATTTCAACATGCATCAGATTACAATTGAATGCATCACATAATCAGTTCACAGTTCCACATGTCCAAAAAGGAGTAGGAAGAAGCAAAGCTTATTAAATCCTACCCCTCCATCTGGTACTTTTACAATCAGTAACTGTTACATTTGTTCACTTCCTGCTTTCCATAATACAGTTTAAGGTTTTTTTTTTGTTTGGTTAGAAAATCTTTCAAATCAGATTATTGTTGGATTATAGTTACTACAGTATGCATGAACAAGCAATATTGAGTTTTTATCTTCTAAAATATGCAGTGACAAGACAGATAGATATATACTGTCCATCTCAGCTTCATAGTTTTATATATATATATATATATATATGTATATATAGACACATGAACTCATCTCTGCTTGCATGAAACATTATATCGTACTTTTGCAAATTCAATTCATGAATTTCATATCATAACATAAATAATTAAATTAATAATGTAATTCATTGATTTTAAACCGGAGGTATACACTGATTTAAAATATAGCCAAGCTAATATACAACAACAGAAAAAAAAACAGACAACAAAATCATATCAAATATGTGAAAATGGTACAGCCATCAATCACATTAAATGATTAATTACAATGAATGAATGAAAACGTTATTCACAAGTCACACATGGTTCTGTTTACGATTGGTCATGACTGATATTTTGATTTGGGTATAGATTGTAGAGTATCAATATTTAGAGATATTGTCCATATTATTGTCCATATTATCCATATAAGTATGGATCTGCCTTTAAAGGTGCTACCCTTAGTCTATCGGGGGCCCCAAACTCAACTTATCTCAAGGTATAGTCTGGGCCGTCACAAAAAAAAAGAAAAAAAAGTTTCAAGTTCCCAGAATGCCTTGCAAAACTTGCTTATAAAAAGTTGATAAAGTTGTTAACATAGTAGTAGCCCCATGTGTTTACTTACCTGTTACATGTGTGCTGTAATGCCCCCCCCCCCCCTGCCTCTGTTCATTTCACTGTTCCAAGCTCATGTGAGTTTAGTGTTAAATTAAAAAGCCTCTTCCTTTCAGCAAACTCTGACCATCTCTTGTGGTCATTTTTTTGGCTTGGTTGGGAAATGGACGGAAACTGACTTTTATTTTCGACTGGGCATCCTACTACTAAGAACAGCCTGTCCTAAACTGTGTTTCTTTCTACCTCTTTGTGTGCCTTCCGACTCTCAGCGATGTAAAGACAAGTTAAACTCCCTGGCCATCTCGGTGATGAACATGTGGCCCGGTGTGAAACTGAGAGTGACCGAAGGGTGGGATGAGGACGGCCATCACTCGGAGGACTCGCTGCACTATGAGGGGCGTGCAGTTGATATCACAACCTCAGACAGGTGGGATGAAATAACAAACATGAGACTTGAATTTCAGCTAATTGCTTCTGACAGTATCTATTAATATGTATTTACAGATAATTAATTTTAGTGTACTGAAATACTATTCACATTCACAGAGACAGAAACAAGTACGCCATGTTGGCTCGGCTTGCTGTAGAAGCTGGATTTGACTGGGTCTACTATGAGTCCAAAGCCCATATTCATTGTAGCGTCAAGTCAGGTAAGCAATAATTAGTGTATGAGTCTGTATGAGACTGGTCATCAAGGTCTGCCAAGTCCATGTTCTACTGCCAGTAATGACTTACCATTATATATTAACTTATTTTCACAGTTTGGAGGCTGAAATGACTGTTGTAACTAGGTAACTAGTGCTGGTGCGTTCAAGGACCACCAAACCAAGTGCGAAATCTCGACTCTTGGCAAGAAACATTATCAGTAAATTATGAAGTCATAAACATGTAAAAAATATGTCTCTTACCACTCTTTGGTTTCCAAAAAGATATTAACTAATAAATTATGCTGTTTTGTAGTTGAACACAGCTTCACATTGGTAAAAACATGTATATTTAAGCAAATTTTAAATATTTTGTGTAGAAATTAAGCATTTTCAAACATAACAATGGCTATAAGAAATAAAATTAAAAAAAATAAGCAATTGAGAAGATGCGTTTAAAGAGGATGTGATGATATGTAGTATTCTACACTGGTCACAAGGTGTCAGTAATGTTACTGTAAACAGACATGATTGCCGGAACAACTGATTTCTATGGCAGGTTTGAGTTACAGCAAGATAAAACTCATTTCCTGTTCGGTCCCAATTCAGGTCCCCTTGCACAAGAACCCATTTACAGCAACACACACATAAGCACAAGTCTCTGTTCTCAAATATCTGAATTTTTATTTACTACACAAAATAAGATGAAAAATAAATAAACAAATAAAAATAAAGACACTAAATCAATCAATCAGTAATAAATAAATAAAATAATCATAAAACAGCAAATAAGAAAAACTTAAGAAACCACATATAGTTGATGGGTAGAGAAATTATTTTTTCAGATTCAAATTAACAGTATTAACAGTTATTTAACCTTTACCATGAACATTAATGAAACATAACCGTTTTACCCAATTAGCAAGTTAGCATCATTACATCGTTACAGCGTCATAACTTGCAAAATCTTGCTTTAAGCTGTCATTTCTGGGAACATGATACCATAGAGCAGGGGTCTCAAACACGGGGCCCACGGGCCAAATGTGGCCCGCAGGACACTAATTTGAGGCCCCCGCCTTGATATGAAAGTTTAATGTTGGTGCAGCCCGCGCAAGTTTGATATGGATGCTGTATGGTATCATGTACCCGGAAAAAATTATTACGTTTGATTAATGTTCATGTTAAAGGTTCAATAACTGTTATTATCCTCCCTATCCTTGTGGAAGTGGTAAGTTTTTGGCTATTTAAGTTTAAAGGAAATAACTTGGAGGCTACCGTTTAGGTCGCTAGCTATCTTGTTTGTGAGTTAGCATGTGTCTCAAGACACATCTCATGTGCACCGGTCCTTGACCGGTCCTTGACTGGACCCGTGCCTACTGGGATCAGTTTTTGTCATGTTCAAATATCAAGACGCTCAAGCTTTATCATTCATTCATTCATTCATTCATTTTCTACCGCTTTTTCCTCACGAGGGTCGCGGGGGTGCTGGAGCCTATCCCAGCTGTCTTTGGGCGAGAGGCGGGGTACACCCTGGACTGGTCACCAGCCAATCACAGGGCACATATAGACAAACAACCATTCACACTCACAGTCATACCTATGGACAATTTGGAGTCGCCATTTAACCTAGCATGTTTTTGGAATGTGGGAGGAAACCGGAGTACCCGGAGAAAACCCACGCATACACGGGGAGAACATGCAAACCCTGGTCTCCTCGCTGTGAGGTCTGCGCGCTAACCACTAGACCACCGTGCCGCCCCAAGCTTTATCAGTGAAGTAGAATCATTCTCGGTCGAAATGCAACATTTTTATGGATTATTGATATCTGACTCACAAGATAGCGCTTATCACAAATCTGGAGTTTGTATGTTCTTGCAACTTCTCTTCACTGGTCCAAAAACATGCATGTTATGGTAATTAGTGACTCTTAAATTACCCATCGCTGTGAGTTCTTGTTGTCGTTATTCATCCTGTGATTTCCTTTATCCCTTTATGAAACATAAATCATCCACAATATCCCAAAATCCCCCAAAACTAACAATAGTAGAATACATTCCTCCAGCAAGTGTTTTAAAGACCCAAGTCTGGTACCACCAGTTATTTGATGCCAGACTACATTCTGGAGCTCCATCGAGGTTAGTAGGCTGTGAGATGATTAACTCTCTCTTTGTTTTTGCTGTGGCTTTTCCTTCAGTAAGTTTCTCTCAGATCTCTTATCTTAGGCTTATCACCTCCTGCTTGCAGACCTCCTTTCCTGCAGGCCTCATACCTACAGACATACACACCTTTGGCAAATATTTGGCTGCCTTAAGACACACACACACATATATAATGCGCATTATGAATCATGGGTTCGAGTCATTCTTTCGAGCTGATTAGATTTCATTCACTGGTATAAAAAAAAATGATTCATTTCTATTTTATTTTCTGTGCTTCAGCTTTGCTCACCTTTCACTTGCTTTTTTTTTTTTTTTTTTTTCCAAACATACTTTCCTGTCTTTCCCACCTCAGGCTGTGCTCAGATACAATCAGCTGGTTATCCATTACCTCTTGGTGACTACCTCCTCTTGCCACCTCTGCTCACTGTGTCTTAAAGAACCACCTTACTCAGAAGTACCGTTACGAGGAAATAAACACCCTTTTTACCGTCCGTGACAGCGTTTTATAAGTGACTAGGGGACAAATATGCTGACAAAAATTCAAATCATCGGTATTTAATATGGTTAAGTGTTCTTCATCTTTAAAAGCGGAACTTTTTTTTTTATTGCAAACATTAGATGTGTATTTACAACTGTGTTAATCATATAAGGTGGATATTTACAAACATAAATGAAAAGGTGAATAGGACGGTCAACAGGAGGAAGGGAGCGTTGTGGAGTATCACAAGATTTGTCACAGATTTGTCGCTAGAAGTGGAAAAAAAGAAGAAAGGAAAAAAAAAAAGTAATGATGTAAATTGAATTAATCCATTAAAGAAATTGAAAAATATGAAAACAAAATGTATACCGCATAATTATAACTGTGGGCGGCACGGTGGTCGAGTGGTTAGCGCGCAGACCTCACAGCTAGGAGACCAGGGTTCAATTCCACCATCTCTGTGTGGAGTTTGCATGTTCTCCTCGTGAATGCGTGGGTTTTCTCCGGGTACTCCGGTTTCCTCCCACATTCCAAAAACATGCTAGGTTAATTGGCAACTCCAAATTGTCCATAGGTATGAATGTGAGTGTGAATGGTTGTTTGTCTATATGTGCCCTGTGATTGGCTGGACACCAGTACCAGGGTGTACCCCGCCTCTCGCCTGAAGACAGCTGGGATAGGCTCCAGCACTCCCGCGACCCTCGTGAGGATAAGCGGTAGAAAATATATGAATGTGTAATATGCTCATATTATGTGTACTAGTATGAGTGTAAAAGCCCAGTCCAGGGTGTACGACACCTCACGCCCGAAGACAGCTGGGATAGGCTCCAGCTTATCCAGCGACCCTCGTGAGGCTAAGCGATACAGAAAATGGATGTATGGATGAATTTAAAGGTGACTATAGGGGTGTTATTTCATTTCAAGAGGGCTCTAATAATGCTTAAAAACAATTTAAAAGGTCATAAACTGTGTACCCCGCCTCTTGTCCGAACACAGCTGGGATAGGCTCCAGCACCCCCACGACCTTTGTGAGGATAAGCGGTAGAAAATGAATGAATGAACATTCCTTTGTTCATGTTAGAGCTACAGCAATTAATCAACAATAATTTTGGTATTTGATTAATCATTTCTGATGTGAATATTTTTACATTTCCTTAGTCATCCATGAAAGCGGATCTTTGTGTTTTAGGCAAAACAGGATATTCACACGCATCAGCTTTGACTTTGGAAAACAGTGATTAACATTTTTGAGTGTTTTCTGAAATGTGGCGAACCTAACCACTAACGTTGTTTATGTGTTTGTTTTTGGTTTACTTTGATTTGGTCTGTCTAGGGCATAACTGATTACTCGGGATTAATGGAAACAACAAACTTAAGATGAATTGACTAAGAAAATAAACATTAGTTGCAGCTCAAGGCCTCGGAACAACATTCCGAACATCAGCAAAGCAAAAGCAGATCCTAGGAGACATCAGTTAGTAACATCAGTTAGTAACAACGACCACTAAAGTTAATTCAAGCAATCTTTTATTTTCCTAAAAAAAAAAGCAATGTAATTGTGGTGGATAAAAGTGTAGTATATCATAGTATATAATAGTATAATAATATATATTATTGTTAATTATTATGCCCTGTGATTGGCTGGCGACCAGTCCAGGGTGTACCCCGCCTCTCGCCTGAAGACAGCTGGGATAGGCTCCAGCACCCCCCGCGACCCTCGTGAGGAAAAAGCGGTAGAAAATGAATGAATGAATGAATGTTAATTATTATATATATATATATATATATATATATATATATATATATATACACACACACTTGGGTTGCAACTAACGATTATTTTTTTAGTCGATTAATCTGAAGCTTGTTATTTCAAGTAATGGCGTAATCAGCTAGATCAGGGTGGGTAAACTACGGCCCGGGGGCCACGTGCGACCCACCAAGCGTTTGAGTCCAGCCCGCCAGTTGCTTTCTAAGAATTTAAACTTTTAACGTACAAGCTGGCAAAATAACTTTCAAGTCAGATGTTTTATTCAGTTAAAAAAACAAACAAAAAAACACAACAAAAACTGTAAAATTCTAATACAGCTGATAGTATGACACTTTGACAAATTAGTATGACAGTTTTGTTAACTCAACACAGCCCACGAGTCAAAAAATTTGCCCACCCCTGTCCTACATGGACCAAATCAAGATGAACCAAACACAAACAGTTTGTGGTTGAGTCAACACTGATATATGTAAATATCTTGTTTTTCCTAAAACACAAATATAATAAGTCTACTTTCATTGTTGACATTTGTAAGTCAAAAAAACAATGAATTGAATACCAAAATAGTCGTCGATTATTTGGATTAATCATTGATTAATCACCAAATCATTGATTAATTGGTGCAGTTCTAATATATATAATCATGGCCATGTAATTTATCGGTCTGTGAATAAAATACAGTAAAAATGTGTATATTTAAAACATAGCTGCAAATGATTAATTAATTAATTAATTAATTGATTAATTAATTAAATCATGCATTCATTAATTTTCTACCGCTTATCCTCACAAGGGTCGCGGGGTATGCTGGAGCCTATCCCAGCTGTCTTCGGGCGAGAGGCGGGGCACACCCTGGACTGGTGGAGAGCCAATCACAGGGCACATATAGACAAACAACCATTCACACTCACATTCATACCTATGGATAATTTGGAGTCGCCAATTAACCTAGCATGTTTTTAGGTAATTACTCGCAATGTTGGAAATAAACCCGTTTGAATGTGTTTTAGTCAGCATAAGCTTTTTGTGTGAAGACCTTATCTTGCCCGTGTGCAGGAATGCTGACTGAAAAGACGTTTAGGACGTTATAAACAGTCTGCCTCTAATCCACTGAGATAATATTGGCCTTTAGTCGGTGTCAAAGTCTGACTTGATTTATGGAGCAATGGAGGCCAAGTGCTTGTTCTCTTCAGCTCTTAAGAAACTCTGATCCTCTTTTTGAATCTTTCCAGCATTTGACCACATTTTGTCTTCATTTACATTTCCAGAACATTCCGTCGCAGCAAAAACAGGCGGTTGCTTCCCTGCCGATGCTCAAGTCACCCTGGAGGGCGGCGTCACCAAACATATGCGTGACCTTCAACTTGGTGAGCGGGTTTTGGCTTCCTCTGCAACTGATGGTCGCGGGTCACTTCTCTACAGTCCAGTTTTATCATTCATGGACCTCCAGCCTAACACCTCAAAGATCTTCACTATCATTGGAACCAACACTGGACTAAATATCACACTCACGGCGGCACACCTTGTTTTCGTCACGGACTGTCCAGGTGGACTTCAAGAGGAAAGCGTGAGGACAACTTTTGCCAGCGAAGTCCAGCCGGGTCAGTGCGTATTAACCTCACGAGGAACTGAGACGACACTCTCTGTTGTGACTTCTGTAGAGGAGAAGCAGAGCATCGGGTTGTACGCCCCGCTCACCCAACACGGGTCCATAGTGGTGAACAATGTTCTAGCATCATGTTATGCAGCTGTGGACGATCACCATTTGGCCCATTGGGGTCTTGCTCCACTGCGTTTCTTCTACACGCTAATGGGACCTGCAGAACAACAAACTGATGGAGTGCACTGGTACCCGTGGCTTCTGAAACATGTCGGGGAAAGGCTACTGGACCCTAAACACTTCCACCCTTTAGGAATTGAGCAAGGACTCTGACAGAACGACATATGGCTTTATAATATATTTGTTTTCAAGACACAGCAAAGTTAGATTTTAAGCTTCTGACCTCATAAAAAATCCGTAGACACTCCACAATATTGTAGAAAGTCTTTCTAGACAAGTGGAAGTCCACTTAGATTAATCGATACGGTGTAAGAACCCCACTGTTAGAGCACCTTAACGTTCAAAATGATGACTTTTTATGACAACACAGGCTCATCATGCGTTTTACTCTTCATGGTGAGACACATGGGCATATATTTTCAGACTCTTCGTTCAAACTCCACTGAGGAGAAAGTGAAGACAAAGTAATGGAAATGAAGGACAACGGTGGAAAGTCATGTACATTTAATTTATGCCGTTCAGCAGTAACAGATTAAGCTTACCATGTTCACTGATTCTTTGCATTCCGTTCGAGGCATTTTAGAATGACGGAAAATATATATTTATCTTATCATTTTAAATTATATGTTCATTGTGATTTTTGTCGAGATCAAATGATATATTAAAAAAAAAATAGCAGGACACTGCAACATGATACCTTGAGTATGTTATCAGGGTTTTACAGCATGTACATACAATTGTATTTTATGTACTGGGACACATAATAAAATGACTGATGACGTCCACTTAACAAAATCAAAAAGCGGCTGCCTGAATGCCTCAGGGATCCTATAATTCAGGTCTCGCTCTGCTTCCGGTTCGTGGAGCTCAAACTTAAAGCTGTTTTTTTTATTGGTTCCTCAGTCGAAGATCAGGGAATAATAAGAGATTCCACAGTATTTTTTACCATCTTCTTACATCAACGCTGTATGGTTCATGTATGTATTTTCTTTATATGAGGTATTTTATTTAAAACAAATATGTTTTTATTGTAATAACGTTTGAGTTCCCCATCGGCAGTAGGCCTATCTAGCAAAATAGACTCTACTAAGGTTGTATTAAACTACTGTACACATCTAACAGGTATATATCATGTTCATTCATATGCTTCGCATGAGAATTTTCATTCAATCCATACACGAAAAAGCACATTAATATATATTTTTAATGAAGTTGGTGGTGATGCGAGTACACTTCATGAAGGCAATCACCATGCAAAAACTCCACGGCACTATATTATATACCAATACGAAAGATTTGTCAAATATGTATATGAAGGTATTTTCTGAGAAATTATTTAAAGATCTATTTTTAGAATACAATGTAAATGTATTATTTTGTGGGGGGACAACATGATGTATTCATGTTATGTTTGTGTTTAATATAAAGTTGGTTTTATTACAAACAAAGTGTTTTCTTTTGTTGATGTCAGGGTGGTCTGCGAGGCGGTGGTTTTCAGTACCACGGACAGCTATTGTCATATTTTGTTCTCCCCGCCCCCGCCTATAGTTTTGTCCTTTTAGGCACAGCACACCCTGCTGGTTGCAGCGTTAATTGCAGCAAGAACATCTTAAGCATGAAAAGACTATCAATCCCAAGGGTGTCCAAACTTTTTCTCCATGGAGGGCCAAATAGTGATGAATGATGTCTGTCATGATTTTTTTTCATTCATATTTCAACGTTATGCTACTACAATGATGTAAACTACAAATAACTTTTAGATGCTAACTTTTTCTTATAATATTATGACTTTATTTTTGCTAAATTACTGATGATAGATTAGTATACAAAAAAAAACCAAAAAAAAACTGGGGCAGCACTTGCTCATATATGCTTGATCGAGCCAATTTCTGAAGCCACCAGCAGTGGGTACTGTGCACCAAGTTGTGATGTATGATACTACAGTATACTGTGTGTGGAATACAAGGCCTTGAGCAATCTTCCAAGCTGTGTCCAGTGAGTTCTGTGTTGCCAATTTGGTGACTTTATTTATAAATCTAGTGACATTCCAAACTCTTGGTGAGATATTTTCTCAAAAAAATGACTACCGACGAATCTAGAGAGTTTTCTGGTATTTGGGGACTTAACAGTGAAAGCACACATTGATCTGCAGTTTGTGTTCTGCTGAGAGGTCTGCCCTGCCCCAAAACAAGAATAAGCTATATGTGCACCATCAGCTTTCGCAGCACACTGAAGAGCATAGTGGAGGTCCAAGCATCCATGAATCATGCATGCATGCACAAGGTACGATGCCACCAGGGTGGATCTCACCCTGTTTTACAGAGTGGGATCTAAAACATAAATGTTTGTTAATCTTAATTTAATTACAACTGAACAATGTGTGATAAATTAAAGAAGTAGTTCTAAGTGCAGGAAAATATCTGGAGGCGAGTCTGGGTGTAATTATTATTATTATCTTTGAGAGGTATACTGGCCAAAAAAAAAAACATTTCAATTATTTTATGTGGATGAAGTGATGGCCAATTTTTTAAAAAACAACCTCAGAATCAAGTTTATTTGTAGTTGTAAATGTAATCCGGGTGTTTTTATCACTTTATCTTCTCTTCCAAGAGTCTAGGAATTTTTTCAACAGCACCTGGTACATTATATGCCAATAATATGCAAAATAGTTGATGACGTCATCTAGAAACCCTCTTGGGCAGCCATTAGCAACTTTTCTTACTAAGGAGGTGGTAACAGTCTTCTGTTGCAAAAAAAAACGAAGAAAGCAACATCTAACATCCAAGGTACTTTCTGCATAACACTACAAAAGCCTTGGCATGTCAGTATAGCGCCCCCGAGGGGACATGGAGGGTAAAAAATGATGGCTAAAAAAAAATAAACAATTTGCGAGCTACAGGACACACTTCCGGTTATAGCTTGCTGTAACTATAGGGACAAGCTTTCAATTTTTATGGAGCTCGTCATTTGAAAATAAATGCTAACATCCGGTCCGAGCTAGTGTGGCTGAGTACTGTTTGTAAACAGTCATATCAGAAAATTTACGAATGTGCTGCTCTTACTTTGAAGTTTTAACGCAAACATCCGCTCTGAACATGGAAGTAGGGAAGTACAATTAATGTATTGCCGTATCGTATCGTAAGTCTTTTTTAGTACACCTAATCTCAACCCCACAATTTAAGTTTACCTCAAATAGAAGACAAAGAAAGTCAAACAAACAAACAAAGAAGGTATATGTGGTGTAGCTGTTCGAGAATACTCGTGTCGACCAGCAATGACGTCATAGGAGGCGACGGCGCTGGCGGCAAAAATAACTTTTTGGTACATTGTAAATAAAGACACGTTACGAAGACAGTTGGACTCACGCATTATATTTAATAACGCAACAGTTTGGAGTCATTTTGAATATTGGTCAGGTAGGGACGGAAGATAACATTTTGTCTTACCCCAGGAGACTGATTTAAGACCAACATAGACCCATACTCGTGATGAAACACTTCAATTTAGAAATAAAACACATGTGCAGCTAAGTATTAAGCCGCACGTGCAAAAAGATACAAAACTGACATGGATTTTTAAAAAATGGGAGTCTGGTAGTTTGTCTCTATAGGTCTTATCTCCATATAATCACAATTTAATCTCTTTGGACCACATTACATTGGCAACGTTTTGAGGCAAAGTTGTTGGAAAAATGTGAGGGGCAGGGTTAGTGTGTAAATATCTTTTTATAAATCAGCTCGCTCGGCCCCTCATAAAGACCAAAAGAAACTAAAATTCCAGTATCATTGCCTTAAATGACTGGTATTCACACAACAAGACGTGGGGAGTCGGCATGCTCACATTAACTCACATACAGATATGAATGTCTTTATAGAATATGTCATCACTTGGCAAAATTACACTTATACACAACAAATGCACAATAACATCTGGAACCTGTAATACAGTACGTGTCAGAATATCTTCCCAATTGTCCGCTATGGATGAAGAATTTCTGTTGCCAAACGCACGCACACAATCGCACCATCACACACATAAACGCTCACTTTCATTTGAATACATGAACAATGTGATAAATCCTTTTTTGAGTTTGTGTATTCGGACCATGTCCAGAGCAGAGAACCTGACGTAAATACAAAATACTCAATTGCATCCTCAGTTGGCAAATATGTTGACCACGAGAGGCTATATGTTGTCATTGCTTGGCAGCATACAAAAATAAAACTAGTAGCTCTGGTGCATATTTGGAAACATTTGCCTTTTTCAGCAAAGTCATCTTGATGCAAAAGGGAGGAGTTTAATGTCAGCGCATCTTTTATAATGAATGAATCTGGCTCAGTTAGAATATGTTTGATTAGAGTGTAACTAGGTCTGCCTGACAATTTTAGTACCAGTAGCAGCTTCTCATTGGTGCAGATTGTGGCAAGCATATCTGATGAATGCATATTTCTGAGTAAATTGTTTCAATCTTCTATTTTGGCTTCTCTTAATGCCGCATTATGAGACTATTGTGTTGATAGTTTAATGCATTATAATCGACTTGATGCTAACAACACTGTTAAAGCATGGGAAACTAACGAATACAACATCCAGGGGCCTATGTTGAGTGGGAATTAAGAATCAATTCAACTGAATTCTGATCAGGTGATAACAAATAATGGAATCCGTGAGTGACGCTTTACCCTTCTTGAAAAACCTCTTCATGACATTTCAGTTTCACAACGCACTTGCTACATGTGTCAAAAACATACTAGAACAGAGATTAGGTTCATAAACGCGGTACTCTGTTATAGCGTTTATGTGTAAGAAGAGAGATGATTCATGTTGAAATGTCATGTCACTCCCGATCCGATCCTGTTACCTGAATTTGGATATCTGCCAATACGAAAGTTGCCAAAACAATAGCAGCAAATACAGCTGGAAGAAAATCACTAACTCTTTCCACACCCTGTACATACTGTACATTTACAGCTTCACAGACAGAAAACACACAACTCTTAACATTGCACATAACTTCCAGGTTGTCACTTTTGTTGTTGATTTCATAAGCGGCTATAATAAACTTTTCCCTATAGTTTGATATTGTAGCAACCGAGAGGTTTTATGTTATGTAGATTTCAGACTGTGTGGCCGCGTCAGACCTGATACTTTTTTTTTTTTTGAAGCACAGACATGGCTTATCTATCGTCAATTTCCGACACATGACTTGCGATCCCCGGAAACAGTCATTGCAGAGGAAGCCACAGCTGTATTTATCCTGCATGAGACCAGTCCCTCAACGAAAGCACAGTAAGATGCGGCTCCTTGATTAAAATGGCTGTCATTTCTATAACTTTTGTTGTTTTTTTTTTTTTTGCAGAAGTTCCGCCTGAGCAGCAGAAATCAGATAATGGGCAATTTCAGCAAGGGGTGTGACAGCTCTGCTTCTATGGGCAAAGTCCAGGTAATAAGACAGAGCAAGAATAGGACAGGAGGTGGGATGAGATAGGAAAAGTGATGAAGAAAACTGTTGCGTGATAAAGATCTTTCACAGCCTCTGGGTGAAGTTCTCAGGGAATACTCCTTTGGTGGCATTCTCCTTTTTCTGCATCCAATCTTCTTGTTTCATTCCCATCAACCAGCCGTCATCCTAAAGACGAGGACAAACACATCCAGTCATTATCGACTCTGCATGAAAAATCGAAAGTTGTGTGTGCGTACCTGTTCCTCTGGGTTGTCAAAGGGAATTACTAGCACCACATCTCCTGCCTTCATCTCAAGTTCGTCAGTGTCGTTGGCTGCATAGTCATGCATCACCTGGACCTATACCATACACACACAGACAACATCAGATATAAGATTGTTCTGCTTCAATTCTCCTATTCAGGATCAGGTCTTACCTTAAACAAAAATCCAGGGGGCATGCCTGGTGACTCCGCGTCTTCCTCTGCTGCTGTTGCTATTGGTTCTTCGTTTACCACAGGTGTCTGGACGAGAGAAGACCACATATTTTAGCGTTAAAAAGGATGAACAATCCAGAATTTTTGCGATAGTTTCACAATGAGATACAGGAATATCAACCAAAAATTTTTTTTTTCTTCCAAAAATTTTTGGAAGAAAACCATGGTAACTGTCTTGGTAGCCTTGATAGCTTCATGCAAGATCTCACTTTGTAAGGTAAGGGTGAGTCTGAGAAAGATTAAGCATCGGACCAGAATTACTCAGCAAGAGCTGGTTGTTGATGTCAAGGGAGTTGGGAGCACAGTTACTAAGAAACACATCAGTAACACCATCCATCCGTTTTCTATGCCACTTATCCTCACTGGAGCCTACCCCAGATGTCTTCGTGTGAGAGGGCGGGTACCACCCTGGACTGGTGGCCAGCCAATCACAGGGCACATATAGACAAACAACCATTCACACTCACATTCATACCTATGGACAATTTGGAGTCGGCAATTAACCTAGCATGTTTTTGGAATGTGGGAGGAAACCGGAGTACCTGAACAAAACCCAGACACGCACAGGGAGAACATGCAAACTCCACACAGATGCCAAACGGAGATTTGAACCCAGATATCCTGACTGTGGCCAACATGCTAACCACTTGTCCACGTTGCGGCCTACTTGTTAGCCTGTCTTAGGCTTAGGGAAGGTGTGTCCAAATGCAGCTATCCATTTTCAATTGGCTTCAATTGGTATCAAAGTCTAACTTTATAATGGAATATGGCCCACATATGACATTTACTTAACTTTGTGTACTTTGTACATTGAACACTAGGTGGCTGCCACTGTCTTCATAAAGAAAGTGATCACAGAATGTATGTAGTAAACAGAAATGGCAGAACCAAACAGATGCAAGATTGCAAGCAAGTGCAATGAAAAAGGCCGAATGATGAATCCTTGAATTGGTCAATAAAAACTGAATCTGAACACGGAATCGCACGGAAAATTACATCATATATAAATATCAAAGTGGCCCCAGCATCCTTTGAGTTTTCCGTGTGTGGCCCTCAGTGGAAAACGTTTGAATGCCCATGGTTTAGGGCGGACACATTTTGCTTTGGGACTAATTGATTTGTCTACTAAAGTACAGGAAGACTTTATCGCCGTGTGCCATGAGAATCTCATAAGGACCCTAAAAAAATGGATCAGGATAGGAGTAGCTCAGGAGATACTATGTCATAAATATTTTGTGGAGGCAGCTGAGACTTGGAATTCCTGACCAAAAGCCTTGAAACTGGAAAGTTTTGGAAATTTGGAAAGTATCCATAAAGAGGAGTGCAGCAAAATATCTCCTGACGTGTCTGCAACCCTGCATCAACTGCAACAAACATCTTGACTCAATCAAATCAAGTTTTATTAGAATATCCTTTACTGTTTATCCTGGATTTTTATAATCCGTCACCAACAAACCTTCCCATAAAATGATGCACTGTTCATGTCCTTTGAAAAGATTAGAAAACCTTGCCAAGCAAGCGTGCTAACCACATACTGTGCTGCCCCGTTTTTTAACCATTTTTGCAACAGATTCATTGTCATGCTGTTGTTGCAGATACTGATGATGTTTGTACTTACATTCACCTCCTCGGATACTGTTTCTTCTTCTGCTGCTGCTGCTTCTGCAGGCGCTTCTTCCTGAGCTTCCGCTCCCTGAGATCACAAATACGTTAGTTTAGAAAATGAGGCTGCTACATGATTTCGTACTAAAAATAATTGAGAGAGCATGAGAGTGACAAACGCACACAGCAAGACAGACAACAAGACAAGCAGAGCACCTGCCTACAGCAACTATGGACCAGGCATACTTGTGCTTAGCAGTGTTAATTATGTGCAGTGGAAAAATCTCTCATTAATTAATTAGCCCTCAGAGACATACTGTACGTATGCTGATGCATCCAGCTTGTTGGTCCAGTTGTATCACATCCATTTTTTTAACCAAGTTCAAACCTCCTCAAGAGCTGATGCATCTACCCTTTTTCATCCAGATGCATCTCCTTGGTTACCTGATCCTCTTCATTAGCTGCAGCAGGGGGAGCTTCCCCTTCGCAAACGTCAACTGGAGTCTCGACAGGACTTGTTGCATCCTCCGCAGTCGGCTCCTCTGTGACCGGCTGTCCCTCGTCCACGACAGCATTCTCCTGGGCTTCAGCCACAGGTTCGTCATAAGCCGGCTGGGCCGCATCATCGCCCCATTCCTCATTAGGATCGTAGTGAACTGGTTGGGTTCCGTCATCACCCCAGCCTTCTGTGGCCGCGGCTATTGGATCATAACGGACAGGCTGTGTACCGTCATCCCCCCAGGCCTCCGTAGCAGCTGCCACGGGGTCATAGTGCATGTGGGCGGACTCTTCTTCCTGGGCACTGCTGTCCTCAGGCTGAGGAGCAGGGGTCAGGTTTTAAGAAGTCAGAGGTCATAAGACATTTTCACCTCAAGACTGAGTTGGTAAATCATTGGGGGGAAATGTTCAAGGACAAAGCAAGGTACAAGGGATATTTAAAAAAAAAGATATGTAAATAGTATTTAGAATTAGGAATTTGGATTCATGCCATTCATTAGGAATTGGTGGATTAAATTGGTAGTTTAAAAATGGCATTTTAGATGATTATCACAATTGTAATTGAATTATTTATTCACCCACATTCTATTTCAACATCTTAGTGTTGTTTAACCTGCAGATTATTAATTTTTACGGGCCTGCAAAGCTACACGCACTAGCCCCATTCTATTATCCGTCAATATTATGGGCCTGCAAGCAAAGCCTGCCATTAACCCCAACGAGTGGTATATCACTGGATAGGTCTTGATGAGGGAAAGTGTGCTGTTTTTAGTGGCTGACATTTTGTGTCTTCTGTTTTAGGAACCCTGGCTTCAGCCCATACCGTGCGAAGAACCCCAATAGGAGCCCTATTTGTACCAGGTAGTAACATTTTGTGTAACTATGTTGATGTAATTGACAACCATACTTGAAAACAGCCACTTTATTAGGAAGCCAACCTGGCCAGAGGTAAGCAACAGGCAGGCCCATTCAAAATTTCCGTAGAAATTTTCTGAGCTAATTAATTTTATATTAATTAGCATATGATTTGATTTCAAGAAATATCCCTGGTAATGACAAAAATGCCCCAAAATGTGTTTAAATCATCTGTACAAATTCCTGTTCAACCAAAAGGTTGCAAAGTACCAAAAACTGAAGGGGTTTTGAAATAGAGGTGAAGGTGAAGGTTGGAGAAGTTAGCAAAAAGCTTTACTTTTATGCAACTTCATAGCCAAATCTGAAAGGCAACATACGAGCAGAAACAAAATCATGACAGTTACGATGGACAGACATGTTGGAGTCTCGCAACTCGGTTAAAATATTGCTCTAAAAATCATTCTGTGCCAGCTTGAAAAAAAAAAACAAAAAAACATGAAGTTAAAGAAGGATGACGGTAGACGGGAGAAAGGAAGCCTTTTCCATCAGAAGACCAATGCTAGTTCTTCTGTGTGCAGTCGGCTTGGCTTCTATTCACACAGCTATGGTCACATGGGGGGGGGTCAGGGTGAGTAGTTTGTAAGAGAGGAAGTGTCATTCCATTGTGAAATGCAGTATTGCTGTTTGCCTCACGCTTGTCTCGGAGACACATCTCTCTTACAGCGATGGACAAAAAGAGTTAGTTGATGGTCTGAATGCCGTATTACAAAGCAAGGCTTTGTGAAGTTGCCCACAAGCTTTTTTGTTATTTCCCCGCATAAGCCTTTGCTAAAAGGATGAGCAACTTCACTCAATTGCGACTGTTCCCTGTGTGTTACCTGGTATTTATGGGAACATGTTCCATGCAACATACAGGGATACACAGAACTAAAAAAAAAGTCAACTCAGTTCCAAATATTTACATGCAGGCATTTACAATTAACTTAACTGTGCAGAATATGAAGTGTAGCATACACATAATGATAAATTAAAATGTTTGAAACTGAATAGACTCCATCATATTCCCAAGTTCCATTTGTGCTGTGTTATGTTTTTAGTGCAAAGACATCAAACATCGCAAACACAAAGACAATGCACAAAGAGATTTGGGACATGGAAATGAAAAAGATATGTGCAGCCAGGAAGTCTCTCCAAACACATGTTGGGTATGTCTCATGATGAGAATAGTGCTTAAATGATGTTAATGACAATAATAATGGAAATGATGTACTTCTTGGGGTTGGTTTGCTTACCCAGGAGTCCCAGTTTGCTGGCTGTGGGGGCAAAGGAAGTAACAGCATGAGAAGAGATAATACTGTTTTTAGGCCCTATGTATTCCCTTATTATAGGCTCTACAGTGCAGAGTTAATTTGAGTGAAGCAATATGTGTTAGCGTTTGATAGCAATTTAATAACTCTTAAAAAACAATTTACCATTACCCATTTGGCATCAACATTGAAATATACTGAAATACGTGGATAGCAATAGGATTAATGTGTGACGGGCGTGGGTGCCGTCCACGCTTTTAAATGGAACACAGAATATTGAGCCAACATAACAACACTGCTGTTTTGGACTCTGGTTTCTTGGCTATCATTAATATGAGTATGATGCAGTGAGAGAGAAAAGATAAATTGTGCAAGATGCATGCCAGTCACTCAGCCATTTCAATTCTGCTCAGTAAAGAAAAAGCTAAATACAAGTGGTCCTTAAGTTACCAACTAGCGATGTGTCGACTGCAAACAAAACATCTTTTAGCCACACTTGATTGGTCAAAATGTGTTGCTACTTAAGAGGCACAGAGAGGGAGGGGTTGCAATCTTAGATCTTTCAATCTTACAAGCTGAACTTCCCATCAGTATTACCAACGTGCTCCCATAAATTAATTAAAAGCAACCAAATGGACTCCATTATGTCTTCCACATAAGGCAGGCTCCTTTGGTGGACATTCATTCTACTGCTTATCCTCATGAAGGTCACGGGGGTGCTGGAGCCTATCCCAGCTGTCTTGAAAAGGTTATTTCAGCCCAAGCACCCCTCATTGCAGTGGCATTAATGCTACTTAGTTTTGCAGTAGCATGCATTACAGCTTAACACAAGGGTGTCCAAAATGTGGCTTGGGGGCCATTTTGGCCCACCGCTTTTCATTTGAGCACAGCACATTCTAAAAATCTAATTTTACAAGAATAAAGTCAAAATAATAGGAAAAGTTGTAATCAGGAAAAAGTCATAATTACACAAGAATAATATTGTAATATTATGAGAAAAATAAATGTAGTAGCATTAATATTTTTGGATCATTCAATCATTTTCTACCACTTATCCTCGCGGGAGTGCTGGAGCCTATCCAAGCTGTCTTGGGGCGAGAGGCGGGGTACACCCTGGACTAGTGGCCAGCCTTTCACAGGGTACATATAGACAAACAACCATTCACACTCACATTCATACCTATGGACAATTTGGAGTCGCTAATTAACCTAGCATGTTTTTGGAATGTGGGAGGAAACCGGAGTACCCGGAGAAAACCCACGCATGCACTGGGAGAAGATGCAAACTCCACACAGAGATGGCCGAGGGTGGAATTGAACTCTGGTCTCCTAGCTGTGAGGCCTGCGTGCAGCCCCTTTGGTGGACAAGCGCCAGGAAAAAAAAGGCACCACCATGGAAGTGGTACATCATACAAAATATCCTTGAGCATGTTAAAGGATTGGCTCCTATGAAAGTCCCAGTAATAACTAAGCAGCACAGTGGTCTTATTTTTGGCAATATCCCAGTGAGCCTTGTATTGATTCAGGTGAAGACTAAAATATTGTTTTCTATGTTCTCCTGCCTCTTCTACTCCTTCTTCCCAATAAGCCACAGGGATAAAGGATAAGAATTTCAACACATCACAAGCTAGGAACTGAACTAGTTTAGAACCCAAGGACCACCTGTACGACGCAAATGTTAGTACATACGTAAGCAAAGGAAAGCGCATATCTTTATTATTCCACAATCTGTCTGCATGTGAGGGGAAATACTAGTTTTAGCTTGTAAACATGCTTCTGTCTTGTCATGATAAAGGGCATAGGTTCGATTCCCGGCCAAGTTTGTGTCAGGAAGGGCATCAGGTGTAAAAGCTTAGGCGAAACCATTCATGCAATTGACTTGCTGTGGTGACCGTGACAGGCAACCCTGAAATTAACTTTTCTCATTTCCAGGAACAGCCTCTTTTCTTGCAATCTGAAGTGAGTAAGAACTAGATATGCACGTCGTTCATCTTCCACCTGTATGATCACGGATGCTTTGGCTTCTCCATTGAATGTGTCCGGGGCCGTGTCCCAAAGGCTGATGGCTACAGAACTGTCAATCTGACGACAATAACAACACTTACTAGGCAAATTTGTACGGTTGAGGATGAGAACAGTAATGGAAGAAAATAGAAAATAAAGCAAAATGCCTGCAAAAAAAACATGAAGGTTAAATCTATTGTCATCTATACACACAAACCTCTGTCGGGGAGGTGACACTAATATCAGGAGTTTGTGCAGAATCAAACAAACTGACGATATTTTCTGCTTTCATCTCCTTGGAAGGGGTCACCTTGGGTGGAGGAGGCACTGCTGGCTTTAGCTACAAGCAACAAACAAGGAAAACAAATACGTTTTAAAGACATGGTACACTCTCAACTTTTGTAACTGAGTATTTGTTGACAAAATGTAAGAATTCACCTTGGATGGCGATTTTGGAATTGGGGGTGGTCCTCCTGGTTTAAGAGTGTGGTTGGAGTCATCAATGCCGCTGGTTCAGGAAGAGGAGAGTCCAGATTACATTAGTGTGGGCGTTTTGCACGGTTCGTAGTGTGAGATGTGAGTGAAGAAAAATACTACAAAGAAAACTGCAATGCATGCAGATATTGTCGCTGAAAGAGCTGTCATGCAAGAAAAGTGAGCCTCCATCCCTTCCTCCAACCTTTCAGTCCCATGCAAGCAGGCTTCATATGCCCCCTCTATTAATCCGCACTAGAGAGCAGGCCTCGTGGCATAATCCATCATAAAGAACACAGAAAGCTGACAGATGCCTCAGAGTCGCAAATATTGAACAAGATGGACATACTGTGTACACTCAGCATTGGCAACAGGAAAAATGGAATGAGATCCAAAATAAGAACAATATGAAAGATATTGAAGTGGCTTAAGAAAGAAATTATCCTTATTTATGGGTTCATTTGTGACAATAGATAAAATGTTGTGGTGCAGTGCACCTGTTTTTGAACACATGGGTGCTGAAGATGAAAGCTACCATTAATCAATATAATTAACGGTTCTGCATTCTGCAACTATTAACGCTGCACAAAACACATTCATTCATTTTCTACCGCTTTGTCCTTGCGGGGGGTGCTGTAGCCTATCCCAGCTGTCTTTGGGCGTGAGGACTGGTCGCCAGCCAATCACAGGGCACATATAGACAAACAACCATTCACACTCACATTCATACCTATGGACAATTTGGAGTCTGCAATTAACCGAGCATGTTTTTTTTTTAATGTGGGAGGAAACCGGAGTACCCGGAGAAAACCCACGCACGCACGGGGAGAACATGCAAACTCCACACAGAGATGGCCGAGGGTGGAATTGAACCCTGGTCTGCGCGCTAACCACTAGACCACCGTGCCGCCCCGGGTCAAGTCAAGTTAAGTTTATTTATATAGACAAAAGAAATCACAAAAAAGCCTCAAACGGTCTTTGTGGGTTACCTTTGTACCCATAAAGTTGTAGTATCAAATTTAAAGCATATATCGGTAAAGTAAAAATTGCGGTCTTGAATTAGATTGAATAATGGAAAAAAATGCCTTTTCACGGCAACAACAAAAATTTGTCCAAAAAAATCTGAATTTGTTTAGTTAATACTGAGTCAAAAATGTGGGGGAGGTCGAGAGAACAAGTAGACAAGGTCTGTTAGCAATTGAACAATATATTAATCATCATGGTTGTAGTTTGTAGACGTTAATGTAGTATACACTGAGCTATTTCTAATGTGAGAAAAAAAATGTGTGAAAGGGTTAATTAAACTGTAATACGAAAAGGTTCCACACATGGTAATAACTATTCACTAATTGTGCATTTATCCATTTGCAAAACATCAGCTCTTGTATTGGCTCTCATTAGACTGCTAATAAACGTTTCTGATGAGTGAGGACCCGCAACTTATTGCTGAACCAGGAAAATTTTGTTATAAAAAAACATATAATACTTGATAATAATATGGCGTTCCCTTGTCCTACAGCAAGTTACTGTTTGGAGGAGATACGCCATGGAAGATTATTGTTACATAACACGCCTGGTGCAGCACTAATGCATCAAAGGTTTGTCCAACTTGTTCATATCTGCAGCTCTGAGGGCACTATGCTCTTCCCAACAAGCGTGTCTGTGAACCCACTTGCACAACCAAGCACTTTATATTGTGTCAAACCTGCCAAATTGACTGACATACAGACATGTGGACAGACAGACAACAGTGGTGTCACCGTGGTTACCACGGTCCTGGCTGGTTACCTCCTATTTGCTCCTGACGATAAGGCGCTGCGGTTACCTGTCTTTCTGCAATGGAGGTTCAGGGGTGGCTTCAGATTAATGCATGTCATTTTGGTTTGCGTGTAAGTGTGAAATGTGGCGTTTTAAGCCACGGATCATAAGTGCGGAGGCAAACCTTCAACATGAGATAATTAATTGTATACAATAGAAAAACAAAATGATCTAATTACTCACTTGATTACACAATGCTTTATACACAATGTACTACTTTGTATAGCATCTGTGGTTGAATGAGACACTCAGAAGGAAAAAAAAAATGCCGGTACTGAAATGAGCAACAATCAAAACATGCTTTTCTCACTAACCTGCTTGTGTCTGTTTCTTCAAGTTTCTCCAAGACATCATATAAATCCTGATCCAACTGGCAGGAGTGGAAAAAGAAAAAAAAACAGGCATTAGATAGTACACTCCTGTTATTATGAAGGTTCATTTATGGACAGCACTTAGCTGAGACCCTAAAAGAGAGAACATTTTGGGGGGAAAATTATTGTAAAATCTGTCCTTTCCATACACAGAAATGTAGAAAATAATCTTTTGGCATAATTGGAAGAAGTGGCCATGCACACGAACAATGTAGCAGAGTCATACAATGACTATTACACAACCATTCCTTGCAGATTATTAGTGATAATCGATATATTTCATAATAGAAAGACTTAGTGTTTGGGTAGTTGAGATAATGATGACTTGTCATGGTGTCACGGTTCATTGTACATTGTACAAATACACATTGCGCATTACTCAGTGGGTGTCTGCATAATTTGAGGATTGGTTTGGGAGGCCTATACAGTGAAGAAAATAAGTATTTGAACACCCTGCTATTTTGCTATTTCTCCCACTTAGAAATCATGGAGGGGTCTGAAATTTTCATCGTAGGTGCATGTCCACTGTGAGAGAGATAAACTAAAAAGAAAAATCCAGAAATCACAATGCATGATTTTTTAACAATTTATTTGTGTGATACAGCTGCTAATAAGTATTTGAACACCTGAGAAAATGAATGTTAATATTTGGTACAGTAGCCTTTGTTTGCTATTACAGAGGTCAAACGTTTCCTGTAGTTTTTCACCAGGTTTGCACACACTGCAGGAGGGATCTTGGCCCACTCCTCCACACAGATCTTCTCTAGATCAGTCAGGTTTCTGGGCTGTCGCTGAGAAACACGGAGTTTGAGCTCCCTCCAAAGATTTTCGATTGGGTTCAGGTCTGGAGACTGGCTGGGCCATGCTAGAACCTTGATATGCTTCTTACGGAGCCACTCCTTGGTTTTCCTGGCTGTGTGCTTCGGGTCGTTGTCGTGTTGGAAGACCCAGCCACGACCCATCTTCAATGCTCTGACAGAGGGAAGGAGGTTGTTCCCCAAAATCTCACAATACACGGCCCCAGTCATCCTCTCTTTAATGCAGTGCACTCGTCCTGTCCCATGTGCAGAAAAACACCCCCAAAGCATGATGCTACCACCCCCATGCTTCACAGTAGGGATGGTGTTCTTCGGATTGTACTCTTCATTCTTCTTCCTCCAAACACGCTTATTGGAATTATGACCAAAAAGTTCTATTTTGGTCTCATCTGACCATAAAACTTTCTCCCATGACTCCTCTGTATCATCCAAATGGTCATATGCAAACTTAAGACGGGCCTTGACATGTGCTGGTTTAAGCAGGGGAACCTTTCGTGCCATGCATGATTTCACATCATGACGTCTTAGTGTATTACCTACAGTAACCTTGGAAACGGTGGTCCCAGCTCTTTTCAGGTCATTGACCAAGTCCTGTCGTGTAGTTCTGGGCTGATTCCTCACCTTTCTTAGAATCATTGAGACCCCACGAGGTGATATCTTGCATGGGGCTCCACTCCGATTGAGATTGACCGTCATGTTTAGCTTCTTCCATTTTCTAATGATAGCTCCAACAGTGGACCTTTTTTCACCAAGCTGCTTGGTAATTGCTCCGTAGCCCTTTCCAGCCTTGTGGAGGTGTACAATTTTGTCTCTGGTGTCTTTGGACAGCTCTTTGGTCTTCGCCATGTTACAAGTTAAAGTCTTACTGATTGTATGGGGTGGACAGGTGTCTTTATGCAGCTAACGACCTCAAACAGGTGCATCTGATTCAGGATGATACATGGAGTGCAGGTGGACTTCTAATGGGCAGACTAACAGGTCTTTCAGGGTCAGAATTCTAGATGATACACAGGTGTTCAAATACTTATTTGCAGCTGTATCACACAAATAAATTGTTAAAAAATCATGCATTGTGATTTCTGGATTTTTCTTTTTAGTTTATCTCTCTCACAGTGGACATGCACCTACGATGAAAATTTCAGACCCCTCCATGATTTCTAAGTGGGAGAAATAGCAAAATAGCAGGGTGTTCAAATACTTATTTTCTTCACTGTATATGCCCAAAAAAAGGCCAGCATTGATAGTCCAATGAACGGCATCATGCCACGTCTACATGAACAACATCTCCGGGCACTGGGTATGGTGGAGGTGATATGGCCAGACTTATGGGCTGTTCCCAACACATAATCAGTAACCTGCATGAATGCCACAACACAATAGACTCTGTTGACAATAAACTGCGTCCAGGGAAAGAGAGAGTGACAACTCCCGACCAGGAATCGCTACACCGGTCGAAAAATTATATTGACTGTCAGCATTAATGGCCCCGTAAATGTGCGGGATCAAGATTTTTTTCATTGCAACGCTCTTTTAATAGCATGATCTTCTCCTGTACATATCAAGTGACTAGCATTCAAGATGCTTTCATGAATATTGACATGTTGTTTTTATTTTTTGCACAGGCAAAACGACTGAAAACGACTCCACGACCAAGACTTACCATTTGAGAAAAACGGTTCTAAGAGATACTTACTCGGCTCATTTCCTTGTGAAACTTCTCCTCAAAACCTGCCAAACTCTGGAATGTGCTGACGTAAAACCCAACACGACTAGAAAAGGGAGACAAAGAGGTAAGATTGATTTTGGTCAGTTTCAAGAATAGATGAGATGAGAATGAACCCTTTTCCCATTTTGAATCCTATTTTCATTTAGTTTTGTTTTCTAATCCTCGACTACAAAAGCACACCTATTCAATGGAATGCCGACTCAGATGAGAACAATCAACTATGAATATTCATTCATTCATTCATTCATTCATTCATTCATTCATTCATTCATGGAGCCTATCCCAGCTGTCTTCGGGCAAGAGGCGGGGTACACCCTGGACTGGTCGCCAGCCAATCACAGGGCACATATAGACAAACAACCATTCACACTCACATTCATACCTATGGACAATTTGGAGTCGCCAATTAACCTAGCATGTTTTTGGAATGTGGGAGGAACTCGGGTCTCCTAGCTGTGGGAGGAAACCGGAGTACCCGGAGAAAACCCACGCATGCACAGGGAGAACATGCAAACTCCACACAGAGAATTGAACTTGAGGGTGGAATTGAACCATGGTCTCCTAGCTGTGAGGTCTGCGCTCTAACCACTCAACCGCCGTGCCGCACAGCTATGAATATACTTTGGATTTTTTTTTCATGGATAATGGAACCCCAATTTTCGTACGCCCTGGTATGTTTGTTGTTTTGGGACCCGGCCCTTTTACAGGACAAAGGTCCCCCCAGATTATTTTATTCTAACAGCTGCCAAAAATATGTCTAGGTTTTCGTACACTTTAGCAACTCAGCCTATGTGACGGATTGTGGTTGTTTTAGAGTTGGGACTCTATAGACAGATTCCATCCAGGAAATCAGCTTTATTATGTGTTGTGTGTGTGGTTTATTTGTTCATTGAACATAGTTCATGGTGAGGCATTCGCTATCAAATCTATTTTCTATTAAGATTTTTGTGCAGCTGGAATGGATTCATTGGATTATTTCCTATGAAAAAAAAAAAGACATTTGGAATGATTAATGATAAAAAGCGAGGTTTATAAACATTCTGTAGGTGGGACAATTCTGCAATTTAAGAACTCTTCATGACATAATGTTGGATGAGGCCCATTATAGTCTACACACCTGTTCCAGAGTGACGGCAATTCTTCCTGTAAGTCGATATTAATCTCCTCAAACACCTTCTGAGCTCTCTCCAACTCCTCTTCAGCCTGAAAATATGTGCACAATTTCCAATGAATTCATTTTGCATTTGCATTTTAACAGTGTAGCATACCTGGCTCCTGGACAAGCTGCTCTGGGCAACATTGTGCGCAGACAGGATGCCTTGAGCCCAGCCAGGGGTCGCCCTCTCCAACAAAGAGGAGGGCTAGAATGAAGAGACACTAATTAAATCATGCTCTTGTACGGATTCTACTGTATAAACGGATTCTACTGTATTCTGATTACCTTAGTGATTTTAATACCTCCGTCCTTTTTCTTAGACTTATGCGTGGTGGCATAGTTGTGTCTAGCGCTGTCGAAATCTACCAACTTTCTATCCCTCTTGGCAATACGAGCCTAATCAACACAGTAAACAAAGTGGTTGGATAATCATTTGCGTCGTTTTATTCAATGCTACAATACAGAGAAGGTCGATTACCTTGATGTCAGGAAACTGTCCCAAGTAGGTATCCATGGAGATGAGGGCATGGTCGACCAACTTCTGGTGGTAGTCAGTCCAAAGCACATCACAGTCCTGCAACAGAAAGCAAATACATCACCGCACTTGTAACCAAAGACATTGCAGTTGGTTGTGTTACTGTTACTTAATTTGTTATCCATTTGCAAAGCAAAGATCTTTCTCTTTGTGGTGTTTTCTTCGCAGCAGCTTCGTTTAATACAGGGGTCTCAAACACGCGGCCCGCAGGCCAAATGTGGCCCGCAGGACACTAGTTTGAGGCCCCCGCCTTGATTTGAAAGTTTAATGTTAGTGCGGCCCGCGCAAGTTTGATATGGATGCTGTATGGTATCATGTACCCAGAAAAAATTATTATGTTTGATTAATGTTCATGTTAAAGGTTAAGTAACTGTTAATAGTTATCCTCCCTATCCGTGTGGAAGTGGTAAGTTTTTGGCTATTTAAGTTTAAAGGAAATAACTTGAAGGCTACCGTTTAGGTCGCTAGCTCTCTAGTTTGCGAGTTAGCATGTGTCTCAAGACCCTGCAGTTGCGCAATATGTTGTAAATAAAAAGAGTATAAATGTGACTATAGTCGTGTTTTGTCATGTCTACAGGGCTCTAATAATGCTTTGTTAATTTTAATCTGAAAAAAATAAGTTGTCTACCCACCAACTATATGTGGTTTCTTAAGTTTTTATTATTTGCCGTTTTATTGTTATTATTACATTTATTTATTTATTATTGATTGATTGATTTTCTTTATTCTTGATTTGTTTATTTATTTTTCATCTTATTTTGTGTAGAAAAATAAAAATCAAGATATTTGAGAACAGTGGAATGTTTTATCAGAGCTTTTCTTGGAGAAAATTGGAACCAAATCGAAGATTTTTACATTTTTTTGTTTTTAATAAATGCGTTTTTTTTGGGGGGGGGGGACCTGATGCGGCCCAGTCTCACCCAGACCTGAGTTTGAGACCCCTGGTTTAATATGAAAAATTTGGGTAGAAATTCATGGAAATTGGGTTCTAATATGTCAAAGTCAAGAGTTCAGATGCAAACAAATGAATAATGTGCTAGCTCTATGGTAATTTCCATTGGAAATACCATGTACACGCTAGTGATTAGCATTAGAAATGGTCCTTATGTCCCAGAGGGGGCCCGTGACGGAAAACAATTAAGAACCACTGAGCTCATGTAAGCGCACTGATCCGTGCCCAAACAAAGTGCACTTAACCAAATCATAGAATGACTGTAATGCGATTTCTCCTCGCTAGTTCATAATGGGCTAGTTTGTTTTGTAATAAAAGTAAAATACTAAAACTAGAAATATTTCAAAAGTCAAACTCACAGCATGATTGCTCAGACATCAGGTCGTCATCGGGTTACAAACAAACTCCGTTCCTACGTAAGCGAGATTTTAGTGTAAGTCGGAACGCATAGCAGAACTGTATATAAAATATGTATTTATATTAGTGGCTCAACAAGACACAAAATTAACGATTCGGTTCGATACTTTTGTGTTACCGTTTCATCATTTTTACATACAAATAAATAAATAAATACATTACCTTGCCTTTTTAAAATTTAAATTTTATTGAAATTGACAAAAAAAAATTCCTCATCTTAAAAGTACAATTCTGCTGCAAACACTTGGCACCATAAAAGACCCCAAATAGCAGCATATAATAATAAAAATATATAAAAATAAATGTATGAATGGAGATTCTTAGCAGCTGAGTAAATATTACAAATAAATAACTGCATATTGAATTTTGTGAGTGATTCATTTTGGACATTTTGAAACAGTAATAGTTATGACTGTTGCTTTCATAGAACAGATCCTTTAACATGCTCAAGGATATAGTAGAAACTGGGTTGTTATGTGTTGTGTTCGAGAGCTATGCCGGCAGTCTGTGAATTGTGACATTAGTTCTGACCTTGGGTGCACCACACAAAATAAGACAGAGATTCTGGAAATCAGAAATTTGAAAATAATCTTTGACTGGTCATCCAATGTTGTGGAGATTAAGTGCGCTTTTAGTGTAACACTACTGAAAAAATGTGTCTGACCTCCACGATGGAATCGACTTCGTTCTTCCCATACCACTCGTGCTCGTACATGTCAGCCAGACATGATTGCAAGTTCTTTGAGGATTCGTGCATGGCTGAGGACAAAACACACATATTAGCTTGGAAAAAAGCTGGAAGCAGTTGTCTTTGGTAATGGTAATGGTTTTATTTCATTTGAACATGCATCAGATTACAATTGAATGCATCACATAATCAGTTCACAGTTCCACATGTCCAAAAGGAGTAGGAAGAAACAAAGCTTATTAAATCCTACCCCTCCATCTGGTACTTTTACAATCAGTAACTGTTACATTTGTTCACTTCCTGCTTTCCATAATACAGTTTAAGGTTTTTTTTTAATATTGTACCTTGTACCGAAGTACGAGGTGATATGACCATCCAATGACATAATGGGTACCATAGTAAGTGTCAATATAGTGATATATATAGCACATCATGACTGGTTCAAGACTCTTCATCCTTGTATTTAGCAAACATCAACTGCTTGTATTGTTTCTTGAATTGGCTCATCGTTGCATTGTTTGATTTCCTTACTCAATCCATTCCATAGTTTGATTCCACATACTGAAATGCTATGGCTTTTTAACATAGTCCTAGCATAGAAGTGTTTCAAATGTAGTTCTTCCCTGAGATCATATTTCTCCTCTCTTGTAGAGAAGTATTGGATGACATTTTTAGGAAATTGGTAAGTATTTATGATTTTAAAAATAAGGAGTTAGTATGTTCTCACCTTTCACGGCCTCCAGGTATGCCCTGAGGTCCCGTTGGAGTTTGCTACCTTCAGCCTGAAAAATATGCACACACACGTTGAATTACAAAATAAACAAATGATCATCAATCAATGGAATCTCACATATTGCTTGTTGAAGTTTATCACTCCCTCCTCGAAAGCAACGTCTTTGGTCTCGTCTGCTTTGCCAAGCTTCTGTAGAACCTGTCATTAACACACACACACACAAAAGGCAATAATAAGTATTATAATTATGAATAGTGGTATTCCTTATTGGTTTTTGCATCTACTGCAATGAAAAAAACATGACTTATATTTCATGACATTAGATGTTGCAAGTGAGTGTACTGTATGTGGCACCATGGGGGATCACCCTGTGATGCATACTGTATTCGTTTAACTACTAGCGCCCCCCTCTGCTATCCTTTACTCAGACATGAGAAGGGGCCTCTATCCCGCATACACATTGCATGAGGATGCGTAGATACTTTGCACCGTTATTATTGTTATTATATTATGCCTAAAATGCGGGGATACCCAGAGGTGCATCACTCCATCATTGTCAAATGCCCCATCCGAGCTGCCAGCTGCGAGGAGGTCGTGATGCGACATTGCGCCTCGGTGGTGGTGGTGGTGGTGGGAGGGGGGGGGGGATGCGCCACTTTGCAGGCCTCTCAATCTCACTTCCTACATTTAAACACGTTCAGTCAGCAGCTATTACCTTCTCTTGTGCTCTGGTGAGCTTCTTCTGAACGTTGCTGGCCACTTTCCCCGCAGTCAGCCCCTTCCCCAAATTGAGCTCGGCCATCTTACAAGCGTGGACAAACCTCAGGATGCGCGCAGGAGGGGAATGAGAATCCAAGAAAAACGGTCACCGGCTCGGGAAATGCATCAATGTCCCTTTGAGAAATGAGAACTTAAGCTGTATTATTGTTGTATCGTGCGATGCTGATGAGTTATCAGTGATTTTGACGCGAAGCCAGGCGCTGGATGTATTCTCAAATAGTGAGCTGGTAAATGCGCGTTCACGACAGAGGAGGAGGATGCTGACCGAGATGCTCTTAAAGGCGCAGAACCTGCTGCGCGTCCTCGTGTACAAATACACCAACTAGTGAAAGTTGTATGTTTTGAGTTGGCATTTTTTTTGTCATATGTGAATCACAAGAAATGAACACATCCAGATCAGAGCATCATAAACATGCTCCATGTGTGAATATGCTGGCGTGTTTTTAGCTTCCATAAATTGGGGCCATGCATTGTTATGCTGCAACATAATATAGTTATGTATTACATAGTATATTATATATTGTACATTATAGTTGTGGCTGAATGGCACAACAATTGGCCATTCCAGTGATGGGTTCTGTCAGTTTGTATAGCCATTATTTGGTTACAGCAATTTTGAACGTGGGGCGGCACGGCGATCCAGTGGTTTGCGCGCAGGAGCTAGGAGACCAGGGTTCAATTCCACCCTCGGCCATCTCTGTGTGGAGTTTGCATGTTCTCCCCGTGCATGCGTGGGTTTTCTCCGGGTACTCCGGTTTCCTCCTACATTCCAAAAACATGCTAGGTTAATTGGTGACTCCAAATTGTCCATAGGTATGAATGTGAGTGTGAATGGTTGTTTGTCTATATGCGCCCTGTGATTGGCTGGCGACCAGTCCGGGGTGTACCCCAGACAGCTGGGATAGGCTCCAGCACCCCCGCGACCCTCGACCGTGCTAAATTATCTGGATAGCGTATAGCACACATTCCGGGGTGTCCTTTTATTGTGGCCAGCCCCAGGTATAACTGTGCAGTAATTATGTTGTCTCAACACATGGATGAATTATCTTGGCAAAGGATAAGTGCTCCCGAACACAAATGTAAGAATAATAATAAAAAAGGGTTAAATTAACAACCTATTTATAACCATGTATTAATATGTTTAGATGTATGTGTATATTATTGCTGTTTGTGTATTAATGTGCTGCAATGCATATTTTGTGAGTTGATATAATTAGTTCTCCTGGAGATGGCGCCACAGGCACACATATACAATATCTGCACACATTCACAGGCTTAATAAATGCGGATATTTTTAAAGAAAATTATTTAACGCTCTATCTAATCATGTATTTATGTATTTAATGAGGACGTTCTGCCTACAAAGAGTGTGCAATGTGGTGTGATTGCTCTGCAGAAGAACACATAGAAGGAGACGTACAGTGATGACGTAATAATTAGCAAGCGCTCTCTTCTAATTTGCATTGCTTCAATAAGAGGAGTATATTAGTTTTTATTAGAGCTTCTACGCATGTGGTTTGGGAACTGTCCGGGGTCCTGAATTGGAACGAACGTCACTCTTGTGAGTGGACTTCCTCATGTTAATCTCCCGTGATGTCCGTGAGTGAGCCCACTCTGCTTGTCTCCTTCCATCCCTCCCCCGTCAGCCCCCACCTCACCCCACCTCCCCTCCCCACACCACCACGACCACCACGATACGGCCCCTTCAGCCCCCACAACATTCAGCCTATTCGTTCCCACCGTGAAACAGACTCCCCTACAGTGTCGTGGAATGGTTTGACCCATCCTCCACCGTGAGACAATAGAGGTGGGCGATACTGCAAAATTGGGTATTGATTCGATACCAAGGAGGTATATGACTAGTATTGCCGATACCGATTTTTTAACTTGAAATTTTTCAAGAGCATTGATCATTGATTAATTTATTGATTGATTTATTGATTACAATTAGATTATAAAAAGGACAAATATTTTCAGCAAACATAAAAAATAATCAATCGAAACAATAGTTCAATTAATTACAAAAGTGTATTTATATAATTAGAACTTAATTAAATATATTAATATGTGTGTAATACATTATATTACTATATATAGATATAACTATATATTAACAATACATTTAAATCTGCGGTGTTACGAATAAATGCATTTTATGATTTTTTTTAAATTATACTTATAATTATATATGATTAATAATAAGCTACTACTTATATGTTGTGTGATTTAGTCCAGATTTATACTCAACTATTTATACATTTGTTTTTATTTACTTATTTTCGATTTATTAGCAGCAATGTACTCATTCTAATTGCATTTTTACTTTTATTTTTTTTTATAATTCATTCAACTTGTATTTAACCCCCTCTGTTCAATTGTCCATCCACCCATTTTTTATGCCGCTTAATCCTCATTATGTCGTGGGTGTACGCTGGACAACACACCCAATAGAAACATATTTGTGGGAGTAAACTGAAAAATGTTAACTGTGGTATCGATTGGCTACTGATACGACCCCTGATATCGACACTATCGGTCTTTGAATCGATCCGCCCACCCCTCTGAGACAGACAAACACAAAGAGAGCACATCGAGAGCGCTTCAGGAGAAGGCAGTGTGATGTAAACATGGAATAAAAAACATTTCCTAGCTTCCTAGCGATTATGGAAGGAGATACGGAGAGATTTTCCAAGTGTGGATGAGAGCCTTGTCTCATTTCCGCGGAGTTGTTCTTCTCTGGGTTAACAATAGTGAAATGAAACGTGGGCTTTTTCGAGCTGACCCAGCAGACAAGTGGAGATCTTTCGTGGACAAAGCAGGAAACACTCGAAGATGTTGCCTATTTTGATAGGGTGAGTTGCCTTTTGTTTACACAGCATCATGCAATTCCACAACGAAACACAAAACTGACCAAGTATTCCAATAGCATAAATAATTAATAGGATATCACTTATCTCATAGCGTCCATGTGTTTGTGTTTGACCATTATGTTTGACATCCAAGCTATTGTTTCTCCCTCCTTTGTTTTCCTTAAGAGGATGACTTTGAACACCTCCACACTTGTCAACACTCTCCTGTCTAGTGGATTCCTCCTCATGGTGTCTGACAATCACTTAACTCACTATTTCATATCCTGAGCCTGTAATTGGCTCAGTGGAAAAACTGAGGGTTTGGAATCCACCAAAAAAAAAAAAACAGTTGTACTCAGTCCATCTTGCTAGCCATTTAATTTTTGCATTCCTTTGTTGGAACATTTGCTGTATGTTTTTCATGTGACGTGCAGGCGGTGCTGGACAAAGCAAAAGATGGACATCCTCTACTGTAGTGTGTCTCACTTCCATGTTTGCAGTATTAACACAGTATGAATTACCAACAAGCCAAGATTGTGTTTATGTACTTCATTAGCTGGATATTTGTTTTCTCTATTACTATATATTCGAAAAGTTTATTTCAAATAACTTTTTGCATAATACGGTAATTCAGTGGGGGTGAGTGGTTGTTGTTGACATAGTTAGAGCATAGAAAGCCTGTTTACGACCTTCTGAATACATTTTTTAACATTGTTAGAGCCCTCAAGACATGAAATAACACCCCTATAGTCACCTTTCTACCCAATATAGTCGACATAATAAGATAAAATAAGACATTTAAAACAAAAAACAAACTTGTGTGTGTTGAATGCGTTGTCCGTATGCGCTATATTTGTATTTTAGTTCATTTGGCCATTTTTAGGCTGCACGGTGGAAGTGGGGTTAGCGTGCAAGCCTCACAACTAGGAGATCCAAGTTCGATTCCACCCTCAGGCATCTCTGTGTGGAGTTTGCATGTTCTCCCCGTGCATGTGTGGGTTTTCTACGGGTACTCTGGTTTCCTCCCGCATTCCAAAAACATGCTAGGTTAATTGGCGACTCCAAATTGTCCATAGGTATGAATGTGAGTGTGAATGGTTGTTTGTCTATCTGTGCCCTGTGATTGGCTGGCCACCAGTCCAGGGTGTACCCCGCCTCTTGCCTGAAGACAGCTGGGATAGGCTCTAGCACCCCCCGCAACCCTCATGAGGCAAAGCAATAGAAAATGAATGAATGAATGGCCATTTTTATGCTTCAAAATTCTTAATTTAAGCAAAAGATGTAATATTTGCTTAGATATGCATATTTTTGACTCATAGTAGGTCCTGTTCAACCACAAAACAATATGAGTGAAGACACATAATGAAGTGCAACATGGCAAGGGATTAGTGTATTCAGATTTATTGAGACAAACCCATATTTCTTATTATTAATATAGATGTTCTTTCTGTTTGTTATTGATTTGTCCATATAGGTTAGATGTAAACCAAAACGTACAATTTTGCCCATAGGAAATAATGTAAATCCAACTAATCTGTTCCAGACACCCAAATATATGAACCAAAAATACATTTTATATTGAATTATTTTAGTTTTACATGCAGCAAACAATGCAAAATAATTATAATTGATGACTGAAATGGTGAGATGAACTTTTAACATGGCTTTTGCATTTACTGAAGACTCTTACTGGAGAAGATGGTGAAAAATTGCTGGCACTCGCAACTTTCTTTCTTCATGGCTTGTTATTGAGCAGTCATATTCAATAAAAATATCCCGGACAATGAGTCACCACGGGTGAGGTGCTTTGTTTTATTTGAATCAGATTTGATCTGATTTGAATTCCGTGGAGTGATACAGAACCGGGTAAACGAACTAGTTTGTTAATTTCAATACTGTACGATTATTGAGACCGAGGCAAAAACATACAAAAAGTGGGGCGTTCAAAAACTGAAGTTTGGCAGTATTCCATCACCATCTTTTTAAAGTCATCTCCACACAAACATGTGTCATCATTGCAGTAATGCGTTGAGGTGGAATCGCATTGCTGTGTTGTTTAACATGCACTCTATTCAGTTGGAAGACAATTTAGAGACGATTGATTGTAGATGATGTGCATATTTGTCAAAGTTATGCAGCTTTTTAGTCAGCTTAGCCGCTTTCATATCATTTTATAATGCCCCCCAACCGTACTTGAATAATTTAGGATATGACAGGAAAAGAAGAATATGCAAATATTACAGTGATGAAAAGGTCAATGGGATACACACAAATACCAAAATCGGATGTTTTTGCTCAAAAGTGAACACAAAGAGAATGCGAGAGACTGAAGACGTTAGGGATATCATTTCAAAACAGATTCAACACGTTTAAATCAGTCAAAATTTCGTTTTTTTTTTGGATGTTTGGGTTTTGGTCAAAATGTTTTGCTAAGGTTTTACCTCAGTTTTCATACAATATTGCACATAACAAACTAAACTAGTATCATTCCGTGAAATAGAGTGCCCACACAAAGCACCCAATGTGTCCATGAATTTTTTATTGAGTACGATCGGAATCTCACCAGAATGTACGGAAAGTTCGTAGCAACAGTTCCATCGATTCGTCGAGTGTGTTTCTGGAAGTAAACATGGCATTTCCTGGTGAATTTGTGGCAATTCCATGGATTTTGTGTAATCAGGGTCAACATAAAGGAACACAGAACAACATTGGCTTTGGATGGCAGTTTGTTGGGAATTTGTGGGTGAATATCAGAGCCCGGAATGGTGGGACGTTGACATGAGCCGCTTCACTGACGCAGATTTTTAGAACAATTTTCGTATGAAACACACTTTTTGATAACCTATTGGTCAGATATACGTGACCAGAACATTCAGACTGCAGTACCAAAGGGTACAATCAGATTTACAAAAGAGGCCTGTGTGACATTTGAAAAAAATCGGAATTGTCATGTTCATACTGACTGATGAAACAAACCAATAGAGGTCAAATATGACCAAAAAACGACAAGTCGATGATGAAAACCAAGGCTGTGAAAACTGAAAACTCGGTTCAGTGATTGAAATGGGAAGTATACCATACATTTTTATTTAAAGATCCATCTTTTAAAAGTCAATTGAAAGCAATTTGAGTGAGGCCCCATATGGTGCAGTGCTCTTATATAACTGTAATCAACAGCCAAGCAGTCTTCCTCAGACCTTCGCCAAAGTGACAAGCTCAGTTGATGAACAGTTTGGCCAGAAGTCAAAAATTCTATCTCCCTCTGGCATTTTCCATTTCAGCCTCTGGAAAAAAGGATTTAGCTGTTCTCAAGATTTGTACAGTTGCAGCAAATATGACTCGGACGTACGGTAGACAGGTCAGGTCATTCAGACTGACAACCTTGAGTCTGTTTTGAATGAAACACCTTTGTTGCATTTTGTGTTTCTTAGCTTTTTAAGATGAATCAAACCAAATTAATGGGCTGCCTGCGTTTCTACTCAACTCACAATACAGAGATGACGGGTTATGTAAGTGTGGAAAACATAAGCCAAAAAGACTCTTATTCAGTACTGAGCAACAAAATGTCGACACAGATGTCTTTGTCAAATCTGGTTTGCAGCAGGGCTATTATTGCAGAGAAACACGCATGAGTGCGAAGACGGAATACGAAATAACGTGAATTGACAAGATGCACGTAGTTCAGACAGTGTGAATCGAGTGTAAGAAGTGGGTGAGAACCAAAGAGAGAAAGAGATCAATCCCGCTAATATAAAGGCTGTGTTTTGCTTCCAAAGTCAGACTACCGTAAGTGCTGTCTGTCCATACTAAATATATAGCAGTCTGTAATGAGGACAACATTGGAAGTGACTCACAGTGTGCACGCACCCTCTGGCAGTGCGGCCTGTGTGCACATTTGTTTGCTATCATGATGCTTTGTTGCCAGGCCAGTCTCCATATTAGCGAACACGTCTGGTGAAACTGGCAACATCTCCGTTTCGGATGCAATCACTACCCGGCAGTGTTTGGGGATCACAGGAAGATTTATTATCATCCATGTGTTTTTGTCAGACACATACATCAGTGTGTCCTTTTTCAAATTTTCTTTAAAATGGAGTGCAGTTGGGCCTTTTTACATATTGAAAATGATTGAAATTGTAAATTACAATGCTATATCACGCCCAGTTTGAAGATGCTTCATCAGTGTGGGTTTTCTGTCTATATATATTTTTTTATATATTTTTATATTTTTTTATATATAAAATAGAATAATATAGAATCCCCTGCATAGGAAATAATGAATCAATTAATTTAGTCTGTTGACTGTCTTCTTCAGGCAGCATTGTTTGGCTCAGTCTGGGGGGAAAAGTCAACAACCGTTCTGACACCTTCCCTTTATGCTATGCAATTATTTGTTTACATTATGAAAAATGATAGAATCAAGAGTTTTTTTTAAACATTATTATCTAAACAGTCCACAATAGATAGGAATGTGAGGTGCTTTTTGCTGATGTCACCCCTGAGATAAAACTCAGCACCTCCAAATCACAGGCCAAGGTTCTCAGCCAAAAAAAGGGCGGTTTGCATCCTTCAGGTTGGGAGTTCAAGTATCTTCTTGTTCACTAGTGAGGGAAGGCTGGAGTTGGAGATTGACAGGCGGAACGGCGCAGCGTGTGCAGTAATGTGCTTGCTGGACCAGACGTTCATGTTGAAAAGAGAGCTGAGCCGCAAGGTCAATTTATCGGTCGATATTTCTTCCCGCCCTCACCTAAGGTCATGAGCTTTGGGTCGTGACCGAATGAAAGAGATTGCGGATATAAATGGCCGAAATGACTTACCTCCGTAAGGTGGCTTGACTCACCCTAAGATATCGGTTATCGGTCAGGAGGAGCTGGTGAGGTGTTAGAGGCATATGCAGTCGGGCCCTGGGGCAGAACTAGTACACGCTGGAAGGATTGTATCTCACAACTGGCCTGGGACCCTGGAAGAGTTGGACGGAGACGGTAAAGTCTTAACTGCTGCCCCAGCAACTTGTTGGATGGATGGACAAATTATGTATTCTATCCACTAGACAGACAGGAATATTTAAAAAAAACAAATTTTACATGAACTTAAGTGAAAATGTGTAGGTACGTGGCATTAAAAAATTAATCCACTATTATTTAGTCATGCAATAATAAATTATCACGCTGGGTTTTATTGTTTTCATTTCAAGCAGAAAAAAATTGACTATTTTTTATCAATGATATTTTGAATGATTGCAGCCATAGTGGACACAGATATTTGTGTATTGAAACAGTTTTTGCCAGGAATCCTATATGTTGATCTATTCACCACACTCCCTCCACTTTCATGAAGTGCCTTTGTAATCGTATACATTCAGACCCATCCAAAACAAATTTTGGATCCCCATGTAACAGGCTAATAAGATCACATCATGTTTCTGTTTCGTTCAATTATTGGTGACCAATGGTTTAAACCTGGCAGAGGTCTGTGCTTTCACATTCCAACTATTCCAAGTCCCACCTCCCGGAAGGGGAAAGTGAGTTCCCAGAGGCCATAACGCTGCCACTGTATATTTCATGTATGGTGAGTGCACAAAATCGTCTCATTAGGGACATTAGGAGAGAGGAATATCGATTTGCTTTGAACCGGAGACAAATTCTACACTATGGTCCGGTGTTTCATGACAAGGAGCAAAGTGCTTGAAAGCAGCTGTCAGATAAATGTTGGTGGGAAGGGAGACGTCGAAAGATAGAGAATGAGCTGTAATCTGATGAAAGCCTCTTTACTCCCTGCTACCTCACCTTCAGGCTTCTAGCAATGACCAGGGCTTACGGAGGGATCAATGCTGAGACCACCAACACGACACACACATACTGTACACACACCTCAAATCACTTAAGGCGCTGCCAGGCTGAACTACACCTCGGATCATTGGAGGACATTTTCTATTAGATTCTGCACTTTTCATGAAATGCATAACAAGCTGCCTGTGTCGTGTTTTGGGTGCATGTGGGTGGATGGTACCATAGGTCACTTACATTCAATAGATTTTAGCTCAAAAGGGAGAGAGCTGAGAAAGTGTGAGGAGAAAGTTAATGGTGTCTTAGCACCCATACAAATCACCCTGCTGTATTTAAACTTAATGACCTGAACAAACACATGACCCAAGCTGCTCCAATGTGAGCGTGATGTACTTTTTGTCTTATTTTACAGATACAATCACAAGTGGGTCTGTAGTCAATGCACGCGGCCCTGAGAGGCGACAAGACAGCTTTTAACATCAGCATATAAAAACAGTATAGCCTCTAAATCTGTCCTTTTCTGTAGTTTACACATAGCTTAAGTCAAGAGGTTTGCATGCTGATGCAAATAATCATCCAGAAACAACAACCATACATCCGTTTTTCTATACCGCTTATCCCATTTGGGGTCTAAGGGAAAACGCAGACAATGGTCTGTTTGTTTGTAATTTCTGTTGGGCAGTAACGATTATTTTCTTAGCGGATTAGTCTGAAGCTTGGTATTTCAATTGAGTAATCAGTTCGGTCGAAGACAAACCAAATCGATATGAACCAAACACAAACAGTTGGTGGTTTGGTCCACAAAGTGGCAAAAAGTCCCATCACTGTTTTCCAATGCATATAATTTTTTTGTTATCAACCAATTTAAAACACTACGATAATCAAAACGACTGTTCCCAAAGGGAATGTTAATCCAATTAATCCCCAAACACCCAAAACGTTATCACAAAACACTTTTAATCAAGGACTGACATTTGCAGCTTTGTTTGTGCCTTCACAATGGAGTTCATCTGTGTACTTGTATTATTCTCTCGCTAGACTCTTATTAATATTTTTTGCTAATTTCCTGTTCATAGGTGGTTACTCTGCTGTACTGTGGTTCCAAATAGACTTCTTTTCTACTTTACATTCAAGCTAGCTTATCTGTCAGCATGGTCTGCCAAAATATCAAATTTAACTGGTTGATAATTTTGCTACAACATATCGGCGATATTTAATATTTTTTGTCATGAGAGGTGTCATTCACATTTGAACCACCACGTCATATTTATCAACCATTTTTTAGAAATTGTTTGATAAGTCGATTGATCCATTATCATGACAGGACTAATGGCATCTCTGCCGTAGCTTAACTATTCCTCATTCTCTTTTTGTGACAATGAAACTTTTGTTTATTTGCTGCAAAGATGCAAAGGTTAGTATATAAGTCAAGGCACATATAGACAAACAACCATTCACACTCACATTCATACCTATGGACAATTTGGAGTGGCCAATTAACCTAGCATGTTTTTGGAATGGGGGAGGAAACCGGAGTATCCGGAGAAAACCCACACATGCCAGAGAGAACATGCAAACTCCACACAGAGATGGCCAAGGGTGGAATTGAACTCGGGTCTCTTAGCTCTGAGGCCTGCTCGCTAAGCACTCGGCGGCCGTGCAGCCATTCCATTTAAACTTTTATTGGTAAATGTCTGTATATTTCTCAGGTATACCTTTTGAGTGTTAAGTTACTGTGTGATGACTTTAGTGTTCTTTGTAAGATGAGTGAGGACAAGTCAGATTGTTATATTTTTAATACTGTTATATATCATGGCCTCCTGAGATTTTCGATGGGTGGACAAGCTTGTTGTGAGTGCACTGATAGCTGGTGTGTACTCACTGACTCACAATACTCAAGGTATTTAAACAATTAGCAGCAATTTGAGATTAGACACATGAGTAGAATTTAGCTATAAATTAGCCGCACCGCTGTATGAACCCCAGAGTTCAAACTTGTAGCAGTTTATCCACCTGTAATTACGGTAATATTCGAGAGCACCACTAATGGCGATGCTAACAAATAAACCTGCCAAATGTGCGACATTTTCAACCTCAAACAAAAAAGTCTAAAACACTCAGATAAACAAATAAACATAGGAGGTATGTGACAACAGTAGCGTTATTTATTTGGTGACACAGAAAGCAGAAAGAAGCTAATCTATCAGCAGCTAGTTAAATAGCATTGTCTGGTACTCCGCTTTTTCGTCATGTCTCTGTGAAAATTATGACACTGCGGTCCAAAAGTCTCTTACCGTGGGTGATGTGGAGTCGTAAGTCATCCATTTTATTACCTAAACGCGCATTAGTGAGGAAAAACCTCGGTAAGGACAGTCTGTGGGGTGTTAGCTTGAGCTCTATGCCTCACCTTTGTTTACATTCTCAACGCTGCATGCTAGCACTTTGACCTGCCTGGGTGAGGGTGTGTAGACTCTGGTACTCTGGAGATGCCAGGGTTGACTTCAAGATTGGTGATAAAAATCTAAAAATAAAAAAGAAGTTAAACCAGACGCGATATGAGCAAAATAATAACTACATAACTTTAAATCTGGAAGACTGAGCTTCACTGTGTGTATGCATCATTGTCTTGTATATATTCTATAGATACCCCTACTAGTGAGTGTATATAATTGCAATGGAATCAGCAGAAAAACATGTCTCCGACTCGCCCAAGTCTATTTCTGTTTCCCAACAACAAACACACTCACAGTAGTCTCCCCAGTGACAGATGGGCTTGATGGAACTCATCTTGTTAGTCATCATGACATCATCAACGGTGTTACTGTCACATGCATATGGATGCTCTATCCTCCCTTTTTAATAAATCTACTGTGTATGTCACTATCAGCAAAGTAAAGAAGGATTTCCATTTTTTTTTCCATTTTAGTTTGCCTAGCTGGATGTGCTTGTATGAATTATGAGAAGCACTTTCTTTCTTGCTGGTTCCAGCATGATCAATACGCGGGTCATTAAAACACAAGCGCCCACTCCTCATCTTTTGGTGCCACACGCTCCTCATTCATTTGCAAAAACATTCACTTACTTCCACCTCAGAATTATTTAAATCAGGTTTGGAGAAAGTAGATGGTCTGGGTGCTAATGTGCACTCATCAATGCACTTCAAGCCCGTTATGGAGCATCTGGTATCCACCATTACAAAGGAAGGACTGCCATGCATTAACAAACATGTGCCTCTGGTCTGGTGTCCAAAACAAAGTATAAAGACAATTGGATTACGGATCACACAGAGGGAGTGTTGGCTTCATTCTTTGCTCGGCACGATTGTTTTACATTTCCAGTCACCACTCGGTCTGACATACATAGGATTTGACATGAAGTTTAAATGTGCTCGCTAAAACAAAAATAATGCTCATGTTCTTTGTTCAATACAAATACCAGCAACTGTTTCATCTGGTGAGATATATTAATAATTGTTTTGGTGTAATTATCAGGGTTTACCTACAATATTTGTCTTTTGTACCTTTTATTTTTATTTGACCAGGTATAAGTCAGCTGAGAGTCAGTTTTAGAAAGGCCTCTCAAGAGGCAACAGATGCAATATGACAGGTATTAAGAAGAGATTAATTTAGAATGAATCATCATCCAATTAATCAACAACTATTTTAGGATTCGATTAATTGTTTTGTCCTCTGATTTCAGTTTTTCAAATGTGAATATTTGTTTGATTTCTTTAGTCATCCATGAAAGCAGACCTATTATCTTTGTGTTCAGCTCTGACTTTGGAAAACAGTGATAGGTATGGAAAAAGAGATTAATTTAGAATGAATCGATCATCCAATTAATCACATCTATTTTAGGATTTGATTAATTGTTTTGTCCTCTGATTTCAGTTTCTCAAATGTGAATATTTGTTTGATTTCCTTAGTCATCCATGATCTTCTTATCTTTTTGTTCAGCTCTGACTTTGGAAAACAGCGATTTGAGATTTTGCCTCTTTTCTTGGTTGCAGACCAAGCCAGTAATTGTGTTTGGTTCATATTGTTTAGGGCCTACCCCAGAACTCGATTAATCAAAGCAATTAATTGACCAAGAAACCCTTAGGTAAATTAAAAACAGAGAAAGAGGCAGTGGTTAAAGGTAATCACTGATCTGTGCAGTGATCTCTAATTACAGGTTGCACAGAGAATTCATGAAATAAGCAAGAGAAATTAATGTATTCATTCTTAACTTTTTTGGAATAAACGGCACCCAATATACGTGCAGGTTTTTGTGCTAAAGTGCTAAAATGTAGACTATAGGTGCTATTAAGGATAACAAACCCTAAATTGTTTTAAGTAATAAAGGTTTTGTAGCTGAGCTGGAAACAGTGAATCGTTCTGTGAGGGTGAAGGGCCAGAAGAATAAAGATAGTGGGTGATAATGGAGGAACCAATGATGAAATTAATGGCGGTATGGTAGATCAAGTCTCCATAACATCTCCATAATACCAAATGATAATGCTAGTCTTTGGACAAGCATGTATTTTGCAGGTTTGATTTATTATGACATTTAAAAAGCGACAAATTTAGCTTTTCAGTGTGTTTATACGTATTTGTAAATATTAATGATTTATAAAAGAGAGCGAACTGAATATTTGACAAGTTCACTACTGGAATATACAGAGAAGAGCTCTTAAGGAGGCTGGGTTTTGCATGGCAACCTCCAGTTAAAGGTGATGTATTTGGTCTTGCTTGTATTAATGAGCAGCGGAAGGTGGTGGGGACATCAGTATTGCAAGCTGACAGTGTAGTCCCGGGGTCTCAAACACGCGGCCCGCGGGCCAAATGTGGCCCGCAGGACACTAGTTTGAGGCCCCTGCCTTGATATGAAAGTTTAATGTTAGTGCGACCCACGCAAGTTTGATATGGATGCTGTATGGTATCATGTACCCAGAAAAAATTATTACGTTTGATTAATGTTCATGTTAAAGGTTAAATAACTGTTAATAGTTATCCTCCCCATCCGTGTGGAAGTGGTAAGTTTTTGGCTATTTAAGTTTAAAGGAAATAACTTGAAGGCTACCGTTTAGGTCGCTAGCTCTCTAGTTTGTGAGGTAGCATGTGTCTCAAGACCCTGCAGTTGCGCAATATGTTGTAAATAAAAAGAGTATAAATGTGACTATAGTCGTGTTTTGTCATGTCTACAGGGCTCTAATAATGCTTTGTTAATTTTAATATGAAAAAAATAATTTGTCTACCCACCAACTATATGTGGTTTCTTAAGTTTTTATTATTTGCCGTTTTATTATTAGGGCTCGAGCACTGACCAGTGCGAAAGCCCTATTGTAATCGTTCCGTTTTTTATTCTGACGAAAGGACGGCCATTTTGAGGGCCTTAACATGCCCGAAAACTCACCAAATTTTGCAAGCGCGTCAGGTCTGGCGAAAATTTCGATCTGGTGGGGGTCCCGAAAACAATGTTCCAAAATTGACTCTCTAGCGCCACCTTTAATTTTTGAAAAAATTGGCCCCCGCCACCAGTTTCACCTATCGTCACGAAACTTGGTGGAGACGTCTATCGTGACAGGACGGACCAAAAAGTCTCAAGAACCCATATTGGAAAACGAACAGGAAGTCGGCCATTTTGGATGGCGGCGGCCTTTTTCGTGCCAGAAGTTGGGGTCGTATCTCGACGAACTCCTCCTAGGGGGTTTGACCAAATGAGTCCGTTGTTGCATCAACGGACACTAGACGGATGGCCGACGTTAAATTGCGAAGGATTTTGGGATATTCCATACGATGTGGGCGTGGCACGCCCCCAAATTTTGCCCATTTTCATATGTCCGGGCCTTGCACGCTGAGCGTAACTGTAGACGTGAATAACTTGGCTCCACGTGGTCAGATCTTCATCATACTTGGTACATGTGATCATGGCCCCGCCCCGAAGGTCCCCGTAGGTCACTTCCTGATTTCGTCGCAGCGCCACCTATTGGCGACAGGCTAAAGGTGTGTCATCTACATGAGGCCTTTTCTGCCAGGAGATTCATCAGATGAACATCAGGGTCACAATGTCACTGCCTGACAGCCTGGTGAAGCCTGTTGATGGACCATGATGCAGGAAAAGCGCACGTGGTGGGCGTGGCCTGGCGGCGAATGCTCAGGCCTCGCCATTTACATAGAAAAGGTCATCATTCGCCCGCAAAAGGTCGCATGGGCTTGAAAACTCATAGGGGGGGTCAGAATCCAGGCCTGAGCGGCCTGGTGTGGCCCCCATATGAAACCAAGCCAAATTGACTCACTAGCGCCACCTAGAAGTTTTAAAATAATTATCCCTCGCCTCCCGTTGCACGTATCGGCATGATTTTCGGAGGAGACATCACTCGTGACAGGACGCACAAAAAAGTCTCAATAACCCATGTTCTAAAACCAACAGGAAGTCGGCCATTTTAGGTGGCGGCGGCCATTTGGGGGCGGATGTATGGGTCGTATCTTGATGAACTCCTCCTAGGGGGTTTGACCGAATGAGTCCGTTGTTGCATCAACGGACACTAGACGGATGGCCCACGTTAAATTGCGAAGGATTTTGGGCCGCTCCATAGGATGTGGGCGTGGCACGCCACCAAACTTTGACCATTTCATATCTGGCCCTGCCTGGTGTCTGGCCTTGCCTTGAAGCAATGTACATCAAAGTCAATACACAGTTTGACTGACAGACTGATGATGTCAGTTGATGGACTATGATGTGTGTAAAGCACATGTGGGGGGCGTGGCCACGGCGAATGGTCAGCCTTCGCCATTGACCATCAAAAGGTCATCATTTGCCTGCAGAAGGTCACAGGCTGCTGAAATCTTAAACGTGAGGCCTTAATCCAGGCCTGAGCGCCCTGGTGGTGCTCCCATGTGACACCAATCTAAATTGACACACTAGCGCCACCTAGAAGTTTCAATTCATTATCCCTCGCCACCCGTTACACGTATCACTATGATTTTCGGTGGAGACGTCTATCATGACAGGACGCACCTAATGCTCCAGAAGCCATGTTCTAAACACAGCGCCACCAACTGGTGGAAATGTATATCTGCCGTAACTTCCTGATTCATGGTCAGATTGTCTTGAAATTTTTTTTGGTGTGTTGGGTCAATCTCTGGTCTGTTATACTGTGTGTACATAGACTCTATAGCGCCACCAACTGGTGGAAATGTATATAGCCGTAACTTCCTTCCACATGGTCGGATCAAGCCCAAATTTTTTCTGGTGGTTTGGGGTACCCTCTGGTCTATGACTGTGTGTGTACATAGACTGTATAGCGCCACCAACTGGTGGAAATGTATATAGCCGTAACTTCCTTCCACATGGTCGGATCAGGCCCAAATTTTTTCTGGTGGTCTGGGGTACCCTCTGGTCTATGACTGTGTGTGTACATACACTGTATAGCGCCACCAACTGGTGGAAATGTATATAGCCGTAACTTCCATCCACATGGTCGGATCAAGCCCAAATTTTTTCTGGTGGTTTGGGGTACCCTCTGGTCTATGACTGTGTGTGTACATAGACTGTATAGCGCCACCAACTGGTGGAAATGTATATAGCCGTAACTTCCTTCCACATGGTCGGATCAGGCCCAAATTTTTTCTGGTGGTCTGGGGTACCCTCTGGTCTATGACTGTGTGTGTACATCGACTGTATAGCGCCACCAACTGGTGGAAATGTATATAGCCGTAACTTCCTTCCACATGGTCGGATCAGGCCCAAATTTTTTCTGGTGGTCTGGGGTACCCTCTGGTCTATGACTGTGTGTGTACATACGCTATAGCGCCACCAACTGGTGGAAATGTATATCTGCCGTAACTTCCTTACGCACGGTCGGATCGGCCCCTAATTTTTTCTGTTGGTTCGGGGTACCCTCCGGTCCGTTACCGTGTGGGCCAACCACTCTATAGCGCCACCCACAGGCGGAAACGTATATCCGCCGCAAGGACCTACCGCGTGGTCCGATCGTCGTGAATTTTTTTATGGCGGTTCGCGGTGTCGGACGGGACGTGACCGCGCACCCGCCTCGCCGCCGCTGTCGCCCCCTCCTGGCGGAAAATTGCAAGTGCCGTGACTCCCTTACCGCTTATCTGCTCGCCGCGGTTTTTCGTACGGCGCGTCCGCGCGCCCGTCCGGTCGCGCGCGCGACCCCGACCCGCGCGTACCCCCGACCCGCGCGTACCCCCGAGCGCGTCGGGGTGCTCGAGCCCGCTCATCACTGCTTGCAGTTTTAATTATTATTGTATTTATTTATTTCTGATTGATTGATTTTCTTTATTCTTGATTTGTTTATTTATTTTTCATCTTATTTTGTGTAGAAAAATTAAGATATTTGAGAACAGTGGAATGTTTTATCAGAGCTTTTATTGTAGAAAATCGTAACCAAAGCACCAAAGCAAAAGTTTGTATATTTTTCTGTTTTTAATAAATGCGTTTTTTTGGGGGGGAAAACTTGATGCGGCCCAGTCTTGCCCAGACCCTAGCTCCAGTGGCCCCCAGGTAAATTGAGTTTGAGACCCCTGGTGTAGTCTACCTACATCTTCATCAGTTCCACAAGATTTAACATACTAAAATAGCATCGTATGCGATGCCCAATATTGTAACAAGGCAAAATTTTGACATAGAAAAACTGGGGCTTTAGAAAACCAATGTTTGACAGCATTTATATTAATATTAAAATCTGGATGTCAGCGAATATTAAGTCAGAAAGTTACATACCAAATACTGTCAACATGCTTAAGTCATAATGTGTTCTTACAGTGAGTATCTAATGCAATATGAAGCCACAGGGCTGGTAGACAGCAGAATAGATCATAACCGTAACAGTGTATTGTCAGTAATATACAATATAATCTACGGTCTACTGATTCGGATCGGATAGGAGCAGAATGATAAACTCAAATAGAAAGCGAACATGAACCAGTCAAAAGGTTATTGAACTGACACTGATTACATTACTGGCCTGACAGGGGCATGCGGGCAATGAGACAGCTCTGATTTGTGTCCAACAGACTGCTCTCCGATTCAGCTTTCCTTCCAGCTGGGGGTAAAACCAAGGTTTCAAAACAGCCTTTGAATGTTGGCATCAGTGAAGTGTGTGTACAAAGCTCTCGTATGATAAAAACTATGCAGGCATGCAGTATGATAAAAACATTTGCCACGTGTATGCAAGGTCAGGGTCAAACCTTTTTTGAGTTTCGTCCTTTTGACAGCAATTTAAAAGTCAGCATGGAAAATCCTGTTTGAACGTGTCTCTGTGCTGATCGCTCGGAAGCTGCCGCGTCAAACCATGTTTCATCTGCAACATTTGACATGCTCAGTCATTTTTTATCTCTGTTAAATGTCGTTTGAACTTAATTCTGATGTCAAACCAAAAATTCACTCAGATCTTTTCCAGATTGCTCATTTGGCACTTTGGCAAATACTTCAGTCACTTCAATCTATCATGATTATCGGTCAAAACATATGTATATTAAAGCAATTTTTATGTCTTTTTGCATTTTCAAGAATAAAAATTGCTGTTTTGTCAGAGTAGTGGAGCCAGAAGGGGTATATTAACAGATCTAGGTTCTACCTTTGTGCACAACAAAGAGGAGCTTGGACCTCATTACAATATTGGTGTTGAAAACAGAGGGCATTATGATTCCGCAGTAAAAGTGATATCTGGTTAAATATTACATTTTGTGTGAACTGACTGACAGGATCAGATGTCAGGATTGTTTGCCGCCAGGGGCCTTGAAACGCAGCCTTTACGGATTGGCTCTTTGCATGCACATTCCCTTAGCGACAAGATCCCCACTTTCTATTAGCCAGGGTCCTTACATTTGCTGCAGGTTGTTATGGCAACATGCAGGATGTGACATAATCCCATAATGTGTTGTTTATTCAGCTTCTATTGAGAGGCTCGGACCTCTGGGGCAGTCTTTTCTCTAATCGTGTCGTCATGTGAATGTCGCATGGGAATTCATCAAGCTGCCATGGAGATAATTACTCCAGATCGTCATGGTTAAAGAACTTGAGCGAGTGGGTACCAAAGGCAGGAATTGGTGGGTAGATTTATACGTAAAGTAGGGATGTCTTGATGATAATGGCCGACCGGTATTATCGGTTAATTTTGGCATAAAAAGGAGATGTAGGAGGTTTTTTTTTTTTTACAATAATGATATAATGATTTGAGCATCTGATAGTATAACACATATAAACAAAAATGGCTGACACTGACAGATCTATGCAATATGTGTGAACAGCTGTCCCTGTTTTTCTAACATTCGTAGAATACATGTTGTAATAAAAACTAACTGCCACCTCCACTTTTCTACGGTCGAGCATCTTCTGGGTTTGTGACTTTTTATTAACTTCCATCTGCATCCGTGCTTCTGTTTTTCCCGGTCTGGGTCGAGGAAAGATAGTCGGGACAGCTGATAGTAGAAGCAGCCTCAGATAATAGACATTAAGTCCCAAACTTTCCTTTATCTGAGAGTATAAAACAAGTATCCTGGTTTACTCCAGGATGTACTCCATCTCCTCCATGATGACTCAATAAAAACATGTGTAGTTTGGATAAGGAGGGTTATAAGCTATATGCTTTTGGTAAAGAAGTGTTGGACAAAATCAGTATATCGGATATCTGTCAGAAAGCCAATATAGACCATCTCTTGTTTGTAGTTCTTCTTCAACTTTTCATCAAGGTCATGTCCCATAACAAGAAACATTTCCACTGGAACTTTAGTTTTGCGAGTTAACTTTCAAAACTTTCTGAGACTTTGAGGGACTTTCTACCTGCAATTGATGCCTGTCTAGGATGTCGGGATGTTGTGCATTCCCATTTCAATCACGTTTAAGCACGGTGACTGAGAAATGAGCTACACCATTCGAGGCACCTTTTTCCATGATAGGACACTCACAGACTACTTGATGTGTTAGATGTTCCCTTTTTTCCTCCTGCTTTAGATGCCTGATATATAGCTCTTATTCCTCCATATGCCAAAGGTTATTTGTTAGATCTAGATCTGATGATAGTTCACCTCAGTACAGTAAAGCCCTTGTCATGTTGAACAAACTGCTTTAAGATAATGATAGGTTGCAGCCATCATGGTACATATTGACCATAAAGTTACTCACTGTTGCTCAATTGGCACACAGGTTCTACAATACAGTAGTTCAGTTTTGTTCATACCACGGATTGGTGAAAAGCTACAAGCAATTGAGATGCCTATAAAAATGACATGTCTCCCAACCTGAAGGCTGCTGGTTCAAAGTCGAAGTATCGTCGGGCAAAATACCGAACCTCCAGTCACTCCATAAGTACGTAATGTGGTATAACGGTGTCAAAGCACGTAGAAAAGCGAGACCCAAGAGAAAGCCCATTTACCATATTTCCTATGGGAAAAATTGCATTTGTTTTTGGATGTTTCAGTTTTCATAGAACCTTGTGGAACAAATTAATAACCAAATTGATAAGTACCACTTTTGCTTTGCAGCACAGAACTATGGTGCATGCATTTACCACAGAACAAAGTGCGACATCTCAACGTTTGGCAAAAACAAACTTTATCCATGAGGTATAAAGACATATAGGCTGTATATTGTACCTGTATTATTAGGTATTTATAAATTTACTATATTTTCCGGACTACATATAAGTTGCACTTTTTTCATGGTTTGGCTGGTCCTGCCACTTATATTCCGGAGCGACTATATATATATATATATATATTTTTTTTTTTTCCCCACACTGTCAGCCTTGAGATGACGCTCTAGGCTTGTGTGCCAGTATCCGTTACTCCTGTACCACTGAAATTTACAATGTAAACATCAACTTCTAAAGACGAAACACAAATGCCCCCGAAAAGAAAATCATATTCTGCAGATTACGAGCTGAAAGTAAACTAGTTATGTTACGTTAAGGCTATAGTTATGTACAGTATCTGCCTACCTGTTAATACAGTATGCTAATGTTAAAACACCACCTGTTCACGTTACGTTAACTGATGCCTGTTTAGCCTGTTGTCCATTTTATTGTTATTACCATAACTTGCCTTCCTAGATGAAATGTGTGTGACTTAAAGTGACTTATAGTTCAGTGCTACTTATGTATGATTTTTAGTGCCTAAAAAAATTAAAAGAAAATATTCTTGACAGCATTACAGTATCACCACCAGACTACCCTGTAATAGACATTGAATCATCAGACCGGGAAACATTTTTCCAATCTTCTATTTTCCAATTTTGCTGAGCCTTTACAATGGGTGGAAGTGAATGGTGCAGTACATCAGCAGCGGTCTGAAAATCTTGCAGTACTGTACAAAAAAAATATCCATCCTGTGTGGTTTGTAATTCATCACTAACCTTGTGTCGATGCATACGTACTGATGCAGGGCTTATTCTCATTCTTCACTAATTCCACATCATGTCACATCATTTGTATTAATGCAGGACATGCATAATCACATCAGATCCACTCTTTACACTCTAACTCTGACTAGACATGTCAGTGTCTTGGGTGGGGGGCGTGCAACTGTGTCACACCTGTAAACAGTTATTGGATTGTGCATTGCTAAAGGACACTTGGAGAGCGTCATATCTATTGCTACCATTTTGACCGGTCCACAAGAGGCCGTAAATGAGGACGACTGTCTTACAGACTTAAGCTACTGCTTCTGTCTGTCCTTTATTAATGCTAATCAGCTCCAGCTCTGAGTCATGCACACCTCCCACAGGAAGCACCGCTAACACCGTGACATTAATGTTCTTCAGATTAGTCTGGTTTAATGCTTTTAATTCTTTATTCATAGTGAGAGGACAACCACCTTGCGTGAAGGAAGGTGTTTTGCTCTTAGATCTTAGATTCACTTACTCCCACTGGGTGTTTTTTATCCACTTTAAATTGAGTTATTTTTAATGGTATTTGAATTTAAGAAGCTATAACAATATTGTATTTTCCTGACAATATTCAAATAAATTATTGCTCCCACCCAACCACCTCCAACCCACAATGATTGTGCCATACAGGATTCCGTAGTTTACATAAACTAGGTATTTGGATAAGGGATTTGGTGTTAGCTGTGTGGGTAGCTGGGCGTACATTTGGGAATACATTTTGGCAACAGTTTTTGTCCAAAATCCCGTCATATGAAAATTGGGGAGTTGGAAAACCAAGGTTCTACTATATTTCAAATATGAAGAGTATACTAAAGATGCTATCACTTCAATGGTTTGATGACATCTCAAGTACAAGAACTTCCCTGACCCAGGTAAAATTATATAGGTATTTAATAGGGATTATTATTATTATAATCTTTTACCTCGCTTTCTTCTGTGCATTCTTACAGGTTGCCACATCTCAACAGGTGAGGCCCATCTATCAACCCCTCCGTCCTCCATCGCCAGACTCCTCTGCTAAAAGCTGGCTCCCCTCACGTCGGTGGACATGGCCTCCACCGGCCGCCTTCTGGGTCTGGCTGAGCTGGGGCTGAAATGTGACCAGGAGATTGAAAGGAGATATGAGATTGTGCCCTCGGTGGTGTGCTCTATGAGCTGCCTCTTTGGAATCATCTACTGCTTCTTTGGTATGTCACGCACAAGTCGACGGTTTGCTTCATTCAAGTCTCAGCGTGGTTCCGCTCAAATGTGACTAAATGCTTCTTGCGCGGTATTAACTCAGCATGCTGCTTTGTGTTGTTACCGCTTGGAAATGGTTTATTATTTTTAAGTGTTGTGTTTATTCAGTCACTAACAGTTTCTCTTCTTTGTCAAGTCAAGTTTATTTATATAGCTCTTAATCACAAAACCTCTCAGGCAACAATAGATCACAATAGATGATGGACGACATCCCCTGATCTGAACCCCCATCCGGGCAAGGAAAAACGCTAAATGCATTTAGGGAAAAAAGAAACCCTGAGAAGGGTTGACCAGGGATGAGCAGGCTGCAATGGATTTTGAGTAGTCGAAGTAAATTCATGCAGAATAGTAGTCTGGGTCATAGATGTAGTGACAGCATGAGAGTTGGTCAGCCTACGGGTCTTGGGATGATCATAAACCAAAGTGGGGCCCTGCGTCCAACCTCTTCTGGCCCGCCTCTCCAACAGAGCGGCCGTCAAACAGGCCAGGAATACTATTAACTCAATGCTAAAGTGTAAAAATAAGTTGTCAGTCTGGACTTGAACATTATTACTGTGGTGGGAGCTCTACTATCAGGGGGGTTGGGCATTCCACCGTGTTGGAGCCCAAATAGAAAAGGTTTCTAGGCAGGTGCTGCCCCATGTAGTATTTTGTAAGCAAGTAACTGAACCTTTAAAGTCGCATCTTAGATGAACTGGAAGCTAGTGCAAGTTGGCTAGTACTGGAGAAATATGGTCAAATTTACATGTCCTTGTGAGGAGTCATGCTGAGGCCTGAAAGCAGCACATTATAGTAATTGAGGCGAGACATGACAAATACATGGACTAGGGTCTCTGCATCAGTAGTGGATAGAATAGGCTGCAATGAAAAAATGCTGTTTTGGTAACATTTTGAAAGGATAGAGTCGAATCGAATATAGATTTAATAGATTTTTTACCGAGTCACTATGGGTAATAATGCTTTTACCAAACCAATAAAGCAACTCTTTTTAGAAGGGGCAAAAATCATCAACATCTCAGTTTTGTCCGGGTTCATGAGTAAAAAGTTACAGGACATCCATTGTTTAATATAAATAAGACACGCCTCAAGATTAGAGCAATCCCGTGGGTCAGTTAGCTTTAAAACAGTGAAAGCTAATCTTATGTTTGCGATTTATGTCGCAGAGCGGCAACATATGAATATTGAACAGAAGAGGACCAAGCACGGATCCTTGTGAAACTCCGCAAGTGACACCACAGTTACCACAGTAGCTAAGCCAAATGCGTTTGAATGCATTCCAGTAGGATAGCGTGTTTGCATGGTATCAAAGGCAGCACTGTAATAATAGTAGTAATAATAATAATAATAATAGTAAATAATAATATACTAATATTAAGCATATCTTTGGATACATGTATGCTGATACATACTAACTGATTCAGGTTTGTATTTTATAAGTGAGCTCCTCAAACACGCCGTTCTGTGCTTTTTAATCACAAAGCGAAACTGACTGTTTTAATAAAACAGAATTGCGACGGTTCAAACCATAAGCCCTTATATGGGGGGCAAATGTTGAAAATAAGCTAACAGTCAGAGAGACGAAAAGACGAATGTGGCAAAATTAGCCTAGCTAGTTAAAACTCACGGCTAAAACTCACTGAATAAGCAGCATTTCCACTTACCTACTAGAATACTGTTTGTCTAAATATTCACATCACCAGTAAGTATCAGCATCTCCTCTTTATTTGATACTAAGATCCCCCATGTCGACTTTGTAGATAAAGAGACCCAATCTCATGTGTCGTCCTGTTTCCTGAAGTGTCTCATCACACCCCTTAATAATGATCCAATAATGTTGTCGAGTGTTATATAAGAAGCTCCTGTCACAAGTTGCACTTCACTTTCTGGAGGCATACTTAACCTTTTCGAAATACTTCCACACTTGGAATGATATTTTAGTGGCCATTATAAGCCATTAAGTCTATAGCGGGCCTTGCTAGCGTTCAAAGCTAATGCTCACCTCAGCTCCTTTGGGTTGTACCATTGAATGGTGAGTGTATTAATGCTTTTTAACACACATTATTTCTTTATTTGCAAAAATTAAGCAGTTTTTGTCTTTTTATAACAAAAACAAAGACTTTCTTTGTAGAAATGTATTCTCAGCAGCCGTCAACCCCACAAAAATTCAATCACTGGCATTACTAAAGGTTCAGTTTATTTCCTGGCTTGACTCATGGGCAAATGCCAGGTTTCCATGATGATGTTATATTGTGACACCAGTAACATTTAACTTATATATTGGTTGTTATTATTTTGGCTCAATCACCAAAAACATTAGAAACACAAAGGAAGACTTTTTCATTCAGATCCTAATGTGTCTGTCCTAGACTGAGCAGACGTACCTAATATTGTGTCTGGTCAGTGTATTCATCCATACTTCCATTGTCTATAGCTCATACCATCTGCAGACAGTTATTATGCCATGTACTCATTGTACTCCCATGTCATCATTAAGTTTACTTATTTAATTCAGCACAACAGAGAACTGGAGCAGCCGTGTAAGACAATGAGAACACAAGAGAAAGAAAAAGGGCTATAAACTGACATGAACAGATGGGATGGAGGGTCTGATAGCTGGAAGGATATTAAAGGAAGGTGAGGGGGCCAGGAAGCGGGAGCCGAATAAGATGAATTCAGTGTAAGAAAAGGATTTATCTGTGAGAAGACAAGAAAAGCCGAGGTTTATGTGTGATATGACGGAAGAACAATTACGAATGTGTAATGCCTTCTGACCAAACTAATGTAAAAGTTGACTTCTAAGCTTTCGGAAACGCTTTGTTTCACTTTTGTCAGCCGCTCATTGAGGCTTTGTCTTGCAAAAAGGGCAAGCTGTTATGCAGAGCGCAGTGACTTTTAGGAAAAAAGTATGAAATAAGAAAAGCTAAGAGAAATACATCAAATAAATGAAGTATGGCCACCAGGGAGGAAAATGGGCTGGGCAGAAGAAAGACTATTGTTCAGCTGTGCAATGCCTGATTACACAAAGATAACAATCTGATGTTGATTCCCCTTGAGGCTTGCCGTGCGCAGAAAGGAACGCGATAACCAGAGTAAAAAAGAGACATGCACGTTTTAATCAGCAGAAATACGAAGCTAAGGAGCTTTTAATATAATCTAGCACATTGAAATGACTTTGTGGTAAAGCCAAGAAAGACTGAATAGGGCATGCGATGAGACAAAGAAGGAAATTAGAAGGGCAGCAGCTGTTTTGATCGGCTTGCCTGTTGATGACTGAATGTTGATGACCTTTTATTATGAGATCATTATCCAATTTGGAAGCAGTCTCGCCCGGGTTTATATGCTTTTCAATTGTATTATAATAAGGACATTGTTTGGAATTGGGGTACAACAACGAGCCAACGAAGAAGAAATAGAAATAATCTTCGCTACAAAAGTCATAATGCCTAAAAGTATAGTATAATATGGTATAGCGAGTATAAGCATTCCATCCAATATCGCGTGTTAAACTTTTGCAAGTGTTGGGCTACCCTGTTTTGTAAAAAGCCTCGGATTCTTTAAAGGACTATGATGTAATGTTTTATTTGTAATGCTTATTTGGTTATTTTTTTTTCATGTCAAGTTTGCAGCTATTGTAGTTAAGCTAGCGGTAATTGGGCATTGACCATCGTAGTTGGTGGGTGGGCGTGGCACATAGTTCAAAACTAAGGTGGAATTCCCGTAAGTTGATTCACATTTTGACTGTCAATCAACATACACTTTTTTTTTTAAACAGGTATTTAACTTTGTAGTAGGGCGGCACGGTGGCCTAGTGGTTAGCGCGCAGACCTCACAGCTAGGAGACCAGGGTTCAATTCCACCCTCGGCCATCTCTGTGTGGAGTTTGCATGTTCTCCCCGTGCATGTTTCTCGGGGAACTCCGGTTTCCTCCCACATTCCAAAAACACTAACCAACCTGGTTTACTTATAATACTTCCTTTTGTAAGGCAACACCTTGTCATCTCTCAGCAGTGTTTATTATTATTATTTTTCCCCCAACCCTCTAAAAATGTTACAGTTTCGAGTTGTACTTTGCAAGCTTGCCCGAACCTCATGTGTTTTTTTTTTCTACATCTCCTCAGGCTACAGATGCTTCAAGGCTGTGTTGTTCCTCACAGGCCTCATGTTTGGCTCTGTGGTCATCTTCATGCTGTGCTACAAGGAGCGAGTGATGGACACTCAACTCAGCATAGAAGCATCAGTGGGTATCGGTCTTGGTATCGGGACCTTGTGTGGCCTGGTCACCATGTTGGTTCGCAGTGTCGGGCTGTTCATGGTGGGCCTGCTGCTGGGTCTGTTGGTTGGCGTGGCTTCGCTGGTGGTAAGAAGATAATAAATTGGAATATATGCAAGTTTGTTATAACCTCCAATCTGCCTGAAAAGTCTTCAAAAAAAGATGCTTCTCTCTTCTGTTAGGTCATGGAGGAGTTTTACCATCCCAAAACAGTCTGGGTTCCTTTGGGAATTCTCTTAGGTTCCGGGACCCTGTTTGCCGTCCTTACTCTTCAGTGGCAACGTTGCTTCGTGACTCTGTCCACAGCCACCTTCGGCTCCGCCATCATCACGATCACAGTGGATTACTTCATAGAGCTGTTTGCCCTGGTCAACTACGTGTACGAGAGACTCAAGGTACGTCTGCTGTGTTTCTGACTGAACCGTTATTCTATTTCTTACCAATACCCAATGTCCTGCACTTCATTATGCTTCCTTTAGTGTTTTTTGCTTAGGATAATCGGGATAATCAATAAATAAAAACAAACTCAATAATTGTGCATACTCAATATATGTGCATACGTGTTTGATATGGTACTCTCACTCCCTACCAAAGGAGAAGGAACATTTGTGAGGGGGAAGTATTTCCCCAGCGGACCGCTTGGAATGTCAAACCAAACACTAACCACCCCTCCCCAAATAAACATGTTAATACACCAACCTGAACACTGGCAAAAGCTGGTGGGAAAACACGCTAGCTAGTTTAGCTTAGTTTAGCAGAACATGCTAGTGTGTGTTTACACCGTGCTTCCCAATTAGAGGACAAAACATCTATTGCATCAAGGAAGCGTTATTTGCCCGTTTTTTGTCAATATTCAGATAGTAACGAAAATTACACTGATTCTCAAAATCACAAATATTGTAATTGATTGTGATTTTTGTGCACCTTTTTGTGCACTTTTTGCAGAAAGAGACAAAGAGCCTATTTTATGTTCAATGGGATTTGTTTGTCTTTTTTTTAATGTGGTGTACGCATATGTCCTATATATATATTACTATTACAGTAATTTAAAAATGGTTTCAAAATGGATGCATTTAACAATAAAACAGATTTAGTGCAAAGTAAGACAAATATTCCATATTGCAATACCAGTTCTAGAAGTGCCAAAATGCAATTACTGTATTTTCCGGACCATAAGTAACACTTTTTTTCATAGGTTGGCTGTTCCTGTGACTTATAAATGAAAAAAACTGCTTATGTTACATAAACACTGGACACATTTTCTTTTCATGTTTATTTTTTGTGTAGCTGAATAACTATTGTGTTAGCATATCTTACACCTATACTTTTATTGTTAGAATTTGCCTTCCAAGAGGACGTAATGTCTGTTTTGGTCAAGTAGTTTGTAAAATAAATTACCTGCAAAAAATGCGACTTATACTCCAGTGCGACTTGTGTATGTTTTTATCTACCTAATTATGCATTTTTGGCCTTGTGCGACTTATACTCTAGTGCGACTTATGTTTTTATCTACCTATTTATGCATTTTTGGCCTTGTGCGACTTATAGTCCAGAAAATACGATATTTTGCTTTGTGGTTGCTTCAAAGGTTATGCAGCTGTACCCGTTTCTCATTTTTATTAAGCAACAACAGTCAAACCTCAGTGTTTATACGCCCCAGTTTTTGTATGAATTGTTTTTTGTTCAAAAAACTAAAAACCCCAAACCCAAAAATCAGTCTACCGATGCCTCAATATGTCATTTTGATGCCAATACGGTCCAATATTATCTAACATCCCTACCCTAGACACCTGCTTGATGAATCACAGACAATGTGCAGAGCTTTTCATGTATTTCTGTTGGAGATGAGAGACCGAGCCTACACGCTTTAAACGCTGCAGCAAGTTACGAGGCTAGTCAGATTGAACTTTGACCAGGAATATCATTAGACCCACTGCCAGCCCATGCAAGCAGTGGGGTGCTTTAAAGCCTCCTACAGGCTATATTTACACCTACCCATGAGAACACCTTATCCCTCCTTATTGGGCTTGCCAATAAATTTCACCAGTAAAATTTATTCAGACAGCAGCTTTTGTAGGCTTAGTACAAGATTTATGCTTCGACTGTGTGTGTAGACGTGGTTTTATCCAGATAACAGCTCTTGTTGTTGCACTCTTGCTGGTATCCATCAATTAGTTTATGACCGTCCCTTAATATGAGGCAATGTAACATCTACCTATCTAACGTTGCCTTTTGTTTTCTGTGCAACTGATTAATTAAGACTGCCATTGTCTGTAACGCAGGTGGCACCCAAGAAGCCAGTGTGCTGGTTCACGTGGGTCATTATGGGGGTGTGGCCTGTCCTGGCCCTGCTCGGAGTGCTGATTCAGTGGAAAGTCACAGCAGAGGGTTTTTCTCACACGGAAGGTAAGCGCATAATCACTGTGTTCTTATACTCGCAACATGGATTTTTGAACGATTGGAGCGTGACATTGTATTATATTTATTATGGATTCAATGATAAATGTTCTTTCACTTGTATAGCATTGATTATAGTATCATATTTCTTTCAATAATTATTTTTATTTGATTATATTGCAATATGTACTGTAACATGGTGGTGTTGTTGTCAAGAAAAAAAAGCATAGCGCCTAAAATTTATCAAAAAGTTTAATTAAAAAAATCTAAAAAATATACTCCATAGAATCAACTTCTTTAAATAATATTGCCACTCCGATTTTGGTCCAAAAATGATTTTTTTTTCTACAAAAAACACATAATTAATGAAAATAATTCAGTGGCAATATCAAAAAGTTTAATTAAAAAATCTAAAAAATATACTCCATAGAATCAACTTCTTTAAATAATATTGACACTCCGATTTTGTTCCAAAAATGTTTTTTTTCTACAAAAAAACACATAATTAATGAAAATAATTCAGTGATAATATAAAAAAGTTTCATTAAAAAAATCTAAAAAATATACTTCATAGAATCAACTTCTTTAAATAATATTGCCACTCCGATTTTGGTCCAGAAAATGTTTTTTTTTCTACAAAAAACACATAATTAATGAAAATAATTCCATGGTAATACAGGCATTGTGTTTTTTTCATGTTTATGTTTCATGTTTATTTTTATTTATCAATAGTTGAGATTTCTCACTTCCTTGAATGCACCATAGCTGCTCCGAGACACAAAAATGAAACTTTATGTGACTCTGATTCCATCTATTCATGGATAATCTGATGTTATTACAGTTAATCAATGAAGCGATAATATTTTTGTATTCCATTAATTGTTCTTTGATTTATAGTGGTGTGGAAAAATGTTTGCCCTTTTCCTGGTTTCTTATTGTTTTGCATATTTGTCACACGTAAATGTTTCAGCTCATCAAACAAATTGAAATATGAGTCAATGACAACCAACCCCGACCCACCCCCACTGTAATAATATATCCTGTGATATAACAGAACGCAGTATCAACATGGGATCACCCCAAGGTGCTTTTGCAGCCTTATTAAAATGCTTTCATTGCCTTTGAAATCATAACCATAATGAGGAAACATAACGTTTGCTTGTGTCTTATTAGGGGAAGATAGCTTTTATCCGAGGTGAAAGCAGCCACAACACAGATGGCAAGATGGCACCAGCCGTCGTCACGTGCGATAAATACGCCAACACACAACTCGACGGTCATGCATGTCGGAAACATGACGACAGCACTTGCAAGCGGGTGCAAATAAGACGATGTCACATGTGCCCTTTTGTCGCGGGATTTAACAATCGCTACTCGTCAGAGGTGTTGAAAACGACCGAAAGTGATAGAGGCGGGAGGACAATCTGCAGCTTTCGGAATAACGGATTCCCGTTGAAAACATGATTACTAGGAACAGAGCCGACTCATCAACTCCCGTCCGCAATGATAAACGCATGCAAATGAGTGACACATCCAAATTGTCACAACAATATCCGGCTTCCACTTTGCATATTTATGCAAATGCACACAGGGTTTGCCCGTGTGCAAAAGAGGGATATCCAAATCTGATATAAGTTAAGTTTTTGTGTAAATCGGCTCTTATTAAAAAATAAATTACTCAGATTATACACAGAACACATGAAGGACCTAAATCTTTGCACCAACAGAGGATAGAACCAGCAACCATTAGTTTGGGAGACAACCAATCCACAACCTGAGCCACGCCACCATGAACACAATAAGCAGAATATTATTTATAATGTTAATGTTAATGTTAATGCGAATTTCCACCAACAGGGGGCGACATTGAAATTGTGAATTCATTTTCAGAGCGGAAAAAATGTCAGGGTAAATATTGAATTATGGAACATGTGGGAATTTTTAGAAAGGCCTGTTATGTAGCCGGGTGGTACGGTGGGCTAGTGGTTAGCGCGCAGACCTCACAGCTAGGGGACCAGGGTTCAATTCCACCCTGGGCCATCTCTGTGTGGAGTTTGCATGTTCTCCCCGTGCATGCGTGTGTTTTCTCCGGGTACTCCGGGTTCCTCCCACATTCCAAAAACATGCTAGGTTAATTAGCGACTCCAAATTGTCCATAGGTATGAATGTGAGTGTGAATGGTTGTTTGTCTTTATGTGCCTTCAAGTTATTTCCTTTAAACATAAATAGCCAAAAACTTACCACTTCCACACGGATAGGGAGGATAACTATTAACAGTTATTTAACCTTTAACATGAACATTAATCAAACGTAATAATTTTTTCTGGGTACATGATACCATACAGCATCCATATCAAACTTGCATGGGCATTAAACTTTCATATCAAGGCGGGGGCCTCAAACTAGTGTCCTGCGGGCCACATTTGGCTTGCGTGTTTGAGACCCTTGTGCTCGGTTAATTCCAAATTGTCCATAGGTATGAATGTGAGTGTGAATGGTTGTTTGTCTATATGTGCCCTGTGATTGGCTGGCCACCAGTCCAGGGTGTACCCCGCCTCTCGCCTGAAGACAGCTGGGATAGGCTCCAGCACCCCCGCGACCCTCGTGAGGAAAATTAATAAATGAATGAATGTTATGTAGCCTACCTGCAATGATTTGTATTTAGCGTCGGTGTGTAAAAATGACAAACATGAAGGATTAAACGAGGACTGAGGATCGAACCAGCAACCATCAGGTTTTTAATGAATTTATGGGATTTATATTGATATTTCAATATAAGAATACTCCTTCTTAGAAGAAGCAGCTGAATTGATTTTGTCAACTTTGTGTTCTTGCATGCTGAGAAGTAATGGGGGATGTTGCAGAAACAGCAAGTGGTAGGTGAGGTGGGGTGGGGGGGTTGAACTGGAACATACTGGGTAAACGGGGCGCCCAAGTGGGCCAGTGTGGGGGAATCACCTGGTAGTGATTGGATTGCGTGCCGCACATGGGTGCAAATGATCTGCTTGCCTGTAATTGGCTGGTCTCCCTTTTTGTTTTCCTCTCATTGGTCCTAACACACACACACACACACACACATTTGGCCAGGGGGCCACAGAGGGTGAGCTGAGGAACAGAAAATGGGGGTTTCATGAAACATTTCTCCGGCAGATGGTGCCTCGTTAGCCATGCGCTTGCACAAAGAACAACAAAACAATAGACGGTGAACACGCATACACGCATACACGCATAGACGCATACACGCATACACGCATACACGCGGTCGGGATGACACATTTTTATTATGTGCAGCGCAGCGATTTAACATTATTGCATCATTATTTCATTGTCTGTCTGCACATATTCATCCAGTCTACAAAGAATCACAGACATGAGGAATAAATATTGAATATTTTTTACAACCAGTGTAATCCTCCATTTGCCTCGAGCACTGCAAACCTGTTTATGACATTCTAAATATGTTTTTTTTAACCATTATTAGAACACTTTGACATGAAATAAAAACCTTAGCCAATATGCTATATATAATATAACATCTATTGCTAGGGGAGACGACTACAGGGGTGACGGACAGCAAACAACATCAGGGGTTCAGAGTTGAGTTTTGCCTTAGCCTGGGTTACGTCCAGAGATTTGTTGTGCCGCCGATCAAGTCTGGTGCTTGTGTGTCTCACAGTAACATTACTGACACCTAGTAACCAATTATAAAGTTATTATCATTAATAATCCATTCATTCATTTTCTACCGCTTATCCTCACGAGGGTCGCGGCGGCGTGCTGGAGCCTACCCCACCTGTCTTTGGGAGAGAGGCGGGGTACACCCTGGACTGGTGGCCAGCCAATCACAGGGCACATATAGACAAACAACCATTCACACTCACATTTATACCTATGGACAAATTGGAATTGAGGGATCTCAAACATGCGGCCCGCGGGCCAAATGTGGCCCGCAGGACACTAGTTTGAGGCCCCCGCCTTGATATGAAAGTTTGATGTGGATGCTGTATGGTATCATGTACCCAGAAAAAATTATTATGTTTGATTAATGTTCATGTTAAAGGTTAAATAACTGTTAATAGTTATCCTCCCTATCCGTGTGGAAGTGGTAAGTTCTTGGCTATTTAAATTTAAAGGAAATAACTTGAAGGCACATATAGACAAACAACCATTCACACTCACATTCATACCTATGGACAATTTGGAGTCGCCAATTAACCTAGCATGTTTTTGGAATGTGGGAGGAAACCGGAGTACCCGGAAAAAAACCCACGCATGCACGGGGGAGAACATGCAAACTCCACACAGAGATGGCCGAGGGTGGAATTGAACCCTTGGTCTCCTAGCTCTGAGGCCTGCGCGCTAAGCACTCGGCGGTCGTGCAGCCATTCCATTTAAACTTGTATTGGTAAATGTTTGTATATTTCTCAGGTATACCTTTTGGGTGGAATTGAACCCTGGTCTCCTAGCTGTGAGGTCTGCATGCTAACCACTAGACCACCATGCCGCCATCATCAATAATGAATTCAATAATATTTCTCACTTTCTGGGACAAACTACTCACAATTTGGCCCCATGACAGGTTATTGATATAGTAAAGATACAGTACAGGGCCCTGCGATTGGCTGGCGAACAATCCAGGGTGTACCCCGCGTCTCTTTACCCTAAGTCAGCTGGGATAGGCTCCAGCATACCCTAATACCACCCTAATGAGGATTAAGCAGCACAAAAAAATGAATGAAAGAATGCAGTATAAACACAAGTACTCGTTTGTTAAGTACGAAAACCAAAACAAAACAAAAGCCAGAGGTTTGATTCTAATTTCTTCTTTTCCGATATGTTCATGTTGTTTTAGAATGAGTTTTCCGACACCTGATACACCTAAAAAAAACCAGTAAGTATAAGAAAGTGAACGTCTACCCACTCACAGTATCGAGGAAGGAATATTATAGTTGCAATACTTCAAGGTTCACAAAAAAAAGCTTTGAAATATGTTCTTTTTCTCTTCACGTCTCTCCTGTAATTCATGCCTTGCTTCTTCCTGACTATCCTCTTCTTTCTCTGTAGTGGTTCTGAGTCGACAACAAAGGCGAGTCCAGCTCATGCGCATCCGTCAGCGAGAAGAGAGGCTCAAAAAGGAGAACGAGAACAAGAAGAAGAAAAAACAGCACACGCAGAAAAGCGTCCAGAAGCAGAAGGCCCACAGTCTTCACCACCAGCAGTACCACCACCCGGGGACATCTAACCCCCATCACCAGACGCCCAAAATCCCTCCCTCGCAAACGGAACCTGGCTTCCATCGTAAGCCCAACCCTAAAAAACGCTTTGAAGGAGATGTTCTCTCACCGGTAAGATGTGTTGTTTTTTTAGACTTCTTAGAACATTATGGTGTTAGTGTGGTTGCCAGGCAACCAAATGTTCTAATACTAATGATATGTGTGTGTGTGGTCACACAGAGCTACATCCGCAGTTTCAGGGACAGACAAACGGACAGACGAGCGTACTCACAGAGTCGAATGATGAGCCGATCCAGGATGGCGGAACTTGACTATGACTGCGGTTCCCAAGTACCGCTCACAGCGCCCTCTGGACCGCCGGTTCGCATCTGATGCCTGGCAATGCGTACTCCCTCTTCTAAAACACACGTCAATACACAGAAGGCTTAGTGTGTTGCCAAGGTGGTTTGGGCACCAGAACTTCATCACAAAGATGAGGAGCTGCATGTCATGGCTGCTCTTCTACAAGTTCAAGTTAAAGAAAGGCGGAAGATGAAGAAGAATGGACTTGCCCGGTGCAATTTTTAATTTAATATCCGCTGAACTTTTTTTTTTTTTTTTTTTTTCCAAAGAGTCATATTTGATGGCTTTGATGGAAGCTGCCACCTTCAGACGTTGCCTCAGCTCAAAGTTATTTCCTACCTGTGTTTTCCACTGGATTATTTCATTGTCTCTTATTTTGCACTCTCCCACTGCAAGATCTTTTCATCTGCAGTGGGAGATGTTGGCTGTTAGGTGTCGTCATCACTGGCATTGGTCGCTACAGTAGTCCATTGCAAAAACATATACTATATATTGTTTTGCTTCATTTAAATCCTAATGTGTTTGCTTCCCCTTGTTAATACACTGGAACCTTATGGAGAGGAATGTGTGTCTTTTTATTCAAACCATTCAAATTATTTGTGAACAAAAAATATATATATATATGCAAATAAAAATAATGGATTTGAAATGTTTAAATAAATTCAATATATTAAATAAATAGTAATAAATGACCATTTAAATAATGAATATTAATATTCAATAAATATTTAAAAATAAATATTTTATATTAAAATAAAATATTTCACAAACCTTGAGAAAATACAAACAAAATGTTTGTACATTTTTATGTATGGTTAAAAAAAGCTGCATTTTTTTGTTTGTGTTTTCCATTTTTGCGTGGATTTTTTTTTATTTTATCCAATCAAACAAAACTGATTTGAACCCAAAACAATTATTTGCAAACTGATTCATGAGATACATTTTTAAATTTGTAAACAAAAGCAGAATTTTTCTGTCTTTTGTCTCACTTAAGTAGGAAAATGTGTGTCTTTTTATCCAATTAAATTAATTTAAAAATAAAATAATACTGAAAATTATATAAAATGACAAAAAAACATAAATAATAAAAATAAAAAAACAACAATTTTGTGATTTTCAACAAAAGCAGTATTTGCAAAAAAATGTATTGGAAATGTAAATAATAAATATAATAATAAATAATAAATATGGTTAGAAAATAAAAATAAAATATAAAAATTAATAAATATGTACATACAATTTCAGGAAACGCAAACAAATTGTACATTTTTATGACAACAATTTTTAAATTGCAGCATTTTTTTAAAATTACATTTTGGTAAAAATATTGTTTATTTTGTTTACATTTTTATTTGCAAATAATTGCCATCATTTCAAATCCATTTTTTCTTTGAATAAAAAGATACAAACCTCTCTCTGTAGGACATCAAGTAGGGTGCTTTGTTTGGACGCTCGATTTCACAGAACGATACGCTACAGGCCAAACTCACTTCAAAGTTAGCTAAGTGCAATACTGTAGGAAAACCAAGACAACATTCTAGCCAAAAACGGAATCATACAAAAACACAAAAACCGTGGGTGGACTGTATGTCTTTGTCTTCCCTTTTTATTCCCTAATTCTATTTAAGCAAAAAGCACACAGGGAATTGCCCTAAAAGGAAACAGACTAATGCAAGCAGGCAACAGTAATAAAGAACATGCAATGAAATGTGCTGCAGTGTTGGTGTACACACATAAACCCAATGGATCGTACCAAATACTGGCTTAAAGGAGGGGGGTTGTTTCCAATGTATGTAAATGTAATCATGTGAGGACTTGGTTATGCTTTTGTGTGGTCAGTGCACTGTTAAATGGAATCTCTATACACTACAACACAATGTCATTACGCATGACAGTCATATTGATGATGGCTGTGAGATGGAAGGAGTTGCAATGGCGCCCTCTAATGTTTACAACGGGACTGTTGCTTTTTTTTGTTAGGTTTTATAAATTCTTGTTCTGGATAACAGACAATGGACATACTGTAATATTTTTATGCTTTTTTTTTTTGCTTTGTAGCTATGACCATTTCATTGTTTGTACATCTTGAAGATGTTTTCCATTGCACTGAGGTCAATGCAGAATGTGGCCGTGTAAAAGTTCATGCATGAGAGTCCTTGTCCAACTGTTGTGTTTTCTTGGTGTCGATGTGTTTACGTGCAACGTGTCCTCCTAAGAATTTAGCAGAAATCACGTTAGTTAACATTAACGTTGAAATGTGACGGTTTGCGTCAATACTGTTCATTTTGTTATGGATAAGATAGCATATCAATGCAAGTCAATGCAGTGTATCAGCAATCAGCAATTTTTCGATGAAGGGATCGTTTTGTTTTTATACACAAGATAACGATTTGACACTTTGAAATGTAAAAATAAATAAGTTAATTTTTAATTAATTATATTAAATCATGAATAATAATTATTAAACAACAATAACACAAAATAATAAAATAAATATTAAATAAAAATATTTAAATGTATTTTTACATAGCAATTAAAAACAGGCAATTGTACAATTTATAAACAAAATCATTAAAAAATAATTTTAATAATTTTAAACTTTCTTGTGAACTTTGACATCTAAAAAGTAATTACTTAATTAAATAAATATGGGTTATCATGAATAAAAAATAATTAATTTTAATTGGTGATTTTTTTTTTCATAACTTCAGAAAATGCACCCAAAATTTATAGTTTCAGGAGAAGGAATTTGAAATTTGTAAACCAAAGCACATTTAAAAAAAACAAATAGCAAATATTTTTTTCATTATTCTCAAATCTATTATTTTTTGGCATTTTTTTCTACCTTTTTAAATTTCAATTCCATTTTTCATTTGGATAAAAACGAGTCCCCAGCCCGTAGTTTTTACACTTTTTGCATCAAACTCAACAAAATTCTTCTGAGGATAGGCGATTTGTTGTGTGATTTTGTTGAGTTGTGACATCCAAATTTGCTTTGTGGGTCTTCGACTTCACCTCAGTGTAGTTTCCCTAATATAGAAATACATGTACAGGACAACATGTTATATCTCCATGAGGTCTCCTCTTAGTGTCTTGTGTTTCAAGTGTGCAGGAAAAGGGCTTTGAAAAGGTATGAAGTCATGTTGTATTCAATGTTTGTTATGTAATTCATTGTCGGAATTTTGCATTTCTGTGTTCTTTTAACAAGGCTTTGTATTGTATTGGGGGACAAATGGATAGGCCTTTAAAAAAAATAGCAAAGAAGACTCAGTACTTTGTTGAATTGTTATCTGCAATCCTTGCAGAATATGCTGAGGTGGCGCTTTCATTGTAGATATTGATCTGTAAATACTTTTTAAATGTATTGAACGTTTGCTCGATGTTTACACCACGGTCATGTAGATCTTTTTTTTTTCTGTGATTTCTTTTACTGGTGCAGTAGATTTTTTTTAAATTGTGTTATTGCTGAATGTTGAAGTAGTTTCTTTTTATTTGGGAAGCAATGAGTCAACCAACCGCCTCCCTTTCAGTATTATTCATATGATTTGCATTATTATGACTGCGCATGTCTTTAAATGGACCTATGATATTATTAAACATACATGGAATTCTACAAATTGATTTGTGCTGGTTATCTTTTTTTCCCATATTTTTTTACCCTGGGAAAAAAAAAAACGAATAATTTTGCCTTGAAATCTGAAATCAAAACCATAATTAATAACTAAGTACCAGGCACTTTTTAAGCTGGACCGATGTATTTGTCTGCAAAATAGCAAAGTAATACAATCTCATTGAAAGTACTTCATTGGTTCCAGACCCGACCTCAATATACTGAAATAACTATAAAAGCAATCTTCACTCGCTAAATGTACTGCAAAAAAGGTCAGTAAGGATAATTCATAATGCCGCCTACAGAGAACATACTAACTCCTTATTTCTAAAATCACAAATACTTAAACTTGCTGATAGTTAATCTTCAAACAGCTAAAATAATGCATAAGGCTAAAAAATAACCAATTACCTAAAAATGTCATCCAATACTTCATGAATAATAATTATTATACATTAATAATACAAAAATAATAAAATAATAATAAATGTATTTTTATGTAGCAATTAAAAACAGGCAATTAATACAATTTATAAACAAAATCATTAAAAAATAATTTTAAACTTTTTTGTGAACTTTGACATCTAAAAAGTAATTACTTAATGAAATAAACATGGGTTATCATGAATAAGCAAAATTTTTTTAAAAAATGAATATTTTTAACTTCAGAAAATGCACCCAAAATTTATAGTTTTAGGAGAAGGAATACCTAAAAATTAAGAAGGAATTACCTAAAAATGTCATCCAATACTTCTCTACAAGAGAGGAGAAATATGATCTCAGGGAAGAAGTACATTTGAAACACTTATATATGCTAGTACTACGTTAAAAAGCCATAGCATTTCAGTATGTGGAATCAAACTATGGAATGGATTGAGTAAGGAAATCAAACAATGCACAACGATGAGCCAATTCAAGAAACAATACAAGCAGTTGATGTTTGCTAAATACAAGGATGAAGAGTCTTGAACCAGTCATGATGTGCTATATATATCACTATATTGACATTTACTATGGTACCCATTATATCATTGGATGGTCATATCACCTTGTACTTCGGTACGAGGTACATTATTTAAAAAAAAAAAAAAAAACTTAAACTGTATTTTGGAAAGCAGGAAGTGAACAAATGTAACAGTTACTGAGTATAAAAGTACCAGATGGAGGGGTAGGATTTAATAAGCTTTGCTTCTTCCTACTCCTTTTCGACATGTGTAACTGGGAACTGATTATGTGATGCATTCAATTGTAATCTGATGCATGTTCAAATGAAATTCTTGCATTTATCCACCCACGGATAGCAAATAAATATAAGTAATTATAGCATGCAATGACCTGTACCTTGGAGAGACCAAGCAGTCCGTTACACAAAGACATGGGACAACACAGGAGTGGCCACTACCAACCCTACTGTGACATCCCCAGTGGACACGCCCCCCCTCCCACATATTAGAATTGAACATTTTAGATCTGAAGAAACCAGGATTTAACCTTTGTGGAACTCACTGAAGAAGCTTCTGTATGTCTCTCCCCGTATAACCTTTTCACTGGAATCGGTGCATTCTCCATTTTCCTCCACCTCCCCACCCGCTTCTTCCACTTTCTTATCTCTAACATTTTCAGTCCACTGACTTCAGACACATGCTGCGCCGCAGATCTGGCTCTAGCAGAGCCGGGGGCTCATTAATGAGCCATTGTTCACAAAGAACAATGTTTCTGATCATTCCAGCCGGCGTTCTCGACAAAATGTGTCAAAACGGTGGTTTTCAGATGATAAATGTACTGCACAAAGCGACGTGATGGATGGAGTAAAAAAAAAAAAAAAAAAAAAAAAAACGTATGTGGTCAAAAGAAGCCCTAACAAGTCGTGGTAATAAATGTCTTTATTTGACATTTTTAGTCAGGGTGAAGCGGCACCACGTGGTCGCCCATGCACGTACAATCACACGCTCTCAGCACACGGCCCGGATCAAATGTCACACTCGCGGTTTATCTCGTTTTTTTTTCATGAGACGCTTATGTTGCTTGACATTTTTAAAACACCGTCTTCCCCACATTGCTCTCGTCGCCCACAACGTCGGCACAAAATGCTAATTTTGCACAAACAAAACGTGGAATATGTGCGCTGACTGTTCTCTCTCACCATGTGTCATGCCTTTAAGCTTCAGTGGAGGCTTTTGCCAGTTACAATAAATCCTGTTTAAGCATAAATACTAGTGCAGGATATTAAAAAATGGCTTCATTTTGTATCTAAAAATAGGCTTTTTTTCAAAAACCAATACACTGTAATAGGAAGATGCTTGTAGTTTCTTTTTTTTTTTTTTTTTTTTAATCTTTTTTGCAATGAATGGCTATGTGGTCACCTTCTGCTTACATGATGTCCTGCTGGTGCTGTGTGGACTCGCTGACAACCTGAGAAGAAGAGCAGGGATATTTATACATTCTATTTATTACCAACACCAAGGATCAAAGTGTCTTGTAGATAAAATGTGTGGGTGTTTTCCATCCACAGTGAAAGCATCTGGCATCATCAGGAGAGAAGTGGTGTAGTGCAAGGAGGGGTGTCGGGGTGGCACAGGACTCTTACGTGGGTTGTTTACAAGCGACCTGTTCTCATGACAATTTACTGGGAAATGGTCAACACTTCTTCGGCCGAATTGCAAATTGCAGGCCCATAATAAGTACGAGGAATATAAAATATATTTTCGCTAATCTATGCCCCCCCCCAATCACTTCATTGCACTATTGTACATATTACTGTTATATCTTGTTGCATTCATAGATCATTCATTCATTCATTTTCTACCGCTTTTCCTCACGAGGGTCGCGGGGGTGCTGGAGCCTATCCCAGCTGTCTTTGGCCGAGAGGCGGGGTACACCCTGGACTGGTCGCCAGCCAATCACAAACAACCATTCACACTCACATTCATACATGTTCATGTTAAAGGTTAAATAACTGTTAATAGTCCTCCCTATCCGTGTGGAAGTGGTAAGTTTTTGGCTATTTAAGTTTAAAGGAAATAACATGAAGGCACATATAGACAAACAACCATTCACACTCACATTCATACCTCACAGCTAGGAGACCAGGGTTCAATACCACACTCGGCCATCTCTGCGTGGTGTTTGCATGTTTTCCCCCGTGCATGCGTGGGTTTTCTACGGGTATTCCGGTTTCCTCCCACATTCCAAAAACATGCTAGGTTAATTGGCGACTCCAAATTGTCTGAAGGTATGAATGTGAGTGTGAATGGTTGTTTGTCTATATGTGCCCTGTGATTGGCTGGCGACTAGTCCAGGGTGTACCCCGCATCTCACCCCTAAGACAGCTGGGACCCTCGTGAGGAAAAAGCGGTAGAAAATGAATGAATGAATGAATATTTGAAATAATAAAATGCATTCTACTATTTAAAAATTATTATAGCTATTAAATTAAAAAGCAAATAGTAACCAATTTCAAATTATACCAAATAAGGTTATTTGGTGCGTTATTTATTCTAACACGGGCTTCTAAACCGGAAAAGCTGACAAAGTAGAGGGAACATCTACAGCCAGATAGTTGGTAGTGTCATGTAGATTGTTGGTACAAAGTTGTAATTGAATGTTTATTTATTCTACTGTACATACTGTACATGTAAAAAAAAAAAAAGCACAGGCTAGTTTGATAGACATTAACTGTTATGTCCCAAGTGCTACACTTGGTAAAGTGGCCTGCAAGGATCAAAGTGCTATAGGTTTGTTTTTTCGCCGTTGCACAATTATTTCCATTTCACTGCTTTTATTTGCACCTTGTTCTGATTTCTAATTAGCTGCCGGTTTATTGTCGTTGTGTTTTTGCTCCGACTCGATGCACCCGGTTTGCGTCGGCGATGCTTTTGTTTTTACGCTTCCTTGGATTCTTGTTACCTGAGAGTTGGATGCATTCCGTTGCATTTTGGTTATCTGTTTTCTTCTTCACTGGTATTTTTCTCCTGCTCGGGCACATTAACTGTTCCCATCTCCCATGGTAACCGTTAACATTATCTGTGCCTCGTAGCCTACTGTGTTATTTTGTTACTTTGCCTTTTTGTGTCATAATAAAACTGAGTTTTCTGCAATTATCATGAGAACAGCAGTGAGAGTGCTTGTGCAAGGTGAGTGCAAACTACAAGATTTCCACACACCATATTGCCACTATCAGATATTTCTTTGATTTACTATTAAACAATTTTAACATTATGGCAGGCATAATTAAACCATAAAAAAATCTGTGAGTTTGCTGTGAGTCATTAAAAAGAGAAGTGGGACTGTCCAACCAGACTTACACACTGGGCACTAGCGCCCTGGTTCACAGAATACTTCATCTGGATATGAAAAGGGCAGTCGTAGATCATTGGTAACTGACCGCTAATGGGAATCTGTTTGAGTGTGTGTGTGCGTGTGTATGCCAACCTCTCCATCGCGGGTCTCGATGGTTTTGATGAGAACGGTCTTCTTTGAGTGCACCTCAGAAGAGCGCTGAGGCTGAGACTCGGGGCTGGTCTCTGGAAAGGGGAATGCAGACGCTTCTTCATACAATTGCTAAACTTTAATATGAATAAGTCTGAGAGGTTCTGTTAGAAGCACATCCACTACGAATGGTTCCATGTCGTATCCGCACACAGCGGTCAGATGGGTCACTGTTATGTAACATGTAAGACGGGTTATAATTAGTCTTTTATCATTTCCTGCACAATTTAATGTTATGAATATTTGTATAAAGCAGGGGTCTCAAACACGCGGCCCGTGGGCCAAATGTGGCCCGCAGAACACTAGTTTGAGGCCCCCGCCTTGATATGAAAGTTTAATGTTAGTGCGGCCCGCGCAAGTTTGATATGGATGCTGTATGGTATCATGTACCCAGAAAAAATTATTACGTTTGATTAATGTTCATGTTAAAGGTTAAATAGCTGTTAATAGTTATCCTCCCTATCAGTGTGGAAGTGGTAAGTTTTTGGCTATTTAAGTTTAAAGGAAATAACTTGAAGGCTACCGTTTAGGTCGCTAGCTCTCTAGTTTGCGAGTTAGCATGTGTCTCAAGACCCTGCAGTTGCGCAATATGTTGTAAATAAAAAGAGTATAAATGTGACTATAGTCGTGTTTTGTCATGTCTACAGGGCTCTAATAATGCTTTGTTCATTTTAATCTGAAAAAATAATTTGTCTACCCACCAACTATATGTGGTTTCTTGAGTTTTTATTATTTGCCATTTTATTATTATTATATTTATTTATTTATTACTGATTGATTGATTTTCTTTATTCTTGATTTTTTTAATTTATTTTTCATCTTATTTTGTGTAGAAAAATAAAAAGTAAGATATTTGAGAACAGTGGAATGTTTTATCAGAGCTTTTCTTGTAGAAAATTGGAACCAAAGCAAAGTTTTTTTAATTTTTTGGTTTTTAATAAATGCGTTTTTTTTTTTGTTTTTTTTTGGAAAACCTGATGCGGCCCAGTCTCACCCAGACCCGAGCTCCAGTGGCCCCCAAGTAAATTGAGTTTGAGACCCCTGGTATAAAGCATCACACTGAATCGCATACCTCTGAATCCAATGGAAGAGTAGGCAGACTGGACAGGAATAGTTGTGGTAATTCTGGAAAAAAAAATAAAATGAAGTATTATATGAAGAAAAATATGATTGTCAGTGATTGAGTCAACATCAGAGGCACACACCGGCTCTCCTCTCCCTCCAGCAGCTTGCGGTAGGTGGCGATCTCAATATCCAGGGCCATTTTCACATTGAGCAGGTCCTGGTACTCCCGCAGGTGACGGGCCATATCATCCTGGAAAACAAACATCTCTCATCAAATAAACACTCTCCTCCAAACATTTACGCAACGACAACATTATAAATATGCAAATAAAACCATCTGTGACAAACAGCGGAGGGTGTCAAGTGCTTTATCACACTGCATTCCTGACTTCTGATTAGTTTTCTTTAATTCTGGAATATGCAATAGTGACCTTCATCTTGGCAATGTCCTCCTCCAGACGAGAAATCGTGTCCTGGTAACCTGAAGCTTCACGTCCCATGCGGTCCTCAAGGTCCCTCATTTGGCGCAGCAGAGACTCGTTCTGTGGAGGAGGAAAGATGGGGGAGATTACAAAATGACTAATTCTGGACAGCTTTAAATGCATTTTTTATGCTATTTGACTTGAACCTGAATATTGTTCGTTTTGGAGTACATGGAAAACTAAATGGTCAATGAATGATTTTCACTGCAAAATTACAAATTAACAAGAAGTTGTTAAAAGGCAGCAGCTGTATCATTACACCACAAGGGACTGACGGGTCTATCTGCTTTTTACAGGCCTGCAAGCAAAGTGAAGCAGTCCACACTATTATTTCGAATGTATTTTTTATTCCAGACCATAAATGCCATGTGAACCGTGCACCTCATGTACCTCATTGGAGAGATCTTGATCATGGGTCTTGAAACATTTTGTGTAACCATGGCAAAGTAATTGACCAAAAAAAAAAAAAAAATTTTTAAAGCTGTACTCTATGTGCGGATAACAGTCCGGCCATTTAGTAGCTGTGTGGCAAACTTCTCAACATAGTGACCTGTAGGAAAATAGTGACGTACTGGGGGTAATTGCAAGTGCAGGCCCATTGATAATTTCTACAGAATTTTTGCTCTAGTCCATTCTTTTATTCCGCTGCATGCTTTTATTCATTGTGACAACGAGCGTGGTATTACTGTGATCCCCACATCTATAGTACCCATTAAAAGCTGTTTTTACAATATTTGACTTGAACCTGCATTGGGTTAGTATATATAATTTATTGGAAAACAAATTCTTGAATGTGAGCCCTCTGCTTTAAAAGGCAGCAGCTGCACCATGACATCAACAGGGACTGGCAAGTGAATAGGTGAATGCTATTTTATTCTCTTATTCTGCTGTGTGCTGACAATCATTTGGGCAACATGCTTGGGCCGCGGGCTGACTTTATTGTAGCTCTACAAGCCTCACGGCATCCTTGACTGTTCATTTCAAGACATGATGTTATAAGCAAAGCAAGCTCTGTTAGTGTTGAACACCTTTATTTATCTTGACTTCTTCCCTTTCTGACAATTGTGGGGGGGAAACACGAATATTCTTGACTGATTGATACTCACTGTGCCTTTGAGTGAGTCGATCTCGCAGGTGTAGGACTGGATCTGGTGTCTGTACTCCATGCTATCCTGTTTGGCTTGACGGAGGGCATCGTTGTTCTTGGAGACGGCCTGGTTCAGATCTGTGACCTGAGGAAATATAGTTACAGTATTAGCTGTGGAAGGACCCTGTTAGACCTTTAAAAATGACTGTCAGTGAAAGCAACACAACCCTACCTTAGACTTGTACCAGTCCTCAGCCTCTGAGATGTTCTTAGCTGCGATCGACTCATATTGCATGCGGATGTCCCTCAGAGCGGCGGTCAAGTCGGGTTTCGACATGTCCATCTGGATCTGCACCTGAGTGTCCTGCATCTGGCTCTGCAACTCGCGGATCTCCTGGAGATCATTCATTTTCAACGAAACAGAGTCATTCATTGGAAACATTTTTGGCACCTTTTGAGGACCAAACAGTTGCAACACCGGAGTCCAACTGTGCTGGTCATCACTAGATTAATTGGAGATGACCATATCTGCGAATTGTTGTTTGTTTCCTAGTATATGTACCTAGTCATTAACTGGCGCCCAGTTTGGGGTGCACTCCACTTTCACAAAGTTCTCTGGGACAGGCTTTGGCTTTCCATTTTTTTTTGGATAAAAGAATCAATTTTAACAGCGAACCAAGATATACATTTGGCTAATTTAACAAAGCACAGCCGGTAAGCCTCGGTTCAACTCAGCTGTCCTGCGGACCAACCAAATGTATAAATAGCTTTGCATCTGTTCACTACATACATTTTTCCCCTCCCCCTCCAGAGTACCTCACAACACAACAGTTGTCTTCAAGTAGTTCGGAATTTCTCAAAGGTTAAACGACGAGATATGTTCTATCCCCAGAATATAACCATGAGGCAACACCTCATTTAGTCTCCAGATGCCGCATATGTCACCACTCGCAATTATATATTTACAATAAACAAACCTCCTCGTGTATCTTCTTGAGGAATGCAATTTCTTCTTGCAGACTCTCGATGCGTCTCTCCAGGTCCAGCCTGGCCAGAGTGGCATTGTCTACATCCTGGATACATACAAGAAGCAGAAAAAGGAATCAGAGGGGATAAAACTGGAGTCTGAGAAGCAAGGAAACGCTACACGAGCATTCAAAGGAACTAAAATAGAACATGGCAGTGAAAGGAAATATCTCCTACAGCTCTGAAGGCGGATAAGTTGTTCTCAGCCTCTTCCTTCTGGTGAATCTCCTCCTGTAGTCTGCGGGCAAAAACATGAAGAATCATTCAGTGTAATAACAGATGCACAAAAACTGCAGTTTGAGTCCCGAAATTGTTACACAGCTGTCACAATGGAGCTTAAAGGTGGTGGGGCAGGGGGGGGTGTTAGCAGAAAAAAGCCATGCCCTCAGCTAGTGCTGTTTCCAGAATTAGCGCTTCACTGTGCACCCCAAATAGCTACGGAACATAGATCTAAATATTACATTTATAGATTCTAGTGATTGGTGTTAATGCCCTAGTCGAGGAAAGACATCAGGCAAAACTATCTGGGTTGTGGTGGACCTCCACCCACCGCTTACCTACCTGAGCTTCAGTTTCTGCAGGTCGTCGGCCAGGTTGTCTCTCTCCACCTCCACACGAGCACGCTGGTTGGACAGAGCTTCTATCTGCCTCCTCAGCTCCCTCATTTCATCCTCGTACATCTCAGCCACACGGCCGGGTCCCTCGCGGCCTTTCAGTTTCTCGATCTCCACCGTCAGCGCCGCGTTCTGCTGCTCCAGGAAACGGACCTTCTCAATGTAGCTGGCAAAACGGTCGTTCAGATGTTGAAGCTCGGCCTTCTCGTTGGTCCTTGTGTTGAGGAAGTCTTGGTTCATGGCATCAGCCAGGTTGAAGTCGAGTTTTTCGCCGTAGGTGCGCATGGCTGTGGAGGCGCCCAGGCCAGCACCCCCAGATGAGACCCTGTAGCTGGAAAAGGAGGGAATGCTGCTGCTCTTCACCTCGTAGACTCGAGAAGACATATGGCTCGAGGATGAGCCACGGCCACCTCCGTGAGTGGAAAAGAGGGAAGACATCGGGGATGATCCGACGCCAGAACCGAAGGTGCGGCGGTATGAGGAGGCCGACTGGGCTGAGGAGGAATAGGACTTGCTCATGGCTGCTGGTTTGACTCTGTGGGGTGATGGAGTCGCTGAAAAGGCTGAGACCCAACTGTCCTGCTGGGCAACTGGGAGAGGATCCAAGTGAAGAAACGCTAAGCAGCAAGTACGGCTATTTGTAGCTTTGCCACACCCACTGTCACTCCGACACGTCCTCAGTGTCCTCCCACCGCCTCCCATCATCTCCTCTGTTTGACCTATGACACCACCTCATCCATTTTTTTTTAAAACCTGAGTTTTACCTAAACTTTTACCTAAACTTTTACCAGTGTTAATAGTCACCAATCACATCTTTTAATTACTTTACAACATTAGTATACCTGCACAATCTAATAAGACTTAATAGAAAAGCTCTATACAATGGAATCAATGCTACAGTATGTTTATCATTGTGGTTTTCCTCATAATAAAATTGCCATGTTTGTGCCACATTTAAAGACGCACGTAACTGCCTACTGTTACGTACGTACATACTAACTCCAAAGAGTCCTTTCCTCCACATCTCCTCCCCCCTCCGCAGCCAGTCAGCTGTTCTACCATGCCTCTCTCTCTCTCGTCTCCACCCGCAACAGCTTCCCTGTCGTGTCTGCTGCCAGTCGTCCATTCAGCTGTCCGACGGGTCTTGTTTCAAGAGCTTGAAATCCTGTGTGTGTGCGTGTGAGTGAGTGTTCTTTAATGGATACATGATTGAGTGAGTCGGGAAGGCTGCATTTGTGAGCGGTCACTCAAAAAACCTCAATCATTATACTTGAGCCGTATAGTTTCTTAAACACTATATAGCAGCGGTCTGGGTCTCTACAGACAAGACAGCATGCTCATACAATGAGGCTGTGTGACATGTAAAAAAAAAAAAACAAAGGTCGAAAGATTGTAAATTATTTTTGGCAATAACAGATGTCAGGTAAATATAAAATGTGAGTTGCTACCGAGTCAGTAGCTATAGTTACAGTAGGGTCAGTCACCCTTCGTTATGAAAGGAACAGTCTGTGCGACTGCCAAGAAGGTCACAAACATATTTTCATGTACCCGTCTGCACACTTATCCTGTCTGATATTTCCCTTCTCACTGTACTGTTTCAATTTGTTAACTAAAAAATAGAGCAACCATATTTTGATGGTCCCTCCACCCGGCAATGAGAAACTCAAGTTTACTCAAAGATGCCGTATAATTTCAATACATTTATACGATGCCTCCTATGTAGGGATATACGTAAAATAAATCAAATAAAAACAAGAATAAGAATATCCATCCGCGGCGGTATGCTGGAGCCTATCCCAGCTGACTTCACGCAATACACCCTGTGTGACACCTTGGACTTGTCACCAGCCAATCACATATAGACAAACAACCATTCACACTCACATTCATACCTATGGACAATTTGGCTAATTAACCTAGCATGTTTTTGAATGTGGGAGGAAACCGGAGTACCCGGAAAAAACCCACGCATGCACGGGGAGACCATGCAAACTCCACACAGAGATGGCCGAGGGTGGAATTGAACCATGGTCTGCACACTAACCACTCGATGAATGTGAGTGGGAATGGTTGTTTGTCTATATGTGCCCTGTGATTGGCTGGCCACCAGTCCAGGGTGTACCCCGCCTCTCGCCCGAGGACAACTGGATAGGCTCCAGCACCCCCCGCGACCCTCATGAGGATAAGCTGTAGAAAATGAATGAATTAATCTGTATTTCTACGCCATTAACTTAATGACTAATGATTAACTTAATGATTAAATGTCTCTTTTAGTGTAATTAATTTAGTTTGGATGAACACTGCTAAAAACTGTGAATATTAGCACGAAAAAAATTATGCGCGCCAATGATGGCTTTGAGATACTTGTCTCCACAAAATATTTTCAAAGCTCTATAAATTGCACGGTATTGTTAGTGAATGGAGTTCTGGCGTTTGGCCAGGATGTTTTTAAAGGGTGGAGTCAGAAGGTCAGAAATATCAGGGGCAGCTGGTGGGGGGGTGGATGGGAAAAACTAGTGCCCAAGGAAAAACGGTAGTAATGATGCAAGGTTGATAAATGTTGCTGGAAAGAGGCAAAGTGATCAATAACAATCACAATAACAAATGTTCTCTCTAAATATTCTCTGAGACACAAAAGGAGTGAACAAACACTTGGAGAAAAGTAACTCAATTCACCCTGATGATACTACATATCTAAAATAAACTCAATGAGAGAGAATTTGGAAGAACATCCATAAGCATCCATGTATGATGTATTAACGGTGTGAAGGGTGCGGTGGTTCAAAGGGTGTGTGTGTGTGTGTGTGTGTGTGTGCGGTCCTGCCTGCAGTCGTGTTTCACCGAGCGTCACATGTGTCAGCTGCCAGTGGTGTCACGCTATTTTTAGCATTCCTGTTTGAACCCCGGTGTCCAAGCCCGTACGCCCATATAGAATCATGTGACATGACAGTTATCGACACACCCAACCTAACCTAATCTGAAAAGCTGCTGACAAAAGTGATATATACACAACCGACGACTTGCGCAATATATTGGAATCCAATAAAAGAGTACTATGTGGAATTGGTTGAGGGTATCTTTGATGGGCTGTGAACGCAGCACCAGGGTCAGGAAGGGAAGCGGGTGAATCACATTGAGCACTGAAGTGGCCAGTGTTGCCACGAGAGAGCTGATAACAATCTGGCAATGGTTTGTCCTTTGCAGTCGAGGGGATGAAGAGGAGGAGAGTTCCTGACATACAATATATATCAAACCTAATGTTTCTAATAATCATGGCCTTACTGCTAGAGTAGTGACGTACACAACTAATGACCATAACCAGTAATTTCAATTGGAAGTGAATTGAAACTATTAAAATAGACAAAAACTGTAATTTGTTTGGAATTATTTTTTTCAAAATCTAAGTTTAAACATTTAGCAGAAGAATCAATCAGACTAAGACCATCGGGGAAATCTCTCTATTACTGCATTCATACTCAGGGAGTGATGCATGGGATTCTAAAATGGGAAATTATCTAATAGGATGCAAAGAGATATGATGGCATGATGGTGGGAACCATTTTGCATCACTTTCCTCACAGAGATAAGGTTGACTCATCATCACAAAAGAGAAAATAAGCACCCCTGAGTTGACCAACAAGCTGTCATACAGATAAGGACCATTGAGAAGAGAACTTAAATTAGCTGGGAAGAATGCTTGGTACAAGTCTGACAATAACAACTGCACGCAGCATCCAACCGCTTCCTCTCTAGCCCTCCAATAAAATATAAGAACATGACATCAGTTTCTCCGGGTACTCCGGTTTCCTCCCACATTCCAAAAAACATGCTAGGTTATTTGGCGACTCCAAATTGTCCATAGGTATGAATGTGAGTGTGAATGGTTGTTTGTCTATATGTGCCCTATGATTGGCTGGCCACAGCTGGGATAGGCTCCAGCAACCCCTTGTGAGGATAAGCGGTAGAAAATGAATTAATTGAATGTATGACAAACAATATTTTGAAATAATAAACATCCAACTAAGATGCTATCAGCACAGTCCAGCCTTGGCAAAAACATGCAGCAGTGGTGAACCTTCCCAGGAGTGGCCAGCCAACCAAAATTACCCTAAGAGTGCAGTGATGACTCATCCAAGAGGTCACAAAAGACCCCACAACAACATCCAAACAATTGCAAGCCTCACTTGCCTCAGTTAAGTTCAGTGTTCCATAGAAATATGATCCATTTTCAAACATAACCACTAAATATTACAAAATACTTTGCACAATACTTTGTTTGATATAATCTAAAACATCATTACATCACAGTCCTGATGAAAGAGCGTTACGTCTAGACAGTCTGATACTGAGCTGCCAGCGATGGTAAAAAAATGAGGTGTTTTGATAGGGCAGCAAGTTCAGCTGCCGTAATCCTTCATAAACGTCGGATGCAAGTTACCTAGCAACCAAGCAAACACAGATACACGCATGCCAACATGCTGAGCTGCAACACAAGTGCAACAGGGACGATAGAAAGATGGCAAAGACAGACAGAGTGTGTGTTGGTGATTGCACATGCATGTGTAACATGGAAACCGGTTCCTAATCTATTTGGAGTCTATCTCGGGGGCCCGTCCACAGCTCAGAGTGACAGGAAAAGCAAGCGGTGGGCTTTAAATCAAACCTTGTGATTCATGAGTCACATCAACCTCAAAATATCGCTTCTTGATACATTTCAGTGCTATGACAACATTTCACTGCACAACGTCCAATAAAACAATGTGCACTGAATACAACTGTGAGCCATATGGCATGATGGGACATGCATTTCATACTGCCCATGGCACCCCCAAAATAGGATGAATGTGTGAATAGCAGGCTTAAAGCCAGGAATCTAGTCTTTAAAATGGCAGGCATTTGTTGGCTTTATATAGTCTGCTCTAATTAGAATGTATTATGGGTTTGCAGGCTGTAATCTTTTTAAAGAGGCCACCTCTAGCATGCATTATTATAGCAATGTATTTGTTTTCCCTGGCAACCATGTATCCAGGCTCTGAAAATGTACTCATCTAATATTTGATTTATTTTATTTACTATTTTTTATCAGTTTAATTTTTTTGTACATTTAATTGTATTTTTTTCTTTCCTGACTGCATACACAATCTGAGATATGTGAACAAACTGTCATAAATAGCTGAGACTTGAGAAGAGGGTCGGATTAAGTAATTTCTGCTTGATGCTACTTTTCGTACATGTTAAATTGTGCAAGTGTAAACATGTGACGTTGCCATTATTATGACACCCAGTTTCCTTTTTTTCCGCTAGAGGGAGCCACAGGACAAGGCAACACAGTTTTGCTGATAACGCATCAATGCGATATCTACAATGTAAAAAATATAGTCTATATAATACACAAATCAAGGTATTGTCAAAGTCATCGTAATATAAATTCAAAATCATATAAATTATAGTATGCGACAGTGTTATCCTGTTAAGAGTAACCCCCGGAAGTTAGTACTATTGGGATAGATATGGTCACCATTCTTAGCTAACTATTAGCATTTAAAATAATGTTTCACTGGGCTGAATAAAATAAGATTAAACAATCATACCTGTTCTCTAAGATGTAAAAGGTGTCTATAATCTTCTCCCTCCCCCTCATAGACGATAGCATCTGATGACGCACCTGCAGCTGGGTTGGCGGTTCATTTGGTTTTACGTATGAACGTAACTACGTTATTTCCGTGCTGTTGGCCACGCCCCTCGACGTCCCCACGCCCCGCCTTTTCAACGTGAGAAATGACGTTTTTCGTCCATACAGTCAGTCGCTCCCATCGTTAGCCACTAAACCTTTATTTTTATTTTTTTTTACAAAACAGTGATACGAACCTGATACGAATGTGAGCCCGTCTATACTGGCTCTGTATTCTTTCTGGACATGATGCTTTAAATAATAGGATTTTTTTTTCCAATTCTTCTTCTTCTGCGCTGCTGTGGCACTTGAACGCATCATGCAGCATTTGAGAACATGGAGAGCTGTGCTGCTGCTCACCATGATCTTTCACCCGGGGCTGTCAGATAGATACGGTAAGATGATGGAGATATGGGAGGATGCTATGGGTCCAGTCTCCTTCCATGTGAGCTTTTGGTCCCTATGTCAGCATCATGCACCTGTTTTTGTGTGGATGTAAACATAGAGGATGACACCCCAATGAGATTTAACAACAATGGAGGAAGTGCATTAATTGTATTAATATCTCATATGTACTTTCCTGTATTTATTATTATGTATTTGTGTCTTGTGAAAAACTGTTTCATAAGTCTAATAGTAAAATACAGCAGGCTTTTTCCAGGCAACACCCCCTTAAAATTGAACATCCGCTTCTTGATGGGATAATGTTATAATGGACAATGTGTTTGAGACTGAATAAGCAGGAAATGGACGGCTTTTGAATGATTCTGCTGCTTGGTAAACACAGCTTTTGTAGATTTATGTTAACCTTTAGCTCTTTTCTAACATTGTTTTATATTGGGGAAAAATAACATATTGAAAAAATTTCTATTTTCTATTTTCTAACATTCTATTTTGTTTTTGTGCCAAAATCAACATAGATTGAAGATCATTAAACTCATATCATTTGCTTTGGGAGTTGTTGTGTACCTTGTCCAAGACTGTATACAGAATATTTTACTGAATAAAATACATGGATAGGATATATCATAAGAAAATATTTGGCAAATAATTCTAAATAGATGTAATAACATTAAAATAGGGATAAAAATAGTATTTTCCAGTATTTTCCTCGATTTTGTGTCTTGCATAAGATTATTACATTAAAATGACTGGATAGTTTCAAGCTTCTTTTTTTTAAATTACTGTTTTGTCATAATAAAACGGTAGATGTTGCCATGATAATTATATTTGCACATGTTGTCTTGAGCAAACATGGATAATTGAAAAAAAAAATGCAATCACACACGAGCCAGACATTAGCTCTTTTCTACCATTGTTTTATATTAGGGAATAACCATATTGACAAAAATAAATTCTATTTTGTTTTTGTGCCAAAATCAACATAGATTGAATATCATTAAACTCATATCATTTGCTTTGGGAGTTGTTGTGTACCTTGTCCAAGACTGTATACAAAATATTTTACTAAATAAAATACATTGATGGGATATTATATGAGAAAATATGTGGCAAACAATTCTAAATAGATGTAATAACATTAAAATAGGGATAAAAATAGTATTTTCTGGTATTTTCCTAGATTTTGTGTCTTGCATAAGACTATTACATTAAAATGACTGGATAGTTTCAAGCTTCTTTTTTTAAATTGGTTGTTTCTCGTTATTTGCACGTGTTGTCTCGAGCAAAAAAATGCAATCACACACATGAAGTTGTTTGCAATGGTTGGATACGATCCCAAATGTGTTGCTTTTGTCCTTCCAAGCTGAAACACATTCCTTCTTCTCCATGAGATATACCCTTTAATTAAGATTTGCCCTGAGGCAGTACACAGATACCAGATATCTGGCAAAGAATATGCAATATAGTTCATAATCTTTGGTATGGATGGTAGCCAGGATGAAGAAACGTGCCACTTCTGGTCCCAAACCCTGATAAATGGGGATGGTTGCATTCGGACAAATAAATATGCATATCCATACCAGTTTGGTCAAGACCCAGACTGCCATTGCTATTGCGCCTATGCTGTTGTTGTTGTTGGACTAAAAACCCAGGATGTGTCGGAGAGCTTAAAAAATGGATATACTATGTGTCCGAGAGACCAGATGAAAATACAGCAAGGCTAGAAGCAAATGAAGGAGGCTATAAACTGTTTTACTACAGAATAGATGTGATAAATAGAGGAGGTGTGATCCTGCAGGAAGCGTATGTAAACAGTGTTGTGGCGGTCAGGAGAGTGTCAGACAGAGCTACGGTGATGAGGAGTGAAATTGCGGGAGAATGGTAAACATTGTTAGTGCGTACGCCCCTACAAGCGGACTGCAAGTTCAAAGAGAAAAACAATTTCTGGAGCATTCCCAGAGGTGAGAGAGGGGTAGTCTGTGACCTTAATGGTTGATGAAGGAAGTAGAGGAGATGACGAGGTGAAGGGCAGGCTTGGACGGATTTTGGTAGATTCATGGAAGTGTTTTGGTAAGATAGGTGCGGCATTTCTAACAAGACTGTTCAATCATCTCATGGATAATGAAAGGATGCCTGAGTAATGGAGGGGCAGTGTGTCGGTGCCAATCTTTAAAAACAAGGATTATGTTCAGTGTTATGAGTAATGAAAGCTAAAAAAAAGTGTGGAGCACCACGGATGTAACATTCACTCTCAAAGTCCTGAGTTCAGAGAAGAACATCAGGAGTTACATTGTGTTTTTGTGTATTATGGTAAAGCGTATGCTCGAGTGCTGTGAGAGGAGCTATGGTTTAGCATGAAAAATGATGGTATGGTGGTGGTGTGCTATAGGAGTCCCAGGTGAGTTTGGACTGATTGGCCCTGAACCGCTTCTTGTATTGTATGGTGATTGACAGATAAGGTTAGACAGGAGGCTCCATGGACAAAATGATTGATTTTGATCTGCTGTGAGAGTAGATAGCAGGGAGAAGAAACCTGCAAAGGGTGGAGGAATGAGCTCGAGAGCAGAGGAATGAAGGTCAGTCCCAGCAAGACAAAACACATGTGTGTCCATGAAAGGCTTTCAGTTGGAAGAGTGAGAAATCCAGAAGTAGAGATGACGAATGTGGAGGAGTTTCTTAGGATCAACCAAAAAAGGTGAAGAAGCGAGTGCCAGCAGGGTGGAGTATGGAGAAGAGTGCCAGGAATCATTTCAGACCAGACCAGCCCTGATATAAGGCCTGGAGCTGGAGGTGGCAAAACAGAAGATGCTTGGATTTTCACTGGGAGTGACGAGGATGGACAGGAATAGAAACGAGCAGAGCCGAGGAACAGCCCACGTTAGATGTTTAGCAGACAAGGTCAGAGAGACCCGACAGAGATGGTTTGGCTACTTGAAAAGCAGGTATTGTGATGATATGGATACTGGAGATGGAGTTGCCTGGCAGGAGAAGAAGGAGAAGACCAAGGAGGTTTCTAGGTGTGGTTAGATAGGACATATAGACAGATGCATAGGACAGCGCAAGGCTGTCACAAGCCAAAGGTAGAAGAAGAATTATATAAATCCAGAAATGTAATATCATGTATACAGTATCAAAAAAATAATAAAAGAATTCACTTTTATTAAATTTTGCGTATTTTTAAAAACATTTGTACAACTTTTGTCTCTTCGATTTTTGCCCCCAGAGCCTATTCTCTACATTTGTACACCCCGTACACCCCGGACTGGTGGCCATCCAATCACAGGGCACATATAGACAAACAACCATTCACACTCACATTCATACCTATGGACAATTTGGAGTCAGCAATTAAGCTAACATGCATGTTTTTGGAATGCGGTAGGAAACCCACGCACGCCGAGAACATGAAAACTCCACACAGAGATGCCCGAGTGGGGAATCGAATCTGGGTTTCCTAGCTGTCTGGCCTGTGCGCTAACCATTCGTCCATCGTGCAGCCTATACAAACTATATATCATCAATATAACAATATGAATAACAAAAAACAGATATTTGTGAAAATAAACACAGAAGACAACTCTTGGTTGGGTCAGCAACATATCAGAAAAAAGGCATGCCCATCACTGTTAAAGTCAAAGCATACAAGTGTAATTATCTTGTTTGGGCTTAAACACAATGACGATAGCTCTGCTTTTACGTTATATATACAAATTTAAAGCAAAAAACTATTTATCGGGTCCCAAAATAGTTACTGATTAATTGGGTAATTGATTAACCATCGATTAATCCATTAATTGCTGAGGCACAACTTGAGATGTAATGTAGTCTTAAGAATACAAAGTACTCCATTTTAAATTCCACCACAGTACACAACAGATCAGTTTGTCAGAAACAAATATTGTCTTTTGTAATATTTGAATAATACAACACAACAACATTCATAATTTATAATTTTTTAACTTTTCGTTATTATGTTATTATCTTTGATTTGTAATTCAGTGCTTGTGTCGCATTTCAGGTGTAGCCAATATTGCAGTGCATTGTATGATATTTTTTTCCCAAAATACATGCTTTGTTTTTATTTTGTCTTTGTTTTTTGTTTTTTCTTGACACACAAAAGCGTGAATAAAAAAAAGATATTTCTCTGGAGAGCAGAGAGATGCAATTCAGACAGGCAGCCAAAGATAATCATGCATTACCTGCAGCATGAGCATCTTATCTACCACCAACCACCTGCTCATTCACATACCCCCAAGGTCTTTTTTGTCTCAAGTACTTAAAAAAATCCTGGGTTTATTTTTTGTGCCTCATGTCTTGGATGATGTGTGTTTTTTTTTTTATTTATTAGCTAGTACATGAGTTGCTATGCTACATTGTGGACCATCACGGTTCAATGTTTTACTGCTTCCTCTCTATCTGCATCAGGTTGCCTGTTTGAGAGGAAACTGTGCTCCAGGGACCAGTTTTGCTTGGATGGTAAGCACGCATACAAAATAATCAGGTGTTTGCAATACAGTACGTGTGTTTACAAAAAAAAAACTAGTTCACAAGTCAAGGATTGCAGCCTCATGTGTCCACCTTCCCCTCTCTGTTGCATTTGCCTTATCTAAACCCCGCCTCTTTGCTCTGCTGTCTCCATGGCAACACTGACATCACATGGAGGTCGGCACCCCCACAGTTGTGCTAATACAGTGATGAGTCACTCACACAGGCTTACGCACTTCTTGGTGGAAAATTGCACTTACGCACATTGCACAGACGTTGCACGGAATACAAAATGAGTCTGAATATGCGCTCCGGGAGGAGACTGAACCAGAATCATGCAGAGGCATATGTTGTCCGTGTTTTTATGGCCTCTCATATGACCGTGAACATGCATTTCCCAAACAGACCCACCCAGTAATTCGACTTTTATGTAAAAGCCAAATCCTTATGGCTAAAAATGGCTGAAAATTACATTATTTAAAATGAATAAATACATCTATAGCTAAAGAAGCAGCTGAACAATATAATTACTGACTGACATACTGCTCCACTGCTGCCCTATATAATGTATCTGCTGGATCTGGTAGAAGGTCACTGTTCCCCACTTTGTCCCGATGCAAGTAGACCAGAACAGCAAAAAAATCAAAATTATTGGAAAAAGTCTTGTTCTCTGTCCAAATAAATGTCTTGCTTGTTTTACAAATAAATTTCGAAGTATGTACATCAGTGCTTTGTTGTTACCACAGTTTATTAAAGCCATATTCATATTTCCCCTCACTTAATACCCCATAATAACAGCATAAAAAAATATTTTTGGGACTGATTTTTTGGTAAATTGTCTGCACACCTACGAGACAGGATTGCTCAAGGCACAAATCAGCCTCTTGCCTGGTACACAAGGCTAAAAAAAAAAAAAAAAGTCATACAGCCTGTGTATATTTCCGAGTTGAAAGTAGACTGCACTCTCTGATATATAATTAGAGGCTAAAAAAAACCCCACATTAATCCCTGTTAATCTTTTCATTGTAACGATTCACAGTGTCACCGTCGCAGGCATGTTTGTGTCAGATTAAGAGGGTGTACTGAAAGACTGCAGTGACTCATCGGTGCGCCAAAATATCCTCTTGGTATACTCATTCACTCAAATTGCTGTTTGAAAAGACATATTTTCATCAAAACACGCCAACCTTCATAACTTTACAGGTGAATATGATTCAGGCTTTTTTTTCTCCCAATGTAAACATTCTTGATTTAAATAAAAAAAAAAAAACAGTGCAGTAAAACCAGTTCTAACTTGGAGTCATGTTAAGTCAGTCATGTGGTCACCATGGGGTTGACAGCAGTTTTACAGCCATTGCAGAAAGAGTGGCAAATGTTGAAAAGCACAACAGTGAAAGGCCACTGTGGAGGTGAGTGGCAATCAGGATAAAATGTGTGGGTTGTACTTAGGTGGTATGAGTCATTGTTAAGTGCTACTGCGGCCACACACCATAGAAAAGTACCACCAGGGCAGCGTTTCATATTGAATACATTGGAGGGAGCAGTTTGCAGTTTTAATAAGTATAAGCATGACAATACAAGCTATTTTACATTCATCCATTTTTTAGCGCTTATCTTCATGAGCCTATCCCAGCTGTCTTCCGGCGTGAGGCGGGGTACACCCTGGACTGGTCACCAGCCAATCACAGGGCACATATAGACAAACAACCATTCACACTCACATTCATACCTATGGACAATTTGGAGTCGCTAATTAACCTAGCATGTTTTTGGAATGTGGAAACCGGAGTCCCCGGAGAAAACACACACATGCACGGGGAGAACATGCAAACTCCACAGATAGATGGCCAAGGGTGGAATTGAACTTGGGTCTCCTAGCTGCGACTCTATTTTACACAGTACTCTAAATTACATTATGAATGTGTGTGCTCACCAGATGGACTATTTGGTCAGTGTCGTAGTTCCAAGCAAGACCGGGTCCAGTACCAGGTGACGGTTCCTGTGCTGAAAAGAATGCAGGAAGTCCTCAAACAGCTCATGCTACAAGGTTAGTGTTTACTCCATCCTGATTTAAAAAAAAACAACAACAACAAGTAAACACACCTTTGAATATTCTCAAGTCATTCATTGGTTCAAGCTCAAAGACTAGGTAGGACAGCTCTAGAAAAACATGTCAGTCTAATAAATACAGCTAGCCAGACTAGAGATGGCCTACCTGGTATTTCAGCATAAACTAGAACTGTTGTATTAAGTCAACATAGATCTGTCCTATCGAGTCTTTGAGCATGGATGAGAAACGATGAGAGGGGTCCTATCTAGTCATACTAGCACTATCCTATATAGTCAGGCTACAGCTGTCCTATATAACCCTTGAGCATGAACTACAGGGGACAGATCTAATCTTATGTACTGTAGCACGACATCAGTTCATGCTCAAACGATAGGTGTCCTATCCAGTTCATGCTGAAATACTAGGTAGGACAAAGAAGGACAGCTCCAGTCTTATCTAACGTGGCAAGGCTTCTTCAGTTTATGCTCAAACAATAGGTAGGACAGCTCGAGTTTGAGGTGCCCTATTCACTTCATGCCCAAAGACTAGATAGGACAGCTCCAGCCTGACTAGAATAACCCTTCAAAAATGTCAGCTAGTCAAACTACGGCTGTTCTACCTTGTCAGACTAGAAGTGGCCTACCTAGTCTGAGCTACATGGGCTTATAGGTGCGGTAGGTAGTCTCTGAGCATGAATGAGTGGGTGGTGTCCTACCTAGTCATAATAGCACTATCCTATATAGTCAGGCTACAGCTGTCCTATATAATACTTGAGCATGAACTAGAGGGGACAGATCTAGTCTTATGTACAGTAGCACGACATCAGTTCATGCTCAAACAATAGGTGTCCTATCCAGTTCATGCTGAAATACTAGGTAGGACAGCTCCAGTCTTATCCAACGTGGCAAGGCTACTTCAGGTTTATGCTCAAACAATAGGTAGGACGGCTCGAGTTTGAGGTGCCCTATTCACTACATGCCCAAAGACTCGATAGGACAGCTCCAGCCTGACTAGAATAACCCCCCAAACTAGAAGTGGCCTACCTAGTCTGAACTACATGGGCTTATAGGTGCGGTAAGTAGTCTCTGAGCATGAATGAGTGGGTGGTGTCCTATCTAGTCAAACTAGAACTGCCCTATATAGTCAGACATTCTTATTATTCAGATTTAAGCGCACAAATAATATCAATAAAGTACTTCCTGTACTTGTTTTTGTAGGTCTTTCCTGGCAGGACGACATCACCCAGTATATTTTATCAAAGGAACTGAAGAGAGTTCCTCACGTCACCCAGTCAGACAAACCAAACTCTTCTTCACCAATATCTCTGTAAGTTCTCTGCAACTCTGTAAGTTCTCTCCATGCACCTTCCCTACCAGTCTGTCCTAATCCTGCCTGGTTTCCGACTGGGTTTCAAGATCCAAACAGCAGGGCCCCCATCACTACAACTCCAAGTCAGGGTCGGTACCGCCTGCGGGCAAATACATGGACTACATGATTGTTGAGCCGCCTCAGACACCACTACAAATGCAAACAGCCTCCATCGATCCATATACGTACCACCAGGTAAGATGGAGTGTCTATGCCAGGCCAATAGTTGGACGGTGGTTAAACATCCAAATCCCTTAATTTATAGCACAGACACCAAGATGAGGCAGAGAGATCTGTCATTGGAGGCGGTGGCTATGCTCGCACCCCTTCATGGTCACAGACCAATCAGAGAGGGCGAGAGCGAGACAGGCAACTCCTTCAAGAGGCTTTGTCCCTCTATTTGGCTTCTGCACCACCCTCTTACCGTCATCGCGGATCCACCGCCATGGCTTCTGCAGGTAAAAAAAAATGGAACTGCACAATTGTACAATTAAATCAGTGCATCCAAATGGAAAGTCTATAGCAGTTTGAACTATATCCTCAGGTATGCCTTACTATGATGACCTGCAACTGGAGGTTCCGGTGGACTATGTTGAAGATTACACCCTAGAGGAGAGACTGGGTACTATGAACCGGCAGCCGCCGCTTCAAAATAAGAAGGTTTCTCAAGGCTACAGCGCTCAGTTTGGAAGCAGTGGTGAGGAAACAACAATACTTTTTGTTACTTATCCCCTTGTGACCCAGAAAAATAGAAGTCGTTGAGGTTTTGTTGAATGACATATCACTAGAAATGCATCCTAACCACAGCAGAGCAAGAACGTTTATCCTTGAAGAGTGTGTTGCATTCAAAGTAAGGTGTGAAAGTGCATGACTGGGTCTCAGGAGGATAAATATACAACATTTTGCCATCCTGTGTTTAGACGGCTTGCTGCAGAGGATGTCAGATGTCCTACAGAGATACAGAGTGGACCCCAAAGAGCTCAGTCAAGAGCAGCTCTACAAACTAGCCCTCATTCTGCAGCTCTTGCAGACCCAAGACAGGACACAAGGTATCGTTTGGACACTACCAAAGCTTCTTGACATGCTTGGATGGAGAATGTCTGTTCTTATTAGTGTCTCCATCTTTTTCACAGATCCAAATGAGAAGGATCTCCTCACACTCAAGGAGGTATGTTACCATTTCCTGTAATGTTTTCTCAGTGCACAAATAGAAGGTTAATTAGTAGCTGTCGAGCATACATCTCAGAACCTCTTAATGTAAACAGTAAACAGTACAGTTCTCTGCAGACGTATTGTAACAATGAGGCTTTGCAGACTGCATTTAGAGGTGAAAACAACATGAAAACCAAAGACCTGTCAGTGGGTTGTAAATGTGAGAGATTTACAGTGGTCATAGCCGTTTGGAATTCCCTGAAGAATAAATAAAGCACTTGTGTATGAAGTAACAGACAAACATTGTGAGAGATGACTCTGATTCTTCTGAACAGATGCAGCTCTTAAAACAAGACAGCATGCCCAGAAAGCCGGAGAAGCCTGCTTCTGCCGATGCACCTCAATCCCTCAGACCCTTAGCCACAACTACACCGTCTACGAAGATTACAAAGCCCCCGCCAACTGTCCGTCAGTCTCCATTGGTTTCTCCCAAAGACGGAGACAACATGGAGAAGCAAACACCACCACAACTTGACGACACTGGAGACAAGGAGGAATATGGCTACATAGTCACCAACCAGAGGTCAGTGCTACAGGAATACTTGGGAAACAAACCTTGTATGCCAAATACTACAACTAATTGTTGTAGTTTGTAGTTTGATTATAATAGATTGTCCTTGAACCTAAATAAAACTAAAATCATGAAAGGACACGCACCAGCAAATACAAATAAACGGTGTGGACATTGAAAGGGTGAACGAAAATAAATTTCTGGGGATCACAATAGATGAAAATATGAGCTGGAAACCTCATATTACAAATATACAACATAAGGTGGTCAGAAATATTTCAGTATTGAACAAAGTAAAACTTGTTCTCAATCAGAAATCACTCCACATTCTTTATTGCTCTCTGGTTCTACCATATCTTACTTATTGTGCGGAAATATGGGCTAATAACTATAAAAGGGCGGCACGGCGGTCGAGTGGTTAGCACGCAGACCTCACAGCTAGGAGACCAGGGTTCAATTCCACCCTCGGCCATCTCTGAAAACATGCTAGGTTAACTGGCGACTCCAAATTGTCCATAGGTATGAATGTGAGTGTGAATGGTTGTTTGTCTATATGTGCCCTGTGATTGGCTGGCGACCAGTACAGGGTGTACCCCGCCTCTCGCTCGAAGACAGCTGGGATAGGCTCCAGCACCCCCCGCGACCCTCGTGAGGAAAAAGCGGTAGAAAATAAATGAATGAATGAACTATAAAAGCAATCTTCACTCGCTAAATGTACTGCAAAAAAGGTCAGTAAGGATAATTCATAATGCCGCCTACAGAGAACATACTAACTCCTTATTTCTAAAATCACAAATACTTAAACTTGCTGATATAGTTCATCTTCAAACAGCCAAAATAATGCATAAGGCTAAAAATAACCAATTACCTAAAAATGTCATCCAATACTTCTCTACAAGAGAGGAGAAATATGATCTCAGGGAAGAACTACATTTGAAACACTTATATGCTAGGACTACATTAAAAAGCCATAGCATTTCAGTATGTGGAATCAAACTATGGAATGGAAATCAAACAATGCACAACAATGAGCCAATTCAAGAAACAATACAAGCAGTTGATGTTTGCTAAATACAAGGATGAAGAGTCTTGAACCAGTCATGATGTGCTATATATATCACTATATTGACACTTACTATGGTACACATTATGTCATTGTATGGTCATATCACCTAGTACTTTGGTTAAAAAAAAAATTTAAAAAAAAACCTTAAACTGTATTATGGAAAGCAGGAAGTGAACAAATGTAACAGTTACTGATTGTAAAAGTACCAGATGGAGGGGTAGGATTTAATAAGCTTTGCTTCTTCCTACTCCTTTTGGACATGTGGAACTGTGAACTGATTATGTGATGCATTCAATTGTAATCTGATGCATGTTCAAATGAAATAAAACCATTACCATTACTTGTCCTTCCCAGTCATCTGAGTTTATATGATGGAGTGAAGTTGTTGGGGCTACTTGCAGAGAGGATACACTTGGCAACCAGCAGCTTCATCAATATAAGGTATCGCCATCACAATCATATGAGTTTACAATACAGTATGACTCCTTTTTTTTCCACTATGTGCGTTGGTTTTGTGCCGTTAGCGTGGTCGGACCTGCACTGACGTTCCGTCTCCGTCAGAATGAACACAACATGACTGCTGCAGAGGTGGCAGCTAAAGCCGGTGAGACGAGCAAAACAAACATACGCAAACATTGAAATAGAACCTCACCTAGCATTCGTTATTTGTTTCTCCCTGACTCAACAATGTTTCTGTTTCTTTTTTTACTACAGTATCGGAAAAGAACTTCCTGGAGACGGAGACGAGCTTGAAGATTGTACAGAGCGGAGTGGGAGAGGTAGTTTGTACACATGCACAAACATGAGCACTGATAAATAAATAAAGTAGTATTCATTGCATCATTATTCCTGCCAATCAGGACAAACAAATGTCTAAGCTGCAAGCTACTTGTCTCTAAATTTTACTTTAAAATACAATAAATAATTTTTCCAAACTGGACTTTCACACGTAGACTCACCACAGCATGTGCACAGCATTTTACCGACTGCATGTTCTGCGCGTGTGTGTGAACAAGGCGGAACAAATGAGCGCCGTCGCAGCATAACAAGTACCGTTTTACTTGTTGCCATGGTGCTTTGTCTCCTCACCCCCACTGTGGCGCCCAGATCCCAGGTGCTATGACAACAGGTGTCATTAAGCTATCATCCAGTTCCCACATAACTGCCTGCATCTCAATCATCACCAGTCATGTCTTAAATCAAAAATTATCAGCAAAAATGATGTTTCAATATGACAGGCACAGCACTGCAGTATGTATTTTTGTGAGTGGAAATGATCTATCTTAAAATGATAGCAAAGCTTGTCATAATATTAAATGAATTAATATGCACAAGTCATCATCAGGTTTCACAATCAGCAGCTCCGTTCCGTTGAATAGAATTGTGGAACATGCCACTTTGACTTTTAAGCCGTCTTGTCTCTTTACCGCCATGCATTGTTACAGTGACAGGGTGAAACGAGTGACCTTTCTGCTTCTCGTCTCCAAAAGGAGGAGGCTTGAGAGCCAATCCCCCTGTGGCTCTCGGCTCTTAGATGAATAGATGTACACTGAGAAGATCATGTCCCGTCTTCTTTGTCTACGTACCCGTATCATTCTCACTTGTTCTCTGTGCTTGTGTGTGTGTTTTTATTTTTTTTTTCCAGAGGACAAATGCACAGGGTCTCCCTCAGGTAACCAGGGTTTCCCAGGGCTCCAGTGGGACGGTTATCACACTGGTTTCCATGGCAGTCGTAGGAGGAGTGTTGATACTGGCTGTGGCCGTCGCTTGCCTCAGGCACTACGCTCACCAAGTGGCCAATGGCAAACTCGGTCTGGGGCCAGAGGGAGGAGCCGAAACACACTTTGATTATCAGGTAAAGCGACTGCAAAAAAAATACATACGTATATTATTGTGTGAATGTGGAAAGGCAAGCGATGACATTTTTATTTATTATTTTGCACCAAAGTGTGAGTGTGTTGGGTTAGTCGGTAAACCTCACTTCACCTTAAGATTTGTGTTGGACAAATCTTTACAATGCCTGGAACTTGGTTCGAACCCAGAAATCAATCACAAAACCCAGTCATTACCACACAGACAAAGGCTTTCAATCATGAGTGATGCCCCCTGCACCATTTCCACATTTCTACCCGCCGTTTGACGCCCCTGTACAACTCTAAGCTCTGTTCCTTTGAATGGAAAAACACCCCAAATCAAGATGGCAGCCCCTCCACTGTGTTTTGTAGAAAATAGCATGGCAGTAGCGTTGGAGGCCAACACCAGAAAATAAGACTTTTTCCAACTTCCACTTTTCCAAGTACCAATTCCAAACAAGGCAATTTTGTGGTGTTGGAGACAAGGACTTTGAAGCTGTGTTTTTGTTCTTAAAACCCTATCTCTCGCAGATGCCATCTGATGGTTATTGAACTGCACTCAGCACCAGTAACAACCTTGACGGACACCCACTTGATGTTTTTGTTCCAACGCCGCTCAGGACCTTTTAAGTTTAAAAAAGTTTGTGTCCAATCTCAGCAGCAATGGTGTGCTGCGAGAAGCCTTGCCTATGCAGCTCAACCATACAACCACATTCAACAAGAGAAAGATATTATTTACATTGTGAATACCTGACAGAAAATAACATTGAATCCACATTTTTTTGATTACCGTAATTTCCAGACTATAGAGCGCACCTGATTATAAGCCCCACCCACTACATTTTTAGAGGAAAACCGATTTTGTACATACACAAGCCGCACCTGTATACACATTAAAACATGTAAAAGACGGTACACAGAGAGAGTTTTCAAAGTTTTAATAATATAACTTAACAATAATAATAATATAACTTTGTTCACAAACGGTGCCTGTGACGCGGCAGTAAAACCGTAGCAACATGGTAACAACACGCTAGCAACACAATAGCTTTTTTTCGTCTTTTTACATTGCTTCAGTTCTTCCCGCTGCCGTTTTTCCAGCGTCTCACCATCGATTCGTTTATGCCAAGTTTACGTGCGGCAGCTCTGTTTTCCTTCTTTATCGGACAGCTCGGTTGCTTTTAGCTTGAAAGCTGCGTCATTTGCCTTTCTTTTTGCCTTTTCCATGATGAGGGTATGTTCACGCTAATTTAATTTATGCACAAGACTAGAAGTTGCAGTCTTCCTCGACGCATATATTCCACCGGTATTAATCTTACCTTTTCTACTCGAGACCCCCTGGCGGCCGTTAGAAAAATTACATATAAATTGGCCGCATCACTGAATAAGTCCGGAATTTACGGTAAATAGTTAATTAATTGGATAATGGATTAATCACTGTATATACTGATTATACTTCACATTGATACCACCTCATAAAGCAGGGGTATTTCTATGAAAAGACGACTTTTATGAGCAGTGACCAAGCCAAAATGTGAGCTTTTGTTGGGTGATATCACGGAGGGAAAGCAATGATGCCGCAATGATACCATGTCATCATCTTAAAGCACTAACAAAGTATCCAACTACATAAATCAAACGTCATCACTAAGCTTCTCCCAGCCTTTAGAGACGTACCAAGGGGATGGTATGCTGTGATGTACGTATATACGTCAGAATCGTGGCATATTCCACACACACACTGCTGTAGATTTTATTTCATTTTTTTTTTTATGTATCACACTTGCGCCTCTCTCCGTCTGTATCGCACATTCAGGAGCTATGTCGGCAGCACATGGCGTCCAAATCCTCTCTGTGCCGCCAGGACTGTGTGGGCGGCGGGAGCAGCGGGATGGCGGCTTCCGGGGGAGCCACCGGCGGCCGTCGAGGAACAGACACATCCCGTGTGAGCAGCGTTTCCTCCCAGTTCAGCGACGGCCCTCAGCACAGCCCCTCCTCGACCCATAGCTCAACTCCATCCTGGAGCGAGGAGCCCGCACAGTCAAATATGGATATCTCCACCGGTCATGTGATTCTGGTGAGCGAACAATCAATCAAGGGGTCACGCCGGCATCAATGCTAAAATGCTAATGTCTTTGTGTCTGTCAGGCCTATATGGAGGACCACCTTCGTAACAAGGACCGCCTTCAGAAGGAGTGGGAGGCCTTGTGCTCCTACCAGGCTGACCCCAGCTCAGTGGCTGTTGCGCAAACTCCCGGCAACATGGACAAAAACAGACAAGCTGAGTCGCTCCCATGTCAGTTCATCCACCAAAACAACAACTCACGCTCATTTTTTTTGGAATTCCTACAAATTCTCCCTTTTATTCCAGATGATCACTCACGTGTGAAACTGAAAAGGGAACAAAACCCCAGAAAACTAGATTACATCAACGCCAGCTTCATTGTAAGCATCTTTTCAAATCACTCATTTTATTAATTAACATTTGATTGTTTGTAGCGACTTAGCTTAAGTGCCTCACTTGCTCAGGGTGCAACCAAACATTACACAAGTCAAACACACACAATGTAAGTGCACCACATTGATTATGCAAGTATCCATATACACACTTATACACCACTATGTATGCAAAACAATGTTTCCGCAAAGCATGCTGGGTAACTTATGTGTTATTGCACTACCTCTAGTCTGATCACGACCCCCGGCAGCCCGCTTATATCGCCACTCAGGGACCTCTGACTCACACTGTGGCAGATTTTTGGCAGGTTAGTCCATGACTGTACTACACACACACTGAATTCTATACATAAAAATGTACTGTATAACAGTGAAAGAGAAAACTAAACGCCAAATGGCGCTTTGGTCTCCCTAATGCGCAGATGGTTTGGGAGAACGGTTGCACTGTGATAGTGATGATGTCCGCTCTAGTGGAGGATGGACAGAAACAAAGCGAGCGGTACTGGCCTGATGAAGGTTCATCGCTATACCACATCTATGAAGTGAGTTTTGTTCAAAATGTAAAGCTACTGTGGCATTTATTTGTTTTTAGCTAAAGAAATGCATGGTTTAGTTTGGTAAAATGTCTACCCCTGGTGGCAAACTATGGTAGTGCTAACCCAACACTTATTTGTTTATAGCTAAAGAAATGCAATGGTTTAGTTTGGTAAAATGTCTACCCCTGGTGGCAAACTATAGTAGTGCTAACCCAACACTTATTTGTTTTTAGCTGAAGAAATGCAATGGTTTAGTTTGGTAAAATGTCTACCCCTGGTGGCAAACGATGGTAGTGCTAACGCAACACATCTTCCACGGCACATGTTGCAACATTTGCATTTTAAATGAGGAAATAAATTGTCTCAATGTGTCTCCTGCAGTTTGAGATGTTTATTTTTATTATTATTATTATTATTATTATTATTATTACTATTATTATTATTGTTGTTGTTGTTGTTGTTGTTGTTGTTGTTGTTGTTATTTTCTTACCTTCTTCCATTGTTGTTGTTGTTATTATTTTCTTACCTTCTTCCACCTCTCAGGTGAACCTGGTGTCAGAGCATATCTGGTGCAAGGACTTCCTGGTGCGTAGCTTCTACCTGAAGAATGTTCAGACACAAGAGACAAGAACCTTAACACAGTTTCATCTGCTGAGTTGGCCGGCTGATGGCATCCCCACCTCCACGCGACCCCTGCTTGACTTCCGCAGGTGTGAACACACATACACAACATTATTCCATACATGTGTTTAATGCTCTCCTCCGATTGTGACACAACATTTGCAATAAGAATGACTGTTGTGATTATTGAGTTAGATTCCACTACAGAACCCTCCCCCCGTCTCTTCGATATGTCTCATAATCAATGAACAGATGGAATGGGAGTCAGCGTTGAAAGCGAGTGAAGGCATTTCTCCAAACATATAAAACAAAAACAGCACTTTGGTAAAAATAAATAAATAAATAAAAAATACTAAAATAAATAATAATATATTAATTAAATAATATAATATATTAATTAAATAAATATAATATATAATAATAATATATTTATTAAATTAATTAATTAATTAAAAAAAGAAATAATTCACAATTAATTGAGCCTAATTCTAACACATAGTAGTTGTGTTCAGATTCAATAGCATTTCAGTCAAACTAAGTAGCGTTCATTATTGCCACAATTCATGTACACATTTTTTGCTATATTATGTCTGATGAAGGTCAAATGGAACGAAACTTGACCTGAATAAACTAATGAATGAGAGCGAAAACCTCATTTTGAACTCTTTGTTTGCTATTAAACATGACAATTATAAAATAAAACAAAAACAATTATTGAAATGAAAGTACAGCCGAAGTCAAGGCAACACTTAAAAATGTAAGCCTTAAAAATATTAATTCAATTCATCATAAAATAATAGCAGCAATAAGAAGTAATTGTAGAAAACCACTTTTCTATAATGAAGTTCTGGGCTGCAAATGGTGCATTGATTTTTCAGCTGACTGATGTCATGTGACATTTGTTATTTGGGTTCCAGTATTTTTAGTATTAGTGCAACAATCACTTGTCACCACCTTTTATTTATCATCTTTTATCCCACATGATTTAACATTTCTCTGCCATGTTTATGACTTTCCTCCCTTAAACATGCATGTGCAAACTTGGCCTCAAACGGGACCCATCATGAACCGTTATCAAGATGGAGATACCATCAACAGCATCATCATCACATCCATTCCTTGTCCATGTCCGTGTCCATTCCTCGCTCCCTCTCTCTCTCTCCCTCTGTCCCAGTGCACGTCGAGATAGGTTTGTGCTCGAACATCTCCCAGTGTCATTTTTGCGGTTTGCAGCTAGTACTCTGGCTCCAGTTGCATAGTCACAAAAATGAGCATTGGCAGGTGTGACTGGCTACTGCAAGAGGGACAGTGAACCCATTTTTCTTGACGGTTTTACCACATCTCTCTTTGCTACCTTCTTTATGTCACAAACGTGTTTCATCATCAGATCCATTGCTTGTAATTCAATCCCAATTTAGTACAAAGTACCTGTGGCTGTGTAATCTTATGTATGCATTCAGTAATCTTTTCAAAATAACTACAGTAAAGTCTCGTTATATTGATATCGGTTATATCGAAGTACTGCTTATTACGATACTATTTTCATTTCCCGGCAAATTTCTAGTCTTTTATGATATAATTAGTTCCGTTTGTACGATACCCGGTTATTATGATAATCCGGTTACTACGATGCCCTTTTCATCTCCCGCCAGCCAATTTGGTCTGCTTATATCGATACAAAAGCAGCTTAAATCAATCTTTGCTTAAGGATTTCAATACCAAAAAAGAACACGGCGAACGGCTGCTTCCAGTCAACTTTATTTTTCACACTTCCACCACCAGAGCGCAGCACACACACTGATTCCCGCACTTCCTGGTTCACAGGTCATGCTCAACCCGCCCCACATAGCTGGCCAAACACATGCCTGCAACAGAAGAACCAACTGACATAGCATACACACCTATTCCAACAAAGACACAAGCGTACAAATACATATCATCATATGTACATGCTGGCGTTCGTGGTTTCTCTCGTGTGTATAGAACAATGTCGAGTGCATTATTGCCCACTTTTAATGCAGTTCGGCGCAGGATCGGATATATCGACAGTCCGGTTATATCGATATTTTTTCCGACTCCCGACAATATCGATATAACGAGACTTCACTGTATTTCATTAATTCACACATATTCCTTCTATGTGTTTTTTGCTCTTTCTTTTCCTATTTTCTCTTGCTTATGCTTTTCAGGAAGGTGAATAAATGCTACAGAGGTCGCTCCTGTCCAATAATTGTTCACTGCAGGTAAAAAACGTCTTCCCAAACGCACTTCCCAATGATGTGCATGGTTGTCTATTTGTTGTCTATAACACTCATTCAATGTGCTCTGACCTTTCCTTTGCTTGTGTGGCAACCGGCGCAGTGATGGCACCGGAAGGACCGGCACATACATCCTCATTGATATGGTGCTGAATCGCATGGCCAAAGGTGAGTCTGCTGTTTAGATCTCTGATGAGCGGAGGGCAAAAATTAGAAAGACTGACATACTGGACAAAAAAAGACTGATGTCCCATTTTGGGTCTCGATGCTCAGTTTGGGAAACATTGCTCTAGATTATGGCAGCAATGGTGCAAAAGGTTGTTTCCTCAATGTTTCCCAACCATGTTTTATATAAATAAAGTTCCAAATATGAAAAAAAACACAAAAGTATTTCTAGATTATCTTTAACGTGTCTTATGTGGCCTTTTCACTTTCTGCAAGCATTTCAAGCAAGTAAATACTTCATTAAATTAAATGAAAATTAACCTAGTTACAGATCTCTTCCGGGTATTAATAATTTACACCAGGGTTCAATAACTTTTTTGACTTGCACAGCCATGAAAGACAATTTTTTAAAAATATATTTACATGGCTTTCCATCCCTCGCCATTGCTAAAGTACCAGCTTGCCTCCATTTTGGACGGCATCTCTTGGCATGCATTCTTCCGACTGTCCTCCACTGGATATTCAGCTCCTCATCTTTCTTTCTTTGTGCCATCTTCTTCAGCAAAAGTGTTTGGCGTGAAGTTCCCCTCTTGACCACAAAAAATGGATGCAGAGAAGATGCATTAAAATACATAATGTTATATATTCTGATTTTTTTTTATAATTATAGTAAAATTTTACTTGAATGTGTTTGAATGTGTTTGAGCCAGATGCAGACATCAAAAAAGCCACATAGGTTCCCGACCCCTGATTTAGGGGTTACTCCTGGTTAACAAGTACAACAAAATTCTTGCACTCAAGCGGACAATTGTCAAATACTAAAAACCAGTGGGGGCTGTGCATTTAATCTTATCACACCTCTTAAAACCACTACATTAACATCGCAGTTATACAAACAATATACAATATGCGATATACTAAGTTCTATGTGAAGTATTTCCATAATGCCTCATATTAACTCACTAGCAAGATCTCAGTGTATAGACTGGTCATATATCATCTTGTTTCATATTACCTACATACTGTATTGTATATAACTCTGAGAAAAACTGTTGATTTTGTTAATACTTGGGTTGTATATATTATTTTTCTATATTGTGTATTTTGTACTGCTTAACTGACTCTGTACTCTTGCTGCTGTGCAATGCAAATTTCCCCACTCAGGGACGAATAAAGGCATATTTTATCTTAATCATGTTTAGTGTTTAGGCCAGCAGAGAAGGTTTTGCTGGCCCCTGATGGTAGTATATACAGTATTTTTAATGAAATACTGCTTCTCATGTCATTAGGCGTCAAGGAGATTGACATTGCTGCCACACTGGAACACATTAGAGACCAGAGACCCGGCCTCGTCCGCACCAAGGTACTAATACTTTGCCATCTCCTGTATGCGTATGTACAGTAAATGTAATCACTGCTTTCTTTCCTCCTCTTCACAATCAGGACCAGTTTGAGTTTGCACTGACCGCTGTCGCCGAGGAGGTGAATGCCATCTTGAAAGCTTTGCCACAGTGAACTGCAGCAATAGAGGACACAAACACGACGCAAGCCACCCGAAAATATTGTAGAGGTCTCACTTGAATAAAGTTCAGAAGAAACTTAAGTGCATCCGATATTTTATCATTTACTTGACTGAATTTTTTCCAAAACTTGTAATGTAAATGTTAAATGCGTGAATACATTTGTCAAATTGTACGACAAAATTGTAAAACATACACAGTGCCTGTGTGAATTCTGAGTTTTGCTGTACCAGAAAACTGTACTCTACTGTCTTGTTTGTGTCAGTTTTGACAAGTTTTATGGAGATTGTTTTCGTCATGTTTTTATCAGATTATGTACTTTGAACAGCGATTACGTGCGCATTGTTGCTTTCTTAATTAAATCGCATGAATCAGTTCATGATCACATACTACATAGGACGCACGTCCTATCTGATGAAAAACTCAAAAGGCTATCTATTGGTGCAGGATCCGAAGTAATTCAGCTCCCTAGCTGTCCTACTTAGTCAAAGACTGAAAGACTTAACAGGTCAGCTCTAGTCTGAGTTATGTTGAGCTGTTCTATTTAGTCATAGACTCAAAATGCTAGATAGGAACTGGAGTATTACTCGGGACTCAATCTCCTAGACGTGAGCTGTCCTATCTAGTCTTTAAGCCGATGAAGCTTGCTTACTTTGGATCCTGCACCAACTTGTCAGACTACCCGGTCAGTAATAATCACTTCCAGCTGACCTATCTAGTCTTTGAGAACTTCTGTCTTGTCAGACTTAAGATGTTCTATCAATACAAAAGACTAGATAGGACAGCTGTACTCTTGAGAGGTTTGTACAGGATCCTAAGTAGTACTTATTTTCAACACTTTGGATGCTGCTGGAACCCCTCTTTAATCAACTGACGAGGCCTACTTTGGATTTTTTTAGTCAGACTAAGAAGTCTGTCGTCTGTCTTATTAAAGACACGGAGACTAGATAGGACAGCTCCAATGTGAAGAGTTGGTGCAGGATCCAAAGTAATCCTATCCAGTCAGACTTGACTTCTATAGCTAGTCTTTGAGCATCAACTGTGGCGAAACGTCTGAACCTGAATGAACGTATTCCAAGGCATCTGCTTGCTGCAGATCACCCTCACGTTTTTGTTATTCGGTTTCTGTGCAGCAATGTGATTAATGTAAATACTTTCCTGAGATGATTGTATTTATTTCGTGTAGCAGAAAGATAAAATATCTATAAAAAATGTATTTTTGACTTGATAAATAAATGTGATGTGATGCAGCAAAAAAAAAAAAAACGTGGCTGTCTTTTTGCCTTAAAGTAAACACAACAGACAAAAACTGAAAGGAAATGCTTTATTTCCCTTAAATTAAAATAATTTTGGTATAAGCCTGTAATTGTTGGGATACATTTTCTCATAGGGTGTGCATTTTTTTTTCTTCACAAAATCAACACGAATCCTTCGATTCAGAGATGATCCAATCAAATTCCAGTCGTTCCCACTTCATTCACAAGACATCCACACTGTATAAAGCAGACTTTTGTAACATTCATCACGTAGAAACCATGGACAGGAGAGGCGTGACAGAGTGCATCATGGGCTGCCTGTAGAAGTAGAAATATGATTTATGAATACAAATCATGATAAAATGTAGCCCATGCTGCACACTTTACCGAAAGATGAGTAGCATGTTCGCAGCACAGCGCGAGCCAATGGGGTTAGCTGGTGAAGGCCTCAAAGTCTGAGTCTGCAATGGTAAGAAAGTTATTTTTTTCAAATGTACAAAGAAAGGAAAAATCAAATATTGCCAAGATCAGAATATTTTATCCAAAAACTACAATTTTCTCTTAAATCTGTGTGCTGTAAATCGAATATGTAAAAAAACTAATCAAACCACAAATGAAATATCCAACCTTTATTTGTTATTGGATTTGGAACAAACGTCATCATAGAGACAAGAAAACAGACAAGTACAATGAAAAGAAGTTACTTTCCAATGATTATTCCTTTCTGCTGATGTTGAGTCATGATGTTATCCTTTCCAGAGACTCTGGCAAAACTTTGGCAAAGTTTTAATACTGTAATACTGTATATGTCACAATAAGTACTACTTGTGTGTAAAAATGTGTCATTTCAGTATTCGTATATAGAAGTGCTTCTCAGACAATGACAACGTATGTAGAAATGTTTAATTAGCTTAGGTTTTTAGCACTTATTGAGTCAGCACCCAACAATATAGAACAGTACATCTACTATACTACAGCCATTTAACTGTAGTAATGTTTTTTTAAATACTGTCAGGTTTGGGAAATCGGCCATTAATGGAGTTACTAAGGCATGCAAAAATTGAAACCATCCATTTAGTTGCATTGCCTGGCACAAATGTATGTTGAAGCATTGATCATGTTGAAGCATTTAGTCCCAAAAGGAATATTGTTTTTTCATTAACTGGATGCATTCTCCTTATTTAGAAGCTTACACGGCATTTAATATTAGATTATTAGCAATGGAAAGTGCTGAAATATTTCATGTCTCAAAGATGAAGGTCTTTGGCAAACCACACTTGTCTTGTGACTGTTAGGAATGGAATATTTTACCGCTCTGTTTTCGGGTGGGTAGTGCAACATACAGAGCGATAACACAATCACAAGAGCTTTTACCTGGAACAAAGGCACCCTGTTGTTTTTAATTAAACACACACAAACAAAGTTTCATTATGAGTCAGGCGTCTGTGACCTGGCTGAGACGCCCCCAGCCCGCCGAGACAAGATTAGTCGAAAGGGAAGTTTGCGGATAATTGACACTGCCTCCATTGCAGGCTTATGAGTAAGTCTAAAGTTTCACTTGGACCTTGCTGGACCTGGGCTGGTGGGCTGACTGTTCTCTCCAGCGCTAAACCTTACTGTAGACTTAGTGGAGCACTATTTCACAGCTGGTAGAACAAAAGAATATGGGTGGACTTTGTGCGTGTCCAAACATGTTTGGGCTGATAATCAGTAAGTATGTGTAAAATACTATGGCACGGTCTCAACAGACCCATAAACACACATGCATGCACACACGCAAACACAAGCACACACCAGGAATCCCTCCCTCCATGTTGAATTGAACTTTTTGAAGAAGAATTTGGCAAATCTGCACACATTTTATCAAGAATCTTTAGTGTTTATGTGAGATTGAGATTGGGTTGATCTCTTGACATACAGAAAAAAAATGATAAATGTAATTAAATTGATGCAGTGCTGCATTAGCACACAATGCACAAACACTTTTTCTTTTTCATGCTACCATCACTGCTTTCCGTGGCAGGGCCTTGGGCCATCCCGTCTCCAGGTTCTGACACCATTCCCACCTGATCCTCTCTGTCCCCTTCTCCAACCTTTGTGCCACTAGTGCCTGTGTTTGGATATTGCGTCTCAACTACCCTGCCTCCTGTGTGGCCATCGGCTCTCTCAATCACAGCCCTGACCCCTCCCCCGGCACCTGATATGAAGTCTGGAGCAGCTGTTCTCTGCTGGGCTTCCATTTCTGACAAGCTGCACGCCAGCGCCATCTGCAGATCTTCATCGTCCTCATCTTGCTCACCACCGGCAATGCCTCCGTAGTTGTAGAAGGGAGCGGCGCTAAATGAGCGATGCGTGGCTGCAGAATGCGTGCCGAGACGGCTTCTATTCGTGTTGAGGGGTGATCTGTTTTGGATTGAAGGATTTGAGGGTGTTTGATGGGGTTGGCCGTCTCGCTTACTCAGCTCCAGTGCAAGTGCCATGTCATCCTGCACACCTGGGTGGGGAACACAATAAAGCCAGTTGGACAGGCACATTTCTTCACGACCAATCTGTGAACAATATGTGTGATCAATTTACCGTTTATGAGCACGGTCTTCAACACGCCATCTTCCTCGATCTCTGTTCTTTCCTGTCCGTTCTCTTTAATCCTAAAAGGAAGTACGCATATCACAAAGACAAAAGCATGGTGGTGACTCAGTCTCTGTGAATAATAGATAACTTTGGAAACTATAAACAGATTCTGGCCAAGGAATCCTTTAATCATCTTCAATGAACAATGTGTGGAGTTTGCAATGTTCTCCCCGTGCATGCGTGGGTTTTCTCCAGTTACTCCGGTTTCCTCCCACATTCCAAAATTGGAGATTGTCCATAAGAATGAATGTGAGTGTGAATGGTTGTTTGTCTATATGATTGGCTGGCCACCAGTCCAGGGTGTACGCCGCCTCTCGCCAGTAGACGGCTGGGATAGGCTCCAGCATGCCCTGCGACCTTCATGAGGATAAGCATTATAGAAAATGGATGGATGGATGTAAGGGTCCTAGTAAAAGACACATAACAGATACTTCAATGGTTTGGGACCCGGCAATGATAACTGAATTTGTATTTATTTTCATTCATTCATTCATTTTCTACCGCTTTTTCCTCACAAGGGTCGCTGGGGTGCTGGGGTACACTCTGGACTGGTCGCCAGCCAATCACAGGGCACATATAGACAAACAACCATTCACACTCACATTCATACCTATGGACAATTTGGAGTCGCCAATTAACCTAGCATGTTTTTGGAATGTGGGAGGAAACCGGAGTACCCGGAGAAAACCCACGCATGCTCGGGGAGAACATGCAAACTCCACACAGAGATGGCCGAGGGTGGAATTGAACCCTGGTCTCCTCGCTGTGAGGTCTGCGCTCTAACCACTAGACCGGCCTTGTATTTATTTATATTTTTTAATTTATAAATGGAATATTTTCATAGCGAGAACATAGAAAACTATTTTATCCTTGTTAGAGCCCTCTATACATGAAATAACACCCCTATATTGACCTTTACACTTGTATTAACTAATATAGTAGACATAATAAGAATAAATTAGCCTTTTAAGATATAAATAAGACTCATACTGGTGTGTGTTGCTGTAAATGTGTTCTGGTGGTGTGGACAGAAATTTGCTTGGCGTGGGTTATGGCCATAACATTGTGAGACAATTCAAACCTGCAATAAAAGCCTGTTGATGCGGCGATCAAGTCTGGTGCTTGTGTGTCCCACTTAACATCACAGTAACATTACTGACACCGAGTGACCGGTGTAGAATACTACATTCATCACCTCTTTGAATGAGTCTCCTGAATGCCTTAAATATAGATTTGGGTTCATTTAGACATTTTTATGTTTGAAAATGTATTAATTGATTTATGAATGAATAGAATTTAGAAAAACTATGCGAGGGAACTGTTGAGGGAGTCGACCAGAAGTCGACCAAAAGCATCGGCACACAGATTGCATTCAACCTTAGAGGTTCCACTGTAATAAAAACTATGAATTACAGCAGCAATACAACTACAATAAACAAAAAGAACAAACAAAAAGAAGATTTAAAATTGTTTTTGGCTTTGCAAAGGAGTCATGTTTCACTTATAAAAGATATTTCTTACTTCTTGGTGGTAGTTCGTTTGCCATTTATGATGCGAGTGGACGTAGACACAGACTTGAAATTGCCTCCAGCCATGCTGCCCATGTCGGGAAAACCACCCATGGATGAAAATGATGTAAATTCAGCTGAAGAAGAAGAAGAAAATCAGAGAAAGGACATAAAGATGGCCTGGAATTTGAACAGTTTAAATCAATGACATTTTTTATACAATTAACACCAGCCTCATTTGCAGCTACAACTGAGTAAGGATGGCATTGCTTATTAGTGGAAAAGGTTGCTGGTGTTATGGCTGGAAGACCATAAACCAAAGAGCACCTGTGTTTTGTAATATGCGACAATGTGATGGTGTGTGTGCAAAGTTTACCTCCTGCTGATGGGAACGAGAAGAACCGACTGGGCCCCATGCGGGAAGACGGACCGCCAAATGATGAAAATTCATCTAAGGAAAAATACAGTGATATATATAATAAATTGTACAAACTGCTTTGCTGCTTCCACAATCTTCCACAAACACAATGTTTTTAAACATTGTTACATTTTACTTTATTGTTATTATTGCATGAGCAATAAAAAAAAATGTAAAGTACATTTTGGTCTTATTACGTGACAAACCAAAGAAGCTGGCGAAAGGATCCTGGCCTCCAAAAAACTCTCGGAAAACCTCATCTGGGCTGCGGAATGTGAAGTTGAACCCTGGATAATCTGAAGGAAAGTCTGGGCTGTATGAGCCTGCATGAAAAGAAAATGGTACGGCTTGAATTCAACAACGGGGGTAAAAGAAAAACAAAAATAGTAATTAAGAAGGCAAAAGAGTTAGGAGCAGGGCTGCTGCGAGCAAAATTGGAGCTCTAAGCAGAATTGTATTCATCCGTGTATATATGTATCATTATTTTTAGTGCAAAATAACAAATTAACAGAATTTGGAACAATCCCCACTGCCTTAAAAAGCAGCAGCTGTACCATTACACTATCAAATCTAGTTTATTCCCTTTTCTTTCAAGTCTGCTGTGCCTAGTGCGTGTTTTGCATGAGCTGCCCTGCATAAGAATGAAAAAGTATCATAACATCAGAGATTCCAAAATGAAAAAAGGGGCAAGGATGGGGTAACGGAGGACAACGAGCCCTTTTATCTATACCTGAGTGTCTCATTCTATCACTTCCATATCTGTCATAGGCGTCACGTTTACTCTCTGCACAAGAGAATACAAATCATCAGTGAAAGTGCACACAATCACACAAGAAAAATGAAGAAGTGAAAGTGAAAGTGAGGATTTTCAGTCACAGATATACATATGACATGACCCACATGTCAACATGCTACAGAACTTACGGTCAGAGAGCACTTCATATGCTTCGGCCACTTCCTTAAACCTCTTTTCCGCTTCCTCTTTATTGTCTGGATTTTTGTCAGGATGCCATTTTAGTGCCAGTTTCCTGTACCTGAGGTCGAACATAAACAAATATTACTGTTGTACTACTGTTTCAGTACTGTTGTCAGTCAAAACTGAGCATTGTTGTTTTCATACAACAGGCGTGTTCAAAGCGTGGCCTGAAAACAAGAAAAAAAATGGAAAAATTTGATATTATTAAAAACTAATGTAAAAAAATGACAAAAAAAAAAGCGGTAATCTGACAAGAAAAATTAGTACTTTTACAGGAATAACGTGGTAATATTATGAGGAAATAATCATGTCATTTTAGCAGCATAAAGTTGAAATATTCAGGAAAAATGTATGATGAGAGTTATAATGTTAGGAGATTTAAGCCAGAATATTTGATGACAATAAAATTGTAATATTATAATCAAAAATAATATACTTTTAGTTTTTCATTTTTAAAAAGTTGTAATATTATGAGAGACAAAACAAAATCAAGTTATCAATTTGGGGGAAATTGGGTTGGGAGAAGTTAAAATATTACAAGAGTAAAGTCACAATACTACAAAAAGAGCATGTATGAGTGTTATTTAAAAAGAAAGTTCAAATATTTGGAAAAAAAACAACATACAAACTGGCTTTTTCCACTTTTACCGCCATGCTGAGATCCAGCTTGTGACATCACAAGGTGTCCTAACATTTGAGAAGACGCGGCGATACTCACGCCTTCTTGATGTCATCCTGAGAGGCTGTTTTGGATACTCCCAAGATGTTGTAGTAATCCACCATGTCGCCTCCTTTCACCCCTCTCGACGCCGCTCCCGGGATGGAATCTGGGACAGTTTTATTTGGAACAATGTCAAGGATGAACTTTGATAGGACAAACAAGCATTCTATCATCATCAAAATAACAAAATGTGACCATGTGGTATTAAAATCGCAGACGAGGAGATGAATGCAGTAGTTACGCATGCACCTCTAAGATCAGATCCCATGTCAGGCTTAAAAATGTACATGCACATAGATAATTAATGTCCCAAATTCAGTATCTCATTAAAAAAGTGAGCAACAAAAGTGTTTTAATTGGTCTCTTTGTATTTAGGTAGTCTGAACTGACTCCTGAATTAAGTTTTGCATGGTATTACAATTTATTGACATGTACCAAAGCATAACCTATAGGCTATATTATTGCACAATCTCTAGTTTTAATTGTAGTATTGTAGTATTATTAGTATTGCTTATTTCCATTGCAGTTTTCACTGGTGTCCAACTACACTGCACTAATAATGGTTTAGTTAACAGTATTTGGCTGTGTGAGAGGGGTTATACTGTAGTTTAAAGAGTTCCCACTAAACATAATAATAAACAGTAATACCCCTCAATCAAAAACTCCTTTGAAATGAAATATCATCTCAATACAAACAAACGCAATCGTACAAGTATGTCATGCCAACTGACTACCAGCACTGACTGGGGGGGTTTCCAAACTGATGGCAGAACCCTGAACGCAACACCGAGGCCCCTGGGAGCTTGCGTTAGTGTATTTGCAGAGCAATGGCGTCCCACTCAGACAAACCTGTACACGTTATCTACTTGAGCCTACAAGTATTAGTCTAATTCGGTGTGTTGGTGACACACAAGTACAAAAGTTAAAAGGCATATGTCTCTTCCCCCCCCAACGTGTAACCTGACCTACCGTGTCAGCCTGTCAGAAGCGGCCGTTGTTGACAGGGAGATAGCGGTTTCTGTAGAAGAGTCTCCTCCCTTAAATGTCTCTCCACCGCCCCCTCAGCATGGAGGACGGCCTTTCGCTACTCTCCGCCGGTGGCAACGCGGGGGGAAACTTGCGGTTCTTCGGCCTCGTTTTCGTCTTTGTGTGCTGTCTAAGCTGTGCGCATTACGTCACAATCAGCTGAGAGAAGAAATAGAGCGTCGAGAACATGCCGGAGTTTGGATACGTCATTAGACACGCCCCATCTACTGCAGCGTTCCATGGAACTCGTATATCTTGCTTTCGTGCCGCCGTAGGGCAAAATAAGGTGCAAGGGAGCGGGGCAGCGTACACAAATATTTGACCAATTGTAAATTAAAATGTAAAAAGGTTTCCCTGCTGATACAGAAAGGTGACCTACGTTACAATAGTACAATATCCAAACCGGTTTTTAATACGATACACAAAATATCCAACTTTCTGCAACGCAACATTAGTAGATGCCTGTTGCGCCAATGCAATTGACCAAATGATATACAAAACACTTATTATAGTAGAATCATGTTGGAAACCTAACTTACGTATCTCTAAATCCACCTGCAATTAGCACGAGTTAAGGAGTCACTGGTCAACATACTAAATTAACTTTTCAACCATTCCAAGAACTGCCTTTATTATTGCATGCAAGTTTCGTTTCTTTACAGCAGGTGGCGATGTTGTCCGCTAGACGTTGAGGCAGTGATACACTGCTGCTTTCATGGGCATAATTTTGAGATTTTAACATCAAGATATCGACTAAGAATTGATTCACTTGATGCAAAATAAAGATAGATCGTTAATAGCGGCTTGAAAATTAAAGATCTCGAAATTTAAGTTAAGTGTCGGTATATTATCAGCAAAACGTGGGCTTTTTTTCCTCTGTGGTCCACCAGGTGGAAGCATTGCAATGGTCTACATTTATATATATATATACACACACACACACACACACACACATAAAATGGTCCTGTAACCCAGATAAAATAAAATTATCACACAAATGAAGTTGTTTAAGATCTTTTAATACTGACATGTCACCATCACTGGTTACCATTGGGAATGTGCACCATCACAGCTTTAACAGATCAATACTCCTCTCCTTCTTCCTCCTCCCCAATGCTGTCAGTGCCGACTTCTTCATAATCCTTCTCCAGGGCAGCCATATCCTCTCTGGCCTCAGAGAACTCTCCCTCCTCCATTCCCTCCCCCACATACCAGTGCACAAAGGCCCTCTTGGCGTACATCAGGTCAAACTTGTGGTCTAGACGGGCCCAGGCCTCAGCGATGGCTGTGGTGTTGCTCAGCATGCACACAGCCCTCTGCACTTTGGCCAGATCGCCACCAGGAACCACTGTTGGAGGCTGGTAGTTGATGCCCACCTTGAAGCCTGTGGGACACCAGTCCACAAACTGGATGGTGCGTTTGGTCTTGATGGCGGCGATGGCGGAGTTGACGTCTTTGGGCACCACATCGCCCCGATACAGCAGACAGCAGGCCATGTATTTACCATGACGTGGATCACATTTCACCATCTGGTTGGCTGGCTCGAAGCAGGCGTTGGTGATGTCGGCCACAGAGAGTTGCTCATGGTAGGCTTTCTCAGCAGAGATGACTGGGGCATACGTGGCCAGAGGGAAGTGGATACGAGGGTAGGGCACCAAGTTGGTCTGGAACTCTGTCAGATCAACGTTCAGGGCTCCATCAAAGCGAAGAGAGGCGGTAATAGAAGACACGATCTGGCCGATGAGCCTGTTCAGGTTAGTGTAGGTTGGCCTTTCAATATCGAGGTTCCTACGGCAGATATCGTAGATTGCTTCGTTGTCCACCATGAAGGCACAGTCGGAGTGCTCCAGGGTGGTGTGAGTGGTCAGAATGGAGTTGTAGGGCTCCACAACTGCAGTGGAAACTTGTGGGGCTGGGTAGACCGCAAATTCAAGCTTTGATTTCTTGCCATAATCAACAGACAGTCTCTCCATGAGCAGGGAGGTGAAACCAGAGCCGGTGCCTCCACCAAAGGAATGGAAGATAAGGAACCCTTGCAGACCGGTGCACTGATCAGCCTGAAGGAAGAAATTAACACTTTCTTTAAAAATCGCTTACTTTCAGAGTTGTCCTTACCTAAAAATTAAGTTTACCAGCTTGCGAGTCCTGTCCAGAACCAGATCAATGATCTCCTTTCCAATGGTGTAGTGACCACGGGCGTAGTTGTTGGCAGCATCTTCCTTCCCTGTAATCAACTGCTCTGGGTGGAAGAGCTGACGGTAGGTTCCTGTACGCACTTCATCTGTGGGAAGACAGTACAAGCTTGAAACGCAGTATCTTCCCACCACAAGCACTAAATCTACAAGTTCACAGGTCCCCTACCAATGACAGTTGGTTCCAGATCAACAAAAATGGCTCTAGGAACATGCTTCCCAGCTCCCGTCTCACTGAAGAAAGTATTGAACGAGTCATCTCCTCCGCCGATAGTTTTGTCAGAGGGCATCTGTCCATCTGGCTGGATGCCATGTTCCAGGCAGTACAGCTCCCAGCATGCATTGCCCATCTGGGCTCCAGCTTGGCCAACGTGCATAGAGATACATTCACGCTGAATGGAAGAGACAGTCATTATTGGCAACGGCAACACACAAAATGAACCCCAGCCCCCAGCTTCATTGAGACAAACATGCAATCTAATTTATAAATAAAAGATTTATTTATCAATATGAAAGACAAATTTGGTGCCAATGTTTAAACTGTTTTGTGAAAATTTTGATTCAGCAACTTTTACAGAATCCTGCAGCCCTAACCAGTGGTGATTCTATACAGTGTTCCCTCGCACTCAAAGTTCACCTTTGGTGGACCCACTTTTTGAGCAATTTGTTGCAGTTTGAATGATGTTACAAGTCAAACCTGGCCCTTTAAGAGTTGCATCGTGGGAAGTTGAGTGTCACTTGCTGCATCTGCCTGCCCCACCCATCATCATCTGCCTATTCCACCCATCACCACCTGCATCCTGATTGATTAGCTGTAGACCATTGTCAATCTCTTTGGTGCTGCCCTGCCATGTTTGAAACTCTCCCAACAAAAACCCACAATATCCATGAAATATTCTGCACCCAAAAGGCAGAAGAGGATTCCAAATATCACACAAAAGCTTGAACTATATAAATAAATCTTCAGTTCAATAAGTTTTAACAAGGATACAAAAAAGCTACAGTACAGCAGGTCATGATTTATCTAATTTACAGTATGCCTTTATCACCAACCCTTTTGAAATAGTAATATCGGAACTGTGGCGCCTAAAGTGTTGAAACAAGATTCTGAAAAACATTGGCTACTTCATGGATTTCACTCGTTGCAGGCTATTTTGAGAAATTATCCCCAAACAAGGGGATACTATATATTAGGTATTAAAATAGACAATATATATTCAAACATGCAGTTTATGGCTTTTTAGAACTAGTAATTACATATGCCTGGCGTGTTCAAGTGTGGCCTGGGAACCTGGGCAGCTCGGCAGTGGCATGTTGTAGAAATATGTATTTTTAAAAGAGCAAAATGCTAAGTGTAAGGAGAATCTCACTAAAACAAAATTTATCAACCAATTACTCAGTACACATCACTGGTGTCCCTCCCACATGTGGCCTGTCCCTTCCCCCACCCATTTCAGCCGCATAGTGCTGCGTAATCCTCAGGATGTGCTGCCCCTTTTTCCCCCTATGGAAAAAAAATGGCCAGCTGAAAAACGGCTGAAAAGTAACTCCAGACCACTCCCTTTTTCCCCCCACAGTTCTTTCCATCACAGCCTCCCCCTACTGTCACGATTTGTATGGACTCCATGATCAGATTGCGTTATTATATTACACTAAATATTAGCATGCAGTTTTAATGTGGTTATATTACACCAAAAATGTGTAAAAATGTAAAATCATAAAAAAAATATATATTTAACCTAGTTGGCGACACTTAGGTTGTTTTAAACACCTTATCGTATAGCTGCCACACATTTAGTTATCTTTCAGCGACTATCCCCCAGAGACAGTAACGGTACTTCTTATCCCGGTAACGGGTCAGGTTAGCAGAGGCCTTGCTAGCATGACATAGCAGTAGCTCAGCCGGCTAACCTCCATAGCGCCAAGAACGAGAACCGGGAAAGCCGGGACAATACAAAGTTTCCCGACGACGTCACCAAAGCATGCGGTTGCTCACCATTTTGTCTGCTTGTCCTTCGAACGACGTGGAGGATTCAGACACAAGGCAAAAGTGCGGAGGTGGGGGGAGTCAGGGTTTATATATGTGGGGAAAGTGGCTGAGGAGGAGGAGGACCAGCTGGAGACCTCATCCGGCAGCTGCATTGATTGCTCACTTGGCAGAGAGGAACGGCCATTGTTGGGGGGGGACGGATGTCACCCAAAGCTGGATAAACTGTCTTATTATCTTTCACTTTAAGTGATGTAAGTAAGTTAGAGTAACTTTATCTACACATTTTTTTTTTGTCAACCTGTGTACAAGTATGATTGTTTAGGGGAATATTGACAATGACCCGCATGTGTTAGAACTATACACAGACTACAGTGTTAAGTCAGTGCACTGCAATTATGAATTGACAGTCATTTTTTTCTTCTTAAAAACCCTCCAATGGTTTTATTTTGGGGTTTCAGAGATTCAAAGTGTACTTACATTAGTCCAGGGTGTCGAAAGTGCGGCCATGGCTCATTTTACATCAGTGGTGTGGGCAAACTTTTTGACTTGCGGGCCGCATTGATTTAACAAAATTGACGGGGGCCCAGACTATATATTTTACACATATTATTCTAACAGTCCACCTGGAATTATAGTAGCTGTAAAAGTGTCATGCAACCTGCTATATGAGCTTGTGTCCCTTTTTTCAGGAGCACTTTGTAAACAGCAGACCACATCAAATAACCAAATTGATTTAAAAAAAAGCTACCTAAACCATCAAAAGGTTGGCTAAAGCCATGATGCCAGGTTGTATTTTAAGTTTCAATGAAATACTTGCCCTGTGATTGGCTGGCGGCCAGTCCAGGGTGTACAACGCCTCTCGCCCGAAGACAGCTGGGATAGGCTCCAGCACCCCTGCGACCCTCGTGAGGAAAAAGCGGTAGAAAATGAATGAATGAAATACTTTGGAAAGAACAGGCGGGCCGTATTCAAACACTTGGCGGGCCGGATCTGGCCCCCGGCTTATAGTTTGCCCACCCCTGTTTTACATTTTACATAAAAAGACAACCATGTTGGCCATACAGTCGTGAAGATCTGGATTTTTGTTTTTTGTCAAAAAATTTTAATGTTCTCCCAGTGTGAGGGTTTCCTCCCACCTTCCAAAAAAACATGCATGTTAAGTTAATCTGTGACTCTTAATTGTCCATAGGTATGAAGGTGATTGTCTGGCGACCAGTCCAGACCGAAGTCAGCTGGGCTAGGCTCCAGCATACCCTCGTGAGGATAAGCGGCACAGAAAATGGATAGATGGGAAAACTGCCTTGGTGTTTTGGTTTTCGTTGGACTTCTTGGAATGAATGATAACAGAAACCGAGGTATTGCTATTCATGTAGTGGAAAATGTCGACTTTTGCCTCCAATGTTATCAAAGGTGGCAATGATGTCATGATACCATCCTGATACTGTATCTTCCTTGTGCTACTCACAGCCAGTACTGTCTTATCTTTCTGTGGCACTTAATCTGGTACAATTTATTGAATTAACTTTGGGCATTTGCCTGTCACATACAAACTTACCATACTGTATGCCAATTTAATATCTCTACATGCTACCAGATTGTTTTTTACTAAAATTACCAGAAAATTTTAGTATCAAATTCGATATATCAAAGAAAGAAAGACAGCATTTTAATCTACAATCTTTATTATTTGTCATAAGCTGTCACATGCTTGAGTGATCATTTAAAAAAAAAAAGTATTTGCCAATAATATATACAAGGATTGTTAACGTGGCCCATGAAAGAGTTAATGCTGAGGAAATCATTTGGGCGGCCTGCAAAGAAATGCACTTTGACCCATTTGTAGATGACTGTCACACCCTCATACAGAGCAAGCAGACACACTAAGCAGTTTGCAGCTGCGGCACCTGTGGATCAGTTCGAAAGTAGGGCGGAAAGTAGGGAAGCCGTTGTTTTATAGACTTTATTTGGGTCATGTTAATTCAGCCCTGCGTACGACGGGATCTTTTACCGGTGTTGTATGAACAGGGAGAATGAGTTCAGTAAACAAAACCGGTTTCAATGACAATAGACAACATATTTGTGAACCTATACTTTTTAGTGAACAAACTTATTTTTAAAGGATACATGATCTTTGACAAACATAGACATAAATATGATATAAAATATACACCTCTCTCTACCAAGAAATGTGCAGTTATTCTTTTAGTTCCCTCAGTCACAGATTTGTAAGATAAGATTAGTGGGATTCAGTTTTTACTCTAGTCTTGCTACACAAATAAAACACTAAACAGGGCGTTAGTCCATTACTCTCTCGCTCTAGCGCTCTCACAGAGTCACAGCTGAATGGTATATAGAAACTGACATTGGAGCCCTTTCATAACTTACATTCCACATGTGCGGGGATAGTGGGGGAGGTACACAAAAGAGAGCCTTACAGTGGACAATGAGAGGAGGTTCTAACAAACAGTCAGCATTTTAATGTACATGAATCACTTGTCTTAACAAATATAAAACCTCATCTAAACTATCTAATTTATGCCAATAGCTTGTGTCTACTTGTCTTTATATCTTTGGCTCAATATTCCTCTCCTTCATCCTCATCCCCCATGTAGTCGGTACCCACCTCTTCATAATCCTTCTCCAGGGCAGCCATATCCTCTCTGGCCTCAGAGAACTCTCCCTCCTCCATTCCCTCCCCCACATACCAGTGCACAAAGGCCCTCTTGGCGTACATCAGGTCAAACTTGTGGTCTAGACGGGCCCAGGCCTCAGCGATGGCTGTGGTGTTGCTCAGCATGCACACAGCCCTCTGCACTTTGGCCAGATCGCCACCAGGAACCACTGTTGGAGGCTGGTAGTTGATGCCCACCTTGAAGCCTGTGGGACACCAGTCCACAAACTGGATGGTGCGTTTGGTTTTGATGGCGGCGATGGCGGAGTTGACGTCTTTGGGCACCACATCGCCTCGATACAGCAGACAGCAGGCCATGTATTTACCATGACGTGGATCACATTTCACCATCTGGTTGGCTGGTTCGAAGCAAGTATTGGTGATGTCGGCCACAGAGAGTTGCTCATGGTAGGCTTTCTCAGCGGAGATGACTGGGGCATACGTGGCCAGAGGGAAGTGGATACGAGGGTAAGGCACCAAGTTGGTCTGGAACTCTGTCAGATCAACGTTCAGGGCTCCATCAAAGCGAAGAGAGGCAGTGATAGATGACACAATCTGGCCGATGAGCCTGTTCAGGTTAGTGTAGGTTGGCCTTTCAATATCGAGGTTCCTACGACAGATATCGTAGATGGCTTCGTTGTCCACCATGAAGGCACAGTCGGAATGCTCCAGGGTGGTGTGAGTGGTCAGAATGGAGTTGTAGGGCTCCACAACTGCAGTGGACACCTGGGGGGCTGGGTAGATAGCAAACTCAAGTTTGGACTTTTTACCATAATCAACAGACAGTCTCTCCATGAGGAGGGAGGTGAAACCAGAGCCGGTGCCTCCACCAAAGGAATGGAAGATAAGGAACCCTTGCAAACCGGTGCACTGATCAGCCTGAAAGAAGAAATTAACACTTTTATCAATGACTTTCACACTGAGCTTTTCTTACCTAGAATCTAAAGTTTACCAGCTTGCGTGTCCTGTCCAGAACCAGATCAATGAACTCCTTTCCAATGGTGTAGTGACCACGGGCGTAGTTGTTGGCAGCATCTTCCTTCCCTGTGATCAACTGCTCTGGGTGGAAGAGCTGGCGGTAGGCACCTGTACGCACTTCATCTGGACAAAAAGAAAAGTTTTGACATTAATGACAACAATCAATGAAGTAAAGATCCAGCCAAACACCGACCAATGACAGTGGGTTCCAGGTCGACAAAGATGGCTCTTGGGACATGTTTTCCAGCTCCCGTCTCACTGAAAAAGGTGTTGAAGGAGTCATCTCCACACCCGAATGTCTTATCAGAAGGCATTTGTCCGTCTGGCTGGATACCATGTTCCAGGCAGTAAAGTTCCCAACATGCATTGCCAATCTGAGCCCCAGCTTGGCCCACATGTATGGAAATACATTCACGCTGCAAACAGAGAGATGAGTCAGATACCGCAAGCGTATTAGGATTTGATGATTATTGCATCACAACATTACCATAGTTGAGCTCTCTTCTCTGGCGTTCAGGTGTCAGTAAGAAGATGAAGTTCTTGTGCCACTTGTGTTGCACCACCTTATATACCTGCACTTTGAGGTGAGCTGTGATTTGATATTAGCTGTAATGAGAGAACCTGCTGATGGGACAATGATAAGCTCATCCGCTCAACAGACAACACAATGCAGAAGGATGTCACCACCCAAGGCATTGTGTGGGTTTTGTCCTAGTGTGTGTGTATTGTGTATGAGAACGGTACTGTGTTTGTGCAACTATTATTTTGGCAATGAAGGGAAGATAGTCTATGAGAGTTTCACACAGCAGTTTCAGATGTTTGACCTTATGATGGTGACAATAGCATAGCAAGGTAAGGAATATCTATTTTTTTCTTTCCGTCATTGATTTTGATAATGAGTTATATGATATTAATGTGGAATCTTTGGTCTACGAACTAGAATGGCACTCATTTGAACAGATACCTATTTACCTTTCCATTGTTCCATCAATGGATCCCATTGGCATATTACAAGATGATCTTGCCAGGATTCATCCTTCTCATATTAAGCAAAGCAAACATGCAAAACACTTTCCCATGCTGTACTATCAAATTGGAATGAACTGTAAAACTTCACAAAGCAGTACAATGTGGAGTATACAGTATGGCACTTAATGAAATGCACCAGAAATGTAGCAAGGCAAAATGTGGTTTACGTTATTTGTTCTGACAGTCTCCTTATTGCTGTCAGATTTTTTTTTATAAAGTTGTTGAATGGTTTAACAAAGGAAGATTTGCAATCCTCCACTCAATGTGAGTTTCAGTTGGCCAACTGTAGAGTAGAGTCACTGACTGTTCAGCTGAGTGAGACAAACTAAACTGTTGATACTGCGCATAGCTTCAGGCAGAGGCCTCTGTTCACACCAGAAATATTTCACGGTATTCCAAAGGCCAACAAGCATTAGACAATGCACGACTCTGTAAACTTGTGAGCTACAGCTTTGTGAGAAACATCCATACTGGTCGTCACTGGGCACAATCAATGTCTACTAATGAGTGGAAGAGAGAATTATGGGACATAATTTTCACTTTAAATTATATCTAATGTCAACTAATACTGGACGCTTCACTGCTGCCATAAAGCTTTGACCCACTTCTGTTGTTTGATACATAGTGGCCAACGCCCAAAGTCCCAACATCAAGTTATGTTTGAGCACATTCATGTATTTATTGTAATAAGTAAGTGTTCTAAAGGAGGAAGTTTCCTTAGGACAAAAATAGTTGGTGAATCATGTCCCATGCTGGGAAAATATTATTCAGTTGTTCTATGAGGTGTCTGGCATGCCCTTAATTGTTGTGCAACTCTGGCCTCTAGCGGTCAAATACTGTAACAACATCTAATCCTGTAAAATTTGCAGTCACTTTAGTAGATGAACCACTAATGTTGAAAGACCCTGAGGTTAAACAGCGCATGTTGTGACATGTAGGTTATTGGTTTCCTACCTTTATTGTCTGGTATTGTGTCCTTTTCCTCTTGCTTTTTATTTTGTTTGTCTTTTCAGACAATGGCCCTCCTTGAGTCAGAAGGAGCTGTTCCCCATCAGCCATCCCTTCTTATTCACCTCATCTGCCACAGGACCACGACTTCCTAGACTGACCAAGACTTCCGGTTGGTATTTAGCTTTCGTAAACTAATAGATTTGCTTGTCATTGCTCACCTCTCTTTTAGTCACTATACATTTAGACACAATGCTTCTTTTGTTCATGTTTATACACTGCAGTTTTGTTCCTGTTTTACTTGCCCTGCGATGGCCTTGTCACTGCATCCTGGGACTGTCCTCATGGCTCCGACCCCCTTGACGAGCTTTTTGAAGCTAGTCATGTTGAACTATAATACAGCGGAAGCACAGTTTTTGTCATATTTCTGTTCCAAAAGGCCTGACAAAAACTGATATGTACGAAAACCGAATCAAATAATGTAAATCCAATTAATCCTTTCCAGAAACCACAAATTTTCTTTAGAGTGACTAATTATAGTTTCACATACAGAAAACATATAAATGATGAATGAAAATGATAAATGTGCATTTCACATCACTTTGTTAAGGACTAGGAAACACAGAGATGAGTGGAGGAGATTGAACATCTGTTACAAACTCAACTTTCCAGAGTGGACGGATAGAACTGTCAACTTCAGTAGAAGGTACAATCATCGTTACACACACTGGCCTGTTATGTCTATTATTCTCCCTTAAACCATCATCATCCTCCTCCTGTCATAAGATTCAATAATTAGCTAATTGTCTTTGTGCATTTTTATGAAACCAGTGCACCACCACTTTACATATAAACAATATATTTTTTTCATTTTTTAATGCAGGTTATTTAATTGACAGTTTACGGTGTAGCACTAGTGACATCACATACACGGAAATGGTCCATTAACTGCTTCTCAAATTTCTGGTTTGACTTGTTACTCTTCTCCTTTGTTTTAAGCAGCTGAACATATAAAGCCAGAAAAAAAAGTATTTGCCCTCCTGACAGGAGTGACCGTCTGCCAGATTGTTTCCACTTTTTAAGAGCAGTTGAAAAATATCAAGATTTTACATTTTGCATTGTTGGATTTTAATGTGAAAATGGAAAAAGAAGGAATGGGAATGGGACAAAAAATGATTTGAGTAGGCAATTTATTTCAAACAAGGATGAAAGTGAAATAGGCTGTCCATCAGCTTTACCCAATGCAACAACTCACACAGTCATAAAAACAGAAATAAGATAGATGTACAAAACGGCACAGACAACATCATTCTAAACACAAACTATGTGTCAAAGGGGAGTTTGAATAGCTGTGATATAAAAACCTGGGAGCACACACAGCAAATTAATGATCTACCCATTTCTTATATCTAGACCTAGGAACCACAAGAGTGGCTAGAGAGCCTGCCTTGACTGGCTGGTAAACAGTCGGCAGGTCGGATTGGTAGGATAGAGCAGTAATGGCCTTGAACACAAACAGAAACACTTTAAAATCCATCCGGAATTGAACTGGCAGCCAGTGTAGAGATACGACAATGGGGGTAGGTAATATGGGCATATTTTGAGGCTAGCAGCACCATTGAAAGTTCATTCAAGACCCTGAGGGTTAAGGAACAAAAAAATGTTCACGGCCCATCCAATTGGCTGTATGTCAAGACACAGGACAGGAAGAAAAATGGAACCTTCATGGTCCTGCTGGGTTCCAACATTGCTGCCATAACAAGGACATCCCACATGAGATGTTTTCCACACGGCACAGTGGAGGGTTGTGCCATTATGATCTGGGCTGCTTTTTTCCTTCAATGGAACAATGGAGCTTTAGGTTGTGCAGGGGCGTCAAACGGTATCTGCCTATTTGGAGATGTTACAAAGGGCATCCCTCATGACTGAAGGTCCACGTCTGTGTGGTGATGACTGACGAATGACTTCACTCTTTTGGACCATCCTGTATGGTCCCCTGATCTAAATCCAATTGAGGATATTTGGGGAAGGGCGGAAAGGAAAGTTTACAAAAATAGACATCAGTTCCAGACAGTGGATGCCCTTCATGAAGCTACCTTCACCACCTGGAGAAACATTCCCACCAGCCTCCTGGAAATACTGATACGGAATAAGCAGCATAGAAAATGGATGGATGGATTTCTCACTCCCATTTCTTCTATTTTGCATTTTAAAAGCTCGACTTAGAACTTTAGATCCAACCATGCAAAAATTCTTGCTTTTTTTCAACTGTTTTTACATTTTGAACAGGATTGTATGCTTCAACGAGTGCTGGTAGGTTTTTAGGAGTCCATATAGAAGCGCCATTGGACTAATGAGCTGCAACCCTGTGCTTATTTGCACAATGTCCACCCTTAATCATAACACTTTAATATAAACCGATTGAGTTAGTGCAAACACTCGCAGCATGCACATTGGAGGTCTGGTGAAAGTTTCCACTTCTGCAGCAAGATCGGTTTACTATACAAAGAATTATAGCGACAGCCCCTCGTGCTCATGCAAAACAGCCTGCACGCTCACAGTGCTTGTCGAGGAGACAGGTGGGAGTGGTTTGAAGTTGAATATAGCTTGTAGTCGCTGTCTATCTGACAGTTAAACTCACTCGGACCACATTGAGGACCGCCGTGAGAGGAACCACAGAAATTTAAAGTCAAAAACAGACCCTCAACCTAAGCAGGCACTATGGTAAGTATATATGTATATTTCTTTACTGCATTTACCTGCTCTTTAATTTGAATGTTCATGTCGTGGAGGTATACAGTTATCAAAGGCACCTACTCATTCAGGTCAGCAGCCAAATTCAGCTCCGCTTTTCTGCCAATCACTGGGACAAAGATCTATTTCTGACACAAGGAGGGCACAGGGGAGAGCAGCTGGAAGTTCCACTTCATGTGGCCCATTTTTCGTGCACACTTTGAGTGGTACGGAAATGAAAGTTAAAGACAAATAGAATATTTCACTATGTGTTCCTAGTCTTGTTTCTTTGTAGCATTTTAGAGTAGTCATAATGCTTGGTCGTTATTATTGATGATTCCCATAAGGCATACATGAAGCTTGGAATTTGGGTGTGTCCCATGAAACATGCAGGTGTCAACAAGTCAGATCAACCTGAGACAGAGCAAGTTATTCTACTATGACTTTTTTTTTTCCTTTCCAACAATACACTCTTGGAAAAATAGATGGTTCTGGAAATATTGGAGTTCCATACAATAGGAAGCTATGTATTTGTTGTGTAATTGCAGTTAGTGACAAGGTTCTACTACGGTTAGTCATTTATGTGGGGAAAAACACTACTCACACACTGAGTTTTGTTTGCACGGCATAGTACAAACACAGCTTGTTAGCATTGCCAGTATTTACAGCAGTAAACACACCCTGGTCAAATCTTTTTGCCCTTATCTTTATTCATGTGTTAAATAAAGCGAAGTGTAAGGTCTTAAATAATCTTGAACTTTCTACTCTGATTGTGACGGGGAAATTATTTTTTCCAACTGACAGGTACTATTTCTGGGTCTGCCTGTCAGTGTTTACTCAGACTTCCACATATGCTACTGGGTGTCATCTTAGCACGATCGCTCTAAAATAGCTGCTCTGCAATGACCTGCATACCTGGAAACTGAGATGATGCTCATGTTAACTGGGGTCAAACTTAAGAGGACACCAGAGATTTGAATTGATCTCCTTGTGGATCTCCAACAGAGATTTAAAGAGCAGTACCACACTTTGAAATTGAGGCTCTCCGTCTGTCCAACGTTCACCATCATTTCCATATAGCACCAATGTAATTGCATCAGTGAAATAGTACTCTTGCTTGATATGTTCATTAATTCGTTTTCTACCGCATTTTCTATTGTCAGAGCCTATCCCAGCTGTCTTCAGGCGACAGGCAGGGTACACCCTGGACTGGTCCCCAGCCAATCACAGAACACATACAAACAAACAACCATTCTCACTAACATTCATACCTAGTAAAATATAACAAACAAGATCCAGATCCGGCTGATCCAGTCCAGCCAGATGACGATTATTTTGCTCCAGGAAGTTTTCTCTGAGGGTGTGTTGGGTATTTACATGGTTATGTCAAGTGAGTGTGTCCAATTGTCAAATGAACTACAGTCAGTTATTTTAGAGGAAATGGACACCTGTTCTCTTCCTTGTTTTCAAAGAGCATCCACTCGGCAGATGATACTGTTTTCTGTGCATCAAAGTACGGATTTACAGACATGCAGTTAATAATACTGGATAAACTTGTCACTAAATGCAGTGTAGCTCTTCACTACCAAAATTACAACCGTTGTAAGAAATGTATGGGTAAGTTCCTATCTAATTGGACCTTCCGAAGAATTGATCTTCCGAAGGTAAAATTCATATACTGTAGAACCAAATCAGCCAAATTTAAACAACCTTGGCCAGAAACATTGGCATCTTTGGCTTACCAGCATTTTTGGGCTTAAATGCATGAAACGGATGCTAGCTGGTGCAGCTTTCAACTCAACGGTTAGCGCTCTCGACTCTCATTGCGTTGATTGTGGTGGAGTCAAGGGTGGAGCAGGCGGGTTACACATAGACGTCTACTTTTGGATCAGAGTTGATTGTGGAGCATTAACAAAGCTGGAATCTTTCTGTCTATTTCCTTTCTTCTTCTTTCTCTTTTGAAGCGTGAATGCATCTCAGTCCACGTTGGCCAGGCTGGTGTCCAGATGGGGAACACCTGCTGGGAGCTCTATTGTCTGGAACATGGCATCCAGCCAGATGGACAGATGCCCAGCCCAAAGTCCGGCGGACATGACGACTCTTTCACCACCTTCTTCAGCGAGACCGGGGCTGGAAAGTACGTGCCCAGAGCAGTTTTTGTTGATCTGGAACCCACTGTTGTTGGTGAGTAGAGGAGTTACTGCATGTATCTGCTATCTCTGCCAGTACTTTTAATTCTAGAGTTACATTCTACTTCCAGATGAGGTGCGTACAGGTACATATCGCCAACTCTTTCACCCTGAGCAGCTGATCTCTGGAAAAGAAGATGCAGCCAACAACTATGCACGTGGACACTACACGATCGGCAGGGAGCTCATTGACTCTGTCCTCGACAGGATCCGTAAACTGGTGAGGCTTCAAAAAACCTTTTGTCCTGCAAATTGAAGATACTTATTTCATCTCTCTCTTTGCAGTCTGACCAATGCACCGGTCTCCAAGGCTTCTTGGTCTTCCATTCCTTTGGTGGAGGCACCGGCTCTGGTTTCACCTCCCTCCTCATGGAGAGACTGTCTGTTGATTATGGTAAAAAGTCCAAACTTGAGTTTGCTATCTACCCAGCCCCCCAGGTGTCCACTGCAGTTGTGGAGCCCTACAATTCCATTCTGACCACTCACACCACCCTGGAGCACTCCGACTGTGCCTTCATGGTGGACAATGAAGCAATCTACGATATCTGTCGTAGGAACCTCGATATTGAGCGTCCATCCTACACTAACCTGAACAGGCTGATCAGTCAGATTGTGTCATCTATCACCGCCTCGCTTCGCTTTGATGGAGCCCTGAACGTTGATCTGACAGAGTTCCAGACCAACTTGGTGCCCTACCCTCGTATCCACTTCCCTCTGGCCACGTATGCCCCAGTCATCTCTGCTGAGAAAGCCTACCATGAGCAACTCTCTGTGGCTGAAATCACCAATGCCTGCTTCGAGCCATCCAATCAGATGGTGAAATGCGATCCACGTCATGGTAAATACATGGCCTGCTGTCTGCTGTATCGGGGCGATGTGGTGCCCAAAGACGTTAATGTGGCCATCGCCAACATCAAGACCAAACGCACCATCCAGTTTGTGGACTGGTGTCCCACAGGCTTCAAGGTGGGCATCAACTACCAGCCTCCAACAGTGGTTCCTGGTGGCGATCTGGCCAAAGTGCAGAGGGCTGTGTGCATGCTGAGCAACACCACAGCCATCGCTGAGGCCTGGGCCCGTCTAGACCACAAGTTTGACCTGATGTACGCCAAGAGGGCCTTTGTGCACTGGTATGTGGGGGAGGGAATGGAGGAGGGAGAGTTCTCTGAGGCCAGAGAGGATATGGCTGCCCTGGAGAAGGATTATGAAGAAGTCGGAATTGACTCCTTTGACGAGGACGAGGAGGGAGAAGAATATTAGACATATTTGGTTATCATTTACTTTCAAGGACAAAAATATCTATTTATTAAATAGATAGCATTTGTGTCATTATGACAGCAGTTGTCAATATTGATTTATAACGATCATTTTCAAACTGTCTGTTGGAATTGTGTTGTGACCAAATAAATCTGTCAGCATGCATACCAGTGGAGTCATATTTTGTTACGTCTTGGTTGGATCGTCTGCACCTTCAACATGTCCATACTTATACATACTGTAGTTATACAGACGCACTCTGTCAACTTGAAAAACTCTACATTTGTTTAGAACACAGCATGTGACGTCATTAAAAAATCACATTTTGCAGAGATATAACACAGATAATGCAGAAAAATTATTAGACCACCCGTTTTTCTTCAGTTTCTTATTCATTTTAATGTTTTAACTACATTTTTTGGCAGTACAATGCTATAGCTATTGATGTAAGAACTTATGTGATTTGGGATATTATCAAGAAAAACATGGAAATTGCTAGATATCAGCTCTTATATTAAATTCCTTATTATTATCATTATATCATCATTAGGCCTTACAATGGATCCATAAACTGAAGAAACAAGTGTGGTTTAATTTATTCCACGAATGTATATATTTTTGGTTTGGTACAGCCACACAATTGACCCCTGTGTCTATCTTCAAACACATGAGAAGCTACTGTCCTGTGTTGGAGCGCCCCCTCGTGGAACTTGAGCCACATCATTGCAGTAAATGTAGTTTCTCCTGAAAATGAATTCAGAATTCAGTGAATTCACTGATATCATGGTAAAGATGCACAATGCATTTAACATGAAACAGATTAATCTACATGTTTTAAATTTTTTACAATTTTTTATTTATAATTACAATAAACATGAAATTATTTGTTGATATTGGTCCCATAATAACTTTTTTCGTTCGTTTAAAATTTATAATTCTTTTTCCATTTAAAAAGATTCGTAAAATTACTTTAGAATTAGCATGAGGCGACCGGAAGAAGCGTCCTGTCCCTTTAAATTGGAGCTGGCCGCATGTGGCTGGTTGCTTAGCAACTCTACAAACGCCGCTTTCACTTCCGGAAGTGCGTGGCTCTCAGGGAAATGGCGTACAGAGAAATGCATGTATCTTTTACAGTGATAGATACAACATACTCTCTTTGCATTTTGTGGTGTTCTCTTCTAATTGCGTACGCAGGCTTCGAAACAGCAAATAGTCAGAATGTGTTTGGTGCAAGTCAGACGGCGACTGTACCTATCGCCGCCGCTAGGGACCTAAGGTGAGTAAAAGTGTACAGTTAAGCTAGCTTCTCCGGTTGCTCTCATGAAACAAGTTGCAGCGATTCATTTCAAACCATGTTTAAGATTTACTTTGCGTAACTATTGTAGAACAATACTCTCAAAGTTGATGTTTCAAGGCAAACAGATCGCCTGTTATTTCAAACTGCATCCCACTGATGTTACGGCACGCAGAATTGCATTCAAAAAGTGACATGTTTATGCTTTAGGTCATTTGTTAAGACACCCAACCTTTATAGTTATGTTTTAAATGCATTGACTAAACACTATACTATATTAATAATATTCGGCGTCATGGACAAGAAGCTAGGAGCCTTTTTTGTACTCGCAAGTGGCTTTGAGTTAATGTGTTGCCAGATGCTACATTTTAGCGTGTACTGGGCAGGGTACCTGCAAACACTGCTCCATGGCACAGCAGTTGAAAATAAAAGGGGAAAAAACAAACCAAAAAACATTGGTCATTTTTTGTACAGCTAAATTTGATCCTAAACCATAAAAGTCAATTGTGAAGTGTCCACAAGTCAAAATATATTATTCCACTAAGTATTAAAAATCAGTGATAATGTAGTTGAGTTGATATGAATACACTTGTTATTGTATACATTTATATACATGACTTATGAACATGTTCTGCCACTGAATATGAAGACAATACACTTTTGTGTTGTGTTTTGCATTCAAGATACCTCCTGTACGATGTCAACCCCCCAGAGGGTTTCAACCTGCGAAGAGATGTTTATATCCGTATAGCATCCCTTGTGAAATCTCTGAGGAAAAACGGTGACGACTGGGTCCTCGTACTTCCCCCATGGGGTCGCCTATATCACTGGCAAAGCCCCAACATCCACCAAATCCGCATCCCTTGGAGCGAGTTTTTTAGTCTTACCAGCTTACAGGCCAATGTTCCTGTGATAGAGTATGACGAATTCATTGCAGGTAAGCCATCTGAATGTACTGTATGTAATTTGTATTACCTGCTTCACATTTTTTTGTTTCATTTGTGTATTCATTGTAGAGAATGGAGGTCCATTCGTCGATCAAGTTGTGGTCCTGCAAAATTACGCAGAGGGTTGGACTGATGGAAAATGGGAGGAGAAAGTCGACCAGCGGCCGTGCATTGACAAGCTGATGTACAACAAAGATAAACAGGGCTACTACAGGTAATGCATGGCACTCACCTGTTAAATATTGTTTGCTTCCTGTTATTTGCCATGTTTGGCGTCATTGTGGAATAACCGATGAGTGTTACCTCAATATTGTAGCTTTTCTCATATTATGTTTTCATCTGCTTCCAAGGGGATGGTTTTGGGGCTTTGAGGAGACAAGAGCTCGAAACGTAACTTGTATGTCGGCGCAAGGTCATGCCTCCATTATGGTTCCAGTTCTGCAGAAGAACATTACTGCAACGTGAGTCCTTGCAGCAAGATTATACCCCACACACAATAGTGTTTGCTGTGTTCTATATGTATGATGCTATTTATTCTAGTACAGTAAAGTCTCGTTATATCGATATCGGTTATATCAAAGTACTGCTTATTACGATACTATTTTCATTTCCCGGCAAATTTCTAGTCTTTTATGATATAATTAGTTCCGTTAGTACGATATCCGGTTATTATGATAATCCGGTTACTACGATGCCCTTTTCATCTCCCGCCAGCCAATTTGGTCTGCTTATATCGATACAAAAGCAGCTTAAATCAATCTTTGCTTAAGGATTTCAACGGCGAACGGCTGCTTCCAGTCAACTTTATTTTTCACATTTCCACCACCAGAGCGCAGCACACACACCGATTCCCGCACTTCCTGGTTCACAGGTCATGCTCAACCCGCCCCACATAGCTGGCCAAACACATGCCTGCAACAGAAGAACCAACTGACATAGCATACACACCTATTCCAACGAAGACACAAGCGTACAAATACATGTATTTAATTGTGTTGTATTCAGATATCTTTTTATCGCTTGCAATAATCACTGTTTTTCATATGTACATGCTGGCGTTCGTGGTTTCTCTCCACGAACACAGTTGGTTCTTCTGTTGCAGGCATGTGTTTGGCCAGCTATGTGTATTTATATCAGAAAGACTAGAAATTTGCCGGGAAATGAAAATAGTATCGTAATAAGTAGTAATTCGTTATAACCGATATCGATATAACGAGACTTTACTGTATATAATATTTCATATCAGGCTGTCAACCATTACTAATCTCACAGTGTAACAGATGACGGTACAGTCCTAAAACTTGTTTTGGCTCACCCCCAGCTCAGTAATGCTTGACCGAGCAGAGACTCTCCTCCATGATCACTATGCTGGGAAGGATTACTGGGATGTAAGTCAAACAATGGTTTCATGTCACACCTGTGTGACTAATGCTGCATGCTGGCATGTTTGTCCATGACTTGTAGAAACACAATACATTGTGCAAATTCTTTTTTTTTTTTATCTTCCACCTTTAACATAGACCCGCCGGAGTATGGTGTTTGCCAAGCACCTACGTGTCATTGGAGATGACTTCAGAGCAAAGTACCTCAACTCGACAGATGATGGCGACCATACTGTTTACAATGAAGACTGGACTCGCATGAAGGTGAGTCAGCATATCTAAGCAAATGAAGTAACACAGTTGATAGAAATGTTCCACTACGCATGAGCTTTACATCATAGACCAGTGAGGCTGCCAATCCATTATCAATATCTTGTTCCGATACCAATATAATTCACGTATTGGAAATTTCCGATACCACCTTCATGGCTGTCTGATCCATGAGCAATGTATGTGATTTAATACTGTCAGAAAATATAGCTAGACGAATATCAGCAAGCTACTTTGTTAATATTAATGTAGTTAAAAGAATATTAGCAAAAATATTATATTATAATATATATATGTATTATATTATATTAATATAGTTAAAGAATATTAGCAAAGAATGTCAACAAAGTAGCCAAAACGGTATCTGGGAATGTAGCCAAAAACATCAGTGAACATGTACAAAAGTGTATCAGTGAACATAGCAAAAAGAATATCTTCAAAAGTAGCAACAATAATATCAATAAATACGTAGCCAAATGAGTAATCAGTAATCAGTAAAAAGGAGCATAAACCAATCGGCGAACATAGTGAAAATATCAACAAACTTAGACAAAATAGTACTAGTGAACATATTGAAAAGAATATCAGCAAAATCAGCAAACTTAGCTCAAAGAATATCAGTAGACCTAACCAACAAAGTATCAGCAAAAGTATAAAAAACGTAGTGAAAATATCAACAAACTTAGACAACAGAGTATCAACAAACTTCGACAAAATAGTATCAGCAAACATATTGAAAAGAATATCAGCAAATGTAGCCACAAGAGTAACAACAAACCTAGCTAAAAGAGTATCAGTAGACCTAACCAATAAAGTATCAGCTAAAGTATAAAAAATCTGCGAACATAGTGAAAATATCAGCAAACGTACCCAAAAGAGTATCAGCAAACATAGACAAAATAGTATCAGCGAACATATTCAAAAGAATATCAGTAAATGTAGCCACAAGAGCAACAACAAAGATGGCTAAAAGAGTATCAGCAAACCTAGCTAAAAGAATATCAGTGGACCTAACCAATAAAGTATCAGCAAAAGTATTTAAAAAATCTGCAAACATAGTGAAAATATCAGCAAACGTACCCAAAACAGTATCAGCGAACATATTGAAAAGAAAATCAGCAAATGTAGCCACAAGAGTAACAAAAAAGATGGCGGAAAAAAGAATATTAGCAAACCTAGCTCCAAGAGTACCAGCAAAACTAGCTAAAAGAATATCAGTAGACGTAACCAATAAAGTATCAGCAAAACTATAAAAAAAAATCTGCGAACATAGTGAAAATATCAGCAAACGTACCCAAAAGAGTATCAGCAAACATAGACAAAATAGTATCAGCGAACATATTCAAAAGAATATCAGTCAAAGATGGCTAAAAGAGTATCAGCAAACCTAGCTAAAAGAGTATCAGTAGACCTAACCAATAAAGTATCAGGGAAAGTATCTGTCTCCACAAATGCACTGCAGCTGTCCTCCTCACAAACGCCTCACACACACACACACACACACACACACACACACACACACACACACCATGCCATTTAAAAAATAAGCCTTAGGGTATTGTTGTTCATTGTGATTCTACCATTTCCCTGACAGGCCAAGCTGGGCAGCGCCACAGGCGGCCCCTATCTGGGAGTCCACTTGCGGCGAAAAGATTTCATCTGGGGTCACAGAGAGGATGTACCCAGCCTGAAGGGGGCGGTCAAAAAAATCAAAAGCCTTATGAAGAAGCACAAATTGGACAAAGTGTTTGTGGCAACGGATGCAGATGAGGAAGGTTGGCGTGGTGACTGAAATGAAACCACAAGGGGGATTCTACATGCGGAAAGTAACCTTATCTGCTTGATCTATGCAATCCCAACAGAACTAAAAGAGCTCAAGAGGTTGTTACCTGAGATGGTGAGATTTGACCCGTCCAAGGAGGACCTGGAACTCTTTAAAGACGGAGGCGTGGCCATCATTGATCAGTGGATCTGTGCCCATGCAAGGTAAATGTGTGGTCAGTGGAAACGTATGATGGATGTGTATATACTATATCAATTAGTTTGGCACAACACACATTGTGCTGACAGGAAGTAAGCCATTATGTTGGCAGTTCATTTACAATGGAATGTCCATTGTATATTATATGTATTTGGTTTTTCAGTGAAAAAAAATTATTGCAGGCAACTAAAGTATTTTTTTTTTATCATCAATTTAGTTCAAATGAATCAGAAGTTATTCAAATTTATAGTGAACTAAACCTACTGAATGACTCGACTCCAGGATTTTAATGTACTTCGTTATGAGTCGCTCCTTTTGTTGTTTTGGGTGCTATCCACCCCCCCAACAGTGGCCTACCTACACGCTTGACCCTGATGTTCTTTCACAACTCTTTCTTCTTCCCCATCATGGTGGGGAGGGGTGGTTTGAATGGAATTGACTGTTTCTGAAACTGATTGTAACAATTTCCTATGCTCACTATACAAAGTCCGCACACAGTCTAGGAATGATATATTGCATACTGCTTTATAACTTGTATGATTTTACCGAGTTAAGCTAGTGAAACCTGAAAAACCAGTTAATCACATGCAATTCACAAAATGGCAGCCTGGTCACTGTTTTCACCGTTTCAATTGCTTCATCCAGATTCTTCATGGGAACGTCAGTGTCCACGTTCTCCTTCCGTATCCACGAAGAGCGAGAAATCCTTGGTTTTAATCCCAAAACCACTTACAATCGCTTCTGCGGGGACACGGAGAAGGAGTGTGAACAGCCGACACACTGGAAAATAGTTTACTGATGTCACCAATTCCTGCCACAAGTACACGCAAGTGCCAAAAAAAACCAAAAAACAGTGTTACTCTCAATGTACAGTATTACAACTGTTACTAGTTAAGAGGCGTTTAAGGACTTCAGGTGCAATCAGGTGCCAAACTAGTAGTATTTTTATTTTCATCACTTCAATTGGAATTGTGTTTCATGCTTCGTGCTGATCCAGTTTTGGAATTTTACATTATTATTATTTATTCTTCATATCCTCCATAACTGAAAAAAAAATTATGTAAGTACACTATATATCATGTTCTATGACTTTAATTTTCTTGTAATGAATTTTTTTGTTTTTCAGCATGTGGAGTCTGACTTTTTGGATATTTTGGTGGCAATTGTGATCAGTGGCTTAAAACGGGGTTACCATGTGTATAAAAATGTTCTTGAAACAGTGTTATCCTGGAAAATGTAACCCCCCCCTCCCCCTTTCAAAGTTGTGAATGAAAGTCTGTTGTCACCTTCCGTTCTGGTGGGCAATATTACGGCACTACGCCCCTTGAGGCCACCCAATCAAATTAGCATTTCTGCAACCCCAGTACAGTATACTTCTAATGGACTTTGTTGCTAATTTTTCGGACTAGAGTAGCGTTTTTAAGCGGCTTTTGGCACATTTTAAAAATACAATTCAACAAGAAAAGTGGAGGAAAAAAAAGCAGCAATTTTATGAAACATAACAATAAAAGTGTAGAAAAATGTGGACTTTTTTTTAAGCATAAAGTTGAAATATTAACTTTTTAAGTTGCAATATTAGAAAAAAGTTGCAATTTTTAGAAAATTAAATTTGAGGAAAAAAATTTTAATATGTTAAAAACGTCCTTACAGGAATAACGTCACAATGGTACGAAAACAATTATGTGAAAGAAACAGCCAAAATGATAACAATAAAAGTGTAGAAAAATTTGGACTTTTTTAAAGCATAAAGTTGAAATATTAACTTTTTAAGTTGCAATATTAGAAAAAAGTAGCAATTTTTAGAAAATTAAATTTGAGAAAAAAATGTTAATCTGTCAAAAACAGTACAGGAATAACGTCTCAATGGTACGAAAACAATTACGTGAAAGAAACAGCCAAAATGATAACAATAAAAGCGTAGAAAAATTTTGACTTTTTTTAAGCATAAAGTTCAAATATTAACTTTTTAAGTTGAAATATTAGAAAAAAGTTGCAATTTTTAGAAAATTAAATTTGAGAAAAAAATGTTAATATGTTAAAAACATCATTACAGGAATAACGTCACAATGGTACGAAAACAATTATGTGAAAGAAACAGCCAAAATGATAACAATAAAAGCGTCAAAAAATGTGGACTTTTTTTAAGCATAAAGTTCAAATATTAACTTTTTAAGTTGAAATATTAGAAAAAAGTTGCAATTTTTAGAAAATTAAATTTGAGAAAAAAATGTTAATATGTTAAAAACATCATTACAGGAATAACGTCACAATGGTACAAAAACAATTATGTGAAAGAAACAGCCAAAATGATAACAATAAAAGCGTCAAAAAATGTGGACTTTTTTTAAGCATAAAGTTCAAATATTAACTTTTTAAGTTGAAATATTAGAAAAAAGTTGCAATTTTTAGAAAATTAAATTTGAGAAAAAAATGTTAATATGTTAAAAACATCATTACAGGAATAACGTCACAATGGTACGAAAACAATTATGTGAAAGAAACAGCCAAAGTGATAACAATAAAAGTGTAGAAAAATTTTGACTTTTTTTAAGCATAAAGTTCAAATATTAACTTTTTAAGTTGAAATATTAGAAAAAAGTTGCAATTTTTTAGAAAATTTAATTTGAGAAAAAAAATGTTAAAATGTTAAAAACATCATTTCAGGAATAACATCACAATGTTATGAAAACAATTCCGAGAAAGAAACAGCCAAAATGAAAATCCTACAGTGGAGAAAAGGTTTATTATAATAACGATTTTTTTTTGGGGTTGACAAAAATTGGCCTCATATCCTTTGATTTTTACACCCCTGTCCTGCGAGACAAAACTCGCAACTGTGTCTCTAATATTGATCCGTATGACGTTATAATGCTGAAAGAAGTGGAAAGCCAGTAATACTAATATTACATAACATTCCCCCATATCATTATTACCATACAGTGTGTGTAGTCCTTGGGAAGAAAAGCTATTTTTTTGCCAACTGCGATACTTATCTTCCCCATTACCCACAAATTTAGATTAAAAATGTACATCTTATTTAATTGACTGTGTTCTTTTCTTGACTTTCTGTTGTGTGTGTGTGTGTGTGTGTGTGTGTGTGTGTATCACGCCCCAGTATGTACACAAGAGAACACATTGGATTGTTTAGTACTTCTCTCCTTTGATTCCACCCCCCCATGACACATCATTTTTTTTTTCTCAGACTTTTCCCTTGCGGAACCTGCATTCCCAACAACACTATCGGGACTACTTGTGTGTATACCCGTCATCTTTCAGGCTTTGACATGGTCACAGGAGGATCGAACCAGCAACCAGTCAGGTTGGGATAGAGACTATACTAGACATGGAGTAGTAATATGAAATACTGTGTCCAAAGTGCTAGTAATCAGCATGGCGATGGAATTCAATATAAGTTCAATATTCAACACTTCATACTTTTCCACTTGAGAATTCCCTGCAGGTGCCCCCAATTCGATCCCCTGACAAAGATGCTACAATGTTTTGAATGTGAATGCACATGTGAAAAAAAAAAAAAAGTTGAGTCCTGCGCACTCCCCATTGCACTTGTCATGTGAATGTGCAGGTGACACCCACGCCCACACCCACACCTGCACACTAACAGTCACGGCAGACCACAGGAGACGCACGCTCCAAACGCTCAACTAAGCGGATTCACTTGTTTGTTTTTTCCCGTCTAGAGGAACGTTTGTACATCTTGTGTTCTGATTTTACGAATAAAGAGGACACCGAGTGCCGAGTGGGAAAGTGTCGCCATGTTCTTACGGTGACAAAATATCCACATCGGAGTTCAAACAGGTGAGTGTCACTATTGATCAACTCGGCACCAGTTATTGCTCATAATATTATCATGGAACATGTTTCTTTGTCTTTCACTATATATTTGTAATATTTGTATTTATTTTATAATAACACCAAAATGTTTGTTCTAGTTGTAGTAATCATAATTATTTAGTACTGTTTTAATACTACATGTTACAGGCGCATCTCAATGAATTTGAATATCTTTGAAAATTATTTTTTTTTATTTTGACATATCAAGATATTGCTGCAAATTTTTAAGGTACTTTACTTTTACTCGCAAATTCCAAATAAAATACTTAACAATATTAGTATTAATAGAATAATATAAAATATATTTAAAAATATAAAAAAATAAAAATATAAAAAATTATAAAACATATAAAAAAATAAAACTATAAAAAATATAAAAAAAATAAAAATATAAAAAAACTATAAAAAATATAAAAAAAATTATTTAAAATTTTTCATTTTTAGCCAACCCACTACTTATACTTTTACTTTAGTACTTTTTTACTTCGGCTTCCAACAGTCCAAATTAGGTTTTTCCAGAGCAGTACATACTTAAAAACTTAGTCAAAAAAAAATCTATATTTTTGATGCAGTTTGATAGAAAAAATTGAAAAATATAAAATAGATGAGAGCCAGCCCTGGTGTTGTGGTTAGCGTTCCGGAAGCCTCGGGTTCGACTCTCCACTAGTAACCACCATCGGTATTCATCAGGAAGGGCATCCGGCATAAAAAGGGCTCAATCCAAAAACCATTATGTGTATCAAAAAGATCCGTAATCAGGGAAAAAGCCGAAAGAAACAAACAAAAACTCAAGACCCAAGAAAGAATTGTAGATTTACACAACGTCCGTTCATTGCAGCCTCATCCAGTGATGGCCTTCTTCCCGCAACTGAAGCTTCTTCTTTGGAAGAATGGGCTGAATAACATCAGGAAGCCGGTGAGGATCACTACAAAATGTTCATTTTGCGGACACCTTTTCATTTCCATGACGACGATCATGTGTTTCAATCTATGTGTCACTTTAATGTACTTATGTATTCACATTCAAAGGGAAGTTAAAAGCAGAAGAATGTCTGAAATGGTGTGTTTTAGGTCTGGTCGCTGACGCTGATCATTTGGCCTGTGGTCATCTTTATCATCATCGCTGTCACCCGTAGCCACTTCCCCCCACTGCTCAGAGACACATGTAAGTGGAAAAAAAAAGACCGTATTTTCATGAAGTACCCCCGTCTGTAATATAGAATATTTGAAATTTTTGTCCATGTGATACATGAGCCTGAATGCTCCCCTGATTTTATTGCATTCCGATGCCCTGCCATTGAATGGAAACTTGGAAGTTAATCAGGATAGAATAATTAATCACGTTAACATGATTACCCCGGTCATAATTAACACTCCTGATGAAAATTTTCAGACCGGTTGAATAATTGCAAGAGCCTACATTGTGCACTTTTGGATTTTACAGAGGTTCCAAGAAGAGTTTCAAAATGTCAAATTGCCAAAATGTATTAAAGTGAAATATGTTCACCAGTTATCAAACGTTTAAGCCTTTAAAACTGGGGTCTCAAACTCAATTTACTTGGGGGCCACTGGAGCTAGGGTCTGGGCGAAACTGGGCCGCAACAGGTTTTCCAAAAAAAAAACAATAAATAAATAAATGTAAAAAAACTTTTTTACAAGAAAAGCTCTGATAAAACATTCCACGGTTCTCAAATATCTTAATTTTTATTTTTCTGCACAAAATAAGATGAAAAATAAATAAACAAATCAAGAATAAAGAAAATCAATCAATCAGTAATAAATAAATAAATATAATAATAACAATAAAACGGCAAATAATAAAAAAAAACACATATAGTTGGTGGGTAGACAAATTATTTTTTTCAGATTAAAATGAACAAAGCATTATTAGAGCCCTGTAGACATGACAAAACACGACTATAGTCACATTTATACTCTTTTTATTTACAGCATATTGCGCAACTGCAGGGTCTTGAGACACATGCTAACTCGCAAACTAGAGAGCTAGCAACCTAAACGGTAGCCTTCAAGTTATTTCCTTTAAACTTAAATAGCCAAAAACTTACCACTTCCACACGGATAGGGAGGATAACTATTAACAGTTATTTAACCTTTAACATGAACATTAATCAAACGTAATAATTTTTTCTGGGTACATGATACCATACAGCATCCGTATCAAACTTGCGCGGGCCGCACTAACATTAAACTTTCATATCAAGGCGAGGGCCTCAAACTAGTGTCCTGCGGGCCACATTTGGCCCACGGGCCGCGTGTTTGAGACCCCTGGTTTAAAAGCAAAAATCTTCAATATAATTTTCTGCATAAGCACAGCAAAGTCAGACAGTCATTTTAAACTTCTTAAAAGATCCTAAAGGGTTATGCAACCATAAACTCAACTGGTAGACAAAAAAAAAATACCACTGACCCTGAGCCGGATGATCCGATTGGCTGTCTATCAAGATACGGGACCATCCACCAAATCCAACTGAACATTTGCGGAGGAACGTTTACAAAAATGGACATCAATTCCATGTGTGTTTCCTCTGGATACATTGGCATCAAGCATACTCAAACCCCCAAAAAAGTCACAGTTGATGTACTACACTGCTGATGTGGATGTCATACGACGTCATATAGTGCATAATGTAAATTCCCGCAATGTTTCAACTGGTTTTAACATTGTGATCAGGAGTGTATATAAGCATCAATGGGCAAATGAGGTTGTAGTGCTAGCCTTTCCCATTGAAGGGCTACTGATGTTTTTATGTATATATATTTTGTTTTGTATTATTAATTACCAGTACTGTAGTACTGCAAATCCCCCATAAATATACTGTATTTTCTGGACTATAAGTTGCTCTGGAGTATAAGTCACACAAGATCAAAAATGCATAATTCGGTAGAAAAAAACATACATAAGTCGCACTGGAGTATAAGTTGCATTTTTTGCATGTAATTTATTTTACAAACGACTTGACCAAAACAGACATTACAATAACAATAAAAGTTGAATAGGTGTAAGATATGCTAACACAATGTTATTCAGCTACACAAAAAATATGTAAAAAAAAAAAAAACAGTTTTTTCATTTATAAGTCGCTCTGGAGTATAAGTCACAGGAACAGCCAACCTATGAAAAAAAAAGTGTGATTTATAATCCGGAAAATATGGTATTCAACAAATCAATGTCGTGTATACTGACACGATAAGCACAAAAAATACATATATTTTGTATTAATTTTTTTTTTTAGTATTAAGTTATTTAAACTGAGATGAACAAATACGGCTCACAAGAGAATACTGTACATAAAGTTCAACTTTTTGAGTCTGTTAATGGCTTTACAATTACGAGCATTCCAATGTCTCAGTGAGCATAAATAAAAGTTGAGTTTGACAAACATGAATAATCCCTAACATGAAAAGAAAAAGGGACCTTTGGACCTTCTCCTTCATTCATCAAGCCAACTAAAAGTCAACAAAGGTTAGAAAAGTTTCTCTTCTTCGACCACAGTTCATTTGAACATTGGTTCAGGAAAGGACACTGGCTCTGTCAATTCACATCTGTTGATGTATCGACTGGCTCCACATTGGATCAATACGATTTGTCATTGGCCTGAAGCTATGCAGTACGAGCGCTCTGACCCTGTAACTAGCACACTTCCCACAACGCCGTATTGAAAGTCTTTTTCTTTGACTGAAAGGACACAGAGATTCATATGTAATTTAATATTCAGGATCTATTCAATCTGAAAAACAAGTGGCCTTTTATGACCGCTGTCCAATTGTTTGAACGTTAGAAAAAACATAAAACCACCTTTACATTCAGTCACCAGGTAATACAGTAAAGCTTTATGAAGTGACACCCTTTTTCAAGGGTGTCCAAGGTGCAGCACGCGGGCCATTTGTGGCACATGGCTGTTTTTTGATGGTCCCTTAGCACATTCTAAAAATATAATTTGAGCATAAAAGAAAAATAACTAATTTAGTGGCAACCAGTCAAGGGTCTGCTGGGATAGGCTCCAGCATGCCAGCGCAAAGTTCATTCATTCTTTTATTTTCTACCGCTTATCCTCACGAGGGCTGCGGGGGGTGCTGGAGCCTATCCCAGCCGAAAGGCATGGTACACCCTGGACTGGTGGCCAGCCAATCACAGGGCACATATAGACAAACAACCATTCACACTCACATTCATACCTATGGACAATTTGGAGTCATCAATTAACCTAGCATGTTTTTGGAATGTGGGTGGAAACTGGAGTACCCGGAGAAAACCCACGCATGCACGGGGAGAACATGCAAACTCCACAAAGAGATGGCCGAGGGTGGAATTGAACTCGGATCTTCTCGCTGGGAGGACAGAAAACTAACCACTTGTCCACCATGCAGCCGCTCCGCAAAGTTGGAATATCAAATAAATTTTAATATTATGAGAGTAATTAGGTTGACAAAATTTACAAGAAGAAAATTAAAACAGATGAAAAAAATACATGGAATAAATAAATGTCATAAATTGAAAAAATCTGAATATAAAGTCAAAATGTTAAGATAATATTAAGAGATTTTTTTTTACAATAATAAATGCATAATATTATGAGGAAAAATTATATCATTTCAGTAATGGAAATATATTTTTTTTAATATTTACAGTATATATAATTTTTTAATATAATATAAGAAACAATGGGAATAAATGTACTTAAATGTTTCATACATTTATAACGATTATTTCGGATAAAGTTGAACTATTTGGAAAATTAAAAACAAAAACCACTCCGGTTTCTTCCCACATTCCAAAAACATGCTCGGTTAATTAGTGACTCCAAATTGTCCATAGGTATGAATGTGAGTGTGAATGGTTGTTTGTCTATATGTGCCCTGTGATTGGCTGGCCAGGGTGTACACTGCCTCTCGCCCGAAGACGGCTGGGATAGGCTCCAGCACCCCCGTGACCCTAGTGAGGATAAGCGGTAGAAAATGAATGAATGAATAAAAACAAAAAAGCACCAAAATGTGGGAAAAAATGAAACACTGAAGTTGATACAAATAATGATTTCTCATCCAGATCACATGCTGTATATGAGATGCAGGTTTTCCATTAAATATAAATATAATTTCTTAGCATATTTACAGTAAATTTGTTGCAAGGAAGTACCTAATCAACCTTAGTCTGAATGGAACTCAAGCCATCAAATAACTTTTGCTCTATATTCTGATTTATTCGGACACACCTAAAAACAAATGTGTCCTGACTTCCAGGCTATGTGGAACCTCGAAACCTGCCCAGCACCGGCTTCTTCCCGTTCTTGCAGACCCTCATGTGCAACACGGACAGCAATTGTCACAACGCGTCCCGTCTGGTGAATCCGTCGACGTTGACAAAAAGATCCACAACGGATGCCAGGTACCGCATTACGGAAATGTATTCAATAATATTTCAAGTGGAAGCATACAGTGAATGTCTATGTTTGAATGCTGAGTTCACTGTCACGTTGTTCAGCGGTGTGGTGGTTTAATGGGTTTTCCAACACTTAATGTTCCAACGTGTCAACTCTTTGAAAATCAGAGTATACAAAAGTCAAATGTGATTTCCCCCAACCAATCAAAGCCAATGAATCATAATTAATACCTTAATATAACTCAGTGAAACTAAACCAAATGGGGAAAAATGTGTATTACAGACATTTCCCTGTTCTTTTTCCCTGTATTTTATTATATTTTCTATTCACATTTAACACACCATCTTCATATCATTTCCTCATAGTCAGTGTCCACTGGATAAACCAGTGTATTGTACATTCAACACACTGCTGTTGTTGGTAATCTCCTGTCATTAACACTTTAATGCATTCTTTTGTCAATAGAAAAGGCAGTTCGTGCATGTAGTTGTTCCACCTGTGATGCAGCTATTTCCCCATAGTTCTTCCCTGTTGACAGTTGAAACATGTTATGCTTTATGGAGATCTGTGAACTTTACTTTAGTTTCGTCAAGTGAGGAGAGTACCGATTAATATAACAATGTACCGTATTTTCTGGACTCGAAGTCACACTTTTTTCCATAGTTTGCCTGGTCTTTACTAATATAAGTATATCAGTAAGTACTGCTGCCTGCTCCTGCCATTCCGTATTAGGGAATGAGATCAGGAACTCGGTGAACTTGCTTGTTTTGACTCGCTGGCTTTTAGTCTTAATTTACCGTTTTCAGCTTCCGCGTTAAATACTATTGAGTAGCTGACTAACTGCTAAAGTGTCACATTAACATACCGGACACCTTCAGCTTGTGTGCTATTGTGTGGGTAATTGAACTTTATCACATACAGTTTTAAATAAATGCAATTTATAGTGGGGGTGCTGGAGCCTATCCCAGCTGTCTTGGGGCGGCACGGCGGTCTAGTGGTTAGCGCGCAGACCTCACAGCTAGGAGACCAGGGTTCAATTCCCACCCTCGGCCATCTCTCTCCCCGTGCATGCGTGGGTTTTCTCCGGGTACTCCGGTTTCCTCCCACATTCCAAGGTTAATTGGTGACTCCAAATTGTCCATAGGTATGAATGTGAGTGTGAATGGTTGTTTGTCTATATGTGCCCTGTGATTGGCTGGCGACCAGTCCAGGGTGTACCTCTCGCCCGAAGACAGCTGGGATAGGCTCCAGCACCCCCGCGACCCTCGTGAGGAAAAAGCGGTAGAAAATGAATGAATGAATGAACGTGTAACTTTTATATGTTTTTTTTCTTCTCCTCCTGACACATTTTTTGACTAATGCGACTTATAGTTGATAGAATATAGTGACTGTATATTTACAGTACATTAATTAATTAATGTATTACCTATTTTATATAATACATAATAATTTTAAACAATAATCTTGTGCTATGATCTATGTTAGTTTTGGAAAAATTGAAATGCATATTTAGTTAAAGGCTCTATTTGTGCTCCATAACTTATGTAATGTGAATTATTACTGTTGGCTAAGTATGTTAGTGCGTGTATGAATACATAAATGAGGAATTAACTTAAAGCGGGAGTTACATACCGACATTCGTGTTACCACTCACATTTTGGGGAAACGTGTTGGCCATGGCCAGCACATAGAGGAAGTATGGTAATCAAAGTTAATTGTGTTAGGTGTGCCTCAAGGTAAGGTCGTGGTATGTTTCACTCGCCGGGGGCATACAGTACGTGTGTCTGCATCGTAGGAGGTACTTGCTTCCTACGGCGGAATCCGAGTCTACAGCAGGAGGAAGTAATGCCCTGCCGTACTCTTTTGAGCTGGCTGCTTGCAAGGTTTTCCGCCGTGCACGCAGAAAATAATTTGCATCCCAGTTTTTTTCCCACGGCAAATTTTGTGCAGGATGAAACTCCACTTTAAATTTCTTTGTAGAAAGGCGCTTAATGAAAGTGAGAAAATTGACTTGTATTCACTTACTTACGTACATTATGACAGTGACATGCTGGCTCACTTCCTTTTTCCCCAATGATAAATTGTTCTGTGCTGTGAGGCCTGCGCGCTAACCACTCGGCCGCCTTTGCATTATTCTGCATTATTTTTGGTAGTGTTTTGTCTGTTGTTACTGTGTGATTTAGCACTTTAAGCCACCGTGAGTCATGTGCAATATTCATTCATTCATTCATTCTCTACCACTTTTCCTCACAAGAGTCACGGGGGTGCTGGAGCCTATCCCAGCTGTCTTTGGGCAAGAGGCGGGGTACACCCTGGACTGGTCACTAGCCAATCACAGGGCACATATAGACAAACAACCATTCACACTCACATTCATACCTATGAACAATTTGGAGTCGTCAATTAACCTAGCATGTTTTTGGAATGTGGGAGGAAACCGGAGTGGTTTTTGTTTTTAATTTTCCAAATAGTTCAACTTTATTTGAAATAATCGTTATAAATGTATGAAACATTTAAGTACATTTATTCCCATCATTTCTTATATTATGACTTAAATTTAAAAATATAAAAATGTATATATAAGGTAAATATAAAATGTATTTTTAATTTAATATTTCTGTTACTGAAATGATATCATTTTTCCTCATAATATTGTGCGTTTATTCTTGTAATATTTTTTCTCTTAATATTTTGACTTTATTTCCATAATTTTTCAATTGATTTATTCCATGTATTTTTTTCATCTGTTTGAATTTTCTTCTCGTAAATTTTGTCAACCTAATTACTCTCATAATATTAAAATGTAATGCAAACTCCACATAGAGATGGTCGAGAGTGGAATTGAACCCTTGTCTCCTAGCTGCGAGCTAACCACTTGTCCGCCGTGCAGCCCCATTTGGAATATTTTATTTTCAAAAATATAATATTTTTAAAATCTGCCCTTTAAAAATACCCTCTCAACAAATACGACACAACACAAATTATTGTGGTTTGTGGCAGAATTTTTTTTCCCCCGGCTGAACGGTATATGGGCACAAATGCTAACAAAAATAGTGACCGTTGCTCAATTCCTAATATTTTTTTTTTTAGCATTGTATGAAATACAAATATTTGCATGTGCCTCTCAGACATTGTAAAATATAAATCCATTCCTGGGAAACCATTTAATTTTATGCTTTATTTACTTACTCCAGGTCAACAGCCTCGTTAAGGAGTTCCTTATTGGCGAAGATGCTTGAAGGTGGTGACTTTTACAACTTCACCTTTTCAAACGACCCCAACAAGGACCCGGTCTTACTGACGGAGGCTTTGGATAAATTATGGGGTAAGTCTGGAATTTCAAGAAATGTCATAAATGCGTTGACTAATGTGTGGATTTTTGGCATACTGCTAAAATATTCAGAAAAAAAATCTGAATTGTTGTATTTTTTCTAAATGATACTATTTCACCATTGTGTTGTTTTATTCAAGCGATGACTTACCAACAAAACCAAAGGAATACTTCTGTCATCCACGCCAGGAATACTACTCTTACAAGCAATGAAGTGAGTAGTACTGGAACATACTGTAATAATAGACATGAACAAGGAAAAACCTGTCTGTTTCCTGGTTCTCTTTCTTTTATTGGCAACTGTTATTTACAGTAGATTATTAGACAAACCTCATGATGAAACTTTTGACTCTTGAGAAGAATTTGAATCACATAATGTATAAAAATTATTAACTGTGATTCTGGTGTCAACTTATTTTGACACTTAGATAGATATTTTGATTAATCTCCAAGAGAAATTGAAATGACTGCTGCCCAGTGTTGGTGGGTGCAGTTGCAGTCTAGTGTTAATGTACAAATTTATCGTTTATTCATTTGTGGGCACATGTTGGTAACTATGATGTCGTAATATTAAAAGTCATAAACAATGTTTTTTTATGATTAGATTCATTACTATGACAAATTATAATAGGCAAACATATGTGAACGAGGTGTTACTTTTGTATTGACAGTAATATTGGAATTATAGATAATTAAGGCTCATACATGATTGTGAAGTATTTTTTATGAGTACTAAATATTGTATTGTCCCTCCTAGGAGGCCTTGAACCAGACCATGGAATCAATGAAACTGCTGAAGCAAGGCATCTGCTCCATAATTATGGCTGTGATCAACAGAACATCAACCAGCCCTTACAGCAATGAGCTGGTCACATTTTGCACCTCCGATAATCCTGTGTGTGAGGACCTTCTCCTGTCAATCAACCAGGTAGATACTGTATGAGTGTGAGGGGTTGTATTTAGCGAATTATGTTGTATTTCAGCATGAAAGCAATTAAATAAACTGCAGACCCACCAGCAAATAGATCATAATATGAAAATTATGAAGCCCGATTTCCCAATCTTTAAGCCATTCATGACTACCCTGCCATTGAATGGTTCTCATTCTAGAATGACTGATAGATGTGTCTGTTTGTGTAAACAGAAGCCCAAGCCAAGTGTCACAAGTTAAGGTGTGACCGGCTTTTGTTACGAATCAAAAGCTTGCCTCATGACAGCCTGTCCACAACTGCCACGAGTAAAAAGGAATTTGCCGTGATGATTCCTTCCTAATTATACCAGCTTCAGGAACATCAGTCATTCAGCTTTCAGCGTGTATTCTCGCTGATAAATTGCGATAATAACACACATGTGACACGTTCCAGACAATTTTGGCACTTTTCCCAAACACAAACCTAAACCACAGTAATAGATGGAGGAAGTTATAAAAGTCATAAAGTTCACCAACAAAAACCTAGATGGCATTGCTGGAAAAGAAACCAGCTAAAAAAAAGCATATCAGACATCTGACAAAACACAACGCTGAAGCACCTAAACCAGGGGTCTCAAACACGCGGCCCGCGGGCCAAATGTGGCCCGCAGGACACTAGTTTGAGGCCCCCGCCTTGATATGAAAGTTTAATGTTAGTTATGGATGCTGTATGGTATCATGTACCCAGAAAAAATTATTACGTTTGATTAATGTTCATGTTAAAGGTTAAATAACTGTTAATAGTTATCCTCCCTATCTGTGTGGAAGTGGTAAGTTATTGGCTATTTAAGTTTAAAGGAAATAACTTGAAGGCTACCGTTTAGGTCGCTAGCTCTCTAGTTTGCTAGTTAGCATGTGTCTCAAGACCCTGCAGTTGCGCAATATGTTGTAAATAAAGAGTATAAATGTGACTATAGTCGTGTTTTGTCATGTCTACAGGGCTCTAATAATGCTTTGTTCATTTTAATCTGAAAAAAAATAATTTGTCTACCCACCAACTATATGTGGTTTCTTGTTATTTGCAGTTTTATTATTATTTTTATTTATTACTGATTGATTGATTTTCTTTATTCTTGATTGGTTTATTTATTTTTCATCTTATTTTGTGTAGAAAAATAAAAATTAAGATATTTGAGAACAGTGGAATGTTTTATCAGAGCTTTTCTTGTAGAAAATCGAAACCAAAGCAAAGTTTATTCATTTTTCTGTTTTTAATAAATGCATTTTTTTGTGTGTGTCGCCCAGACCCTAGCTCCAGTGGCCCCCAAGTAAATTGAGTTTGAGACCCCTGACCTAAACTATACCATGTCATACTAATCCCTGATTTCGGTTTTCCCCTAGTGTTACCAGAACACACCCTTTTCTCAAGACTTGTTATTTGACTCTCAAGTGAGTGTCCTCTGATTCCCAGATTCTAAAAGAGGAGCTGTTGACCAATCCGGACGAGCTGGCCAAGGTGGTTGGGACAGTGATATTGGTGTTTCAGGAGTTGCAGAACCAGAGCTCATTGTGGGAGACCCTTCTAGCTTTTCCTCAGCTCTTCTCTGGAGGGTCACTTGACGAGATGTTGGACATCACTGAGGTCTTTCTCACCAATGTACAAGAGTAAGATACTTGCAGTGGAAACATAACTTTTGTATTCAGAAATTCACATTTGTAGTGTACATACATGCCGGAGAGCCTCAGGACTGCGGAGACTGTTGATATTTAAAAAAAAGATTAAAGACACACCTTTTTTAATCAGGATTTTTACTCATATTTTTAAACTTTTCTTATGTTTTTATCTTTTTAGTCCTATTTTATGCTTTTAGTCTTTAGCTTTTAACTCCAGTATTTCCTCAGGGGGGTCCTCCACACTGGGGGCTGTGTCAGGTCTGCTAAAGGGGGTGCCATCCTTGGGTCCCTTCGACCCGGCCGGCTGGGGGTTCCTCCATTTAATGTGGGGGTCCGCCCGTCTGTCGGAGTCGGGGGGCCCGGGTGTTTGTACCCCGATGGCACGGCCTGCGGCTCCTCCCAGTGTGGACGGCCCCAAAGGTGGCATTTCCTTGATCCTCAGTGCCATGACATGTCTCCCTACTGTGTGTGATTGTGTGTGATTGTGTGTGTGTGTGTGTGTGTGTGTCTAATATGGAGGGTGGGAGGGAGGGGCTTTCTTAGTATTTGTTTTTCCTTTTAATTATGGTAATTGTTTTTAATTCTGTAAAGCACTTTGTGTTGCATGTCTTTGCAGGAAAAGTGCTATACAAATAAAGTTGATTTGATTTGATAAATGCCATGCTGTATTTTTTTAAATTATTTTATTTACGAATCCCATTATTTATATTTATTCGCAAAACTCAGTTATCGACCACTGTTTTAATAACACATTATTTTGTCATTACACATTTGATACAATGACAGTTTTAGATTTGGAATCTCAAATAATAAACATATGTGAATGATAGTAGCTTTTATGAAAATAAACTATATAACAATAAAGCTTGACTTTTTATTTTGCTTTTCTTAGGTCTATGAATGTCATCCGGACCAATTTCCCAGAAACAGCCAAGATGGTCTCTGCGGTGCATCCATTTCTAGCCGGAGCCATCAACATCATCCACTATGTTCAAAGGTGGCCTGGTAAAGGTAACTATGCAGCCTCACCTGTTTTTAAACTGTTTGTATCAACGTGACTTAACATGTGATGCAAGGAAAATTCCTTTCATGTATACTCAACTCAGGGCCATTGACGTGATCGCAACCAGACTGTTGGAGTTATCTTAGGAGATGTTTGCCGCTCATCCGGGCAGGTTTCATGACTTCATGTTCAAAGACCAGATAGACCAGATAGGAGCTGTGGTCAGATGAGACCTGTTGTACCTAGTATTGGAGCAAAACTGAGCTATAGTCAAACCAGAGCTGTCCTACCTAGTCTTTGAGAATGGACTGTGCTCTAGTCAGATTAGAGCTATCCTATCTAGTCTAACTCGAGTAGTCCTACCTAGAATTTGGTTATGAACTAAACTGCAGTCAGATTAGAGCTGTCCTATCTAGTCCAACAAGAGTAGTCCAACCTAGTATTTGGGTATGAACTAAACCAGTCAGACTAGAGCTGCCCAACATAGTCTTTGAGAATGGACTGTGCTCTAGTCAGATTAGAGCTGTCCTATCTAGTCTAACTAGAGTACTCCTACTTAGAATTTGGGTAGAATTTGGGTACGAACTAACTGCAGTCATATTAGAGCTGTCCTATCTAGTCTAACTAAAGTTGTCCTACCTAGTATTTGGGTATGAACTTAATTGTAGTCAGACTACCTAGCTGTACCTAGTCGAGAGTGGACTGTGCTCTAGTCAGATTAGAGTTGTCCTATCTAGTCTAACTAAAGTTGTCCTACCTATTATTTGGGTATGAACTAAACTGTAGTTACACTAGAGCTGCCCTACCTAGTCTAGTCTAGAGCATCAACTGAGCTCAAGTCAGACTAAGTTGTCCTCACTAGTATTCGTGCATGAACTGAACTCTAGTCAGACTAGAGCTGTCCGACAGCATTAACTGAGATCTAATCAGACTAGAGCTGTCCTACCTGGTTTTTGAGCTTGAATTTAGATTTTGTCCGAATCAAGCTGTCCTACCTAGTGTTTGAGCATGAACTTAGCTTTAATCAAATGAAAATTCTCCTACCTAGGTTTTGACCATGAACTCAGAGCTAGACGGACTAGAGCTGTTCTGTCCAGTCAGACTAAAATTGTCCTGGCTCGTGTTTGAACATGAACTAAGATCTAGTCAGAATTTGGATCTAGTCACAAATAAGCTGTCTTACCTGGTCTTTGACCATGAACTTAGCTCTAGACTCAGACTACATTTTTCAACTAGTATTTGTGCATGATCTGAACTCTCGTCAGACTAAAGCTGTTTTGGAGCATGAACTAAGAGCTAGTCAGACTTGAGCTGTCCTATCCAGTCAGACTGGACCAGTCCCACCAAGTCTTGACCATGAACTGCGCTCTAGTCATACTGGTGCCGTCCTATCTAGTCAAACTAGGGCTGTTTTTGGACATGAACTTATGACAACCTGAACAGTCCAGTTGCAATTGATTCAATGCCCCGAGTACACAACCTGGATAAATGAGAATACTCACAGGCAATCAAATGTTTGTATTTCCTTATAGATGTGTACCTCTCTCTTGGAGATGTTGTGAAGTTGCACAATAATTCATTTGATTATCTGATTGAACTGGTTTTACAAAATGTCCAGTTACCACTTGTCCAGGTAAGTGAGTATTGTTTTATAATAATATTATTATTTTTATAATATTGTGAAACAATCTGAGGTAGCCATTTTTCATTGTCTTTTACATAAGTTTGAGGTTTAGGAAAACTGCTTGTACACTAAATAAGTTGTGCACAATTCAGTCTGACCAAAGTGTCTCTTCTCCAGGCTATGGCTTTGACTTTCGACAGAGACATTGTGCATTCCTACATTTGTGATGGCAGTAATAACCCATCGTGGCTCACAACTGCATGCGTCACTGGTATCGTGGATATGGTTCTGCACTATGTCAGTCCCAACAAGTTGGCCCAGCAGGTATGCCATAATCATCCACCAGAAGCTTACAGCACTTTTGTCTTCTCTTCTGTGTATTGTGCCCACTTTACATTCTCTAATTGCCACCAACCAGTAAATCCCCACCCAGATGTACCACATAATTTACGAACAGTAACACAGAATTGGTTGACCACGGCAACAAGTGGCTGCAGCTCCCAGGTTGTACCTCAGAAGGCAACACCCAGAGGATGCCCAATTAGCACTGTGACTCCATTGTCATAATTCCTAATCGGGCGCACTGTCAGTCCAGTGTGTTCTCACTGAGCTCACATAGTAAAATAGACACTGATTAGACACGGTATTAAATCAGCCGTGTGGCAAATAGTTACATTAATAATAGCAATGTAACTAACATTGATATTAAGTTCAGAAGCATACATGTCAACATTTGGATTTGAACTGGAAAATAAGGGAAAAATAGAAAAATTATCATCTTCAATGGTGCTATTTTACTGATGTGCGTCTTTTATCTTGAGTACTATAAAGCATAATAGTGAGATATGATTAATTTTAATATATAAACTACATATGGTTTTGTTGTTCTTGTTCCTACAACCTTCACTCAAGGTGGTCCTGGCTTGGAGTAAGCATGTTGCTCCCCATGATGTTACCTTTGCCAAAGGACTGCTTCACAGTCTAATGGGAGATGGACCTCCAGGGCCTGTTAAAGGCTTCAACGTCTCAAGAACCCGGCGTAACATAGAAACACAAACGCAAAACATTGAGGAGGAGCTGTAAGTATAATGCTTTCAAGCTCCAGCACACAGATATTTTGGAGAGATATTTCCCAGACCACAATATCAGCTTATTTATGCTTTGACAGGTTTTTGACGGTTGGTCAAGTGGTGCTGGAAATCAGTGAAATTGATCCTGATTTGGAAATGATTGTTCAGAGCATCGTGAGCGTTGGTTTTCAGTCTATGAGAATAACATCTCTGTCTCTGGATATTGTTGGAGGTACAAACACTTGCACATGATCATTCTAACAAGAGATGCTTGATATTGACTTTATTAACAATATTCAATATCTTATATTGTCCAGCATGACTACCAGAATACAGATATAGACAGCAGATCTTCTCTCAAACTAATGTTGTGTAATGAACACATTAATCTTATTTTTCTCTGATGATATATATTTAAAAAAAAGCAAACAAAATAAAAAGTAAACAAGTTATGTATAGAGTCCACAGAAATACATTTCCCTTACATCGTCAACTCACTCACCATTGTTCTCTCTGTTGAAGTCCTGGTAGTGATTAACCTAAAGGTAAATGGAACACGCTCACACCCATTCTCTGGGGACTTCTGACTGATTTCATACTGAAGCAGGACTTGAAAGGTTTTGCGTAAGAGAACTTAATACACAGTCATAAGAAAAAAAACAACTCCTTTTCAGACCCGATACAAAAGACATTGTAAATAAGTGGGTGCGGTCAAAGGGTGGAATTACTGTTAAAATGTGCTGTTTTGTAACAAAAATCACAATGCACTTTAACTCTAAACGTTCCCCGGCTTTGTTTTACACCTTTATTTGCAGATGTGATGCACAATATCCTGACTGACATCATTCGACTTCAAAATATTTATCTCACTTTGCTTACAAACCAAACTAAGGCGAGCCTTTGGATGGATGGTGTCCGACACAGCGTACTGGAAGTGACCATGAAGGTATGCTTATGTTATTTGGAAGTAACATATGATTTCAGGTATGAATCTCACCTCTGGTAAAAACAGACCTGCAAACCTTAAATGCATTTTACGAGTTTGATTCCACTTGTTCCCCAGTAGTCAGTCAAATGATTTGATAATTTATTTAGTCATCAATTATTAGCTGTGTCAAATCATTAATAGATGATGACAAAGTCAACAAGTACATGGCAATAAGGTCACATAGTACATAGTACCTCAAACGCATGAACATGAATGAAGGTGATACACTCTCCAGCTGATGTTTTTTAATTTAACAGAGCCTGGCGTCAGAGTCTTTAACATGTGAGGAGGCCCTGGACCCATTTCAGTGGCTCTTGTCCACTGAGACCATCAAGTTTGAGATGTGGAAAGCAATTATCTGTGAGGACACTGACACTCTGGAGGATCTGCTGCTGATGGACTGGATGCCTTTGGTTGAGAAAGTAATACTATACCACAATTATAGATATATGTTTTCTATTTCTGCAACACATGAAAAATTCTATACCTTTTTTTCATAGGCATATGAGTTGTACAGTACCTTTACTGAAGTAGGAGAAGACCACAATGTAACGCTTCCTATGGTTCTCTATGAGTGGCATAAGTTACATACCAGCACATTGGAATTTGGAGCGTTCTTGGACAGGCTGTCCTCGGACTTGGATGAAGGTTATTGGTTGGACTGGATACCAGGCAACATGTCGACTGACATTGTTGAGACTCTTCAACAAAGGTTTGGAGAATTTTTACATACAGACAAGCCGTTTTTGAGTGACTCCATAATAACTATGGGCATTGTATTTGTTTTTGTACTTCAGTGTTTTTGTCTTCATGGTAAATTTGGGAGAAAAAATGGAGGCGAGTCCATTGTGGCCTGAGCTGAAGAGCTACTTTCACATGATTTATTGGGTTTTTAACTACACTCCTGGTGTCACCACACAGCCGGCAAATTGTGAGTGTCTTTTTTTTTTTTTTTTTGATCAGCAAATACATGCATGTTTTCAAAATTATTGTATTGCATTTTTTTTTGTAAATTTCTTTAGGTTCCTTTGACATTGAGACTCTAAACATTGATTGTGATACTGGACTGGACTGGTACAAGTTTGTTCACGGTTTCATGGGGCCTCTGATGTTACCAAACCAAAATACTCTAGTGAAGTAAGTGGCAAGATTCACTAATGCTTCACTGAATGAATGATTTCATCATTAACCAGAAGGCACTTGGTGGGATTTGCTATCACAAAGACTCTGACTGCTATTAATCAGACAAAAAACAATATCTGGTGACATAGGTGTGTTCATGAAAAACGGTGCCAAATAAAACCTTGCACTGGCTGAAATATAGGTCAGTAATCACGGCATCATGATTGGACACAACATAATTTTTTTTAGATGTTATTACAAAATCAAAAAAGAACACACTGTAGTCCAATAATATAGTGTTTCAATTTATAGCTACATATGTATAAGCATTGACTGTTACAGTTATTTCCGTCTGCCATTTCCGTCACTGTATTGCAGTTCCATTATAAGGTGACCACAAACATTTTCTAATCATTTCGTGTGGCAGTGGTAAGGTTTTGGCTTCTTTGTTTTTCTTCCACACTCTGTTTGAAACACTTTCTTCATAGACTAAGTAAATTAAAGAGACTAATAAGTTAGCTTGGTAGCTTGCTATGCTAGCGGCAGCCATCTTTTGTCCTTGCATTGCCTGCGCAATATAATGTAAACAATGAGTAATAGCGTGTATTTTCATATCTACATAGCCATATTTAGAAAGTCATAAACAGGTTTTTTATACTCTAATTACAAAAATATTCTGTTTATTAATATTGAATCCTACTTAGCGGGCTGTACGGTGGTCAAGTGGTTAGCGGATTGCCTGGCGACCTGTCCAGGGTGTACCCCGCCTCTCGCCCAAAGACAGCTGGGATAGGCTCCAGCACCCCTGTGACCCTTGTGAGGAAAAAGCGGCAGAAAATGAATGAATGAATGAATAATAAGTTAGCTTGGTAGCTTGCTATGCTATCGGCAGCCATCTTTTGTCCTTGCATTGCCTGCGCAATATAACGTAAACAATGAGTAATAGCGTGTATTTTCATATCTACATAGCCATATTTAGAAAGTCATAAACAGGTTTTTTTATACTCTAATTACGAAAATATTCTGTTTATTAATATTGAATCCTACTTAGCGGGCCGTACGGTGCTCAAGTGGTTAGCGGATTGGCTGGCGACCTGTCCAGGGTGTACCCCGCCGCTCGCCCAAAGACAGCTGGGATAGGCTCCAGCACCCCTGTGACCCTTGTGAGGAAAAAGCGGCAGAAAATGAATGAATGAATAATAAGTTAGCTTGGTAGCTTGCTATGCTATCGGCAGCCATCTTTTGTCCTTGCATTGCCTGCGCAATATAACGTAAACAATGAGTAATAGCGTGTATTTTCATATCTACATAGCCATATTTAGAAAGTCATAAAAAGGTTTTCTATACTCTATCTACGAAAATATTCTGTTTATTAATATTGAATCCTACTTAGCGGGCTGTACGGTGCTCAAGTGGTTAGCGGATTGCCTGGCGACCTGTCCAGGGTGTACCCCGCCTCTCGCCCAAAGACAGCTGGGATAGGCTCCAGCACCCCTGTCACCCCTGTGAGGATAAGCGGTAGAAAATTAATGAATTAATGAATCCTACTTAGTGCAAATTCACTTATCACTGTCGGGTCTGGAATCAATTAACCACGATAAACGAGGAATTACAGTATATCGAGTTCATGCAAGATTGAACCTTTTGTCTCATAATTTCAAACCAGAGTTGAAATGATTTAAAAATAGAATCACCTCATCTCACCCAAGACCTCGCTGTAATAACATTTTCATGCAAGTTCATGTTGTTACTAAACCACATTCCTGAGAACAATCGTCTAACTGGCTGCCCTCTGCTTCTCTCTATCTGTTCAGGTATCTCAAAGGCACTGTCAGTCTATTACAGACTGTGTTTGGGGACCTCATTATGGATTTGACAGGATCATATTTAACACAAGAAATTAAAGGTGGAGATGCGCTGTCTGCATACCTTATAAACCTGATGAAGAATCTGCACTACTTGGTATCCAACATCTCTGCACTCTCCAACCAAAACATCTCCAACCCTGATGTCATGGTTCCTCTCATTAGCAACCTGTTGGAGTCTACAGGTCTGAGTCCGCTGTTACCGTTTCTCTTCAGCAACAACCCGGTCAATGTCTCTGACATTATTGACGCTGCTGTGAAGCTTGGTAGAGGCAACCAGGATATTTTCACCTTCAATGAGACGGACCCAACAATGCCTGAACTGGAGAGGTTGATCATGAAGTTCCTGTCCTTGGAGAGTAACCTCACCATGTCTCTTTCCTACATCTTGGGGAACACTCTGCTTACCTATTCCAGCTACTTTGACCCATATGTAGTGGCGTATATCAAAGAATCATTGAAGCCTTTCACCAGCCAAACTTCATCAGGCGTTGTGGAGACCATCCTTACAGCCTTGGAGCTCCTCAAGGAAGCGGTTGATTCACCAAATGATGACCCAGCTACTGTAATCCTTTCATATATCCGCCAACTTCAAGAATTCGGGGTGTCCCTGTTTCAGTTGCGAAGAATCCAAAATACCGTGTTGCCTGATGGACAATTGAGTACAGCTCAAATTACGGACCTCTCCCAGGTTTCCACTGACTTTCTCAACCTTCTCACACCTGAGAGTCTTTACAACCTCACGCAGATCGGGCCAGATGCAGCTCAGGAATTGGTGATCCAAAAATTTCTGGCATTCCTACCACCGGAATTCCAAGAGGAAGCTGGTTTATTTTTCCAAGATTTTAAAAGTCTGCAGTATCACTTGTCCTTATGTGCAGAACGTCAAAACTGTTCTGCTGGTATCTCGGAAGTCTTCACATTCCTGGATCAAATATCCAACTTGATGCTCTCAGCTAATGGCAACGTCACAGTCAACATGGCTTTAACCAACAAGTTTCTGGAGGGTGGTGAATATGAAGATATTGCATTCGCGTTCTTCTCACTCTTCTTGTCTCCAAGGGACACTGCTTATGTTGGCGTATTCAAGCAGACGCTTAATTTCATCAGATTGGTGATAGAAACCCCAAATATTACAGTGTCCCATATCCAAAATGCCCTGAGGCAGTCAAATGTTACCCTTGAGGAGCTAAACTACATCACTCACCTTACAGGATCCGCCAACATAAACGAGCTGTTGATAAATATAATTGGTATCGCCGACATTCCCAAGTGTTTTGAAGTACAGCATAATACATCAGTGACGGCCCAGTGTATTAAGGGATTGATAGACAAGGTCAGCAACTTCCTAAAAACCATACCTGCTCTCCAAGATCACACAGACATCATTGGTCTCATCCCATTAATTGTCAATGAAACTACAACCGATGTCATTCAGGCTAATTTTAGCTCAAATGCACACATGAATGTAATACATGTTCTTAACAACACCTTAAATAATATCAAAATCAACCTACAGTTGAACAATCTGACCACCCCAGAGATCATGAATGAAATCAGAGTGATAGAAGGTCTTTTGAAGGTCGCTGCCAATCCCGAACCCGTGAATCACATCTTGAACGCCATGTCAGTACCATACTCTGAGGAAGTTACAAGAATCTATTTGCAAGTCATGCAGTGGTATTTGCAACGCCTGGAAAACGTGACCAGCAGCAGTTTTATGTCAGATCTCCTCTATCCTCTTTTCCGCCTCACACAGTTACAAGTCACGCTGCAACTGGCGCAGACAAATTTGACTATATTCATTAACAACCAGACTGTCCACTTTGTGTACCCAACGGATGGTGAAGAGGTGAGAAAAATCGGCCAAGCAACCGTTGCGATTCTTCAGCAAATTGTTAAGTACACAATAGTCACCATTCAACTGCAGAATGAGAATGCGGAAATTTTTGGTTCCGTGCCCCTGTTCAACACAACCGAGCTGCATCGACTTGAACAACAAATTCACATCTACCTTGACGTTATACAAACATGGATGAAAGAACCCAATGTCACAGAATTCTTCACCGGTATGCTCCAGTGGGGAAACTCTCCCCTGAATGTGTCCACGCCGTTAAAAGACATTCACCTCCTGTTGCAGACGTTGGCTAACTATCTCAGTGAAGATCAACTGGCTTACCTTACTATCATCACCAATATCACAAAGTCTCTGAACAAAGCTATTATGGTCTTAGAGCAACCAGGAGATATCCAGTTTGACCACCTATATGCCGCCATCATGGAAGCAGTTCAAACTTTAATGAAGATCATCACCCAAACTACGGACCCTCTGCCGCATTCTGTACAGCAAGACATCAAAGGGATTGTGCATGATACATTGGCCATTTATGTCCAAACGGACTTGAGTTATGCCGCATCACTCAACCTCACTCTCCAAATCATGAAAAGAGCTGAGAACATTGTTAAACATCTGGTTCCAGATGAGTTTGCAGTCTACTTGTTGTCCGGCCTCAAAGTAGGAACCACTTATTTTGAGACAATTGCCTCGACCAGTGGACCTGACAACTGGAATCACATGTGAGTGCCTGCTTTAGTATTAACCAAATGCTTTAGTATTGACTGAGTGCTTTTGTATTGACTAAGTGCTTTACTATCAGCAAAAGTATATTTAAATACAAGAACAATGTATCCACCCCATCCAGCCAACTTCTTCCAGCATCCTCTGCATGAATTGATAACATACAACTTTCTTTTTAAAGCATTTTGAATCAAATGAAGACGGTTCAGAGTCTTTTACCACCAAACAGCACAGCCCAGTACTATGTTTCTGTCCTCATCAACATCACCCACATCATTTTGGAGTCTGGTCAAGGTAGGTCAGCTACTAACCAACATGTTCTTGTCGCTCAAAGTATTTTTCTTGACGCTGATGTTTCATTACTCGTGTGTGTGTTTTTGATTTTTGATCTGATTTCAGGCAACAGCAGCTTTGCAAATGAAACAATAGAAATCATAACAGAAATTTTGGGCCAGGTAAGACGTCTTTTTCTGGACTTTTTCTGATTTGCACTCCATAGAGGTTACATGCAAACCAAAGGAATGCTGATTCAATCTGCATGCCATTTATGTTTTTTTTTTTTTTTTTGGAATGGTTGATCACACAGCTATGAACCACACCTGTCTACAAGCAAGGCAGATTAAATGCCACCTCAGACCAGAGACAGACAAACAATCTTATTATATCTCTTTGAGCAGAGATACAATCAAAAAGCACATTCAAAACAACACAAGTTGCTTTGCACACAACAAGTCAGCACGTAACAAATTGAATATCTTTTTTTGGACAGATTTGGCAGATTATTACACATGACCCAGGTACTCCATCTTTGGGGGTGTTTACTGATTTTGCTGCAGTACTTGAAGAAATCTTTACTGGAAAAGCAGACGGAGCAACCTGGCATAAGTAAGTTGAATTCAGAGAAAGGTTGATGATTACATGACAATATTTTATCCATATTCCTTTTGTTTTTTTTTGCCTAGGTTTGAGAAGATGTTGAAGCTCCTACTGTCTCCCCTCAGTCAAACGGAGATATGGGACGATGTCACATCTGTTGTCCCCTATTATGAAAAAACTGTAGCGTTTATGGTGAACACCACAAATGCAGAGAACAGTGAGTAAACTACTTGGCATGAAGGTCCTGCATGTCAAATAATATAATTTGACATTTGGCCTGCATATGTGGGGTTTTGGAAAAAAAAATATTATCTTGTCTTTTTTTTTGCAGTGCTGATACGAAGCCTTCAGAAGCCTCTGATGACCCTGATGACAGAAATAGCACAGTTTGTGAACTCCAGCCATTTTAACTTGTCGGAGATCTCGGAAAGAATGCAGCCTGCTATAGAAAACACGCTGCTGGCCGCTGAACAGGTTAATGGTCTTTCTTTGTCCACAGTAGAACAATAGAACATGCTGAATCACTGTTGTCGTACATCATGCATCATTAGAGATACAATACTTCACAGCTCAATTGAACAGTTGCATTTCGCAAAGTTAAGAATAAAAAAAGCAAGATAGGACACATACAAAAACTAGAATAAGAATAAATAAATACAAACATATCACTTCAAAATTGTAGTGAATTTAAAATTGTAGTGAAACTTTAATGTTGAAAAGCTGCTTTCCGCATTAGAGAAATGATGTGTTCAGTCTCTCAGTGGAGGACGGCAGTGATAGTAATCTGCCACTGAAACTCCTCTGTCAGGAAATGATGCTGTGCATTGGATTGTTCTGGTTGTCCAGGATAGGAGAGGAGCCTCCTCATGTTCTTTGCTCTGCCACAGATGTCAGGCTATCCAGCTAAGTGCCAATGACTCCCACAGGAGGGCACCAGCTACTGCAGTCTGATCAGATCTCTGTAGCAGTGTCTTGCGTCAGTCTTCTGAAGAAGTACAGATGGCTTGGAAATTTCCTGCACAAACCATTCATGTTGGCATTCTAGTCCATTTTATCATCCACATGAACTGGACTAAATACTCCCTGGTATTTATAGGTGTGAACCACCTCCAAACGGTCACCTTCCATGAGAACAGGTTCCGGGTGTGTCGTTTTTCTACAAAAGTTCACCACCATTTCCCTGGTCTTGGTGGTGTTGAAGTGCAGGTGGCACCACACTAGTCGATAAAGTCCCGGATCAATGTCGATAAAGTCCTGGATCAGTTTTCTGTATTCATCCTCCCGTCCCGTGTCGTTTGTGTACTTCTGTACATGGCAGAGCTCAGAGTAGTACAGAACAGGAGAGTCTTACGGTCAGGAAGGCTGTAGTCCATGCCACCAAGTGTGATCCTACTCCCTTCTGTGTCAGTTTGGTCTGAAGAACTGAGACTGGATGTTGGTAAAGGTGCTACAGAAGTCATTCATTCATTCATTTTCTACCGCTTTTTCCTCACGAGGGTCGCGGGGGGTGCTGGAGCCTATCCCAGCTGTCTTTGGGCCGGAGGCGGGGTACACCCTGGACTGGTGGCCAGCCAATCACAGGGCACATTGCTACAGAAGTACAAAAATCTATTCCTTAGTGAGAGATTGGTGGAGCAAGGAGACGATGGCCTCAATTACCACATTCTCCCGATATGCAAAGAGGGTTACAGAAGAGTGCACGGTGGGTCAGTTAATAGAGCAGCAGCCGCTCCGTGGTCTTCATCACATGCGACATCAGGGCTACCGACCTGAAATCATTGAGCTCACCAAGGATGTGGTCCCTTTGGAACACATCCAATGCAGGGAACCCCAAGCTGGGGTTAAAAATGAGCTATAGAGGGTCTCCCAGCCCAGCTCTCTGGGATGCAGCCTCGTTAGCGTGACACTTACCTGAGTTGCTGTTATTGTGGGTTGTGTTGGTGTGTGTGCCGGGGGTGGGGCGCAGGTTTTTTACCGGGGGGGGGGGGTTCCCCTTCTGTGCTGGTGACTTATGTGGGGGCTGCTGTTAAAAAACTGCTTTAACCGGTTTGCCCTTCTGACACACCCCTCAATGCGGGCACCTCTCTGTGCTGCTGCCAGTGATGGTCTTCATCCCTTACCACACCGCCTTTAAGTTGTTGTCCTGCATCCTTTTTTCTAATTAATAAATAAAGTAAAGAAAATAAATAAAGTCAGTTATGAGAAAATGTACAAGTAGAAAGTTGGAATAGATGGAATATTCATTCATTTTCTACCACTTATCCTCACAAGGGTCGCGGGGGTGCTGGAGCCTATCCCAGCTGTCTGGGTACACCCTGGACTGGATAGATGGAATATTAAAAAAATAAAAGCAGAAATGAACTAGCAGCCATAATTCTGTGAAAATAAATATAGGGCTGCATGGTGGACGAGTGGTTACCGTGCCGACCTCACAGCTAGGAGACCCGAGTTCCTCCCACATTCCAAAAACATGCTAGGTTAATTGGCGACTCCAAATCGTCACATTCAAGGTATGAATGTGAGTGTGAATGGTTGTTTGTCTATATGTGCCCTGTGATTGGCTGACCACCAGTCCAGGGTGTACCCCGCCTCTCGCCCGAAGATGGCTGGGATAGACTCCAGCACCCTCTGCGACCCTTGTAAGGATAAGCGGTAGAAAATGAATGAATGAAACTCAGACTGTGTGCAATCACGTGCATGTGCGAGACACACCAAACATCATTCTAACATCAAAGTTACGTAGTGCGATTGAACGGACCGGAATCTGTCTATAGTGTCCCAACTCTAAACAAACCACAACCCATTCTTCATTCTTCACCCAAACTGGGTGAAGAATGGTTGTTTGTCTATATGTGCCCTGTGATTGGCTGGCCACCAGTCCGAGGGTGTACCCTGAAGACAGCTGGGATAGGCTCCAGCACCCCCTGCGACCCTTGTGAGGATAAGCGGTAGAAAATGAATGAATAAAAAGCCAACATAATTAGCGAAATAGAGCAAAGTTCTACTACTAATATGCTTCTTTACCTACTATATCACAAAGCTATAACTTCTTAGCATATTCACAAAATATCAAAGTGGGATTGTTGCATTCTTTCATTTTTCGGTATGTGGTCCTTTCTTTGTTTGGACATCCCTAACTTACAGTACGAAGTGGGAATTACTTTCAGCATCATGCAGAAAATTATTAAATCTCTCCATTTAGTGGTGAAAAACATACTTGCTTATTGTTGTAATAGACCCATTGTGGCTACATTTTGTGTTCATTTAGTGTACATGGGTGTGTACCAACAGTGGTGATACCTGTGTGACACATCTGCTATTTGCATTGTCAAGGTGCACGAAGAGAGATGATCAGATATCCTCACTACCTTTCTCCCAGATTCTTTGTTTGACGTTCTTCTCTGTATTGCCAACTGAACTGGTTTTCTCACAACAATGTGATGAAAGACAGCACAATGCACCAAAAGATTAGCGGAGATTAACGTTGTCATATTTTGCTGACATTTCTATCAGGCGAATGGAACACTGGAGTGCAGTGAAGCACTAAAAGCCTGGGAGCCAGTCGGGGCTGCGGCCGGGTTAAACCAAATTGTCCTGGAAATGTGGTGTGACGTCAGTTTGCAGCCTGTTCTCGAGGCCTATGCTGCATACCACTATATTTATACCCACTTCAACACCAGTGTGAGTACAAATAAATCGCTGGCATTGCAAAAATAAATAATGATATCCCAAATTGCAGTGCTGATGATATTCTTACCACTTGGTGACACTGTTGACACACAGAACACTTTTTGTTCTTTCAGGACGCAAATGTGACAGAAATGGCTGCTGGCACGGCGGCTTCCCGGATTGTCAAGGCAACACGTTCTTTGTATCAAGTCAAGCGGAATCAATCTCATGCCATGGAACAGGTCATAATGGCTCTCTACAACCAGCTCATTGAGCTGCTGGGCCAGCCGCTGAGTCCCAGTGGTGAGCTTTTCTTGTTCAAGCAGCTCCAAGACATGCAGCTGCGAAACAGGTGACTACACTCATATTATGCAAGATGCATTTCTAGAGATACATTTTTTTCTTTTATAGTTATTTTTACATGCACTGCACATTTTGACACGAGTTATACACACAGCGGCACTTTTCTGGTACCTGGGGACTTATTTGTGGCCTGTTAGCACAGGGCCCCAGGCTTCTAAAAATGTATGTACCAATCCTTATACCCTAACTCGGACTCATCACTCACTCACATTGCAGAGTAGATCCCCACTTTTCGCATATGGTATGTTCCAGATCGACCAGTGATTGGCAGGATTCCACCAGTCATTGCTCATGAAAATTTTATCTTTTTAGCCTAAGTCACAACCGGTCATACAGGCTCCTGCAAGCGGAATACGTGTAAAAAAAACCCCACCAGAGTCTTGTCTTGGATTGCAAGACAAAGTTACATACTTTGCATGTCTTTGTGCATCGTCCATGTGTAATTTTATTTTTTTCAGATTTGGGCAAAATTTCCATTTTTTTAAGAGACAAAACAAAAAAATCAATGCAGGGATTTGCAGAATTACGAAAATTGCACGGCCAAAAAGTCTGGTTGTGACCTATGCTTTTGACACACGGTTCACTCCTCCAAACCCTACTACCTGCTTCTCGTTGCCCTCCAATTTCGGATCAACATTTGCAATAAAAGTCAAACACTTTTTTTTGGATTAGCTCTATCTCCAGAACCCTCTCTTCAATTGCTATTGTTCACTAGCGACTATTATTAATACATTTTTTGGGGGAAAAATTATCTGTTCTATCAATCATGATTACATTTAATAAATTAAAATGTGTTTAATCAATACATATTTGTGTTTTACATACACACTGATGACAGAACAGTACATGAAGAAGGATGTCATAGATTTTCCCACCTCCGTCTAATCTTTAAAGATTTTGAGTACATTTCAACTTGACGAGTTAAGCTAAAGTCTTTTTGCCAACATTCAGGTAGTCAAGACGTCCTCTTAGAATGGATTTCCTCGTTCGTGCGCCAACTGCAATAATGAGCTTGGTATGTTGATAAGGATAACATTCTGCATATTGCCGCGACTCAATTAGAGACAGCTTACACCAGCTACATATCAGGATTTAATATCAGGACTAGAAAGGGGAAATTATCATCTGTATGAATACATGAATATGAGAAATATTACTTCTGGCAAAAATGGAGATGATAGATCTGTTTTGGATTCAAGACAAACCCAACTGTTTCTACATATATCGTCTCAGTCGTGTTTTTAGCAACTTTTTCCCATCTGCACTTTTTCTCCTTCACAGTTTGTCCTCCATTCAAATGCTCTCAGACGAGTTGCATAAAGTGGCACCCATGCTTTGGTCGTGCGTGGATTCGATGGATAGAGCGCTATACCACATCCTGAACAACTCCCATCACCTTCAAGACTCCGACACATCGCATGCTATCTTCAGCGAGGCAGCGATCATCCTCCTCTCCTGTGCAAACATCACCTCAGAGGAAGTGCTCTCATTGATAGAGGGCGACTTATCTTGGCTCATCAAAGGACCTCGCTCTGACATGAGAAGGAATGCTCTTCAAACCTTCATCCGTATGACGGTATCTGGGAATGACTCGATGCTTTACGAAGTCCTGGAGCAGTTTATGGCCTCCGACGCTGCAATGTTACTAATACAGAAAGTGGTTGAAATGTCCGAATGGTTGGCGTCAACAGAAGCGTCTGGGTTAGAACTGCTCACAGAAGCTCTACCAAAAATATCGGAACTCCTCAAGCCTTTATTGTCGATGCTGACTCAGATTGGCGTGGATTTGCCAGAGAGTACAGAGCTGGTTGAAGATCTAGCGGAAAACATCATTGCAATGCTGAGGCAGTTGTTAAGCAGTGGTCTTTTCACCCCCATGGACCACCATCAAGGGGAAGATATTGGGGATAGGGGTACTACCTACAGACACAAACGCGAGGCACCGATGCTCCCTCAAAGGGACCTTGTGAATGACTTCAGTGACTTGCTCTATATAGACTACCCAGCAATGTTCAGAGCCATCTCGGCTCCTTTAACCCCAGAAGAAATGATGGAGACAGCTCATGTGTTTTTTGCCAATCCTGATCTAAACATAGTAGTAAAGGGAACAACCAGCGACATGCCGTGGGTTCGGAACGGCTCATGGGAAAACACAATCGATGCCGCCCTCGGGATCCTCTCGTACGCCACTCTACCCAACAGTTCTCTGATGTAAGTACCACTGGATACTATATCCTAAAATGACTTATTTTATACAGTGCAGCACTCCAAAAAACATGTCATCTGTTTTTTTAAATCTTCATAGGTCATATCTGGATGTGTTGAGGGATGCTGTGGCTTTGCTCCCTGATAGCCTTCCATTCATATCTGTGCTTCAAAATATCACCAGAGTGCTTGCCAGTGAATCTCAAGGTAACTTTACCCTGTTCCGGGGTCTCTGCAGGTTCCAACAAGCAAAATTTGAAAACTTTTTAAAAAGTTCACGAGTAGAATTAACATCCATTGTGGCAAAAAAGTGCAAAAAAGTTTGAATTTATTCACAGCTTTTTCACAATGAAAGAAAAAATTCTTAACCTAACTAAATTATCTACAATATGTAGATACATAAGTAAGTGATTTGGCCTTGGTTTGGGCTTTTGTTAGGTTTACATGTTGTTGTGCTCAATTGGTTGCACTGGTACTTTAGTTCTGTTTTGTAGTTAGGCTCAAAAAGGGAAACATTTCATGCATTCATTCATTTTTTTACCGCTTATCCTCAAGAAGGTCGCAGGGGTGCTGGAGCCTATCCCAGCTGTTTTCTTGCGAGAGGCGGGGTACACCCTGGACTGGTCACCAGCCAATCACAGGGCACATATAGACAGACAAACAACCATTCACACTCACATTCATACCTATGGACAATTTGGAGTTACCAATTAACCTAGCATGTTTTTGGAATGGGGGAGGAAACCGGAGTCCCCGGAGAAAACCCACACATGCACGGGAGGCCTGCGCACTCACCACTTAAGCGCCGTGCAGCCCATATTTTATGCATTTGTTTTAAATTAAAATATTTTTAAGATAACTTTATACATTTCAAGGCAGGGTTTTTTAAAGACTTTTTAAGGGTTTTAACGACACTGTGGATACCCTGTGTTCACATGGATTCAAACTAGGGATGATCCGATTAGGGTTTTATGTTGATACCGATAATCCATGTGTTAAAAAATCGTGCCGATACCGATATCACATACATGGAGTGTAAATGCTCTACTGGCTATATTAGGGGTCACCAAGGTTTTTTTTGTGAGAGCTACTTTTACAAAATGAAAATGAAAAAGAGCTGCTAATTTTGGTAACATTTATTTTCATAGCTTATTTCAAGCCAAACAAAACCAATATGCTTGTTTTACCAGCACATAAACAAAATGCTGGTATCCACAACTCACATTTTTATTTCACAATGCATTTATTTCTAGTCTTGTCCTGAATGAAAAGCAGAATGAAATGGCTTATTTTCTGTTATTGGTTATTTGTTTGTTTTTTAATATCCAAATTTGATTGATGATTTCATTTTTGCTTATTTTTTTTCAAGTTTCAAAATTTTTGTCAAACCCTCTCTGAAAGTGTCAAGTGAGTTTTATACTCACTACTAATGAAGTGTCTGGCCATTGAACATTTACCGTCACAGACGTCAAGAGAATATCTCCTGCTGGCTTCAAAATAGATAAAAGATGAGACAGGTTCTTTGAGAATAATGAGAGGTACACTTTAATAAAACGTGCACGTAAGGAGACAAATCAAACCATAACAGACAGCTTTTAGAGAAAATGTCTGACTATTCATGCGAAAGATATCGGGCACCACGTATGCGAGGGACAGAGTTGTTGAAGGACAGACTCACATGCCGAGACACTCAAGTCTAGCGTATATTCTGCACTACAAGGCACTCTTAAAAGCCTTTAATTTCCTCAAAAATCAACAAAGTGCCTTATAATCTGGTGTTCTTTATGTGTGCAGTGTGAATGTGTGAGTTCAAAGTCTGTAAAAAATGTTGTTATGCTACTTCGGTAAGCACTCTACTTGATTGAGTGATTCTCTTCACTACTGTGAAAAACCAAGTAAACCAAAATAATCACAAACTTTGGGTCATACTGATGACTTATTATTGTCTTATTTACACGATGCATTTATCTGTAACTGTTTAAAGCTGCAAAACCATTGGGATAAGGTATCTGCTTTAACTGCTTGCTGAACAGCCACCTAACAACAAGAGTGACTCTGACAATGATGAGAGGGAACCTGGCATGTTTGATGGTGAAATTGTCCAGCTGTTCGATTCAGATACAGAAGATGAGGACTTGCGGGATTTGTGGGAGAAGATTAATTTTAAAAAATTGGTCATGTATTGTTATATAGCAGGATACAACTCATTGTTTTGCTTCCGTTGGCTTTTTTTTGTAGACCGTTTAGTGCTCTGGGGTTCATACATACAGTAATTAACCACAAAAATATTCAAGTGGAGGGTGTTGAGAACATGCAAATTCCACCCAGAGATGCCCACGCAGGATATGAACCCACAAAACATATTTTCCTAACAACAGATCTCGGACCTTGTTGTTTTTTCAATGCAACATTAGTTGTGTGCATGCCTGTAGTGGATCTCAATATGGGGATACAAAAAATACCACCTTATTCCATCTTAGCTTGATCTTCCAAAGAGCCCAAGGCCACATGCCGCTTCTCCAGCCGAAAGCTGCTCAGCACCTTTTAAAAAATCTCGTTAGTAAAGTCGAATTCCAACAATTATCTTGTCCACCCTCGCTAAACAGTTCACCTCTAACTCACACACTAAAGTGCACATCTATGACCTCCTCTTTAATTGCTGTCTGGGCTCGTGAGATAATTGTTCAACAGAGCCGCCTCACATTAGCGGCAGCACACCCACTCATATTTACTAGCTCATTCACACACACACACGCACACATGCATACTTTGAAGTGTTGTAATTGCCAAAGCCTCAAGGTGTTGAACAGCATGAAATCAAACATTGCCATTGTCTAATTTGAGTCTAATTACACATTGTGGTGTTGTCAGTTTTGTTTTAATTCAATAGATCATTCAGACCTGCTGACCCTCTTTATTCACAAGTATTTTCTACTATTTGCAGCTTTACCAGAGCTCCATCCATCCATTTTGTAGGTATGCTGGAGCCTATCCCAGTGGTACACCACGGACTGGTCGCCAGCCAATCACAGGGCACATATAGACAAACAACCATTCACACTCACATTCGTACATATGGACAATTTGGAGTCGCCAATTAACCTAGCATGTTTTTGGAATGTGGGAGGAAACCGGAGTACCCGGAGAAAACTCCACACAGAGATGTCCAAGTGGAGAATCGAACCCAGGTTCTGGGTTCCTGACTGTGTGGCCTACATGCTAACCACTCGATCAGCATGCAGCCCAGAGCTTCAATATCATCTTACTTTTTTTTTTTTAGAGATGTGCACAAAATCAATTATCATTGACTTATCACTAATCAATATCTTTATCAGAAGAAAAAAAACGATACAATACAATATGAACCGATATCTAATTTTTATGCCAATACTGGCCCTTACAAGACCCTTTTTTCTCCTTGTCATTTGTGTTTCCTCATTACAGAGAACCTTGATCACTTACAAGAGACTTTCCAGACAGCTGAGCTGCTTTTCCAGACCGACATCAGAGATCCGCTTTTCACAGAACATCTTGATCTCCTGACATCCCAGGTCTCCTTAAACACATGAGAATATTTACATATTCATTGAGCTCCAGTGGATGGGTGGTAAATTATGACCAAAATATATCATACGTTGGTTGGTTGCAGGTGTGCATAGTAGAGGATACTGCATCTCTACGTTACCTCTTGGAAGTCATCTCATTAGAGCCCGGTCAGCTCTGTCACATTGTCCTACCTGGTCTGAAAACTCTGCTGGAAGGTCTGCTGGTCAACACGACAGACTTGAATGATGCCCTCTTCCAGACCATCATTGGAGACCCGAGCACCTTTGACCAGAGGACAGACTGGTACAGCATTGTGCATGTTCTGAAATTTTTTTCTGTAGGTCTGTATGTGTAGTGTATAGGGAAGAGTAGCTACCACAAAGTTACCCAGCATGCCTTGCGGCTTGAAACTACAGTTATATATTTTGAAAGATTTTGAAAGATTTTGAAAGATGGCACTTGAGTGTTAAATTTTCTGCAGTTTTCCCCGAAAGTAGTGTGTTATTAAATATTTTGTTGCGTTTGTTTGCAATAATAGGTCGGTTGCCCTCAGTGAAAGTTTGGGCTTTAACACCAGCAGCCTGAGCTCTCTCGGTATTAACATCACATCCTCAGGTGAGATCACTTAGTTGCACTTAGATGTCTTCTGTGTGTCGGTATCATATCAAAATGTATTTTGTTTGCTTTATTCCTGCAGGGAAGACAACAGTTGGTGAGTTGCTCCATGATCAAAGTGCCTTTGTCCAGGATGTTCAGCAGCACATGGATTTCGATCCAGCTACTCTCAACATGCTCATGGAGACCATCATGCCGACCAACAATTTAAAGGTGAACGGTAGCAATGTCTTTCATATATGGTGCTTACTTTCATTTTTTGTGGATGTCCGGCCTTCTTAGAATATTGTCCCTGCTAGTTTGAAGGTGAAACCTCCTTTTTTCCTCTCAGATCTCCTTGTAACAGCATACCAAATCCATGACCCCGTTAGCATTTGTTAGGATTAGCAAGATTCTCTTAATGAAGGGAGCATGATAACATTTTTATTATTTTTAAGGACCAACTGCAAAAAATAAACAAACAAACACTAAGCAAAGATTCTCTATATGACAATATGACAAGAGTGTTCCGATCTGTTTAAGACCATATTGCAAAAAAGCTAGTCAAAGATCCTCTATAACAGGAGCTTGGCTGTTTGCAAAGATCCTCTATATTACAGGAGTGGTCTGATGTTTTATTTTGTACCACCAACCGCAAAAAAGCTTGTCAAAGATCATCTATAACAAGAGCTTAGCTGTTTGCAAAGATCCTCTATATTACAGGAGTGGTCTGATGTTTTGTTTTGTACCACCAACCGCAAAAAAGCTAGTCAAAGATCATCTATAACAGGAGCTTGGCTGTTTGCAAAGATCCTCTATATTACAGGAGTGGTCTGATGTTTTATTTTGTACCACCAACCGCAAAAAAGCTTGTCAATGATCATCTATAACAAGAGCTTAGCTGTTTGCAAAGATCCTCTATATTACAGGAGTGGTCTGATGTTTTGTTTTGTACCACCAACCGCAAAAAAGCTAGTCAAAGATCATCTATAACAGGAGCTTAGCTGTTTGCAAAGATCCTCTATATTACAGGAGTGGTCTGATGTTTTGTTTTGTACCACCAACTGCAAAAAAGCTAGTCAAAGATCATCTATAACAAGAGCTCAGCTGTTTATAAAGATTCTCTATATTACAGGAGTGGTTTGATGTTTTGTTTTGTAGCACCAACCGCAAAAAGGCTTGTCAAAGATCATCTATAACAGGAGCTTAGCTTTTTACCAAAATCCTCTATATTATAAGAGTGATCTGATGGTTTGTTTTGTACCACCAACCGCAAAAAAGCTTGTCAAAGATCATCTATAACAAGAGCTTAGCTGTTTGCAAAGATCCTCTATATTACAGGAGTGGTCTGATGTTTTGTTTTGTACCACCAACCGCAAAAAGGCTAGTCAAAGATCATCTATAACAGGAGCTTGGCTTTTTACAGAGATCCTCTATATTACAGGAGTGGTCTGATGTTTTGTTCTGTACCACCAACCGCAAAAAAGCTAGTCAAAGATCATCTATAACAGGAGCTTGGCTTTTTACAGAGATCCTCTATATTACAGGAGTGGTTTGATGTTTTGTTTTGTACCACCAAACGCAAAAAAGCTTGTCAAAGATCATCTATAACAGGAGCTTGGCTGTTTGCAAAGATCCTCTTTATTACACGAGTGGTCTGATGTTTTGTTCTGTACCACCAAACGCAAAAAAGCTTGTCAAAGATCATCTATAACAGGAGCTTGGCTGTTTGCAAAGATCCTCTATATTACACGAGTGGTCTGATGTTTTGTTCTGTACCACCAACCGCAAAAAGCTAGTCAAAGATCATCTATAACAGGAGCTTGGCTTTTTACAGAGATCCTCTATATTGCAGGAGTGGTCTGATGGTTTGTTTTGTACCACCAACCGCAAAAAAGCTAGTCCAAGATCATCTATAACAGGTGCTTGGCTTTTTACAAAGATCCTCTATATTATAAGAGTGATCTGATGTTTTGTTCTGTACCACCAACCGCAAAAAAGCTTGTCAAAGATCATCTATAACAGGAGCTTGGCTTTTTGCAGCCAAGATCCTCTATATGACAGAGGGCTCTCTTGTGTGATTAAGCATGCCGAAGGCTGTCAAATCCTCGTTTGCCATTCAAACAGCCCAGTCTTTTGAATTCCAGGACCCTGGCTCGTAACAAGCAGGCCAGGCAACAAGTCACATGACCAGGAGAGAGCAATTCTATTGACCACTTGTTGTGCTTGCGACTAATTGGATGGAAACAATGCTCACATACTATAAAAGAAGAATGCATGTAGTGGAGCCACTTGTCCTGAACATAACAAGCTTCATAAAACATGTGGGGAGCAATAAGGAGGCTAGAGTTTGTTGTTGGCATGGCATGTTGTTCCTCAAAGTCAAGCCTATATAAAAATCAAACATGAAGATGATTCCATTTGTATCCATTTTTAGTTTATGTAGATATACAGTATGTTTCATAGTGGTGATTTCCTCTGTGCCTTGGAAATAGATTCTCTCCTGGCTGGTGAATCTCCGACACTGCAACTACCCAGGGCATCTGAGCATCGTCGAGACAGATTTATTCAAGACCTTCTGCTCCATGTCCGTCCAAGAGTGGTACAACTTCACTGTCCTCCTGACCCGCCACCTAAACCTGCAGAAGTTCATCTACAGAGTAAGACTAAAATACAGCCCGGGTTGTATGTCAAAGGGAAAACAGAGAGGTTCACTGTTGTCGTCTTGTTATTGATTTTGTGAATAAGACCAGTAAATTGGAGCCTGTTATGTTATGTGTGGTTTTGCGGCTTTATGGGCAAAATGCTTGTAAGATTTTACAATAAGAACCTCAATAAGGGGGCGGCACGGCGGTCTAGTGGTTAGCGCGCAGACCTCACAGCTAGGAGACCAGGGTTCAATTCCACCCTCGGCTATCTCTGTGTGGAGTTTGCATGTTCTCCCCGTGCATGCATGGGTTTCATTCCAAAAACATGCTAGGTTAATTGGTGACTTCAAATTGTCCATAGGTATGAATGTGAGTGTGAATGGTTGTTTGTCTATATGTGCCCTGTGATTGGCTGGCGACCAGTCCAGGGTGTACCCCGCCTCTCGCCCGAAGACAGCTGGGATAGGCTCCAGCACCCCTGCGACCCTCGTGAGGAAAAAGCGCTAGAAAATGAATGAATGAACCTCAATAAGGGATAGTTTTCCTTCACAATATTATATTTCACAATGATCTATCATCTGAATACTGAATATTATATATTACTGAATATAATGTAACTTTAGGTTTTGTGATTTATCATAGGATCTATCTAAAACCGAATCATATGGAAACTGAAACAATGTAAATCCAATGTAAATCCAATTCATGAAACAAATCAAACGACTGGGCTGCATGGTGGTCGAGTGGTTAGCGTGCAGACCTCACAGCTAGGAGACCAGGGTTCAATTCCACCCTCGGCCATCTCTGTGTGGAGTTTGCATGTTCTCCCCGTGCATGTGTGGGTTTTCTCCGGGTACTCCGGTTTCCTCCCACATTCCAAAAACATGCTAGGTTAATTGGTGACTCCAAATTGTCCATAGGTATGAATGTGAGTGTGAATGGTTGTTTGTCTATATGTGCCCTGTGATTGGCTGGCGACCAGTCCAGGGTGTACCCCGCCTCTCGCCTGAAGACAGCTGGGATAGGCTCCAGCACCCTCCGCGACCCTCATGCGGATAAGCAGTAGAAAATGAATGAATGAAACTCAAACGACTGTGTGCAATCACGTGCATGTGCGAGACACATCTAACATCATTCTAACATCAAAATAAACGGACCGGAATCTGTCTATAGTGTCCCAGCTCTAAACAAACCACAACCCATTTTTCACCCAAACTGGGTCACCAACATGTGGATGCTTTGTTTGGGCACTTGATTCCTAGTCAGGACTAGAACTACTTTATTGAGTGTAATGTTCATTCATTCATTCATTCATTTTCTACCGCTTTTTCCTCACGAGGGTCGCGGGGGGTGCTGGAGCCTATCCCAGCTGTCTTCGGGTGAGAGGCGGGGTACACCCTGGACTGATCGCCAGCCAATCACAGGGCTGAGTGTAATGTTTTGGTGATAAACCGGCAATGATTTTCATGCACTGAAAGTCCCAGTTGACGAGCATCCATTGTACATTTGTACATATATTTGAAATGATACATAAATGGCGGTGGGTCACATTGGATTTAGTTAATTAGCGGATAAATAATAATCTTGCATAAACAGACACACAGTCCCTTAACGTCATGCCAGCCAACAGAAAGTAAATTGATGCATTTTAATGAAGTAAAAGAAATAACTGTGCCTGCATCACATTCATTTTAATGTATCAGCTGGTTCATGACCGTTTCCTGACTTCGCAGTACCTGTGACCTGACGGTGGTATCACATTAGCGATTACTTTGTCACACTGAACTGAATTTCACATTGTTATTAGTACCGTACCATCTTCAGTTCTCACCCAAACCTTAAACTTTTCATGTCTTTGACGGTACTTGTTCTTCTTTTTGTAGTTCTGTTTGACAATCTCATTCCTTAGATGTAAAACTGAGAGAATCTATGAATTCATAACATACCAAAAGCAAGAAAGTGACAAGCTTTGCAAAAAGCAAAAGCAAAATGTAAAACTAGGACTGTAATGAAACATGTAAGGCAAGCGCTTCCCAACTGGATTGGTTGCAGGACCCACCATCGCTTCTTTATGACAAGCGGCAACTCAACTTGCAGAAACTTTTAATCTCAAATATCTTATAGTTAAAAAAAAGAAAAAGTACAGCACAAAAGCTTCAGGTGTAATACATTTTTATCCGCAGCTTCAAAATTATTTTAACAAAATGTTTTTGTTAAGGTTTTCTGACCCACAGATAACTGGTTCTTATCAAAGACTGCATTTCAGTTCCATTTCTGAGCCTTGACTTGGGATCACCGTGAAACTAACATACAAAAATACAGCAATAATAACTTTCATAAGACATAAAACTAATCTCTCTGTGACATTCTGCACAAACAAGATGTGTTCGCTCAATGCTCATTTACATCAAAAACCCCATATAGCGATTACTATTATTAATTTTACATGGCGATTGCATTAAGGCACTCTGCTGCATGTGATGTAATCCCCGAGATGCTGCTGTGTAGGGGCTTTTTGAATAAATGGCTTTTGAAGAATTCTGAGGAAAAGCAAAAATATGGACGGACAGAACTTTTAGAAAATTAATGACAATTCATGGACAACAGCAATTCAAATTCCCAAGTTCTATTGACTTCAGAAGGCACATTTTCCCCAGAAATGTTGCATTCGATGTCAAGTTCCTGTATTGTTCAGTTTTTTTAAATCATTTTTGTGCAATTTTTTTGGCTTTTGGAATTTGCGTCATTTGTTATAGATAGCATTTTATTATAATTTCACAAATTTAAAGAGGCATTACTTTAAAGGAATACACTTTTTGGTATTTTGCCCACCATCCACAGTCGTTATGTGACAACTGTGCGTTCTAAAGATAGACAAACAGCTAAAAAAAAGACAGCTAAGACTACACATAATGTAATGCAACTATTTTGTTGATAAAGCTTTCTGAAAAAAAATCTACAAAATCCACCAACGATGCTACATTAATGTTACCTGCATATTAACCCAGCTACTTATTGTAAGTAGCTTGTAGCTAATTATTATTATTCTGCCATAGAACCACTTTAACGACTAGCATGGATATTACAGCATGGATATTAGATAATAAAACATTTTCAGAGGTGTTTATGAGCCGTCTTTCTAGGCGAAATAGGTGTGTTGTGTACATTGATCAGCGGCCTCTTTTATCTGTTTTTATATCTTTATAATGCACAGAAAAGAGAAAGACGTGTGTTCATGTCTCACATAAGGATTTTGTGGATCATGTACAGTTTTCCTATAAATGTATTTAAATTATATGTCATTTTTGAGTCAACTTTGCTAAATTATTCTGAAATTTAAAACACAATTTAAGACTGAGGTGTTTCTCCACCACATGGACTAACAAGGTCATTTTTAGAAAAAAAAGATGATTTCGGATGACTTTCGGATGTCTGTAATGTGGACAAACTGTATTTCAGATGGTGTTGTCAGATGAGCTTCAGAGCCTTTTGGGACTGATGCTTCAAATGGCCCAGAACATAATCCACCTGATGGAAAAGTTCCTCCCTGCCATTGATCAGCTGCAAGGCTACATGCTCTCCATGGAAAGCCTCAACCTGGTGGCCGACAATGAGTTCAACCAAGTGTGTGGTATAACAACTTTTGAAGGCATCTTGCGCACATGACTGTATTCACGTTGGCTGGTTTTTTACCCAGGTTGCGAGAGGTGTGAAGCCCAGCCTCTCCGTCAGAGCTACTTTTGTCACAATCTCTCGGGCAATGTGCAGTCGAGGTGTCATGGCTCTTTTTGGACTCGCGACACTTCCCATCCATGTGGATTCCAACCCATCATTCCTTGACAGACAAAAACGGGAGGAGATGATTGACAGGTTCAAGATTCCACGGAATGCAAGTATGTTATGCATCGAGATATTCCTGAAATTCCAGGAAACTATTTGTCATTCCACACTTTTCAATTGTAGCTCCATTCTGCATGAACATGTACCTCGACATGGTTAGCACCAGAGGAGGAGCCATTGCCTGGGCGTTCCTTAAACCAATGCTGATGGGGAACATCCTCTTCTCACCCAACACTCCCAGTATCAGGGCTGTTATGGAGAAGGTATCCGATTTCGTTGTAGCAGCTCCAGTGCATCCAGAAACTCGAAAAAGGATGGTTACCAAGATGTTTATGAAAATATATGACTGTCCTGTTCTTGCCCAGGCCAACGGTACCCTGCAAGAGTTTGCAAATCTAAAGAAGCACTCCGACGAATGGATCCATTCCTCCGGCTACCTAATGGAATCCGCCAAAATACTGAGCCGCACTTTGCCAATGCTTAAGGTATGCTGAATGAAAATCATCAAAACCAACTCGGGCAATTTTTCAAACTGATTCTCAATTTTGTGCTTTTTCCAGTCTTCCTTGTCCAATCCGTTTGTGCAAAATTTCATACAAATGCAAACAGACATCGACGTCCACAAAATGAGGAACACTCTCAACGGCTTCTGTGAGTGAGCATTTTCAATATGCGACACATTCCGAACTCTCACTTGTTGCCTCAGTCATCGGGGTTGGCAAAAGATTAAAGAACCACAAGCTTTTCATTTCAGCAATAATTTATTTCCCTCCAAGGTGTGACTTAGATTACATATTTAATTGGATCATCTTGAGAAGTCAGTGCATACCTTATGTTTTTTAATCTTCCCTTCTTGAAAACTACATACTTTGCCCTGAATCCAAATAGTATTAATACTTCAATAGTAATCTTAATACTTAAGAATAATTGAATTGGCCGTCACTTTTTTGCTGTTTCACAGCAAACATGACACTGATGCTGGAGAAGAACAAACACATCATGGACCAAATCACCCTCTTGTCCACCCTGCTGGTCAACATGTCATCTTGTATTAAATTTGATCGCTACCAAGGCTATGATTCTGTTGAGGAGCTTGACGCTAATGCCCAGGAGCTCGCCAAGGACCGCAATCTCTATGGAAGTAAGTCAGTGTTTTATGGAATTAATCGCGTTAGGAATGGAATATTTTCCTGGATGTGTAGTGCAACATGTATGTGCTTATCCATACTTGTACTCCTTTTGACCTGAAATAGTAAACCTTTCTTGAGACTGCATTATTTTAGAGCAGGGGTCTCAAACACGTGGCCCGCGAGCCAAATGTGGCCCGCAGGACACTAGTTTGAGGCCCCCGCCTTGATATGAAAGTTTAATGTTAGTGCGGCCAGCGCAAGTTTGATATGGATGCTGTAAAAAAAAAATTATTACATTTGATTAATGTTCATGTTAAAGGTTAAATAACTGTTAATAGTTATCCTCCCTATCCGTGTGGAAGTGGTAAGTTTTTGGCTATTTAAGTTTAAAGGAAATAACTTGAAGGCTACCGTTTAGGTCGCTAGCTCTCTAGTGTGCGAGTTAGCATGTGTCTCAAGACCCTGCAGTTGCGCAATATGTTGTAAATAAAAAGAGTATAAATGTGACTATAGTCGTGTTTTGTCATGTCTACAGGGCTCTAATAATGCTTTGTTCATTTTAATCTGAAAAAAATAATTTGTCTACCCACCAACTATATGTGGTTTCTTAAGTTTTTATTATTTGCCGTTTTATTGTTATCATTATATTTATTTATTTATTACTGATTGATTGATTTTCTTTATTCTTGATTTGTTTATTTATTTTTCATCTTATTTTGTGTAGAAAAATAAAAATTAAGATATTTGAGAACAGTGGAATGTTTTATCAGAGCTTTTCTTGTAGAAAATCGGAACCAAAGCAAAGTTTATTCATTTTTCTGTTTTTAATAAATGTGTTTTTTTTGTTTTTTTTGGAAAACCTGATGCGGCCCAGTCTCGCCCAGACCCTAGCTCCAGTGGCCCCCAAGTAAATTGAGTTTGAGACCCCTGTTTTAGAGCTAGTAGAGCTAAATAATTTTGGTGGTCTTTGTTCTGCTGAAAGGGCATCAGACCATTATTCCTCAATTACATTTTTCCAATAGCCAGATTTTTTTAGGGGATATTCAGTAAATCATATTTTTTAGCCTTTGGAAGTGTTAATTATATGTGTAATTATACTTTTACATGCATAAAACAAAGCAATGTAATGTTAAGGGTTCTTTGGACACTCGATCTTGCAGAATGATACAGTACAGTTTGTTATGTATATGTGTTGTATGCAGAGGCGTGGCGTGCCAACAGGCAAACCAGGCATTTGCATGGGGCCCCGGCTTTTAAGGGACCCCCGCTAGGGAGGCCTGAGAGACCGGGTGCCCCAAGTGCTAATACATGTACTGCACAGAAAAGACAATAATGGGCATTTACAATGCAATTATGAAACAACAACATAGTAAACTTTACAAAGACCAGGGCAAAATTTCCATTGAAAACCGAAGTCATATTATAATGACTAACATTAAAATACATTTGTCTTTCAGGTGTAATCTTCACTCTCCCCAAAGATGACGACTCCTTACCACCCAATGTCAGCTATACCATCCGCATGCATATGGACAACGTGATGCGGACCGACCGCATCCGTGAGCCTTACTTTGTGAAGGACACGCACATCTCCGCGCAGAAAACCATGCGCTACAACCGGGGCTTCGTGTACCTGCAGGAGAACATTGACCGAGCCATTATTGAAATCCAAACCGGGCAGAGAGTCACAGACACGGCTGTGCAGCTTCAGCCCTTCCCATATCCATGTTATCTTCGTGACGAGTGAGTACATAAACACAAAAACACACAATTTCCCAATGATTATACATCCATATCCATAAAATGCACATACAGTCCAGAATCAGTATGTTCAAGTGGGAATGCGCATATAGGAACGCAAAGGGATGCACACTGTCTCGGGCATGAAATTCTGGCATCGATGCGGAATAATGCAAACTCTCTCATTATTCATCTGCCACTCGAGACTGTCAGTAAGTAGTCAGTCACAGGGAAGTCTCACATGATAATTGGGTCTGAAAAGGCTGCATGAATATTCACTAGGATGCTATGTATGCTCTTTTCCGAACTCCATGCACCATTCAAACAGCCAGTATGTAATTTCATGTCAAACCAATCTGACATGAACGTTTGGCAGTTAAACATGTGACATTGTTCGTCATGCTTGAGCATAACACTTATGTATTTATCTTCACTTTCAAGGGCTTTTTAAGACAATGCCGATGACATATACGCTCCGATCTGACTTATCTGGCACAAAAGCTGTTTAAATCTTTTTTATTTTTTTTTTAACATTTCCTTGCTGACTCTTTTTTTTTGATTGGTGGATTCATGTCTTGACTCCCTAGATACCTGGAGGCCATCTCCTTTGTCTTTCCAATCATGCTGATGTTAGCCTGGGTTCTGTTTGTGGCTGACTTTGTGAAGAAATTAGTTCATGAGAAAGAACTGAGACTGCATGAGGTAAAGATTTATTATTCTTTTATAAGACTTGTTCTCTGGACGCCTTACCTTGCCCATTTCAATTGGTGCAGACAAGAACATTATGCATTTAAAAAGATAATAATGCATCACCACTATGAGATTTATCTTATTATGGAGATAGTTTGCAGTGCAGATTGTGCTGCACTTTGCCTCTCGGATTTAACTAATAAGTAATCAAAATGGGATTCTGGAACACCAGTTTTCATACACCACGGTTTTCACAGGATTCGATTTTTGATACATGCTATTACCAAAAATATGTCTCAGTGTTCGGACACTGTCTTGGTTAACATACGGCCAAAGAGAGCAAAGGACAGAGCATCCAGACTTTGGTGATTCAATCTCATTGAAGAACAACTAGTGGTTCTTTTAGAGTTAGGACACTATAGACAGATTCTGGTCACTGAATCTTTATTGTGTCTTTATGTGTGTTTTTTATGGCTGCATAATATGCAAAACAAATAAGTTTGTGAATAATAGAATTTTGATTAAGAAGATATGTATTTAGTTCATCATTTATAACCATTTCAGATTGTTTTTGCATGTAAACTATCATTATTTTTTTTACATTTTTGACGCTTAATTGGTTCTATACTCAACCATGATAATTGAATTTTGAGTGAAAATAAGATTCCTTGTCTATGAATCAAAAGTTTTCATAGTTACAACATTAAAAAAAACTTCTTTACGTCCTTCTAAATACGGGTTTTTAACATTACTGGAGCCCTCTAGATATGAAATAGCACCCCATAGTCATGTCGTCAATGTCGTCAGAGATGTAAGACATGAATAAGACTTGGGAAGCAATGGCTTTGATTAATAATAGGCCTTATTCAATGACAAAACACAATCTTTTCTTCTCTAATATATACTGTATATATAATAAATATATATTTTATGTTCATATTTCAATTCCCGGCAGCACGGCAGTCGAGTGGTTAGCGCGCAGACCTCACAGTTTTCTCCGGGTACTCCGGTTTCCTCCCACATTCCAAAAACATGCTAGGGTAATTGACCACTCCAAATTGTCCATAGGTATGAATGTGAGTGTGAATGGTTGTTTGTCTATATGTGCCCTGTGATTGGCTGGCCACCAGTCCAGGGTGTACCCCGCCTCTTGCCCGAAAACAGCTGGGATAGGCTCCAGCATCCCCTCGCACGTGCATGTGCGAGACACATCTAACATCATTCTAACAGCAAAGTTACGTAGTGCGATTGAACGGACCGGAATCTGTCTATAGTGTCCCAACTCTAAATGAATAGAAAATGAATGAATGAATGAATGAATGAATGTTCATATTTCTGGGTGTTCCACTTTACTTTGGATTATTGTGTATTGTACTGTGTATTTTTGCCTTGTACTTAATGCAGCGTCATAAGGATGGTGAGTGTATTTTTGAATGCAAGCAGTATACTGTATATACATTTTCTGTATTCATCAGATGTGTTCTTTATCAAGAAGGACTCTTGTCATTGTTTTGCCGTTTTGATCTTCTTGAAACCCCACAGTACATGAAGATGATGGGGGTCAATCCACTCAGCCACTTTTTCGCCTGGTTTTTGGAGTGCGCTGCTCATCTGATGGTGACCATCATCATCCTCACCCTGGTTCTCAAGTATGGCGGCATCCTCTCCCACAGTGACGGCTTCCTCCTCTTTTTGTATCTCTCGGACTACGGTCTGAGCATCCTGGCCTTCAGTTTCCTGCTCAGCTCCTTCTTCGATAAGACCTACGTCGCTGCGCTTAGCGGAAGCCTCCTTTACATCCTCTGCTTCTTCCCTTATATTGTGGTCATGGCCATGGAGACCAGTCTCACCCTTTTCCAGAAGAGTGCTTTGGTGAGGAACTGAGGTCGGATTTGACATTTAGATAAATGGGTTTTAGAAAATACCATTACACATACCCTAAATCTAGTTTACTCGCAACACACTTTCAGTTCTCTATATTGGGTAATTGTAGCAGACATTGTTGACCAACTGTTAATGAAAATTGTGTAAGAAGTACGACAATTGAGCATTTATGTCGACGTATTCGTGTCAGCTGAGAGGTGTTACTTTACCCTGGAATGTGTGATCTCCAGTATCTGGAGCCATTGCTAGAGATACAAAGTAATTCATGATATCAGCCTCTTTCTCGATGTATTATATTATAAAGGCAGGTGACAAAAGCAATTTCTGAGTCTACAGTCACTGGATATTTGTTGGATATGCTTCACTAACTAACGTCTCATTTCCCTACAGAGCATACTGTCTCCATCCTGTTTCAGTTACGCCAGTCAGTACATCTCGCGCTACGAGTCCCAAGGAGAAGGTACCAACATCTTCCCGTCATCAAAAAAAGATGTACGATAAATGTTCAACACAGGAGTAAATGAAATGTTTGTTTGTTATCAGGAATTCATTGGTACAACTCCTATTCCTCACCCATCGCTGGAGACACAGCCTCCTTTGGTTGGCTGTGCTGGTTGATGCTCTTCGATTCCATCTTCTACTTCATCCTGGGGGCCTACATCCGCATGGTCTTTCCAGGTACATTGAACACAACACATACATTATAACACCCAAGGCACCCCACTCACTCTTGTGTGTTGTTTCTTTGTTACCCAAGCTTATAGACACTGAATTTATATAACAAAATAATGAATAAATACTAATACATATTCATTCATTCATTTTCTACCGCTTTTTCCTCACGAGGGTCGCGGGGCTGCTGGAGCCTATCCCAGCTGTCTTCGGGCGAGAGGCGGGGTACACCCTGGACTGGTCACCAGCCAATCACAGGGCACATATAGACAAACAACCATTCACACTCACATTCATACCTATGGACAATTTGGAGTCGCCAAGTAACCTAGCATGTTTTTGGAATGTGGGAGGAAACCGGAGTACCCGGAGAAAACCCACACATGAATGGGGAGAACATGCAAACTCCACACAGAGATGGCCGAGGGTGGAATTGAACGCTGGTCTCCTAGCTGTGATGTCTGCGCGCTAACCACTGGACCGTCGTGCCGCCCTAATACATATTAATTTATTTATTAATAAACACTCAGGGATGCGTGGTGGAGTGGTTAACAGCAAGAAGAATAACAACAACTTTCGCTGGCAGGCCCATAATTACAGTTTTATTGGGGATAAAATGATGCAGAGACTTGGTTTTATGAGTTTCTACACAAATGCATTAAAAGTCACCATCTTGTTCTTTCTCTGTCAGGCGCCTATGGCATCCCAGCTCCATGGTACTTTCCATTCACCGCCTCCTTTTGGGCTGACCTGTGGTGCTGTATAAAGAAGCCGCAGAAGGGAAGCAGAGGACTTCTGTTCACCAACATCATGACTAAAAACCCGCCTGTGTTTGACGACAAAGGGAAAGGTAGAGGAAAATTACATTGAAGTTGAATGCGGTCTTCAAGCACCTGACTGTATTTCTTTCACTCTCTCCATTTATGCCCTGAACCGTGTTACTTTGATTTACCGGCTGCATTTGTCTTTCTCTCAGGCCAGACCATGTTTTCCACTCAGGCGGGCGAGGATTTCTCTCATCTGCCAGTGGGTGTTGCCCTCCACAGTCTGACTAAGATATATGGCGACCGAGTCGCCATTCAAAACCTGAATGTTTCCTTCCATGAGGGTCATGTCACATCACTGCTGGGTCACAACGGTGCCGGCAAGACCACCACCATGTAAGTAGATTGGAACATTTCTCCTGGTTTCTTTTTTTTAAATGGTCCCTGCATAAATGATAGTTCGTCAAGTACTCAAATGCAATAGGAGTTTTTCTTTTTTCCAAATGGAATCTTTCCGAATTACCTTTCCAAAAACAATGGTATCCATGGAAAGGAATATTCCAATCTCTTGTCTACATGCGCCGCTGTAATCAAACAGAATAGTCAATGGGGCATGTGTAGTAAAACGTAAACATCAACATCACGTGATACCGACTTCCCCGAGTTTTTCTTTCACTTGTTGGAATAACTCCGTATTCCCAGTTTTTCTGTTCGTCCAGTCTTGAAATTTAGTTTGGATCAAAAACAAACTTTTCGCAGCAGTCCAGTGCCGATTGCTCGCCTCCATTTTTAAAACTGAAGAACGTCTGGATCTGCGTGTTACGTCATATCTGAGCATGCGCTGAAAGAACGCACCCGAGATAAATTTAAACAGGAAAATATCAAATTCATTCTTGCTAATATTTTATAATTAAACTTGGGATATGTTTTATATAGATATATATTTTCTTTTTTAATAAAACTGGACTTGTGAATAAAGTATAGAAGGTTTAGATTCTCTTCCACATATGGCGGTAATGCATACGATAGCTGCTTGCCAACCGCCAATAAACAACAGAAGAAGAAAAACACCACGAAGAAGAACAACTTTCCGTTTGAGCTGGTACAAGATACCTCAATCGGATTGGGGAAAGGAATATTCCACCCCTGTGAATCCGATTATATGTTCATTCAGATTGGCACTTTTCTTTCGGAATGAGGTGTATACAAAGGTTACATTCTTTCTGTTTGAGCAAATAAACCAAATGCAATTGGAATATTTGGGTCCATGTATACGTGGCTAGTGACACAGACAACAACAAGACTCAAACTACAACTGAATGTCAAGAAATCACACCTTAGCAGTGCAAGACAATCAGGAACAGATGTAAAGGGCACTTCAATGAAAACCGTACATTGTTGTGTTTCCAGCGGCTAAGAAAGAAGAAAAGATATTCATCAGCACACACATTCTAAAAAGAATTCGAAATTCTAAAAAATATTTAAGTACTTTCAGAAAAATATTAATGCTCAGCCTTGCATCCAGGATAAATAGTACTTGTTCCTGATCCTATCCATCCTGGTCCTTGTCCATAGGTATGAATGTGAGTGTGAATGGTTGTTTGTCTATATGTGCCCTGTGATTGGCTGGTCACCAGTCCAGAGTGTACTCCGCGTCTCGTCCAGATTCAGCTGGGATAGGCTCCAGCATCCCCTGCGACCCTCGTGAGGAAAAGCAGTAGAAAATGAATGAATGAATTTGTTTAATAATAAGTGTGTGAGGCGTGTTTATGGCTTTATTCGAGAGTGAACAATAGTAATTGAAGAATGGAGCGGAATCTAATCTAATTACTTTATTGCAAATGTTGATGCAAAATCGTCAACATGAAGCTAGCAGAGGGTTTGTAGGAGAAGGAGCTAATTAATGGTTTTATCTTTGATAAGCACTACCAGTGAGCCACACAAAAACACTGAATACTGGCCATAGTTAGTATATAATAACATATTTTGTGTTTGCTTAGGTCACTGCTGACAGGCCTCTTCGCCCCCTCATCTGGGACCATTGAGGTGTACGGTCGAGACATGCAGACACACCTGGATGACGTTCGCAAAGATCTGGGTGTGTGCATGCAATATGACGTTCTCTTTGACCACATGACCACCGAGGAACACCTCCTCCTCTACGGCCAGATCAAGGCCCCACATTGGTCGCACCGGGAATTGCAGGAGCAAGTTCGAACGTAAGAGAATCTTTACTATTATTACTCTGATTTAAAAGGTACAAGGCCTAAAGCGTGATGTCACGCTTTGTCTGTGATGCAATATGGTGTATTTTACGGCCTTTGAGGTTTTTTTTACAAGCCACAGTGAAACAGTGGTCTTTGCTCAGTTGACAGTATCTTCCTGTAATAAAAATGAAATATGGGAAGTTGTTACAGTGGCGAGAATTGAATGCCAATGGTACTCTGGAGGAAAAAAGTCCAACATGGTCGTAGTCACACTGGTTTTATGGACGCACTTAATTTATATGCATCTCCGGTGGTAAAGATAACGTAATTGTTCCACCTGTTATGCTTAAAATACGGTTTTCAATTTGCCATCTGAGGAGCTTGGAGATATTATGAGATACTTATAAGGCCATTTGGTGTGAGTAGAGAATACTAATGTGGGCTGAGAACAGAGAACTCGTTTTCTGGAAGGGTTATATTATATATTAGATCTGAGTTGGATTTGGAGATTTTGGGTCAGTTACAGCAACCTTCAGTGTGAATTTTATACTAAGTGTTATCACATTTCTGGTGCAATTGCTCAGATCACAAGCACTCGAAAATGACTTTGTTGTGGTTCTGTTTACTTGTGGTTCTGTTTTTGAATCTTTTCATGATATATCAGCTCGTAGAAATAGCTCTGCTGGCAGATCCAAACACTTTTGTTCAGAATATTTGAATGTCATTATCTAACATGCCAAGAAAGCTGGTTTATTATCAGGGATGCAACACGTGAATGCTAAGCGAATCCAATTTGCACCAAAAAATTGGTAATTAAAAATTCATCATGTAAGCCACTCAGCTTGAATATAATTATAAAATTCTACACAAATTTTCAGCAATTCATTGCATCAATTCCACACCTCAACATTCACACACATACAATTGTGATATTTTATTCCACCTTTTTTTTTGTCCTCTAACTACTCATAGATTTATCATTCGATTCCAACCATTCACACATCAAAATGTTTGGCTCATTCAGGAGACATGGGAAAACTACAAATATTTTCAGAAACATTCACACATATTCCACAATTCCACACTTTCCCATAAAAAAATGAAAGGGAAGTTTCAGTATTTTTGACATTTTTCATCAGTTAAAAAAATGCTCATTTCATTTGGAATGAGTTCTGAGCTGTTATTCAGGCTAATAGGCTGCAGAGGTCAGTAATGTTTACCGGTCAGAGTGAAAAGTAACATAAAAAGATGTTGATAGTATATTCATATGAATTGTAGACAAAAAAAAACTATAAAAGCAATCTTCACTCGCTAAATGTACTGCAAAAAAGGTCAGTAAGGATAATTCATAATGACGCCTACAGAGAACATACTAACTCCTTTTTCTAAAAAAATTCTAAAATCACAAATACTTAAACTTGCTGATATAGTTCATCTTCAACAGCTAAAATAATGCATAAGGCTAAAAAATAACCAATTACCTAAAAATGTCATCCAATACTTCTCTTTGACTTTGACAGTTACTATGGTACCCATTATGTCATTGTATGGTCATATCACCATACGTGCATTATTAAAAAAAAAAAACTTAAACTGTATTATGGAAAGCAGGAAGTGAACAAATTATTCTGCCTTGTTTTCAAATGTTCGGCTCATTCAGGATACATTGATTGTCTATCAGGACTTTCCACATTTACTGTAATTGCCTATTTTTTATGGCAATTTTGAATGAATTGGACAATTACAACATTGCCTCCTATTGGTGTTCAATAATGTGCCTCAAATAATTGACTGATTTTTATTTCAGCATCTTAGAGGAGACAGGCATGTATGCTCAGAGACACAAGCGTGTGGGTACCCTATCGGGTGGCATGAAGCGCAAGTTGTCCATCTCCATCGCCTTCATCGGTGACTCTCGCTTGGTGGTGCTGGATGAACCCACCACAGGCGTTGATCCATGCTCACGGAGGAGTATCTGGGACATTGTTATCCAGCATAAAAAGCGTGAGTCTCTGCTCGTTGCAACTTTCTTTTACTAGCCCACGCTAAAGAACTGCAATGTCAGAAAAAAAAAATATGCACACTGATTTTAACTTATAACCTCTGTATGACGACCAAAAGTCAAAATGAAGTCTGAATCCACTGGCTGGCTGGGTTTTAAAAGTTTTACAGCGTGAGGGGGTGATGCAAACTTTTTGTGTTGTTTCCTGAATTAAATTGTGTTATTTTATTCAGGCCATGATTTTATTTATGGTAGAGTTAGTCGAGATTACTGGGAGCTAGAGAGACGAAGCGCGAGCGATGCTTGCTCCAGGATGTTTGGCAGGATGCGTACACAAATAATGCTGGGGTTTTTGTGTGTGTGTGTGTGTGTGTGTGTGTGTGTGTGTTTTTTCAGGGCATACTATCATTATGTCAACTCACCACCTGGATGAAGCTGAAGTGCTGAGTGACCGCATCGCATTTCTGGAGAGAGGAGGGTTAAAATGCTGTGGTTCGCCTGTCTACCTGAAAGAGAAGCTGGGCCAAGGCTACAAACTCACTCTCAACAAAAAGGTCATTTTATGTACTTAATGATAACAAGGATATGAATTATCGTGTGTTTGGATTGTGTGTGATGCCAGTGGTTATCAATGTATTTCAAGCCTACCTGTTTAGTTGTGAAAGTCATGGTTACTGGTCTTGGTGCGATATTATTTCCACCAGCATTATAGTCGATAATTCTTTTTTTTGGGCATTTTGGCACCCAACGCCTTTGCCCCTTTCCCCCCCTGGTCACCTCTTGTCTCACTGCATAGCATATTGTATATGTATGGACGGATGATTGCACTATTTCACTTGTACTTCTGTATAAGTAAGAAGAATAAAGGGCTACCACAACAACAACAATAATTTTGGCAAAGCAAAAAAAAAAAATCACACTGCATATTTAAATAGAAAATCTGATTTTCTCGCACAACTAATGTTTTTATTTCTTAAATAATTAAATAAAAAATTAATTATTTTTTTTACAATTATTTTTTAAATGTTTTTTAATTAATTAATTTAAATAAAAATTTAATTTCAGATGAAGACACCCGAGTCTGAGCGCTTTGATGATGGCGACATGAAGGCCTTTATCCAAGCCCACATCCCTGAAGCAAGACTGAAAGAAGCTCATGGCAGTGACCAGGTCTACACCCTGCCCCCGTTCACATCCTCAAACGCCTCCTCATACCGCTCTCTTCTGATCGCGCTGGATGCCAACCTTGATGATTTGCAACTGGGAGGCTATGGAATCTCTGATACCACCCTTGAAGAGGTAGGCTGGCATGTCGAATTAGGATCTCTGAATCTGGAAGTATCTATGTCTGTATTTTTTGATATTGCGTAGTCACCGACCATGAAATTACACTGACTTCCTCAAAGGGTGTTGACGTGTTTGTTTGTTTTGTTTTTTTTTTATCCCTCTAGGTGTTCCTCCAATTGACTGACGGAAATGAACAAAAAGGCGTGCCTGAGGACAGACCCTTTTCTATTTCAGAGACGGTGTCAGACTCTGAATCTATTAATAGCTTCCCTTCAGATACAAGCGAAAGCATCCCCGGTTTTAGTGACAAAATTCGTAAGTTTTATAATTCTCACATTCTGTTTTGACTATGTACATATAATTATTATTAATAATATTGCTTGTTGGCTGCATGGTGACCAAGTGGTTAGCGTGCATGCCTCACAGCTAGGAGACCCGAGTTCAATTCCACCCTCGGTCATCTCTGTGTGGAGTTTGCATGTTCTCCCTCCGGGTACTCCGGTTTCCTCCCACATTCCAAAAACATGCTAGGTTAATTGGTGACTCCAAATTGTCCATAGTTCATACGAATGTGAGTGTGAATGGTTGTTTGTCTATATGTGCCCTGTGATTGGCTGCCGACCAGTCCAGGTTGTACCCCGCCTCTTGCCTGATGACAGCTGGGATAGGCTCCAGCATACCCCGCAACACTTGTGAGGAAAAGCGGTAGAAAATGAATGAATATTGCTTGTAGGCTGCATGGCGACCGAGTGGTTAGCGCGCAGGCCTCACAGCTAGGAGACCCGAGTTCAATTCCACCCTCGGTCATCTCTGTGTGGAGTTTGCATGTTTGCATCTCTGATTATGACAATAACAATTTCATATATCGTGATAGATGCATACGTTATTCGTTCAGTGTTGTCTTGCTTTTTTCACCATGTTCTCCAGACCTGACGAGTTCTTCCAAAGCACAAGGTATAACCTTGGCCTGGCAGCAGATCAAAGCCATACTGATCAAGAGGTTCCACCACAGCCGCAGAGACTATAAGGGCCTGATCTCCCAGATCCTACTTCCGGTTTTATTTGTGGTGTTCGCCATGGGCCTGGGATCCATCAAGAACGACCTGCAGCACTACCCTAAGCTGGAGCTTAGCCCTGCACTTTACAACATGGAACCAAGCTACTCCTTTTTCAGGTTAGTTTTTGTGAAGCCCTGAACAGATGATAATGGTGACAAAGGCGGTGCATTAGGACTTGTGAATAATCCTGGTAAATGATGTCAAAGCCTTCAAGGCAAGTCATCCTGGTTTGTCTGAAACCCTTAAGTTTGTGTTATTGGAAGCAAGAAGCAGAAAAAAATCATTAAGTCCTTAAAGTACAACCCACAACAAGGCTATTTGCTTGTGATGAAATATTAATGAAGGTTTGATGCATCGTGTTGCTTAAATTTGCCCAGCCAGTGTGTCCCTGCATCACTTGTTGGGTATCACAAAGTTGAGGTTTGTTGAAGGGCAGACATGCCCTAAGGGGACTCGAAGATGGAGAATGCGATGTGCATGGATGCAATACACGATCAAAGTGAATACCATTAAAACTGTCGGGGGAGGTGGCGTGATGTCTTCGCCCTGAGAAGTGCTGCTGTTTGATCAGTGGGATATGTACCAAGGAAAATGCTGAGATGCCATTCTGCATCAAGTATAAGTCCTCAAACGGTTTCTTTTCCCAGTCTGGAGGTTGATTCACAAGGTTTGTGTTCAGTGGTACCATGGTTTTCGTTATTATTGGTTCCAAAAGGTCAGACGAAAACAGACGCAATTATGGGAGCCACAAAGTGCAAAACAATAACAAGCTGTGAAATGCTAACATTTCAGAAAACAAATCAACAAAAGTCAAACTGAATTAGCATTTTAGAAAACACATGAACAAAAGAAAGAACAAAATTAAATCACAAGCCGGAAAAGCAAAGGAATTTGGCAAAGCCCATATTGATAGGGATGGAGTGCCATCCATCCATCCAGCCATTTTCTTCCACCTTTTGGCGTACTATTCAGCAGACTCAATACTATGTAACGGCCTTTGTTAGGTTTCTGATGGACAAAAGAATGAAATTTCCTCCACTTCTGCACCCCTCGTCAATGCCAACCACGTTGTGTGGCAAAGAAAGGAAGTACTTGTTTTAATGGTAAACAACACACAATTTTATATTTACAATGTTTCACAACACTGCCAACTAGTGGCCAACATAAGTAACGGAGTGGGGGAGAGAAGGGGAAGGAGCAATTAGTGACATGCGAAAAAGTATGATTACAAAAATGAAAAACACATACCTGATGGACAAAAGAATGAAAATAAAGTTGTTTTTCCTCCACTTCTGCACCCTAAACAGTACATAACGGTAACATAAAGTACATAACAGTACATAATGGTACATAAATTACACATTGTAACAAAAACCACGACGGGCCTAATGTAATGCAAATCCCGCCAGAAATGTAAATGAAAAGAAGCCCTTTTAACTAAAACCAACAATCGAAATAACATAAAACCACTTGAAATGACAAATACATCGACATAAAAACAATATAAACAACACAGATAACCAAATCTTAAACTAAACAACACATTTTGTCTGCAGCTCTTTAACTGAACTTACCCTCATCAATGCCAACCACTTTGTGTGGCAAAGACAGGAAGTGCTACCAGAGCTGGGGCCAACTACGGAAGCCCGGGAGGAGCACAAGTGGAAAGGATAAAATAAACACACACACAAAGAAAGCAATGAAAATGGAGTAAACAAGATAAGAAAATAAATAACTCATTGAGATAAAAATCACACAATAACTAAATAATAATAAATTCACGCATTTAGAAAATAAATAATAAAGTGCATTTTTAACTCAATTACATACAGCCCAGACCTCCGACCACCTTAGAGGTGTAATCCCTTCAGCATGTCTCGGGTCTACCCCAGGGTCTCCTCTCAGGTGGTTAAACCAGGAACACCACTGTTCGGACTAGATTCCCGGGCCACCTCAAGGACGTGGAAGAGCAACGGCTCTACTTGGAGCCCATCATGGATGACCGAGTCGAACCACCCGTAATTTTGGCCACTTGTATCCATGATTTTGCTCTTTCGATCACTACCCAAAGCTCATGACCATCGGTGAGGGTAGGAACGTACTTCAGATTGACCAGTAAATCTCACCCTTTACCTTCCAGAACAACATTCCTGCAGACGTTGCTCCAATTCACCTCACACTCGCTCACCCATGAACAACACCCCAAAATACCCAACCCGGATTGTGCAATGGCTGAGATCCATGACCTCGGATTCCAAGCACAGTAACGGGTGCTTGTCATTGAACTGATTAGCTCTAAATGTGTGTTTATTTCCCATAAAGACATACTACAAAATAATTGAAAACAAGGTGATCAAACAGCGGTTAACGCTTGTTTTCAGGGACATAATGAATGTAGCACAGGTAAATAACCCTTCTAACATGTGTATGTGCGTTCTTATATCAAATTAGTCTGCATGAATACATTCTTGTAGGCGTCCATCGTCATTTCGCTACCATGTGGGTGTACAAAAATAGTCATATTCCATGACGGCTATTGTTTTTCTTCCACAGCAAGCATAATGAAATGTCTAGCCCGCTGGTGGAGAAGATGATGTCATACCCAGGATTGGACAACAGCTGCCTTGATGAGTCTGGCAATCCGTATGTAAACAAAGTTTTTCCACAATTTATTGCATTTATACTTTGTAGTGATATATTCCTCCATTTTCTCCATCTTTTTAAGAGTTGTTTTTTTCCGTTTCTCTCATTTGCATTCATCCCATGTCTCCACTTTCACCTTGTTTCATTTTACTAGTCAACCTCCTTCCAATTCGAGCAGCTCTCTGTTCTCTCACGTCGCTCTTCTCATTTTTCCTGCTGTTTGGCTCCATGTGCATGCGAGTGAAAGCCTACCAGCCAGAGCCCTGCAGCTCCAAAGCATCATTTGTATTCCATAAACACCTCACGTTTATTGCGGAGATTTTCCCCCTTACTGTCACTGAATCACTGTTGAGACTCACGAAGTAGACCTGGGAGACATTTTAAAGCTCCCCGGCCTCCCGGAAGGAGAGTAAAAGATCCGACGGCGCAATGGAGATTGAATGTTTTCCCTTCAAACTACAAGAGAGATGGTGTGCTGCAGACCTTCACACACTTCTAAATATAAGTCCGTTATTGTCCTTATCAACCCAAATTATAGCCACATGGTGTCTGCATAAAACACAATGACATGCATATTGTAAGACTTTAAAACATTGATTATTTTTAAGAATCCTGGCCTTGCTAATGCAATGGTGAGCCCAGAAAATGTAAAGTCACTGCATTCTAATTGTTAAGGGAAAATTTGCTGCTGGCTCCAAGTCAGATGAGAGACAAGACGAGTTCTTTGTGAATAATGACATGTACAATTTAATAAAACATGCATGCAAGGACAAAAATCAATACAACCTATAGATGGCTTCTAGAGAAAATGTCTACATATTTGAGGAGAGGCAAAATCTCTTCCTCCAGTGAGGCTATTTGAATCAGGAGACACACTTAGGACCGCCCCCTCATTTGAATAGTTTTTCCTTCTGCATTTCTGAGGACCAAAACTGCCAAAATAATAAATAAATAAATAAATAAAAGTGAAAATAAAAACAAAAAAAATCAAAAAATTCAATACAAAAAATAAATATAAATGGAAATAAAAACAAAAATAAAAAAATATATACATACATAAATAAATAAATAAATAAAAGCAAAAATAAATACAAAAATAAAAAACAAGATTCAAAAATTTTAAAAATATATATTTTTGTTTTTATGTCCATTTATATTTATTTTTTTGTATTTAATTTTTTCTTTTTTTTCATTTTTGTTCTTATTTCCACTTTTATTTATTTATTATTTTGGCAGTTTTGGTCCTCCAGTTTTGGTCCACCATAGGCAAGACGAGTTCTTTGTGAATAATGACATGTACAATTTAATAAAACATGCATGCAAGGACAAAAATCAATACAACCTATATATGGCTTCTAGAGAAAATGTCTACATATTTGAGGAGAGGCAAGATCTCTTCCTCCAGTGAGGCTATTTGAGTCCAGCATATGGACATCATATTAGGGCTAAGGACATCATATTAATTCACTTTTTTAAAAAAACAACATTAAAACGGTCAGTAAAGTAGCATTCTTAATATGTTGCCAATATACAGTAAGTGGCTTTTTCATACTGTGTATTAATACCACTGTGATCTGCATATGTGCATGACTGGATATGAAAGCACTAAATACAAATTTAGATCAGATGATTGGCCAAGAACCCTTACAAAGACAGGCAGGTCTAGAGTGTTTGCAGCTGCATTACTGCACAAGTGATTTGCTCTCATCTTTCATTCCGCCTCTTTGGATGTTGACAGGCTTTTAGAATAGACTCCATCATATCAACTTATGTCAAGATGTGTTCTGGGCTGTGACTGCATTACACTGAGCCAACAGTTCACTCAATGCTTTTCTTTCAAGGGTTTGCATGAAACAAACCAGCAGCTGGGAGTCCAAAGGGAAAAGTTCAGAACAGTTTAGTGACTGCAAATGTTCCCTACAAGAACAGGTGAGGGGCAATGTGTATGTATATGTGTAGCATTTGTATCTTTATATGCTTTTTTTCCATATTTGCTTTGTTCCAAAATATAATGCAGAGTTGTCATGGGGAAAGATTCGATCCACCCAGTCGGCAGACCCCCTCTTCTCAGATTGTTTACAATCTAAGTGGAATCAATGTGGAGAATTACCTGATGGTCACAGCCAATGACTTCATTAGGAACAGGTAAGGGCTTCAAGAAGTCATAGTTAGAATTCAACACAAACGCCAATGATAGCGACCAATTGCCTGAATGGGAAAATGTTTGCTTCAGTTCCAAATATACAGGAACCTCTTAATCGTTATTCATTCATTCATTCATTTTCTACCGCTTTTTCCTCATGAGGGTCGCTGGAGCCTATCCCAGCTGTCTTTGGGCGAGAGGCGGGGTACACCCTGGACTGGTCGCCAGCCAATCACAGGGCACATATAGACAAACAACCATTCACACTCACATTCATACCTATGGACAATTTGGAGTCGCTAATTAACCTAGCATGTTTTTGGAATGTGGGAGGAAACCGGAGTACCCGGAGGAAACCCACGCATGCACTCCACACAGAGATGGCCGAGGGTGGAATTGAACCCTGGTCCTCCTAGCTGTGAGGTCTGCGTGCTAACCACTCGACCGCCGTGCCGCCCTTCTTAATCATTAATCCATTCCAAAAGGTCTCACGAAAACCACTCATATATTCATTCATTTTCTACCGCTTATCCTCACGAGGGTCGCAGGGGTGCTGGAGCCTATCACAGCTGTCTTAGGGCAAGAGGCGGGGTACAACCTGGACTGGTCTCCAGCCAATCACAGGGCACATATAGCCAAACAACCATTCACACTCACATTCATATCTATGGACAATTTGGAGTCACCAATTAACCTAGCATGTTTTTGGAATGGTGGGAAAAACAGCTACATCCTATATGGTGGCTTCCTGTTTCCCAGCATGCTTTGTTGTATTGCTGTTGTAAATAACTGCTAAATACATCACATTGTTGATGGTTATTCTGAATTATTGGTTGGTCTTGTCTGTTGTTATCTCCCTATTATGTTAGACACCGTGATTGGGAGGTAGAATGTTCACCCCGCCCACGATTTCTATGGAGTTCTTTGGGAGCTCTTTTATTACACTGCTTGTTAAGTGAGGTGTTACCTCTGCCTCACATACTTGTAGTGGCACGGTATTAACCACATTGGGCAGCAATTTGCAACATTGGAGCCAAGAGCTCAATATCGGCTTGCATAGTAGGGAAAAAACCGATGTGACCGATTTAAAGCTGATATCAAGTTGGAAATACTGTGGTGAGACCAGCCATCTTGTTTGGTCTAGAGACAGTGCCACTGAGGAAAAGACAGGAAGCAGAACTGGAGGTAGCAGAGATGAGGGTGCTGAGGTTAGTTATCATTGGGAATGACCAGGATGGATAGGATCAGGAACAAGTACTATTCATCCTGGATGCAAAGCTGAGCATATTCATTCATTTTCTACCGCTTATCCTCACGAGGGTTGCAGGGGTGCTGGAGCCTATCCCAGCTGTCTTCGGGCAAGAGGCGGGGTACACCCTGGACTGGTCTCCAGCCAATCACAGGGCACATATAGACAAACAATAATTCACACTCACATTCATACCTATGGACAATTTGGAGTCACCAATTAACCTAGCATGTTTTTGGAATGTGGGAGAAAAACAGAGTCCCCGGAGAAAAAACACAGAATTGAACTCAGGTCACCTAGCTGTGTGGCCTGTGCAGTAACCACTCCTGCACCGTGCAGCCTGTGACAAAAACCACATCAATGTAAAATGTGGTTAGAATGTGACTAATTTGCTTGTGTCTCAGGTATGGTGGATTTGAATTTGGAATGCGACTCCCATCTGACCTCCAAATGGATCTTATAGCAAAGTCTACAAACGCCACTTTATCAAAGGTATGGCTTTCTCCTTTCCTGTAATTATACCTAATACAATATATGAAGTAATTAGCGGTGGAAAGGTCGCCTATGAATATAGATGGAGTCATGTTAGTCATATAATACATGTGTCCATGTGTGTGTGTGTGTGTTTGCATGAGTGTAGGTTTGGTTCAACCCGGAGGGCCACCACAGTATGCCAGCATATTTAAACAGCCTCAACAATTTAATCCTACGCGCCAAGCTTCCAGAAGACAAAGAGCCACAGAAATACGGTAAGTTATGATGTCATTGTGAATATTGGAACTGTGGTGCCTCGGTTTTTGTTAAGTGTTGCAAAAGGTCAGACAAAAACCAAAAGCAATTTTTCCAATAGGGAATCATGTAAATTAGTTAACTCATTCCAGATGCCCAAAAATATGAAATAAACTTGATGAAGATGGCGAGGGGCAGGAGTGGACGCCATCTTTGCATATCAGTAGTGCTTTGTTTGGGCACTCAATTCCACGTGATGATCCAATACAAGTCAAACTGACGCATACTTTTTTGCATGATGTTGTATAATAACTGGGATTGAGTACTAAATCCGGGGCAAACTTTTGCCATATACTTAATCATTCAAAAACTACATTTGACTTTATATTACATACAAATATAACCAGAATGCTGAACTTCCTTGTTATCCTGTTTGGGTGTTGATTAAAAATTTTAATTTATTTCTTCAAACTTACTTACTTGATAGTTTTCTTGCAGTGAATTTTTGTGCACCTTGATTTCCAGAAATATTTCACCTCAGGATAATTTCTGTAGATTAAAGACCGATTGACCCTAAAGAATTAAGCATGCATGGTATGCTACACCACAAGCATTTATCCAGGAACATTTATTTAATACACAAACCTCCTACTCACATTTTAATACAATTATACAATGCATGCATGCACACATTCGATTTGATGTTGCCTTCATGCCGAATCTGGTGAATCCAGGGAGATTATTTATCCCAGTTATGATCTTTCATCTGCGGTCTTGTTAATCCTCACCCTTATGTAATAAACTTCCCACTCGAGGTTAGAACCTGCCCACGGATGTGTCATCACACTCCTGTTCACCTAAAACGCTTTGCAATTGAGAGACTATTCAGCCTATTCGGCCAGCTCAACCGTTTATGGGACATTTGATAACACTTTGCCACATGGTATCCGACATGGAACACCTCATTGGAGTACCAAAGAGTGGGCACATCTCGAACAACCATATTTTAACACTAAATACATATACAGTAAACCTCGGCTATATCGGATTCAATTGTTCCCACTGGTTTTGTCCGATATAAGCGAAATCCGTTATGTATGCATATACTGGAAAATGTCCGTTTTACGCATATATCGGATTTATATCTGGTATATGCGTAAATCGGATTTTATCCGTTATAAAAAGGCACTTCCTTGACTATGTTTCCAATGTACCTGGACGCGCAGGCAACGCTGCAAACGCTGCAAATGACGTCTTATAGCGGCCTGTCACGATTCGGCGAATCGGAGCGCCACGATGCGGCCATCCGATATATGCGAGGGAAATTTAATGGAAATGCATTGGAACGGGACTGGAGATTTTGTCCGAAATAGGTGAAATCCGTTATAAAAAATCCGATATATGCAATGAATTTTTATTGGAAATGCATTACAGAAAAATTGGTTCCTTTTTATCTGTCCGTTGTGAGCGAATTTCCGATATATCCGAGTCCGATATATCCGAGGTTTACTGTATATACATTAAAATACTTAAATTATAAGTGTGTTTAGTTAGTCTGTATGCAACTCCAAGTTCAACATATTTAGTCTCCTGCTGTCTAAAATACCACATTTCTAAATCCACACCGGTATAGTAATAGTTTATTATTATGCTCCAAGGCAGAATTGTATTGTGAATCAAATTAGGAAACAAGTGTGACTTATTGGCTGCAAAATGCCATAAATAGAATCCATATTTATGTATATCTTCTTGTTTTTGCACTATAGCATTATTATTATGTTTTATGTTTGCTTGTCGCAGCCATTTCAGTGTCCAGTCATCCCTACTTTGGCCGAGCAGATAACGAGGACTCTATGTAAGTCAAATCTTTTTCATTGTTACGTCTGGCTGAATGACACCACTAGCAAAACAAAGTCTTAACCGACCATTACTTGAGTTTACCCACATTTGATTTTCTAAATGGAGCTCCCAGAGCTTGCAGTATTGATCACAGTTTCGATATAATGACGTTTGGTCTGCTGGTGGTGAAGCAACTGATTGGTTTGTCTTGGATATCTTGGATAGTCACATGTTTCACATCTGTGTGAGTGTTCCAATGGACCAAATCACATAAATGATTCAGCGAGTGGACGAATCCCTTTCCTCTTCAGAGCCTTATTAGTTCAAAGTCGCTCATCTGCCATTTTTGTGTTTCCTGACCTTTTGTTTTTGAAAGTAGTTTTGAATCAATGCACGCTTTTTTTTTTTAGTTGGTCTTGCAATCTATTGCAGGCTTGGCGCCCAATTACTCCTTTGTCGATGCTTACCTTACTGATGTATCGATTCGACCAAGATACTACAGGCTTATTATGCTCAGATGTCTTCATTGCTGCAACACGGTTGCTTATGGGATAAGATCTGAAGCTCCGGCTAAAGCTCGGCCATGCCGATAACGAGATGATCAGTAGCTGTTGGCTTCCTCCTGTAGTTACTGCTTCCTTAAAACGCCCACCACATGTCTTTCCCCCCTCCTTCCCATTTGGTCAGTCTGACAGCTTCATCGTTATCCTCTTGGAGCTGCGGGGCAGCTGATTAGAGTGGTTGCTTCGACCTGGCTCGCTAAGAAATCTTGAATGAGATTGTTGCAGAGAAACAGGTTGCAGTATCAGGTTTGAAGAGTGAGTGCATTTTATGGGGATTTTTGAGTGGTGTCGTTGTACTTTTCGGCCCTTTCAAAGATCCAAACATTTCAAAGCTATTCAGGTTAGCGATGCACAAAAAGGTTCTTCCCAGCATGCCTTGCGGCACAAATTGCTGAATTTACGTGTTTCGAGTTAAGGTAGTTGTTTATCATTATTATTATGTGAGGGGGGCGGCATGGTGGTCGAGTGGTTAGCACACAGACCTCACAGCTAGGAGACCAGGGTTCAATTCCACCCTCGGACTTTGCATGTTCTCCCCGTGCATGCGTGGGTTTTCTCCGGGTACTCCGGTTTCCTCCCACATTCCAAAAACATGCTAGGTTAATTGGCGACTCCAAATTGTCCATAGGTATGAATGTGAGTGTGAATGGTTGTTTGTCTATATGTGCCCTGTGATTGGCTGGCGACCAATCCAGGGTGTACCCCGCCTCACGCCCCAAGACAGCTGGGATAGGCTCCAGCACCCCCCGCGACCCTCATGAGGAAAAAGCAGTAGAAAATGAATGAATGAATGAATGAATTACGTGAGAGATGTAAATCTTACAACAACTCACAATTCAGTTTGATTCCAATTCTTTCAATTCTTAATTCAAACCAATTCTTGTTTCAAGGTGAGTCACACAGGGTTCCAATTCGAGGATGAACTACAGTTGGTTATGTAAAAAAAAATGCAGCTTTACAAGGCTCAATCAAGTGTTTATAAAATTAATAATCCTTTATTGTGGTTACTTGGTTCCAGACCATGATGGACTAAATTTCCACAAAGCAGGACTCTATATTTATAAATGGAATATATTTGTAGTTACAACATAGAAACCTTTTTTTGACCTTCTAAACAGGGGTTTTTAATTATTATTAGAGGTCTCGAGACATGAAGTAACAACCCTGTAGTCGCCTTTACACAAGAGAGGGGCACAGGAAGTGACATTGAGAGCTCAGAGTTGAGTTTTATTATGCCGTGGGTTACTTTTTCTCTTTGGGCATTTTTGCGGAAATGGGATATATATATAGAAAATTGATTAAATTGAGGGGGGGGGTTAAAGGGTTCTTTAACATTGCGAGATATTGTAAGCCCATTTTTGCCATTTGTGCATATAAATGTAACGCCACAAAAAAATGGTCATAACATGTGGATAACATGACTGATGATTATTATTTTGGTATGAGTTACCATATGGGGGAATTATGGTGTTTGCACGATCCAAGTGCTTTTTTTTTATTACATTTATTTCTTATTATTCTTTTATTATCGGGCCTGTTGTGAGATAATTCAAATCGGCTGTAATAAAACCTGTTAATTTTTGGTGATCGAGTCTTACCGAACATTACAGTAAAATTATTGACACCTAATGCCCTGTGCCGTTGTATGTAGAATACTAGATATCATTCACAGTGTCTTTGAATGCATCTTATGAATGCCTTACACATATATTTTACTTAATTTAGTCATTTTTATGCTTGAAAAAGTAAAAGTAACTAATTGATTCATTAATATATTAACATCAATATATGCAGTATATCAAACTTTGACATCGAGTGTTGCTGTGTTGTGTTGCTTCTGAGTTAGCCGTTGTACGTACGTATGTCTTTGCAGCATCCAGGGAATGCTCCAGATACTCGTGGCCGTTTGCGTGCTCACAGGATATTCCATCACCACGGCAAGCTTTGCCGTCTACGCCGTCACCGAGCACCACAACGGCTCCAAGAGGCTGCAGCACATTGCTGGCATCAGCGAGCCCTTTTACTGGGCCGTCACTTTCCTTTACGACATGGTAACACTTAACTGTCCGAGCTATGGCTTGCTAAAATAAAGCCTCATACATTTAATTATTAACTAATAACTGATATGAAATAATGAGGCACTAATTCAATATGACTTGCATTTTTCTCCACAGATGATCTACATGGTTCCTGTCACCTTGACAGTCGCCGTGGTTGCAGCCTTCCAGATCCCAGCGTTCACAGAACGACAAAATTTGGCTGCTGTCACCGTGCTTCTGGTGCTCTTTGGGTGAGTCATTCCTGTCAACCTGCATGCAAACATGCTGTAGTCCTGATCAGTTGAGCCTAAAGAGTCCTTCTCTTTCTTTTTTTGCTGCAATTCTTTATTTTAACACCCGAGGGTGACATTATGATCAGTGCTAGATAGCATGAAAGTCTACAGTAGGGGTCTCAAACTCAATTTACTTGGGCTCCACTGGAGCTCGGGTCTGGGTGAGACTGGGCCGCATCGGGTTAAAAAAAAAAAGTATTTATTAAAAACAAAAAAAATTTAAAAACTTTGGTTCCGATTTTCTACAAGAAAAGCTCTGATAAAACATTCCACTGTTCTCAAATATCTTACTTTTTATTTTTCGACACAAAATAAGATGAAAAATAAATAAACAAATCAAGAATAAAGAAAATCAATCAATCAGTAATAAATAAATAAATATAATAATAATAATAATAAAACGGCAAATAATAAAAACTTAAGAAACCACATATAGTTGGTGGGTAGACAAATTATTTTTTCAGATTAAAATGAACAAAGCATTATTAGAGCCCTGTAGACATGACAAAACACGACTATAGTCACATTTATACTTTTTATTTACAACATATTGCGCAACTGCAGGGTCTTGAGACACATGCTAACTCGCAAACTAGAGAGCTAGCGACCTAAACGGTAGCCTTCAAGTTATTTCCTTTAAACTTAAACCGCCAAAAACTTACCACTTCCACACGGATAGGGAGGATAACTATTAACAGTTATTTAACCTTTAACATGAACATTAATCAAACGTAATATTTTTTTTTTTACAGCATCCATATCAAACTTTAAACTTTCATATCAAGGCGGGGGCCTCAAACTAGTGTCCTGCGGGCCACATTTAGCTGAAATTTTTTTCGAAACGAAAACTCGTTGAAGGTTTGACGTGACATCTGAATATTGATCTCAATTCAAAATTCCAAGGTTTCAAATTTGATGCGACAGCAGCATTTGCTCTGAAGGTCAACCTTCATCCCCTTTGGACGTAAACACATTTTTCTGTCAATAATTGGATCAATACGTTGTATACAAAGTAAAGCCTGATCTGTCTTTGGGTTTATTTACATCATTTTAATTTTGCTATTTACTGTTCACCCCCTGTGTTTTGCTCTGCTGCCAAAGAGCCTTAGATCTCAGGAGGCAGAGTCAGCACAGTGCAAGTCATTTATCAGACAGATGTCTCCCTCCCAAGCAATGAATAATCACATTCCTCCATCTGGCAGTCAGTTCCCACCTGGTCTGGGTTGCAGCCGTCATGCTGCTGTTCTCTGCTTGCGCCTTGGCACCCCTCCTGTGTCCACCAAGCATCTTTTTTGGGCATGGTTCCCAGATGCGGCCTTTCTGTCGAGCGTCATTTGTTTATGTCTGTCTCTTCGTTTTTCCTGTGCTACTTTTTTCCTTTTCATCTCCGTCCCCATGCCTGTTTTTTTTTTTTTCTCTCACACGCTCTTTGTTTTGACCCAGACATCCCAATCAAATAAACAAGCAGATTATATGAGACTGAAACAGAAAAGAAAAGGGTGTTACGCCACCAGGGAATAAAAGAACAAGTGATTTATCATGCTTCCTTTTAATGTCATGACTGAATGTTTACCCTTCTCATTGTGTTGTGCTATTTTCGCCCACATTAGTCAGTTATTCAACAGTTGCTCTACATGTTAAAAATACTTTCATTTTCATTTTTTTTTTCCATCCCTCAGGTTTGCCACCTTCCCGTGGATGTACCTCCTGTCTGGTGTCTTCAAGGATGCGGAGATGGCCTTCATCACTTACGTGTGCATTAACCTTTTCATCAGCACCAATACCATCATGTCCAGCTCCATTCTTTACTTCCTCAGTCAGGTTTCGACACAAAACGAAGAGGTCAGAATGCATTACTTGAATGAGATGCCTTTTTAATAGATTGCAACAGTTTTATTCCATTGTAATGCATGATTTGAAGAATCTACCCCGTACACAATAACAAGAAAGTGACCTCCATTCCTTCTATTCTAATTGTCTCTGCTGGCATTGCTCTTCTTCTGGCAGAACATAAAGGAAACGTTCAGGATCCTGAGCCGAGCGTTCTTAATCTTCCCTCAATTCAACTTTGGAAATGGACTGATGCAGCTGGCCAGAATGAACATCGAAGTCCAGCTCATGAGCGGCTACGGCATTGACGCCTATAAGAACCCGTTCTCTATGGATGCACTGGGCTGGATGATCGTGTCCTCCATCATTCAAGGCGTGGTCCTCTTCACGTTGCGCCTCTTGCTTAACAGGTTCCTCATACGCAAAGTCAGGTGAGATGAATGTATTGGAATAAAATGTAGTGGATCCCTGCAGCATTAGAAATGATTTTTACGATCAAAATATTCGGACACGCCGCAAGAATGGGCCCGAATGTTTGGAATGCAGTCAGAATTTTTAGAATGTACTTCAGAATTCCAGGAAAAAACATGATTTTTCATTCAGATGGTATTCTGTATCTTTGTACCGCGAGTGTGACTAGAGTATTACTCTATGATGGTAAATCATTACTGGACTTACCGTCTATAAAAACCATCAAGGCTTTTTATAGACTGAATTTTTGCGCTTCAGTTTTGTACTGAACTGAACTGAATGTTCCAAAAAAATCAGACGGATCGGCGCAGCCTCTGCAGTAATGCGGTCGCTGTACCGGACCGTCGTGGTGAAAAGAGAGCTGAGCCGTAAGGCAAAGGTTTAAATTTCCCGGTCAATCTATGTTCCCATAGGGGGTGCAGACTATGTATTTTACATGTAACAGTCCACCTGGTATTATTGTATCTGTAAAATTGTCATGCAATCTGCTATTATTATGTATTATTTTATATTTATATTTAAATATTTTAAAAATAATTAAATAAATACAAATAAATAAATAATAAAAATATTATAATAATTACAATAAAATTAAAATAATAATTATATTGTTATTATTATTATGTAAAATATGCAAATATAACAATAATATATATAATTAATATAATAATTAGCATTAATATAATAATTATAATAATCATAATAGTTATAATAATAATTATAATAGTCTAATAATAATCTAATAATAATTATTATTATTATTATTATGTGCTTGTGTCCCTTTTTTCAGGAGCACTTTGTAAACAACAGACCATGTCAAAAAACGAAATTGATAAAAGCATCAAAAGGTTGGCTCAGGCCATGATGCCAGGTTGTATGTTGAGTTTAAGTGAAATACTTTGGAAAGTTTGGGCGGGCCGTATTCAAACACTTGGCGGGCCGGATGTGGCCCCCGGGCCGTAGTTTGCCCACCCCTGTCCTAAGAGGTCGGGTGAGGAGGTGGTTTGTGCATCTAGTCCAGATGCCGTCCCGGACGCCTCCCTTGGTGAGGTGTTCCAGGCATGCAACAGCCGGGACAAGGCCCTGGGGCAGACCTAGGACACGCTGGAGGGATTATGTCTCACAGCTGGCCTGGGAACACCTTAGTGTCCCCCCGCTGGAGCTTGAGAAGGTGGCCGGGGACCGTGAAGTCTGGGCTTCTTTACTGAGACTACTGCCCCCGCGACCCGGACCCAAATAAGCGGAGGAAAATGGATGGATGGATATTCCAAAAAATACAGAAGCAAAATGCGTGTACTTGAAAATTCCATTCATGAAAATTCAGTCCGTAAAAAAAACATTCATGTTTCAAAACACATACACTTGCGTTTTTGGAACAGCTGTGTCATGTGACTATATACTTTATAACTGCGTTTGTTGGAAAGTTCAATGCATTTTGCTTATATACTTTAATTCAACAAATATTTCACCAGGGCGGCACAGCGCGCAGACCTCACAGCTAGGAGGACCAGGGTTCGATTCCACCCTCGGCCATCTCTGTGTGGAGTTTGCATGCTCTCCCCGTGCATGCGTGGGTTTTCTCCGGGTACTTCGGTTTCCTCCCACATTCCAAAAACATGCTAGGTTAATTGGCCACTCCAAATTGTCCATAGGTATGAATGTGAGTGTGAATGGTTGTTTGTCTATATGTGCCCTGTGATTGGCTGGCCACCAGTCCAGGGTGTACCCCGCCTCTCGCCCAAAGACAGCTGGGATAGGCTCCAGCACCCCTGCGACCCTCGTGAGGAAAAAGCAGTAGAAAATGAATGAATGAAAATATTTCACCATAAAATATTTTTTTTTAAATCGGGTATACAAAATTCAGACACATACATACATGTTTACAACTTTGGTAACTAATAACTCATTTACTTTCATACTAGCTCGTGACTTAGATTCACTTGTTTTATCCACCCTCTTTCATTAGTGTGTGTGATGCATATTTGGGCTTAAACCTGGAGTGTGCATTTAGCTTGTTAGCTTCCTTTCCGAGTGAACAATGGCAATTGAAGAGAGAAGAGGAGTGTTCTGGAGCTGAAGCTAATCTAATAATGATTATTTAATTATGATTAATTGCAAATGTTGATCTGAAATTAGGGGAGATTGAACAACAACATCATTGAGATAGGCAATGCTACTGAACAGGATGAGCCGTATATCGAATAGATGGATGAGTGGTGCTGATGGGACAGCTCCATCATTTGTTGTCTTTTTTTGCAGGCGTCTATTTTTGGGCAGAAAAAATGTAGCCCAGGTGATTGAGGACGAGGACGAGGATGTAGCAGCTGAGCACACGCGAGTGGTTAACGGAGCAGCAAGTTCGGACATCCTGCAGGTCAACCAGCTCACTAAGATCTATCAACATCTCAACAAGAAGATCTGTGCAGTCAAAAGGCTCTCTGTGGGAATTCCTGCTGGAGAGGTACGCTTGCAAGGGGTTATTTAGCGGTTGGGGGGGGGGCTTTATCCAAACTCTGCAAGTAAACTCAGGCAATCAATCATGGGCCTGACTTCAACCTTGTAACTTAGTGTGGGTGGATATTGAGCGTCGTGTCACAGCACAGCGTAGTGGTCAGATGTTGCAAGTTTCAATTATTCATCTTTTTTCAAAGTGCTTCGGTCTGCTGGGAGTGAACGGGGCGGGAAAAACAACCACTTTCAAGATGCTTACCGGAGATGTTAGCCCCACTGATGGCACCGCGCAGATCAGGGACTGGGACGGGTAAGATACTCATTCATTATTTTTTACTTTCTAAAAGCACCGCAAAGCAAGCCAGATAAGCACACGGCACTTGTGAAAATGTGCTGACTCACACTATCACTGAGCTACAGGAAAGATGTCGCTTTATTGTTGGAAGCGGATTTCATATATATAATATATATATAATATATTTCACTTGCATCATGTGTACATTCGGGTGTCAGAGTTAAAGCAGGGGTGTCCAACATGTGGCCCCTGGAGCCATTTGGAGTCCTTGACTGTTTTCTTATTGTCCTGCAGCACAATTTTAAAATACAATTCTACAAGAAAACTGAAAAAACAACATCAAAAATGGAATGATCAGATGTAATTTTACAAGAAAAAAGTCCAAATATGAACAGAAAAAGTTGTACTCTGAGAATAATGTTATAAAAGAAAAATTAGGAAAAACTCAAGTAGCCTAAGTAGCATAGCATTTTGTTAAAGTTGTAATATTATGAGAAAAAAACAAAATAAAAATGTATTTTTTTGTCATTAGTTTGGTTCTAATATTATGAAAAACTCAAAATATTATGGGAATAAAGTCATAATTATCAGAAGAAAATTGACAAAAAGAGAGCTGAAATAGTTGGAAATATAACAAATAAAACAACAGCAAAATGAGAATAAAGTCCAATTATTAAAAGAAAAAAGTTGTACTTTGAGAATAATGTTGTAAAAGAAAAATTAGGAAAAACTTAGTTAGCCTAAGCAGCATAGCATTTTTGCATTTTGCAATATTGTGAGGAAAAAAATAAATAAACATGTATTTTTTTGTCAATAGGTTGGGAAAAGTTCTAATATTACAGAAATCAATTCAAAATATTATGGGAATAAAGTTATAATTACGAGAAGAAAAATTTATAAAAAGAGAGCTGAAATTATTTTAAATTTAACAAATAAAACAACAGTAAAAATCAGAATGAAGTCAAAATATTAAGAGAAAAAAGAGAATAATGTTGTAAAAGAAAAAATAGGAAAAACCCAAGTAGCCTAAGTATCATAGCATTTTGTTAAAGTTGTAATATTATGAGGAAAAAACTAAATAAAGATGTAATTTTTGTAATTAGGTTGGGAAAAATTCTAATATTACAGAAATAAATTCAAAATATTATGGGAATAAAGTTATGATTACGAGAAGAAAATTTATAAAAAAGGAGAGATTAATTTATTTTAAATTTAACAAATAAAACAACAGCAAAAATGAGAATAAAGTCAAAGAAAAAAGAAAATTAGGTCATTTTAGTAGCATAGAGTTTAAATATTTGAAAAATTACAATATTATGAGTAACTAACTACGTTTGGATTTTGTGGGAGGAAATTAGTTTGGAGAAAAAATTTGAACATTATGGGAATAAAGAGCAAAGAGCAATAATAAGCTGGTTCACCGACGTAACAAAGCTGTGATTCATTTTTTTAATTAAAATACACTGGACTGGACTGCTATTATTTTGAACACGCCTGTATGTAACTGCTTAGCATATGCTTTACAAAATATCAAAGTGTCTTATTTTTCAGTATGCGGTTGTCACAGGAAAAACAAAAAATGGAACACCTTTGACTTAAATGCTATTTCGAACTGCAACAGCCTCAAAGTCCATCTTCCCTGTTCAATATACAGAATACCTTTCATGTGCACCTTTTTATTCTTTGTGTGTTTTCCCCAGGCGGCTGGTAGACATTATGGAGTGCCGGCAACAGGGAATTAACATTGGCTACTGTCCCCAGGTGGATGCACTGGATAACCTGCTCACTGGAGAAGAGCACTTGTATTTTTACGCTCGTATTCAAGGAATCTCTAAAAGTGAGATAGACGGGGTAAGAATTGCAGCCCTGCGCTGTTTTTCATCATTTTGGAGTGATCTCAGCCATGCGTGGAAAACATGTGATATGACTTTGAATGAGCACAAATGCAGCGAGGACTGGCTGATTTATCCGTGCAGAAATAATCAGCAGGTGTGGAAATATGGAGTGATGCGCGCCTCGTTTTGAGCAGCTCAAAATGTTAATGCTTCTGTTGTCAGTGTAGAGAATTACGCCCATGCTGTATTCTATTCGGCGGTGCAAAACGTATTTCACATTTAGAGGGTGATCAGTTCTCTTCGCAGATGTCGCTATTGTCCCGTTTTGTCATACTGTACATGTCGTGTTTCTTTTTCAAGTTCAAAAAGACCTATGAAAGGCATACACATAAATCATGTTGCCGAAGATGCTCCGACATGCGCTTCCATAGACAGCGAGGCCATAGATTCCTCTCATCTTGTGAGGCTGCACTGATGCTATTACCTTCTTTTTGAGTGGATGTATTAGTTAATGCTAACTAACACAAATTCAGACAGACTTGTGAACAATATTTGAGAGCAAACAGCCTTTTAGATGTTTACGATCTTGTGAGTTCAGCTCATAAAATGTGTAAGCACAAAAGAGGTAATTATTTACAATGCTGGTGCCAGCAACTTATACAGTGGTTTGTACAGATAAGCCAATAAATCAGGTTCTCAATAGTGTTTCAAATCAAGGTGTGTGGGGAAAAAATGTTTTTTCTCTCGGGGGCCATGACAAAATAATTGACATCCACTGGCATAGGCAAATATGAGCCAGCCAAGAGCACATTAGTGGCAATAATACCCAACAAAATAACATTTATTTAAGATTATTATATTTAAAAAATATCCACATGGTAGGTCATAATTATGAGAGAAAAAGTCCAAATTATGACATAAAAGTGTGAGGTTATGTGATAAAAAGTCATAGTAATGAGATTAAAAATCATAATTATGGCATAAAAACTAAATATTATGAGATAATAATATAATTATGAGATATCAAATTCAACTTATAAGGTAAAAAGATGAAATGATGAGATAAAGTCATAATTATTGAATTTAAAAAAATGGAAATTATGAGATACAAACTGTTTGTGTGCCGAGTACCATGTGACAAATGCTAAGAAATGCTAACAAATAATAAGAAAATCATAATTATGAAAATCAAGTCCAAATTATGACATAAAAGGGTGAGGTTATGTGATAAAAGTCATAGTAATGAGATTAAAAATCATATTTATGGCATAAAAACTAAAGATTATGAGATAATAATATAATTATGGGATATCAAATTCAACTTATAAGGTAAAAAGATGAAATGATGAGATAAAGTCAAAATTATTGAATAAAAAAAAATTAAATTATGAGATACAAATTGTTTGTGTGCCGAGTACCATGTGACAAATGCTAAAAAATAATAAGGAAATCATAATTATGAAAATCAAGTCCAAATTATGACATAAAAGGGTGAGGTTATGCGATAAAAGGTCATAATCATGAGATTAAAAATCATAATTATGGCACAAAAACTAAAAATTATGAGATAATAATATAATTATGAAATATCAAATTCAACTTATAAGGTAAAAAGATGAAATGATGAGATAAAGTCATAATTATTGAATTTAAAAAAATGGAAATTATGAGATACAAACTGTTTGTGTGCCGAGTACCATGTGACAAATGCTAAGAAATAATAAGGAAATCATAATTATGAAAATCAAGTCCAAATTATGACATAAAAGGGTGAGGTTATGCGATAAAAGGTAACAATAATGACATTAAAAATCATAATTATGGCATAAAAAGTAAAGATTATGAGACAATAATAATATAATTATGAGAAATTCATACTTATTTGGTAAAAAGATGAAATGATGAGATAAAGTCATAATTATTGAATAAAAAAATGAAAATTATGAGATACAAACTGTTTGTGTGCCATAATTAGGACTTCCCTATCCCATAATACCTACATGGATGGATACAGTATATTATATTGATTAGCATATCAGACTAACTGATGGAGAGAAGAGCATCTTAAACATAATGGAGTTTCAGAATATGTTCTAAACCTGTTGTTTCCAGGTGGTGCGGTATCTTCTGAAAAAGCTGGAGTTGAACTACCATCAAAACGTGACAACGGATGGCTACAGTTGTGGTACCCGGAGGAAGCTCTCCACAGCCATCGCTCTCATCGGTCATCCTCAGATCTTGCTACTGGTAAGCATGTATACATGTATACCCCTCACCGTTGTTCTTTGGCTGCCTCTTTTAGCACCTAACTGGAGAAAAGGCACATATTAAATCAGTTTTACGGCGCCGTTCCAGTAGCCAAGTCGGTATTGGTTCCATAAACTTGACAGACCTCATTTTGTTAATTAGTGTTTAGCCAAGGGTGCTATTGCTTGTTTCTAAATAACTCATAACTCATTCCTTTCTGTGGTGAATTCTCGTCTAATTCCGTCAATCTATCTTTATATTCCTGTAATCACAATGTATCTATGAGTGATTACTTTTCTCAGCTCCCAAGTTGTTCTAGAGATGTTTTTCTGCAAGAATGTGAGAGGTTAGATCATGGAAGAAGAGCAATGATGTGACGGTGATGACCACCATTCAATCATCTCGCCCCCTACCCTTCTCACAACCCCTAGTGGTCATATGTAGTACATGCATGCTTTCTGAATATTGGTAATGGTTTTATTTCATTTGAACATGCATCAGATTACAATTGAATGCATCACATAATCAGTTCCCAGTTCCACATGTCCAAAAGGAGTAGGAAGAAGCAAAGCTTATTAAATCCTACCCATCCATCTGGTACTTTTACAATCAGTAACTGTTACATTTGTTCACTTCCTGCTTTCCATAATTCAGTTTAAGGTTGCTGAAATAAAAATCAGTTAATTATTTGAGGCAGGTTAACACCAATAGGGGGCAATGTTGAAATTGTCCAATTCATTCAAAATTGCCACAGAAAATAGGAAATTACAGTAATTGTGGAAAGTCCTGATAGACAATCAATGTATCCTGAATGAGCCGAACATTTAGATGTCGGATTGAAAACAAGGCAGAATAATTTGTTCACTTCCTGCTTTCCAGAATACATTTTCTGTTTGTTTTGTTTTTTTTTTTTAATAATATACCTCGTACCAAAGTACAAGGTGATATGACCATCCAATGACATAATGGGTACCATAGTAAGTGTCAATATAGTGATATATATAGCACATCATGACTGGTTCAAGACTCTTCATCCTTGTATTTAGCAAACATCAACTGCTTGTATTGTTTCTTGAATTGGCTCATCGTTGTGCATTGTTTGATTTCCTTACTCAATCCATTCCATAGTTTGATTCCACATACTGAAATGCTATGGCTTTTTAACATAGTCCTACCATATATATTTCACATTTACTTCTTCCCTGAGATCATACTTCTCCTCTCTTGTAGAGAAGTATTGGATGACATTTTTAGGTAATTGGTTATTTTTAGCCTTATGCATTATTTTAGCTGTTTGAAGATTAACTCTATCAGCAAGTTAAAGTATTTGTGATTTTAGAAATAAGGAGTTAGTAATATTAGATTTTCTATTAACCCTGTAGTCCTCAACTTCATTTGTTTGTTAATGATTCACACTCAATATCCCAGAAAATGGATACTTCAATGACTTACTCACCTCCTGAGGGTCATGAACAGGGTGGACACCAAGTGTTTTGGCCCCAAATAATCATGTTGAACTACGTAATTTTAAGCTTTCAATTTCTGCATGTTGGAAAACAAATTGTTCAACAAAGTATTTTTAGTACAAAACTAAACTAACAGGGAATATACATACTGCTGGGGCTGGGGTTTGAACCTGTGCTCACTTTCTTAAAAGGTAGCACCTGTATCATTACACCACCAGGGACAGCCTGCTAAGTTGGTGATGTCTGATGCCGGATTACTAGTATCTTTTTTTTTGCTGTTTCTTGTTGCCCCGGGCTGATTTGGTGCGCGATACCGCACAATGGTGCACAGTTGCCAAGAATGCGCCCCCTTGCACAAAATGTACCCCCTTCCACACCCTGTGGAAAATATTCTATCCGGTCTGAACATGTGTAATGTAACAAGGCATACTGTTTGACAGCATACGGAAAATATTCCATTCCTAACAACTTGAAACACACTGTAAAAAAAATCCAAGTTGACTCAAGTTAAAAAAAAAAGTAACATCGCTGCCCATTTTTTTTCAATTTTAAAAATTAAATTTAAAATTAAAAATTTTTTTTTAGTTAAATCTAGCAAATAAACTAAGTTTCTCCAACTTAAAAGACCAAGTTCACGTGACTTATTGCTTTGTTTTGGGAACTTTCTTTATTAGGTCAAATAAACAAATCTGGGCGGCACGGCGGTCTAGTGGTTAGCGCACAGACCTCACAGCTAGGAGACCAGGGTTCGATTCCACCCTCGGCCATCTCTTTGTGGAGTTTGCATGATCTCCCCGTGCATGCGTGGGTTTTCTCCGGGTACTCCGGTTTCCTCCCACATTCCAAAAACATGCTAGGTTAATTGGCGACTCCAAATTGTCCATAGGTATGAATGTGAGTGTGAATGGTTGTTTGTCTATATGTGCCCTTTGATTGGCTGGCGACCAATCCAGGGTGTACCCCGCCTCTCGCCCGAAGACAGCTGGGATAGGCTCCAGCACCCCCGCGACCCTCATGAGGAAAAAGCGGTAGAAAATGAATGAATGAATGAATAAACAAATCTTTTTGTTGTATCAACAATAGAACTCAACTCACTTTTGATTTAGTCTAACTAATTATTTCAAATAAATTCAACTCACAATTAAATTGAAATGAATTGAAATGATTTGTTAACCAGATTTGAAATGAGTTGAGATTATTTGATTTACATTGTTTTTTTTTTTGAAAAACTATGAAACTATGAAAACTATGAAAAAAAAAACTAAAAAGTGGTGCACCACTTTACTCCTCTCCCGTTTCAGGATGAGCCCAGTTCCGGCATGGACCCCCGTACCAAACGGCACCTGTGGAAAATCATCTCTGAAGAGGTGAAAGGAAAATGCGCAGTTGTCCTCACTTCACACAGGTTAGAGCGACAATGCAGCATGCCATCCATCAAGCCAGTATTAAATATTGACCATATTATTTAAGGCTTGTCCGTCTTCAGTCTAAACGTGACCTTTCAGCTTCTCCACTTTTGTGTGTGTCTCAGCATGGAGGAATGCGAGGCGCTGTGTAGCCGTCTTGCCATCATGGTGAAAGGTCAGTTCCGCTGCCTGGGATCCTTGCAGCACATTAAGAACAGGTTTGTGACCTCCAATAACCTTCAACCTTCTCAAATACAGTCATTTCTATCCCACTCTCAAATTACCACAGCTATTTCCTTATCCTACTAAATACGCAGGAGATACTGTATCTCTCTACCATGACCTTGTGTGCTAATGCGCAGGTTCGGCAGCGGGTTCACTGTGAAGATGTACTTAGCCGAGGCTGGCGGTGATGTAGAGGCAATCACTGGCTTCATGCAGAGACAATTCCCCAGTACTTATTTGAAGGTGAGCATATGGGCGGGGTTGCAGTATTCTTTCCCTAGAGTGGGTCAGAACTCAGCATTTGTAAATTTGTAGAGCTTTGGTCAAAATATGGTAATGGTAATGTTACATTTGTTCACTTCCTGCTTTCCATAATAAAGTTTTTTTTTTTTAATAATGCACCTCGTACCGAAGTACGAGGTGATATGACCATACAATGACATAATGTGTACCATAGTAACTGTCAATATAGTGATATATACAATGACATAATGGGTACCATAGTAACTGTCAATATAGTGATATATACAATGAAATAACGGGTACCATAGTAACTGTCAATATAGTGATGTATACAATGACATAATGGGTACCATAGTAACTGTCAATATAGTGATATATACAATGAAATAATGGGTACCATAGTAACTGTCAATATAGTGATATATACAATGAAATGATGGGTACCATAGTAACTGTCAATATAGTGATATATACAATGACATAATGGGTACCATAGTAACTGTCAATATAGTGATATATACAATGAAATGATGGGTACCATAGTAACTGTCAATATAGTGATATATACAATGACATAATGGGTACCATAGTAACTGTCAATATAGTGATATATACAATGAAATGATGGGTACCATAGTAACTGTCAATATAGTGATATATACAATGACATAATGGGTACCATAGTAACTGTCAATATAGTGATATATAAAGCACATAATGACATAATGGGTACCGTAGTAACTATCAATATAGTGATATATACAATGAAATAATGGGTACCATAGTAACTGTCAATATAGTGATATATACAATGAAATAATGGGTACCATAGTAACTGTCAATATAGTGATATATAAAGCACATAATGACATAATGGGTACCGTAGTAACTATCAATATAGTGATATATACAATGAAATAATGGGTACCATAGTAACTGTCAATATAGTGATATATACAATGAAATAATGGGTACCATAGTAACTGTCAATATAGTGATATATACAATGACATAACGGGTACCATAGTAACTGTCAATATAGTGATATATACAATGACATAATGGGTACCATAGTAACTGTCAATATAGTGATATATACAATAACATAATGGGTACCATAGTAACTGTCAATATAGTGATATATACAATGACATAATGGGTACCATAGTAACTGTCAATATAGTGATATATACAATAACATAATGGGTACCATAGTAAGTGTCAATATAGTGATATATATAAAGCACATCATGACTGGTTCAAGACTCTTCATCCTTGTATGCAAAGTATGCATACTTGTAGACAATATTCTATATTGTCTATAATATTCTATATATATTCTATAAATGTGATGCTCTACTGTATATCTTCTTTGTCTGTTCCATCCCCTTTTTAAAGCATTTGTGCACATTATCTTGCTCTGTCACTGTTTAGCACTCATATTACCCATTTTAACCATGCCTCATAGCTGTGTTGAGAATTTGAATTCAATCCAGTAATAAAAAGTACGCCTCAATTGGGACATAAAATGAAATATTACTTCTCTCGGCCCACACACTAAATAATAAGCATAAAGAGCTGCAATATTATAGGTCTATTTGTTCAGTAGTGGGTGTGTGGGGTTATTTTTGGACAATGCAATATTGGTATTTATTGGTCACTGATGGTGTAGCACAAGGGGTGTCTAAGGTATTTATTGGCACATTCTGGTACATTCATTAAACAAGAAAACAAGATCAAAAATGCAAAACAAAACTAGCAGTAATTTGATAATAGAGTAGAAATATTAGATGATTAATCAGTTTGACCAGCCTTTTCTTGTCAGCTGGTGGGTGGGATGCTGCTCCCCCAGCAGACCATTCCACAGAAGATGTTAGGGGCCACAAACGATTCATAGACGTGGCCCCTGCACCTGAAAGCACCCAAACCTCCTGAACAGATAGTCTGCTGTTGTCGATCCAGTCCAGGTTTTGGTTCAGATGAACACCCAGGTATTTATAAGATGTCAACCTCTCAATGTCCTGTACAAGAATAAAGTTGGATTCAGAGGAAAAAAACATATTTTTTAGAAGCATTAAGTTGAAATAACAAAAACTGGGGTGTACAAAAACTGAGGTTTGATTGCAAGTAAAAACTTACACCCGAAAAAGTCAAGCCAAGAAATTCCTTGTATACATTTGAGTCAATTAGTTGTGCCATTGGTAGTTGTGCTAGAACTGCTCATGACTCAACTTTTCTGTCTTACCAGGACCAGCACTCATCCATGGTGGAGTACCATGTTCCCGTCGCACCGGGAGGGGTGGCCGCTATCTTCGACAAGCTGGAATGCAAGAAGAGCTCGCTGCAGATCAAACATTTCTCTGTGAGCCAGACCACTTTGGATGAGGTACGAAAAGAACGCGACATCAGCTGGGAGAGTGAACCAGCATGGGGTTTTATAGACGCAGATGCTACAGAGGGACTGAAAGCGGAAGGAGGGGAAACAGGGACGGGAGAAAGCTTGAGTGGGCGTGAAAGACAGAGCAGGGAAATGTAAAAACGAGGCAGAGGAAAAGCTAGTGGGGCATGCCTGAGGGAAAATAAATGGAATATGAGTTGAGGAGAGAATTCATGCAGCCAGTGTTGATTTTCGACAATCTGCTCTTCTGAAGCTTTGGGGATGGGAAGATACCATGAGGAGCAGGAACAAGGGGGAGATGAAGAGGGAAACGGAGCAGCAAATTAGCTGTGATTAAGCATTTTAATGGTAAACAACAAACAAAGCAATCACATGAATCCTATTGCTTAACCTCCACAGGTCTTCATCAACTTCGCCATGGGAAGCAACCGCATGGAATCCACAGCAGCTCACGTTGACTTAGACTCCATAAAAGACGTAGAGGCTTAGATCTGACTACTATTATGTCTGCAGTGAAATGAGAACACTATCTCTTTATTCTGCATCTGTCCTAAATAGATACTATAGAAGGAGATTAGACTGCAAATCTTTTTTATGTTTGACAATCATAATTAATCCTCAACGCCAATCCTAGGCCCTCCAAAATCCTGTTGCATTGAGCACATTTCCATACATACAGATTAATATTTATTCATGTTTACTGACTTCAGATTAATTTACTACACTTGAAAGTTTCTCGTCATCTTGATTTTTGTATATGAAGAATGCAGTTAACATGGGCTGAATTCTGTTATTCAGTTTATAATCAAAAGATACAACATTGTTGCTACCCGCACCTTCTATTACAGTAATTAACATAGTAACCTATCTATGTCTTACTTTGAGATCATTTTGCTGCTTATGGACCATTTTGTGATGGCCTTGAATGTATGCTGTCATGCTTTTTATAACGTAAATAAAAACATTTTTTCAACTGCAACTGCAGTATCTTTGTATGCATTCAGAATCGTTTATGTATGATTTACTGCACAGATGCAACACATGTACTGTAGATATGTATAAGAAGTTAATTATACTGTATTTTCAAGAAAAAAAAAACTGCATCTCAGCTTTTTGACAGAAGTGAAATCGCATATTATTGTTATGGACTGTGGTGTTAGTGCGTTTCCCATTTTTTTGCTGTTTTTTCACCTACATATTTCAACTTTCTTCTGATATTTTGACTTTATTCCCATATTATTTAACTTTTTTCCCAACCTTATTTTCTGGTTTCTTATAATATATCCACTGGTATGTAGAATTCACATTTTTTAAAAATTATCTCAAGTTGACACTGCTAAAATGACAGTATTTTTCCTCATAAAACAAGTAATTTTCTTCAAATTGTGATTTTCTTTCTCATTCGAATACAACATGCTTCTCTTAAATATTTTGACTTTCTTTTTGTAAAAACAAAATTTTTTTACAGCTATTTTATCTTTTTTGTCAATTTTATTTGCACAGTAATAACTTTATTCACTTAATATTTTGACTTTATTCTCATAACACAACAGGTTTTGTTTTTTACTATGACTTTAAAAAAAAGAATGTTTCTATAATATTTACATTTTATGCTGCCAAAATGACATTTTTCTTCATAATATTATAACATAATTCTAGTGAAGACAAAGTTTTTCTCTTAATATTTTGATCTTATTCTTTAAATTAGTACAGATTTATAAGTTTTACTGCTGTTATATTTCTTGATAAATTATAGATTTAGAATGTGCCTCTGCCCTTCTACGGAATGCAAACGGGCGTTTGGACACCCCTGACTTACACAGTATATGTTTCAGTTTCATGTGGATTAATTTAATTAACCTTCAATTGAGTTCAAATGACTAAAACCTGTTAGGCTTTGATGTGTGCTTAATTCAGTTCAATTTAGATTTACAGTATATTCTAAAAAATATATATAGTTTTAACAATTTGTGCACAAATGTAGTTCTTCTTACCAAAAAAAACAATACATATGTTAAATCACTATCGTTCTCACAAAAAGGCATGGATAATATTCATACTAAAATATGTTTTTTCTACCACCTCATTAAATTGTGCTAACGGGTTTCATATATGCATATTAAACCTTTTTAATCTTTAAAATAATTTATATGCTGTAGTTTGTTACTTTTACGTTTGTGTAATTTAGTTTTAGCCTGCTGGTGCCAGATAAACAAAGCTACGTCATCAACGTCGCCATGGTAACCATACCATGTGACCGCCACCAAACTGGCGGGAGATGCGAGCAACCAGGAAGTGATCCGCTCGCGGGTTTCGCTGCCAAACTCTCAAACGCTACACATTTAGAAAAAAAATGGATACATGTGTCGTGACGCAACAAAACGCATGGAAGAACACGAAAGATGCGGTTGCCAACTTTCGACGACTGCTACTTTGCTCAAAATGGTAAGTAGTTCATGCCTTGTGTTTATTCCCGAACCGTGGTGTCAACAACACAGGGTCAACGAAACACGTCATTAACAATGACGGGGGACCCTGTTTGTAACTGACATGTGTGATGTGACATTTTGTGACGACTCTTTAACTATGTCAATTGAAAGACAAGCATGGAACAATCAACTAACGACCACTCGTGTTTTCCTTTCATCCAGCTCACACTTGATGAAGGAACCAGTTTGCCTCGGAACGTGTGAGCATATGCTATGCAGGTAAAGTGTCCACTAATGTTATACATTTTTGATAACACTTATTGCAACGTGTAGTGCTACAATGTTTTTGAGGGGCATCTGTATGAAATGCAACTGAAAGTCCGCCATGATAGGGTGAACAGTAGAGTACAATGTATTCACTAGCTTTAAATACTTACACTGATAGAATGGATAAATGGTACTTAGTGAAGACAATTAATATATATGTATGTATATCAATGTGTGAAAAGTAGGGCTGTCAAAAATAACGTTTACAGCCGTAACTAATTTGTTACGTTACATTTTTTTGTGTACTTACGCATGCGCACTGGGGCAAACACGCCTCGGGTCAGACGTCACACACACGCAGTGGAGCGTCCTCACGCAGTCACAAAGAGCCTGACACTGGTTTATAACTTAATTCTGACCTGAAACACCAGTTCCTTCATCAGGTCCTTCTCATTACAAGAACACGAGATGCGTTCAGGGACACTCTCAATAAAGCGTGTTTGTGTGGTTTGTAATAGAGGTACTTTGCCTGAGTGTTTGTGTTGGCAGCATAGCTGTGCCGTTTAGGCAGGTGTCTATATTTCATATACAGTATTTGACAGTATTTATACAGTTTTGAGCCGCACACTGATTTGGCTTTAGCCCTTTAAATTCCGGATGCCCTTCCTGACGCAAACCGATGATACTTAATAGTGGAATTCGAACCCGGAGCGTCCGCTCCAAAGTCCAGAAGACTGAACAGTTTTACTGAAGGTATGTGTCTTTCATAGGTCTTGTGCAGGCGCACAGGCAGGAGATGGCTGTGTGGTTTGTCAAAGTCCCGCCTGGGTAAAGGACATCCAAATCAACAGGCAGCTCAGCAATGTCATACAGGTCTTCAGTGGCTTGGAGTCCATGTTAAACCCCAGTGTACAACAAGGTAAATATTTGCCAGCTGTGAAACAAATTCCCTCAAGTCAATATTATTTATTAGCTTTTGTTCCATCCTCATGGTGGTTGACTAAAACATTTCCGTTATGACACAAACGTGTCATTGGAGTGTTTGTCTTGGCTCCCCTGCAGCATCCCTCGATTGAAAATATGCAATGCAATTAATCATGGGAGACCAGATCATGCGGTCAATATTTACTCTAATTTCACTCACAAATGACAAAAATCTGTTTTTGCCAGTACTACTCCTAAGCATTTGGCATAATTAAAACATTTTGAAGATATTTTAGGTTTGCAAGGCATCCAACAGATGCTTAACATTCTTGTAATGAAGGAAAAACTTTCAGAGTTCTTGAAAAGTGATCAAATGTGACTTTGGTGAATATGTCCGAAGCTTAAAAATAAAGTTACACCTGGTTAAAATGGACTGACCTTTTGAAACCAACAGAGTCTCTGACTGACATTTGAAATAAGACATTAGGGTGCAGGGGTATTTTTAGATTTCATACAATATATTATTTTTTCCGTTGTGCAGAGTCCTCTGAGGCTGTCCTACGGCCACAAAATGAGGGCACCGTCTTAAAACACAAGAAGAACTTCAAGATCTGGTTCAGTCCTCGCAGTCGTAAGGTCCGTTGCATCGTGGAGAAACCTGCAGAAGACGTCACACCTGCCAACAAGTCGTTGGAGGAAACGGCTGCCGTGCAGCCTGGCCCTACAATCGCTGAAGTCACTGACCTGACAGTTTTTAACTTCACCTCATCTTCTCAAGAATCTAGCTCCTGGTCTCCAAGAGTCAACTCTACTAGCAAGAAGAAGAAGAAGAGTGCAAATAAGAAAAGGATTGCCTGCAGGAAGGCAACAATGGAAAGAGCCACAAGGAAACAGACGAGACAGATGGTGAAGAAGAACCAGCTCGATGCCATAAACAAGCAGTGGGGGATTACAGAGGATGAGGATGCCTTGGTGGATTCAGAGCCCACTTGTGCACAAGTTGAAGGGAGGTCCAACAAAAGGGTTTCCTTCCTCAGCCCTGACTCTGGCAGTGACGCCATACAGGATGGACTCTCCAAAGCTACCATCGCCCTTCCCAAGAACCAAACTCAACTTTGTTCACATGAAACGGACACACTGCCTGCCCCCGACTCCATCCCCACCGACGATCCTCAAAAACAGGCCGGCAGATCTTCTCCAAAGCAGTCCTCAAAACGGCCAAGACCGGAGGGAGAAGCCGTTACCCTGGAGACCACACCGAAAAGGCGAATAGCCTCACCAGGTGGTTGTCGAAAATCATTGTGTCGCTCGTCTCCAGCTATTCTCAAATCTCCTTCTCCCAGCCGGAAGTGTAAAAAGACTTTTCCAGAGGATGAAGGAGAGAGTCCCACTCTCCCAGGCATTGTAGGTGGGAAATCACCCCCTTCTCGTGTGTCTGTGGGGAGCCCAACGGTCATGAAGAAGAACCGCAAAGGAGAGACCCCACTACATTTAGCTGCTATAAAGGTATGTTTTGGGGGGGTGGGGGGTGCTCACATTGCACTGGTAGCATTGTTGCACATGTTGCTTCCTTTCGTGCAGACTCCAAATCAGTGTCTAAAAGCTCCAAAAGTTCAACAGTTTTACTAATTTTTTTTTTATAATAACTTGTTGTATTTTAATCCTCAATGAAAATGCATTCACTAAATTTGTTGTCAAAAGTGCTAACTTGGATTTAACTAAGCAAATGGACAAGAGTATTTAATTGGATTATTACTGCATGGGTCATTATGTTTGCTAACCGATGATGAGCGTAGCTTTTCCTTTGGTAAACAGCCGTATCAAAAGACACATGCTGTGGGTGTGGAACAGATTCTGTTTCAGAATGGGCATGCACAAAGCAGGAGAAAACAAGGAGTTTTGCTGACACTAGTAATATTGCATCATGAACTGTCTGATGCATTATTAAAAAGTGGAAAGACAGTGAGGGATACAGTGAAGAAAATAAGTATTTGAACACCCTGCTATTTTGCTATTTCTCCCACTTAGAAATCATGGAGGGGTCTGAAATTTTCATCGTAGGTGCATGTCCACTGTGAGAGAGATAAACTAAAAAGAAAAATCCAGCAATCACAATGCATGATTTTTTAACAATTTATTTGTGTGATACAGCTGCAAATAAGTATTTGAACACCTGTGTATCATCTAGAATTCTGACCCTGAAAGACCTGTTAGTCTGCCCATTAGAAGTCCACCTGCACTCCATGTATCATCCTGAATCAGATGCACCTGTTTGAGGTCGTTAGCTGCATAAAGACACCTGTCCACCCCATACAATCAGTAAGACTTTAACTTGTAACATGGCGAAGACCAAAGAGCTGTCCAAAGACACCAGAGACAAAATTGTACACCTCCACAAGGCTGGAAAGGGCTACGGAGCAATTACCAAGCAGCTTGGTGAAAAAAGGTCCACTGTTGGAGCTATCATTAGAAAATGGAAGAAGCTAAACATGACGGTCAATCTCAATCGGAGTGGAGCCCCATGCAAGATATCACCTCGTGGGGTCTCAATGATTCTAAGAAAGGTGAGGAATCAGCCCAGAACTACACGACAGGACTTGGTCAATGACCTGAAAAGAGCTGGGACCACCGTTTCCAAGGTTACTGTAGGTAATACACTAAGACGTCATGATGTGAAATCATGCATGGCACGAAAGGTTCCCCTGCTTAAACCAGCACATGTCAAGGCCCGTCTTAAGTTTGCATATGACCATTTGGATGATACAGAGGAGTCATGGAAGAAAGTTTTATGGTCAGATGAGACCAAAATAGAACTTTTTGGTCATAATTCCAATAAGCGTGTTTGGAGGAAGAAGAATGAAGAGTACAATCCGAAGAACACCATCCCTACTGTGAAGCATGGGGGTGGTAGCATCATGCTTTGGGGGTGTTTTTCTGCACATGGGACAGGACGAGTGCACTGCATTAAAGAGAGGATGACTGGGGCCGTGTATTGTGAGATTTTGGGGAACAACCTCCTTCCCTCTGTCAGAGCATTGAAGATGGGTCGTGGCTGGGTCTTCCAACACGACAACGACCCGAAGCACACAGCCAGGAAAACCAAGGAGTGGCTCCGTAAGAAGCATATCAAGGTTCTAGCATGGCCCAGCCAGTCTCCAGACCTGAACCCAATCGAAAATCTTTGGAGGGAGCTCAAACTCCGTGTTTCTCAGCGACAGCCCAGAAACCTGACTGATCTAGAGAAGATCTGTGTGGAGGAGTGGGCCAAGATCCCTCCTGCAGTGTGTGCAAACCTGGTGAAAAACTACAGGAAACGTTTGACCTCTGTAATAGCAAACAAAGGCTACTGTACCAAATATTAACATTCATTTTCTCAGGTGTTCAAATACTTATTAGCAGCTGTATCACACAAATAAATTGTTAAAAAATCATGCATTGTGATTTCTGGATTTTTCTTTTTAGTTTATCTCTCTCACAGTGGACATGCACCTACGATGAAAATTTCAGACCCCTCCATGATTTCTAAGTGGGAGAAATAGCAAAATAGCAGGGTGTTCAAATACTTATTTTCTTCACTGTATATAATTTACATAATCTTGAATTATAGTACAACAGGTCACATTCTCGGCCTTGGTTTGTAATGATCTCACAATAATCCTGGTCAGGATTGCCATGGTATCCTAGACTAAGTATTGAAAGAAAAACATCATACCTTTGGTACACATTGTTTGAATTACTCTCTGGAAAGGGCTGCAGCTCTGAGTGCGGGTTTGTTAATTTTTTTTTTCCCGGTCCAGGGGGATGTAGAGGCCGTTAAGGAACTACTGGATCTGGGAGCAGACCCCAACTTGAAGGATAATGCAGGATGGACACCTTTGGTAAGTCCAATACACTCATACACCTGAAAGTTGGTAGCAAGGCACCAGTATGTTAGTGGACAGTTCAATCCAGCTCTGTAACTGTTACATTAGTTATTATATTACAGTGTAAGCTTTTACATCTTGTCCATTTCACAAAGGCAGTGTATATGGACGGGTAGTTCAACCACATCAGAATGAGCATACTGGAGGTTGTGACTTTATCCTCAGTCTTGCTTCACCCAGCACACTTAGAAAGAGACCATCTGTTCAAGTGATGGCTGTTCCGGAGCCTCCATTTGTTCAATTCTTAGCTGTCTCTTTTACCAGTGCTTGACAGAGGTGCCATCCATCGGGGTGCTTACTGTGCTGTACGCTTTATAGAAGTCAGCCTTCACGCTGTTATTTGCTGTCAATACACCGGCACTCATCTCAAAACTGAATGTACATTTTGACATTTTGCTGACATTTCAGAATCTTGGAATGGAGATGACAGTGTTTCTTTTTGATTGACATGGGAATATCAGGGAAGACTTGTTCCTGTCAGATTTGACATGCTTCTTCCATGTAGCTCTGTTCCAGAGTGTTTACGTGTGTGTGTGTGTGTGTCTCTGCAGGCTTATCAACTGTTATCTTCCTTCAGATAAGGTTATATGGTGATAGTTAAAAATACTTAAGTGAGAACAATACTCTCACAACAAACTAAAATTGTAAATATATACTAGTATATGTTTATATAATAAGGCTGTCAATCGATTAAATATTTGATCATGATTAATCACATTTGTCCATAGTTAACTCACATTTAATCACAGATGGAAATACGTTTTTATCTATAATAAGTAGGGGAAATCTCTTTGATAAACGTTTTGATGTGCAACTATAACTATGTAAAAGGATATCAATTTCGGAACTATGGGCCATTATTTAAAACAATACAGTCAGCGAGCATATTTTTGTATTACTATTTTCCCTTATTATTAGCATATTACCTCTTAAACTCGCTCAAAAACATTCATCAAATACAAAATGTGAGCAAGTGAGACCTCTCACACTGACACAGAGATGTAAAAATGTAAAAAGCAATACAAAAAAAACACTGGTTAGTAGGGACACACTTACAGCATGCCAAGGTAGCACTGTGTATAACGATAAAAAAACAATACCTGCACTGCTCCAGTCTCTGGCAGGCGATGTAATCTATGATAAGTCAAGCAGGCAAAAATAAATAAAATAAATAAAAAAAATTAGGCACCTGCCTACTTTAGTTTAAATAATTATTGCACACTTTCTGTAAATCTTATAAACTTCATTTCACTTCTCATTTATTACGGTGTTCGTCTGCTATATGATATATTTTACTAAAATTTCTGATCCCAACAACCAGTGATTTATGAAATAAAATCTTGAACATTTTCATGGGTGCCCAAACCTTTTCATACCACCATATATTTATATTTATTAGGTTTGAGTGATATATATATATTTTTTATATACCGGTATATATTCTTCTGATATAAGAAAATTACATACCAGTATTAGTGACGGTTCGTACTAGAGTGGGCCGATATGGACCTTAGCATGTATCACAATATTTTTTGGATGTATCACCATATAAAGCGATTTTTAATTTTAATTCAGCAGAGTCTTGTATAAAAATCTGCAAACCTTAAGCGACATAGCGAAATACACTTGTCTCCAATTGTAAAGCACATTTATTTATTGGTAACAAAGATGACCACGACTGAGCGGACTGCCGATTAAATACTTCCGCCCACGAACATTCCTTCACATCACAATGACAGTATTTCATTCATTCATTTCATCTTGTATATATATTTTGAAGACAAAGTATTGACTCATTGCTACAAGTGACCAGCATTTGCCCACATGTTTTTAAGACAAATGCTGCATTCATTCAAGACTCCCAAGTAACACATTGTACACCTTGAAATATTTCTCTTCCCATCTCAGCACGAAGCATGTAACCTTGGTCATCTGGCGGTGGTGGAGGTGTTAGTTTCAAGGGGAGCACTCGTGAACATTCCTGGCTACGAAAATGACTCTCCATTACATGATGCTGTGCGGAATGGCCACATAGCCATCGTCAAATTGCTGCTGCATTTCGGAGCCTCGCAGAATGCACTGTAAGTTCATTTTTCTGTGCGTTTTATACTGGCAGTCTGCTGCTACCATATAATGTTATCACACTCTGAGAAACACCATTTTTAGATGGCCTGAATTTTTGTTTGGAACACTTTGGTGGGGGGCGGGGGGATAAGGTAATTCACTGCACAACACATGTGAGGCTGACTTTTTACTCTGCTTTTCATGCTAAGTTTATGGCTTCCATTAATGAGCAAGCTGTATGATGTAAGAAAAATGCTGATTAGTTTTTGATCAATGAGTTGATGCTGAGTCAGTGTTTCTGGCCCCTGGAGGCTATAATGAGGGAGAGAATGCTGGTTAATCAGTATGATCAGAGGCGCTGTCAATCACCAGTGCACCCCCTAACAGTACGATCAATGTGCACCTGTCATCCTTTGTCATGTGGCAGACATTTCTCTCATTGCTTTGATGGGACATCATTTCTTGGTCTCACATGTTCTCTTCTTCACCTTGACGCTGGTCTGCAATGGAATAGGTCACAAATGGGTCTCTCAATGAATGCCATCGGTGCCCTTTCCACCGTTTCTTGCTGCATGCACGCACACACACACACACACACACACACACACACACACTTGAGAGGAACTGAAGTCATCTGCCAATGCAATCTCTAATGGGAACCTTGGCATGCAGCTTTGGTTTTGTAAACATGTTACTGCAGTTGTACACTGCGCTTATATGTAGCAATTTTAAAGGAAGAGTTCTTTTAAAGCACAGAAGAAGAATGACCATTGACTTATAAAGGTTCTCTGTACTGTATGTGGTTTATCTGAGGAGCAGCAACTTGACTGGGGATCTGGATGATCTTGATGAAAATTAAACGAGTCCAGTTGCTCAACCCTTCAGATATTTCCATTCAAATGAACAAATATACAAATGCAGCTTTTCTTCAATTAACTTAGTAGGTCAACACAAAACAACACATTTAATAACATCTCAACAACAATCTTTGGTTGCATCTTATTAATCACAAATTCATACCACTGTGACTTGACCGTGAGGTTACCCAGCATGCCTTGTAGATTGTAGATGTGGGTATAGGTTACACGTTTGTTAGTGTTTAAGCGTTATTTTGATACCCTTATAGTTGATGTGTCTGGTACAAACTTTTTACTTCAGAGCCGATGACAATATTGCAGCCTTGAATATACCTACCGATACCAATATCAATCCCATATTGGCATGGATCATATGTACTTTCATTACTTATTTTGTAGTGTGGAATGTTAGAAAAGGTTTCATCAAGTGATATTGTAGGTGAGGAAAATGGACCCCTTTACTTGTGGGCACCTGGGTTTTATCCACAATGAGTTCAAAGTGCTCAATTACCTGTTTTAACCCGGCATTGCTCACCACCGACAGGAGCTGTTCATCTTTTCTGTTATCACTAATGACTTCTTGTCGTCCTGTTAGAGTTTCTCGTGCAACGCTGTTTCAAATGCATGCCGGGTTTAAACTTTCCCGGTTCTGTGCCACCATGGCAACGTCTTTTTAAGATGTTAACAAAAAATATTTTTTTAAACTTTAAATGCAGGCCGATTTCATCCGATACTCACTGATAAGTGCATGACCCACTTTTGAGTTGTACTTGGGTTGATACAACACAAATCTTCATCTGTTGATACCATAACAGAAGAGTTAAAGATACACTTCCTTTACTATCAAAAGGGACAGTTGTGCTGAGCTTATACTAAATAGTAAATGAGTACCGGTTACAATGGTTATCCACTAGAACTGCTTCTTGTATGCTTGAGCATTGGCTTGTAATAGGGGGTTTGTGTCAACTTTCCTCTGCTTTTTTCCAGAACTCCTCTCATGTGCAGCTCCATAAACCAGTTTGTGTCCATAAGAGTGTGTCAGACACACACTGTTTTTTGTGGTTTTGTAAAGCTGGTGCTAGGAATACAAATGAAACATTTTATGGACCAGTGGACCTATTAATTGTAAGGTGTTTTCTTTGCTGACGTCTACTTTTTAAAAGACAAGCAGACAGGCTTCTGCATTTTTTCACTTTTATTGTCTTTTGTCAAGGTGAAACCCTGTCTTTTTTTTTTTTTTAAGTGGGTTTTGGTGTTAGTCATGCACCTAATGGTCAACCGATTGACTTAGTTGTGGTGAATTTTAAAATGAGACACATACAAGGATAATGAATTCAGTTTGGAATGATGTTCTTCACAGTAATCTCCATGGGAAGCGACCTGCGGACTGTGCCATGAGTCGGGAGATGTTGGCCGTCTTCCAGGAAGCCTCTGAAGATGCTAACACATCTCTGACCAGCCTAGCCAGTCTTTCTGTAATAAGTCATTTTCTTTTCATGGTTTTATCGTGGAATTTCAATTCTTAACTACCTTTATGTTCTCTCTTAGGTGAGTAATTGTGTGAATCAAGGCGGAATCTTGTTTCTGTCCAGTCAACTGTCACAAACAGCACAGCGTCAATTGTCCAGGCTGGGCCGGCTGTTGGATGGGAGTGTAACAGACACCTTTACTTCCTCAGGTAGTGTCTTTCCCTTTAAGGCTAGTTTCAAATGAAATGTACAGTAAAGTCTCGTTATATCGATATCGGTTATAACGAATTACTACTTATTACGATACTATTTTCATTTCCCGGCAAATTTCTAGTCTTTTATGATATAATCCCTAAACAAAATGCATTTGTTATTGAGAGGGTCGCGGGTGTGCTGGAGCCTATCCCAGTTGTCTTCGGGCCAGAGACGGTACACCCTGGACTTGTCGCCAACCAATCACAGGGCACATATAGACAAACAACCATTCACACTCACATTCATACCTATGGACAATTTGGAGTGGCCAATTACCCTAGGATGCATGTTTTTGGAATATGGGGTGGAATCGAACTCTGGTCTCCTAGATGACACGAAGCTCCTGCGTGCTAACCACTTGTTTTTGATGTATGGTTTTGTATTTGCAAACTGTTGGGAGTCAGTAAAAGATGTTTTATTTTAACTCCATCAAAGTGTTGCATTATATTTTTGTTGCTTGTAGTTGCTTATGCATTCAGATTATTTCCTATGACTTGTTTGTTTGTTGTATTGATCCTGAAGGTATTAATTAATTATGATTAGGATTTTTAAATCCTGTGGATTTAAGGAATGTGAAAAGAATGCTTATAAAAACCTGCCTGTTTTGTGCCAGTAAGTACTACTCTGTTGTCAAGCACCATCTCTCGTTAGAGCAAAGAGTAATTAAACCACACTTGTAGTGTTATGTATTCAGTACAGCTGCTTCCACTGTTGCATAGTAACGCTTCTGGAATGGATTGAAATTACTCCACTTGAAACCTTTTTGGAGGTCTTGTCTTGGAAATTAAACAGCACTGAAGCCGCTGGCGTTGGTGTGTATTGACATTTTGCCACTCTGTTGCCGTCTTCCAGTAAGCCATGTTGTGGTGCCAGAAGGACCCATGCCGACCACGCACTCCACCCTCCTCGGACTTCTTGCCGGCCGCTGGATTGTCAAATACAGCTGTGAGTAAAATATGATCAGTTTGAGTATCGTTGATAAAATGCAGCAAATCTTATTTTCTGCATGACTGTATTGTACTTGCAAAACATGTATGCAGCACTTGCAGAGCGCCATCAAACCACTTTCTATTTACGTTACCATCAATAATTTTATGCCAAACTCCAAAGAGGTTGGAATCCGCTCTAATACCAATATCCTAGTAAATAGGAACGTCAATTTAAGTCTAAATACCTACACTCGGGAAGTAGGCTGTTTTTATGTTATACGTATATGAGTTGCACAGGCGGAAAGAATAAATTAACATCATGAATATTCAAGAGGCAAAACCAAATTATGTGTGGGGGAAAGTGTTCATGCAGAATTGCTCACAATCTACTTCCCACCAGAAAGCTCAGACTGCCTGTTTGGCATATTTTGTCCTTCAAAAGGCCTTCATGATGCAAACACTTTATAATAGGGTACAACCTATCAGAGGCCTCTATTTTATGTCAGCTGTCATTCAGTCCGTCATTGTCATAGTTTGACATTCCTACTGGCTGTCTGGCAGTGCATGAAAAACTTTTGATATACTGTAATACAATTTAGCAAGCTTTATATATACCGTATAGCAAGCTCTGCTATGTGTATTGGCGTGCTGATCCAAAAGGCTTGTTTGTCATTGCACTACTGCTAATACTTTATAAAATAAGCATGAGGAGCTCATACTCATACAAGAGGCCAATTACACTCGGTTTATTATACCAAGTAAAAAAGCAAGGCGTTTTTAACATGTAGTTTTCTAGCAACATCATCCTTGACTGCTACTTTGTGTCCATCAGTGGCTTTTCATGAATATCTGTTTAGCGTAGAAAGGCCAGCCCATTCATTTCAGCTGAAATGTGTATGTCAACGTATGTGCGCTTGTGTAACTACACAATAGTGCGCTGGTCGGGAAAGGGGGGGGGGGGGGGTGCTGGTATCTCCCTTTCATCCCCACAGGCCGAGAAGCCGACACAGCTCGTCTCTCTCATGACAGCCACTGTGACACACTCTCAGTTTCTCTCTCTTCACGTGTATCAGGCAGTTGAGCTGTCATTGCCACCTGTCTTTGTACGCCACTGCTGTCAAATAGGTTTGCTTTTTTCCATTCCATAGCAACACGCAGTCACCACAAGCAAGCTTCAGTTGTACGTATGATCCATAATCATAAATCTCAATTTATACGAAATTATAGAATGAACTCATCTACCGTACCATGACTGCTTAAACTGAGCAGATAGTTTGATGATGCTTATGGGCACACATTTGTGTGTTTTTTTTTTTTTTTTCCTCCGATGCTCCTTTCTCAAACAAACCATATGTGTTGGCTCACACATATGATGCAGTAACATAACACAGCTTTTTACTTTCCAAGTCATAATTGCAGTTTTTGGCTAGACAAGCTGTTCACCCTGCCTCCAGTCCTTATGTTATTAATCTGCACTGACAACATTCTCAGTACAGCTCTGCACTGGCAATAGATTGATCTTTTCATGTCATTTTTGAGAGTGAAAGCAAAAAAATTAGAGCGGATAGCGCATAGGTGGCGCATGAACTGTTGACTGTCGGCTGGTCTCCATGTGTGCATTTTGTTGCATAGCCCACGCCTCCAAACATTGGAGTTGCAACAATGTGGACCGTTAAGGCTGTGATTGGTTGACTTGTTCCCAAACTGTTAAAAAAAAAAAACGGCTTAAAGAGTGGGTTTGTTTTCATGTAGACAGCTTACACAAAAACGATAACGTCATCGACCCACTGACACTCGCCGGCGTAACGTGACCAGAAGAGGGCATAGTGGCCTTTGACAATAAGTCACCATAATATCAGAACACAACTCACCCCAGTGGACATTCTCCTGATATTTTGTTGTCTGATACTCCATAATGACTCGCAGATAAGTCGAGACGAGCCTTAGAAAGTAGAAGACAGTGTAAGAAAATGTACTTATTCGAATCCGTTCTTCTTCCATGGGTTGGTGCATCACGTGGGTCCTTATGCGGTCTGTTCACAGCGCCACACGCAGGTGTGCCTTGTATATGGTATCGTTTTCGCTCAATGATCCTTTCCCGCGTATACGCAGCGCCCCCTTTTGGACAGGACCTCAATATTGCAGAACAACATTTGCAATGACCGTGGTAGCTCATCAATTAGTTTCATCTTCAATAGCTCTCCCCTTCTCTCCTTATTTACCATTGTTCTGTCGATACGAAGGAAGCTAAAAAGCTAAATAGTCAACGAGAGTTGTGGTCACCTCACATGCTCAATGTGTCCAAAATGCCGCCTCCCATTGTTGAAATAAAATAACGGCATAATGAGAAAATGTTGTAATGTTCTACACCAGGGCAAACATTCATTAATTTTGCATTATTGTTTAATCAAAAAGTAATATTCCACGTAGTCATAATCCTTAAATCCCTTACTCCAGGCATTCTCTGATCATGCTTCCATTTGTTTATTCCATTACTGTTCACTGTGTTCACCGACAGAGGCAATGGTTGTGGTTTGTGTTGATGCATTCAGTCCCGATAATAATTTAGTTTAATATGCTAATATCTCTGTAGCGCTAGGTGGCATCATCAGGAGCAATTAACCTCAGCGTGTCTCCCGTCTGCTCAAGTCTCTTGTCAGGGTCACGGTAAATAAAAGCAATGGTCAAAAGGGGGCACGTAAGACAGTAAGCCGTACACTGGTTCTTCTGTTCTGTGTGATGTGATATGCGCTTTGGGGATGAGCTCAGATGGTCTACTGTATATATCGGCATTGGAAGAGGTTGTAATATATTATCACATTTTTCCATAAGAGTGGCTTCTATATAATAGGGCTGTCAAAAGTAGTGTGTGAACAGTGGTAAGTAATTTATTTTATTAATCACGTTAAGGTAATAACGCATAAACACCTTGTCAAGCTACCCCCCCTCTGTTATCGACAGATGACAGATGGGTGCACGTAGGGTCCTCACAGAGTCTGACACTCTTAGAACTTTATTTTGACCTGAGAGTATATTCCATATATGTTTCTTCAACTCACAAACACGTCTCTCGTCCTTCTTGGAGTGACACTTTTTCCTCATTGTTGACTACAGCGAGCTGCATTCAGGGACACTCCAAACATCACACATGATTAGTATGGGTATATGATTCAACAAATTCTGGTCCACACAGAGATGCCCAGACAAAAACAATAAGTGGGTATTCTTGTCACTCACTGGTGTAACTCTTACTAACACAATGTGCTATACTTACATATAGAAAAACTAGCCTCAAAACTGTGATTTCGGCTTAAAAAATTACATGGTGTGAGTGTGAATTAAATGTTCTGTTACAATGAAAGAGACCCGTATTTTAGACGTGTGCTATGTTTTAGCATGATTTACATTTTCGGTTAATTTGTTGCTCTTAATACATACAAATACTTGTCTTTTGTTCATAAAAAAACAGTACACAAATACATTTTCACACATAGCTGCAAATGGTGATGAATCGTTAGTTTGAAAATGGATTGATTTGATTTGAAGGTCAGAGGGAGCTGCATTGTGTCTTTGTAGATCTGGAGAAAGCCTATGACAGGGTGCCGAGAGAGGAACCCTTGGTTTTGTATGAGGAAGTCTGGAGTGACAAGTATGTTCAAGTGGTGTATGAGGACAGTGGTAAGATGTGCTGTAGGTGTGACAGAAGAGTTCAAGGTGGAGGTGGGACTGCATCAGGGATCAGCTCTGAGCCCCTTCTTGTTTGCTATGGTGATGGACAGGCTGACAGATGAGGTTAGACAAGAATCTCCATGGACTATGATGTTTGCAGATGATGTTGTGATTTGTAGTGAGAGTAGGGAACAAGTGGAAGAGTAGTAGAGTGGAGGTTGGCCCTGGAGGGGAGAGGAATGAAGATTAGCCGCAGCAAAACGGAGTAGTAAAAGTGTCAGGTGTTTCAGCTAAAATGAAAGGAAAGGTATACAAAAGAGACCAGCCATGTTGTTTGGTCTAGAGACAGTACCACTGAGGAAAAGACAGGAAGCAGAACTGGAGGTAGCAGAGAGGAGGATACTGAGGTTCTCATTGGGAGTGACCAGGATGGATAGGATCAGGAACGAGTACATCAGAGGGACATTACATGTTAGAGGCCTTGGAGATAAAGTCAGATAGGCCAGATTGAGATGGTTCGGACATGTCCAGGGGAGAGACAGTGAATATATTGGTAGAACGATGCGGCGTAGAGGAAGACCAAAGAGGAGGTTTATGGATGTAGTAAAGGAGGACATGAGGGTAGTTGGTGTGAGTGAGACAGATGCAGACGACAGGGTTGGATGGAGGCAGTTGATTTGCTGTGGCGACCCCTGAAGGGAAAAGCCAAAAGAAAAAGAATATGTGACAGTCCTAGTATTTAGATGTGGTTTGAATAAACACAGCTGCAGACGATGTCTGCACCGAGCACCCTCAACTCTGCTCCGGGGTGCCGTCACCGCTTGCGCGACACGTCAGTCTGATATTTCTCTTGGCATGCATGCATTCATGTTTGTGGCATGCAACAAAACACAGTAGAACGCCTATTTCCCATCTGGGATTATTGTGCTGCATCGTAAAACAAAATTCCAAATTCAGTAATGGGGTTTCTCCCCTAACTTTGTGTTTGAAGATGTCTCCTCTTTTGTTACATAACAAAAGAACTATTTGTGGCCTGAAAATCACAACGCCTGGCTGTCACACAGTACTAATTTGACTCTCAAGAGACAGAAAAGACAATGCCCAAAATCTGCGGAAGCGTGAGACACTTAAAACAAGGGCCGCATCATTAACTTGATCAAGCTGCGGGCACATTTCTGCCAACTCAGTGCCATTTGCCAATACGTTTTCCGTCTCATAAACAACATTAGCTTTGTCATCCCTGTATTTCCTGTAGCCCTGTCGCACCCTTTCAAGTCAATATAATTAGTTGTAGCTTTGATTTCTCCTTGATGCCAGGGGTGGAGGCATGTCTGCAGGCGGGCAAGCGGATGCCAGAAAATGAGCATGAAGCAGGAGAAGGCCCGCAGCGCAGTCGCATCAACAGATGCAGCTTGGTAAAGCAGGCCCGCACACACACACACACACACACACACACATACACATTGTGTTGAGGAAAGATAAGCGTTGATGGCCGACATGAATCTTAATTGGTTGGAAACAAAACTGTAACCCTTTCCATGCTACAACTAATGCATGTGCATGTTAAATAATAAGCACATAATAGTGTGAAAATAATGCCTGACGATTGCGTTCCCACAAATGAAGAGATGGCTTCTTTCTCGTCATCTCCTCTTAAGCTCCCGCCACTCTTCGATGGCTGTTTCTTTTTCCTCTTGGGCTCCTTTAAGTCGCCTGGGAAGGATGAGCTGGCCAAGCTGCTCCGCGAGGGAGGCGGTCAGCTGTTGAGTCGGCAGCCAAAACCGGACAGCGATGTGACTCAAACCCTCAGTACAGCCGCCTACCACGCTCTGCCAGGATCGGACCAGGCCCTCTGTACCCAGTACATCATCTTTGACCCCCACAGTCATCACAAACCCTCTTTGGTGCGAAGGGGCAAGGTGTGGTCCGCTCCCTCCACCTGGATCATCGACTGTATTGCAGCCTTCCAGCTTCTACCCGTGCCAGACATTCAATCAGGATAGTATTTTTTTTATCATCTACTTTTTAAATTTGTGCTAATTATGTTGGGATGCTGATATAAAAATGTTTATCATGAAACACAAATGTTAAAGAATGGAAGTCATGTATTTTGTAAGCAAACATGCAATACAATACATGTTTTTTTTAAAGTTTGGGTCTCCTACAGATGTACAGAATTATCCAGTGAATGCAAGTTCCATTCTTAAAGGGTCCCCATCCTGTTATTTGCAACCTTTGAGACATATATACACTATACTGTGCATCTAAAATGTTGCACACTTCTCCTTCCCGTGGAAGTGCCATATGATGAATTTTGCTGTTTTCATGCCACTCTTTTAATCTAGTGAACAATCGGATATGAGAATTTCCCACCATTTTCACAAGATATTTTGAATTTCTCCTGTCACCTTTGGAAGTCAATGTATGGCAGTGCTTCTCACATAATTGTGGGGGGAACATGAGACTTTTATATTAGTGCAGCCCTGCCAACCAACATGTATGCATTTATAGTACTCAACATGCGATTTGACTTTTGCATTTTGCAATTTGCATGTATGCTCTCCATTTTTCTGTTTTCATATCATTTTCTCGAGTATTTCAAATTGGGGGTGTGTGAAAACAATTCTGTCCCTTAAGCGGGGGCATGACAGAAAATAATTAAAAGCACTCATGTATGTCAGTTTGCCCAGTGTCCAGTGGTATTCAGCGACTGATGTTCAGAGTGTCAGTTTCTTTAAAAAGAAAAAAAAAAAATTGGGTGGGAAAACATTGTTTTCTGGGCATCTATTGACCTACCTCACAGTGACTGCTGCTCAGCTTTTATGTGAACAGAGCACATTTTTAAGTCAGATTCTCCATAATGCATCCGGTAAGATCCAATATCCAGTCCTTGTTAGTTGGCAACAACGAGCATGTAACTGCTTGAGGGGGTCGGTTGGTGGATTGGGGGAGCTAGAGACGACCCTCGACTCCTGACGAATCACCGAATTCGACAATCGACAAACACAAGAATGCAGATTTTAAAAAGATACTTACTGTACTTCCCAACTGGGATCATTTATCATTTTAAACGCCACTAAAATTAGCCAGGCATACCTGTCAACATCTACATTTCAAAATAAGGGATCTTTTGAGGAAATAAGGGAAATTGTGACCCACACAGAAATGCCCTGGAACTCGCTGTCAATGCCGAGACAGAATTGCTAGATTAGCTTCACCTTGAAGTGAATAAAAATCCTGGAAAATAAAGAATTGTTTATGTCAATAAGATATGTGTGTGTTTGAGAGAGAGTATCGTTTCTTGTGTATGTTCTATGTCTGACATGGCTAGGGGCATGAATGTTTTCAGATGCTTTGTGTTATTAGGATGCACTTAACTACTATTGATTGCTTTGTGCTGCAAAAATTGCTTTCCTTGTCCAGGCTGTGCTGCAGGAGAGCGTGCAATGATAAGAAGCAAGGAAGTCTTTGTAATGAAACCTCAAGTGATGCCCTTGAACTTGCAGAGCAATGTTATCTTACATATTGTACTTTCCTCATGCTGGCTGTCAGATTATTCTTTTAATTAATCTGCAACAGTGAAAGGTGACATGAATGCTGCTGCTATTTTTCTTATGTATTTGCTCAGAAATGAGCATTCACATTAACACTAGATGCAAGGATGCAGCATTAATGCCATGGAATTGCTGCAAAGATCATAGCAAACGCTAAACAGCACATTGCCCTAAACTCTGTTTCCCAACCTTTATTGAGCCAAGGCACATTTTACATTGAAAATTGTGACAATAACACCGAACAAAGTGTCAACTTGTTTTTGCTCCTTCATATGTTCCTATGTATACAAAAGCCCTGTTGCTCTCAAATATTCTTCACACGTCTGTCTAGCTCCATCCAAATGCTGATGAGACAGCAGGGTTATTGCACAGGCATATCTTAGGCAAGCCACAATAAAAGGATACTCCTAAATGTACAGTTTCACTGATCTTTGATAATGCAAACCAATTGTTTCTGCAGCTGTGCGGGTGGCTGGTCTCAAGACTATCTCGGACATGAAGATGGCTCATTATGTGTGGAAGTGGTAAGTTTTTGGCTTCTTCCCCACTCATTTTGAAACACTTTCTTAAATGTATAATAAATTGGAGAGGCTAACTACTTTGATCGGTGGCTTGCTATGCTAGTTGCAGCCATCTTTTGTCCCTAAAGTGATCCTGTGCAATGTGAGGTAAACGAGAATAATAGTGTAAAAGTGATTATAGGGACTCCAGGACTCTTGATGTTAAAACCCATACTTGGAAAGTTCTCAACCAGGCATGGACCCCGTCAGCCTCCAGCCCCCAACGCTTGAGGTACAGGTGACTGATCAGTTAGGAAGTTTTAACGCATTGAGCAGCACCCACCCCCCCTCTCCTCTCAACGATGATTGCTCACCTGCGACCGGAAGCCATTAAGCGGAGACCAGGGCTCAAAAAATTTGGTGGCCAGTAGAGAAATGAACATTCCACAACTGTGGTGCCATTCCTGCAGTCAGCATATATGTCAACAGTGCTGTGTGACAAAACTGCATGTTTAAGAATGGCCTTTTATTGTGGCCATCCCAAGGCACACCTGCAGTAATAATGCCTAATGAGCTCGGCATACATACTGTATTTAAGTATATTTGTGAACAGTATTTGAGAGAAATAGGCATTTTGTGAGAAAGTTTTCCATCTGAGTGCAGCTCATGAAAGATGGGGGCAGAAACAAAAGCATTTTCTATTTTTGTTGTGTATGTACCTTCCGTCTTCTGGTACCGGGACCAGAACAAATATACATTATTGGTGGTATAGTTTTGTGGACCAATTAAGTACAATTGAATAATTTTTTTGCAGCACACTCGATCTTTCAAGGCACAGTGGTTGGGAATCATTGCCTTAATTATCTAACTCAGGGTCTTATTCAGAATTTACCCTCCAACCCAAACATCCCACATTCCCAAAGGGAAAATTGCCATTTTTGGTTTTCAACACAAGGGACAGGAACTTGCTGAATAATACTTCATTATATGTCTATTTAACAAAATAGTTGTGTACCATGATGAATAATACACCTGTGTGCCACGTCCATTGCAGAATACACATATGGTACATTTAAAGTTATACATTGAAACGTGTGGCGCACCAAGGGTTGTGTTATGGCGTCTACACTGTTCCATGTGTGAACTTTGGGTGAACCCGTGCGGGCATGTGTTCACATACAATCATGCATGCTCTTAGTTTATTATACAATTCCCCATGTCCCACAATGGATTCCAAAATAACCCTTAGTACCCCCCAGAGTGGGTATATTAACAGTGTTTGTCTTCCTACCCTATATAGTCATCTGCTCATCTACAGTTTTGTTGATGGAAATAAAACTACAATTATTTCCTGCATCTGTATTAAGAGTGTGAAAAATAATCGCTATTAAGCGATACAACGATGCGCATGCGCGCGATGCGACTGCATTGACTCATTCATGGATGCAATTGACGGGTGAAATATAGATTAATCGCGATGCGTTTGTGGGAATCGGTAAAGTCCAATGCAAGCGCCGTTTTATTGATGTTCAACTTCACCCCACATGCTGTTCCCCAGGTGCAATGAATGCACCATCATTATTTCACGTTGTGTATTGAATACGGATGGAAGCCGTGAGGCACATACAACTACTAGTAAAACAGCATGGACGTTCGCATATTTAACCCACCCGCAACGTTAAAATGGTATGTTTGTAAACACTGCGGATTCTCAAAGAACGGCGGAAAAGCTCGACAAAACGTCCGTCATTTGAAAAGAAGGGCTCGTTAAGAAGCCGTTCAACGGCAGCACAGATACACCACAACACCGACAAGTCTACCGCCACCTCCCCGTCTACTTCCTCGTCGGACACCGGGGAAAAACCAAGCAAATCAGGTGAGAACAAGTGGATCTTCCGCTGCTTTCCATATTGTCCAGGAGCTATTTATCCATCCCTGCAGCAAATGTCCCCCTCTGGATGAATGAGCAGTTGGTTTCTTCCTGAACTTTGAAAAAAAAAAATTAAAGGGGTATAAATTGTTTTACACTTTCTGCTCGTCACTACTGTATTAGCCTACCTCCTAGTGCATTTATATTATGTTTTACACACAGGAATATAAAAAAAACATTGATTGCGCTGTTGAAAGTGTCACTTGTTGTTGCTGGTACTGTATTTTTTACAGCAGTAATTATTGTTTAATTGGTTTACTCCACCACTGAACCACTTCTATTGTAATTGCATAGCCAATGTGAAATTGTGAGGAAATTTGTGTTTGAAAAGTCGTCGCTGTTTTAAGATGACAAAAAGAATTATCACGAAGTGGTGCATAGTAAAAAAAAAAAAAAAAAAAGACAAACACCACTTTAGTTGAATTTAGTAGCACTGGACAGCAAGTGACGACTAGCGCTACACAATCTGTGAACCCTGGAGAGGACCAGTTGGGTTACACTGGTGCTGTGGCCCAGTGAGTGTCATGGACGCCAGGCACGGAACCTGTGCCAATAAACCTCACTAAGCAGCAGACGAATTGGGTTACACTTGCCATCCAACACCGGTGGTGGATCTCATGAATTGATGTGATTATACGGACACTAGAATCTCAGTGGTTATCCACATGGAAGCGTACTCAGATTTAATCATTTCAGCCGTTCGTCCACACATAAAACGGCATTCTGGCTGACCTGAAATTGTATTTTTTGAAAACCGCCTCCAGAGTGGGAAAATCTGAAATTGAGCTCTGACGACATGCCAACATAATATCAGAATTTTTTTGATGGACATGACTCATCCCAGTCAATGTTCTCCTGATATTTTGTTGTCTTATTCTCCAAAACGAACCGTAGACATAATTCCACTTCATCATAACTCTCGGACGACAACACACTTATCCACATGCGTTGTTTCTTCTTCTATCTCTCTGCATGTCTGTTTACAGCGCCACACATACGTAGGTTCCAGTGATCCGTTCCAGTCTGGATGCAACTTTTTCTCAACATGCCAAAAAAAAAACAAAACAACCTTCCCAAGAATATCCCCGTATGGACAGGGCCTCAGTCACAGATTCAGTTTTGTGGTCCATATATCTTATTTTCCGGACTATAAGTCGCACTTTTTTCATAGGTTGGCTGTTCCTGCGACTTATACTCCGGAGCGACTTATAAATGAAAAAACTGTTTATGTTACATAAACACTGGACACCTTTTCTGTTCATGTTTATTTTTTGTGTAGCTGAATAACCATTGTGTTAGCATATCTTACACCAATTCAGCCTGTTCTCTATTCTTTTATTGTTAGAACTTACCTTCCAAGAGGACATAATGTAGTAGTATGAAGTAGTATGTAAAATTAATTACACGCAAAAAATGTGACATATGTATATTTTTTTCTACCGAATTATGCATTTTTGGCCTTGTGCAACTTATACTCCAGAGCGACTTATAGTCCAGAAAATACAGTACACAAGTCAGTACCGTACACTATTAGGTGTATATTAGCTGTATATTTTTTACATCAGGTCCATCTGTCTTAGCTACACCATAACAGTGAACAGGATAAGTGGCAGAACATGGATTGTTACTAATGTTGAAGCCTTCTGTGTTGTTGCATAAAACCATAGAGAATTGTGAATTTTTCCTTTTTTACAGCTCACAGCCATCAGTGGTGAGAGCGATGCCTCTGAGCCTTTTACTTTTCATCTTGCACACACAGTCCAGTCTCTTGCAACCTGGTAGACAAATTCCAGATTGTATTAGCACATGTATGTGGACTGAATTATAATAAGGTTGCTTATGGGTAATGAAGATAAATAATGTTTTATTGCCCCTGAAATGTCTGGAGCACTATGGTTGTGATTGATAAACCAAAGATGTCTGCAGACCTCTAACCAGATTGATGGGCTGTGTCTTTTTACATGGAAAGACACTAAATCACCACTGTTTAATAATGGATAAGAACGGAGCCGAGTTTTTGTGCCCAAGATTGAACCCCACCATTTTTTTGAGCAACGTGCAGATGATTGCGACCCCCTCCCAAGTCACTCAGGGCTTAAAGTATTCCGGCACTGTGTCGGATTGTTGGCGTTTCAATATGACCATGGGGAAAAAAAAAGAATGCAGACAAACCAGACAAACACAAACTACGATTACTCTGCGTTCAAGACAACTCAGGGAAAGGTGTATGTTTTTATGTGTTACGGTATTTAGAACAACACGAATAATTACTTTTTTTTACGAATAATGCGGTTGGGCGTTCTCTGGCTTTATTTGGTTAAGTAAGTAAGGCTTGGGAACTTGTGTAGAATTGGATGCACTTCTGGGTGGTATTTGGTACTTTAAAGTTACTGTGGGGCGGGGGGGGGTCATGTTCACAATGATATTTTATTAGTTTTTGGTTCAGACCGATCGTGTTTGGGATTTGAAGAAACATGTTTCATCGCTGAACACGATTTATCTTTCACAATTGCTCAACCGCTCGTGGATCTGTGCAAAAAAAAAAAAGCGGATAAAAATATATTATATGAATAATTTTTTAAATATTTTTTTGCAGCAAAAAAGTTGAGGCTCAGGTTTTTTTTTAATTTAGGTGCAGGTCACTGGACTATCTAATGCTCATTTCTAGCTCATTACAGGATGCCAGATGGTGCTATTAGGCACACGATCCATCAGCAGCCATGAAGAGGCCCTAAAAGGTTAACAGGAAGGGATTATCTGGAAATAGAAAAAAAAATGGGCTGATAGATGATACAACTCCTGGATTAATGGTGGGTGTTTATCATTTCTAACCTCAGTTTTCCACTTACTTTGCAGTTTTAGCTACCTTTTTCAGCAATTTATTTGAAAACGATAAAACAGTAAATTGCTGGACAAAAATATAAAACCAAATCCATTGGAACCTGTTTTTGTCATAAATTCATTCCAAAAGCCCACACCAAAATCTAAACATGAAACCAAATACAAGAAATAACGCAAATACAATTAATCCGTTCCTGACACCCAAAAATATTAACAGTTCTTCATAGGAAGAAGAAATGACATAAAGAGTTTTTGTGTGTTTTGTGAAGAAATAAACCACCCACACAAACATAAAAAGGAATGATTAAAGCAGGGGTCGGGAACCTTTTTGGCTAAGAGAGCCATGAAGGCCAGATATTTTAAAATGTGTATCTGTGAGAGCCATATACATTTTTTTAAACATTAAATGCAATAAAATGTGTGCATTTTTATGTAAGACCAACAGTTTTAGATAATGGGCTCTAATTACGTAGACCAGGCACACTACCCCACGCCAATGGGGTGTGGCCAGCCCACTTTCGTGAGCAGCGCAGTGTCTAATAATAAATCAAATACTTGTTGCCATTAATACAACTTCTGCTGCTGCATAATTTTGCACCATACTCAGTATATTTCATTCTTTTGGCCATCTTCGTCAGAAGGCTTGGTTCTGCAGCTTTAGCTATTTGACTAAAGAAGGAAAGTTTACATTTGCATGTTTTTTTGACATCTCAATGACCGAGGTAGACTACAGCATTACCCAGTAATAATCAAGTTTTGGTGTTTGACCTGGAAAATATCAGGAAAGATGGATATGGTCGGCCGTATTGCAGTAGAAAATAAATGGACGAATTAAAATGCATCAAAAAGTTGTTGATTTTTAATATTTTTAACAGTCATTTCTGTGATGTTTACTTTAAAATGTTAGCAAACATACATTTTTATTGTGGTAAGAAATGCTTGAGAGCCAGATACAGTCATCAAAAGAGCCCTACCTGGCTCCCGAGCCATAGGTTCCCTACCTCTGGATTAAAGGATCCTTTGGAATCTGTCAGTGTCACAACTCCAAAAGAACCATTATCTATACTTCACAGACCAGGTCACTATGGCATGGATGCACTAGATTTTGCAGAATTATGTGCAGGCAAATGAATGTTAGTTGCATGATAACCAAGTGTGCAAATAATTGGCAATAATTTCCGAAGAAAAACATATCCTCCAAAAACCGAGGTACCACTATACTATGAAGAACATATGTAATTCTGCCGAGTATTTCTATAAAGCTGCTGCACACAGGAACACACAGGAACTAGCCTTCCAACTATAATACAAGGCAGTACATTTTTTTCCCCCATTCCCCAGTCAGCCTTGGTGGAGGTCTGTCACCGAGTGACGTTTACTTACATACGGTCATTACAGCCTTGCTAAAACAAAAAGCTCATGGCTTTTGCACAGTACTGTTATTAAAACAATATTGTCAGCGCCCATCTACAACACTCCACATCAGAGCCATTAAAACATAATGGGGTAAGAGTTTTTTTTTTTTCGCAATTTGGAAGTAAAGGCATTAGCGGTGCTGCTCTGTGCCTGGAACACTGAGGAGGAATGGAACGCGAGTGCTTGCTCAAGATGACAATGTGCATTTTAATTCTGCTTAAAAGCATTTGCAGGGTGCCTCTTTTGTGTGCTCCTTGTTCAGAGTTCCCAGCATGCAAGCTGCAGCACCGCCAAGCAACCAGCTGGAGGATTTATCACTGAATACTGCTTGATTAAGGGAAATGGAAGCAGTCTGCTCTTGGCACGCGTTTACTTTGTTTGCAAGTGCAAACACATAGTTTGTGGTGATATTTAGAGGATGTGAACCTTGAAGGCGGAAAAAAAAAACATCCATGACAGTCAGTCAGAAATAATGGCCTATACTGTAAGGCAGTGCTTCTCAAATGCGGAGGGAAGCACGGTGAAATGTCAAAGCTTAACTTGGAAATTGTTGGTAAAAGTTGTTGCAGATGTTATCTCAACTCATTTGATCAATGAACTAATAATCACAACCTTCAAATCTGAGGCGACAGTTTTTAGCCGGACATGGGTGGACTGTACCATTCGGGTTGGCTGTGAGATCTTACCCAATGTGAATGATTCAAGTACCTTTAGGATCACAACTTGTTCAAACTAAGCCCAAACCATTCATGCAATTGACTCAAACAGGGAAAAGCGAGAAAAAAAAAAAAAACGTTAAAGTGTTTTAATGCATTTTGTAATATTGCCAAGAACTACCATGAACATGTTTGCTGAACTAATTAAACACGAGCAGGTGGAATGAATCAAAAAGCTTTTCTGTGGATTTCTCGCAATCTACTTAACTGACAGTAACATCTTCTAAGTGCCGGAAGTGAATCAATGCCATATTTTCAGAAGACAAACATATCCATGTGGTGTGCATGTTGTAAACAAGCTTTGAGAGAGAACGGGTGGCCGCTTTCACTGGTGTCAGTTGACAAAAAGCAACCCGTACGAGTGTGCTTGCGTGTCTTTCGCCGCCTGACGCTTGGCTATAACCGACAGGAACAACAAAACCGATCAGCATGATTCATTCCTTGCCCGTTGTGAGGAAATATTCCACATTTTTTTGTATGTGACAGCAGCAACTTCTGAAAATATGAGGGGGAAAATGATGGAAATAGACTGGAGACCAGTTTTGTCATCATCAACATCATCTCTGTGGCAAACCCATCTGAAGGTTTTGACAGTGTCATCAGATTGTTCTGGAATTGTGCTCCTGCCCTGTCAATCATATAAAACGGTGCAGTAGGTATGCAGGGCCTCGCCTGAGCTGATCCACCGTCCCCCGCTGGAGTGTCTCTATGACGACTGGCCGTTCAGGCACTCGCGCCGCAAGCACTGAGCCGGCTTCCACCAATCTCCGTTATGGCAGCGGCAGATGGTGCAGTCGTCCACTTTTACCTCAATCCCGGCTGGGATGATCGTCGATCCAGCGAAGCAATTTGGACCTGCCAGGGACAGACACAGAGACATAAAAGGAGGAATTAAAGCGACAAGCAGCGGATGTGGTTCTCCTGAGAGCTTCTCCTGGTGGAGGCATATATATATACGGAGTTGGGGAAAGTCAGAGCAGATGTGCAGATCTTTTCAGAGGCATGCTCAGACGGGCTTGTTTTTGCAACACTTAAGCTCTTTTGTTAGTCTCCCCTTCTCCCTGGACGTAGACCGCTTTGCATCCTAATGCGCTGCAAGCATGGTCGTCTGCCAGGCATCGGCTTGGCTGAGCACAGTGGCTCAAAAATAGAAGAAACACACGAAAAAGGGGACGATAATCAGTTCGGTGAGCGGTTCATCACATCAGACGAGTCGGAATAAAAACGCCATAGTGCATGCAGCCCATTCACAAAAACACGTTTCTCCCTTGAAATGATTGGATGCAGATGAGCCAGCAGGTGCCACGAATCCTTCCCAGTTTTAATTATTTTAGTCAATCGTTCAGTCACTTTAAAAGGCGTAACAGTGACTTTGAATTAGTCCACATTCCGGTGTCCCTTGGGTGGCTACAGAGAGATCTGATGGCCCATAATTTCAGTTCGCTCGGTAACTTTCATTGCTAATATTGATGGAAATCTTCATGTTTACAGGAATCACATAGACCAGGGGTGGGCAAACTTTTTGACTCGCGGGCCGCATTGATATGACAAAATTTACGGGGGGCAGACTATATATTTTACACGTAACAGTCCACCTGGTATTATTGTATCTGTAAAATTGTCATGCAATCTGCTATTATTATTTATTATTTTATATTCATATTTAAATATTTTAAAAATAATAAAATATTATAATAATTACAATAAAATTAAAATAATAATTATTATATTATTACTATGTAAAATATGCAAATATAACAATAATATTATATATAATTAATATAATAATTAGCAGTAATATAATAATTATAATAGTCATAATAGTTCTAATAATAATTATAATAATCTAATAATAATAATAATTATTATTATTATTATGTGCTTGTGTCCCTTTTTTCAGGAGCACTTTGTAAACAACAGACCATGTCAAAAAACGAAATTGATAAAACCATCAAAAGGTTGGCTCAGGCCATGATGCCAGGTTGTATGTTGAGTTTAAATGAAATACTTTGGAAAGATTGGGCGGGCCGTATTCAAACACTTGGCGGGCCGGATGTGGCCCCCGGGCCGTAGTTTGCCCACCCCTGACATAGACAAACATAAATCTGTTTTTTTAGGCAGTATACTCTTCAACAAGCAGACGCTGTTTCACTGTATGTTGTTTCACCACGAGGAAGCAACCAGCCTGGGGCATAAGTAATTTAGGCCCAATTAGTTTGCCTCATAAATGGGTTGTCATATAAATCAAAAGTAGACATGAAGAGAGCAAGACTCCTGTGCAATAGTCGCCTTCCTCATGCAAAATACACTAAATGTTAAGTGATCAGTTTTATTGTTTATTTGTAAGCCCGATGGTACTATTATCAATAATGTTCCTCCATCATCACATGAGATTTATTGCTCCCGAAGGAGAAATTCATCTTCACTGACTGTATCACGAGTGTTTAATGATGTTAGATATTATTATTGCACACCTTCTTGACACGCACACTCACATAGCACAATCAGAGTTGCTCAACACTTTTTGGGTTAGTGACTAAAATGTCCATTAATTCATTCCAAAAGTTCTTCCTGTTATTGATGCAATACACCAATGGCCAATTTTGCTCAGTATTTGCGAAAAATGGATGTAGCCTGGCTAACTTTTTTAATGAGTTAGCCTCTGCACACATTGCTAAAAAAATCTTCAACAAACTGTAATGGCCATGCTCGTGATTAAGGAATATGTAGTCACAGATGTAATTCCAATCATGTTATTAATGCAAGAGCTTTTTACGACACCCTTATGTTTGCAAACCACCATTAAACCAAGAGAAGAAGAAGAAAATGATTATTTTGTTCGCACAATTAGTCAAATAGTGGCAGTGCTCTTGTACTAAATCACCTGTGAGTCAGTGAAACTTGATTAACCCAAAAACTTGGGCTTTTGTCAAGTACTTGTGAGTCAGTGAGACTCTTAGTCTTAGTGGAGCGCGTACCCTTGAGTCAGTGAAACACAAGTCTTCATCAAATACCCAAGGGTCAGTGCAACTCGAATCATTGTCCGGAGTCTTTGTGGAGAACCTGCAGTGCATAGTTGATTTGAGGCAAGGACTCGATCTGGTGCTATCAAGTTTTTGGCAAGTACTTCTGAGTCAGTGAGTCTGTTAGTCGAGCGCCTATCTTTGTTGAGTACCCTCGAGTCTGTGAACTCTTTGTTGACCATCCATCAGTCAGTGAAACACAAGTCGTCATCAAGTACTTGTGAGTCAGTGAGTCTCTTAGTCTTAGTCTAGCGCCTATCTTTGTTGAGTACCCTGAAGTCAGTGAAACACAAGTCTTTGTTGACCATCCATCAGTCAGTGAAACACAAGTCGTCATCAAGTACTCGTGAGTTAGTGAGTCTCTTAGTCTTAGTCGAGCGCCTATCTTTGTTGAGTACCCTCGAGTCAGTGAAACCCGTCTTTGTTGACCATCCATCAGTCAGTGAAACACAAGTTGTCATCAAGTACTCGTGAGTCAGTGAGTCTTTTAGTCTTAGTCTAGCGCCTATCTTTGTTGAGTACCCTGAAGTCAGTGAAACACAAGTCTTTGTTGACCATCCATCAGTCAGTGGAACACAAGTCGTCATCAAGTACTCGTGAGTCAGTGAGTCTTTTAGTCTTAGTCGAGCGCCTATCTTTGTTGAGTACCCTCGAGTCAGTGAAACCTAAGTCTTTGTTGACCATCCATCAGTCAGTGAAACACAAGTGGTCATCAAGTACTCGTGAGTCTCTTAGTCTTAGTCGAGCGCCTCTCTTTGTTGAGTACCCTCAAATCAGTGAAACCCAAGTCTTTGTTGGCCATCCATGAGTCAGTCAAACACAAGTCGTCATCAAGTACTCGTGAGTCAGTGAGTCTCTTAGTCGAGCGCCTATCTTTGTTGAATACCCTCGAGTCAGTGAAACCCAAGTCTTTGTTGACCATCCATGAGTCAGTGAAACACAAGTCGTCATCAAGTACTCGTGAGTCTCTTAGTCTTAGTCAAGCGCCTATCTTTGTTGAGTACCCTCGAGTCAGTGAATCCCAAGTGTTTGTTGACCATCCACGAGTTAGTGAAACACAAGTCGTCATCAAATACCCAAGAGTCGGTGCAACTCGAATCATTGTCTAGCAGTCTTGAGTCAGTGAAACTCATGTCTTCACTGAGTACCTGTGAGTCAGTCAAACTCGGCTGTCATTGAGTACCAGTGAGTCAATGAAACCAGAGTCTTTGTGGAGGACCTGCGGTGCATAGTTGATTTGAGGTAAGGACCAGATCTGTTGCTATCGTGTTTTTGTCAGGTACTCATAAGTCAGTGAAACTTGAGTCTGTTGAATACCCAAGAGTCTGTGAAACTGGGTCTTGGTCAAGCACTCGTGAGTCAGTTAAGCTTGAGTTTTCGTCAGGTACTCTTTAGTCAGTGAAACTCGAGTTTTTGTTGAGTACTCGCAAGTTTCAGTATGACTTAGCTCAGATTTCCAAACATCATAAAAGACGATGAGAAGTGACTGCTTAAAGAGCAAACAGCACCTTGTCACCGCACCTGCAAGCTACTGCATCCTGTTTTGGGGTCCGTTGTCTGCCCTTTTGCCTTTTGTCCCAAATGTTTGAGCAGTGCTGCCCTCATTATGCTCTTCCCTGCACACACACACACACACACACCAGGGCCACTTGTATTGAGATTTATTTTTCTGCCAGAGCCCGACCTGGCGCCCCCCGAGGGAGAGTAGAGATGACAGGCCTACCCTTAAATGCCAAGGGTTGTCACTGTGTCCTTTCAGGATGGATTATCTCTTGCCAAGAAGCTTCGGTAGGCCTGTTAGAGTGTGTGTTATTAAGTCAGAGTATGTAGTCACCATTGTGACAAAGAAGAGGAAGAAGCGTGACATAAAAGAAGAAAACATCAGATAGAAAATGTGAGTGGCTGTTGAAAAGGCCATTTATCTTATGTCTGCAATTGGGTGTCATTGCGTGGCAACACGAGAACCAAGACAAATAGTCTTGTGCGATTTCTTTAAAAAAATATTTTTACACAATACTAGAATTCACTCAATTAGCCATCCCTCCTTTCTCTGTCAGTTAATAGATGCTCACATTCATAAACTCAGATATCAAAGAGTGAACTACTGAGTCCCTTTGCTCATCCAAATAGCAACTATAGCAGATATTCAAGCACATAAACAGTCTGTGATAAAGTATCAAGTTTTACCAAATATGGCAATGGCGTGTTGTCGCTATGCAATGTTGTGTGCATCCATGTTCACATCAGCAAGCGTAAGAATACTCTGTTGGGAGGCGACTGGTAGTACACGCCATTGTTATCTGTTCAAAGGCCCATATAAATCATCACTTTACTCTCTGACCTACGAGTTTCATTTTTTTTTTTGTGGTATGCACAACTCTGAATCAAGGACTGAATAATGTGCTGCCAGAGAGCAGACAGTGCGATAGTCCTGTAATCAATCACTAGCCAATTAGTTCATTTCATATCGCTTTTTCTTTTGCCCTGAAGGTGAGGGAGGCATTATAAGCACACAAATGCAGACGAGTGCTACAGTTCTACAAAGCAATAGGAGGGAGCGCCGAGAGAAAAGGTACAAACTTCAGCATGAATTTTAACGAGTGACATTGTCAGGGCCTAGAGGGCATCTGCCACTTGAGACAAAGAGAAGGATCTGACTTGGAAGTTTTGAATGGCATATCAGGAGTCTAATGGTGAGCCCGAAATACAGCGATAGTGCACGGAAGTGATTATCTCTGACGTTAATCATTCAGCAGAAATGAGGACGAAATCACATGTACTGTATCACCAATGACGGACGGAGGTTCAGGGAAAACATCGTTGGGTGAGGTCACAAACCTGATTGGTGCGCATGTTTTTCAGTATCACCACGGTACACAAGCACAGTGAGCACCACAATTTGACAGTGCACGTTGTAACTACAGTAAAGTCTCGTTATATCGATATCGGTTATAACGAATTACTACTTATTACGATACTATTTTCATTTCCCGGCAAATTTCTAGTCTTTTATGATATAATTAGTTCCGTTAGTACGATACCCGGTTATTATGATAATCCGGTTACTACGATGCCCTTTTCATCTCCCGCCAGCCAATTTGGTCTGCTTATATCGATACAAAAGCAGCTTAAATCAATCTTTGCTTAAGGATTTCAATACCAAAAAAGAACACGGCGAACGGCTGCTTCCAGTCAACTTTATTTTTCACACTTCCACCACCAGAGCGCAGCACACACACCGATTCCCGCACTTCCTGGTTCACAGGTCATGCTCAACCCGCCCAACATAGCTGGCCAAACACATGCCTGCAACAGAAAAACCAACTGACATAGCATACACACCTATTCCAACGAAGACACAAGCGTACAAATACATGTATTTAATTGTGTTGTATTCAGATATCTTTTTATCGCTTTTATCGTTTGGTATTGAAATCCTTAAGCAAAGATTGATTTAAGCTGCTCGACATTGTTCTATACTATAGAACAACGTCGAGTGCATTATTGCCCACTTTTAATGCAGTTCGGCGCAGGATCAGATATATGGATAGTCCGGTTATATCGGTATTTTTCCGACTCCCGAGAATATCGATATAACGAGACTTTACTGTATAAGCATACAATGTGATGTCTATTTGGTTCCTACAGCCACCCATGTAGACAGGTTAGTCTGGAGTGCCGATACGCAGATGTAATTAATCTGGTTTGATTACTTAAAATGACAGCATGGACACTGGAGCTTCACTGGGTGGGACAAACAAGTCTGACTCGTGTTTGTCCCACGTAGTCACAGAGCATGAACTGACAAAGCGTGCTCGGATGAGTGGCGAAACATCTTCTAAGACATCCTAAACAGTCCACTTGGATAGATTCTGTGCCATGAGAATGCCTGTTAATATTCTCATTCATCCACATCATTGTATTCATTGTATTCTCAGGGCATTGACTCCATCGCAACGGGACTATTGAGCTTCTAAGACATCGTGAACAGCCCCCCTTGGATGGATTCAATACCCTGAGAATACCACCCAAGCAGGTTCTACTCTATTGACTTGAGTTGTCCAATGTAGTCTTGAGTGTTATCTGATGAAGCCTACTGGGATGAGAGGTGAAATGAACAGTTCAGTTGGGTTGGATTCGTTACCCTAATAACACCGTTGAATATTCTTAGCTTCATCGAATCGATAGCAACTGGAAGATGTTTCTCCTCTCATCCGAGCAGGCTGTAGTCTCCTGACTGGAGCTGTCCTATCTAGTCCTTCAGCATGAACTAAAGAAGCCTGTTTGAATGAGAGGTGAAATGTCCTGTATGGCAACCTAACCAGTCCATTTACCATCAATCCAATGCCCTGAGAACTGCAACAAAGACCCCAAGTTGGCTGAAGCCATTTACACAGGAAACCTCAGAACGGCAACACTCTTCAATGATGACTTATCAAGTATTCTTATTTACTTTTCCAAGCAGGTATTGGCTATTTGACCCTAGTATGTGACCCAAATTGAAATTCCTACAGTTATGTACACCTTTTTGCATTTAATACTGCATTTCACATTGTAAAATATTAATGATATTACTGTATTAATTTTGGGTGCATTGGCTAATGTACATCTGGCCACTGGGTGATACGATAAAAGCCTTTCCAAAGACCCATTACTCCTTCTTCTACTTGACTTGAATCAATGAGCTAATGTATACTCTGCTTAGTCTGTCAGTTAGAATTAAAACTACCACCACTCATTACTGTCCAGTGGGCCTGTGGTAATAATAATTCCAATTCATAATACATCTATTACAGTAATATGGGATTATACGGTTAATGGAGTGTGTGTACCAACTTTAGAAGTGTTTACCGTTTTTACAGATGGGGCAGCATTGCTCCGGCTCGTACACGGGGTTGACGCACTCTGGGACGGCACAGTCGGACACCACACAGTGCACCTCGTTATTTGGTTCGCAGCGGCACCACTCGCAAGGTGACGGCTGTGGGCAGAGGAGGAGGAGAGAGAGAGAATGTGGGTTAGATGATTCACTGAGTTGGTGGTGAATGTGTGGTGGTGGTGTTTATTCCCAAATTCAACATTTTATATTAAACTCACCAATTTCTAAATGAAATTATTAATGAGTGGTATAGCCTTTTTTACTCTTATTTTAACAGACAGAGCCAGGGGTTGACATAAAATTGACACAATAAATATTTTTAATACGATTGCCTCTGTTGGAAACACTTAATAGCTTATTTTACCACTTCTTCTCAGCCCTTGCTACTACCTAATACTACCTAATACTTCATTGAAAGTTGCTATGTCTCACTGAGTTTAGGGATTTAGAGAAACCAGTGTACTTAAAAAAAAATAAAAAGATAAATAAAAATAAATCAGACATACCTACGTACATGTTCAAACTTCCTCAATTCTCATGTTACTCTGACGTTTTTTTTTTTTTTATCTACTTTTTTGCCGTTGCTCACCAGAAACGTACTCGCTTTCATGAGTGTTCGGCAGGTGGAAGTGTGATAGTGGTATAAAATAATTAGTATAGTACTCCCGCCTATAAGGATCCAACCCTGATAAGTGAATTTAAGCGTAATAGGATTTATTGCTTATAAATTGAAGTTTTCCGTAGTAAGACCATAGAAAATCTGTTGAAAATCTTTGCAACATTATTAGAGCCCTCTAAACATGAAATAGCACCCCTATAGTCAACATTACACTCCTATTGCCCAATATATTAGACATAAAATAGAAATAAAAATAAATAAATCTTATGTCTGTTGCTGTAAATGTATTCCGGTGCTACAGGAACTGAGTGTGGGGTGGACAGGAAGTGACGTTGAGTGTCGAGTTTTAGCTTGGTACAAGGTAATAGTGATCCAAATATGCTTTTACAACGAGCCAGTAGCTACTGTAGCAGTCAGTTGATTAGTATTGCCTGGAGAGTGAAGTGAAGGTCATGTTAAGGAGACTACAAAAGAGTCAAGATCTCAAGTGTTTGTCTGTCGTTACTCGTACTTAAGCAGATGTTACTCAAATGTTCGATTTACCTTAAGCTGCGCTCAATGAAGACGTTACTCATACTTAAGTAAATGTTTTTTTTAGGACACCAAAGCCAAAATATTTGAAATTTCCATCAATTTTTAGACAGAATTGTGGGACAGAGCTCTTGGCCATGAAATGTCACAGTTCGCTTATCTTACTGAACGAACATTGTTGTTGTCTCTCAGCACACTTATAGAAAATAGAGCTTGAATATATTATACAATTATTCATTTGAAGTTTATATTTATTGCAAGAGTAATTGTCAGATTGTCAATTGTGTGGAGAACAAAAACAGCAGGCAACATCCAAGGTCAGTACAGCTATGTTTTGAGTAGATGTTGGAAAAGGACTCTTGAAGGTGACTTACTAAAGAAGGAAGAAAGAAGAAAGTTTTAGTCTTCTTGTTTAGCTGAAAAAAATAGAAGTTTTTTTTGCACCCAGCCCATGAAAACATTCCAAAAATGCCTGCTTGCATTTAAATTATGTTGACTTCCTGTGTGAAAAAATAATGAAGACGGGCTTATTTTAGAGCACAATTCATACAAGGAGGTGATTCAAAGTACTTAACAGAAAAGACTGCGGATAAAATACTTTCAGTTGTCATATCCACACTTGAATAGAAGCCTTTTCATCCTGCATTTGAACATTGTCAAAGTTGAGGATTGTCACACATATTCTGGAAGACTTGATTTGAGCAGCATAAAACTGAAGCTCAGCCTCGATTCTGGGCATCACTCCTTGAGCTTTCTCAGAGCTCCGGATGGTTCATGTGGCTCAAACATGTCAGGGATGTACTTTGGTGCAAGCCCATGAAAAGACATGTGTTTTAAAGTCTATTCTATGAGCGACAGGAAGCCGGTGCAGAGACCTGAGTACTGGACTAATGTGGTTATATTTCCTGGCTCTAGTTAGGACTCAAGCAGCAGCATTCTGGATGTGCTGCAGCTGTTTTACAGCCCGTTAAGAGAACCTGGTGATAAGGCTGTTATAATAGTCTAGCCCAGTGATTCTTAACCATAGGGCCGCAAAAAACGTATAGTTTTGCACCAGTGGGCCACGTAGTAGGTTATCAAAATGATATGATTTTTGCCTAAATGATAAAGGCAAAAAAAGACAATAAAAAGACAAAAAAAAAGTAAGCACAATCCTGACTTAATGAGGAATGGCTTTTTATCACTACCTTTTTTATTGATTGATTGATTTATATATAAAAGGCGCTAAATCCATTTTGACTGATTTCGAGAAAATCAATGATTTTTAATTACGCACATATCAATCTATTTGGTCATCAAGTCTATACTGCAAATGAAAGAGCTATCAATATAGGTCATAAAAATGTATGCTATAAAAATCCTGCACACACCATGTATTATATATTTTTTTAAAAAAATTTTTTTTCGGATTTAGCGCCTTTTGGCTGAAATGATGGATTTAGCGCCTTTTGGCTGAAATAAATTTGAAGTCACCTTTAACTTCTTCAATGGCATTGTTGTAAAAGAATGTAAGGTGCTTAAATGTGCTATGCTAATAAAATAATTACAACACAGAAGCCATTCTCAACATACAATACAAAATAATTATTATTAATTAAATTAATAAAAATTTTATTAAAAGCAGTGCTCATATTTGACTGCACCATGAAGGTGACAGTGACAAAAATCATCTCATTACAAACTCTTTACATTGTATGTTTTTTAGTACAAGTAAAATAATGTTTCTCATGAAAGTTGGAGGTGTCACATGCCTTTTATGGCGTAAAAAAAAAAAACTTCCATGTTACAGAATACTGTAAAAACACAATTTGTGTTCTCCTGAATTGCATAACATACTGTAACTATATATAATATAGTAATGTACACAAACAAAACAGGATGCGCACTGATACTGGCTTTCTGTATGTGCAGTGCCAATTGTATTCTTCTCTCTGATTGGTCAGATTATCAATAGATGGGAAACTTGGGCCAATCAGAATAAAGAATAAAGAAAGGGATTTAGCTCCTTTTGGTTGAAAGCATAAATTTCATATCACTTTTTTTCATATTTTTTAAAATGACAGAGGTCTATTAAACTCATGAAAAACATGCAACTTAGTGAAAATTGGATTTAGCGCCTTTTGGTTGCAAGCTCTTCATATATATATATTATTAATAAGCCTGACTAAATTTTTTCTTGTTTTTTTCCATGAATTATTAATTATTAGTTTAATTATTCATTAAACTTTATTCAGTTTTTAGCTCGTTAGCTTGTAAAACTGCGAGTGGGTTTGATTTATTATTGAAAACAAATTAATTAAATCAATCAAATCTATAGAGTGTCAATATTAAATGGGCCCCAGGTCACTCTGCACTAGAAAAAAAATTGTGATTCAACGTCAAAAATTTTAAGAACCCCTGGTCTATCCTACTGGTGACAAAGGCATGGATTAGTCTCCCTAAATCTGTCTTACACACTATTCCCTCCATTTTGGCAATGTTTTTTAGGTGGTAAAAAGCTGCTGACAATTATAAAAAATCATAAGGATAAGAGAAAATAAAAATGTTCAAAGTAAGGACACACATACTATATAATAATATTATTAAAATAGGTTTGATTGTTAGTAATAAATACGAATAATCTAGAATAATTCTTGAAGTATTGTGAAGCATTTAATAAATGGAATATTTTCGCATTCAGAGCATAGAAAACCTATTTACGACTTTCTAAAAACGCTATTATTAGAGCCATACAGACATGAAATAACACCCCTATAGTCACTGTTACACTCATATTACCCAGTATAGTAGACATATAGTAGACTGTTCATGTGTGTTTAAGTAAATGCCTTCCGGTCGTGTGGACAGGAAGTGACCTCAGGGATTCCGAGTTGAGTTTTAGCTGTAGTACGACCACAACTGTAGCCTGTGTTACTATCATGATGATGATAATGACTACCATTATTATAATGTTAGAATTGTTATATTATTATTGTGCCAGTCGTAAGAAGATCCAGGATGGACCATCAAACAGAGACAACATTAAAAATAAAAAAACGGAAAAATCAGTATGTAATGTTTTCGGTTTTCCACTAGAAAGAGGACCCTATGGGCTGCCGACTGATGATTAAAGGGAGCAACCAGACGGCAACAAGTCCAAAAGCCTGCATTCGTCATCATATGAGGTCAGAGTGAGTCAGTGCCCTTGGCTGAGGGGAGGAACAATTCAGTGATAGAACCATTACTGGCAGCAACACAGATGCAGAAAGCCTCCATCATTTAGCCACTACATTGAAAATTAGGAAAAGCTTTTGCCCTTCTACTTGACAAAACGATATATCCTCCACATTCTGCAGAAGTATCGGAACAGTGAAGCCAATTATTTTACTTTACACAACTTAGAAGATAGCTGCTTTTGTTTCAAACCACTCATTTTTCATGTGAGCAAAAGTACTGCAACATGTGACTGACAGGTGTGTTTTGATGCTCATCCGATCGGAATCGATTACTTGTTATTAGCTGTGTAGTTCCGAGGCGGTACAGAGTGAGACCTCTTCACTGCATACCACACAGAAACATCAACGTGTACGGCAACGATGTTACACTATTGGTTGAATGGCGTCAAGCGAGGCAGAACACGGAAGCATGTTGCCGTGTCTGAATCCGGGGTCTGCATCCTACGAGGTCTACCCGGTCTACAAAGGCCAGACGTTCAGGGTGAATTCAAGCCTTCCTCGCACTTCCTGCTTGTGTCACATGGTCTCATGTTTACATGATGTCTCAACAATGTAGGATTAGATGTCACCCGCCTTTGTTCAACCAACGTCCGCAGAATGGAATGCCGTCATCCCGACATCCAGCGCGACCCTTAAGGTGTCAGGGAGTGAGGTTTTACCGAGCAATATTACATAGTTGAATATTCTGCGTTAAAAGATCTCCGTTCTCGGGCCTCCTCAACAACCGATTTAAAAGCAGATGAGAGCAGGACTGACAAAACGAAAAGCATGCACGGCCCTTTTGTCAATGTAATGTTATTACTCGGCATCCATCTCCTTTACGGGGGCCTGAGCTCAGCAGCGCATTATCAATTACGTGTCAGTTTGAAGTTGCTAAATAGGGAAAAAAGTGCAGCGCACACAGAAATCCATCGCAGAGGCAGGACAATTATTTAAATGGAGGCTTAAGGATCCAGCTTACACCAATTTGGATTCTTATCTGATCGGCTGCCAAACTCGCAGCATGGAAATGATTCTATGAATAACAATGGCAGCAACAATATACAATACACTGTATTTGCATTTGGCACAGCGCGGGCATCGCTCTACTTGCATAATAGCACATCATATGAAATAAGAAAGCAGTGTGTGAATTAAATATGTCACACCATAGAACACACACACATATATACTGTATACATATACGTATACTGTATATAAAGGCGGCAAGAGGTCGAGATACAAACTGGAGCACACAGTTCCAGTGTGCACGCGGCTGTTGTTCCGGTTAAGGCCATATTTTCAGAGGCGGTGTATCAGGGTACTTTGGTGCAAGTCATTTCAAACAGGTATAAAAAATATTCTGAGCCTAATTGCTTTCACTTCATAAACTCCCCCGATTAGATCCCTTGTTGACACCAGTAAATTGTATGGTAAAATCAATCGTAGCAATCATTTTTATCGCAATTATGAGCTGTTTGATCTCGTATATGTCAGAGACACTAATTACTGTTGTGTGTGTGTGTGTGTGTGTGTGTAATGTGCAGCAGGTCTTTACTTGTGCATGGCATATTGATGCTCGTTCTCCCACCAAAACGACGTTCAAATTACAGTAAGAACAGTTTATATCCAAAGTGAAATTACAAGTTAGAAGACAAGCTATTAAAAAAAAAAAATTGCGTTCTGTGATTTCAACTCAGAAATAGAAGCGGTTAGTAAAAAAAAAAAAAAAAAGGCAGTTGTTTTCTGTGAAATGAGCTTGCCTTGAAATGGAAAGCCCGCCCCAGTAATGGGCCTTCAAGGTTCAATCAATTTATTTTAGAACCCCGGGCCAAATTCTTCAGTCAATTGAGTCTGTAAAATAGCAAGACAACACAATATGAGGTAACCGTGAGATGCCTGCAAAGCAGTCCCATGAAGCATTGGTCCATTTTAAAATGCACCAAGCAGAGGTGCTCAGATTATTCTCATGAGAAGAATTCTAGAAAAAGCTTCCAGCTAGTGTTGGAAAAGGCGATTCGTTTTACTGACTCGGGTCCTTATAAGTCACTCACTGAACTGAAAGTGGGTGTATCAATTCCCTGCGGTCATTCATTACAAAGCTCATGCGCAGAAACTTGCACATACGCAACGAGTTTTTGGTGCAATACTCATATTTCTCATGTAGTCCTACTGCAGTGAAACTTGAGTCTTCATCATGAACCCTTAGACAGTGAAACATCTGTAAATCAGTGGAATACGTCTTTGTGAGTCGATGAAACACGTGTCTTCATCAAGCACCCATGAGTCAGCGAAACTTACCCCGGTGAAATTCGAGTCTTTGTCAAGGAACCGTTATTCATTGAAACTCGAGTCCTGAGCAAGTACCCATGAGTCAGTAAAAAATTATCTCGGTCGGTGAAACTTGAGTTTTCTTCAAGCACCCATGAGTCATTGAAATTTAAAATTCAGGTTTTCGTCACATACCCGTTAGTTAGGGAACCTCAAGACTCTGTAGTACCTACCAGTCACTAAAACTCTTTGCCTGTCTTTGTCGTGTACTCGAAAGTCAGTGAAACTCGAGTCTTTGTCAAGCATCCCTGAGCCAGTGAAACTCAAGTCTTTGTCAAGTACCCAAGAGTCAGTGAAATCCGATTCTTTGTCAAATACCTGTGAGTTAGTGAAACTTGGGTTTTCCTTAAGCACATGTGAGTCAGTGAAACGTAAATCTTTGTCAAGTACCTGTGAGTCGGTGAAACTCATGTCTTTTTGAAGTACTTGTGAGTCAGTGAAACTCGAGTCTTTATTAAGCATCCCTGAGCCAGTGAAACTTGAGTCTTTGGCAAGTACCCAAGAGTCAGTGAAATCCGATTCTTTGTCAGATACCTGTGAGTTAGTGAAACTTGGGTTTTCCTTAAGCACATGTGAGTCAGTGAAACGTAAATCTTCGTCAAGTACCTGTGATTCGGTGAAACTCATGTCTTTTTGAAGTACTTGTGAGCCAGTGAAACTCAAGTCTTTGTCAAGTACTTGCGAGTCATTGGAACTCGAGTCTTCATGTAGAACCCATGAGTCGGGTCTCAAGCATCTGTGATTCAGGGAAACTTTGGCCTTTGCCAAGTACCGAAGAGTACATTGGAATCTTTGTTGAGTACCCTTGAGTCAGTGGAACTTGAGTTTTCATCGTGTACCCACAAGTCAGTGAAACTCAGGGCTTCATCAAGCACCCATGAGTCATTGAAATTTAAAATTCAGGTTTTCGTCACATACCCGTTAGTTAGGGAACCTCAAGCCTTTGTAGTACCTAATCTAATCTGTAGTACCGAATCTTTGTCAAGCATCCGTGAGCCAGTGAAACTCAAGTCTTTGTCAAGTACTTGCGAGTCATTGAAACTCGAGTCTTCATGTAGAACCCCTGAGTCGGGTCTCAAGCATCTGTGATTCAGGGAAACTTTGGCCTTTGCCAAGTACCGAAGAGTATATTGGAATCTTTGTTGAGTACCCCTGAGTCAGTGGAACTTGAGTTTTCATCGTGTACCCACAAGTCAGTGAAACTCAGGGCTTCATCAAGCACCCATGAGTCATTGAAATTTAAAATTCAGGCTTTCGTCACATACCCGTTAGTTAGGGAACCTCAAGCCTTTGTAGTACCTAATCTAATCTGTAGTACCGAATCTTTGTCAAGCATCCGTGAGCCAGTGAAACTCAAGTCTTTGTCAAGTACTTGCGAGTCATTGAAACTCCAGTCTTCATGTAGAACCCCTGAGTCGGGTCTCAAGCATCTGTGATTCAGGGAAACTTTGGCCTTTGCCAAGTACCGAAGAGTACATTGGAATCTTTGTTGAGTACCCCTGAGTCAGTGGAACTTGAGTTTTCATCGTGTACCCATAAGTCAGTGAAACTCAGGGCTTCATCAAGCACCCATGAGTCATTGAAATTTAAAATTCAGGTTTTCGTCACATACCCGTTAGTGAGGGAACCTCAAGACTCGTGTACTCGAAAGTCAGTGAAACTCGAGTCTTTGTCAAGCATCCTTGAGCCAGTGAAACTTGAGTCTTTGGCAAGTACCCAAGAGTCAGTGAAATCCGATTCTTTGTCAAATACCTGTGAGTTAGTGAAACTTGGGTTTTCCTTAAGCACATGTGAGTCAGTGAAACGTAAATCTTTGTCAAGTACCTGTGAGTCGGTGAAACTCATGTCTTTTTGAAGTACTTGTGAGTCAGTGAAACTTGAGCTTTCTTCAAATACCTTTTTAGTCAGTGAAACTCAAGTCTTTGTCAAGTACTTGCGAGTCATTGAAACTCGAGTCTTCATGTAGTACCCATGAGTCGGGTCTCAAGCATCTGTGATTCAGGGAAACTTTGGTCTTTGCCAAGTACCGAAGGGTACATTGGAATCTTTGTTGAGTACCTCTGAATCAGGGACAATTGTGTCTTTGTCGGGGTACACGTGAGTCGGTGAGCCTCTAGTCTTCGTCGAGCACCTGTGATGCAGAGCCCAGATCTGTTGCTTTTTCTGCCGGGGCTACCTGTTTTCCTTTTTTAATTTAGTTAGCTGTGGCACGGGTGAGTCAGTGAACGGAGCCTTCGTTAGCATCATGTTTTCGCCTGGTCTTTGTTCCCCGTATTCCCAGTCTTTTTTTGTGTGCAATTAGAAACGTGGGATTTTTAAATTTATTAGCTCCGGCCAGTTTTCACTCCTAATCCAACGGGATTATCATTATTATAAATGAACTGTAGGTGGAGTAAGATGCGTCCATGTATTAGACTTGTAGTGTCCTGTTACCTGTCAGACACAATAATTGGATTTGTCTCAACTGTTGTGTAAGGGCATTCTGTTAAAGCCTTTTTCAGGGTCAAGCCTTATTTTGTTGCCATGATGTTGTTATGATAAGGTGCAAAAACATGCTGCTGCTACACTAAACAAGCGCCTTCCTCTGTACTTTCCCCCCGCAGGGCTCTCCATACCTCACATTTACACAGTTGTCCGCCTCCAAGAAGTCAACTCTCAGGAGATTTGAGAGCGATGTGCGTCCTTGAGCTAACCATCTGTTACATGTCAGACAATCATCCCTCTCTGTAGAGGAACTTTGTGAACTCTAAGGCTTCCTTCCGGTAACGAGGACTAGCATTTTGCCGTTTCCATCAGTCAGTGTTCAACCCATTCAAAGTGATGCCTTACCATTTTTAGAACAATTGCATGTGTTGCCTGTGAAGATTGTGAAGTTTTGCTGGTCTGAGGTTGAGAGTCATTGTTCTGATGTGTGCTGCATACAAAAATAATTGGTTTGTAGTCAATGCAGCCGAAGCTTAAATTGCTTCAATTCCCGAGTCCAATTACAGCAGATGGAAAACGGACAAGTTTCTCAAACAACCCAGTTTACTATGAATATTTTTGCCCAAATTTTTGCCTCAGTCCTCAGTTCCACCTCCATTGGTTGTCTTTCTTCACATGACTGTATATGTCATTTGTGTACATTTTACTGTTTACAAGCTGCAGAACTGGGCAATACTGTCTGCCGAAGTATCATTTTATTCATTCATTCATTTTCTACCAGGGAGAACATGCAAACGCCACACAGAGATGGCAGAGGGTGGAATTGAACTCGGGTCTCCTAGCTGCGAGGCCTGTGCGCTAACCACCCCGCAACCATGCAGCCCTCTTTCATTTTTTTTTTATCCTAAATAAATCTTCTAGGTACGATTTTTTTATGTAGTATCTGGGCGCAGACGGTGATGTAATGGACTAAGAGCACGCTGCAAGGGAAAGTCCATTCATCTTCTAGCGGTGAATCAGTGTCTATATATCAAGATACAATGTTCTTATCTGTCTTCTTAATTCTGCCTGAGGGTATATCTGATGCTGTAGGGGGAATGACACCATTCCGACCGCCAGCCACATTCATAACCCTGGCTAGACCTTGTTTTCCATGCCAAGGACCAATCACTCACCAGAAAAGGACAACCATCCTGAACTCCGCAGTAAACCATTTTTTTTGTTGCACTTAAATGTTTCAGATCATCAAACAAATGTAAATATTAGTCAATGAAAACACAACTGAACACATAATTTTTAATTTTCAAGGGAGAAAAAAAGAATCCAAACCTTTTTCATCAGTCTGGAAAAGGTTATAAAGTCATTTCTAAATCTTAGGGACTCCAGTCAACCCCAGTGAGAGCCATTATCATTGTCCACAAATGGTGAAAACATGGACCAGTGAACCTTCCCAGGAGTGGCCGCCCAACCAATATGACCACAAGAGTGCAGTGACGACTCATCCGAGATGTCACAGAAGACCCGACAACAATATCCAAAGAACTGCAGGCCTCACTTGCCTCATGCAATTAAGGTCAGTATTCATGACTCCGCTAAAAGAAAGACTCTAGGCAACAATGGCCTGCATGGTAGAGTTCCAAGACCAAAACCACTGCTGAACAAAACAATATCATCCCCAAGACCTTTGGGAAAATACTATGTGGTCTGACGAGACAAACATCATACCAACAGTAAAATATGGTGGTGGTAGTGTGATGGTCTGGGGCTGTTTTGTTGCCTCTGAATGGCCCAACCAGTTATTAAGTTTAGGGGGCAATCACCTTTTCACATAGGACCATTAAGGTTTAGATTTTGTTCTCCCTTAGTAGTAAAAACATTCATTTAAAAACTGCATTTTGTGCTTAGACTAATAATTCTATTTGTTGGATGATCTGAAACATGCTTATGTAACGATAAAATCTGAACTCATGAAGGAGGCACTTTTTCACACCAACAGACAAAAAAAAATCCATAACTCACCTTAAACTCCTCCAGGATTTTGTATGTTTTCCCTCTGTACTCGCAAAAGTTTTTGACTTCCTTGCACTCGGGGCAGCAGCCGTTGTGCTCCACTTTGGTGCACTTGGGGTGCAGTTTGGGACACTCGGGCTGGTCACACACCGGCCCGTCCTCCGTGCACACACACGGACAGTTGGAGTGACCCGGGTAGAAGCGCTCCCCGAGCTTGTAGACGAATCCACTGTCATCCACGCATCCCTTCCCTCGGTAGTCATCGAACACGAGGCTTTCACTGGCCGTCCGCTCCCCCTCATCGGCGGTGTAATCCTCGGGGTTTGCGAATGAGGCGTTGGGGCCGAGGGCCAACAGAAAAACGAAGGCGGCCGAGAGGACAGGGCCCATCCTTCACCAACACGGTGCAAACATCCACATTCAACGGGTTTACGGGGATGTCATCCCTACACCACTGGTGTTAAATCCGTATCCGTCCTTTGGGATAATATCCCCGTCGTCATCATCTCATGGAGGAATTGGCAGCTGAGGGACACCATTGAAGTAAGATATTATTTCCACTCTTGTATGGTTACAATTTCATACATTCCATTATAGCTGCTGGAGCTTCTGTACATATACATAAATCAATTTCCCATTTGCTTTACAGGCATATGGCATCATATACTATATGTATGCTTTATAAGCTGTGTTGGGAAAATGGCTTTATATAGAATTATACCATCAATTTACAAACACCTTCTTACATTAATGCTAATACATTAATGGTGTCTGTACTTCCATACTGAAAAGAACAGTTTTAACTCCACAGACCACACCGGGCTCACCGGGAGATGTGACGTTCGCAAACAAGTCGAGTCTTTTGAACAGCTCCTTTTTAATTGAACGGTTCACCACTCATTGTTATATCTTATCTTATGATTTTTCCTGTTTTGTGGTTATGTATGTACTGCAATAGATATTTAAATTTTTACATCTCATTATTGCAAAAATCAAAGCAGGCTAAATGGACATAAGAAAAAACTGTCTTCAATGTACGGGGCCGCCATACGCATACACATACACAGGCAGTCATGTCATGTTTTTCACATGACATGTCAGGTTAGGTTGCAGCAGTATCTATGAGGATTTGCTGTAGTGGTCTTATATTGTGAAGGTAAAGTTATTGTTATTATTTTATTAATTTCATTTCAGCGTTTTATTGCTGTATTGTATCGTCTTCATGTGCACTGTGTTCAGTGACGTAGGATTTAATTTAGCTATACTTTTGGTGTAAAAGCTGACTTCTTTGAACTGAACTGGGAATCGGTTCTCATCCTTGTGAACATCTCTCTATGAAGGAGCAGATAACATCTATAAGATTATATCACTGTATAATAGCACAACATATTTCACACTGCTAACATTAACAGGTTGTAACGTTTGAAATAGTAATTAGATTAAAGATGACTGGAAACCAATAACAACATTGTTTATAAGTCCCATACACTTCATTATTTCCATGCTTCATTATTTGCTAACAATAGCACACTAATCTTTATACACAGATGTGTCGCTCTGTGGGATTAATTTCATGTTTTCAGATATCAAATAAAACCCATTGCAAGGCTCAGTAGTCCAAACTCACCGTTGCTCTTACTTTAGGAATCCACTTCTATGCAGTGGTTGATCTGCCTTTTGGAAAACTTCTGCAGCCTCCCAAAAAAAAAACAAAAAAAAAACAACCACAATCTTCTCCGTTTTACAATACATCAACATCGAGCTGTAGCTGCTGTGGCTCCATGTTTACATGACGTCCACGTTAAAGTACCTCTGCGTCAAATTCCCCCTCAGCTGACTCACCTCTTAGAGATCACATCACCTCCAAACATTTCATTTCAGAGTCCCTGAACATGCATTCATTCATTCCCAGTCATGCAGACGCATAATTCAAAATAAAATCACTCCCGTGTGTCAATCCAGCATCCAGACGAGAACAACCCCCACGGAGGGGTGCGTGTGGAGAGCGTAAAATGAAGCCTACATTGTGATCAGAGCCAGACTGAGGAAGGAGACGCTCCGACTTTCAGCACCCTGGAAAGCGACTGAGTGCTATGCGTTGTGGTGAAAAGAGAAGGAGAGCAAAGCGCCCCCACCCGGCTGCGTCATCTCCTACACACACACACACACACACACACACGACAACCCACAACCCACCCAGTACCTCAGTACCTCTGCCTGGTGGTGCAAAGGGTTAAAGGCAATCCGTGCAAGGTACACGGTCAGTAATCACAGAGATCCCTGCAGGAGCAGCTGGTGAATTCACAAGGTTATAGTTCCATCTGTCAAATATGCGTGAGGATGTTTGATCCCGGGCTAAACGCATATACACCTGTTTTGTTTGTGTGCGTGCGCATGTGCGCCCTGCGTGACAGCCGCAGAGTCTTTCACACATGACCTGCAGCACGGTTGCAGCACATTTCCTCCAAACCGATTTGTATTCCATGAAGCGAAAGGAAGCATAAAAACGGGTTTGTGACCCCAGAGCCATCGCCGGAAATATGCATTAGGTTGTGCAACCATCATGAGAGCCCAAAAATGCTTCTCAAGTCTTTTGCTGGTGATTGATCACTGCCAGAGATACTATCGTGGATTGTAGTGACACGTACTAACAGGTGTTTCTAATACGTTTATACTTTATTAAAACTGATATCATTTATCCTGAATTAATTCCATTATTATTACTTCATGAATACCACAGTGTCTGATATCATTTATCCTGAATTCATTCCATTAGTGTTACTTTATGAATGCCACAGTGTCTGATATCATTTATCATGAATTCATTCAATTATTATTACTTAATGAATACCACAGTGTCTGATATCATTTATCCTGAGTCCATTCCATTATTATTACTTCATGAATACCACAGTGTCTGATATCATTTATCCTGAATTTATTCCATTAGTGTTACTTTATGAATGCCACAGTGTCTGATATCATTTATCATGAATTCATTCAGTTATTATTACTTAATGAATACCACAGTGTCTGATATCATTTATCCTGAGTCCATTCCATTATTATTACCTCATGAATACCAAAGTGTCTGATATCATTTATCCTGAATTCATTCCATTATTATTACTTCATGAATACCACAGTGTCTGATATCATTTATCCTGAATTCATTCCATTATTATTATTTTATGAATACCACAGTGTTCGATATCATTTATCCTGAATTCGTTCCATTATTGTTACTTTATGAATACCACAGTGTCTGATATCATTTATCCTGAATTGATTCCAGTATTATTACTTCATAAATACCACAGTGTCTGATATCATTTATCCTGAATTCGTTCAATTATTATTACTTTATGAATACCACAGTGTCTGATATCATTTATCCTGAATTCATTCCATTATTATTCCTTTATGAATACCAGTGTCTGATATCATTTATCCTGAATTCATTCCCTTATTATTACTTCATGAATGCCACAGTGCCTGATATCATTTATCCTGAATTCATTCCATTATTATCACTTTATGAATGCCACAGTGTCTGATATCATTTATCCTGAATTCATTCCATTATTATTACTTCATGAATACCACAGTGTCTGATATCATTTATCCTGAATTCATTCTAATATTATTACTTTATGAATACCACAGTGTCTGATATCATTTATCCTGAATTCATTCCATTATTATTACTTCATGAATACCACAGTGTCTGATATCATTTACCCTGAATTCATTCCATTATTATTACTTCATAAATACCAGTGTCTGATATAATTTATCCTGAATTCATTATATTATTATTACTTAATGAATACCACAGTGTCTGATATCATTTATCCTCAATTCATTCCATTATTACTTCATGAATGCCACAGTGTCTGATATCATTTATCCTGAATTTGTTCCAGTATTATTACTTCATGAATACCAGTGTCTGATATCATTTATCCTGAATTCATTCTAATATTATTACTTTATGAATACCAGTGTCTGATATCATTTATCCTCAATTCATTCCATTATTATTACTTTATGAATACCACAGTGTCTGATATCATTTATCCTGAATTCATTCCATTATTATTACTTCATGAATGCCACAGTGTCTGATATCATTTATCCTGAATTGATTCCAGTATTATTACTTCATGAATACCACAGTGTCTGATATGATTTATCCTGAATTCATTCCATTGATATTACTTCATGAATATCAGTGTCTGATATCATTTATCCTGACTTCATTCCATTATTATTACTTCATAAATATCACAGTGTCTGATATCATTTATCCTGAATTCATTCTATTATTATCACTTCATGATACCACAATGTCTGATATCATTGATCCTGAATTTGTTCATTTGTTATTATTCAATCAATACCACAGTGTGTGATATCATTTACCCTGCATTCATAAATTATTCTCCAATCGATACCACAGTCTGATATGATTTTTTGTGAATTATCAATATAATTATCGATACACCAATAATTATCACTATAATTTATCCTGAATTCATTCAATTATTACTTCATGAACACCACAATGCCTGATATTATTTATCCTGAATGCCTTCACTTAATATTTAATGAATACCACATTGTCTGATATAATTTATCCAGAATTCATTAATTTATGATTACTTCATGAATACCTCTGCGTCTGATATCATTTATCCTGATTTTTTTGGATGATTATTTAATACCACAGTCTGTCTTATAACAGAAACATGAGCATCATAACATTATAAGATGCAATTACTTGAAAGCACAGTTTCATTGTCAGACGTCCATCAAATCACAACCAGCATATTCTATGCTTGATTATTTCTAAGTTCAAAAATGAACACTTTTAAAGCAAAATATCAGTAAATTGATTTACCATATTTTTTAAAACTGTTACCTGGCATGTGTTGACTTTCTGCCTTCAACCCAGCACTTGGGTTGGATGTTTAGAACAAGGCTGAGTTCCATGTTTCATTCTCTGCAGAGAGCGGCCAAGCGGCCTCCGGCTTGGAGTAGAGGACATAAACTGGATCATAAACAGGCGGGCCAAAGTGGCACAAATAAACTTTACTGCAAGACAACACAGCTAACATCAATGACTGCCATTGTGGCTTTATGAAAGTTTGAACCTGAAATACTGTAGTCCTTTCTGTTGATCCACTTCTAGTCCATTTTAGGATCAATTACAATTCGAAAAATCAATTTCCGAGTCAAACTAATTCCATCATAAAAAAATCCTTTATTAACTGTACTGGCAGTGTTTTAAGTAACAGTTTAACGTTCCTAACTTTATGTTTGTGTAGTAAATAGGTTCACTACATACGTATGCCCATATTAAAAGTAATATGCGTTATTATAATTATTGCTATTATAACTTAACTGTACTGGCAGTGTTTTAAGTGACATTCCTTACTGTTACATTCATGTACACTACTAGTAAATTTAAGTTAACCACAAACTTTTGATTGCTGTATTTCAAAAACAATTAATTACTGGAAAAAGCTACAGTAAAACCTCAGGTTTTCAAATTTTTTGTCTGATTTGGTTGACAACACCAAAATTTAACGTTGGTTATTGGACAATACTGCGCCTGTACTTTATCATCTCTTGTTGGTGTCTGGAACGGATTCATTTGATAACAGTGTTGCCTCGTTTATTGTGGGGAAAAAGATTCCCAAAATAGCCTGCAATAAGTCAAGTCTGGGAAGAAGCCAACTGTATTTGTACACTCATTAAATACTTTAATGATTAAATACTTTTCTCAGACAGACATTAACATTTCTCAACACTCTCAAAGTTCAAATTCCCTTTGAATTTTAATGAACAACCTACTTGGTTGGACACAAGAAATTACTTACTCACTGACTGTGGTGTTTTTGTGTCCTTGTTGAAGCGTGTTGCAGTAATAATTCCCCAGTGCCGAGGATTCATTTTTCCAACAACGTGGCTTATTTTGCTTTGGTGTGTTTGAGGTTCCAACTAGCTACTCATGCCATTTGCATGCAAAGCGTTGCATCGGCATTGTGTTTTTTTTTCAGAGGGCGGGTGGACATGCCGCGTTCATATTCGCATTTGATGTGTTCCATTAACATTAATTCATTCATTTTCTACCGCTTTTCCTCATGAGGGTCGCTGGAGCCTATCCCAGCTGTCTTCGGGCGAGAGGCAGGGTACACCCTGGACTAGTCGCCAGCCAATCACAGGGCACATATAGACAAACAACCATTCACACTCACATTCATACCTATGGATAATTTGGAGTCACCAATTAACCTAGCATGTTTTTAGAATGTGGAGAAAACCCACGCATGCATGGGGGAGAACATGCAAACTCCACACAGAGATGGCAGAGGGTGGAATTGAACGCTGGTCTCCTAGCTGTGAGGTCTGCGCACTAACCACTAGACCGCCGTGCCGCCCTGTTCCATTAACATTTCACACAAATACAAGTCGCATTCTTTGGGGTAATGTGAACGCCTACATAAGGCAAAGGTGAGAATTAGACATCATACCCTGCAGTGTGAACGTAGCCTGACTCGCAACTAAAGATATGTATCTTTTATCTTAGCTGCACTTCAGCTTGTGCTTAACTATGCGCCACGCACCCTCTATTCACATCCCTTCCCCCTACGCTTGGTAGAGAAACATCTCAGCTGTTGACCCGGTTCTTAAGAAAAGCAACACTTATGTTTCATAAACCCTCCCATCTCCCTTTCTCTTTTCACACTGCTCCCTGCAACGATGCCAGAAGAGGAATATTTATTATTTAGCCAACCTGACATTGCACATGAGGGTAAAAGCCGGATCCTAATATGAGCCGTGTCGGACAGCTGGTCAGCTACGCCAGCACACTATGCTCCATTAAGCTTTCACTCTGGATCACCAAAAACATGGCAAGAATACGAAAAAAAACATATCCGGTGCTCAGAAATGCATCCTTTTAAGAGATCACATGTTGTCAAGAGTAAGCCGAAGTCATGATTTGATATGACATCTTCCTGAGCAGATGCGTTTACGTCTTACTTGTGTTGCATGATTGGAGACAAACAGTTCCCAGCCCACAGGACTGGATTCCAATTCAATCAGCTAATGGAAAAGGAAGCTCTTCATCCCCCCTCAGCATCTTCCTGGACACCCCCCCTCGCTCTCTCTCACACACACACACACACACACACACACAAACATGCCTTCCATTGCATGCATTTTCCTGCAGCGGCACATTCACGAAAGCCAAAACTGTTCCAAATGCTATAATGGTTCCACCATTATGGCTGCAGTATTCATAGCATTCATAGGATTTGGGTATTATATGCAGTCACTGCTATTCAGGGTAACCTCTTAAACGGAATACTAGAGAGCGAGAAAGCTGCCGCAAGTGACACATAAGAGTCGAGACCTCGAGTTTCTGACTGAGACGTTCTTAATAAAGTGAAGGCTTTGCTTCAATGTACGTATCTAATAACAGATTCAATGTCTACCAACACAATATGCCTTTCATTTGCTAAGTATTCATTTTTTTTCCTTTTTCAATTGACACCATTTGGCAACATGAATTAATGTGCGCCCTGACTAATTTGCATGTGATTTAAGCATCTTGCAGATTCTGCCTCTAGCTCCTGTCAGTCACGATAATTAATACAATTATAGCATTGTGTTTGTTGGTGAAGTTTCAAATGAATATTTTCATGAATTATGAGACTGTGATGGTAACTTTGTTGCTTTCTACTTTTAAAGTAAGAAAAAAATAAGCGCATGACTAAAAATGTATGCACATTGCACACAGAGAAGGGGAACATTTTTACAACTTGCAATCTTTATTCATACAACTGTGTTCCTAATGTGTCTTTATTCCATTTTTGAGGAGTTTCTGGAATTAATTAATTTGATTTACAAATTTTTGACGGACCCTTTGGAACCAATTAATAACAAAAAGCAAGGTAACGCATTACATAACTTGATTTCATGGATGCTTGTCAAAGTATAAGAGTTACTGGGCCTGTGGATAACTAAACTTTATATAAGGATAATAGGGATTTTAGGAATATTTTACTCCAGAAAAGTCATTTTCACACGGAAAGCATTCTCCGACATTTTTCCAGGGCTTTAGACTTGTTTTGTTGTCTGTGCAGATGCAGGCTGTGCCACTTTTTGAGCCAAAGAGAGCCCAAAAAGAATGGCTCAGATAGAAATTACCTAAAAGCCCACATTCAGCGGGTGTAATTTTTGGCCACTTTGACAGTTTTACGGAAATAATTGTCTTATTTGGGATCGCGCTTGCTGATGCTGTGTCTTTTTTTTCAGCCAGGAAGCCCATGAAAATAGGTAAACGAGGTTTCAAGTATACAAAGATTTGGTAGATGACTTTGTTTCTCCCGACATGACGATTTATTTTTTTCATTCTATACACTCCTGATCAAAATTCTAAAACCAGTTGAAAAATTGCAAGAATTTGCATTTTGCACTGTTGAGTTTTAAAGTTCTAAGTCGAGCTTCAAAATAAATTTAAAAAAAAAAAAAGGAAATTTGAGACAAAAAATGTTCGAGTCAGCAATTTATTGAAAACAAGCTTTCAAAATGAATAGAAATAAAATGTTCAAATAAGCACTCAATCATGAGTAACTGTGCCTTGAACAGGTATCCACTACCTGGAACTGATGTCCATTTTTGTAAACTTCCTTTTACAACCTACTTTTGTAAACTTTTTGCATTTTGAAGCTGTACTTAGAACTTCCTTACGATCCAACAGTGTACAATGTAAATAAAAAATGTGTGTCTAAAAGATGTCCGCTGCTGTGCGTTAGCTACCTAAGTCAACAATTAGGGCGGGTTTTGTTATGTACAATAGAGGTATCCCATTTGAAACCATAACTATTCGAAACGGGCTGCACGGTGGTCGAGTGGTTAGCGAGCAGACCACACACCTAGGAGACCAGGGTTCAATTCCACCCTCGGCCATCTCTGTGTGGAGTTTGCATGTTCTCCTCGTGCATGCGTGGGTTTTCTCCGGGTACTTTGGCGACTCCAAATTGTCCATAGGTATGAATGTGAGTGTGAATGGTTGTTTGTCTATATGTGCCCTGTGATTGGCTGGCGACCAATCCGGGGTGTACCCCGCCTCTCGCCTGAAGACAGCTGGGATAGGCTCCAGCACACCCCCGCGACCCTCGTGAGGAAAAAGCGGTAGAAAATGAATAAATGAATGAACTAATCAAACACAGCCTACTGTGACCACATTGTGATATTTTCCACCATCTTGCTTCTGTAACCTTTTTTTCACTGTAAGGAAAAGAGAATGCAATGAAACATTCTTCTGTCTGAATAGAATCTCTTGGCACAATTCATAATTTCTCAGTATTGTACCACTTTCACAGATGTACAAGAAAAAAAAACCCTTTACATAATTATTCAGTCTTACATGGCTTTGTATCAGCATACGGTATAATTAATGTCGTTACAATAGAAACATGGTCAAAGATCAAGCAGCATGGATAATAGCATGCCATGGAGATCTACAGTAGCACTGATAATGAAGTGAGTATTCCCAAATATCACCAAAACCTGATATATGCTTACGACTCAGGTACGGTACATCAGCAACATGAAAAAATCTTGACAGCGAGCGAAGGTCGTTTTAAAGAACATGATCTATTTGATGTAGCTCAGTAACCACGCGTCTATTTCAGGTCTATTCGTGATACTGTTGTTCTCACGTTTTCCTTTTTTTTTCTTTGTACAACCTTGAATCTTGATGCATGTATTACCAATTCAATACAAAAGCCATCTGCCGCTGCTCATTCTTATGGCTCTATTCAATAAAGACGTGTGTATGGTGAGACTGCATCTTGTATTCAGTGTTTGTAATACTTCAGAAAACCTCACCCGGGCAGACACGGAAAGGATTGACAAATTGAGTTCCCCAGGGGTCAATACTGGGGCCAAAACTGTTCAACTTGTACATCAATGACAGTTACTATGGTACCAATTATGTAATTGTATGGTCATATCACCTTGTACTTCGGTACGAGGTGCATTATTACAAAAACAAAACAAAACTTAAACTGTATTATGGAAAGCAGGAAGTGAACAAATGTAACAGTTACTGATTGTAAAAGTACCAGATGGAGGGGTAGGATTTAATAAGCTTTGCTTCTTCCTACTCCTTTTGGACATGTGGAACTGTGAACTGATTATGTGATGCATTCAATTGTAATCTGATGCATGTTCAAATGAAATAAAACCATTACCATTGCCATTACTATTACTATAGCTGAAAAGTACCCACAATCAATCACAATATGAATTATTGTATGGTTTGCACTTATGGATAATGGATAATGCATGGATAATGCACTTATACGAGTATGAAATGAGTACATTTCGTCATTATCCGTATTCGTGTTTAAAGAACATGCTCATTATGCATTCACTCTTCGTGCTCTGTGATTGGCCAGTCACCCGCAGCGACCGCCTCTCCCTAGACGGATTCATGTACGCGGTGTAATTGGCAAGTCAAAACGATTCGTGTCGTGTTGGTCACACTGCCTCCACTTTATTAGGTTTTCTTCAGCTTGTGTCTAATTTGGTTTGAGTCTAAAGTTACTTGGTAAACATTTGACAAGAGGTCAAATGCAAGTATTTTTAAATATTTTTAAATATTTTTAAATATTTTTAAATATTTTTAAATATTTTTTAAAAAATATTTTAAAGTATTTTTATATTTTTTTTTTAATTTTTTTTTTTGATAAAATCTTTCCTCACAAACCAAGCAAGAAAACGGTTTCTCTCCAGTGTGTAATCTTATGTGCACTTTCAAATGCGACCAGTCAGTGAATACTTTAGTCACTTGAAAAACTTTGCTTGAAGTACTAAGCACGGTATTTTTTTTGAGAAAAACACAGTGAACAAAGCTGACAGATTTCCATTTTCCATTATCGCATGTTTGCAGGAATCACCAACTTCATAAAGACCATTAAATAAATAATGAAATACTAAAGTCTTGCAGATCACTTACACACATACACAGTACACATATAACAGAAAAATAATAAATATAGCAACTTTTGGTCAATTCTTGTCAATTTCAGACATAAAATAAAGTACCCATGTTAGTCCCGATGGATTTTAACGTGTTTCTGGGACCACAATCTCTTCATAGATCTGAACCAATCATAGATAAGTCAGCCAAAACTGAGATTATATTGGAATGTATTGTATTTTAACTAAATTCTACTCAGATTTAGAGGATTTGAGATCTGTACACAGTACCAAAACTGCATTTTAATGAATGAAGGGTTGAAGTATCCAAGGATTTCTTCTTGATCATAAACAAATGACTAGAGTCCCACATCTCACCAATTTGGCATTGAAAGTGTCAGTGCCTGCCTGCCTCAGCATCTGTTGAAAGGGTTTTTTAGTTTTTTTAGGGGGGCATGATAATGAGACCCCTGGTGTATATTTAGGTCAGAGAATGTTGCAGTGTTTCATATTTCTGAAATGTAACCAAAAGCAACTTGAAAATCCTTTTTCAATCATGTCTGGAGATCTAGTTTTTGACTTCCCAGTCAGGATTCTTGGGGTTAAGCTTGATCTGTCTTGGTCCTGTCATGGTCTGGCCTTTGGTCTTGCCTTTGTCTCGACTCCTTGTCTCTCTATTCATTGTCACTTTGACTACAAAGCAATAAAAATGATGTAGTTCCCATATTATGAGGTTTTAAACTCAAAAAAAATAGAACAGCCAGTTCTTCCCATTATTTAGCAAACCCTCAAATATTGTTGCTTTTATTCTGAGCCCTTGAGAGCTTATCTACTTCCTGACTTCCTGGAGGAAATTTGTCTCCAAGAAGCCACACCAGATGGTGTGATGGGCTCAGCTCCCATTTACTGAGAGGTTTATTTCCGCTTCTCACAATGAACAGTTTGAAATAAAACTCACTTTTGGCACACAAAACGCTCTCGCTCACGTCTTCGAGAAAGCACAAGATCATAAAAGGCTTGCCAATTTCATCATGACAATGTCCCAAAGTATACATCCAAATCAACCATCACTAGAGACCCAAATTCAAATGAAACAGACCATATGACAGTCTTTTAAATAAAAGTCCAAGCAGATTGATAGTTTAAGAAAATGAATGAACATATCTGCAACCATATACATATTTTGTTCATGGATATTTTGTTTACTTGACTCCTGGCTACTGTTGAAATGCTAGAAAAAAGCAATAGTTTTGAGACCCCCATTAAAGAATTGCCTGAGAGCACATTCTGTGATACTGTCTTTAAGTTTGTTTGCAACCACTACAAGCGTAAACATTGTACCCACCATCAGGGACCATAAAAGGAGCATCGAAGACGAACAAAGATTTAAATCATATAAATATTACAATAGACATATCCACTGACAATTGAAACACAATTTGAATTTTAGCAAAATGTTTGTCTAAATGTGCCCTGCGAATTGGCTGGCGACTAGTACAAAGTGTACCCCGACTCTTGCCTAAAGTCGGCTGGGATAGGCTCCAGCATACCCCAGTGAGGATAAGCGGTTTAGAAAATGGATGGATAAAATAAGTTTTGATAAATATACACTACCAGCTACCAGTGCATGGCCAGCTACTTCCTTATATGGTTCATAGTTAGGAAGCACTTTGGGCGTGTGACCAATCACAGCAGAGTGGGCATGCCCTGAGGTGGGCTGTGGGTGGAATATTTAAAACAGACCATTTTGGTAGGAAGCACAAATCAAAAGAAATACAGCTGGAATAGGTGCAGATTGTGTGTTGACCACAAGTTAATACAAAGGGTCAAAGAATGAGCATAATAGGTCTCTTTTAAGGTTGTGTGCCTGGAAAGTGAAATTTAAGCTTGTGAATGTATGTATTTTTCTTCTGTTCCTCTTGTTGGGCACCACTGATTGTACTGTATGTGTGTGTGTGTGTGTGTCTAGAAGGCCTTTAATAAGAATCAATTGGTGTGAAAATAACTAACACTGTCTAAAAAGATTACATAAATCTTCATTTGCTAGCAGTGTGACGATGACTTGCTGTAGGTTTGTAAGTTTTATCCACACTCACAATGCTGAAGATGCGGCTGTAGGGCACCATTATGGAAGGGAAGGAGAAGAAAAATACATACACATATGCTTATGGGAAAATACCATGACAGGAGCAATATGTTTTAACAAGGATACAAAAACGCTACGTGACACTGAAACGGCGCAGGAACGAGTGAAATACATGTAAGTCACTTAATAATTTCTTGTGTCCAATCTTGTCGGGTAATCAATTCAAAAGTTTGAACTATTTAAGAGTTTAGACAAAAGAGAAATGTCTGACAAAAGTGTATAGTGAGGGGTTTTACAGCCTTAAAAATATATAATAATTGTAAAAATATTTTGGGAACCTATCCCCTGTGAGGGATAAGTAAACGAGGGAACACTGTATAACTCCACAAAAAAATGGTCAGAGCACTTGGAAGAAAAAATACTGGATGTACAGGTTGTACAAAATATCAGACTGACCCAAAAAATGTGGTATTATTATTTTTGGTGTGAATGACAATATGGGTTATGATGCTTGGCGCAGGTCTGTGCTCTAGAGTCTGGTAATTTAAGAGTTACTTATGTATACTTTGTGTTCCTGGATGATTCTATTTAAGATTATTCATTCATTCCTTTTCTACTGCTTTATAAAGACAAACAACCATTCACACTCACATTCATACCTATGGACAATTTGGAGTCGCTAATTAACCTAGCATGTTTTTGGACTGTGGGAGGAAACCGGAGTACCCGGAGAAACGCATGCACGAGGAGAACATGCAAACTCCACACAGAGATGGCCGAGGGTGGAATTGAACCCTGGTCTCCTAGCTGTGAGGTCTGCGCGCTAATCACTCGACCGCCGTGCAGCCATCTAATTGGAATTAAAAAAGCATCTAAATTAGAGTTGTTTGATATGGTTTTTTTAAATATTTTGGTAAGTTGAACTTAATAAATTCACAAATACGAATCTAGTTAAGTAATTCTGGCAAGACACAATTTCTATGTGGCACAAACATCAAGAAAGTGCAAAGTCTGGACTAATAAAATCAGTGATATAAACTGGACTGGAGTGCAATTTAGCATTTTTTTTAACAGCATAAAAATGTGCATTGTGTTCTGCGTACTTGTGGTTTATTAGAGCGATCTATTGGTGCTCTGTGGTATGTGTTTATTGTACTTACTAATGCTACCAGTAGAGGGTGTTGTATATTCAACACATGTGCCGCCCTATTTAAGATTATTTCTGTTTAATGTAAATGGGTTCATCAAGCATTACTTCTGAATGTTCAAAATCTGAACCCTTCTCAGATCTTCTTTGGTATTTTAGCTCAAAGACCAAAAACATTAGACCCAGATTATGTGCCAAGTTTTTCTTGTATTTTAATGTTTTTCTCCAACGAGAAGGCGGATTTCACGACATCACTAAACATGCTCTTTTACCGGAATTAATTAGAATCCTAACTATCATCACTGATCCATTCCCCAGCCAGCTCAACTTCTTCATAATTTCTCTCTTCTTGCAGAAGCAGCGGTGGAGTGCATCTCACACCTGGCGTGCATTGTGTTGAAATAATGTTGTCTCACTTGTGAAGCTGACAATTAGGGAGAAAATTAATTATGATCCTGTGTTGATTGGATTTCTGTCAAGAAAATGAAAAGAATTAAACCCTTTTCAAGGGAAGGGATTACAGCGGGCAGGAAAATTGTTGATGATGAATAAATGGCTTTGTACAAATTTATGCAGTCATTTTCTGGCTCGCGATTTCAGTCAGTAAACAAACTGAATGACTGAGATGGCTAATTTATTCGACATCCATATCGTGTGCCCACAGGCACGGGTATTGTTGAAAACATGTGTCTCATCCGTTTTGGCTATTCACTCACACGCGGCTTCCATCTCAAGGTCACCCGAGTGTGTTTAATTGCAGTGTGTGATGTCCTCCACCGCTTACAGCCACTGCATCTCAATCAAGTACACATTGCTTATCTTCTTGGTGTCCAGTATTGTGCAGCACTTCAGTGCCGATACCGATACCAGTAACTGATACCAGTAAACTAATGATTGACTTTGATGGCAAATACAAGATGAATAATGCAATATGCAATGTAAGTTATTCCTATATTGTATTTTAAAAGCCAAACAGTTCAACATCTGTATAAGAACAAAGCAAAGTATGAAGCTATGGATTAATACAATCATTCATTCAATCATTATTTTCTACCGCTTATCCTCACAATGGTCGCCAGCCAATCACAGGGCACATATAGACAAACAACCATTCACACTCACATTCATACCTATGGATATTTTTTTTCTTTTTAATACTTAAATGGGCGGCACGGCGGATGAGTGGCTGGCGCGCAGATCTCACAGCTAGGAGACCAGGGTTCAATTCCACCCTTGGCCATTTCTGTGTGGAGTTTGCATGTTCTCCCCGTGCATGCTAGGTTAATTATTCATTCATTCATTCATTTTCTACCGCTTTTTCCTCACGAGGGTCGTGGGAGTGCTGGAGCCTATCCCAGCTGTCTTCGGGCGAGAGGCGGGGTACACCCCGGACTAGTCGCCAGCCAATCACAGGGCACATATAGACAAACAACCATTCACACTCACATTCATACCTATGGACAATTTGGAGTCGCCAATTAACCTAGCATGTTTTTGGAATGTGAGAGGAAACCGGAGTACCCGGAGAAAACCCACACATGCACGGGGAGAACATGCAAACTCCACTCAGAGATGGCCGAGGGTGGAATTGAACCCTAGCTGTGAGGTCTGCGCGCTAACCACTAGACCGCCGTGCCGCCCCGCTAAGTTAATTAGCCACTCCAAATTGTCCATAGGTATGAATGTGAGTGTGAATGGTTGTTTGTTTATATGTGCCCTGTGATTGGCTGGCGACCAGTCTGGGGTGTACCAGCACCCCCGCGACCCTCATGAGGAAAAAGCGGTAGAAAATGAATGAATGAATGAATACTTAAATGCCTTAAATTTGTATTTACATTCATTTAGCCATTTTTAGCCTTGAAAAGAATCAAGTTATTCCAAGACTATGTACAATTTGGTTACATATGCATTTTTTAAAACTAATAACAGAACATATTTAACCAACAAACAGCACCAATTTAGTAATTTATTATGCAAAAACATGATAAGAGAGAAATTTCAACCGTGGGATGATCTTCTAGCCACCTCTGCTGGAGTGACCTTCACTATGTGAAAGCTCCTTTCCACACACACTGACCATTGTTTCCCATCCTGCACACCAGTGATTCAGGGCACGTTATAATGACAGCTTATCCAAACAAAGAAGCATTGTTTGGCCCGTTTTATTCCACGTGCTAATACAGTGGTATCCAACTTTAAATTAAAGTGGTATATCCGCCACAATCTCGGTCATAACTTTTGATTTAGAATGTGGAAGAAGGGTTCTACTGGGAAATGAGAAGGATAATTGTCAGCTTTTCTACTACTTTGATGGCCAATACCGAGATTCAGAAGGACTATTTTCCCCTCATAGACGTCCATTAATATTAAACTTAATCGTCATTCTCTCTGCAGCCCGATATAGGACAGAAATTGTTAATCAATTATTCAGTAGATATAATTTTCTTCGCGGGAGGATGTTTTTCCAATTCTTCACTCAAATACTGACATGACAGAGTTATACTAATATCATTCTATGCATGAAAGTTCTGTTAAATAAAACTGGCCAATGTGGACTATACCAACTTTCTGCCAGACAGAATAAAATGCATAGATTTTTTTGGATGAATCAGGTTCCATTTCTATTGCTTTAGAATTAAATATGGATTCAAATTACATAGACTTTATTGGTGTATAATATAATACCATTTAGAACTGGTGTATAGAAAGCCTACCTTAAAGAGGACCTATTATGCTCATTTTTCAGCCCTATAGCGCCCCTATAGAACAGCTACACACAATAACCCACACATAAAGCTTGGATTTCCAAAATGGTCTGCTTTAATTTATTACACCCAGGGTGCGCCTGTGGGTACACCCGCTCCGCTGTGATTGGAGCAGAGATGGCCTAGTGGAGAATCAAACTCAGGTCTTCCCCATCTCCTGACTGTGTGGCCTATATGCTCACCATTTATACAAATGAGTTATTGGATCATATAATTTTTCTGCAGATATTAATATCAGTGTGAGTGACACCTCATGAAACCTTGCTGTGCTCAACGTGGTCTACAGTTTTGCTTTCAGATTGTAAATATGGAATTTGCAAGCAAATTTTACAAGCAATCAAACAGTATTGATACAAATTAACCACCAAAAAGTATCCGGCAGGCGAGTGGTTAGCGCGTAGGCCACACAGTGAGGATACCCGAGTTCGATTCCACCCTCGGCCATCTCTAGAGGGCTCTAATGATGTTGAATGTATTTACTCGGTCCTAAACAGGTTTTCTATGCCGTAACTACAAAAATATTCAATTTAGAAATAAGAAATCCTACTTCACCAAAATTCACTTATCACTGCAAGGTCTGGAACCAATTGATCACAATAAACGACGGATTACTGTACAATGGAACCTCGTTTAGCATGGTTATTCTGCTTCAGAAGGTCTGACTCTATTCATATACTCTATTTCTTGAATGAAATACATTTTTCCCGATGTGCTTGAACGCCTCATCGGCACAGTGCTTGAAAGTACAAAGGAAGGAGACAGATACAAGTTGTTTGTTCTGTGGACAAATAAGATAAAAATATTACAGGATTCCCTGGTCGGAATCTGTATATAGTGTCCCAGCTCTAAAATAATCACGATTCCCTGGTCGGAATCTGTCTATAGTGTCCCAACTCTAAAATAATCACAATTCCCTGGTCGGAATCTGTCTATAGTGTCCCAACTCTAAAATAATCACGATTCCCTGGTCGGAATCTGTCTATAGTGTCCCAACTCTAAAATAATCACGAGTCCCTGGTCGGAATCTGTCTATAGTGTCCCAACTCTAAAATAATCACGATTCCCTGGTCGGAATCTGTCTATAGTGTCCAAACTCTAAAATAATCACGATTTCCTGGTCGGAATCTGTCTATAGTGTCCCAACTCTAAAATAATCACGATTCCCTGGTCGGAATCTGTCTATAGTGTCCCAAATCTAAATTAATCACGATGTAATCTTTACAGAGACTGATTCGCAAACACGTGGATACTGCTTGTACGTATGAAAACCGACATTTTCATCGAAAACCAGGCATAGGGAAACCACGGTTCCACCGTGTTTTGGTGAAATACTAACTTGGCAAGAATGGCAATGGCATCAACTTCATGAACGACAAACGCGAGCATTCATGCAACTTTAAATGCAACAGTATTTTAGAAAATACATCTTTCATAAGTTATTTTTTACCTAGCGGAAAAAATAACAGTGATTCATGTCAGAGGACACTATTTAGTTATTACAGAATTCCCAGCAGATGGTAGCATTACAGAAATCATTACATCTGGAGAAATGTAGCTCCAAGTGTGGAAAACTAATATCGGAAAAACTTTGACCTTTTCTACAAAGTGATAAAGCAGCTTATTTATCATAAGATAACTTTATTTTAAAATTCACTGACATTTCCTCCGGGTCCTCTAAGATCCATTGAGACATCAGTCATCTGTTCCACCCCGCTGTTCCACTCAGTCTGAGATGTGAGGGAACATCAAGGAATCCTCATTATCGGGAAGAGCCATTGGAGGGAAAAAAAAAAAAAAAAAAAAACAAGCCGCCTCACAGATTGAGTGAGGAGTGTACTAAATTGTCGTACTGCGGCAGTAAGATAAAAAAAAAATCATCACAATATCAAACTAGGTAACAAATCTCATACAGTATCTACATTAAGTAAATGTTCCTGCCCAGCAATGTGAATTATTAACGTTATTCTGCGGCGTATTGAACGCTCAGTCCACCTCAGACATGCCGTGGTAATGAATATTTGTTCTCCAGAAGCGCTCTGAGGGTTTTGAGTCTTTGGATCAGCATGAACAGGAAATGAAACTCAGGTTGTTGATCCATTTTATGGCCAAGTGTGCACTGAATCAGAATTTCTAACTGATAACAATAATCTGTTTTAATTATAATAAAAAAAATAAATAAAATTATTTGAGTTGAGCATGTGATACAGTTAGACACACAAATTGAATAATACCGGAGGTTTGTTACAGAATATTTTCTCACACTTTTCTTGCTTTGTATTCTGTCTGTAAGTAATGTGCAACTATAATTATAAGATATCTTTTTACACAGAGAATTGTTGTTCACATTACATTTTTACCATTTTTTGGTCATTTGTGATTTGTATTTCATTTTTTCATGTCGGTGTGAATATTATACATATTTCACATGTATGTCAGGCCTCTTTTGTATATGGATAAAAGTGTATGTGTTGGATATGGGTGCAACAATACACATGTATGATTTGTAGTTTTTGGATACAACAATGTTGATAGTCTGAAGATAGTAAATATCAGTCATAAATACACATAATCCAAAATATTTTTTCTTGTTCAAAACACATTTTTGACTGACATAACACCACGACCACTTATAATAAGATGCCTCAACCTGTGTATTTCACATTAATTGGGGACTCTGTATGCGTGTGGATGCTTGTCTACATATTCATTGAGATTGACTGGCAACCAGTCTTGGGAGTACGCCGCCTCTCACCTGAAATCAGCAGGGATGGACTCCAGGGTCACAAGTGACCCTGAACAGGATAATTGGTAGAAAATGAATGCACATTTGAATACAGACACGGTATGATTCCATTTGTAATACAGCACCAGTTCTGCATCCACTAATCACATGTTTCTGACTGCTGAAGAGAAAGAAGCTTTGGATCCCACACGGCACCCCGTGGCCACACACACACACACACACACACACGTGACAATAACCTGCAAAAAATAGCAGTGCAGCAGTATTTCTATTTCTTTTATTTCATGTTACGTGCAACCAAGCTTAATGATTAAAAATTTTCCCGACCTTCCTTCTTCCAAACATTTTCTACCCATGAATCTAATTAGAAAAGGCATCCAATGTTGCTAAATTTATGCATCAGCCGTGGTAGCTGCTGTATGCTAAACTCCACCAAAAAAAAAATATCTGCTCTATTATGTGGAAGGTTATCGCTTTTGAGGTCAGCAGTTGTAGTTTAACTTGGCTGTGCGCTACACAACTGTTGCCTCAGGGGACTCATTTCAAAATGCATTATAAAGCTATGCCGATGGGATCACTCTCATTCGCAGGCAGTGTTAGAATCCGAAGGATATGCAGAGCATAGCTTTTTGTATTAGATTCTTTTATAAATTTGTGTTCATTAGCTCTTATTTACTAATGTGCAATTACAGTACGATACAGAAGTTCACAAGTTCTATCCTTACAAGTGGAAATAACAGACTTTGTAAAACTGAAACAAAAATAATTAAAAACAGTGATATGCAGGGAAAAAATGTGTCTTGTGTCAATTCTACACAAGTGAAAAATACGACCGCAATAATAAACATCGTGTTAGGCTTTGTCACTTAAAACTTGCACTAAGCAAATGTTCTGATATATCAGTTTTGTTTAGGTAGTTAACAATATAATGCAAAAACTTAAAAAAAAAACTATGTCACACAACTCATGTCCCAGTCAGTTGCGTTCACAATATGAAAAATTGTTCGCTTAATCAACATAGATAGTCAACCGCTTGTGTCGTCATAATACCATAATTGTAACCCTTGTTTATTGCGTTTAACTGGTCTCAGACCTGATTGTGATATGTGAATTTCCACAAAGTACGATTTCTTCTTTATAAACTGAATATTTTTGCAGTTATGGCATAAAAAACCTGTTCACAACCATATAAATACCTTTTTTTTAAAAAAACATTGTTTTAAACACACCCCTTTAGTCACCTTATCCTCACAAGGCTTGCGAGGTATGCTGGATCCCAGGTCTCTTCGGCCAAGAGGCGGAGTACATCCTGGATTGGTCGCCAGCCAATCACAGGGCATATATAGTCAAACAACCATTCACACTCACATTCATACCTATGGACAATTTGGAGTCGCCAATTAACCTAGCATGTTTTTGGAATGCGGGAGGAAACCGGAGAACCCGTAGAAAACCCCCCCACACACACGAGGAGAACAAGTGGAGATTCGAACCCAGGTCTTCCCGATCTCCTGACTGTGTGGCCAACCTGCTAAGTCACCGTGCAGCCCCCTTTACACTAGTATAACCAATAATATATAAGTAAGTAGGAAAGTCAGTAGACATAATAAGAGAAAAATAAGACATAAATAGACAAAATTAAATCAGACATCAAATATAACGGACTCATACATGTTATGATAGTTGTTATGAGTTCCTTCAAGGTTCCCTTTTTACTTCAAGTTTCTGTACAGTACACCCAATTAATTTCATTAAGCAATGGGTTAAGAGGCACGGAACAACATAACTACTGTTGAGTTACACAGCATTGAAAGATGCACACAGTGACTTCCTGTTCAGTGCAAAGTGAGCTTCAAAATAAAATGGCACAATAGTAATAGTAATAAGGGTGTCATGGCGGCCTAGTGGTTAGCGTGCAGACCTCACAGCTAGGAGAACAGGGTTCAATTCCACCCTCGGCCATCTATGTGTACTCCGGTTTCCTCCCACATTCCAAAAACATTCTAGGTTAATTGGCGACTCCATGAATGTGAGTGTGAATGGTTGTTTGTCTATATGTGCCCTGTGATTGGCTGGCGACCAGTGCAGGGTGTACCCCGCCTCTCGCCCATAGACAGCTGGGATAGGCTCCAGCATCCCCCGCAACCCTTGTGAGGAAAAAGCGGTAGAAAATGAATGAATGAATGAATGAGTAATAGTAATAGTTAACCTGGATTCTACTTCAATTTCTTTAGTATTTTTTTTTTAGATTGATAGCCACAGGAAGAAATATTTCTCTTATTGCTGTAGCCAGTAGTAAAGTACACAGTTCACGGTTCCTAACGACTTTAATCTTTGTAGGTACTTAATGATTCTCCTGTTGTACCCACTGATTTTTCAAAAACTGAAAATACACTCAACCAGCCTCTTTACCATCCATCCATCCATTTTCTATACTTGGAGAATAAATACTTTGGATCCCACACCATCCCACAGCCTGGAGCTGTCCTATCTAGTCTTCAAGCATCAACTGATGAATCCTGCTCGGGTGAAAGGCACAAAGGTCTTCAAAGACAACCTGAACTGTTCAGTGGCGATCAATTCAATGCTTTGAACTGTTTGTTCTGAGAAAGAAATATTTGTCTTGGTGTGAAATGCTTAAATTGTGTAGCGTGGTACTGCCGTGCTGTCTGTGTTCTTTAGTGCGATGCAGGATTGTTGCCCTGGCCTGTACAACAGTATAAAAAAATTTAGGGTCATGCAAGTAAAAAAAAAAAAAAAAAGAGCACAACCTTAAAGCTCGCTAGGGATGTAGTAGGCAAGTGATGGTTCATCAAAGTTCAACAGTGAATCTCCCTATTTTCTATTCTTACTTACTTGTTCATGAACTGTATCTAAACCAAAATATGTAAAACAAAGTATGTATAACATCCTGACTTTTGCCTTCAGTTTAAGATAGATTGCAGTAAAACTTTTTTTTTTTTTTTTTTGGCAAGATAGCCTTTAGTTGTTTCTTAACTTTAGCCCCATTGTTCCTTTGCACACAGATTAAAATGGACCGAATGAACGGTTACGCCGAATGCAAGGATAATATCAGGGAAATTGTCTTTGAGAGAGGGGTTAGCAATTTTCACTTGACAGCACGAAGGATCAATTGTGTGATTATCCGCCGGCATTAATGAAAGTTTCAGACGTACCGTAATTACACAGCTTCTTCATTTCCCCCAGAAGTGAAAAAAAAAATGTTTTCGATTATTTGACAGGGTTGTTTTTAATATGTCTCTCTGTAGACAAAGCTTGTCACCACAACAGAGTTGGATGTGTTTGCACCGTTTATTTATTTTTTTTATACAAGAGACAAATTTGAAAAGTTTGTGTCAGATTGGTCCAAGCATTTTTTTTTTTTTTTTTACTTTGTGAACTTGGGAAACGTCTCACTTTTGGAAACCTTATGAGTTTTAAAAAGACGAAAGCTTATTAGAAGGTTATGTGATTTGTGTCTTTGAGTTTTAGGTCCATAGGATTTATGGACTTTGTATTGGAGTTGTTCATATTTTAGAGCACAGGTCATCAACTGGTTCACTCTGGTTCAATTCCAGACCCAGACATCCATCCTATGCGGACCTATACTCAAGTAAATACAGTGGGTTGCAAAAGTATTCATACTTTTTTGGTTTGCAATGCAAAAATTTGGTGCAATGGTATGAATACCTTTGGAATATTGAAATACAGACGTATGCAATCTATCAAGAGTACTTATGAACAAATACAGTGATGGATTGTCATGTTTGTGCTATTTCCCTTAATGCAAACAGGTGAAACATACCTTTACTTTGTTCTGTGCCAAGAAATTGAGTATTGCTCATGGGTATGAATACTTTTACAACCCACTCTATGTAATTTAAGTTTTAATGAGGTGCTTATATTGTGACAGGCACAGTTTTTTTTCTATCTTATGTTTCTGGTTGATCAGATTAGGAAATTCTCTGACCAACTGCATGCATGATACGAGAGACAAAAGAGGAGTGAAGGCAGAACAAGTGAAATATGGGAAAAGAAGAAAGATACTGAGTGAGAGATACAGAGACAAATGAGCTGGAGACATCAGAACAATAAATACACATTGCGCTTCCCTAAGAAGAGAAAAGTGGACAACAAAAATAAGTGCTTTCAACCCAGAATGGTAATGGTAATGGTTTTATTTCATTTGAACATGCATCAGATTACAATTGAATGCATCACATAATCAGTTCCCAGTTCCACATGTCCAAAAGGAGTAGGAAGAAGCAAAGCTTATTAAATCCTACCCCTCCATCTGGTACTTTTACAATCAGTAACTGTTTTTTCATTTGTTCACTTCCTGCTTTCCATAATACAATTTAGTTGATTTTTTTAACAGACTCATTTATGTTCATTCTTCTATCTGAAAACTAAAACAGTCTCAGAGATCAAATGTTCAGAGAGCATGGAACTGAGATGAGACAAAGCACAAGGTTTTTGACCAAACACACACACTCAAGTCTGAACCGGGGTCACAGAAAATGAGCAGTCTCAGAGTCCACCTGAATCCTGATGCTGTGTCTCAGTGCTTTGCAGCCTTTTGTCAGAAAAGTAGCCTGGTTCACAACGGTGTCCATTTTCAGCCCATTTTTTTGGATGTTTGCTTGAAGAAATCTTCAGTAACTGGACCGATTTGAATTTGACTTCTAAAGGCTTACATTGTGAGAGTTGTGTCGGGCTACATTTCCCTGTATTGCTCTTCCTGGGATCAATATGTTGTTTACTTCTGTTTTTCCTTCCCTGTATTTTACCTCATTCCTTGCTGGATAGTTCCGTAGATCAGTATTTAGCAACCTTTTTTTAAATTGGAAAAAAAGTCAAGTCAATATCAAAAGTCTCAGTCATTTGATATTTAGCCAGACAATAAAACAAATTGTTTCTCCAGGGAGACAATAATCTGTGGCACAGCTGTGCCAAAATCATAACAACTGTGTTACATTCTGCTTTTGGAGAATTATCAACACATATGAGTGAGTGGGTACTGATTGTACGACAAAAGGCTCTAGGGGACACGACCAAAAAGTTTGGGAAAAACTGTGGCAAACCATCAAACAAAAATGAATGACAGGCAACAGATGGATTCATACGTTAATAAACACTTTTTCCACTTCTCTGACCTACAAATGTAGTTAGAATGTTGTTTTCTCAGGTTAAACAATACCAAAGTTTCAGATAATGAGGTTTGCGCATTTGGAAGTGAGCCTTGAAAGACGTTTGGGATGGCTCAAAACGCTCAGTTGTAAAACTGGAGGTGTGTGATGTTGTTTACAGTGTTAGCAATGGCTCACAGGAAGTGTTTTTTCGGTACATTTGTTTACAATTCCTCAATGAAGCATCAGGCACAAGTGGTTGGAGTTCCTGATTTCCTGATTCCTGACAGCTGCTCCCAAAGACAGTTTTTTTGGTGTGAGAGGAACCAAGAGGTGATGATGCAACTCCACAATAGACAAGATCATGCTTGATGCAGATTTAAGCCCAAAAAAACAGCCACAAGTTGGCAGAAGTGCACTTTATAAGTGCTCGACATTCGTCTCTCCCACTGAAACAGGGGTCTCAAACACATGGCCCGCGGGCCAAGTGTGGCCCACAGGACACTAGTTTGAGGTCCCCGCCTTGATATGAAAGTTTAATGTTAGTGCGGCCCACGCAAGTTTGATATGGATGCTGTATGGTATCATGTACCCAGAAAAAATTATTACGTTTGATTAATGTTCATGTCAAAGGTTAAATAACTGTTAATAGCTATCCTCTCTATCCGTGTGGAAGTGGTAAGTTTTTGGCTATTTAAGTTTAAACTAAATAACTTGAAGGCTATCGTTTAGGTCGCTAGCTCTCTAGTTTGCGAGTTAGCATGTGTCTCAAGACCCTGCAGTTGCGCAATATGTTGTAAATAAAAAAAGTATAAATGTGACTATAGTCGTGTTTTGTCATGTCTACAGGGCTCTAATAATGCTTTGTTAATTTTAATCTGAAAAAAATAATTTGTCTACCCACCAACTATATGTGGTTTCTTAAGTTTTTTGCCGTTTTATTATTATTATTATATTTATTTATTTATTACTGATTGATTGATTTTCTTTATTCTTGATTTGTTTATATATTTTTCATCTTATTTTGTGTAGAAAAATAAAAAGTAAGATATTTGAGAACAGTGGAATGTTTTATCAGAGCTTTTCTTGTAGAAAATTGGAACCAAATTTTTTTTTTTGGAAAACCTGATGCGGCCCAGTCTCGCCCAGACCCTAGCTCCAGTGGCCCCCAAGTAAATTGAGTTTGAGACCCCTGCCCTAGGACATAATATTTTGTGCGCCTTGAAAAATCAGTCAAAATCATCATAAATAACCCGGAACCGAGAGGGGCGACATTCAACAATCATATTTGATTTTAACGGCAATTCACCCAAACGCTTTGTATTCGTCAATGATCCTCAAGCTATAAAGTGTGCAAGCTTAGTATATGAGAAGAAAAAAACACACAAAATGGACATGAACTCTTTTTTTTATTCCATTTTATAACTGTGAGGCTGATTATTCCAGTCAGTCTTTACCCTCTGGCAGTCAGATTCTTCACTCGAGTGAGACACTTTTGTCATTTCTCTAAAATATTTATGGGTCAAAGCCTCAGTGAGATATAGAGGGTGTGAATCTAATAGGACCTCAGTAAATTAAGGGGAAAAAATGACTGCATTATTTAACGGCGTATTTTAAGGTGTTAGCAAGGTTATGGGAAGAGGAAAAAGCTTTTTGTTTCAGTCCCTTTCATGTCAAATTTGGAAAGTGTCATCTTTCATGCATTCTTGTGTTTGATCTTGCACACACATGCACACACACACACACATGTGAATACACATTACAAGAGTTATAAAACGCAACTGAAGGGGTAGGTGAACATCTATGCACGACACAAGCATTTGGAGATGAATAGTGGGTGTCGAGCATCACAATATCAGCCAAGCCTCCAGCACCTTAATAATCAGAATATACCAATTTTAAGTTTTTAAGAGACAAGCAGTCTCAGCATTGTATTGTATCAGATTTTGTAATTATACACCCAGTCTCATAAAGGCGATGTGTTTATCCACGGCACGACTCTGTCAGGGTGTCATTGCCTTATAATTATAACTGTGATGGATATTATTATTATTCGGAAGCAGACTCACCAAGGTCAGTACTTTACTCGAGTCTATATTTAATAAACACAGTTTGATGCTCGGTGGTTGTGAGGAAGCTCGGTCGGGTTTGAAATTATGTCACTTTTTGCAACTTTCCAAATTGTGTTGTTTCCAGCATTATTGAATATTTATACATTATTGTGAAGACTAACCTGTCTTACATGTTGGCAGTACAATTTATTTTTTTTATCTGTAACAACGCCAATTAGTATACAATTAGTATCTCTAATATCAAGTGCTAACATTGAATTGGCAACACCTTTGTAGACATAGACTTTCTTTATTGTCATTGCACAATAACACAGAAGTGAAATTGCCAAAGAAATGTCATTGCCTGGCTCCTGTGTAATAATAAATAATAAATAATAATGTGGGGAATAAATAGATTACATCAAATATGAACAATGTACAGCGTAAAAAGTAATTTGCACAAATAATTTGTGATCGGTTATATGGTTTAAAATAGGGACGTGTTTTTTTTTTTTTTCAAGTTAGTGTCCTCAGCATTATGGTCTGTTGTCTCGGATGTTGTCGAATTCCCTGTATTGTCAACTGAACAAGCATTTGACTTCAGGATTCTGTGTGATTCCGTTTTTTGGAATGTTTTTTTTAAATGTGTCTTAGCTTATATACACTATTTGGTAATATAACAGTTTTCTATTCAAACAGTGGAGGCACACTTGAAATGTATTGAAATGATCAGGTATCTTTGAGTAAACCAAAGTATCATTGTAGTATTTTGCTTCCACAAGCTATTATGTTATTGTAGCATCCAATAGCAACTCTACAAACTGACACTATATAATCAGTCTTCAGTAATTGTTTTAAAATGTTCATCTTTCATTGAAAAGTTTTTTTTTTTCACGTAATATCCTATTGCTGTGTTTCTGAATGACTGGTTCTTCTTCCAATGAAATTAAAAGCCATAAGATTAATGTTCCATTCTAAGCCATTTGATACACTTCTTTAAGATTTACCTCAAACAAAATAAAACAATAGAATTCTCGTCAAACAGAGTTGCAGTGATACATCCGTCACACATGAAAAGACATATTTACTATCAAATGATCAGTTCTCCGGGTATTCCAGTTTCCTCCCACATTCCAAAAACATTCTAGGTTAATTGGCGACTCCAAATTGTCCATAGGTATGAATGTGAGTGTGAATGGTTGTTTGTCTATATGTGCCCTGTGATTGGCTGGCGACCAGTCCAGGGTGTACCCCGCCTCTCGACCGAAGACAGCTGGGATAGGCTCCAGCACCCCGGGCAAAAAAGCACTGATTTCCTCATGCAAAAATAGCAAACACTGTATAATAAATCTAGGCTGGGACGTGTATGGCTAATATTTATCATAAATTTACATTCCAAGCAGCAAGCAACGTACCATGTCATGACTATTACATCTTTTCTTCCACAGGTCTTTATACATAGCTTGAACTCAATATCGACTTTTTGGGAAAAAGCTTTCCACTGGCAGTGATACAAAACACTGACCTTAAGCTACTTCTTGCAAAGCTCGAAGCAGGAATGGTAGGCAATATTATATTCATATGCTTAACATGGCAATTAGAGCCACTGTGACCTCATTTCATTAACCCGATCCCACCATAGCAGAATAGCAGACCAGTACATATACGTACATATGAAAAGTACTTACTACCACTTCAATTAATCCGCGTATAGCCTTTGACATCCCCACTTTGAGGTCTGTAGTGTCATTATTTATCTTTTCAGATGTTGTGCTTCATTAAAAGTTAAGTTGCTGAAGTGTTTACATCAGGGGTCTCAAACTTGCGGCCCGCGGGCCAAATGCGGCCCGCAGGATGCTAGTTTGAGGCCCCCGCCTTAATAGTTTGATATGGATGCCGTATGGTTTCATGTACCCAGAAATGACAGCTTAAAGCTGCGTGCACACCGGACACAATTGACGCGATTTTGCCCCGCCCATATGCAAGCGAACGAGCCCGCCTGTTTTAGTTTTTCTCTCATCATCCATGACTGAGATCAAAGCACTGAAAAAGTGTTTTTTTTTTTGAAAACCTGATGCGCCCCAGCCTCACCCAGACCCTAGTTCCAGTGGCCCCCAAGTAAATTGAGTTTGAGACCCCTGGTTTACATCCATTGGCTTGGCTATGACGGTGTGTCAATCAATGACTATTAATGTACTGCGTTTTTGGTTGAAAGAAACACCTTACTGATATTATTGTGTTCATAAATAAACACAGTGGATCTATGGTTAGTGTCATTAATGTGTTCAAAAAGGTCAGATCTGTGTGATAAATAGATTAAGAACACAGTTGGACTCACACAGTTAATAACATGACAAACTGTGCGCCATATTGTACGCTAACCGGAAAATGTACGCAAACTGAGGCAAAATGATGTATACGTTTCCGACCTTAACCAAAAAAAGAACATACTATCTGTGGTTCAACAGTGCTATGAAAACAACACAACTGCATATTTAGCTAACAAATCTCATGTTTGGTCTTCTAAATTAGAGTTAATAAGAATTATGGTGGACTGGTTAGCGCGCAGACCCCACAGCTAGGAGACCAAGGTTCAATTCCACCGTCGGCCATCTCTATGTGGAGTTTGCATGTTCTCCCCGTGCATGCATGGGTTTTCTCCGGGTACTCCGGTTTCCTCCCACATTCCAAAAACATGCTAGGTTAATTGGCGACTCCAAATTGTCCATAGGTATGAATGTGAGTGTGAATGGTTGTTTGTCTATATGTGCCCTGTGATTGGCTGGCGACCAGTCCAGGGTGTACCCCGCCTCTCGCCCGAAGACAGCTGGGATAGGCTCCAGCACTCTGGATAATCAGATAATTAGCAAGTTAGCATCGTACTCAGTTCCGTCGTAGCAGCGTCGTAACTTTAACAACCTGTTTGATGAGATGCTTTATCTTGACGTGTATTTTCCGTTTTATTCCAAATCATTTCCTGCATTTATTTGTACCCAGCGTCATAAGCCTTTAGCTTCATTGCTAATCCAAAGCAAAACAGGGCGGGGTAACAGGGTAGGGTAACAGTATGGGCGGGGCAAAATCATGTTAATTGTGTCCGGTGTTGCACACAGCTTTAAGCTGTCATTTCAACATTAAACTTTTGGTATCAAAGTGGGGCCCTCAAACTAGAGTCATGCAGGCCGGATTTGGCCCGCGGGCCGTGAGTTTGAGACCCCTGTGATAAGCCATTAGTTTTAGCACACCTACAATAGCAGTTAAGAATCCAACATTTGCAGACCTAAACACAGCTTTAGTCCCTGTAGTACAGTTTCAGGACTTCATTGTTCACACTAGAGAGGGAAAGCTTTGGGGGACAAAATGAGGAAATCATGTACGTATTTTCTTTCTGATTTATGCGCTAGGAGGCTGAACGGAAGATAAGCAAGATAGTCAAGATGCGCAGCTAATCTTAGATCCAAATCTGTGCCTCTATTTTCTTTGTCATTTGAATTCTCGGTGTGGCACCGGTGAAGGTGAAAATGATTTGGGGACCATTAACACGGCCCCATGTTGCTGCGCTGGAGAAACTGAAAGGCCATTAGGACACTTGGCCAGGGTAATTACTGCCATATTGTGCGTAATCTGGTATTTGATATCCATCAGCGTTAGAATTCCTGACATCCAACTGTGAACATGTGGCTGGTGGCTAAGGGTGGAATCATTACTGTGGATTATATCTTAGAAATGCTCTTTTATTCAACATTTGCAGCATGCTCATTTCACAATATGATGACTTTGCGGAGCAGGGTAGTGTGAGTTATAATTTCCTGTGCAAAAAAAAAACAAAACAGAAAACGCTTGTACGGTGTCTCTCAATCATAATATGTGAAGTGAAGCAGTTTTACTTCATAAGGCATATTTATGATATTACACTTGCAGAAAGTGTAGAATATTTTTTTATATATTTTTGGTGACATACTGACAAACTAAACACTAAGCCCAGAGGAGACACTAGAGCAATGGTCTCAAACACGCGGCCCGTGGGCCGAATGTGGCCCGCAGGACACTAGTTTGAGGCCCCCGCCTTGATATGAAAGTTTAATGTTAGTGCGGCCCGCTCAAGTTTGATATGGATGCTGTATGGTATCATTACGTTTCATTAATGTTCATGTTAAAGGTGAAATAACTGTTAATAGTTATCCTCCCTATCTGTGTGGAAGTGGTTCCAACAAACAGGTAATATCACAGGCGGGAGAAAAAAGGAGCGCGGCAATGTAAATGTAATTAATCCGTTCCAGACAACCACAATTTATGAACAAAAAAGAGACATTAATTCATTTACTCTGCTGCTTATTCTAAAACTGAGACATATTTTTGGCAGTAATTTTCATCAGTCGTCCCGTGTTTCAACATGGTTTGAACATTGCTGACTTTGTCTATCTATTTGTATATCTATTTTTTTCCAAATGAATTAATAAAATTCCTGTGTCATGGTTGACTAAAGTCAATTATTAGTTACAAAATATTAGTCGTGTATAGTATTCTGTCACAAAGTAAAACATTGCTGAAACATTACCTTACATTACATTACCTTAACAATGCATGGAGTCACACATGGTATGTCTGATATGACAATGTGAAAAGTTCTCCTATTCCATGTGGAAGTGGTAAGGTTTTGGCTCCTTCCGCACTGTGTTTGAAACTCTTTTTTAAGTTTAGAATAAATACATGGGAGGCTAACTATTTAGCTTTCTAGGAGGGATACTGTGATCGATACCATACAGATTGGTATAAGCCGATATCGGTGAAAAAGGACGATATTGACATTGGATCTTTTTAATATTCATTAGCTCTTTTATTACACTTGTACATTTCCACTATGCACCAGGTCATTCCAATGCACCTGTGCTCTGCGCTCACACACACGCACACACACACACAGTGTCTCTCTGCTTTTGGTCCAGCCCTCTTCCAAATCCATGCCTATTAATCATTTAGGTAAAGCAATTTGTGGGGCACCTGTCCCAACCCCAAAGGCCATTAGACTTTTCACTGTAAGAAGCACAGCGAGCCTAATGGCATTTCAGTAGACGTTATTGGAAGACATATTGAATTTAGTGCACATAACTACAAGGTTTATTATACTTGTTGTAATAGTAAAGATCCAGTCTGCTTCTCTTGAAAGAAGACCGTCATCGATAAGAGTCACAACTACTGTTCGGCTAACATTGTGTTATGCCGAAAGAATGACAACATCTGAAACAATGTGACCTTGCACCAAAGACATTTAGACACTTAGTGTGGGTTTCATTGTCTTAAAAATAATGTCCACAATAATTCATTTTCATTGCCGATTCTGCTCGTTTCAGGAAAATATTACCACACGGGAGCAGTTTTTGGAGAGATGGATTTGTTCCCCTTGACTTTTAATTCCTCGTTTGAACCATTACACCATGCCAACGGTTTGGGGAAGGTCTTTTGTTGACTTTGTCTCAGTTCATATACTGTGTTTGCTTTAGGCAATCATCTGTGTATGGACAGTGTTATAAACCTGAACAAATACATCAATATTTAATTATTATTATATTATTCATTTATTATATTATTTAGTTGTTATTATGTGCCCCTTCCTGTATCATATATACCCATAGTAATAATTGTTTGAAATAATTCAATTAAAGGAAAAATATTGCTATTTCATATATAGAAGGCTCTAATGTTAAAAACAGCATTTAGAAATGTTTTCCACACTCAAAAAATATATATTATATGTATAAATAAGTATGCGACTTTGTGGAAAAACTCATTTATCAGGGTAGTGTCTGGAATCGATTAACCGCGATAAACAATGAGTAACTATATTTACTTTTCACATTTTGTGTCATCATCCACTAACATCATTATCAGCAGAAAAAAAATGATACTGAAATGAACCTGTATCTCATTTTTATGCCAATATCTGCTGAAAATATCGTTCGGCCAATATTATCGGACATAGTTATAATTTATAAGTTATACATTAATGCGTAGTTTACTGGTACTGTTGTTTCATCAGGTTTTAGGTATCATACTTTATATACAGTATAGTACATATGGTATTCTGGTAGTGTTTATTAAACTACAAAGTATATGCAAAACCTTTCTAGAGTCCAGGCAATTTAAATGAAAAATTCAATCTAAGGTCTCCTTCTGAGCGAAGCTTGATGAATACATCAGCGGCACAATCAAGCGGAATACTTATAGATTGCCCCTTGACCCTTGTTTCTGCAATGAACATGTGCATCCACTGTGAGATAAATAAAGTGCTGAAACACAGTGCAATTATGGGAGAGTAATCGCTCGTGTTTTTGTTCCAGCAACCTCTGCCGATGTCTTCTTTTCATGCTTAAAGGTTTTCTCTTCAAAGCCTCTAACCCAGAGGTCTCAAACACGCGGCCCACTAGTTTGAGGCCCCCACCTTGATATGAAAGTTTAATGTTAGTGCGGCCCGCGCAAGTTTGATATGGATGCTGTATGGTATCATGTACCCAGAAAAAATGATTAAGTTTGATTAATGTTCATGTTAAAGGTTAAATAACTGTTAAGTTATCCTCCCTATCCGTGTGGAAGTGGTAAGTTTATGGCTATTTAAGTTTAAAGGAAATAACTTGAAGGCTACCGTTTAGGTCACTAGATCTCTAGTTTGCGAGTTAGCATGTGTCTCAAGACCCTGCAGTTGCACAATATGTTGTAAATAAAAAGATTATAAATGTGACTATACGTAGTCGTGTTTTGTCATGTCTACAGGGCTCTAATAATGCTTTGTTAATTTTAATCTGAAAAAATAATTTGTCTACCCACCAACTATATGTGGTTTCTTAAGTTTTTATTATTTGCCGTTTTATTATTATTATATTCATTTATTTATTACTTATTGATTGATTTTGAATTTAACAACAAGTGAAGATGCCACTGCAACTGTTTATGCAACAGACCATACAGGACCCCTTTATGTTGATTCATTCTCCAAATCACATAACATGGCTTTGCTAAAAACTAAAACTATCAATATGGAACTAAAGGTTGATTAGCACTGATCAGACAAACAAAAGGAATTAAATGACTCTTAGGAAGAGGTCATCCTGCAGTCATTGTGACACAACCAGGAGAGGAGGTCGTATCGGAAGAGAGTTCTACCACTTTTGAAATATTAAGACGATGATATAGCGAGATGATAAATAACTTACGAGCTGCCAAAAATGTTGAGTCTGCAGATCCACAACAGTGGTTGTGCCTCACATTTGGCCTTTCGTGAGCTCTGTATTATGAGCTCAACTGATAAATCATCCAACTTCTTTCATATTCGTTTCTTCTGGTAGAGGTTGGTTCTCAGTTTGTTCTCCCATAAATTAATTAAAATTTTGTAAAAGCAAAGGCTAGTCATACTTTTTGGTCTTAACATTCAACTGTCATCACCATCATTAAGGACAAAGATTAAAGATATTCAATCGATATTGAGGTTTTTACCAATATCTGTTGTCCGGCACTTTATTACTGATACTAATATAAGTAGCAGCTGTTTCCTCCAACAAAATTCAGGGGACACTGGATGCATCTTCATTATCGATACCAACCGATATGATATGAATTGATATTGGACATCCCTATGAAGATCAAATTGCAATGCCTACCCAAGTTACTGTCAGCTGTAACAATGCCAGAACAACATCAGCAAACACAACTCCTCGGAACACACTTAATTGCACATAAACAGTCAGGATTCGAGTCGGAAATCATAAAACTTACATTGAGCCGCCAGATTGTTGCAGTATCCTGCTCCATTGAAAGCGACAGTAATAACTAAACAGCGTGGTGATCTTATTGATATGAAAAGGTTCCTTGTGCTTCAGATGGATTAAGTTTTTAACCCAAAGCTGTTGTGGAGGTTTGCAAAAGATTTTCATGTTTTCATGTAATTATTTATTTCACCATTTACCTTCATAGACCACAAAGGTACAAATAAAGGAATGAGACATGTTGATGTTAAATGTTAAAAGTGAGACCTTCAGAGTACTGGGGTGGCAGAGATAAGTTATTATGGACAGAGAAGTCAGTGGATGTGCTGATCAACATTCTGCCTGCCTCTGGCACACTTTATTTATTCTAATGAGAGAAGAGTAACAACAAACAAGCCGTAACACAGCAAGGCCCTGTATCATTGCCCTTTCATTATCATTGCTTTATATTTGATTAAAAAGGACATTATGTGCTCTTCAGGGTTCTTGTAATGTAACTTAGTAGTATATGAGAATACATTCATGAATAATGTATAGCTTATTAATTTATTCAGCATACCAAGCCTTTAGCTAGACTGTGTGATAGAAATGTAAATCTCTTTGTGATAGATGATTCCATTCAAATCTAGATACACACATACATCCAAAAAACAGCATTAAAATTCAATAATATTTAATGCAGTGTACAAACGCAACAATTTGATTTGATTAAATTCAACCCAACGGTTAATATTTGTTGATGTAGATATTAATCTTACATCATAAAATAAATCATATGAAAGTGGCAGTCTTACATTATTAAAGAGTATTAAAAGAGTGCATAATATCATCAAGCATGTTGTAAGGCACTGGAAAAAACAAAATCACCAGAATAACATATCACGTTTATTTAATGTTTTTTTTTTTTTAGTTTTAAGCTGTTAATGTTGGTAGAAATGGAAGTTAAGCCACTGAACTAAATTGCATTGTATACTGAAATAACTTTGTTTGTTTTGGGCTAGTCAAACACCAAATTCTATAAAACACTGTATATATGGAGCCTGTACACTTTGGAGCCTGTGAAAATTAGAGAAAAGCCAAAATAAATTCAAATTGTTGCTAGAAAAAAAACAAAAACATGAAAGATGTAGTTGTATCGTCCCCCAGAAATTGAACATCTCTAACATGTACGTTAGGGTGCATCAAAAAACACAATTATTGAATTTTTATATGACTGAGTACTAAAAGTGTTCCAATATATGTAGAAACAACACATACAAAATATTTTTCCCAATACATGATTATTTAGGGGTGCCACCATATATCTGTTTTTGTGGAATAAAGTGGTGAACAGTTCAATGGTCGCCATGGAGATTTGAGGTCAGCAAAGACTGCAGCTCAAGAACTCTGAGGTAATCTTTATGTTTTTGTTGGTATTTATACTCCTATTACATATTACTAGCAAATTTGTGGTTTTGTTTTTGTAATTTGAATGATTCGTAGTCATATTTATACGTATTTAGCGCTCATTGCCTCTACTGTAGCTAACATTAGCTAGCTACAGTTTGCTAATGACAGTTAGCTAATAGCTGAGCAAGCATAACATCAATAGTAACAGTAATATAGAGTAGACAGTATTACTGATACCTCATATTTATTGAGAATGGTACTGTAGTCCTACATAATCTGATATACACTTTATTATATATACCATTTATTATTTTAGGCACTGTGCCGCACAACCTACCAGCTCTCCTAAGATGCTGCCCTCTGGTCTTTGGTCTGGACCCCCTTTGATAACCCTATAGAAAATGATGCTGTATAGAAGTTCATTATACTCAACATTTCCAGGTCAACTTTTTGGCAATTAGAGTAGAAATTGCATATTTTCCGAAATTTTACAAAAGTTTGTGTGAGGTGGCACCCATAAATCTCAAAGATTTTCTTCAAAATTTTGCAAAAAACATTTTTATGTTCATTAGAAAAAAATGGAATGCCAGCCAAATTGATATTATGAATTTAAAATTTCCCATTCAAATTCGATACACCCTAACGTACGTAAATAAGGGCCTAAAACCCATTTATGTCCATGGTGAATGGATGTAAACGTTCAAATGCAAATGTAAAAAGGGAGGCATAAGATAAAAACATTTGAGAAGCTTGTTTTTAACCAGTTCTTTTGCAAAACAATCCCCAGATCCCACACAGCTCTCTGTTTTTCTATACAGGAACATTTATGTTCCTGGAGTGATTGTAAATTGTTCTTCTTTTCTATTACTGGACAGAGCAATATCAGACAGGGAAGAAAGATGGTGCAGATAAAGATTAAATTTCTGAAAGCTTGTTGGGAGCAGGAAAAAAAAGTAAAAATTCAATAAGAGGAATTGTACGCTCTTGGTGGCGGAGAAACAATGGCCATGTTCCACAGTGGATCCACTGCTGTGCCATCAAGCACTTAATAACACCATTTAGAGAAGATTGTTGTTGTGACGATCAATCTTTGACGATGTGAAGTCGCAACTGAAGCAGGGCAAAGCTCACTTGTCGAGCATCACCACATACATCACAAATGAAAGAAAACAAAGTTCTAAAATGTTTCTCAAGTCAGTTTGATGGAAATTCTATGATGGTTTGTTGAATCACACATGAACTGCATGAGGCTTGTTAAAAAAAATGGTAATTTTTTTTGTTCTGTGAACAAATCATATGGACACTCACCAGTATTCATCCATATAGTGTACACTCCTGGTCATTTAGCAGTAGAACTATAAGGTGGTTTCAGAGAAAACACCAGAAAACACCTCAAACATCTGAATAGTCGCGATCACGACAGATCCACAGCCAGACAAAATCTATGCCATGTCTATATTGTTGTCTCTGTCACCATTTCTCTTTGTCAGCGCGCAATTCACCAACTTCTGTCTTCTTCCGATTGGAGGGAAAAAGAACTGTTGCCCCCTGCTGGGACAGAAATACAGAGTAGACCCTCGACCGGTCGCTAATCTCAGGGCACATATAGACAAACAACCATTCACACTCACATTCATACCTATGGACAATTTGGAGTCACCAATTAACCTAGCATGTTTTTGGAATGTGGGAGAAAACCCGGAAAAAAACCCCATGCACACATGGAGAGAACATGCAAACCCAGGTCTTCCCGATCTCCTGACTGTGTGGCCTACATGCTGACCACTCACACACTGTGCGGCTCTCCATTGTTCCATTGAAGGAAAAAGCAGCCCAGATCATGATGATGCCCGATCTGCTGTGCTGAGTGGAAAACATCTTGTCATGCTAGTAATGTTGGAAGCCATCAGGAATATTAAGGTTACATTTTGGGGAACTTTTTCATCTTTCAATGTCCAATGTTTGATGCTCGCATGCAAATTCCAAACAGGCACTTTTGTGGCGTTGTAGGAGGCGAGGCCTTTTGACCAACCAGTAACAACCTTTATTCAGACCGAGGATTATCCCATGGCAGCCAATTCGATCCTCCGTCTCAATGCCCTTGATATTTTTTGATACATTCTTGCAATTTTTCATCTGGTCTTAAAATTTTGATAAAAAGTGTATTTGTGTGCTGACATTGTCTAGCAAGATACAGTGGAATCTCTAATGGGAAGCTTGTTTACATCTTGAAATATGGATTTTGGAACTTTGAAAATTGAACCGATCCAATCCAAAGTCATAACAAAACTTAAATCACCTTTTCAAGCAGCAATGACAATTTCATTTTCTAACTCAAACATAAATGTAACGCATATAACATTTTTGCGGGTGGTTAGCATGCGGACCTCACAGCTAGGAGACCAGGGTTCAATTCCACGAGTGTGGAGTTTGCATGTTCTCCCTGTGCATGTGTGGGTTTTCTCCGGGTACTCCGGTTTCCTCCCATATTCCAAAAACATGCTAGGTTAATTGGCAACTCCAAATTGTCCATACGTAGGTACGAATGTGAGTGTGAATGGTTGTTTGTCTATATGTGCCCTGTGATTGGCTGGTCACCAGTCCAGGGTGTACCCCGCTTCTTGCCTGAGGACAGCTGGGATAGGCTCCAGCACCCCCGCGACCCTCGTGAGGAAAAAGCGGTAGAAAATGAATGAATGAATGAATGAATAACATTTTTGTTGAAGATTAAATCCTATATGCATTTTTTCATTGACATCACTTGTTTTCATATGTGGGCTTAGAGTCTTCTTCTAGAGAGGATACATTTCTAGTTTGATGCAGCTCTGATATCTTATCTGGCATGTGTGTCAGTCCTTTCCGCCAACAAATCGGTTGTTTGGCTCAGTGGAAACATTTTGGGTTCCGCACAGATAAATTGATCAATCTGAGAATCTGATAGAATGGCATAGCATTGTCCCCTGCTGCAGACACCACTGGGAAATCATAAAATCGTCCTCGACAATGACATGAATCACAGCTGAGGCGACCACACTTTTAATCAGATGTGATGTCAAGGGAGGGTCTGTGCTGCTAGAATACACGGAAAAAAGGTGATAACTTATATTATATTTATCCTGGGCTATGATGAATTTGATGATATATCAGATAGTTTGTCAAGCATGCTGATAGGCTTATTTGTCTGTGATAGAAAGCAGGAATGCACGATTTGAGGCATGATCAATTTTTTACTTCCATATTACAGGATATCGTAGTATGTCCAGTTATTGTGTCCATGTTCATAATGACATACGGTCTTGAGCCACGGGCTACCTTTATTTTATATGAAAGTACACCAATAAAATATACAGTATGTACAAGTTGATGTCATGCATGCCAAAATTATCATGTCATACACACATTTTGAACTTAGCTGCACCAGGATTTGATGATTAAAGAAAGCGGTTATTGACGTGAAGAAAGTAAATCGTCAGAATCACGCGTACCTTGTTAGTGCATAATGTGTGACACTGTGCTTCTGTATTTAGCTGCCAGAGTGCAGACTAGCCTGACCGTAAAACTTATTAGCCTGTGTTCATCTTGGAAAAGGGGGACAAAGAGGTCAGATATAGAGGATACAACTAAATCTGTGCAAAGCTTTTGAAGCTGATGTCCTTAAAGTGCTCATCTGTTCCGCATGGTGTGACTGAGGCAAACACCATGGAAAGCGGCTTACAGCTATTGTTGCCTTGTCAGCTGTGAAAGGCTCTACGAACATGTAGGACAAGAGCAGAGCATCAGTAATGTCATGCCTGCATCACTGCCTGAGTAAGTGTATGTATGAAGGGGTGGATGAAAATGCCACATGATATTATTGTGATATTTTGCCCTTGAAAACAATGTAATATCACGACATAGTGATTATGGGATAATACGTGCAAGAAAAATGTAACAATTTTCATGAAGTGCCCTGGTAATCATGGATAATAATATATATATCAATTGCTACAGAAGCAGTTCAAAGAAGGTTTTTCACTGACCAACACAAATTCTGCTGGTATTTAGTTTTTTTTCCTCCTTAAAAGTTTACTACTGTTGTGAAACCAGAGTGGGTATCCTTGTATGGATGTTGTCCCTTTTAATGGTCTTTTTTAGCCTGGAAGGCAAAGGGGGGCCACTTAAATAGTGGTTTTACAATGAGTAAACACATTAATTTTAACAACAAAGCACATTAAAATAACAAGAGCACTGAACTTTGTGAAATCAAGATGGCAACTCGGATCTTATAATAGGGGGATAATAGGCGGTAACGTTTTATTCAGAGCAATATTTCTGAGATGAAAGGTAAAATACAGTTTTCAGTGGTCAGTATCCAATGATCAGTGTTGGCTTATTATAAGGGTCTTTGGGTTCATTTTTTAGTTTGTTTTGGGCTAGTCAGCAGCTAGTTTCCAACTTAACGGGGGGTGCTGGAGCCTATCCCAGCTGTCTTCAGGCGAGAGGCGGTGTATACCCTGGACTGGTCGCCAGCCAATCACAGGGCACGTATAGACAAACAACCATTCACACTCACATTCATACCTATGGCCAGTTTGGAGTTGCCAATTAAGCTAGCATGTTTTTGGAATGCGGGAGGATGCCGGAGTACCCGGATGAAAACCCACGCATGCACAGGGAGAACGTGCAAATTCCACACAGAGATGGCTGAGGGTGGAATTGAACTCGGGTCTCCTAGCTGTGGGGCCTGCATGCTAACCACTCGTTCTCCATGCAGCCCCAACTTAAATATCTTTTATTTAATAAAAAGTTTGTACTGCAATGCAAGATGCATGAAAACAAGTTTACATTGAAAATTCCATAAACAATTTCCATGAGCAATTTTACACTGTGATTTCAGACACCTGCAAATATGACAATTAAATAGATACATAAACAAGTGCTATAGAAAAATACTTTTTAAGGCTCAATAAGAGACAAGACTGGAATATTCAAGCCCTGATTGACTATTAACCAACGTTGGTTTTCTTCACAGTAGGGACTGTTAATAGGTGATATTTGCTGCATAAACAAAATACCTTTCAGAATGAAAGTGCATAATTATTTGGATTTTTTTTTTATCAGACAAAGACTCGTGACCACTTAAAATGGGTTCTCAACTGGTGGGTCGAGATCCAAAAGTAGGTTAGTGCTCGATTGGGCTAATTGATTCAGATTAGATCAGGCTGAGAAACATGCATTTTCAATGATGAATCAGAGCTCTTCCTGAGTTGGCTCTACAGTAGTTTATCACTACATCTTTCACTACATAGCAAAGCAAAGACTGTCATGTACTGCAAAAGCCACCGCAGCATATTTTTGGAAAAAACACAAACATGTTCACACCTCACATTCTTAAACATACCCTCCTTATGCTGTTAAAGAGTAAATCCCCTATTGTCTGATAGAAGAGCTGTCACCTCCAGTCCAATGGGACTTCACCATATTTAAAATACAATCATCCTGCTTGCCACATACGTATGGACACAATCTCATGTGATATGTTGGCCAGGAATAGTGAGATGAATTATTGATGAATGCGGCACTCTTAACAGCATACTTTATTTCATTCCTGAGGAAAGTTTAACCATAATACATCCTGGATTTACTAGCACAACAACTACATGAAGTGATGTATAATTTTCATACCACTGTCAATGTCGGACATCCCAACAAATAAACATTGTTAAACTTTTTTTTGGACTGTGCTATTTCTAAAAGGCCCATTGTATTGAGATGTGGACTCCTGTAGAGCAGCTACACACAATAACCCACACAGAAAGCTTTCTGGAGCTTTCATAATCTGCAATTATTCCAACTATTGCATAATTGTGTGTTTTGATTTATTCCACCATTGGCCTGCCTCCATGCACGACCACTCTTCTGTGATTGGTCACAATTTGGTAATTTGGTAGACTGGACCGAGATGGGTGTGGCGGCGCACCAGGGGAGGTGTCCACATTTTCAGCTTGCCGCATTGACAATTTCATGACAAAACACTGCGCCAAAGGTGCGCTGAAAGCTCGCCAGCTTGGATGTGGTCTATTCTTGGCGCAGGCGAAGCGCATCCCGCACAGTGGTAAATTGGCTGACAGGCGCACAATGCAGACACATAACCAAAACCTCACAGGAACATTTTTCCGGGTGCCGCACACATTTCAGTGGAAACAAACAATGACAACAACCACCATTTAATGAAAGCATTTCAACCAGCATGAACATTTTTGTATTAATTTTTCTGACATCACATCTGCTGCCTGTATGCACACTCTATAATACTACACAGACAACCGCTTACTTACGCAAAATAAACACTTGTTAACACTGTGAAATCTTCACAAAAGAGAGCAGCAGAGGAGGCCAGGCATAGCCATATAAGGAAGTCCGGCTCCCTGTGATGTCACAGACAGCCAGTGTTAGAAAAAAATCTCTGAAACCGTGTGGTCACAACCATCCCTAACTTATTTCAGGGCTCACTTCCAAATGTGCAAACCTCATTATCTGAAACTTTAGCATCGTTTAACACATTGACATTTAACATTTATCGGTCAAGAAAGTGGAAAAAGCATAATGGGTCCCCTTTAAAAGTGCTGTATGATAATTAACCTAATATTATATGCGTCTTTTGATGGATTAGTAGAGTTTTGATTAAAAACTACTGTAAAATTCCAAATTAACCTTTGCATTTGCTTTTCTGGGCCTTTTTTTGACTCAAGTGATGAGTGCATCTTCAAACACATGGACTCTGTTTTGTTGGATCTAGATTGTGCTCAGTCATTGACCCAGATGGTTGTCTTCTGCGTGCACTGATGTCCTGTAATGTGCATTCCAACAGACTAAAGCAGCACCTGGCCTCACTTTGTTTGTCACTTCTCCACCTGTCCCACCCTCGGACACTCAATCAGTCAATCGGATGTCAACCTGTTCACTTTGTTAGCCATCTGTAAGTGCTTTCTGTGATTACTCAGACACAGTTTGAGATCACCATATTGCCAGATTGTGTTTGTGTCTTTGCCATTGATATGTTTTGGACCTGAGTCTGTCTGTGTGTGTTATTTGCTTGATGATTCAGTGTTTTCAAATATGGGTTGGATAGTTTAAGGCTTTTACGCAGCATTTGTGCTCATGCCGGGTATTGTTATTTTGCTTAATTGTTGTGTGGGTGGGTGCACTCAGGGGCTAGGGTGGTCGGGGCCAGGTGGGTTGGCTGGCGGGGTTGGTGGTGTGCTTCGGCAATGTCCTGGGGTTTTGCTGGGGTGTCCGATGTTCACACTTTTCTTTTGTTGTTTTGTCTTATGTAAGATTCTGTGATTATATGTGTGGAAAAATCCCTTATTGAATTGGTAGGGGTAGGATTTGATAAGCTTTGCTTCTTCCTGCTCCTTTTCAGACATATGTAGTAATGAGGTGTTATGTGTAAGTATGTATATATATTAATATACGGTAAAGTCTCGTTATATCGATATTCTCGGGAGTCGGAACAAATATCGACATAACCGGACTATCGATATATCCGATCCTGCGCCGAACTGCATTAAAAGTGGGCAATAATGCACTCGACATTGTTCTATACACACGAGAGAAACCACGAACGCCAGCATGTACATATGAAAAACAGTGATTATTGCAGGCGATAAAAAGATATCTGAATACAACACAATTAAATACATGTATTTGTACGCTTGTGTCTTCGTTGGAATAGGTGTGTATGCTATGTCAGTTGGTTCTTCATCCTCATCATCCTCGTCATCCTCGTCATGAAAACACTAAGTCTATTCACTGAATCTTCCCTCTAAATTATACAAATATTTACTCCTTTACTTCAAAAGATTGTTTAATACTTACCTCATATTAATTACCTGTAATCCTCTAATTACCGTCCGTCGGTGGAAAAGCCGAAAAGGTGTTAGTCAAAAATCAAACAATACGCCGTTTACAGATTTCGCTAATGGTGGTATTGAAATCCTTAAGCAAATATTGATTCAGCTTTAAGCTGCTTTTGTATCGATTTAAGCAGACCAAATTGGCTGGCGGGAGATGAAAAGGGCATCGTAGTAACCGGATTATCGTAATAACCGGGTATCGTACTAACCGGAACTAACTATATCATAAAAGACTAGAAATTTGCCGGGAAATGAAAATAGTATCGTAATAAGCAGTACTATCGATATAACCGATATCGATATAAAGAGACTTTACTGTATATACGTATATATAGATAGATAGATATTGTAAGTGTATATGTGAGAAACAATAATGTAACATAGTATGCATGTCTGAAATAAATTAAGAAGAAGAAGAACAGTTACTGATAAAAGTAAAAGTACCAGATGGAGGGGTAGGATTTAATAAGCTTTGCTTCTTCCTACTCCTTTTGGACATGTGGAACTGTGAGCTGACTATGTGATGCTTTCAATTGTAATCTGATGCATGTTCAAATGAAATAAAACCATTACCATTATCACTAAAATGTACGTTCTCTGCAACTGAGTGTGTGCCATGGAGGGTGAGGCCTCTACGGGAATCTATTGGACTGAATCTCAATGTGTACAACTACGACTAACATCCAACATGCCAATAACGTTAACTGCTGAGTAGATTTTCATGCATTGTGCAGGAGTCTGTTTGCTAATATGCATGCTTTCATTGGTTCACCGCTTTGTTTTTGATCCACTCTCTTTGTTTTGCTGTCCAGCCTGTCACTTGTCAGAACTGCAGGTCGGTTACATGCATGAGGAGCTAATGAATGCAATATTTTCCCACTATTTTACTCTTGTCAGCTGTCAGACTGTTGTTTGTGTCGCTGCCAGAAAAAAAAAAAAACAAATAAAATAGGAGCACATGACACCAGTTCTTAAATCTCATGGACTACTTATGCAGCAAATATTGAAAAGTTACGATAAGTCACATAAGCTGTTTTTTTTCTATTTGTAGTGTTTTGCCTTTTGTTTTCAATGCCTTATTAAATGAAATATATTTCTTGCTCTTTGAAGCATACTCGTGTTATCTTGCCTTCTCAGGAATGGTGCTCTTTAAACAAACACATTTTGCCTTGGCTTAGTTTGAAACACTAAGTCAAACAGCATCCTTTTATAAGTCAGTGATGTGGTGAATGTGCCCCGTGGGGCATTGTGAAAAAAATACTGTATGTGATTGTTTGTTTTGTTTTCTTCAGTGTATTCTTCTTATTCTTCCATGCTTTCGGCATACTGTACAGTTGTACTCTAAATTATTCTTCATTGTAAATTATATTTACTTGCAAAGTTTATAAATATGAATAGTTTGTAATATATCAACACAACAAAAACTATTGAAATTAATTGACACTGAAGTGAATTATCAGATATAAGATGTCTATTTGTCAATTGATGACCACATTATTAACGAGTATACAGATAATGCATTTTTGCCAGATCTGACTTATAGTCAGATGGAAAACTGCTTGTAGGACTGAATGTAGTGCTTTTGAAGAAATACAGTCAACGAGGCTGACCTAGTTTATTTCGGTTTTTGCCATGTTTGCATGAATCCGAAACTTAAATATAATGAAAGAATAAAGTGTAATGGATACTGAATACTAAACAATACATATAACAACGTCTCATCAATCCATGGCTTCAGACTTAAAATAATGTATAGATTTAAGCCCTGCCCATTTACGGTTAAACCACACCCACTTATGGTTTGTTCCACTGAGATCTCATCAAGATTCCACAACGCTGGGCTGAATTTTATTTGGGTTGCTGTACTTTGTGCCTTTTCCCACAATAAAGATATTCAAATGTCTCATCTCAAATGGGAATACAAATCTTCCACGGCCATAAACCAGCTGAATTTATAACCAAAATCTAAATATCACAAATCTTTTTGAATTAGTTGAAAGACATGATAATGCAGTTGGATAAATAAAGTCACCTTACTTTTTTACAAGAACAAAGTCACCAGATGTTCTCTTTTTACACGACTTATCTATTGATGAAGCAATATCTCATTTATAGTCGGACGATATTATCGGAAAGTTGTAGTTAATAACATAAAAATCACATCAAAAAGTCAGAAGCTGAAGCAATAAAACCTGCTGTGAGAGTGAAGGATTGATAGCAAACCGCTGTTCTCTCATGCCTCAGGTATCATGTTTCATTTTCTGACCTGTCACCTTAGAAAAGTTAAATACAGCTTTTGACACTTTAATTTTTCATCCATCATTCATGCTTGACAAGGCCAATTAAAAAGCGACTGATACCTGATACGCTACCGTGGAATTGATTTGGCCAAATTTATGTGTAAAATCTGTAACTAAATAAACAGAAAAATGGTTTAGTAATGTTTTAACACTGCTTCTTGCCAGTACATTTTATACTAATGCAAAGCCTGCTTACTTAACTTTTAAATATTGCCGCTTTAGTAAGGTACAGTTCAACAGATGGAATGATACAGCACTCTACAAGAAGCAATGAAGCAATGAAAAATTAAATAATAATAAAAAAAAATCTAACTATAATGATGAAAATGGTAATATTAATGGTGCTAATAATAACAATAATAATGGTAATAATGATAATGATTATAACAATAATAATAATAATAATGCTAATAACAATAATAATATTACAATGATAATAATAACAAGGGAAAACTGTGGCATGAACATGATTATATCTTGCAAAAAGTAGGCATTTATAAGCTTTTGCTTCAGCTTACTCCTTTTGGGCTTGTGATCAGATAGTTGAATACAAATATAAATAATGGAAAGTTATATTTTGATTGATGTAAGAAATGCAATGTAATGTTTCATATATTTGCCCAAATAAACTAAAAAAAAAAAACTGAAGATGTGTTAAATTGTGCCAAATCTTCACTAAGACGTGTCCAAACGTACCCACATTATTGTTGCTATTCAGCCGACACAATTTGGCTACACAATCGAGTCTGAATAGTATGTCCATGCCGATTCCGCAAATGTTTATTAGGCACATTTGGCAGGCCCTCCATTCTTTCTACACCCAATTTGTGGAGGTCATTTCTGATAAACGCTGCTCTGTGGGGGCGAGTATCAGAAAATTGAGTTCAGTCTTAAATGGTGGTAATACCTAGAAAAACCTGGATATTAACCACGTATGATATATGTGGAAAGCACATACTAATTTGTGTTGGCTGTTCTTTACAAAGAGGGCCACATTTGAAATGTAACAGGCTTTTTCCATTTGATAAATGTGACGAGTCAAACTTCATTAAGATTTATATATACTTCCCTTTGGCAACATTATGACCATAGAAGTTTTTCAACATAATGTTCATATTCAATACCATTGGAGAAAAAAAAGGATCTGCCTTCAACACCAAAGGCAAATATGCAGTCCTGCTATGTGGGCAGAAGGGCCGAGCCATTGGGATGATTTCAATCGAGACCCAGACTGGCATCCATCTGGAGAATCTTAGCAAGTCACACTGCCTGCAGTGTGCAAATGGTCTTCAGATCCGTGGAGAATAGTTTAGTCTTGAAAGATAGAATTAGAGATTAGGATGGGGAAGAGAGCGGGAAATCTGTCTGGAGTTTTAAACATTTGTTGGACTTTGTTGGAAAACACCTGGGGCAAGATTCATCTTTTTGAAAGTGTAATTGAGCTCAACTCATCGGAGAAATAGTTTGAAAGAATGGAAATGGCTCGTTCACTAACTTCTCGTCTAACTGCATTTTAGGGGCCTGAATGATATGATGTAAAGATTGTAAATTTTAAACAAAAAGCATCTATGAGGAATGTGTAACCATTGTGCTCCACTAGGGCTTGACCAAATCGAAAAATTACACAACTGAACACAAACCTTCTCTTTGGGCTTTTCCCTTCAGGGGTCGCCACTGCAATTCAACCGCCTCCATCCAACCCTGTCTTCTGCATCTGTCTCTCTCACACCAACTTCACCTCCTACCTGGCAGCTCCAAACGCAGCATCCTTCTACCAATATATTCACTATCTCTCCTCTGGACATGTCCGAACCATCTCAGTCTGGCCTCTCTGACTTTATCGCCAAGGTCTCGAACATGTAATGTCCCTCTGATGTACTCGTTCCTGATCCTATCCATCCTGGTCACTCCCAATGAGAACCTCAGCATCCTCAGCTCTGCTATCTCCAGTTCTGCTTCCCGTCTTTTCCTCAGTGGTACTGTCTCTAGACCAAACAACATGGCTGGTCTCACCAAAGTTTTGTATACCTTTCCTTTCATTTTATCTGAATTTCTTCTATCACACATCACGCCTGACACTTTTCTCCACCCGTTCCATCCTGCCTACATACGCTTCATCACCTCCTTTTCACAATATCCATTGTTCTGAACTGTTGACCCCAGATACTTAAAATTCTCCACCTTCTGTATCTCTTCCCCCAGTAACCTCACTCTTCTACTTGGGTCCCTCTCATTCACACACATCTTTTCTGTCTTCTCTTTTCCAGGGCCAACCTCCGCTCTTCCGGCATCTCCTCTACCTGTTCTCTACTCTCCTACAAATCACAAAGGTATCTGCAAACATCACAGTCTATAGAGATTCAAGTCAAACCTCATCTGCCAGCCTGTTCATCGCCATAGCAAACAAGAAGGGGCTCAGAGCTACTCTCTGATGCAGTCCCAAATCCACCTTGAACTCTTCTGTCACACCTACAGCACATCTTACCACTGTCTTACAGTCCTCATACATGTGCTGCACCACTTGAACATACTTTTGTCACTCCAGACTTCCTCATACAGGGTCAGGCAAAATGATCGGACACATTTGTAGGTTAAATAAAAGGGAAATAAAGTAAAGAAACAAAAAAGTGTTTTATTTTAGAAAAGTACATATAATGCCATTTTGTTTCATTATGTTTTAAAAATTAAATCAGTTCTGGCGGTGCGAGGTCGGTCGGTTGATTTTCGTTTCAATGCAGATCCAGTAGCTCTGAAGTTGGTAACCCATAACAAGATGGTGTTTGGAGCTGGTACGGGATCATGTCTACCAAGATTGAAGTGCAAACAGAACGCTCGTTGTGTTGGCAGTTAGATTCGTATTTTGATAAACGTTTCCACAATGAAAGTCCAATTCATGGCAGCAACTGAAAAAGAAACGAAAAACAATGGCATTATAAAGAAACAAAGAAAAATGGCATATGAAAAAAATGGCATTATATGTACTTTTTGAAAATAAAAATTTGCCTTTTATTTAACCTACAAATGTGTCAGATCATTTTACCTGACCCTGTACAATACCACAATTCCTCCTTAGGCACCCAGACCATCGCACTACCACCACCATATTTTACTGCTGGTATGATGTTCTTTTTCTGAAATGCAGCGTTACTTTTACACCAGATGTGATAGGACACACAACTTCCAAAAAGTTGAACTTTTGTCTTTTAACGTGTCAGATGACATAGTATTTTGCCAAAGGTCTTGGGGATTATCAAGTTGTTTTCTGGCAAAATTGAGACAAGCCTTCATGTTCTTATTGCTCAGCAGTCATCTTGGAACTCTGCCATGCAGGCCGTTTTGTCCAGTGTCTTTCTTACGGTGGAGTCATGAACGCTAACCTTAACTGAGGCAAGTGAGGCCTACAGTTATTTGGATGTTGTGTCCTCTTGGATGAGTAATGGCTGCACTCTTTGGAGTAATTTTGGATGGCCAGCCACTCCTGGGAAGGTTCACTACTGTTTCATGTTTTCGCCATGTGTGGATAATGGCTCTCACTGTGGTTTGGTAACATGGCTGTATACCCTTTTCCACTTGAATTTACCGTAGGTGTGATACATCGCAGGGGGCAAACACTTTTTCACAGGGATTTTTTCTGCATTTTGTGTTGTCATTGGCTAATTACATTGATTATCTGACACATTTAATTGTGACAAACATGAAAAAAGAAATCAGGAAGAGGCAAATACTTTATTACACCACTGTACTTTTACACAATCACACTGGCATCCGTTACACCAACATATCTATGACATTCATATTTTGGCTGACAGTTTGGATTACTCTCCATCATGCAGACTAATTACCGTTCTGCTGGGATTTGGGGTTTTGTTGGTTTATAATGCCGTTTTTTTGTGAATTCTTGATAGTTTACTCGCCTACTCGTGTATTTTCTGTACCTCTTGAAGACAGTAACCGTACTGTACACACACAGTGAACATGCAAACTCACTGCAGAAAGGCCTGAAGCCACATTGAAATCTATAACCTTCCTGCTGTGTGCAATAAGCACTAATCCACTGTGCTGCCCTAGTTTACTTATGTCTCTATTTTGCTCCTTGTCTAGTGTACATTTTTACTATTGCCGTCATTTGGTCTTTTCAGTTTACTCTTTGCACCAATTAAACTTGTCTCTGGATTTCACCAGTTGAGTTCATCACTTTCGGTTCAGTCTTTCTTCTGAGATTTTATTGCCTGCACACATAAATCACATGTCAAATGATTACATTTTTAACCCTCCCTACTAAACACCATTTGAAATGACTGTATTTCCTCCTCCTTCCCATCTCTGTGTTCTGAATAAAGACTTCAAATGTCCTTTTGAGATGACCTTCCTACCTCCCCCGGTTATAGAAGCAGTTTTAGATATTGGGCCACATGGGCAATTACCCCTGGATGGCATTTTCTATCTGTGGGGCACCCACATACTGCTTGCATGGAGTGGATAAAAAAAAACAAGAGATTAACCTCTTACAAATATTTAAACTTGTCGTACAGTGGCGTTTCTAGCTTCAGTGGTGCCCTGTGCGAGAAAGGATTTTGCCATGATGCAATCACGCTAATTCCATTTCAAAACGCCTATGTGGAGATGTTGCAGGGGTCATCCCTCATGACTGAAGGACCTTGTCTGTGAGGTGATAAGGGTTTTTTTTTTTTTTGCAATGCTGAAGCTCACATGCCCGCCTGACAAAAAACTTATGAATTATCATTCTTGGACCGTCCTGTATGTTCACCTGATCTAAATCCAACTGAGAACGTTGGGTGGTTGGAGTTCCTGATTCTTTACCATGCATTTTTAAATGCATTTTAATCTGTCAACGGCATTTCATCCTGGATTGTTTTGTAAACATGGGCCAGTATGCAGCTGGACTAGCCGACAAACTTGCTGAATTCCTACGCTTTTCCAACGTTACTTGGTCGTGTTGAGGAGTCAGAAGGGCAAGCAGTTAGTAACGGTTTATCAGTGTCCTAACTGGGTTTATTTTGTGTAAGTCATGGAGCAAAAGCGCTTGATTGTGTCACATTATAGCATAAAAGAAGCAGGGTTGCTAATACCTTTTCCCACCACAATTTGTTTTTTATGCACTGGTAGTCCCGCGAAATACAAAACACGCTACCGATGCAAAAATACTAAAGCTACTTACCATTGAGAGACGTCCTGAAGTAACCACTTTTCTTGAGAAACTTTCGGATCGGATTCGGGATCCCACTCATATGGCTGGAACACTTTCTGTGACCAACCACAGCAGAGTGGGTGTGCCTGGAGGCGAGTTTTCACGGAAAAACCACAAAATCTAAAGAAATAGAGCTGAATATGTGCAGATTCTGGAAGATTTAGAACGCCTTCTGTGCTTGTGTGTAGCTGCTCTATAGGAGTTTACAACTCAATACAAAAAGGCAGAAATATGAGCAAAATAGGTCCCTTTTAAGATCCAACAGTGCAGTTAATTCTTGCAATTTTTCAACTGGTCTTCAAATTTTGAATTTTTTATAAAGATTGCATCTCAAGTTGATATCTTCGTCAATGTAAACAAGGAAGTGAGAACACGTCTGACACGTTGGAAATAATCTGTCCATCCGTTTTCTTTACCGCTTATCCTCACGAAGGTCGCAGGCATGCTGGAACCTATCCTAGCTGTCTTCGGGCGAAAGGCGGGTTACACCCTGGACAGGTCGCCAGCATGCAGACTCCAAGGTTCAAACCCTCCATCTCCTAACCACTTTGAAACTGTGTGCCCACTTTATAGACTAAAATAGCTTTTTTATTTAAACAAGGCTTTCTCGACAGGTCCACTGCTTGGCGCGTTCAGCCGAACTGAAGTGTCATGGGAATATTTCCTCCATGATTAGGCACTTCACTGGCAAGCATGGAGCTGCTGTTAATCAGGGAAACACAAATCAGGGTGGGCCATATGTCTTATATTACTAAGCAGACACACTAATGAGCTAAAAAAAAAAAAACAAGATCATTTATAAACTGGGTTTTGCACAAAAAAAACAAGTCAGTGAAGAGTTTGGGCCTTCTTACCAAGTGTTTACTAGCGTGTCCGTAACATCCAGCACAGTCAGAAAGTTGTCCTTTCAGTGACTAATGAGCTCATGGGGGTCAGATGAATCTTCTGGTCCATTTCAGCTGTAAATAACACGGTCGATTTAACGTTAGCCTGTTGACCGGTTAGCAGTAGTATTCAACAACAAGCTTGTATAGTCCTTTGTTGGACTTTGTTGTATAAGATGGTCATGCAGCTTTGTAGTACAGTAGCACAGCGGTCAGACCACTGTGACACTTCCATCTTGTCATGATCTTTATTGGACATTATAGCCTACATTTGCATTCATCAGCTTGTTGGCTATTTTTCCAAAGGCTGGGTTATTTTGTGTATGTTAGATATAATAATAATAATAATAATAATAATAATAATAATAATAATAATAATAATAATAATAATAATAATAATAATATAATAAAAATAATAATAATATAATAAAAATAACAATAATATAATAATAATAATAATAATAATAATCTTATTGTTCTTATTCTTATTATTATTTGTATTATTATCGTTATTATTATCATTATTATCATTATTATCGTTATTATTATCATTATTATTATTATTATTAATAATAATAATAATTATTATTATTATTAATAATAATAGTGATAGTTATCATTATTATTTAATAATAATAATGATAATAATTATTATTATTATAATACTATAATAATATAATATTAAAATAATATAATAATAAAAATATTCCTATTCTTATTCTTATTCTTATCATCATTATTATTATTATTATTATCATTATTATTATTAATATAATGATATAATAAAATAATAATATCATAATCATATTATAACATAATATTAAAATAATGTAACAATAATAATATTCTTATTATTATTATTATTATTATTGTTGTTGTTATTATATAATAATAACAAAAACAACTAATATTAATTAAATTAATAATGTTATTATTATTACATATATTATATATATTATTATACATTTAGATACATTTACCTTCCCATAGCTTTTATGATACCCACACTCACATAGCACAACTGGAGTTACACAACATTTACAGATAAGTCATGGAAAAGTACAGAGAGGGGACGATAGTAAGCAGATACGCTATCAGCATAGTTTGGGCCAGTCTCATTTTCCACAAGCTTAAGCGAAAGTTAAGACACAAGCTTAACTTTCACTTTCCAGAGGACCACGTCAACTGCTTTTTGTGCTCTGCCTACTTTTCATTTTTGGCACTGAAGTGCCAACTTGCTGTTGTCAAAAGAAAACAAGGTATCTTGCAGCGATGACACAATGGCATCAACAGCATTGATATAGAAAAAAAAGTGATATCACAAAGTGACTATGACACCAAAATACCAGGAATAGGAAAATATGACACCTGGAACTATCTTTTGCCACTTAAACATAACACTTATCGGCTACAGCAAGCATTTGTACGAATGCATAAAGGCAGAACCAGTAAGACCAAGCAGTCTGCTCCGGCGGCAAAACCAGTAGACTGCTCTAAAACACAAAATCATGTGTCATTATTAAATGAGGAGCCAGAAAAAGACAAGGAAGCAGAGCAAGTGCAAGTGCAAAAGCCTGTTTCATTTGCTAAAGGACATCCCAGTTCTGTCTTCTATGTTGTGCCTGCTTGCGAGCCATCTGCTACTCAGAATCCAGTAGAATGTACCAAAAATCAGCGTGTGATAGAAGACAAACCAACTAATCAAGAGTTAGAAAAAGACAACTGTCTAGAAGAACCCAAGTTGGAGAAAGAGCTGCGTGGTGCAGCTCGGCAGCGGCGACTTCATTCCAAAGCTTTTAATGATTACAATGCCAAGCCGTCGAAGGAAAAAAAAGAATTAGTACAGCGATGGGAGGATAAGCAGGAGCACGAGAGACTTAAGCGGTATCTTCAGTTCTACATGGATGAGCTTAAACGTGAGCAATACGCCAGAGAGATGTCCAAGAGAAGACTGTTAAAACAAATCACAGATGACATTTTACACCAACGGCAACAAAGAACAATGCGGACGCAGGATGTTATGAAGGACGTAGAAACAAACGGCGAGGTGATACAGACTCTATCGACAACGCAACAGCATAAACACCAGTTACGAGTTAACGTTGTAGCAGACAAATCTTTCACAGTTTTTATACAGTGGTAAGAAAGTAGACTCTCGGTAAAAATGGAAGCAAAGGTATTTTTTTTAGCAAACTCAGCATTTTGGTAGGACGGCAAATTCAGGAAAGAAAACAGGATTACAAGAAAGGAGTGAAACATTTACACAAAAGCATGCGTGACAAATGTGTGTGATCAATTGGATCTTTGCCTGGACTGGCAAAATACTGTATAGTCAACAATTCATAAATAATAAACAACCTAGCAAGCTATCTGAACAAAAGGTTGTTTGCTCACTTGTATTTTTCTTCTTTGGCTTATTGTAAAACAAGGACAGTGAACATACCATACATGACAGCATTTTGATTACTCGATTATACTTGATTATAAACAAGTTCCACACTGTATGGAGTCAGCCATGACACGTCTGACACGATAGAATGAAAAAAGTTCTCCCATTATGTGTGGAAGTGGTACGTTTTGGCTGCTTACTTGGTCATTCTCCACTCGACAAAATAAATTGTAGATTCACTAGTTAGCTCAGTAGCATGCTATGCTAGCCCGTAGTCTGCACAATGTGGTGTAAACAAAGAAGGAAATGAAAGGTGACTAGACTATTTTATGTCTACAGGGTTCTGATAATGGAAGAAACATATTCATAAGGTCATAACCAGTTACTATATTCATGCATTTTTCTATCCATTTGCTGATTCTCCGCTTGGGCATCTCTCTGTCGGAGTTTGCATGTTAATTGATGACTCCAAATTGTCCATAGGTATGAATGTGAGTGTGAATGGTTGTTTGTCTATATGTGCCCTGTGATTGGCTGGCCACCAGTCCAGGGTGTATGCCGCCTCTCGCCCAAAAAGTCAGCTGGACAGCATAGACCAGCGTGGAAATAATGCTGGTCAGTGCTGGTCTATGATGGTCCATCAGCACACACCAGCATGGTCCACCAGCTAAACCAGCATAAGTTCCATACTGGTCTATGCTGTTTTTTTTTCAGCAGGGTTCAACATTTTTTTCCAAATATTTATATATTTTTTTTCTCAGGCTGCTTCAGAATATGTAAAGGAATGCAGCATGACTTCCCATAATACAACCGTTTCAGTGTTATTGTGCAGTACACACCAGGCATGGGGAACTCTGTCTGCTATAAAGGCAAAATAACATGTAGGAGCTATTTATTAGTGTGTTCCTAGGTTTCTAATATCTGTTGATTTATTTTTTGTTGTTGTTGTCTTGTTTGGATTACTTGATAATATTTTCTTGTTAGTTATTTATTTGTTTATCTATTATATTTTGGTGGGGTTAGTTAGTAGTTAATTTGTGGGTTTATTTCATCGGATAACACCCTGGGCACTTGCAATATATTTGGGTAGGCAGTGCTCACAGGACCAGCATGCACCAGGGTGGGCCTATGGTTTTTGTACTAGCGCATGAGAAGAAACGGAACAAGATTGTTTGGACAATGACTCTTTTGCCTGCGTAAAACAAAACCCGTGGTGCATCAGTAGCCTTTTGATTATACAGTAAACCTCGGATATATCGGATTCAATTGTTCCCACTGGTTTTGTCCGATATAAGCGAAATCTGTTATATCCGTTATAAAAAAAAAATTCTCAAATCTGTAGAAATGCCTTCTTGTTGCTATTAGGGAGGTTTAGAAACCAAACGATAAACGTAAACGCAAACGATAATGACGTTACATGCTATTGACAAGTCGGCAAGTTCCCATACATTTCAATAGCATGTGACGTCATTATCGTTTGCACTTACGTTTATCGTTTGGTTTTAAACCTCGCTGATAGCAACAAGAAGGCATTTCTACAGATTTGAGATTTTTTTTTTTATTTCGTTGTACATGCTCATGTACATGTCTGTAATTCATACAAAGATGTTATAATCTTCAGCTTTGGCTGTGAACATGGATCAAAGATGCATCAAAGGCCACGATGTGGCCATCCGATATATGCGAAATAGGCGAAATCCGTTATAAAAAATCCGATATATGCAATGAATTTTTATTGGAAATGCATTACAGAAAAATTGGTTCTTTTTTATCTGTCCGTTGTGAGCAAATTTCCGATATATCCGAGTCCGATATATCCGAGGTTTACTGTAGTGTAAGTTACGTTTATTTTTTGAAGGACAAATAGCCACTACATAACATAAACAAGTCGATAGACCACAAATCACAACCTTACTCAATATAGACAAAAATATCATCTGTCATGCCCGTTAACCGCAGAAAGGCATTTATTACTTGTGATATAGTTGGTCAGTTGTACTTGATAACCAGTCCTGGTATGCGTAAGACCAATAATGAATAAACAAAGACCCATTATTTGAGAACTACACAAATGCATACCTAAAACAGCCTCCTCATTGAAGCATCACAGAAGTCATTGCTGCTTTTCAAGTCATACTATCATTGCATTCATTATTGAGGTGCGGTACGGTGCAATCTCACCTGCCTAGGGTGTTATCACACACTAACGGTATTAAACACAGATGAGACGATACAGCGATGTCACCAAGCGCATGGGTGCAAGGGCAGGTTATGTAACTGATATCACATTATGATATCATTCGCTTGCTCTGATTTAAAGGCAAGTGATGTGATTTGCTTCGCGATGTCATCAACAGCCCTCAAGAAAAAAGCAAGTGCTGTCACACGGTGGATGCAACATAAAACAGCACTGATAAAATTGAAAAAATGTTACACTTGTGACATTCATCTTGCAGATGCGGAAACTGATCGCAAACAGTGACCACACACGGAGATGTATGCATCAAGAGGTTCAAAACACAAGGATTCAAAAGGGAGATTACAGGAGCGGTCTTCCGTGGTAAAATCGCAGCAAAATGTTTCTATGGCGGACAAAATGGAGCTGTCAAGAGCGAAAGAGGCAGCAAAAATCAAATTGCTGGCAAAAGCTAGAGAGATGTCAAAAGCAAGTCAGCAATCTGAGACAAAGGAGCTTACCAAAGCAAAGGAGTTGGCAAATGCCAAGCTGGCCAAAGCCAAGGAGCTGGCAAAAGCCAAAGAACAGGAAAAAGCGGAAGAGCTGGCAAAAGCCAAAGAGTTGGCAAGGAAAGAACTGGACAAAGGAAAGGAAAAGGCCAGAACAGAAGAAGCTACTAAAGCAAAGCAGCTGGTTAAAGCAAAAGAGCTGGCGAAGGAGCGGGAGCTGGAGAGACAGAGGGAGCTGGAAAAACTACGGGAAATTTTTACGTTTGTCAGAAACGAGGATGACAGCGCCCTCTTCTACAATGTCTTTGGCAAGGAAACAATGACCAATGAGCGACTCATAGAATACAAAAAAGATTTACAAGCGATAGAGTGCAGACGCAACGAAGCCATCGAAATGGATAAGAAGCAAGAACTGGAGGTATTTTGGAAACAATCAGAGGAGAAAGTTCGCCAGAAACGCCTGAAAAAAAAGGCACTGTGCGATTACAATGCCATGCAAGTAAAGGAGAAACAAAAATTGCAAGAAGCGCAGCAGGAGCAGGCAAAGCAAGAGCTGGTTGAAGCTTTGCAATTTCACGATTTGTACGTGCAGGAGCTCAAAATTGAGGAAGAGAAAAAAGACGAATCGAAGAAGAAGCTGCTGAAACAAATACAGGAGGATATTTCGGACAAAAACAAGCACAAAGCGAAGATTGCACAGACTGCCATGGTGGAGGAAGAAAAAGCGAAATATATGCAACTTGACTTGGAGGAGAAGGAACGGCAGAAAAAAATTCAGCATGAAAGGCGACTTCTCAAGCACCAGTTCCGAGTAGATGTCGCAGTAGACAAATATGCAGGTGTGATGATGAGGCAAGCGACCTCTCCGACTTGGAGGAACAAGGTTCAGTTGTTTAAAGACTGACTTTGACAGCGCAATCCTTATCGTCAAAAATAGCGGACCTATACTTACCTAACGAGACGTCAGAAAAATCTTCAGTGTCTACTCAGCTATGGTAAATATATATGGCTGCAATGCAGTTTTCGTCGAATGCGACAAAAAAACGAAAATGATGGCTTACTAACCGAGGAACTTGGGAAGTTTAAAAGGACTAAAGACTTCCACGGGGAGTTTCACTCCATGCACTTTTCTACCATCAAGGTGTTCAAAGCGTTTTACCACACTAACCTGATAATGCAGCATCATTAGCGACTGGGGCTCAGTAATCCTGCCCAAGTATACTTTGACATGACGATGGAAGATTGAACCAGCAACCTTCATGTTGGGAGACGACCACTTTACCACCTGAACCATACCGGTATTGTATCAGTCTCTTGAAGTGTCTTATTTGACATTACTGTGTCGACACAGACTGATCATTGGTTAAAAAAATGTCTACCTTGCAGGTTAGGTGATATCCAAATGTCCCAAAAGAGTCCACGACTTCCCTTTTCGGAACAGAATTTCCTGTTATGATGTCTCTATAGCATCCACAGTGGTCCCTGAAATGTACTGTAATCACTTTTAATGGCATCTTTGGACAATCCACTGAATTATCTCAACAAATCCAGAATCTAAACATAATGGCTGCCTCCAGATCAGTTTGGAAACTCACTACAAATACCCAGCATAACCATCCTCATACCACTACCAGGAAAAACACCTCAGATCATATTTATGCATTCAGAGATTTTGTATTTAGTGAGGTGATATTTCATAAATGTAAGACTTTCTAATAATGTATAATCTGTGCATTCACATTTCTCACATTTCTCTGCAAAAGTTATTTTGTCATACTTTTAGTATATTGCTACACACTGTGTGTGTAATACACGGTGCAAAATTAATTTGTCACATTTGTACATATATGGCAATATGTACAGTGTACATAGTATATTTTGTTAACATTTTTACCTTATTTGAGTGTTTATTCCACATGGCATGACTTTGCCTTGTTTATATGTGACAATTAAAATTCTCCAGAGATGATCAGTAAGGTTTTTTTTTTATGATTTGTATGATATATTATTAGGATTGAATTTGAACACTAATGTTTTCTCATATTAAATCTGGTTAGCATTTACTGTATAAATGTAATTGAAAGAATATTAGTGTCAAGTGAAGTCGGGTTTAAATACACCCCAGTTTACATATTTATATTTTTTTCATACACTGTTATGTGCATAGCAACATGGCAAAATGATGTGCCTAAACAAAGCACTGTACCCGTGAATACATCATTTATAATATTTCTGAATGTAGAACTATAATCATTCTCTATAAAATGCATTTTTATGCATTAAAAATATTTTTGGGTGTCTGGAACAGCTTGATAGGATATACATTATTTCTAATGATGTGGATAATTATCAGCCCAATATCAGCATGAAAATGTGATATCGGTTGATATCGGTATCTGATTTTTTCCCGGTCATGAAAACCGATATTTAAAAAATGATGTATACTACACATATGTGTTCATTCCACCACAGGAGATTTGTTATGTTACACAGCGATATCGGCTGATATCGATAGTTGAACAATATCGGCATAGGTTATCAGCAAAAAAGCCTATATCGGATTCCCTAATTATTTCCGTTACAAAAAAATCACCTCTGTTTTTGTACATTTTGGTTTTCTTCTTACCTTCTGGAACAAATTAATAACAAAAAACGGTTCTCTTATACAGAAAATGTAATGGCGTTGTTGTTGTTACTCATCTGCATAACCATGATCTTGCTATTTTTCATGGTTATCTTGATAACCAAAACCAAATTTTCTCTGGGATATTTGTGCAAAATGGAACATTTGGGCTAAACTTGACTGGGTCATATATTTCTATCTTCTAATTTCTAATTTATTTCACCACATCTTGACTGGTTTTGGCTGAAGGAAATATTTCCTATATTGCGATGCTGCCACCACCGTGCAGCAGTTGCACTAAAAGTTTTGTTTTGAGACATTTTTGTGTGTGTGTGTGTGTCCTTGTGTTTTGGCAGCAGTTTCTTTGCGATTCGCCTGAATATACCGTATTTACTTCACTGTTGTTGCACAGAGCTTGCTGGGTTGCTATTGTTTGTATTTCTGTTTTGAGGATGCAGCTTTTTTGGTGCACAACCGTCCATTGTAAGTGTTATTGGCTGTATTCCAACATGATAGATAGATAGATAGATAGATAGATAGATAGATAGATAGATAGATAGATAGATAGATAGATAGACTCCCTTTATTGTCATTGCACAAAAACACAGTAGTGAAATTGCCAACGAAATGTCGTTGCCTGGCTCCCATATAATAACAGACACAAAAGAAGATAAGTAATAATAAATAATAATTATAATAATAATAATGTGGAGAATAAATAGATAGAATAGACACCAAATATGAACAACATAATGTAAAGTGCAGCGTGAACAGTAAATTGCCCAAATAATTTAAATAATTTTAATAAATAATAATAATGTAAGTAAAGGTAGAGGGGCTTATTTGGCATTCAGCAGTCTGATGGCCAGGGGGAAGTAGCTGTCTCTGAACCTGGTCGTCCAAATTAGTGTTCTTATTTATACCTGATGTCCAGAGTGGGCTACATTACTGCAAAGTTTATTAAGACTCTAAATTGCTCTCGCTAGCCAGAGGGACTCCCTGCCATTATTTGTAAAAGTCAGCTTTGACTTTGTTTGATGCAAACTGTGTTCTAGTCTAGTCGGCACACAAAGATGAAGTAATATACTATAGGACGATATTCTAAAAAATAGAAACACTTGTTAAGCAGAAGTCACAAAGATAATTTTTTTTCCATGTACACAAAAGGCCTATATACCTCAAATATATGTCTAATTTAATGTTAGTGAGAATTTATAGTTCATAATTCAGTCACCTCACAGGTGTGCCATATGAAGATGCCGATTAGACAGCACAGGTGTGTCCTTGGTTGGCTACAATAAAAGGCCTCCAAAAAAATGTGCAGTTGAACCGTACCTGTATGTAAACCACATAAAGAAAGATCGGTGGTTAGCGCGCAGACCTCACAACTAGGAGACCAGGGTTCAATTCCACTCTCTGCCATCTCTGTGTGGAGTTTGCATGTTCTCCCCGTGCATGCGTGGGTTTTCTCCGGGTACTCCGGTTTCCTCCCACATTCCAAAAAAAAAACATGCTAGGTTAATTGGCGACTCCAAATTATCCATAGGTATGAATGTGAGTGTGAATGGTTGTTTGTCTATATGGCCACCAGTCCAGGGTGTACCCCGCCTCTTGCCCAAAGACAGCTGGGATAGGCTCCAGCACCCACGCGACCCTCGTGAGGAAAAAGCGGTAGAAAATGAATGAATGAATGAACTCTAATACACACAACTGGCCTATCAATTATACTCCATTATATTAACAATTCTATTGGTAAATTGTTATTTTCATGTAAAACAAGCATTATTTTGTGGCATAGTTTTAAAGGACTATTTTTTTTAAATAATTACCTATTTGCCAGGGGCCCTTGGATTTGTCTAAAACCACTGACCATAAATAAATTCAAAAATGTGCACTTAGTCCATGTGATTGATATCAGAATCGGCAGCATAAAGCCCTGATCGGAGCCTCCCTAATTGCAATAATTTCTGTGTCTAACCACATGCTAATGCTTTTATAAGCAGTAAAACCAGCATGCAGTCATCTTGCACATGTTGTTTACTGGTTGCATATTTATAAATAGAAACCAATTATTGAGTCTTAAAACTAGCTAATCAAATGAGCCACTTTTATCTTACACTAATTTAAAAAAAAATGTTAGAAAGATCTCATTGCTGCAGATTCATTTGTTTCATTTTTGAGTCTTGACTGTCGTAGTGTGTTTTACGTAAGAGTTCTTTAAATATTGAGGATGTCATTTCTGATACGTTTCACAGTGTGTGTATTTCACCCTCACAGATAATCCAACATTTTTTTTTTTTTTTGCGCAGTTACTCTCATGTAGACAAAATTGAGTGAGTGGTGGAATGGCTGGAGAGGAAACATCAATAATTCACATCGCTGAAATGTGAAAAGTTGGTGCCATGGCCTGCAACACACAAGAGAGTAGATTTAGCTCCTGGCTATTTTGAGGAACTTTGGAAAGCAAGTGAATAAATACTCACTGATAGTGAGAGATAGATGTCTAACTTACTCTTCATATTCGGTCTGAATGACAGTATCTATGTATGTTCTGTTGGATGACAACGCTTTAACAAAAATATTAAAGTATTGTTTTGTATTTACTGAGGTGGAAGCAAGTCAGTGTTTCAAGTCTCAATTAAAAACATGCAAGTTCAAGTCAAGTCAAAAAACAGCCTGCGTGGCAGAGTTCCAAGATGGAAACCACTACTGAACAGGAAGAACATCTTGACGATCCCAAGACCTTTGGTCTGCTGAGACAAAAGTAATACGTTTTGGAAGGAGTGTGTCTCATTACATCTGCCATAAAAGTAAAACCCCATTTCAGAAAAAAACATCATTTGTGTTTGTTTCTTTGGGCTTTATACCAACAGTAAAATATGGTGGTGGTAGTGTGATGGTCTGGGGCTGTTCTGCTGCTTCAGGACCTGGAAGACACCCAATGACACCCTTCGAACTCCAAGATTGGGCACCTGACAGGGGATGCGTCGCAGGCCATGCACTCATGCATTCAAACACACACATATATATGCATTGCACTCACACCTCCCGTGTACTGACTGACTTTGAGTATCTTCAAGGTAGAAAAGCGCTAAGTAAAGAAAAGTCTATTCCTTGGCAAAGAATCTGTCTAAACCAGGGGTCTCAAACTCAATTTACTTGGGGGCCACTGGAGCTAGGGTCTGGGTGAGACTGGGCCGCATCAGGTTTTCCCCAAAAAAAAAAAAAATGCATTTATTAAAAACAAAAAATTTTAAAAAACTTCGCTTTGGTTCCAATTTTCTACAAGAAAAGCTCTGATAAAACATTCCACTGTTCTCAAATATCTTACTTTTTATTTTTCTACACAAAATAAGATGAAAAATAAATAAACAAATCAAGAATAAAGAGAATCAATCAATCAGTAATAAATAAATAAATATAATAATAATAATAAAACGGCAAATAATAAAAACTTAAGAAACCACATATAGTTGGTGGGTAGACAAATTATTTTTTTCAGATTAAAATGAACAAAGCATTATTAGAGCCCTGTAGACATGACAAAACACGACTATAGTCACATTTATACTTTTTTTTTAATTACAACATATTGTGCAACTGCAGGGTCTTGAGACACATGCTAACTCGCAAACTAGAGAGCTAGCGACCTAAATGGTAGCCTTCAAGTTATTTCCTTTAAACTTAAATAGCCAAAAACTTACCACTTCCACACGGATAAGGAGGATAACTTAACAGTTATTTAACCTTTAACATGAACATTAATCAAACGTAATAATTTTTTCTGGGTACATGATACCATACAACATCCATATCAAACTTGCGCGGGCCGCACTAACATTAAACTTTCATATCAAGGCGGGGGCCTCAAACTCGTGTCCTGTGGGCCACATTTGGCCCGCAGGCCGTATGTTTGAGACCCCTGGTCTAAACAATGACGAAACTGAAATAAATGGTAATTTACAGCTATACAGATCGTTCTTTTAATGATAAGGGGGGTAAAAATTTTGATTGTTATTTAACATGGCTTTTAAGACCCTAAGGGCTGTGACTAGCTTTTGCAGGTAAAAACCAGAGGTGTGGCTACAGAAATTTAAAAGGCACTTGGAAAATATATTGGCCATTACAGTAAATGTTCTACTGAGTAAAGATTGATTTGGTAAATTTCCACTCCTTCTGGTTAAAAGTTAAAATCGTTCTATTCTTATTGCAAATGTGTTTATGTGAAAAAGTTAATATTGGGAGAAACAGGTTTCAAGAGAGGAGGATATTGATTCTAGCCGGACATTTTAATTTTACTTGCAAGTTTAATCACTTGTCCGTTTCTTTATCGTTTCTCACTGCCTTTTTACAGACACACATTTATTGTTTTGCATGAGACACAATAAGCTTTTAACTTCAACCATCTAAACCGATTCACATCAGAATGAGACACACTTGTTAGACTGGTGCATCACCACTTTGCAAAATGTGATTTGGCAAATGAATGCAGCCAATGCTAACTTTTATAGAGTCTTTATTGTTAACATAAAAATGTGGTTAGTTAAGATAGAGGGGAAAAAAAGAGAGACCAAAAAGGAAGTTAAGCCAAAGCGAGGTTATTTGGGCAACTTTAATATTTCAAGCACAGTCTGCCATCCCTTTCTCAGTTATACAGGAAGTCACAAAAGGTTGCATTAAAATTGCATTTGGATGCGCACCAACATTTAATTGATTTCATGGAAATCTGTTTCCGTACGCTCAAAGTAACTAAATGGGCAAGAGAAACAATAGCTCTCCCCTCACATTCACAACACTTACAGTATGTCAACTGCTGAGGCAACTGCAGCATTGGCAGGAAACACACACACACACACACACACCACCTGCAGCATATCCCACTATGTCAATGCATCTCCATCAAAAGAGCTCTTTCTACACTCTCGTCCTCCTGCAAACACCTTGGCAATATGGAATTAACAAGATGTCAGTCTCCCTCCTTTCTCACTGACTACCCCTCATCTTGCAACCCCCTTAATTTTCATGAGATTAGTACCACCTAGTGGTGTAAGTGAGAGTGTATCATAGTCACTGTGATGACATTGCATGGATTATTTATATTTATTTATGTCATAAATGCAAAAACAATTAGAAAAGGTCACTGATGAAAGTATATATTTCGAATCAAAATGGAAGCGTCACTGTTCCTACCTACTGATGATGCAGCATCAGGAGCACCTGGGGTTTTAGTCACATAGTCACAGGACATAAGAGGATTGAACCAGCCACTTTCAGAATGGTAAATGACCACTTTACTATCTTAGGTTAGAAGCACTGAAGGAAACTTAAAGGAACTTGAAGGAACTTAAACCCCTCAAATATGATCTTCAGCATGGCAGGTTGGATGTTTTTGTTCGTTTTCACATTGTTTCCTTTTTAGCTTCCTTAGTTTGGTTGTCTGCTTTCTGCTTGGCATGATGTGCAGGTGCTTTAGTACCTGTTTGTCATTACCAGTCAGCACTACTATTAAGGTAGAGCTGCATTCAGCACAAAGTGCAAACACAACACTTCACAGATTTAATATTTAAAATCCAAAGGAAAAACTTGGAATTAGTTCAACATCACGGACATACAGTGCCATTTCGTGCTAATAATTTTGTAACCTCAATGTATCACAATCATATTATTGTATACATACCATATGTAGGGTGTGGAGTTCGGTTTGGTGGAGGTGTATCTGCATAATTCATCAACATTGATGGTGGGTTTATGAAATGTGGTGAAGCAGAAGCAGATAAATGATGAAAAAAAAGGGGCCCCAAGCTAGACCCTTGGGGAACGCCTGATACGACTGGAAACGGGTGGAGTTTGAAAAAAACGGAGTACATTTGTCTTCCCAAGACAAGTCAAACTGTCAATGACAATACACAGCAATAGTGTGTCAAAATCCGCACTCGAGGGGGATGAGAATGGAAAGTAATCCAGAATAATTTCAGTAACTTTAACTGAGGCTCTTTCAATGCTACGGATTGGTCGAAAACCACATGGAAGCTTTTCATACAGGTTGTTTTTTACATAAGACAGCGAGTAGAGTTGCATACTATTAAAATCACTCGGTTGTGTATAGTTGCAAGCACAATACTGTTTATATCTGTTGATTCTCAATCATCCATGTCATGGCAATTTGAGGTTGACTCAAGGTAACTGGATTCTTTTTAACTTTTGTCTAAAAGACTTCATTGGTTCGAAGATTCATGCGTGGAGTCACCCCAATAATGTCTCTGGGAGGTGTATCCTCTGGGCGTAGTAACCATTTGCCTCGATTCAATCCCTGGTCTATACTGTATCTCCTGTTCATATTCCGACTCCTGATTTATTTTTACATTTTGCACTCTTGGTCATTTGTTTGTTTATTTCCTTGGGGTTTTATGATATCCAAAGTCCGTAGTATCACAAGCCTGTAATCCTTAGGTGTTTCAGCAGCATTTTCAGATGTTTAATCAGATAACAATAATACAAATCAAGCATATTATCTGTTATCTGACACGTGAAAATTGTCAGTGTTATCCCGGAGTCCCTGTACAACAACTATACGAAGCGTTCCGATGTGTGCCTGCCAGAACCAGAATGAACAGAGCTTTGTTGAAAGCTCATTTACAGTCTGCTCTGGCATGTGTCTCGCTTTAGGGAGGCAGACTAATTCTGTCTGAAAATGATTGTGAGCAAACTGAAAGTGCTATTGCTCCCCAATCGGGTATGGTAGGGATTTTGCGGGGTGGGGTGGGGGTCACAGCAGAGTCCAGCTTTCCAAAAATAATGTCAAGTCATACTCTGTCTGGAACAGTCTAAGCAGATGCAAACACACAAGACAATAAAGTGTGGTTAGTAGATTAACTGAAGCCCTGTGCCTCACACAAGCAGTGGTTTTACCAATGTCCAACATGTTAATTGTGATGGTGACAGTTTGGAAAATTGCTTCAGAATCTGAACAATTAGGAGATTAACCTGCTTTTCAGAAGAAATTATACCTGCATAAATTCTAGCAGTACAATTGCAAATATAAATACATCCATGTATATTCAATTTGGTGATCAAGTGGGTTGTTTTTGTGTTACTTTTGATGCCATTTCCCCCCGATCAACCACAGTAACAATCTTCCCATCATTGCCTCAATCCACTTTATTCGGTCATCACATCCCATTGGGGGTCATGCTTAGATAAGAACATGTCCAGAGGCTTGTAGGTTACTAGTTTCTGCTCATCCTGAATCCACCAGAAGCTCCTCGCATGTTCTCTATTAAGGATGACTGATGGATGCAATGACTGTGATCTATCCACAAATAATCATCTCATAGCAATGTATGAGTGGGTCATGTTTCATTTAAATGGGGAGTGTGTGGATACGACAGGAAGATATAGCATTATGGATTGTATTTTAAAGATGTACCTTAGTGGCCGTGTACACTGGAAACGCCATTTCAATAAGTGATACAACATTTGATCCCTTGTTTATAGCGGTTAATTGGTTCCAGAGCCGACCACGATAAATTAATTTCAGTGTTCATAGAGCATAGAAAACCTTTTATGACTTTTTAAATACATTTTTTAACATTATTAGAGTCCTGTAGAAATGACGTAAAACAACCCCATAGTCACCATTACAGTCTTATTATTCATTATTTGCAACACATTGTGCAACTCTTATGCTGCTGAAACTTGAGACGACTGCTAGCTAGAAAGCTAACAACCTAAGCAGTTAGCATCGAATTTATTTATTAGAAACTTAAAAAGCCAAATACTTACCACTTCCACACGTGATGGGAGGATAACTTTTCACTCTCATGTCAAACATGCCATGGCTGACTTCATGCAATGTTAAGGTAATGTAATGTAAGGTAATGTCTCAATGTTTTGAGTCTTTACTGCGTACCACCTGTATTTCAATATGGTGTGAGTAAAAATAGACCATTGGTCACTAAACAGTGATTTCATATTAATATTTTTTTTTAAGAACTACACATAATTAGGCAGCAATGACAAAATATCTGGGGGCTACAATTGTCCGGTGTCTGGTTTTATTGATTGAATGACATAGTGCATGTTAACCAGGTACCTCTGTTATATGATAGGTCACTTATGATTGTTTTATATGTAAAACATCTAGAGTAAGTAATGGTTTTCTTGAGGATTATGCCTAAAATGTGAATATCCATCTTGTCATTTGAGTATCAACCTACACTCAATTAGCCCAACAGCATTCTTAATTTTGCTCAATTACCTTCACCCCACGATGGGCCTTATAATTGGCTACCTGGGCTACCCGGAACTGACAGCTCAATGGGGCGTAAAGGGCCGCACCGAGACAACATAAGCTTAACGACTGCACGCCACCGATGTCAGCACTACTGCGTATGGTGCGATCTATTTTTGGATATATTTTACAGTGGTAACTCAGTTTTTGGTCGTCATCCATTCCACAGGAAAACCGAATCATAGGAAAAGCCATGATTGATCATGGTTGACAGCTGTTTTAAAAAGGAGAATTGTACATTTTGACGTATTCCAAGATCACTTCAAACTATAGACTTAAGTCTTTGTATATTAAATACAACATATAAATATAAACGGGCTGAATGGTGGATGAGTGGCTAGCATGTTGGCCACACAGTCAAGATTGAATTGAGGTTTGATTCTCCATTGACTCTGTATGGAATTTCCATGTTGTCCCTGTGCGTGTGTGGGTTTTCTTTGGGTCCACATTCCAATTCATATTCAGGACTGCTCATTTGTTAATATGTGCCCTGCGATTGTATGGTGACCAGTCCGGGTCTCACCCAAAACCAGATGAGCATAAAACCAGCATAAGAATCAGCGGTGTGGAAAATGATGATAATTAAATGGAGCAATATTGCCCTCTTTCGGCGTTACGTGGTATTGCGGGTAGTGTAAATCCTTTTTATTGTCACCAATAAGGTTCCATTCATTGCACACCAGTTGGCATTAGCTTGTTTGCTATAAATGACTGGAGTGCTAATGTACGTGGCTAATAATTGTGTATTTCTACCAGTGTAATTGTAGTACTTTCAATTAAATCGTGTTTTTTAAATTTAAGCCTTAGTAATGGAGTTTTTCAATATGTGTCTTTGATATTTTTGTTAGAAAAACAAACGCACACTGGAATGAAACGGAACTGTAATAACCCTTACCAACCACGAGAGGGAGGGCTCGTGTCGGTGATTATGATCATGTGTTTCTTTTACCTTGATAACGGCTCCCGACGTCGTTGTTCTTTCTTAAATGACAGTTATTATTAAATAACTTCAACAAATGTGCCCATGTAAGCCTATCGCGGATTTAGAAGTGGTTATATGGTATGGTATTAGTCCAAATTAAAGGAGGTAAGTAAGTTCTCACCGCTCAATGTCTCCGTGGCATATACACGTAAAACCTTTGGAAGAGCATCATCAGCTCTTTTAAGTGTGTCCTGTCACTCTGCAACTCTTCTTTGCAGGAGATGGGGGGAGACGGCGGTGCATTTTAACGAAAACAGCACCTCTGCCGCAGCCACGGAACCAAGCATGACGCAAGAATGACGTCTGATCCGAACCGAGGAATTCACTCTGGATCGATGTGCAACCTCATGGGATAGAATACCGTACACGAACTTCAGGTAAATATACATATATATACGTATATATAAAGAAGACATTTTCAGTTAAAATGTATGGATATTTGAATTCAATGAAGCATTGGAAGGGTTCGGTTATGTCGGATCACCTGTTGCCTGGCAGGCGCTCCGGCTGAAACCACACAACGGAGACAGTTAAAAAAATAATAATAAAAAGCAAAACTTTTAAAATTTCCCCTCATATATTTAATATTGCAATCAATTTTGCTTTAGATTAGGGATTCAATTACATGTACATTAATATTCAATTCATAATTTCAAATCAAAAGTGCCCAATATAATTCAAAATTATTGAACTAAAGCGATAAGTTTCAGTGAAAACAGGCGTGCCTAATGTGCATGCATGCATGCATCACTACATCATTACCAGCTTCCACCGCAACATGCGAGGCGAGCCGCACCACGCAGCTCCGACACCAAGTGAGTCATGTTTCCAACACGAAAGTTTCTTTCAACACCGACTACCAACGGATTTTCCAGTCCCTTGAAAGGAGACTGGCTGCTCCCTGTCGCGATGGCTAATTCCTTAGGAACCGGTGGATCCAGTTTGATCCATCCCTCTTGCCTCTTTCCTTCTTACAAGCCCGTCAACTCTTGCTTTTCCGGCGTTCTTTGGGTCGAGTCAGGTCTGCGTATAGAACTTTCCCGGACAGATATTATATTTTTAATTGGCACAGAAGAAGACGTTGATGCAGCGTGTGCCACCTGTGAGATGCTGCTGATTCAAATATGCAGAACTTTCCTGCATTATTCAGAAATCACTAGAACAAAATAAGTGATTTTGGATTTTAAAGTCAGTGTGGGAGACGACCGAACATCCCTTCCCTTAGTCCTTGACTGAAATTACCAGCTAATCTTGCCCAGGAGAGACACTTAAAGGTAATTATATCAACCTGATTTTCATTCTTTCAGCTCTTATAACTCTTATAACTCCATATTCTTCCCAGTAAACTGTAGCCATTGTGGTCTAATTTCCATATTAAAACTCAAAATATACTTGTAAATAAATTATATATATATATATAAATACACCATAAAGTGAAATGTTTTCTATACGCACAGTGGAGGTTTTAATATACAGTATTTTTAAATTCACATAACAACTTTATTATTGTGCAGCAGAAATTGCTAAAATTGAGATTTCTTACATGTATTATATAAGAGAGTCTCTGTTACTATGCAACCAGTTGTTTGGCTGCATTACTGATTGTTTCACCACGTGTTTATTCATAAAATATATAATGTGAAGTTACATATTACAGCACATGATCAGCTCCGTCCAAAACAAGAAATAACGTATGATTCATCCATTATAGGTAAACGAGCGCCTCATCAATGACCTATTATCGATCATATTATTCACACATGCAAAAAAGAGCTGTTAAAAACAAGAAATATCGACTCAAAATTATACTTCGGCACCCCTGTGTATTGCACCCACACTTTTAAATCAGTCCATGACTACCACATGGCCGCTAAATTAAAAGGAAAATATGTAACATATTAAACGTGTATGTGCAAAAAGTTGAAAGTAAAGTAAGTGTGATTGTCTTTCCTTCAGCTGCTGGATCTTTTCACGGGAAATGGAGGCGCCCAATGTCTACTCTGCTAGTAAGTGCTTTTATTGTTTTATCTATACATTCAGTGCCAAGCAAAATCCATTGCAAGGACACGAGAGAAGTTATAAAAGACAAAGAATCATTTTGGTGATGCTGGCCATCTTCCAGTTTAGTCAAATTTCAAGACAAATTTTTCTATTAGAAATAATGGAACTAGACCAGCGATGATTGCTGTAAGACTACAAGGGAAGCTACCCCACATTTCATTGACTAAATATGCATTAGGATAGCTTCATTTTTTGTTCAGAATAAGCTACTTTTCACAGGGAACTGAAGTGAGTTCCGTGCCATTCATCCCCGCAGTGCGATGGCGCTTTAACACAGTGGCTGTATTCGAAACCGCATACTTACCTGCTACTCATACTAACTATTTGAGTATGTAGTATGTCTACACTGTCAGAATGCGATTTTTGAGTATGCAAGAAGTTTCCAGATGCATACTGCATTTGTCAGAAATGTTGATTATGTATCATCAGCTTACTACTCACTCCCAAATTACCCATGATGCAACGTCGGCTGAACACTAAGCAGCAGGATGGACGAAACGGCGGTGTCAGGCAGGATTTATTGCAAGTTGGTTCGCTTTTCAAAGTAAAAAGCAGTGATTTATCACTACAGTTTTTTGTATGAGAAAAGTAAGGAGGTGTTTTATTTTGTGAAAATAACCGAAAGTGCGTTGCTCACTTCAGCTAGCTTAAATTTTGTGGAATTCATCCGAATGAAATTGTAAATGGTTGGTATTTGGATAAATAAATGGCACACTCAGGATCTAAACGGCCACTTTAATAAAGTGATGTATTTAAAGAGTTTAGAGCTAAAGTGATTTGGGCTCGGGTAGGAGCGCAATGCATTGTGGGTTATCATGTAGTACGCTGTAGTGTAAACGCTTTGCATACTTGCTTGATGGATTGGGTATGCAATATGGAGTGTGGATAGTATGGGCATGGAAGTATGTAGTAGAAAGTATGCGGTTTCGAACACAGCCCCCCAGACACTGAGCGTCTACTGACTTGGAAGGGAGGCTTAGAGTGGGTTGTTCCACGACACAAAACTAAACTGGATGGTCATTGTATAAATGCTGGGCTCTGTCCCACCTATCGGACAGCCAATGTCTCTGGGGGTCAGTGGGGCAGTGGGCTGGCCCGGACGCTTGGCTTTTGCATGATGATTGGATGATCTGTCTGGGTCGGAATCCCTTTTAGATTGACAGTGAAATGACTGAATCAGCGGTATAAACCTCCACCAGAGCATTTTTCAATTTTTTTCATTGCAGTGTTCTAAACCACATAAACTCGTGCCTGGGGGGCCTACCTCGCAATACGATTTCATCCAGCCCACGGAACTGTTTAGAAAATAGCATTGAGTTGACCCCGCTCCCGGACGTTATCAAACAAAGTATAAGTCAATGATTCCTCCAGTATAAACTATTCTGGAATCTAGATTTGAATAAATATCATACATGGCACAAAATTCACAACCATTCTTAATGGTACCAGAATCAGACCAACAGTCCAAATTATTTAACTGTACATGACTAAAACAGCAACATTTTATCTACTAAAACCCGTCTGTAGAAAACAACATGTGAAAAAGGCATAGGATAGTCCAAAGCGATCACTTTAACTACAGCAAAGCATGATGGGAAATGGACAATCGCCCCATTCCACAGCTACAAATGCTTCTGGGTTACATACACTATCTCACAGATTGCAATGTAGCTGCAGCTTTTGCCCAGACATCGAGAGAATGACAAAGAGGTAGTCGAGCAACAATTAACTTTATTGAAACAAACAACTATGCCAAAACAACTAAAGTCGACAACAACCATCCACAGACTCCATCAGAAAGTAGAAATGATTAGACACAAAAAAGCCCATTTCCCCCACTCCGATGTAAAATGCCTATGTGGGTGGGGGGTAATGTCCAGGTTGCCCCGCAATGTAAAGTAGGCTTTGAGTTTTGGCCTCCTTTGCGATTGAGTTGGACACCCCTGTTCTAACTTGATCTGGGGACTCTAGCGATCCCCAGTGACTTTGTCTTCATTAAGAACAACTAGCGTTGCGTTTGGCATCTCTCGTCACTTTGTGATTTCTTTCCTCACAGCAGATACTCGAATTTACATATACTACATACATACATAGTATATACAGAGTCTTGGCATATAATAAGACTACATTTGTAAAAGGTGATCTAAAAGAATCATCTTCAAGGTCGCACTTCACAGTAACATTCTTAACTTGCATCCTAGTGTATAAATAACTATACTAGTGTAGTAACCCCTCGTTCATCGGTAAATTGCTTCCAAATTTCCACCAAGTAGGATTCTTTATTTATCAATGTAATACTTTCATCCTTAGAGCATAGAAATCCTGTGTACAGCCTTCCAATTTAACATGATTAGAGCCCTTTAGACATTAATTAACAACCCTATAGTCCAATTGACACTCATATTATCCGATATAGTAGACATAACAAGAGAAAACTTCAAAACTGAAGGAAAAGAGGACCACACAACTCATGCTGAGTTAAAAACCAGAAAATAAAAGTGGGTATTAAGATGAGACTTAAACATTCAACTGCAGAGGCCATTTTAAATGAGTGGGGAGGGTGTTCCACAGTTTTGGGCCCACTACAAAAAAGGCCCGGTCTCTCCTGCTCATAAGTCTCGTCTTAGGCCCACTAGTTGGAGGTGGCCTTCGGACCTCAATGAGTGCGCTGGAGTGTAAATTTGGATGAGGTCCGTTGCTCAGCTCAAGAAGGTCTGTCTCCTCCAACCTTTCTTCTCCCTTATCTAGTCTTTGTGAAACTTTGATCAACACGGGTCCTTGCATGTTTTTGGAATGTGGGAGGAAACCGGAGTACCCGGAGAAAACCCACGCATGCTGTGGGGTCCGCGCGCTAACCACTTGTCCGCCGTGCAGCCCTCTAGGTAATCATATTAATATAAAAACAGTCTAGAACAGGGGTCAGCAACCTGCGGCTCCAGAGCCGCATGTGGCTCTTCAGCCTCTTTATTGTGGCTCCCTTTGCGATGCTTGAATATTTTTAACACCCGAGTGGGGAAAATGCACGTCTTTTGTAATGAGTTTTAAAAAATCCAACTTTGTCTGAGACCATGAATGCATCCTGAGTGAGTTCTGACTGCTATCCAGTTCAGTACATGAAGGAAAACAAGTAATACTTACCTACAAATCTAAAAAATAAATTCGAGATAATTTAAAAACAGCGGCATGGGAACTTGTTTTTACGTTTACAGTAGTTTACACATACATTTATGTAAGTTTATCTCCAAAACTAGCAAGAGTACTCCAACTCGTCTTTTCTTATCTGAACTACTTTGATACCCCCAAATTCCCTCCAATGTTGTTTTAAACATACTATATGTTTTGCGGCTCCAGGCTATTTTTCTTCAGTGGGCATTGGGTAAAATGGCTCTTTTCATAGTAAAGGTTGCCGACCCCTGGTCTAGAATATATAACATTTATCTGTACTAATAGATATTGACATTATGAGATATCTGTCCTACTGAAAGCCTTTCCTACAAAAACTTTGTCTTGGTAGAGAATTCTGAAAGTTGGTCATTAACAAACCTGATTGTTCTGATACATACATTTTACATTACAGAGCCTTTTCCTTCCCTTGAACTGGATACAAACATAAAGGCATTCAGGAAGTACATGTATACTATATTACACATGATCCATATTATACTTACTATTGCTGCGTATACATACACTGTATAGCATACCCATGTTATCTCTATCATTAGATGTTAACTTGAGACTACTATATCCTTTCACATGTCACAACATAAAAGTGTTCATAACTTGTTAAAAATGTTGCAAAGATAAAAATGATATGATAAAAAAACAGGACTTTACAACGATTTGATTTGTTTAGGGCTGGTGGCTGTAGAACATGCATGGTTTTTGAGGGGGCCTACGTCCAAAAGAATGCTGGTGTTATTACGCAGGATCACCTCTGTCTTGTCCTAATTGAGCATTCAGACCTTGACCTTGACGTCATTAAAGGACTCAACAAGGGGTGTCGGGATTTGTGAGCGGTACGTGTATCTGCATAAAAGTGACAGGGGCTGCCATACTTTCTAAATATTGTGCTAAATGGGATCAGGTTCAGAGCAAACAGGATGGGACCAAGAATTGAGCCCTGGGGAGTCTCCACAAGCAAACCTACATAATTCAAAGCACAATAAACAAACCTTGGTTTGCGTCAAAACTTTTCAAAAATATTACACATTTTTTCAAAGCACATTTCTCCAGAAATTTTAGGTTGAACAATTCTACTTTTAGTTATCGTGAAATCGTCGCACTGATTGTTCTTAACGACTGACATCTTGTAGATGCATACGAGTGTCACCACAATTTAAGGGATTTTCCCACGAAGCAGCCTTTTTCCTGTTCACACCAAAATGAGAGCAAAACAAGCATTATTGACATCCTGTTTTAATGTAGCAAAGCCTGGATGTGTACTTTGTGGTGCTCCATCACTCTTTGCTGGTTTCCTTTCAGCAGGTTTTTAACTCAATGCAATAGAAACCTGCTAGTCGTTTGTTCATGACATTGGTGAGGACTTTTAGAGCTCATATGAGTTTGTGCCAAACATGTGCTGTGAGTTAGCATAAAATATAACATTGTTTCAAATGCATATTAGTATGTAAGCATCTATTTCTATATCTTTATTGATTTATTTGTTGTGTTATTTTTGGTTGAACCATGAGTGAGGTTGGTGACCTGGATTGATAAACTTCTGCTGGTTTGTGATATGTGCGTTAAAGTGTGACTATTAAAGTGATATTCCTGTTCATGTTTGCTCCGGACTACTTTTTATGTGAGCAATACCAATGTAGGGCAAATTAGATGTGTTTTATACCAATAAATGGCCTAATCATTATAAGCTAGCAGGATTTCCAACAATAATGTTTTTATTAACAGATCTACAAATTTGCGGGGTATATAGTTTGCAAAGTCTACAATATCTACTGTATGTTTATAATCAAATGAATATGTGAGTATGACTCAGAGCTGTGATATGCAGCCTTACGGTGTATCAAATTGCGTGGGAATTATATATTTGTGTGAACGAACCTTGAGAAGGCATGCTTTTAGTGTTTGAGGGACGGAAGGAGGAAAACCATGAAACTAAAATGCTTCATTTGCTTTGTCGCATGTTCTGATAGATAATCATCAATACGTTCAGTTTGTTCGTGGCAGGTTGACATGAATGCTTTCAGCCCTTAAACAAATGTTTTTTTATATTCAAGAAAATATATGAATATGTACTAAAAAATTTTCACATTCTTTAGAATGTGAACTTTTCGTCAGAATGTGAATGAGGCCAAACTAAACCACAATTTTTTCAGACATCTTTCACAATCTTTTCGTAATATAATCATAATTATACATGTAAATTATGGTTAATTCTTACAAATATTGCATTCAACAACAGTGTTTGTTGCGGCACCTGTGGTGTTAGTTCCTATGTATGCGTGTGTATTTGGTGTGTTTTGAATCTTCTGAAGGGTTTGGGTTTGACAGGAAAAACCACATCCCTTCCACTTTGGAGAATAATTGCGTCCTTGCCACCAGCAGATGTTGTGAGTGTGTGACTCCTATGTTGACAGCATTACACTACAGTTTCATATTGGGACTTTTGGAACAATGATTCATGATTTAGACCGATCATACATGAGTGACGTATGACAATTTCTTGTCATGTAATGCTTGAACCTCAGCTTTAGTTACCATATATTCATTTCAGGGGTGACCAAATTCGTGGATGTTTTTTGTTTTTTGGAGCATCGCCAGTGGAAATGTTATGTAAAAAAAAACAAAACAAATAAAGTTGATATTTAAGTCTGCGTGAAGTCATAATTATTAATATAAATATTATTATATATCAATATATAATATAAATATTATTACATTTACAAGAACAAAGTTTAACTATTTGGAAAATGTACAAAAACAGCAGTAATTTTATAGTCAAAATACATTTAATTAAAGTTATAATTTTGCAACATTATGAAAATTATATCATTTTAGTAAAACAAAGCTAAATCTTGAATGGTTAATTTGATTTTTTTAAGTCAAAATATTGTGGAAAAACAAACAAAACAACAAAGTTATAATGTTTTGCCATTTTTTTTTAGAAAATGAGAATAAAGTCCAAATATTATTGAATAAAGTCATCACTAGGTGAAGTTTACAAGAATGTAATAGTTGGAAATAGTTGGAACTGCAGAAATTGAAAACACAGCTGTAATTTTATTACAATAAAGTAAAATGAAAAAAAATTGTGTGAAAATCATTCAACCAAAGTGGTTGATTTTACATGAGAGTAAAGCCAAACAGTAAAGCCAACAGTGCTGTTGTCTTAACATCCTATTTTCTGCCTCTACTATTTCTGCTATTTTTCTTTTTTTTATCAGTGATGGTCTCTTTGTTTTCATGTCCTTCCATCTCTTTTGTGCAGTTGATTTGAATTAATCACGTCATATGCAACTCATACATAACCAGGCTTTTGCACTGCCTGTCACTAGCTCCATGTACCCTTTATCACCTGTAGTACATTTTTTAATGGGAAAAGATGGAAATAAGGGCAAAATGTAGTAATTTCATGGGAGAAAACGATAGACCGTGTTTTTATGACGTTATAAACGAAAAACCTCCTCATGGACAGGATCATCCCCATTTTCATCCCCATTTTCATCCCCTTTAAAGGCAAGTTGTAACATAATATGGACCAATCGTTAGTTTTGTCTCTACTCCTTAACGGGGTCTGAAAAGTCACTAAAGGTAGTGACAAAGTCAATGGCAACACCGGGTTGTACAAATGCTCTAAGCAGAAATGCAAATTTGATTGGCAGGTAGAGTCATGTAGGACACAACACCGGCTAGAAGCAGGACAGCTTTAATGTTGCCCAGAAGGTAAGCTGACAACAGACTTTTAATCCGTTTGCTCATGAGGCAGAGGTAAGATAAGTAATATCCAGAATAAATTTACCATTTCCAGGACATTAGATTTTTTTTTCCTCATTTCCCATATGTTTTCAATGACTGGAAAATTGTTTAGTCATTTTTAGTTTTTTCCAGAATGCGTGGAAACCCTGCTAGACAGAGGAGTCCGTCTTTTTCATATACCCACAACTTAACAGACGACAGCTTTGTAAAATGCAAAAAAATAAGTAGGCTTTGCTACACATATTAAAATAAGGCTTGGGTTTTTGCAAATTCCAGACCCGCCAACAAGACACAGCATGCATTTTGACCCTTACACTTAAATACATGATTCGCTGCTCCAAGGTATGCATTTTCTAGTTTTAGTTTAGTTGTACAAAGTGGACCTATCTGCTTTTCCCACTTTTCTGACATATAAATGTAGTTAGAATCTTGTATTCTCGTGTTAAATGATGCCAAAGTTTCAGATAATGAGGTTTTTGCATTTGGAAGTGAGCCCTGAAAGAAGTTTAGAATGGCTCAAAACGCTTGGTTTCAAAGGCGTGGTAAAACTGTTCCTTTGTGATGTCACAGAGGGGCAGACTTCCTCATATGGTTCATAGTTAGGAAGCACTTTGGTCGTTTGATGAAATTAAAACACATCATTTTGGCAGGAAGCACAAATCAAAGTAAAAATTCTGATGGAATAGGTGTAGATTCTGGAAAATCTAAAAAGTATTCTGTACGGGTGTAGCTGCTCTATAGGAGACCACAACTCAATTCAAAGGGTCGAAAAAATGAGCATAATAGGTCCCCTTTAATGAAGCCTTTAGTCTCTGCATGTAGCGTGAGTTGCAGCTCCAAAAAAATCCTCAAGCTGCCGCAAAGGCTGTGATTTGTAGACTTGTACTACATTATTTCCTGTCTGTGTAAGACTCATTCATAGAGCAGACAGCCCACCTCATCTCTTATAATGTTGTATCTACTTACTGTTACGCATAAATGAGTTCCCACTGCAATAACACCCTCCTTCCCTCTTTAATTACCATCGTTCGCTCGGGACCAGAAGTTAGCAAGTCCACACGAACACAGGTCTTTTTTAAAAAGCTCACCCATAAAATGTTGGCAGGTTTGCAATTGGTCTGACTGTAATGTTAGCATTGTTGCTCTCTTCATTATTACATGAAAATACACAGATGGTTGTCATTGTAGACCTCTATAACCTCAAGTCTTCTTGGTGTTCATTTTTAGGGGATCATTATCTTTTTTTCACATTTGAGCCAACATAACTCAAAAACCCGTGTTCAAGGCCACCGTTTACTTTACCTTAGCTCTCTGTGTTCACAGTCATGGAAAATTCTTTAAGACAAATCTGGGCCAGCCCTGTCCCTGGGACAGCGTTACCAAGGGGTTAGCTCACTCTGGTCACCTGAGATTTCTTCCAAGCATTGCAACCTGAGCCCAGACCTAAGGATGGATCATGGACAGCATCGCCCAGGGTGCCCCTCCTAGGAGAACGATGCCAGTAGAATTAAACTAAGTTGAACTAACACAGAAAGTGGAAACAATGAATGTATTTTTTCATTATCGCAGGTGTCAAACTCACAAATTGTAGTAGATGTCTGTTCTTGATGACTCACTCTCTGGTTCCTAGGGATGGGACAGCTGGGTCAGTTCGGGTGTTTGCCTGTAGTCACTGTATTGTTTAAGTGACCCTGATGGAGAAGGCTGTAAGGGGATAAGGCATTTGTTTTCTCTCCCTCTGAGTGGACAGGGGCTATCCATAGCCTGAAGTGCTGAGAGGTTGCAATCTGATCCATGTTTGCCGGACAGTTGGATCCCATAGTTACATAAGGACAGTTCAGTTAGCTTCCTTTGGCATTCAGAATTGCCATGCAATGAAAAAAGACTGAGAATCAACTATCTTTTAAGAAAAAAACTTCTCTATTTCTACAAATTCAATGCATTCCCTTTACCTGCGAGGTTACTTTTCAATTCATAAGTCTCACCTCCAATGTACCCAAGGTCTGTAAGAACCAATGCATTGGTTCTTACAGACCTTGGGTACTTTTAAGTGGCGAGCATCACTGCTCTCTTAAAAATGGTGGTTTAAAAACAAACCAATTTGTGTAGTTTCCCAACACAGCACTGGTAAAATATTGGACCAACCACACGTTATGTTAATGTAACCCAACAAATTTGGTTGGTTCCCTTAATACAACTGTTGGGTTGTTCATACAACCCAATTCAGGGTTCATATATATACTACACTGCTGGGTTCTTTCAACGCAGCAAGTCGATTTGCTAATATGCAATTCTTGCTTTTTAATATTATAATGATACTTATTATTTGTAACAATAAATATTTACTACAATTCAACATTTACAGAATACTGTAATATAAAAACTCACATGACATTTTCAGAGCAGGGAGATATCGTCCACCATTTTGAACGGTATTTGGTATAACTTAGTTGGAGATCTAACTTATGACCTTTCAGAGTCAGGGCGTACACTAATAAAAAAAAAAAAAACAGAAAAAAAATTTTTTTACTCACGTTTCTCCACATTTTTCCACAAGGTGAGACACCAAAGTCTGCACTGTGGCAAGCCTCTCCTCTCCTGTGATCAGTTTTTCTGTAGACCTGCCCTCAGGCACAGTCCAAAGTGCAGCACAGATATCCTGATAGAATACAGACAAAAAGGCAAATAAACTACACGCATTGCTGTTGTCCAGCTCCAGCTAAGTTGTCCACCTCTGTAGTGGACAGTAAACTTCAGTAAAGTACTTAACTACTACAGTTGAAATACAGCAATAGATATTTTAATCACAAGATGGTGCACTCAGTGTTAAAAACTGTCACTGTAGCTTGGTACCAATGCCTACCTAGTCCCATTCATTTCCTATGTAAAGGGCATATAGCAGGCACATAATGACAATATATAGTATGACAACATAATGTTGTCACCATTATTATTATTACCATTATTTATATAATGGTTAAACAATACCCATAAAATTAAGATGAAAATTCAGATGACCTATAAAGTAGCTTACCTCGACATTACCTCGCTTGACATTTTACAACACTCGTCGTCGAATTCGCACCCAAACTAGCTAAAACTGGACTGATGTTGGCTAACTAGCTGATGCTCGCTAGCATGCAGCAGGCTAGCTAAAAAAAAAAAAACACAGATTCACCACAACGCTCAGATTGATTCATGAAATCACATAAAACACCAAATTGACGATATAACTAACGTTGTTCTCCTAGCTATAACACATTATGCATGTCTCTTGTCATTTCAAGTACATAGTTTGGTTCCTACATAGCTTGCTACGTTTCAGGAAATGACGTTTATGCTAGTAACGTTAGCTAACAGTTAGCTTGCTAATGTACCTATTGATTCCTGGAGCTAGTACTCAACAGTGCTTCACAAACTAACATCTTAACTATATGCAGCTTTATATAATAATATAAAGTCAACTATACGGTAAAAAAAAATAGTGGGCATATAACAAACATTGCATTGTGCTGAATTTTGTCGCCTCAGATGAGATGTGTGGTCATTATAGAAATTTGGTCATTATAAAACATTATAGAAATTACAACCCAACAGCTAATAACTTTTTTTTTTCCAAACAGAGATAACCAAGCGAATTGGTTTCTCAGAATACTGAGAAATTGAATTAACCAACAGACTCAACCTAGCTGTTGGTTTGAAAAAACAACCAGCATTTTTTAGAGCTTTCTTTCTCACAGACATTCTTGCCTGACTCCCTATTTGAATTTGTTCATGGTCATTAGTCATATTTTGAGTATGTTATTGGAGTAAATTATATATTTAAATGAATAAAATGTTTGTTATTTAAAAAAAAAATACACATTTTGGCACTCGGGTCTCTTTTGAGGAACAAAGTGAATATTATTGACTTTTTTCTTTGACTTTTAGGTAATGGCCAGTGCTCACCCGGAAAGGAGAAGACAAAAATGTCAACACCGAACAACAATGGCCAAAATGATCCTTATGTTCGGAATTGCCCTAATGGTGAGTGCCCAACTCTACAGTATGCACACATTGCATTAAATGTATATAATTAACAAAGAGTGTACAAATGATGAGTGATGTCACATAATTTGGAGAAAATTGTTCCTTCTCAAACGTGAGATGTGTTGCATGGAAACACATAGTTGGCTGTACTGTACTTGCAATGAACAGAGCTGTGACATTTGTCATAGAAATTATTTCAAGTAATCCTCAGTTGACCGCTTGAAACATTCCACTCAGTCGTACTGGCGGAGACGGATGTGAAGATGCAAGGTCTGCTCCTTGTTGCCAGGATACGGCCGTGAGGACGAGGCTCGTTCATAATGTTCGTCCTAAAGTGGAACCATACATTGCAAGCATCATGAATGGAGGAGCTTCCTTGACAAGTCTGGCGCTAATTTCTTTCACAACTATTGTTTTGTTCGACCTTCACGGGTCTTGAAAATGAAGCCGCTACTGTAGCCTGAGGGGACAGCTAAATTATGTAGTCATATCGGTGAAGCAGACGTTAAACAACAGGATGTAGTCACAGCGTTATTTTTGCTGTTGTAAATCCCAAAACTGGGTCGTCTGGACAAGTAAGTTTTCATGTCTTGGCATTTTCACACCATTACCTACAAAAAACCCCTTTTACTTTATTTCACACCAGAGGCAAGATAAGTATTTTACAGACTTCTATCTCTCATACTGCAAATTGTCATCTTATCAAATGGACATGATATTGTTAACATTTGCTTTTATTATAAAATATATTGTGTGTTTTAATGCAAATAAATAGACCATGTCTGTTTCACTGTTTTGAAAAAATAAGTATTGGGACACTTGGCCATTATACTTACAGTATATAGGTAATATCGTGTATGAATTTGCTCCCCCTTTGCAGTTTTGACCGCCTCAATTCTCCCGGAAAGTTAGTCTGTGGGAATTGTCATCCATTCACCCAAAAGAACATTTATCAGCGATCACTGATGTGGGACCTGAGTGATGCCCTTTTGGCTCACCATTTCTGTTCATCCCAAAGGTGTTTTAGTGGGGGTTGAGGTCACGGTTCTACACCAAACTCAACCAAGCGTGTTTTTAAGGCATTCCTGTGTAGAAGAATATCCATCAGGAGTCAGGTCTTTACCCATCCCCTAGACAATTTCTGGAAGATCCCGGTGAGGGGGTCGGACCAGAAGCTGTTTTGCTCCTGCAAAATGGGAAAGGAGTTTTTTATTTTAAATATTTAAAATACTGGAAAATTTGTGAATCTATTAAAATGGCCTATGTGAATATTCTCATTCATTCTGGTTATTGTATTCACAGGGCATTCAATCGATAGCAACTGGACTGTTCAGGTTTCATCTCTAATCTGAGCAGGCTTCATCAATTTATGCTTAAGGACTAGGTGGGACACACCAGTCAGACTATATAGGACACCTCCAGTCTGAGAGCTTGGTGCCAGATCTAATCTATTTCTCTCCTAAAGGGGTTCGGTAGTTCATACAATTTACACAACTACAATACAATCGTTTCCTGGTGAAACGGGAGGGTTGACAGGTATGCCTTAAGGTCACCTTGGCCCACAAAATTTGCTACGTACTAAACCTTCAGTACAGAACAAACATACAACCCTGGATTTTTTTTGGTTCAGACTCACTGGCCCCACACCCCATTATGAGCCTTCGCTTTATTTTTTTGTAAACTGTCCTGGGTTGGGTTTGAACCCCAGTCCTTTGGCTTTAAATGGAGACGTGTGTAGCATTACTGGCCACCAAATGAGAGGAATCTGTTATTTTATTCTCTAAGTGACAGACACTCAGACTAACTTGATGATGCATGCACTTATCATGGCAGCCCTTGCAAATAATCCTTTGTTGAGCGCCCCCTCCACAGGCTATCACTGTGCCAACCGCTGCTTTAAGAGCCGTGCTTTGTGCATTGTCGCAGTTATGGTCAAACAAAACTGTTCCCACAATGTAAGCAAATAAGCAAGTAAAGAAAATGTACAGGTGTCCAAAGTGTTTTGGTAAGATGACAAATCAGACTGGAGCCCAGCCCCCCGTTGAGTTTAGTTCAAACTGGAGGTGAGAGCAGCCGCTATGTGCGGCTATCTCCACACATGCACACACACAATTTTGCAATGTCATACCCTCATCATTGGGCCCGTGTCCATTGCTAAGAAGCTATAAAAGACGGGGCCTCAGACACTCCTTCTCTCCCTGGAGACAGTCAGGAACCAGCCCAGCCTGTTTCTCTTCCTCTTTTTTTGGCACTGTGTCAGTCCATCCTAAATCGGCCTACATGTTGAGTTGCCTAGTTAAACTGTATCCTCCATTCAAGTCAACCAATGAGCAAATTCAGCCCATCGTCCTAACACTCGGTTCTCAGCCTGTTTAGTTTTTCTTTTCTGTTCTGTTATCTGGATAATTGGTGTTAAATAATGTAAATTGTGCATTAAAGAGTGTCCCTTTTTGTTTTCAAGAACTGGCTGATAAACAAATCAAACAAGAAGAAGACACAAATGAGGAGGCTGAAAACACAAGCCCGGCACATGAGGACCAAAGAGGAGAGGAAGGGGCTTCTGTGGGAGAATCCATGGGTGGGAGCCCGAATAATACACCAGACAGAATATCTGGACAAAGTATGACCTCAGAAGCAGTCAATCGACAACCAAACGGTACTAAAACAAAACAAAGCACTGTTTTTTCCTTGTCTTTAAATTGAGTCATGTGCTGTCTTTAACATGGGGCGTGGAATGCTTTCTTTTTATTGTGTTGTTTTGTTCCCAGGCAATGGCTTAGACTTGAAATTATTATCAGGGAAAAATATCCTCGGAATCCCCCGCAACCTGTTTTAACTGACGCCATGACGGCCCCGGTTGTCACAGCATAGGATCACATTTCTCTTTTCCAACCGACTGCTGATCAAATGATTTTCCATTGGAGCAAAACAGTGTAGCCATGTGCTACAAATCCAACTTCCCAGAGGAGTGGGCTCAGGTCACTGACTCAAGTTTGATGACTTTGGACTCGATTTGACCGTATCATCAAATTCTTGCAATTCGACTTGGACTTCACAGAGTGTCTTGAATGAAATGTGCCCTCATTAAAAGTATTCAAATTGCAAATTATGAGGTCATGGTATTTTATTTGGTAAGCACTTAACAGTGCTTATGACTTGTAAGGACTTAAACATTCCATGCCTATGATTTTGGGCTTGACCAGACCAGTCTTGGCTTACATTGAGACTTGACTTGGGACTTGCAAAACGGAGACGTTCTCCCACCTTGACTACTTCCTGTAGGAGAAGAGGGAACCCAATCCAATGTGGCGCCCTCGGTGAGCTTTTATATAGAGTCCCCCTCCGTCAGCCATTTCAAGTTGTATTGTTTTTACCATTTCCTTTAATTAATTAAATCATTAAGATATTGCTGTTTATTATTTATTACATGCAAAAAAATACAGAAAAATTATATATACAGTACAAAAATTAAAATATAGTCATCCCTCGCTATATTGCTGTTTGACAAAGTAATAATTAATTAATGATTGCTGTTTTGTAGTTGACTGTGGCCAATTATGATTATTCCAAAAATATTGAAAAGACAAGTTCTATGTAGTATTCTGGTCACTAGACAGTAATATCAGTAATATTACGAGACATGACGTTAAGATAACATCTGTTAAGATAACAGATAACATTACCTTTCACACTGCATGGAGAGTGGCTACTGAGCCAAAAAAAAGTTCTCCTCTCATTCCGTGTGGAAATGGTATTTTTTTGGCTTCTTTGTCTTTCTTCCCTACTCTGTTTGAAACATTTTCGTAAGTATAGAACAAGTAAATTGCAGAGGCTAACTAGTTAGCTCGCTCACTTGCCATCTATGAAGGCCCTGCAGTGATACTGCAATGACTATCAACACATTTATTTTGGTACCTAATTTACAATTAAAAGAAAACAGGAACACATTTCACAAAAATTGGGTTATGTTGAGTGACGCCACCACATTTGCTATCACTTAACCATAATATCTAAAGTAATTATTGCCGATCCAGATCTGATCCAGATGTAAATACCTGGAAATAAATGCTCTGTGGTCTCATATTCATTCAAACCCCATTTTTTCAGTCTACAGCGAAAGTAAATGAACTGGGTTCACTGTTCCAATACTTATAGACGGCACTGTACATGAAAATTATTTGTATGATAATTTGTAATAATAATAATTGGGCATTGTTTTACTTTTGAGTCAATGTGGAACCTCTGGTACACTTGTACGGTAATGAGGTCTAATACAGTAAATGAGCTATTTGAAAAATTCCGCTGTGACAGTGTCACTGTTACATGGGTCAGATTAATTTAACAGTTTGTTATTATTAATTTTACCAGAGGTGTGACTTTGAGTCACACAACAATTATGATGACCTTGGACTCGGAAGCGGGGCTTGGATTGTAGATCTGGGACTGCTGGGTCCTCCTTCCCCTTCTCGGGGAGTCACAATGTGGTGTCCATAGTGTGCCTGGGTGTGTGCGTGTCTGATTTGTTTTTATGTATTTATTGTTTTATTGGTTTGATTGTTATTATTCCAGCAAGACAACATGTTTCCCTTATTTATAAGCCTCTGACTTTCAACTTGACTCAACATTGTCTTGTCTTGACTTGAGATTTGACTTAGGCTTGCACATCTTTACTTGAGACTTGCAATACATTAATTTGCTCCCACCTCTGGCATTTATTATACGCTACAGCATATTTAACTGATATTTTTGTCATCTCATGTAACTGGTCTCTCCTCCAAATCCATTATGATCAGAATGCATTGTTTAATGTCGACAAATGCAGAGGCAAACTTTTTTAGTTGGCATTTCTTTAAAATGTTGACAATAAGCACCTGTGTATTCCTCCTCAAGGTGACCGGCCATTCCAGTGCAACCAGTGTGGTGTCTCATTCACTCAGAAGGGGAATCTGCTGCGACACATCAAGTTGCACACTGGTGAAAAGCCCTTCAAATGCCCCTTCTGCAGCTACGCCTGCCGCCGCCGTGATGCTCTCACGGGTCATTTGCGTACTCATGCTGGTAAGACTCTTCCTGTCTTTCTCTTCCCTTTTGTGACTGGAGCTCAGAAAAAAATGTAACTTTTGTGGTTCTCATAATGACTTTGTCACTACCTAAAAAGATAATGTTGAAACCCCACCACACAGGACTGTAGTTTGCGGCCTGGTCATTTTTCACATACTAACACAAGCAATAAAACCTCAGTTTTCAAACGCCCCAGTTTGGGTATGATGCGATTAAAAACCATCTCTGTAGACTATGTAATAGATAGTTCAGGGTTTTACACAATGCCTACTTGTCTGTCTGCATTTCGATTTCCGTCTCTAGCCTCCCAGAACAATCGCATACTTTAGCCCCCTTCTTTTATACTTGTTGATAGTGTGGTCTGGTAGACGCAATCATCTAACTGCAAAAGCTTTGTTGCTAGGAACCAAGGACATGTTTTATTACATCCCTTGGCTTGCTGAGGAGTTAAAAAAAGGCAGTGTTGCATGTGTCTTTCAACTGTAACCCACTTTCCTGCCAGTGAGGATATGTTTTCCCCTCTTTTGCATCTTTAAAAACAAGGCCAGACATCCCTGTCATTTCTAGCTTCAGGAGTTACTCACACAGCTTTTCTGCTGCTAAAGAGTGTTTGGGACCGCATGGGTTTCTTTGTTAAATCTAATCTGTGCCTGTTCTATTTTTACAAATTGCTAATTGTTATTGATAAATGTTTAGACATCTACAGAGTTTATTTTTTATTTTTTGTTGCACTTAAATCTTTAAGATCATCAGACAAATTTAAATATTAGTCTATGATAACACAACTGAACACAAAAGGGAGTTTTTAAATGAAATTTGTATTTTTGAGGGAGAAAAAAATCCAAACCTACATGGCCTTGTGTGAAAAAGAGACCCCTCCCCCCAACCTAATAACTGGTTGGGCCACCTTAGCAGCAACAACTGCAATCCCAGCATCTCAATAGTATTTAGGTCGGGACTTTGGAGCAATCACTTGCAACCAATTGCATGAGTTCATTACTCAATATAACAAGTGACTCTGACTCATGGTGTCATCTTACAAAGCCCTTGCAAACACTACGCTCATCGCACAGCAACTGAACACTGAAAATATAGCTAGGAAATATACCAGTACCAATACGAGTTGAAATGAAAAAAAAAACAGGTGTTTTATCATTGGATGGTGCTGCAATGCTGCCTGACTCCACCAGAGGGAGCCAGAGGAGCCCAAAGGGAGGCTGACATCATCGCAGTGCCCTGGCAGGCATCAATGAATGCTTTGATCGTGAGTCAGACTGGTTTATTGAGTGATGACTTCCTTCAATTGACAAGCTTGTTGAGAGTTCACTGATAGCTCGTGATTAGCTCCTGCCAACTAACGTTTCCTCACTCGCGAGTGGCACAGAAACGAAAAGATTATTGGTACTTTTGGAGTAAAGATTAAAACATAGCCATAAATTAGCTGCACATGGTTCAAAGTTTAAGAAAAAATTAGCGGCGTATACACTGGACATTACTGTATATTCTGGCGTTAAAAATTTACAAATTTGCATGGCCGTGAATGTTGAATCCACTGTATAAGTTTAATGAAGCCATGAGATTCAGAACAGTGCTGTGTGGACTATTTGCATGATTAAGAATAGCATCTGAAACATTCACTGTCAAGGTCTGTCTGACATCTGCACAATGTCGTGTGTTCGTGGGTTGCTCAATATGCAAAGGTAAAAATGTCTTGCCCTGCAGGAATAACAACCCACACTTGAATCATATTGAAAGTTGCTGTTATTAGCCACAGCATTTTGTATCTGTTCATACAAAAAAAAATACATAATGAGCAATAGTTTTGAATTGTGTCAATGGCAACATACCACACGATTACTGAATGACACAATTGGAAAACTTCAGATCCTGCAAAAGTCTTGAAACTCATCTTTCGAGGGCTGCATCACCTCCATTGAATTTATTCATTAACATTTTTAGTCAGTGATATATACGTGTATATATAATTAGACAATAATTGCAAGTACTTGCAAATAGTGTTACATTGGTAGCTTTAACACACCACTCATTGAGTTTTTTTCAATTGTTAAATAAAGTTTTAAAAGACTGAATAGACTTTAACAGAGCAATGAAAAATGCATACGGGGAACCAATTAGCTATTAGATTGACATGTAAGTTTGGTAACTGTTTGCATTATCTCACTTGGTACTACCACCACTTTGTATACATTTCCATTCATTTTAGCTGAAACTCTTCTATCACACATCAAGCCTGACACTTTTCTCCACCCGTTCCATCCTGCCTGCACACGCTTCTTCACCTCCTTTTCACAATCTCCATTGTTCGGAACTGTTGACCCCAGGTACTTCAAATTCTCCACCTGCTGTATCTCTTCTCCCAGTAACCTCATTCTTCCACTTGAGTCCTTTTCATTCACACACATATACTCCGTCTTGCTGCCTTTATTCTTCATTTCTCTCCTTTCCAGGGCCAACCTCCGCTCTTCTAGCATCTCCTCCACTTGTTCCCTACTCTCACTACAAATCACAATGTCATCTGCAAACATCATACTCTATAGCAGGGGTCACCAACCTTTTTGAAACTGAGAGCTACTTCACGGTTACTGAATCATACGAAGGGCTACCAGTTTGATACGCTCTTCTGAAATAACAAATTTGCTCAGTTTGCCTTTAGTTATACATTATTTATAATGATTAGTAATACTCACCTATGTAAAGACACTGATCATGTTAATGATTTCTAACAATGATTATCAAAAATGACAACAAGGTGGGAAACAGATATCAATATTCAACACTTTATCTCTATTAATCACAGTATTTGTTACATTTTCAGATGATCACTTACATCACTACATTTTAGCAAAAAATATCCCATTTGCACAAGCCACTGACATGCCCTGTTAACAAATCATGAACTATGTTGCAACATGTTTCAAAAAGTTAACAATTATGTAATGTTAAACAAAATCAACTTACATATTTTTAAATATGTAATACATTTTTTATTTCACATTTTGAACTAGTGGCCAAGTCTGTGTTATGTTTAACAAAATTATAACTTTTAAATGTCATGAACACACTTTTAAATTGAACACAATTCTTCAATATTTTAATTCAACTTTGCCATGGCACTACCATGTTGTCACTGACTACATCTGGTATCCGTCCTTGGTTAGTGGGAAGACTGGCATTGCATGCTGTTCACCAGTGTGTTGTAATCTGGTGTGTAACTTGACACTGCAACTGTGAGTGAGTCTCTCAGATGTGCATCAGTGAGGCGTGTTCTGTGTTTGTTTTTGATGAAGTTCATGTCAGAAAATGCTGATTCACAGAGATAGGTTGAGCCAAACAGGCTGGCAACCTTCATGGCTGCTGTGCATACTCCACTGTACTTCTCTGTGTCAACAAGGCGCCAAAAGTTTGGTGCAGCCTGGTAGGCTTTGAGATGGAGATCATTTTGCAATGTTATAATTTCAATCTCCACCTGTCCAGCATCCAAGTTGAACGTTGCACTTAACTGCTCAGCAAAGCATGCTGTGTCCCCATTCATGAAAGGGTTGGAAATGAAGAACACACATGGTTCAAGCTGATGAAGGTCACAAAACCTATTCTCAAACTCTTGCCCAAGTCTGTTTATTACTTCAATGTACTTTTCTGCCACTTTTTCAAATGTCTCAGATGCAGAAGCATTGTCTTTCAGCACTGACTGCACAGAGGGAAAGTGCAGAACTTTTTTTCTCTGTAAATCTGCAGAGAATGCATTCATTTTGGCTTTAAATGCATTTAAAGCACTTATCATATCGACAACAGTCTTACCTTTGCCTTGCAGCTGGCAGTTCAGGAGGTTTAGTTTCCCAGTAATGTCCACCAAAAATGCAAGGTCAAGTGTCCACTCTGTGTCCTCTAGCAGTGAGACATCTTCGCCTTTGGACTGCATGAACTCTTTGATTTCACGCAAAAGAGACAAAAAACGATGCAAAACTCGTCCTCTGCTGAGCCATCTGATTTCTGTGTGTAGCAGTAGGTCCCCATATTCTGCTGACATCTCCTCTAATAGTACCTTGAAAATCCTGTGCTGCTTTGCTTTGGAGCGGATGTTGTTTATGATTTTCACAACGAGAGTCATCACGTGCCCAAAGCCGATCACTTTCGCACACAACGCCTGCTGGTGAATGATGCAATGGTAATGCAGAAATTTGGGGAAGTCTGGGTCACGTTTACAGTGAGCGATGAAACCTGTCTGTCGGCCGACCATAGCAGGAGCCCCGTCTGTTGTCACCGCTACCAGCTTTTCCAATGGCACCTTTTTCTGCACGAAAAACTCCTTCACCGTGTTATAAATGTCAACTCCTCTCGTAGTTGTCTTTAAGGGCAGTAGTGTCAGGAGTTCTTCTTTTGTGGAGAAATCATTAAACACCATCCGGATAAAAACCAATAACTGCGCTGTACTGCTGCTGTCCACGGACTCATCGCACTGGAGGCTAAACCACTTGCACTTCGCCAGATCCTGCTCCAACTGATCGACCAAGTTACTGGACATAGCTGATACTCGTCTTGCCATCGTAGATGCCCCCAGTTGGACGTCGGAAAGAGTGGAGATTAGGTCGCTTCCATTTTTCTCGTCTTTAAATACAGTGTTAGCAATTAATAACATCGCTTCTTTGACAACTTCTCCATCTGTAAATGCCTTTTTTTTCTTGATCAGAAAATGTGTAGCTCTAAACGAGGCTTCGGTTGCTTTTTGTGAGTTTTTGGCCGGCCTCGTAAAAAAAGACTGTTGCTTACCCAGAGCGGTCTTTAGCTCACGGGCTTTTTCTGCCCGTAGGGCGCTTGCAGGTGGATATTTATCATGGTAGCTTTTGTGACACGTATTGAAATGTCTCTCCACATTGTGCCGTTTTGCTGTCGCCACGGTCGTCCCGCAAATCAGACACACGCAGGTTTCTTTTACAGTCGTAAAAAAGAACTCCTCTTCCCATTCACTGTGAAAGAGATACGTTTTCTTTCTTTTTTCTGCCATGTTTTTGGGGTACGAAAGTGCATACAGCGCCCGCTAGCTTACTCTCCACATCCCACAAGCTCTACTTTACTGCCCATAGGTAAATATTGTGCGCGTTAACCTTAAAGTATTTTTAAGATAGTATTTTTTAAATCTATATACATACAAGTGTGATTAAAAAAATAATAGCAACAGAACAAAATTAATTTTTAGACGCAGCTCTCTATGAGATGTGCTATTTTTGGAAACGGCCCGCGGGCGACTCATGTGGTCCTTGCGGGCGACCGGGTGCCCGCGGGCACCGTGTTGGTGACACCTGCTCTATAGAGAGTTCTTGTCTAATCTCATCTGTCAGCCTGTCCATCACCATAGCAAACAAGAAGGGGCTCAGAGCTGATCCCAAATCCACCTTGAACTCTTCTGTCACACCTACAGCACCTAGTGTATTAGTAGGTGTGCAACAATAAAATAATATTTGTAGTTTGGTTCGATGTTTTAGCACCTACATTCCTCATACATGTCCTGCACCACTTGAACATACTTCTTATCACTCCAGACTTCCTCATACAATACTACAGTTCCTCTCTGGGCACCCTGTCATAGGCTTTCTCCAGATCTACAACGACACAATGCTGCTCCCTCTGACCTTCTCTGTACTTCTCTATTAACATTCTTAAAGCAAATACTGCATCTATAGTACTCTTTTTTTGGCATGAAACCATACTGCTGCTCACGAATGCTGACTTCTGCCCTTAGTCTAGATTCAACTAGTCTTTCTCATAACTTCATTGTATGGCTCATTAGCCCCTTGTTCTTAAAAATGGGCATCAACACACTTCTCCTCCATTCCTGAGGCATCTTCTCACCACCTAAGATCCTATCAAACAACCCAATCAGGAACTCTACTGCTACCTCTCCTAGACACTTCCATACCTCCACAGGTATACCATCAGGACCAAGTGCCTTCCCATTCTTCATCCTTTTCAACGCTCTTTTCACTTCCTCTTTACAGCAGACACCGCTTCTACTCTTCCTTCTCTCTCAATTTCCTCATTCATCAACTCTTTAAAGTAGTCTTTCCATCTACCCATCCCACTACTGGCCTCTGTCATTCCTATCCTTGACCACTCTAACGTGCTGCACGTCCTTCTCATCTATGTTTCTCTGCCTTGCTAACCTGTAGAGATCCATCTCTCTCTCCTTACTGTTCAACATCATAGACCTCTTGTTTGGCCTTTGCCACCTCTTCTTTCACCCTATCATTCATCTCGCTGTACTCCTGTCTACTCTCTTCAGTCCCCTCAATGTCCTTAGCTACCCTTGAATGAATATGCTTTCATATTGACGTCTTCACTTTCAGTTGGCAAACCACACAAGTGTAACTACTGTGGACGGAGCTACAAACAGCGCAGTTCCCTGGAGGAGCACAGAGAACGCTGCCATAGTTACCTGCAGAGCATCGGTTTGGAACCAGCTACCAACACAGGCTCTTACGCAGGTAAACTGTGTTTCTACGACTGAAACCTTGCCCAACGCCAACTGATCTGTCTTAGAATGTCTTATCTCATCTTTCCTAGGTGAGGTTCCGAAAGATCCGAGGCCCATGACGCCGTTTGATCGGCCACTTGTTATTGAAAGACTGCACAGTAATGTTGGGAAGAGGAAGAGCACCACACCCCAGAAGTTTGTGGGTGGGTAACACTGCCAGGCTCATCCACTCAGATCACAGCTATGCAAACTTTTTTCCGCTGACGACGGCATACAGAAAATAATGAATGATGGGTGGGAGGAAGGTTGGCCCGTCACAAACTATTTTGATTTATTGAACGGAAAAAAACAGGTTATTAATTATGAGCCCTTGATAAATTGACGTATAAGTGTATGAGCCTTTGCACCATCGTCTCTTTGTGCCAGTAGCGAGGCTTCACAAGTGCGAGCAGTTAGCAAGCAGAGGCAAATATGAATGAAGACACAAAGGCGATAGTTTATCGGCAGAATGCCACTGTTCCAGTATGGCTGTGCAGCGCAGCCTTCCTTCTGGCAGTCAACACTGAGGCTTTTGTTTGCGTGTCGCGTGCTGTGGTCCAGATTGTAATGCACAAGTTGGGCAGTCCGTCATATCCATTATTTTACACGACTCAAATATGACCCCCTATGATAGTTTAACAATACACTACTCAACTGTGTGTGTGTGTGTGTGTGTGTGTCAAGCTTTTATTGAAGTATTTTTTTTTTCTCAACAGACACAATCTCTATAATGTAGCAATGCTGGGAGTGCTTTCTGTTTCCCAGAGTGTTTTGCTGTACAGTTCTTGGAAAGCATATGGTTAAAGCTCACTGAGTAGTTGGTTGATATTCTGCATTATACGTCTGCAGTGTATTGTCTGTTTTTATCCACCTATTTTGTTGCTGTGTGTGTGTGTAGTTTTTTTGACACCAGAAGTGGGAATTGTGTGTGACGTGGTGACACTATGCCATTCTTAGGTAATATATGTAGTTTGCACAGGTAGTCTACACCTGAGTACTATCTTATGGCTTAAATGTGACATGAGACAATGATGACATGACACAATGATCTTTCAATAATAATCTTAATGATAATTGTTTATTTTTTCCAGTCAAAATGATTGCATACCGGTCGATAATTAAAAGCAAAATTTGTTAATGTGACAGGTCGCGTAGCCACTTTGACCGCTTGGAAGAACATAGTGTAGTGGGGTTGTTTGGGTAAGGTGTAAGGAGTTTGGCTTCTCAAAAAAATAAAAAAATAATATATATATATATATATATATATATATATATATATATATATATATATATATATATATATATATATATATATATATATATAATTAGAACGCAAAAAAAACATGCTAGGTTAATTGGCAATGAATGTGAGTGTGAATGGTTGTTTGTCTACAATATGTGCCCTGGAAGTCTGGCGACCAGTCCACTGTGTACCCCGCCTCTCGCCCGAAGACAGCTGGGATAGGCTCCAGCACCCCCCTCGACCCTTGTGAGGAAAAGCGCCTGGCCCCCGGGCATGGTGACACAACTTTTTAAATCCATACCCTGCACTGGTCTCTGGATGGCAAATTGCTCAAGGAAAAAAATGGCAATCTCATTCGGGATGGATGAGGTATTATTTTTCTCAGTCCAAGCAATACTTCAAAACATTAAAGTCAAGCAAACAAAAAGATGGCTGACAGCAATATGACAGTGTTTGCTTTTAATGAAAAACTTGACTGTCGCGACAACAAATCTTTTTTTCACAACCTGGATCATTTTAAATAATACATTTTGACTAATAACTTCATGAGACTATACATATTTAGTAGGTGTTCGGTGCTTTAGTGCAGGGGTCGGGAACCTTTTTGGCTAGGAGAGCCACATATTTAAAAATGTATTTAATATAAATTTAATATAAATTTTTAAAACATTGAATACAACTAAATGCGTGCAACTAAATGCAAATATAATAAGTCTGTGAATTAATTATTTTTAATTACATTATACTGACACTAAGCAATAATAAATAAAGCACCTCTTACCATTAATGTGACTTCTGGTGCTGCTTGGTTTTGCACGTTACTCCTCATCTTTCTTTCTTTTTGCCATCTCCTTCATCAAAAGGGTATGCGCTGCACAATTCGCTCAGAAGGACAGCTGTCATTGGCTGTGGACAACTGCATTGCGGTATAAAATGGATGGATGAATTCAAATGCACGAGAACCTTTTATATTTTGAATGTTATTTTAACGCTGTGATGTACATGTAATGTTTTCCTTTAAAATGTCAGCAGAAAAAAAAATCAACAAATTCATTTTAGTGTGTTCAGAAATGTCTCGTTTCATTTAGAAATGGCTTGTGAGCCAGATGTGACTCTTTTGACGACTACATCTGGCTCACAAGCCAACGTTTGTGTACCCCTGCCTTACTGTCATGATTCAATATTTTTTCCGGATGAAAAAGTTTCATTTACATTTTCATGCCCTTTTTAAACTTGTATTTTATTGAAATTGTCAACATTTCTTTCAACTCAAAAATGCAGTTTCTAAATTAACTGAGGTGCAACTACTGTATTTTCTGCTGCGTATACATACTTTAAAGTTAGAACCATATAAAACAAAAAAAAGCAGCATTCAAATGTAGTTCTGACAATGCGCCTTTTTTGGAATACAGCAAAAAAAAGTTTAATGATGAAACGATATTCATGGCACACAAGGCTTCACAAGACGAAAAAGTTGTGTTCACATAACAAAGTACTTTGTTGTCCTTTTATATTAACAAAAATCAAAATTTTGGGGTAAATTTGTGTTTTTTCCATATCTCAACACAACATTTTTTTATATGATTTTGACACAAATTAGATACCCAGATTGAGGACGTTAGAGCAGGCCAACCACAAGAGGCAAGGAAATGGTTTTCAATCTGTGGTTTGGTACACTTTGCTACTTGCTATATTGTTGAGAGACAACAGTGCACCGCATCCCTATTTCGGAGGGTTTGGCATGTATTCATAGATGGATGGGGCTTTCCAAGCCTCATACTTGCACCCATCAAATATTTTGCATGACATGGAAATGGGTAAAATGCGAGACAGGATATTTAGATTGCTTTTATAAAATCATAACTCCTTTAGTGGCTATTTAAAAAAAGCTTCCTATGTAAGGAACTGGACAATTATTGAGGATGACATCATGTCTTCTTTTACTTTATCATTATCATTTATTAGTTTATCATTATTTAAACATGAAAACTAATTATCAAGTGCTCCTTAATACGTATGTTATATGTATATTTGCCACCAAAATACAAATGCAGTGTATTCTTATTGCGGTTTTTGTCGGACGGGTGGAGCTTATAACAGCTGAGATTAATGCAAATCCAAAAATGCTAATTCAAAAAGCTGTTCTGCAGCAGACAATATTATTTTTTTTTTAAGTTGTAGTGACAGGAAACACGATTCCTTCTTGCAGGTTTGAACGACTCATTGATGAATCACACATCTCTGATTAAAGTTTTCACACAATACGTCTCAAACGCTTTCCGATCAGGTTGCAATATTAGGCATTTGTGTTTTACTGGGCAACTTTTGATTTGATGTTAAAGAAAGTGGAAATAAATTTATAACACAGGTTTATGTGCTAGGAATCTCCAATAATCTCCCTGTTCTGTTTTATACAGGCGAAAAGATGATGCGCTACAGCTACCCTGAAATGGGATATGAGATGGGCCTCAAGTTTGAGAAGCAGGCTGAATTGATGTCACCACACATGATGGACCAGGCGATGAGTAACGCCATCACTTACCTGGGATCAGACACACTTCGCCCCATCATCCAACACCCAGGGCACCCTCTCTCCATGACTGAGGTTGTGCCCATGGTCAACCCGCTCTATCATCATGTTCTGCCTCTTCGCCATAGAGCTGAGCGTACAGGAAACATGGACTTACTGCCACCTCAGCCACCGTTACCGTCAGAGTTTCCCAGCCACACCATCTCCAATGGGCCTGCTGCTCGACAAGGTAGACCGACCCAGTCAGGACAAGAAGAATCGCCAAGTGTCAGTGGAGGAGAATCCCCTGGCTCGGCTCGCAGCAGCCCTCAAGAACAGCATGCCAACCTTGATAGCAATCTCCCGCCAAGCCAAAGATCACGTTCAAGTCCTGTGGTTTATTCGGGTGATCATGCGACGGAGGTATCACCCAGAAGCGGGTCAGCAATCGGCGGTGGGGTTTTGCGAGAATCCACAGAGAGGCTCGCGAGTCAGGAAGCGGTGCGGGTGTTTGGACGAGAAGGCCGGGAGTTGCGAGCTTTTCAGTGCGACCATTGCCAAGTGCTCTTCTTGGACCATGTCATGTATACAATCCACATGGGTTGCCATGGATACAGGAATCCACTGGAGTGCAACATCTGTGGCCACCACAGCAAAGACCGCTATGAGTTCTCCTCACATATCGTTCGTGGTGAGCATACATTCCAGTGAAAAGATGCTTTCAGTAAGTAAGGAGAGCATTTTCATTCTTATTCCTTAGACCTTTAATTGTGCTGCAGTTCTACAGCATGTAGCACTAATGCAGACTTTTCAGCTTTTCAGCTATTACTGTGAATCAATCAATCAATCATATGAAGGCTTGGTAGCAGTGTGTGCTGATCAAATGAATTGTTTTGAAACCTTTTTTTCCAAATCTTGCTCAAACAAACCTCTCAAGGATTTACTGACCAAAACTACTTTCTGCAGCAACATTCAATCTTCAAGAGTTTACAGAGAGGGCCAGTGGCGCTGGTCTTGTATGGGTGTTGTATGTAAACTTGTTTGGACATTAGGTCTGTCACTTAAAAAAAAAAGTACATTTTAATTTTCACAGTAATATTGATTTTTTTTTTAATTCCATTTGGCCGTAATACCCTTCAATAACTCTTTCGTAAAAGCTCTGTCCTGCTACGGTGTTTATAATTCCATCAGAAAAACAAAGGCATACATTTTTTTTACTTTTTTTATTAGTTTCTTCACTGGTTTAGAGAAATTTTGTGACACCAAACTTTGGTTTTGTGGTTTTCATGTCATTCTGTTGAGTTTTTTTTTTTTTTGTCTTTTTCACCTTTACCAGTTTGTTGACTTTCATGGCTGTGGAACCTTGGTTAGCATCATGAATCCTTTCCAGAAATTAATCATATTTTAACCAAATCAATTTTCCCATAAGAAATAATGCACCTAATAATGTTACAGAAAGCGAAAAATGTGAACACAAAACACATTTTTATAGTTTTCCAATTATAGTCTTAATGGTGAAAACGCTTTGAAATGCATATACATAACGAATTGACCGGGATCCAATGGGACACCAAATTTGTGTTTTGCTATGAGTTATTTATTAAATCCAATAATGTTTCTCACATTCTGTATCAACATTTTGGCACTTGCAACTTTCTTTGGCTCCATCGTCCATGTATGTACATTGAGGAGAGACGGAGTTAACTTCCTGTTTCCATGTATTCATGGGCATGAAGTCCTAACCAGGACGTTATAAAACACACAGTGTATTAATAACATGACAAGATGTGTCACAATGTACACTAAATGGATGCACACCAAGGCTAAATTCTGGCATACATTTTTGGCATTAAAACACACTATCCGATGTTCCACTATAGTCCAAAATAATATTGATCTAAGGTAATGGTAATCCAAATATACTTTCAAAACGAGGCATGGTACTCTTGCTGTTCCGTCGAAAAAATAGACAACCTTGAATTTACTGCAATATGACACCATCTGACGGAAGTATAAAGACGGTGGCAGATGGAATTTTTAAATGGCGCAATGGGACTTGAGTCTTAACAAAGACAAGCTTGTACTGCAGGTAATTGTTTGGTCACCCGATGCTGCTTGGTGTCCATTGGCACCATTTGCTTGTTTTAATGTTGTTTATCATTGTATCCAATTGTATTGGCAGAAATATCATCTCATGTGCCATTATTGTCACTATTTAGCTCTGCTATGTTACAGTATTTACGTTTCTGTTCGCATTATTTAAGAGTAACATTTTCAGTGCATATTAATCTATCATTACATATTAACTCAAATATTTCTCCCTGTGTTCATTTTTATATGTGTACTTGGGCAGCTGTAATGTCGATCAATACAAGTTACGAATGATTCTGTTGGTTATTAGTACAATTCCAACTAATTCTCGGTTAGTGCGATTAATTAGTTCCAGACCTGACAGTGATGAGCACATTTTCGCAAAGTTGGATTCCTTATTTGTAAATGGAATATTTCCATAGCAACGAGCATAGAAAAGCCGATTATGACTTTCAAAATACTGTTTTCAATTCCAGCTTTTGTACAGTACTTCCTGCAGTGGCTATTGTATCATCAAAGTAATATTACTGACACCTAGTGACCACTATAGAATTCTACACATCGTTGTTTGAATGTCTCAGTCTTGTACAACATTATGTCAATTTACTTTTGCCGGAGATATCTATTCACTTTTTTAAAGTATCATCTGACATTATTTAAAAACAAAGACTACTCCTGTTTGAGCAAAAAGTTGCCTTAATGTTTCACGGTAATAAAACACGATGCATTTTTGTCATGATGAGCTACTAAAATTAACTGTTAGTCAATGTGTTAGCTAACAATTTGTTAGCTCTTCAGCTAAAAACCACACAGGAGTGTTAGCTCACTGTTAGCGTTACATAGAGCGAAAATACTTTTTAATTAATTACATATTTGTAAATGTACAAGCAACAATTCTGAAATGTTCAAAATTAAATTGTAAATTTATGACTTTGAAGTCTGAAATTCACAAGAAAAAAGTCTTAATATTATGACAGCAAAGCCGTAAATGTAGGAGAATTGCAAAACAGAGCAGTTAGCATTTACATTAGCATGGCTAGCCCTTCTTACTTCCACCTTCCTTACCCTGCCTGCTCAAGGCCAACATCACATAACTCCCCCATTTTTATGTATCTCAGGCAATACATGTTTTTTTATACCTGTTGCAAGTTTTTCTTTGTACACTTACTGTTGAAGTTTATTTAATTTACGACTTTATTCACAAAATGTCACAATGTCTTAACAGGCATTGCCTGAGACAGCTACGAATGAGGGGACTTATGTGACCCTTGACCTTGGGCAAAGGTAATCGTAATTTAATTTTCTTTTTCTAACCTGAAATTATGTTTGACTCAGGCAACTTGCAAAGATTAGTTATAATTATTGGTCCTCTGTATACTTTATTTTGTACTAAAAAGAAAACTGCACTTTCTTTACAATTTTGCCATCATTCACATATGTATTTTTTTCTGTGTGTTCAAAAACTATCAAATCTGAATTTAAAAACACAGAGCTAAGATTGAATGTCATGGGAAACACATATTACGTCTATAAAGCCCTCTGAAAAATACAACAACGCCTCATTTACATATAATGTGACATGCATATTAACCAAGCTACAGCACCATTGTTATTATTATTGTTAACATTGTGATGCTGATGGAACTACGAGTAAGTTACTGCCGTTACTGGCGTGATATTGTGCCACACCATACAGGCTAGCTACTTTTAGACGTGCTTTTACTTGATTATCATACTGTACTTGTCACATAATGGATTCCTCATACAAATGGAAGTCTATTTGTAGCTTGATTGGGCTAAAGGAAAAAGTCTACAATTACTTGCAGGTAGGATGGGAAAGGATGGTAGGATATGGAAAACATATCCATGCATTAGTCAACTCTGCTTTTTTAATGCAGTTTCATTTATCATGTTCACATTTGGGTGTATGGAGTTGTGTATATTTGAGTTATTGTGTAATATTGTACCCTGTTTGTATATTTAAGCATAATGTATCCTTCTCACTATACATAATGCTTTAAACGGTGCCTCGGAAAGCTTTGATTACGAGATTTTCAACAAATATTTATGTATGTATACTGTATTCTGGCTTTTGCATTCTTGCTGTGGTATAAGTGTCCTCACGGTACTGGAATGAGGCTGCTAATTTTGTCATCTGGTTGATTACATGTTCCAAAAGGACAGGTTTGAAGGTACAAAAATGAATGTTATCCAACTTTGAGACGTCATGAGTACAAAGTTTAGGTACGATTTGCAGCTTTTCCAGTTGGGTCTACTATGATAGACTACTTTCTTTTGATGGTCTTGTCCATCATCTTTAGAATAGAAGAAATTTTTACCTCTGAGAGGCAACAATGCAGCCTGAAAGGAGAAGAATGTGTGGTGTACGGTTGACCTTGCACTTTATTTATTCATCCATGACAAGGCACCACTTGAGTCACATCTTGGAGTGAAAAAGAAAAGGCACAAATGAAGATTTAATGTATGATAACTGAGAGATCTAATGAGTAGTCGGGTTCATTGGAACCAGACCATTAGCGTAGATCCCCGGTGGGTGACAAACCAAACCATGAGTAACTGATATGCACATAAAATGTCTATTTTTGACACACGGCTCGCTCCTCCCCGTACAAATCCTACCGCTAACTGGACGTTGACGTTGATGAACTTTCGACATCTCTCTTCAGTTTTGAAGCTAACATGCTAAATGCATACAAGCACAATACCTCACATTTATTACACACATTTCAAATGAAGGTAATCACCACTAATGAATGATAATCCGTAGAACAGATGGAATTGGAGTCACAGTGTAGCCTTTAACCTGGTCTCCCGGTTAAGGCTACATCTGCATCCTTCCATTTTTTAAAATTCATATAATATATTTATAAATCGTTGCCAACTTAAGAGTAAATGAAATGTTTCTGTGAGGAAAAAATGGCCGAAAACCCTCTGCCGCTTCAAAGCTAGCTTGAAAGTACAATGCAAGTTTAAGCCTTAAATATGCGTCACGCACTTATGCAACCGTTTTTAATTACCCCTAATGAATAATAATGAATGATGGACCAGATAGAATCGTAGTCACAGTCCAGCATCTAGCCAAGTCGTCAGGCTTGACCAAAATCTGTGAATTTGTGCTGTGAATTGTGGAAGAAAAATTAATTTATTAATTTATTTAAAATTAATAGAAATTACACATAAAAAACAACAAAAATAACACACATTAAAATGCTAATTTATGCCGTGAATTCCTGTTTTTGAAGGAAAAAAAATATAAACAGCACACATAAAAATAAAAAATATATATATTTTTAAATTGGCCAAAAATTTGTAAAACAAACATTTACTAATTTGCGCCCTGAATGCTTATTTTCTGAGAAACACAAACAAAAAATCATAATAAAATATATTTTTTTTAATTGACCAAATGCTTGTGGCATGGATTTCTATTTTCAGAGAACAAAAAAATACATATAAAAAAATACAAACAACACACACAAATAAAAATCATGAATGTGCTACATTCACCATATTCTCAACACAGCTTAATTAACCTCAAAAAATTTTCATACAACTTGTGTGATCAAAAGGCAGCTTTCACCCCCCCACCCTCCCTTTTTCATATTCTTCGGTGCTAAGCAACCATCAGTCTTTAGCCGTGTGCAAAATCAAGGCAGAGGAATTTGTTTACATCTTATACCTGTGAAATATACTTTTCTGTGATCTAACAGGGGCACAACTAAAGCTTGCTTACAAGAACAAAAAGAAAGGCAAACGAAAGATGTGAGTGAAGAATTTACTTGAAACTCTATGAAGTCATCGCTGTTTATTTTGTGTCGATGTGTGCAAGAAAAATGTTTGGAAAAAAAATGTACATGTGTTGTTTTAAAAGGTTTTACAATATTCCAAACAAGACAACAACAGGGTTCAGGTTTATTGTGTTGTATATTTTTGAATACTATGGCACTGAATGGGTACTCAGATTCATGAAGAATGTTTGACATGAGGGAGCTCAGGTATTTGCATAGCCTGTATATTTTTATGGATTTAATGATCAAACCAAATGAAGCTTCTCTAATAATGTCTTAAATCTGAAATACTGTGTCAAGTGATGAATTTGAACAAAATCAGCATGAAAATGACGGCACCTTGCTGTGAAGAATATGTACACTTTTTTTAAGGACTGGGTTTCTCTTATTTGGGAAAAAAAAGATATATTTTATTGTCTTGCCTGTTCAGTAAAAAGCAGAAGTCAGACATATTGTTATAATAAAAAAATGTTTAAACTACCAAACTGTCTTAATCGCTGATCATGTGCATGGACTGTGGTTTTTGTTACATCACAATTTTATAATAAATGCATCTTATAATAAACTTAATTATATGTGATTATGAATATCCATCCATTTTCTGTACCGCTTATCCTCACGGGAGGTGGGGTACACACTGGACTGGTCGCCAGCCAATCACAAATGTACAAACAAAAACATAAGTGGCAAGGACTGGGAATTATAGAGATGTTGATTTTGATGATTTTGATTTTTTTGATGATTTTGATGATGATTTTACATGGTACCCCCTCTACTGCAAAATTGAATCTTTAAATTGGACGATAACCCTTAGCGTTTGCCTCTATTACCTAATGGGACGACTGGCTTTGATTATAGAATTAAATAGAGACTCAAATACACAAAATATATTATTTAACTTTAACTTCACAAATGCCGGTGTCTTATATCCTACACATCCCGGTTTTACACTGCATGGTTCATGATAAAATATGACATGTGCCTTCAGTGTTAATACGTGATTATGATTATGTGATTTTGACTATATTCTTTCAATTTACTTTCAAAATTAGCTCAATTTGGGTCATTTGCTGCTGAAATGTACACTTTAGATTAAAAGAGAACCCACCTTTTCTTTTGTTGCACTTGTGTTTGTCGTTCTCTTGTATCTAAAGGTCACAGTACATCACTGTCTTACCACACAGGCACACGCAGACATGGTAAATAACCAAAGGTCCCAGTATATCGCAGGGAAGGAGGTGTAAAGTATGTAAACATGCAAACCTTATTCCAGTCAAGAATAATTATTTCCCCATTTGCCATTACTCTAATTACGAGTCATTTATTAATAGCTCAGACAGCAAAGTGTTTATTTGATTTGACACCTCACTTTGTACCATTTTTGTGGCACGGAGTTCACGTTTTCCATGTACTGTAATTGCAACATCATATGAAAATGAAAATGAAAGAAATGTAGGAAATAAAGACAAAATGAATTAAAAAAAATACACTATTAAGAAAAATATATCTATTTTTAGGCTATGTCCACACAAACAGACAAAAGTGGACTTTTAAAACACCTAAAAACACGTTTAATAGCTATTATGCACATTTTAGCTCATTATAAAAACACAATTTCAACAATTAGATGTACATGTTATTAGACGAGGCTGCACGGCGGTCGAGTGGTTAGCGTGCAGGCCACGCAGAGAAACCCGAGTTCGATTCCACCCTCGGCCATCTCTGTGTGGAGTTTGCATGTTCTCACTGTGCATGTGTGGGTTTTCTCCGGGTACTCCGGTTTCCTCATTCCGGTTTCCACATTCCAAAAACATGCTAGGTTAATTGGCGACTCCAAATTATCCATAGGTATGAATGTGGGTGTGAATGGTTGTTTGTCTATATGTACCCTTTGATTGGCTGGCGCCCGAAGACAACTGGAACAGGCTCGAGCACCCCCCGCGACCCTCGTGAGAATAAGCGGTAGAAAATGAATGAATGAGTTTCAATCAACACATACATTTGTGCTGTTTCCTTTTGCATCTTGTATGACATCTTCCCAGAGAATGGAAGCTGTTCGTTTGCCAAGAAGGAACAACTACAAACTGCACCAAGTTGACACCGAGTGGAAGCCAGCAAAAGACTCCTTCGGAGTACATACGTGTTGGTTTAGTTTGACATACAACTTGTGTGACTTGTCTCGATGGTTTCAAGTTACAAAGCAAAGACCAGTTCCAGGTATCTTCCATTTGCAACAAGTGAGAATCCTTTGCAAGGTTGTGCAATCATGAGGTAACAAAGCCTATTCCTGTTTTTCCTGCCAGGTGGAGGTGGATGCTGGCCCTACCCTTACAACTTCACACACACACACATACACACAAACGCAAGTCCACTTGGTTTTGAGTACACACCCATATTTTATTCTGTACTGCACTGTAGAAATGTGTTGTTCCATGAAATGACATTTTCTCTGTGCTTGTGTGAGTTTTTTCCTCCCACATTCCCAAAAATGTATGTTAGGCTAAGAAAAATCATGCAAAAATACTAAAGCAACTTACCATTGAGAGACATCTAGAAATAACCACTTTTAATAATAATATATTTTTTATTTGTATATTGTTTTTTTAGGAACACAAAGACACTTTACATACATTTAAAAACAAAATTACACACAAAATTAGATAAGATATTCAGTATACAAAAAACAAAAGGTCAAACTTTAAAAGCAGTTTCTAAAAGGTGCATTTTGACAAGGGCTTTGAAGGAAGTTAGTGATAGACGTTATTGTTGAGAAAAATGCCAAGGTTTGCGGATGTAAGTGGAGGGCAACAGACTGTAGTTATCAAACAAAAGAGTGAAATTCAGAGCGTTTTTTTTATGCCAGATTTTGGACCGATGATGAGTATGTCTGATTTGTCACAGTTGAGTCGAAGGAAGTTTGACTGCATCCAAGATTTAATTTCAAGATTTAATTTAATTTAATTATAGATGTGATGGATTTGGAGATGTAGAGTTGAATGTCATCACATTCGTAGCAGTGAAAATGGAGACCACGGCGGCGGATGATGTTGCCGAGGGGGAGCATATACAAAATGAAAACTAGTGGACCAACCTGTGAACCCTGGGGGACATCCCCGTGATAGAAAAGCAGTTGAAGAGGTGCGGTTGTTATTCAGATAAATTGTAGTCTGTTTGTGAGGTATGACCTTAACCAGGAGAGCAGAGCCATTAATGTTCAGAGAAAATTCCAAACGGGAGAGGAGAATGGAATGGCTGCAGCTGTGAGATGAAGGAGGAGGAGAATGCTGAGGTGGCCAGAGTCTGATGAAAGTAGGAGGTCATTGGTGACTTTGAGGTGATGTAACAGGGATAGAAGAGGACGCCAGGTCGAAGTAGATAGTGTCACTGCTTGGTGGTGGACAGTTTTTTCCAGTTGGCGCTTGCAGGATTTCATTTTGCGGAGTTCAGGCGTGAACCAGGGTGCTGAGTGAGTGAAGGTAACTATTTTAGATGTAATTGGGGCAGCTGGTCAAGACAGGAAGAGTATATGGTTGTAATAGTCACAAGGTTCGAAGGGGAGGCAGACATTTTGGTGATAATAGAATCTGAGATAACAGAGGGGGAGAGGGATTTGATGTTCCTGAAGGTTATTGTACATGGCGCTTTGAGAGTGGGAATGTGGATGTCAATGTTAACAACAATAACCAGATGGTCTGAGATGTTGTGGTTGATGCTGATCATCTGCTTTAATGAGATATCGGTGGTTTTCTTGAGAAACTTTGGAGTGTCCGGTCTCTACTTCCGGATCGTATTCGGGATCCAACACATATGACCGTATGTTAAAAGCGGACATTTTAAAAAGATAAATTGGCATTTTTTATCAAGTCCTATAAAGTTGGGTTCTCAACTAGCGGCACAAGTCCTTCCGGGAGTGTGACCAACCCCAGTGGAGTGGGCGGGCCATAGGTGGAATACATTAAAACAGACCAGGGAAGCACGAAATGGGAAGCACGAAATCCAAAAAAAATCAGCTGAATAGGTGCAGTTTCTGGAAGAACTAGAAAGCTGTCTGATTCCACAACTCAATACAAAGGGCCGGGAAATTGGCATAATAGAGTCTTGCATTGACATTAAATAAAAAATAATAATAACAATAAAGAGTGAAGTCCTGCTCTGCAGTCTGTAGCTTTTTAAGAATGAGGCCCCTGGAACAATTTAGCACAATAGCCCTGTTTTGGAGCTTTGAGTGCCTCATTTTGACACCTGCCGCAAAGACCTCTGGGTAATGTTGGGTGGGATTGTGGTTTGAGTTCTCAAAAGAGCGAGGTTGCAATATTCATGTGGAGAGGAAGTAGGACTGTGGGGGGGAACTTCCACTTTCCTTCCTTTGCTTGCCTGCATTGTGCAGCCATGATGAACAGCACATACAGAAAGCGGTATTCACAATGTACTGTACACCCTCTAAGTATGTTGCCGTTACACAGTTTTTGTGATAATTGTCAAATGTGCAAAACTTGACATGTACTGCTGGTGAGCAGGCTGGAGTTTGGGAGGCGGCCATAAATGTTGGGAAATCAGAGACAAGAGAAGGGCAACAAAAGTGAAACTGAGACAGAAGACATAAATATGTTTTACACGTGCAGATAAAGAACGTGACTAAAAACAAATGGCAAGGTTTTGAGGAACAACACACACCTGTTGGTGATGTTGCTGAGAAATACCAGCCAGTGTCATTGTGAAAGGTATCAATATTCTTTATAGGGTGCCACAAGGATGAGGGGGCAAAAAGATATATATATATATATTTAATATTAATTTGTTCTCAATTCTCACTTGCTCATCAGGTCAGGTTATGTCTGTCAGATGCAATACGAGCATCCTGCCCACATAAAGTGGGTAAAACCAATGTAGGTGACATCAAAGGGTGAATTGAAAACATAAATGAAAAACTAAAACAATAACTACATGGATTTTATTTAAATGCATATCAATTTTTAAAATAATAATTTATGATTTACGACATTTCAAAAACATGCATGTTAGATAAATTGGTGACTCCAAATTGTCTACAGGTATGAATGTGAGTGTGAATGGTTGTTTGTCTATATGTGCCCTGTGATTGGCTGGCGATCAGTCCAGGGTGTCTCTTGCAGAAAGTCAGCTGGGATAGGCTTCAGCATACCCCCGCGACCCTTGTGAGGATAAGCAGCATAGAAAATTCATGGATGGATAATATAGTACTATAATATTGTTTATTGTTAACACTATGTATAAAATAAATTAAAATGGAATACTATTATTTTTTGTAAAAACAATGTGCAGTTAGAAAGATTTAGCTTATGTTGATTTGTTTCAGTTTTTGTCTCACAGTGTTTAATCCCATATTGCTCTGAGTGAAAAGTCCATGTAACTTTCACCAATGCTGCCTCGTTCTCTTTTCACTTCATCTTTGTTCCTAAATACTGATGTTGTGTGCAATAAGGGATGTGCGAGTCATGATCGAACTGTTCAAAACTCTGGAGTTTAGTACTGAATCGAGATTTGCGGGGACTCGGTTACGTTAACTCGTACACATACTCACTTATGCTAGGTAAGATGTCGGGGTGTGAATAAATGCGGAACCAGTCTAGGGAAGAGATGGAACTTGTTACTCTATGACGGGTGACTCGAATGAATCAAGTATCCAATTCACAGTGTGTGACTCATAAGAACTCGAGTCAGTTAAAGGAATCATGTTTACCATCACAAGTGAGAAGGCATAAAGGCGAGCTTTGATGACGTAGTTATGGTTGTGTGTTGAACGCTAGCTTTCGTATATGTTGGGTGTAAAGTTAAATCATGCGCATCGAGGTATCGCTTAATATTGATTATTTTCCACACCCTTACTGTACAGGTGGAATCTTGGGCAGCCACGCATACTGTTAACAAAGGAAACAACTGAATGTCAGGCTTTTATGTCGTTCCGTCGTTTCTATATTCCCTACTGCTATACAGGGGGCTGTTTTTTCCGAACTAAACGTCATTTTACATCCTGCAATGAACTTTGAATGGTATTGCTGTTTCATAGAAAACTGCAATACCATACCAATAAGCCGCTGAAAAATTAATACATCAAAACATTTGTACAGATAGCTGTACTTAGTGCTGACCAAGTACAATCATTTTTGCCAAAATGGTTATTTTTTGTCAAATTTCTTAGCAAAGTTTTTAACCTTTGTCTCTCTTTTCTCTCTTTTCTATGGGAGTTTAACCTCTTGAATGAAAATTCAGAAGGTGAACGCGAGGCTGGAGTTATTCTTCAAGAGACTGTCCTCCAACTGCTACTCATGTCTCCATCTCCATTGTATGCACTTGTGAATGGCGACAAAGGTACTGTTACATCAATTAGGATGCTGTATTTTATTCTGGCAAATACATCAAATTAAAAAAAGGTAAAACAGACCAAGGTAAGTCAAATAACAATTAAAATATAAATGAAGCTTACTATTAGGGATATATAAACCACCACCTGTGATGTTTATGTACACTGTATATCAGCTAAATCACATTTACTGTGTACTAATCTTATTAACTCTATAATACAATCTTATTAACGCTATCATAAATTAAAATGCATTATTAAAAAAAATCAAAGATGTATTGCTCTCAACGTCGTGAGACAAATTTGATACATTTATTAACCAATAAAGATGACATTTTTTTAATTATTAGTCTTCACTATCCTTTGTCACTTGCTGCCATCTAGTGGTTACACCTGGCAAGCATACGTTGGTGTTTCTCATAGTTACTCAAATGCAAATGGGGCCCTTTTTTTCATTAATACGTTTTAAAATTATTATATAGCAGCAAACATTGGAAAGTCAGTAGCAATTAAAAAAAATAAAGGCAAAATGTTAGAGAGGCAAGTATTAATAAAAAAGTCATAATTGACAAGAATACCGTCATGATATTAGGAGAGAACAAAGTTGAAATATTAAAATTGTAATATTATCAAACAAACCAAACAACAAATGAAGTTGTGTTTTTAAATTCGGTTGCAGAAAAAAGTTATAATGTTATGAGAACAACTTCAAAAGTTAAATAAAGTCATAATAAGCACAACAGCAGAAACAAAAAAATCTACAGTAACAATCCATCTATACTGCTTATACAGTAATTTTACAAAAATGCAGTCAAAATATGATGAAAACGTGGAAAAAGTTGAAATATTAAAGAAAGACTAGATTTTTTTGAAGTTGTAATTTTATGTAAAGTTATCCAAGCAGCCAATATTAATTAATTAATTAAATACATTCTTGAAAAATATAGTGTTTTTTCATCTATTCCATTACAACACACTTAAAAGACCATGCTAGGGGTCTGTCTTCGGGCGAACTGGTAGCCAGCCAATCACAGGGCACAAACAACACAAAACAAACAACCATTCACACTCACATTCATACCTATGGACAATTTGGAGTCGCCAATTAACCTAGCATGTTTTTGGAATGTGGGAGGAAACCGGAGTACCCGGAGAAAACCCATGCATGCACGGGGAGAACATGCAAACTCCACACATAGATGGCAGACGGTGGAATTAATCTCAGGTCTCCTAGCTGTGAGGCCTGCACTCTAACCACTTGGTCACCGTGCAGCCCACCCCTCCATAATTAAGAAGAAAAAGGACACTTTAAAATAGAAAAGTGAAAAAGTGGAAGAAAATAGTAATGTCATTCTAGTAGCATAGAGTTGAAATATTAAAGAAAAACCCATAATTCAAAAATAATAAATGTGTTATATTTAAGAAGCTTGGTTTAGGAAATATATAATTTTATGTGAATAAATATTCGAAGAGGAAAATTTACAAAGATTATTTGAGAAGAAAGTTTCAATATTTGTAAAATTTCACAAAAAACAATAAAAAAAACCTTAATTCTAATCATGTGCTTTTTTGTGCTTCTCACTTATGTCACAAAACTGAGATGCAGTTATTTCTTGAAATGCACATAACTTCTTAGTACATTAAAGCATATTAAAGTATCAAAGTGGCTTTTGCATCCTTTGTTTCCTCAGCACCTGGGCCTCATTGGGAAAAGTTTGGACTCCTGTGATCTAATGCATATAATCATTTTAGGGGAAAAATAATAATGATACATTTAAAAGATGAAAATCGAAAATAAATCTATGGTTCGCCAGTCCAGGATTTACCCCGCCTCTTACCCAAGGTCAGGTGACTAGCGAGTTTGAAAATGATTGTGATTTAGTGTTCATTTTCATCATTTTCCCACAGATGGCAGCGTTGTAAAAGAAACCCTGCCTCACTGATGGCAGCTGGGCCTCCACTCCATCAGATTGATGGCGCAAAGCTCATCCCAGGCATTAATGGACTGTTAATAACTTCAGAGAAGTCTTTTCTCAGATTCGTCCTTGGGTGTCATTTGACAAAGCCTCAGTCTTTAATTCCTCATGTCAATGATCTAATTGACAAAAGCTGCGGGCCTGAAATATTTCCAGCAATCAAGCTTGTGAGTGCTCGTGATACTGGAGATAAACGACAGAACACTAGATAATTCATGAACTGGATCATGATAACATGAATATGCGTCAGTTTTTCATAATATGAGTAACTAGAACCGCAAATACTGCTTCAGGTGTGGTGTAAGTCAACAAACATTTGACTTCCCTTCTCATTAAAATTGAAAAAAAAAACCAAGATGAATCACTTTCACCTTCAGACTGATGAAATGGTTTAAGGTAGTGGGTGGGGGGGGGGGTTTGAAATTCCATCCCAACCCACAGTGGATTCCTCACCCTGTGAGTATTCATCAGCAAACTCTGCAGTGAGATGCAACTCTATAGCAGTGGATGTTTCCTCTAATGGGAAACAATTACACACTTGGTGGCTTCTCCAGTGACTTCTGATGAGACTCATTCGCTGAGGAAATGGCCACGTAATCGTGTGTGTGTAATGGGCTAACGCTGCTCATTGCTCACTGAGCCAGGCCGCAGAGGAAGCCGCAGCAGTTTCAGTGAGTGGGATGAGAAATGCGACATGGAAAATTATTCAAAAAAATGGATCCTCACCTGTGTCGCAGACAAATAAGTTGTGTTGCTCACCAGTGAAGGTAATGATTCGTGGGTACCAAGAAAAACATATCAAGTGTGAGTCAGTCTGTTAGTTGTTTCAAACTTTTTTAACGATACCATTCCTTAATTCCAGGATACAGCGATCCCACATTTATTACGGTTAATTGCTTCCAGACCCGACCCTGATAAGTAAATTTACACAAAGTAGGATTCCTTAGTTAGAAATTAACTTTTTGCAGTTAGAGCATGAAAATACCTGGTTACAACCTTCTAAATCCGTTTTTTAACATGATTAGAGACCTCTAGATTTGCAATAACACCTATATAGTGACCAGCACAGCATCTTTGGATGCATCATCTGAATACTTTATATTTACATTTTATTTGGTACTTTCCATGCTTAAAAATGCTTAATTTAGGTATAGAATACTTACAATTTGAGTAATAATAGGTTGCATTGAAACAGGAAATTTTAATCAACGTATTTATGACATGATAGAGTGAAGCCGTGAAATTTGAATTAAAAGTGACAAAATATTACCGTAGTGCAATAAGCCACTTCAATACGGATTTTCATTTCAAGATCTGTATCAAAATGTCTTTACCATAATATTATGTTTTTACAATGTCTGAAATATTGTTATTTGCAATATTATTTCAATATTTTAAAAAAAAAATATGTATTTTTTAGGCTGCACGGCGGTCGAGTGGTTAGCGCGCAGACCTCACAGCTAGGAGACGCGAGTTCAATCCCACTCTGTGTGGAGTTTGCATGTTCTCCCCGTGCATGTGTGGGTATTCCGGTTTCCTCCCACATTCCAAAAACATGCTAGGTTAATTGACGACTCCAAATTGTCCATAGGTATGAATGTGAGTGTGAATGGTTGTTTGTCTATATGTGCCCTGTGATTGGCTGGCGACCAGTCCAGGGTGTAACCCTTCTCTCACTCGTTAACTAGTTAACTTAGCTTATAATTGTAAGATCTGACTTTCCCCAAAACTTGTCTCATGTCACAGTCTAGTAATACAAGTGGTACATAACCTGATGACCACGTTTAATGGAAAAAGGGGCAAAGGAAAATGTAACTCTGTCACAAAATATTTATTTTACTAACATGTACAGTATATTGTACAATACAGCAGCTCCAGAACCAATGTTGTAATATGAGTTTCACTCCAGCAACTGAGTAGTGCAGCCAACATGCTGGTGCTATTTCGAGCCTCTGGCAGTCAGGGTCGTTGACAGTGGTGGACAAAGGGGTATCTTGTCACGGGCCCAGGCATGAGCGGGGGCCCAGAACTGGTGTGTGTGTGGCGAGGGGGGGGGGGGGGGGGGAACTCAGATTATTTTGTCCTGGGCCCACCCAAAGCTGTCAATAGCCCTGCTGGCAGTCATTTGCTTTTGCTGACTACACACCTGTGGATTATGGAAAGCCATAAATTGTAGCATTTATTTTGATTTTTATACGTTCTTTATTAGAGGCCATTATTCTAAGGAGGTCATTTTGTGGACTGTATGTTGTACTTGTTGGGCTATGTGGTGTGGAAAAATCCTTCCTGATTTTAAATGTTTCAGATCATCAAACAAATATAAATGTTAGTCAATGACAGTACAACTGAACACAAAATACAGTTTTTAAATGAAACTTTTTATTATGAAGGAATGAAAAAAAATCCAAAATTAATTGGCCCTGTGTGAAAAAGTCATTTCCTTGCTGTTAAACCATCACTTAACTTAAATTTATTTGGATCTATTAGTCTGGAAAAGGTTCTAAAGCCATTTCTGAAGCTATTGGGCGCCAGTGAACCACAACAAAGGCCATTATCCACAAATGGCGGAAACCTGGAACAGTAGTGAACCTTTCCAGGAGTGGCCGAAGAACCAAAATGACCCCCTAGAGCGCAGTGATGACTTATCCAAGAGGTCAAAAAGACCCCACAGCAACATCCAAAAACTGTAGGCCTTGTTTTCCTCAGTTAAGGTCAGTGTTCAGAAAGACACTGGGCACAAGGGGCCTGCATGGCAGAGTTCCAACACAAAAACCACTGCTGAACAAGAACATTAAGGCTTGTCTCAATTTTACCGTAAAGCATTTTGATGATGCCCATGACCTTTGAGAAAATGTCCCATTACATCTGGCGTAAAAGTAAATCACATTTCAGAAAAAAGACCAACAGTATAATATGGTGGTAGTAGTGCAGTGTAGTGTAGTGTTTGCTGGTTCAGGACTTGGAAGACTTGCTGTGAACCATGAATTCTGCTGTCCTGAAGGGTAATGTCCGGCCATCCGTTGGTGTCCGGCCGTCCCCAAGCTGAAACCAACTTGATCTAAAACACACCAGCAAGTCCACCTTTGAATGGTTGAAAAAAACTAAATGAAGACTTTGGAGTGGCCTAGTTAAAGTATGACCTTAAAAAGGTGCTTCATGCTGGAAAACCATTCAATGTGGCTGAATTGCAACAATTCTGCAAAGAGGAGTCATTGCAAGTTATCACAAATACTTGATTGCAGTTGTTGCTCAGGGTCGCCCAACCAGTTATTAGCTTTAGGGGACAAATCACTTTTTCACACAAAGTCATGTAGGTTTGGATTTTTTTTCTCACTTTATAATAAAAAGCTTTATTGTGCAAACTCATGACCTTTATCATATAGTGTAATGTTAATGTGTAACATTAACATTACATGGTCTTGAACTTTGTGGAATACATTTCTAAATAAACTCAACTTATGTACAGTTCAATCATTTTATTTAGACACGTATGCTACAATATTATTCATAAATGCTGTAAGTACAATTAATTTTGAACATTTTGTGCACCTAATTTTGTCAAATTTGAAGAGATCCATTCAACTAAGGTTATCATAATAGTGATTATCTCTCTACAAAACCACTCAACATGAAGAGTAACTGCACTGAATATTCCTTCTGGCATCATAAGTATAAGAAATAAAAATGAAGCAAATTGCGCTCTTTTTCAACAGAGATTTGATTAGGTTCTTCTCGTTTTCCCTGACTATCATAGCCTCCTTTGTGCAGTTTCTTGTCAGACATAAGCAATTCATTTCTCCAAGCTTGCTTTGTTTATCTTCTCTCGGTCTACTTTCCCTACCGTCATACGGCTGCAATTTTATTGTGTGTTTTTTAGTTGTTATCCTTCACGTATCCTTCAGGACTAATTGGGGCATGTTGCTGAAGAGCTGTTGTTTACTTATTTCACAGTCTTATTATTTTCAAAGAATAATCTCATCCAACATAAAGAAAACAAACATCATTATCAACCTTGAATGTTAACGAAAGCTCTACATATCAGTCCAAAACCTGCAACATGTCGCTGGAATAGCTCATCAGCATGAAGCTTTTGTCGAATGAATGCTTTTTACTTGCCGCCAACAGAGCAGAAACAATGTACGGGATGATAAAAACTTCCTTCGTAACCTCACATAGTGTGTCTGGCATCATTATGAGGCACAATAGCCTCCGGAGGACTTGGGCTTTTATTGGCGTGCCTCTTGCTGCAGCAAAAGCTCATCCATTAAACAATTCAGGAGGTTATGTATTAGATTAGCTGTACAGAAGACACAGGGGAACGCCTGGAAGAACACTGGAAACCTTGTCTCATTGTCTCTCATAACACCAGGAATAAATTATTATATTGGTGGCATTGGGGTGATACTGTCAGACGAGGTCTGTTCGAGTGTAATGTTGAATGACAATACTGGGTGTTAAATTACATTAATGGTATTAAAACTGATAAACGGCAATCATTTGGGACATATTTAGAGTGAAGCCTGTCTCTTTAGCAATGTTTTTCACAACATATTTAAACCTCATTTTTTTGAATGTCCCGGTCATTGTATGATTTGTTTTTTGACAAGAATTTTGCCAAAATTTTGCGCCGGCTTTTTTACACAAGATTGCGTGAAACATATTGCTGTATTTCACTCTTACTGTTTATGTATTATGGGAATCTAAATTTCATTTGATTTGATTTCATTTGATATAACCCTCGTGAGGAAAAACAGAAAATGAATGAATGAATGTATTTTTATATACATATATAATATAGGGGCGGCACGGTGGTCTAGTGGTTAGCGCGCAGACCTCACAGCTAGGAGACCAGGGTTCAATTCCACCCTCGGCCATCTCTGTGTGGAGTTTACATGTTCATGCGTGGGTTTTCTCCGGGTACTCCGGTTTCCTCCCACATTCCAAAAACATGCTAGGTTAATTGGCGACTCCAAATTGTCCATAGGTATGAATGTGAGTGTGAATGGTTGTTTGTCTATATGTGCCTTGTGATTGGCTGGCCACCAGTCCAGGGTGTACCCCGCCTCTCGCCCGAATAGAAATCACCCCATTGTCCCTTATATATTTTAATTATTCATCTACACCACATTGCAAGGACACAGTATGACTGCTGGCTAATAAGCAAGTTTACCAGTTAACCTCAAATGTATTTCTTCAAAATGTAAAAAGACAAAAAATTACCACTTCCACACAGTATGGGAGAATAACCCTTTTCCACTCTTATCATGTCAGACATGCCATGGTTGACTTCATGCAGTGTTAAGGTCATGTAATGTCTAAATGTTTTGGGTTACTACTGCCGCCTAGTGACCAGATTACTACATATCACTAGTCTACCACAGAATAACCGTCGTTTAATAATTAATACATTTCTGAAAAAAGCGATTATAGTGAGGGAGCAATAATCGAACTGCAATAATGTGAAGGATAACAATTATTTAACTGTTTTCTTTAAATATTTTGTTTGCAAACGGTCTCGATTTTAGAGCCAACTCTTTGAATTGAAGGATTATTCTCGATAAAATATATTTCTTGCTAACAATTTTGGGTGTCTGGAAAGAATTCATTTGATTAACATTATTTTCTGGGGGAATTTTTTTTTTTGTTTTTTGTATGTTTCACTTTACAAATACATTCGTGAAGAAAACTGAGGTACCACTGTCCAAATTAGTGGCGTAAGTAATATTTTAAAAGCTGAGGAATATTCATTCAAGCTCATATGTGCTCAAGAGCCAATGTCACACTGAGTCATGAAGCTGCTTGGTGGCAGCTTGGCTCGCTCACCCCCCACAGAGTTGGTCCCGCATGCCGTTGACCCCGAAGGTGAGAAATGGACTGCCACCCACTGGTAAGGGGTCAATACTGCAGTGGAGTGCCCCTCACAGTTCAATGCACTATTCATTCTGCATAAAAAACATCTCCAAAGTGAAAAATGACGACATGCAATTTTGTTCACTACACTATATAGAATGTTGTAGTTTGTTAAGTTGAGTGTGTGTGTGTGTGTGTGTGTGTGTGTGTGCGCACAAGCAGACCACCTCTCATTTGGAGCCAAACAAAAGCTTTGAATAATCTCAGGGGAGTAAATGCCTCCTTATAGCAAAGGAAGGATGTTTATGGAGTTGACTCGATTATCGCTCGGGCATATACTTTGATGTATTGGAAAACTAAAAGGAAGGTAAGCCGCCTCCTGCAGGCTTATCCCAGCTAATAACATCTTCCAGAAGAGCATCAACATAATAATTATGCCCCTTAAAATAACTTCATGATGAAGAATTCTCTCAAGGTAATAGTGTTATGTCGCATCGAATGCAACGTCGAACCCCATGAGTCATATTTTTACTCACCAAATATGAGCAAATGAAAGAATATGTCGCATCAAGTATAATATGACAAAATGTGCGTGTGTGAAAGTGGAGTTGAGGTTGCAGTCAGAGTGCATGATTAATGTCCAGATGTGTAGACATATTGAAACCCAGGGTGGCATTCGTCTTTCTCAAAGTGCAAAAGTAAGCAGCATCTGGCCCGGAAGGTAATAACCCTTTGTCACATTGTTTCCTCTGCGTCGCTGATTTCAAAGTAATAGAAACAACCCGTCGAGCACAGCATCACTTTGTAAAGCCCTTTTTTTTGGCTTTTGTGTCATTTATACTGGGAAAAATGCTTACAGTAGAGATTAAAGATTTATTGCACACAGATAGAAAAACAATTCTTTGTGATGGGAAAAACAAAAGTCAAGTCTCTTGGGTTGGAACTTTGCTGTGCAAAACAAGTATTGCACATTAAATATAAGTAAGAAAAGGTCACACGTCCTTCTGAAATTTACTGACAAAAACCGAAACAAAACCAGAGGCAAATTTTCCCACATGAAATCATGTAAATCCAATTAATTCCAGTTCCAGACACTCAAACATATTACCTAGAAATTAATTTTATAAAGAATAATTATCGTTTTTCGTGAAGAAAACAATGTGAAATAACTATAAATGAGGGATTAGTTGTTGACAAGGACATCGTCAGTATTGTTTGTCACAATGAAATGAAATTGCTGGCACTCGCAACTTATTGGGGCCCCATGGTGGGTTATTAGAATAATGGCTTCCACAAAAAATCCATTCCTTCCATTTCCTATGCCGCTTATCCTCACTTGCTTAATGGGTATGCTGGAGCCTATCACAGCTGTCTTCAAGCAAGAGGTGGGGTACACCCTGGACTGGTCGCCAGCCAATCAAGACGTGCACAGACTATGATATTAGGTATTAAATATTAAATATTAGGTATGTTGTCAAGATTATTTATGTACATGCAAAGCCATCCACAGTTGCCAGCCATGTTTTTGTTTGCTTAACTTGAACGTTTTGAGGTCCGATCTTGTAAGATCCAAGCGGAATATCTTTAACCTCCCAGCTGTATTGAATGCAGCATCTGTCCGTGAGGATAAGCAACATAGAAAATGGACAGAGGATTTCAATGAGAGCTTTTATTGATTTTTAAAACTGATTTATTTTTGCTTATTTGTGTTTTAATTACTTTATTATTTGTTGTTGTTTGCAATGGTGTTTTTATTTGATTTAATAGTTTTTAATCACATATAATTTGAACTTTTTTTTAACTTATTGTTTTATATTTTTTGCATATTTATTATTTATTATATATTTCATGGGGGGTTAAAAATAATTTTGGAAACTATAATATATGCGCTAGAAATAAAGTAGATTGGACCAAATTATTTTTAATTTCTAATTAATATTATGATTGTTTTTATTATTTTATACAATTGTCATTATTTTGCTTAAAAATTGCATGTTATCACATTTTTTTTACAATATTTTATTTATTATTATTTAATATTTATTATTACCTTGACCAATATTGTTAGATTAAATATTAAATTGGTATCTAAATCACAAAATCATTAAATTATCTTGAAAAATTTAATGTAAAAATATCAGTATTGGCAATATTTATTTGATTTTGAATGAATACAAACATTTGCAGCGTTGTCCACCTAAAACATCAATCATATGGGCATACCTCAACAATTGCTTTTGAAAATAAGGCAAGTGAGTCCTTTTGGATACAAGTTCAATATAGGTCATTTTAACAACAAAAAAAAGGCACAATCCGGGAGTTTCCTGGTAAAACGGGAGGTTTGACAGGTGTGCATATTGGCCGTGACAGGTGCATCATCACATTTGAAAATGGCGTGTCATCTTGTGTTATCCAATGACAGAACTGCTGGATTTGTGCCCGGCAGGGCTTGGAGGTGATGTTGGACCACCTGTGCCAATCGCAGCGTGTGTGGGAGGAGTTCAAGAACTCGGAGGTGTGTCTGGAAAAATGAAGTGTGGAGCAGCATACTGAGTACAAGTGGGGGGAAGACATGGCATGAACACAGCCTTATACTGTTTAGACAAGCTTTTACTGTGCGCGCGTTGGAAACTTATTTTGGAAACCGTCTCCCTGCAGGCTTTTGGACACTGAGAGGTTTACCGAAAACAACAATTAAAAGAAAAAGACAAGATCTCCCGAAGTCCGTAAAGTAACACACTGCTATTTGGCTCCCCAAACGAGCCATTCGTGTTGGTGCGTTTGCTTCAAACGAGGATACGTTTGTGGACATGTGAATTTTAAAGGAGATAACCGGCAAGCACAACAATGAAACAAGCGACTGTCCTGCGGTGCATCGACTTTTTCCTGACTTGCTGCTTGTTTGGGTCGAGCTCGTCACAATCAGGTGAGTGAAGCCGACATGAGTGCGCTGCTCGGCGGGTGCCAAGAGGCGCTGGGAGCGCTCGGAGCTACTTTTGGCAGAATATTTGCCTTTTACCTTCATGAATAGGTTACTTGTGTTTGATAATGTTTAGCATTGTATCTAATTGAGATAAAGCGATTATTTTTTTTTTTTTGGAGGAAGCAATGTGCATTTATTGACTAGAATAGACTAAAATAGACTAAAGAATAGATAAAAGTTCCCAACCGGATGACTTTGCTTCTGTTCGGGGGAAAAATACAATGCTGAAATAAACACCCATCTTTTTATTCAACACATCAAGCTTCACAAATCACATTTTGAGCTCCATGTATGCGAATGAGGTGACGGACCGTGATGAACTGTTGTCCGTATGCAATATGAGAAGGCTCTGATATTAAAGCGGGTTAGCGTGAAATTACATTATTCCTCATTTTATTGTCAATCCCTCCAGGGGGGGCAACGTGTATCACACTTTGACGAGCACTGCAGCGGCGCTTGGCTTTTACGCACCGGCAAGTGGGATCCACACTTACCAGTTCAATGGAGAATGAGCTGTATTGAATTTGCTGGTTCTGTCCTTGCAGCTTGTGGTGACTTTATGACCGAATGGGACGTTTTGAACCAGCACTGAACGATCAGCTTTTAAACAGTTGGAATACTGTTTTTAGATACTTATTCACAGTCTTAATTGCGATATGTGTGTGGAACAATACACCAATTGATGTTCTAACAAGTGGAAATGAGGCATACAGCGGAAAACTCAGACGTAATGAAGGATTCGGAAAATTCACCGGACTTGTTCACTTTACAATAATCAGCCTAACGCATTTCTATGAAAAGAGTCATGACTTTTGCAAAGACTCGAACATCATCTCATAATGTGGGAAAAAAAACATAGCCCTTGGAGAACCACAGCTATAAAGAATAGATTATGCAAACATGATTGTGTAAACGTTGGTTAATTTCTGGCACGGAGAGGGTAACGAGATGGAAGCGCTGTAATTTCTTTGTGTGTGTGGCATGGCTGCTGGCGTTTATTGCTCTTGCAAGTAGCTAATGGGAAAAGAAGCACATGGCATGCCCACACTTGCTCCTGCTCAATTGCTTTTTCATGAGCTTTGTTCGATACAAGCCCCATGAGGGGTTCACTATGCCTGCAATATTGAAATATGTTCATGTATGTGATGTTTTTTCCCATTTATTCCACTAAATTCAAACTATGAATTAACTTGTCGCTGTGATGCATGCATGTGGATGCAGAGTTCCTGCACTGCACCACGAAGAGTGCCACGGAACTCTGGGAATTGCAAATAGCAGCCGATTGTAAACCATATGGGCCCATTCAAGATCTCCCTCTGTTTTCATGAATATTCATGTTTCCCATGTTGCAGAATTGGAGGCATTACATCTGACTGTGTGTATTTTATGTGGGCTCTTTCAATTAGTAGCATCACCACAATGTGGGTAAAACTGCATCCTCTAATTATTCTGCTTCATGGCTCTCTCTCAGTTTGGGGGGTTTTCATAGAACTTTGACGCTTGTTTATAGTGACTTTAAATGTAGTACCATGCACTCTGTGTTTGTGAATGGACAGTACAGTGATGGAGTGAGGCTGAAAGACCCAGCTGGAGAAAGACTACAAGAGGATTTGTTCGTTCTTACTACACACCATCACAGCAGTGTGGACTGTGTGTACTTGCACAAACCGAGAGACAGTGTGACAAAGTAAAAGACGGCACAGATTTGCTTGGTTGTAAAAAGTTATTTTTTTTTACTCTCATTTATGCACTTGCTGGTGTTGCCTTGACTGAACGAGCAGTCACCCTGTGCTTGATGGGACCTTGGAGGCCATCAGGCACACAACCGACAGAGTGACCGCAGCATAAAAGAGCTAGACTGGTTGATACGGTAGGGAGGCTGCATAATGAACCATACTGATGGCAGTCCCGCCACGCCTGTGCTTTTTAACATCACATAAATGATCAATGAGTAGTCGTCGACAGTTTCTGGAGAAAGAAATATGAACTAGTGCTGCATTCAACAATTATATCCTCAGATGCTTAATCTGAAGCTTCTTGTTTTGATTGATTGAGTATTCAGTTCGACAGTAGATGGACTAAATCGAACTCAATTAGTGGTTTGCTCCGAATCATCAGAAAAGAGGCACAAATGTTACATTTGAGAGGCTGAAATTGGAGGATATTTGCATTATTAATTCAAACATCAGTTAATCGGATAATTCACCAATTAATTGTTGAGACGCGAATACAAACATAAATGATCAGTGTAGATCAGGGGTCTCAAACTCAATTTACTTGGGGGGCCACTGGAGCTAGGGTCTGGGCGAGACTGGGCCGCATCAGGTTTTCAAAAAAAAAAAAAAAAAACGCATTTATTAAAAACAGAAAAATGAATAAATTTTGCTTTGGTTTAGACTTCTACAAAAAAAGCTCTGATAAAACATTCCACTGTTCTCAAATATATTAATTTTTATTTTTCTGCACAAAATAAGATGAAAAATAAACAAATCAAGAATAAAGAAAATCAATCAATCAGTAATAAATAAATATAATAATAATAATAAAACGGCAAATAATAAAAACTTAAGAAACCACATATAGTTGGTGGGTAGACAAATTATTTTTTTCAGATTTAAAATGAACAAAGCATTATTAGAGCCCTGTAGACATGACAAAACACGACTATAGTCACATTTATACTCTTTTTATTTACAACATATTGCGCAACTGCAGGGTCTTGAGACACATGCTAACTCGCAAACTAGAGAGCTAGCGACCTAAACGGTAGCCTTCAAGTTATTCCCTTTAAACTTAAACAGCCAAAAACTTACCACTTCCACACGGATAGGGAGGATAACTATTAACAGTTATTTAACCTTTAACATTAACATTAATCAAACGTAATAATTTTTTCTGGGTACATGATAGCATACAGCATCCATATCAAACTTGCGCGGGCCCCACTAACATTAAACTTTCATATCAAGGTGGGGGGCCTCAAACTAGTGTCCGGCGGGCCACATTTGGCCCGCGGGCCACATGTTTGAGACCACTGGTATAGATATTACAATCGTAAAACATCGAATCAAATACAATAATAGCTATTGATTAATGGATTAATCACTGATTAATTGTTGCATCGGTTATGAACATGAATGTTCAATTGGTGTATGAATAGTTGTGGTGGGTTAGTAAAACATTGTGGCTTGGATTAAGGTTCCAAAATTGTCATAATTTTGTGAACGATGGTCAAAATCTTAGTAGGGACATACGTATGTATAGTTCTTATCTTGGTGGCTCATTTGGGTGCAAAACGAATGTAGACTCAGCCATCTGCAACAAGTGCTTGAAGGTGATACTTTGCCAGTGGTGTCTTGTAACTAATGCAGCAGCATCCTAACGGGCATACACAGTCTGACCCTCCTTATTTTTAAATTTAGTGGTGATTTTAACACAAAAACAGCAGTGCTCAATTCCATTTTTTTGTCATTTTTACTATGGTAGGTGCTGGTTGTCAATAATTGCATGCCAGATCATCTCTAGAGTGGTGAGGTGTCAGGGTGTAGTGTGAATCACACACAGGCTTCCGGCTAGGTGGCAGCAGTGCTCAAACTAATCAAAAGGCTGCCTGTGGATGAGTGATGAAGAGTGTGACAGAAATGATAAGAATAACAAAGGAGATGTTCGAGGCAAGGAAAAAAGTGGAAGAAAATGTGGTTTACTGTGAATACTCGGAAATGGAAGTTATGTTATCTCAACTCATTTTATTCTATTCTACACTATTCAGGTGTTTGTATGCAGAAGGCTGGTGCCTTGTTGTACAGGTCAACAAGGCACCAGTGACTATTCATTCATTCATTTTCTACTGCTTTTTCCTCACAAGGTTTGTGGGGGGTGCTGGAGCCTATTCCAGCTTACTTCGGGCTGGACTGGTGGCCAGCCAATCACAGGGCACATATAGACAAACAACCATTCACACTCACATTCATACCTATGGACAATTTGGAGTCGCCAATTAACCTAGCATGTTTTTGGAATGTGGGAGGAAACCGGAGTACCCGGAGAAAACCCACGCATGCACGGGGAGAACATGCAAACTCCACACAGAGATGGCCGAGGGTGGAATTGAACCCTGGTCTCCTAGCTGTGAGGTCTGTGTGCTAACCACTAGACCGCCATGCCGCCTTCTATTTTTCTTTTCCTCAGTGCTGGAGCTTATCCCAGCTGTCGTCGGGCGAGAGGCAGGCGACACTCTGGACTGGTCACCAGCCAATCACAGGGCAACAAACCATTCACACTCTCATTCATACCTATGGACAATTTGGAGTCGCCAATTAACGTAGCATGTTTTTGGAATGGGGAGGAAACCGGAGTGCACGTGGAGAACATGTAAACTCCACACAGAGATGGCCGAGGGTGGATTCGAACTCGGGTCTCCTAGCTGTGAGGCCTGCATACTAATCACTCGTTCGCCGTGCAGCCCAGTAAGAAGACTAATTCAATATAATTAATATACGTTATACTTCAATAGTAGATTTTCCTAATTATATCGGATATTTGCATAAGATCTTATTAATTTGCTATTGTATCAACATTGGGGGGGGGCATGGTTTTCAGGTTTTGATATGTTGATGAGTGCAATCAGCATGTCGACTGTCTGCGGGTGGCAGAAGTGATTGGATGATGGTGTTTGTGACCTTTACCTCATCTCCAGCCTCATTTATCAAATGCAGTTCTACAAGCAAAATACACGTGCATATGTTGGGCCATGCATCATCATTATTTCCAGCTGTTAGGTGCCCCCTTCCCAGAAGGATTTCCTCTCGGGGATTGGCGCCTCCCACCTCTTTTTAGACGGCTGTCGAGTTGCAAACACAAATATGTAGCATTCAGATTTGACAAAGTTTATTGTTGGATTGGATTTTTTTTTGTTTCTTTTTCCACTCCCCCTAGGTTTTCTCCTTATGTTGTTTCTCTTCTTTCATCGTGTTGAGGCAGGATTGCGTCTGTGTGTGTAAAAAGAAAAGAGACACCAAAATAACTTCAGTGCAACACATTGCCTGAATGCGGAATTCACGTATCGACCAAAGTTCTATTAGCAAAGTGCCACAACAAACTTTCATAACACTGCTTGATAGAACAGAAAATTACCGCAGCTAGTTAAAGAAAGATTGGAGACTCAAAAGTTTCGGGGGGGGGGGGGGGTTCTATATATTGCGCTTTAATTGGGGCCAGCAAATGTGTGTTTAGGACCACTAGGAATAGGTTACATCATGGAAAACAATGGAATTCTCAGGACGACCCCTAGAATTCTCTTTTAAGTGAGTTGTAATGGAATAGATGTAAAAAAAAAAAAACAAAACACTAAGACAAGGGCAAAAAGGATGCAGTGTCACACACAGTGCAGACATCTGTCAGTCAAACATTTCTTCTGAGACTCGTTCACCCTTCCTGCAAGGTTCAGATGTGCTGTCAGGTTAACATTAGTTTTCAAAAGGCAATACTCTTTGTTGTACGTTTTAGATAAATGCCGCACAGTTTAGATGGAACATGAAAACTTGGGAAGCACCTGTTTCACCAAGTCAGACAACGAGTCAATGCCTATGATCTAGAACAGGGGTCTCAAACTCAATTTACCTGGGGGCCACTGGAGCTCGGGTCAGGGCAAGGCTGGGCCGCATCAGGTTTTCCCCCAAAAAAAGCATTTATTAAAAACAGAAAAATATACAAACTTTTTCAGTGCTTTGGTTCCGATTTTCTACAATAAAAGCTCTGATAAAACATTCCACTGTTCTCAAATATCTTAATTTTTATTTTTCTGCACAAAATAAGCTGAAAAATAAATAAACAAATCAAGAATAGAGACAATCAATCAGAAATAAATAAATATAATGATAATAAAAGGCAAATAATAAGCTTAAGAAATCACAAAAAACGAAAGTTGGTGTGTAGACAAATTATTTTTTTCAGATTAAAATGAACAAAGCATTATTAGAGCCCTGTAGACATGACAAAACACGACTATAGTCACATTTATACTCTTTTTATTTACAACATATTGCGCAACTGCAGGGTCTTGAGACACATGCTAACTCGCAAACTAGAGATCTAGCGACCTAAACGGTAGCCTTCAAGTTATTTCCTTTAAACTTAAATAGCCAAAAACTTACCACTTCCACACGGATAGGGAGGATAACTATTAAGTTATTTAACCTTTAACATGAACATTAATCAAACGTAATAATTTTTTCTGGGTACATGATACCATACAGCATCCATATCAAACTTGCGCGGGCCGCACTAACATTAAACTTTCATATCAAGGCAGGGGCCTCAAACTAGTGTCCTGCGGGCCACATTTGGCCCATGGGCCACGTGTTTGAGACCCCTGATCTAGAACATGAGGGTCCTAACCAAAGTACATTGTGTCACTTTTACATCTTCATTTCAAGGGGTTCAAAAGGTACGAATGTTTTGCATACTGTATTGTCACACTCGGGCTGCACGGCGGGCGAGTGGTTAGCGTGCACACGGCTCACAGCTAGGAGACCTGTGTTCAATTCCACCCTCAGCCATCTCTGTGTGGAGTTTGCATGTTCTACCCCGTGCATGCATGGGTTTTCTCCGGGTACTCCGGTTTCCTCCCACATTCCAAAAACATGCTAGGTTAATTGGCAAATCCAAATTGTCCATAGGTATGAATGTGAGTGTGAATGGTTGTTTGTCTATATGTGCCCTGTGATTGGCTGGCGACCAGTCCAGGGTGTACCACGCCTTACGCCCGAAGACAGCTGGGATAGGCTCCAGCACCCCCCGCGACCCTCGTGAGGAAAAGCGGTAGAAAATGAATGAATGAATGAAATTGTCGTGTTTGAGGTGACGGGACAGACCAAGAGTGATTCAGAAGACCCATATGAACAAAAACAAGAGGAGGAACCGTACCTCGTCCGGATGTGGGATACCGGGGCCTCACCCTGGAGCCAGGGCCGGGCCCAGCCCGAAGAAGCCACACGGCACCCCCCCCCCTCGTAGACCCACCACCTACGGGGGCAAGCATAAGGGTCCGGTGCATTGTGTGTTGGGTGGGTGGTCAAGGGCGGGTGCATGGGATTATGTCTCACAGCTGGCATGGGAACACCTTGGTGTCCTCCCGGTGGAGCTGGAAGAGGTGGCCGAGGACCGGGAAGTCCGGGCTTCCCTACTAAGACTGTTGCCCCCGCGACCCGGACCCGGATAAGCAGAGGAAGATGGATGGATGGATGGATGGAAATTGTCCATAGGTATGAATGCGAGTGTGAATGGTTGTTTGTCTATATGTTCCCTGTGATTGGCTGGCCACCAGCCCTGGGTGTACCCCACCTCTCACTCGAAGAAAAAATGTGGCACCACAAAATGAAAACATTTGAAGCAATGGAAGGGGTGGTCCACATATTTAATATAAGAAATACGCCTTTTAATGTATTTTTCCACAGCAAATATAGTAAGGTTAATATGGGTGTCATTGGCACTATTAGTACTATTATAGCCCAGACACCATTTCATAAGTAGCGATTTGGCACCGGTATCAGATAAATGTGTAAATGATACCCACCCCTACCCTTTAGAAAACTACTCTTCCAACAAAACGAAGACAGTGTCCGAAAGTGTCATGTACGTATATCTGTCACTCTGTGGGACCGTTGATCCACGATGATCTTGTTGTATCCCTTCTCGCACAATAAGAGCGTCTGTCCTCGTCATCCTCCTGGAGGGTTTTCAGGATTGCTGTCAGCCACTCAAACATTTGACAACCACCATTCTGAAGGTTTTCAAAACGTGGCGGCAAAAGCAAGTGGGAAGCATCCGTGTGTGTGTGTGTGTGTGTGTTTTTGTGCGGTTGACGGCTGTCGCTGATGGATGTAATTGAGGTGACTGACAGACCGACTGACTCTCTCTCTACTCCCGTGTTGTTCCTTGCTACTTCTGACGTATATTCCCTTGTTTGCGGTTTTTGTGGGCCTACATAAAGTAGTGAAACAACTATCACCATATTACAGCTCATCTGCGTTGAGACAAATTATCACAACTTGAGTCACAACTGAGTTTTTTTTTTTTTTTCCTCTCTCTGTATTGACAGCCTGCCATGTTGAAGTGACGACTTTCATTGTCAGTTCCTTTATTTTTCCATTCTCCGCCAGAGTTAATAACGGTGGCGAACATATGAGGAGACGATAATAGGCGGACAACTTGGACATGAAAGACCAGTTCCACCTTCAAATGAGCCTTTCATTCAGTTCTGCATGTGGGTGCTTAAAAAGACCGATTTCTCTCAACTTGCTTCCTTCTCTGTCGCTTTCCTCTTTTAGTAATCCCCTTCTAAAATATTCATAGCTAATCTGCATTTACAATGTAATTACAGACGGCCTTTTGAGTGATATCAGATAAAGTCGGCTGAACACACACTTCTTGCAAAATCTTGATTTGGCAATTTGTGTGTTGGAATGGGCTAGTGGCGGCTTTGTATCGTTAAGACAATGTTTTAGTTGGCAATGCTGCCCCTGAATGATAAGCAGGGATAGATTTTGTTGTTGGATTGTACAAAATGTTGACTGGTTTGTATGCAAGTGCCCTAACGAGTTTTTGTACAGCGCAGTTCTGATGGATGTTGCTTGAACAACAACAAGACTGAACAGTGCCCCTGCTGGGAGCAGCCAAGTATTGCACCCTATTATTATGCCTGTTCTTAAGTGTCAAACTCAAGTTTTTTTTCACCGCATTTTGAAATATCAAAGGATGTGCGGGCCACTTATATTTCACATTTTGAAAACCAACCCGGGCGGCACGGCGGTCGAGTGGTTAGCGCTCAGACCTCACAGCTAGGAGACCAGGGTTCAATTCCCTTGGGTACTCCGGTTTCCTCCCACATTCCAAAAACATGCTAGGTTAATTGGCGACTCCAAATTGTCCATAGGTATGAATGTGAGTGTGAATGGTTGTTTGTCTATATGTGCCCTGTGATTGGCTGGCCACCAGTCCAGGGAGTACCCCGCCTCTCGCCCAAAGACAGCTGGGATAGGCTCCAGCACCCCCCGCGACCCTCGTGAGGAAAAGCGGTAGAAAATGAATGAATGAATGAAAACCAACCCAAGCATTTATGTATTTATGTATTAACATTGGAAAAACATGCATCTGCAAAATCATTTTTCATCCATAAGCAATAGAAAAATATTCTGGACCAGATGATTGAAAGCATGACAATTTAAAGTTGCAGTGCACTTCAAACTGTATAATGGAAAAAACAAAGATAACTGCACAATGTTTTAAGTTGATGAAAAGTAGCGGCAAATAAAGTCTTCCACTCACCAAAATACTTCAGTCAGTGATTAGACTCCACATTATTTTCATACAGGGTCAGGCAAAATGATCTGACATATTTATAGGTTAAATAAAAGGCAAATACTTTAGAAAAGTACTTATAATGCTCTTCTGTTTCATTATGTATTAAGCATTAAATGAGGTTGGCCGGTTGATTTTTGTTTCTATGCAGATCCAGTCGCTCTGAAGTTGGTAACCCGTAACAAGATGGTGTTTGGAGCTGGTACGGGATCATGTCTTCAACCAAGATTGAAGTGCAAACGGATGCTCGTTCTGTTGCAGTTACAGATTTGTTTGTTTTGATAAACGTTTCCACAATGAAAGTACGATGCTCACCAGTCCAATTCATGGAAGCAACTGATAAATAAACTTAAAAACAATGGCGTTATAAAGAAACAAAGCAAAATGGCATATGTACTTTTCGAAAAAAAAAGTTTACTTTACTTTATTTGCGTTTTATTTAACCTACAAATGTGACAGATAATTTTGCCTGACTCTGTATATCAATACATACTGTAATTAACTCAAGGTTTTATTTATGTGGAGTAATATTTGGCCCATAACCATAGCCTACATTCTTACTTTGCAGCTTATGTGTGTTAGACACAAAACAGAAGGCTGGAGCCTATCCCAGCTGTCTTCAGGCAAGAGGCGATGTACACCCTGGACTGATGGCCAGCCAATCACAGGGCACATATAGACAAACAACCATTCACACTCACATTCATACCTATGGACAATTTGGAGTCGTCAATTAACCTAGCATGTTTTTGGAATGTGGGAGGAAACCGGAGTACCCGGAGAAAACCCACACATGCACAGGGAGAACATGCAAACTCCACACAGAGATGCCCCAACGGAATTTCAGACCCTCAATCCCCTAGCTGTGAAGCCTGTGCGCCAACCACTTGTCCACCGTATAGCCCCATAACCAGATATATCACTTTTTTTTAAATTATTTTTAAAATATTTTTATATTCTTATATTTTTGTCATAAATCCTATCCAGTCTCATCGCATCTCGAGGACCCCAGTACTGTTAAGTATTCCTCCCGACTGTGTTCAGGCAAATCCCACTCCTTTTTAAAGAAACATCTAATTGAATGGACTTGATTTAAAAACCGAGGTGTCCTTGGGAACCGAACACTTTTGATATAAAGCTCGGACGATTCAAGAATCAGCAAACAAAAGAACGAGAATATTCCTTAACTGAATATCTGTACACACTCAATATCGGCAAGGGCAGCGATGAAATTGGAAGAAAAGGAATGGCTCCATCGACAAATACGCTTGAATCTAATGTGCATAATTGACATCATTTAGCCTGTGTAATTACTTAGCGTCCTTATACCGGCGGACAGAAGTAGTTGGAATAATAGACGCTGAGGACAGATGACATGAATCAACCCTGACTTTGCAGGAAAGGGCAGCAGTCCTGTTGTGAGCAATCACAGCCTGCTTAAGATGCATTTTCAAAGGCCTTTGTTGTGTTTTTGGCGTGGGTTAGCGCATTTTTCTTTTAAAATGTTTTATTATTTTTAAGGGATATTTAATTTCTCCGTCATTAGTTCGGTCAGGTGTGGCCTGGGGGGGCCGTTTGCAGGCCATGGTTGTTTTATTCATGGCCGTTGCACATTTTAAATAATAATTTGGTTGGAATTTTATGAGTAAGGTCATAATATTGTGAGAAATTAATTCATTTAATAGCATAATGTTGAAATATGTAAATTTTTTTTCATATTTGTAATACAGTTTCATAATATGTAATATTTTATAGTTGAAACAAAACCACCAAGATGTATTTTGTTGTGGAAAAGGCTATAATGTTATAAGAATAAAGTCAAAATATTAAGAGATTAAAGTCATAATCATGAGATGTTTAAAGAAAATTGAAATAGTTAAAGTAATATCGTGAGAAATTAGTTCATTTTAGTAGCATAATGTTGAAATATTTTTTTCATATTTAATATAGTTTCATAATATGTAATATTTTATAGTTGAAACAAAACCACCAAGATGTATTTTTTTGTGGAAAATTAGGTTGAGGAAAAGGCTATAATGTTATAAGAATAAAATAAAAATATTAAGAGATTAAAGTCATAATCATGAGATGTTTAAATGTCTAAAAGTTGAAATAGTTAAAGTAATATCGTGAGAAATTAGTTCATTTTAGTAGCATAATGTTGAAATAATATTTTTTTCATATTTGTAATATAGTTTCATAATATGTAATATTTTATAGTTGAAACAAAACCACCAAGATGTATTTTTTTTGTGGAAAATTAGGTTGTGGAAAAGGCTATAATGTTATTTTTTTATGTTTTGAAAAATTGCAATAAAATAACACAGACTTAAGTTCATATTAATGATGGACTTTTTGACCTATATCACAAAGCTGAGATGCACTTTTATCTTGAAATATACATATTGGCGTACAAAATATCAAAGCGTTTCTTGCATCCTTTTATTTTTCACTGCCTGCCTTTTGGTAGAAAAAGTTTGGACACCCCTGAGCTAGTTTATCCTTTTGGCATAAGAAAATTTAATACAATGTGCAAAGAGTGTATCAGTTTTAAAAATGATTATGGGACCCAAACCATAAAATCAATGTACAGTATATATTATTTCATAGTGATGACGTTTTTTTCCCTGCTATTTAATTTTTTTGTGACTCTTTCTTAGTTTTATTGAGTTTATTGGAAACGTCCCAAACATCACATTTGGCACACACATAGGGGAGTTAGATTGGTATGTAATGCAAAGGTAACTGCTCCCCCACGAACGGGACTCAATGCATCAACATAATTAAACTGTGCAAAATGATCTCCCCAGTCGCATCAAGTGTCCTCCCGGGCCAATTTTTCACTCGTTTGAGCAGAGAGGTTGGTGGCGCGCTATCAAAAGGGCCACTTGGCATTTGTGACCTGTAATAAACGACTTTGCAGTCAGTCATAGCGGCTGTAAAGAGACATCTGGCAGCAAGTGGGAGAAGGAGTGAGGCAGATTACAAATGTGCAGTGGTGCCTCGGGTTTCGTACGCTCTGGTTTTAGTAGGACTTGACAAAATGTATGTCTCAATTTTAGTACACTATTAAGACACATTATAAGTATAAACTTGGATCAGTGAGTGGCGGTGCATGGTATGAATCTGATATCCTACGTTTTCTGTGGTCTCTACTGTCAGGAGATCTTGATCCAGCTTAATACCTTTCCCCTCCTTGGCAAAGAAATGTTAAATCTTTAACATTCCACAAGTTTTTAGTCCGGATTTTGATATCACTTGAGGTTTTTCGGAGTCAAATTGGTACCCCTATTGTGCTGTCGTCTGCATCATTTTACCAGCTGTTACGGTTACAATGTCTTGGGGTTGGTCTGCAAAGAGCAGCATTAATGGAAATCCGCCTAAATGTACTAGTCGATGTTTTTAACTCCCACTGTAAGTTAAGTTTTTGTATTTGTGCCCCTCATCTGTGGAACTAGAGTGTTCATTGAGTCTTTTTCCACCAGTCCGTTCTTGAATAGTCTCATTCAAAGGTAAGGGAGTGTGATGCAGCCAATGCTAATGCTCCAAGATTGCCCATTGCGACTCTGGAACATGTTTTCCTACATTTTGCTCCCGGGGCAGCTGTCCCACCCTTTCACCCCCATGCTAAGCCACCGTTTTTCCCATGCATATGCCTAGACTAGAATGTCATGCCCTTTACCAAGGCTGAAAAATGCCAGATAGTGGTAGATAATTTCCTTCCAACTTTGCAGCTGATGTATTGTTGAAGTGAGGGAGACCAGGAAACACCACAGTGTGTGTAAGGCTGACACTATATTGACTTGCTCCTCTGTTTATAAGTCTTATTGTATTATTATTATTACTATTATTATTGCTATTAATATTATTATCACTATTATTATTATTAATATTATTATCACTATTATTATTAATATTATCACTATTATTATTATTATCACTATTATTATGGATATTATCATTGTTGTTATTATTACTATTACTATTGTTATTACTACTAATATTATCACTATTATTATTAATATTATTAATATTATTAATATTATTATTTTTAATATTATTAATATTATTAATAATATTAATATTATTAATATGATTAATATTTTTTAATATTATTAATAATATTAATATTATTAATATGATTAATATTATTATTATTGTTAATATTATTATTATTGTTAATATTATTAATATTATTGTTAATATTATTAATATTAATAATGCATTTTTTTATACAGCACTTTTCAGAGTACTCAAATACACTTTACAGTGAAGAAAAAAAAAATAAAACAAAAATAGAGTTGAGTAAGAAACAGTAAATGATGCAATAAAATACAAAATCCATACATTCATTCAGAGCTAAAACAAGGCTAAAAGCGGGCGGGGCACATCAGTCAGGTATAAAAAGTTAGACATTAAAAACAGATTTCAACAGGTTGGTTTTGAGTTGTTTTTTGAAGGTGGGAAGGTCGGGGAAAAGAGTTCCAGAGGGTGGGGGCAGCGATGGAGAAGGCTCTGTCTCCCCAGTTTCGGAGCTTGGTCTTACAGGGGAGTGCCAGGTGGTTGAGGAGTCTGAGGAGCGAAAGGGACACGGGAGATTGTGTGGATGGAGGAGGTCTGTGAGATATCAAACTGTGGAGAGCTTTGTAGGTGATGAGAATGTGTTCACGAGGGCCCGCAGGACACTAGTTTGAGGCCCCCGCCTTGATATGAAAGTTTAATGCTAGTGCGGCCCGTGCAAGTTTGATATGGATGCTGTATGGTATCATGTACCCAGAAAAAAATATTACTTTGATTAATGTTCATGTTAAAGGTTAAATAACTGTTAATAGTTATCCTCTCTATCTGTGTGGAAGTGGTAAGTTTTTGGCTATTTAAGTTTAAAGAAAATAACTTGAAGGCTACCGTTTAGGTCGCTAGCTCTCTAGTTTGCGAGTTAGCATGTGTCTCGAGACCCTGCAGTTGCGCAATATGTTGTAAATAAAAAAAGTATAAATGTGACTATAGTCGTGTTTTGTCATGTCTACAGGGCTCTAATAATGCTTTGTTCATTTTAATCTGAAAAAAATGTGTCTACCCACCAACTATATATGGTTTCTTAAGTTTTTATTATTTGCCGTTTTATTATTATTATTATTATTATATTTATTTATGTATTATTGATTGATTGATTTTCTTTATTCTTGATTTGTTTATTTATTTCTCATCTTATTTTGTGTAGAAAAATAAAAATTAAGATATTTGAGAACAGTGGAATGTTTTATCAGAGCTTTTCTTGTAGAAAATTGGAACCAAGGCGAAGTTTTTTAAATTTTTTTGGTTTTTAATAAATGTGTTTTTTTTTTTTTGGAAAACCTGATGTGGCCCAGTCTTACCCAGACCCGAGCCCCAGTGGCCCCCAAGTAAATTGAGTTTGAGACCCCTGAGTTAGACTTTTCGGAGTTGAATTAAACCGACAAGCGATCCAACCATAAGTGAATGCACCGCAGGAAGATCTTTGTGTGACGGTGACTTATGATTGCTGAGTAACAAAGATGTCTGTGATGTGTTTGATGCACACATGGAGCACCTCTGCGCCCAGTCTGCACCAGCTGGTGGTGGAGTTCCTCACCTTGGCTTGTTTTTTTATGTGATTATGCGGTGTTCCAAATTGCATTCGGACTCATTCAAGAGACAATTGGGACATTTGGACTGCATTCAAGGTGCATCCGAGCTGCAATTGAAATGTTGTGACACACACTTTGAATGCAACTCAAAAGTTTTAGCATGATAAAAACATCCGGCCTGCCCTCAAGAAAGGGCTTGAATATTTTGGAATGAACTCAGAATTTTTAGAATGTACTTCGAATAAAGCAGTTTTCATTGAGGTGGCATTCCAGAGTATGTAAAGTTAATTTCACTCAAATATGATAAGATACTAACATTACAGTATTTTGAATTTCACAGATTGCACTCCTCATTGGCCGATCAGTGCCGATCATACAACAAGGATGAGCAGTGTTGTCCAACATGCAGATAAATATCTTCTCTGGTGTTTGGAGTTTGGATAACATGATCATTTTGATGACTTCATACTATCAATATTACTTACTGCAGCTCGCTCTAATTTGTGGATTTATTATCTGTGTTTTTTTATTTTTAATTTTCCCTCTTAATGAGCTAGAGATAGATCTTTTTGGTGTACTCGTGTCACGTTACCTCTGATTAAAAGGATTGACTTTCTAGGCAGTAATGGTGCGGCTGTCACTGACGCAGTCACCTTGGAGCCGAGTAGAAATAGCGCAGCTCTTTTCTCCTGGATGTGAAGGTTCATAAAGCACAGGATGAGAGAAGCAGGAAAGGCAATTGACCTTGGCTGTTTTTTTTTTTAGTTTTATTTATTTATTTATTTTTTTGGCGGGAGGAGCTCCCTATACGGAACCTGAATGGATGTGATGGTCCTGCAGTGGAGGATGCTAAATGGACAATATTGTGAATTCCAGTTATTAGTATAACTGCTCACTCTTAAAAATGCTGGGTTATTTTTTTGACCCAACCGCTGGGTTGAGCCTGTTGCGTCATTTAATTGGGTATTTTTTATTGACTTGGGTATTCTGAGAACCCAATTCGCTGGGTTATCTCTAAACTGTTATTTGCCGCCGGGTTGTGATTTCTATTATTTTGGACAACCCAAAGCGTTGGGTAGAATTTTGGACATGCGCAACAAAGCACCACCCACAAACTTACTTCGTTCGGACCGCACATTTCATCTGAGGAGACGAATTTCAGCACGGAGCAAGGTTTGTTACATGCCCACTATTGTTTTACCGTAGAATTGACTTTAGATTATTATATAAAGCTTCATAAAGTTGTCAAAATGTAATTTTGTGAAGCACTGTTACTGGTTAAAATAACCCAACGTGAGGTTGGTCCAATATTTAATCTGGGAAACAACCCAGATTGAGTTGTTTTTAACTCATCATTTTTAAGAGCGTGTATAACTACAACCATATCAGTCATTGAATGCCTCTCTGACAGCCTCAAATAAACCTTTTTTATAAAAAGTGTTGACTTTTTGGGTTGTTTGAGTCTTTTAAATGTCAAAATGAGCTGCTCAGACACACGTTTGGTGTGATGACACGCGAGGAACAGCGACAAACCACCAGCAGTACTCTAGTTGTTACTTTGTAGACGGTGCCTAACCTTTCAGCTAAATGTACATGATTTTGAAAGTAAATCCAACTTTTTTTTTTTTTTTTTTTTTTTTTTTTTTTTTTAGGCCCAGGTTTTTTTTGGCAAAAATTTTGCCTAATTTGGACGTTACATAGGCGTCACGGCGGTCTAGTGGTTAGCGTGCAGACCTCACAGCTAGGAGACCAGGGTTCAATTCCACCCTCGGGCATCTTTGTGTGGAGTTTGCATGTTCTCCCCGTGCATGCGTGGGTTTTCTCCGGGTACTCCGGTTTCCTCCCACATTCCAAAAACATGCCAGGTTAATTAATTGACGACTCCAAATTATCCATAGGTATGAATGTGAGTGTGAATGGTTGTTTGTCTATATGTGCCCTGTGATTGCCTGGCGACCAGTCCAGGGTGTACCCCACCTCTCGCCCGAAGACAGCTGGGATAGGCTCCAGCACCCCCCACTCGTGAGAAAAAAGCGGTAGTGAATGAATGAATGGGCGTTACATATAACGAACTGTAGCGTTTGCCCTGATCTGTAAAATCCAGTGCTCAGACAAAGCACCCAAAGTTTTCTTTTGAGTGGAGTCCAGTACCAAAGTCAAATATGCCATTTCCACCCCCCTTTTGCTAGACTATTTACCTGCGACAGGGGTCCTTTATCACAGCCAGTCACTAGTGCATGGGTAAACACACAGGAGGGGGGGCGTGCACCGCACATCATACTGCTTTCACTTGCCTGCCTTTGTTCCAAAAGCTCTCTCCCACTGAGAGACATTATCCCCCCGATGGCAAGGTGAATGGGGCTGCTGATGTAGGATTATTTGTTGCAGTCCGTGAGAGAATGGATGGCTTGTAGGAAAGAGAGAAATTCACCTGCTTTCAGTCGGAGAAGGGCAGTCTGGTACAAGAGAGGGAAGGTGTTTTTTTTTTTTTTGCTGGGGTGGAATGTGGGCCAGTGTCTTGGGAGTCTTGGTTAAAGTGTTCGCTATCACAGGAGCTGTATGGACAATTAATCAGCAGCGGCCCAGAGGGGAAGATGGGACTCTGACAGGGACACTTCATTTTGCACAGGACACACACTTATACACAAACACACACACGCACTCATCTACCTGCTAGGCTCACCCATTGCTCCTTTTCTCGCCCCTTTTTTTGCTTCTATTATTATTTGCCCTGCTACGTTTCCTCCTCTTTTTGCCTTTTCCGTTTTTGTCTCCCCTCGTCTTGATTTGAAATAGTTGAGAGTAACCTCATGAGACCTCACAGGGTTGGGTCCAAACTGTAAGAATTGGAGTCTCTTGCAGGTCTTGGACTTGGAAGACAGGAAAGGGGTTTATTGAGGGAAGAAAATATGCAAAGCAAACCACGGTAGACTGGTGGGTGGCGATATGTCACCCGAATTGCACCTCCTTTTTTTCTTCTCCTCGCTCATCCCTTCATTTCCCTCTCGCCGTCCCCACAGCTGCTGCTGAGTGATTGATGGGTTCAGGTTTGACATGGCCTGCTTCACCCAAGGGCACCGGCAAGGACAATGGTAAGAATCAGCCAGATGCCTGAGAGAGAGAGAGAGAGAGAGAGAGAGAGAGAGAGAGAGGGAGAGAGAGAGAGAAGGGAAGCAAAAGGCAAAAATTAGAAATGGGAGATGCTGTTAACCATTAGGCCTTACCAAGGTTGTAGTTATGACTTAAGGTGGGTATTGACCATGCATATTCAACCTGTGGGCTCAATTTCAGTTTTCAAAGGATTGTCATGCTGTGGACACGGGGAATTTGTACCAATTAAGCACTCCCATCTACATTCCAATATCTTGAAGTTGGTTTTCCAAGTTCTGATCCGTTTTCAGTCTTTTAACCCTCATTCACACTCAGTCATCTGAGTTAATAAATGAATGCATGTTATTAGCCCATAAAGAAAAAAAAATAGAGCTGCAACAATTAATGGACAATTCACTGATACCGTGGTTGATATTTTTGTCTTTTTAGTTGCAGACCAAACCACTAACTGTTCGGTTGTTACTGACTTGTTTATTTCTCTTCAACAATTCCCCCAATGTGGTTTGGATGTTCGATTTTCGAGAACATCACTGACACAGTGATCAGCAAACACCTATTTAACAAAGAGCCATGTAGGGCCTAACAAAGCCTGTAGTGTCTCGTCCAAGTGTTGTGGCCCAGAGGAGACTCCATGTGGCTGTGGTTTCCCCGTCCCACGACGGGACCAATGGGTCGTCATCTTATTGAACTGGTCAGACGTTAGAATGGTGGATTTCAAATATAATTTGAAATAATATAATAATGCTTTAAAGTACTTGTTGAAAACTTTCGAAATCTTTCAGACAAAATGCACCTAATATACACAATTCCTCAATAGTTACATACATTAAAATACATAACCTGAGTACCAGTAATATGTCAGTCAAAATAGCTACATAATGGTCATGTATTATGTCCAGTTAACACTTGCTATTAGGGCGGCACGGCGGTCTAGTGGTTAGCGCGCAGACCTCACAGCTAGAAGACCAGGGTTCAATTCCACCCTCGGCCATCTCTGTGCGGAGTTTGCATGTTCTCCCCGTGTATTCGTGGTTTTTCTCCGGGTACTCCGGTTTCTTCCCACATTCCAAAAACATGCTAGGTTAATTGGCGACTCCAAATTGTCCATAGGTATGAATGTGAGTGTGAATGGTTGTTTGTCTATATGTGCCCTGTGATTGGCTGGCGACCAGTCCAGGGTGTACCCCGCCTCTCGCCCGAAGACAGCTGGGATAGGCTCCACCACCCCCCGCAACCCTCGTGAGGAAAAAGCGGTAGAAAATGAATGAACGTTTGCTATCGATATACAAGAATTGAAAATGATTATGCAAAACGCAATGCAGCCGAACTCAAGGCAAAATATTATAAAGTATCAGCAATGGGCAAATTTTCTAATTCATCATGAAATAATAGTTTAAGAAGAGGAAGTGTCTAAAACATGCATTTCCATAGGGGGGTTCATGACACAAATCAGAGCCACATTTTTTTTTTTTTGCATCTTACCGCTTTATCCTTAATCAGAATAATGCAGATTAAAGTTATATCTCTATATGTGTAGCTTCAAACGGTGCAGGGGAGCAAGAGTGAATCAGCTGACTGATGTCATATGACATCCACAAAGTGACGTTTACGTGGTTGACCTAAACGACCTTGGCGATCGACGGGCACACTTGTGGCCTTTTATCGGGGCCTGACTTAGGCACACCTGTGCAGTATTCATTCTGTCTAGTCAGAATTTTGATATGTCACATATATGAGGTAGAATGCTCACTAACGGATATTGAACAATATATACAAATATTCAATAATAAAATAAATTTTGTCAATTAGTTTGACAAACAATTAGTCCTACTTAGGCTGCAGTTATTAGCAGGATTCTCATGAGTCTGTATTGTCATTTAAACTGAGCAATCACAGATTTTAGTGTCTGAGCTATTTACGTACATTGTTTAAACTTATGTTGTTGAACTATTAGGAAATTGCCAACCTTTTGAAACTGGGGTGCAGGGAGTAAACCTTTTTAAAGGGCAAACCTTATCGCTACATTGTAAACTTGTGTACAAGATGGTGAGGTCTTGAACTCAAACTGCGAAATGCACTTTCAGCCCTGCTAAAGTAAATAAGCACGAACAGAATAGCAGGCGACTGACTGAGGAGGATGTGGTCGATCAACAATCTCTTTATTGCTAAAAAAAAAAAAAAAAATCAGACTGTCCGGGCCTACACAGACACAGTCAGGACTTGTGTCCCGTTCAAAGCTTTATAGTTTGTCGGTAATCCCAAAACTCTTTCATATTGCACACGACTACCAGGTTGCTCCAGTATCCTTGAGCATGTTAAAGGATCTGATCCTTTCAAAGTGGCAGTAATAACTAAGCAATACAGTAAAGTCTCTTTTATATTGATATCTGTTATAACGAATTACTGCTTATTACGATACTATTTTCATTTCCCGGCAAATTTTTAGTCTTTTATGATATAATTAGTTCCGTTAGTACGATACCCGGTTATTATGATAATCCGGTTACTACGATGCCCTTTTCATCTCCCGCCAGCCAATTTGGTCTGCTTACATCGATACAAAAGCAGCTTAAATCAATCTTTGCTTAAGGATTTCAATACCAAAAAAAAAACACGGCGAATGGCTGCTTCCAGTCAACTTTATTTTTTTTATTGATTTTTCTGTTGCAGGCATGTGTTTGGCCAGCTATGTGGGGCGGGTTGAGCATGACCTGTGAAACCAGGAAGTGCGGGAATCGGTGTGTGTGCTGTGCTCTGGAGGTGGAAGTGTGAAAAATAAAGTTGACTGGAAGCAGCCGTTCGCCGTGTTCTTTTTTGGTATTGAAATCCTTAAGCAAAGATTGATTTAAGCTGCTTGACATTGTTCTATACTATAGAACAATGTCGAGTGCATTATTGTCCACTTTTAATGCAGTTCGGCGCAGGATCGGATATATCGACAGTCCGGTTATATCGATATTTTTTCCGACTCCCGACAACGATATAACAAGACTTTACTGTGTTTTAATTTCCCCTTATTTCTTATAGTATTTTATGTCCTTTACAATCACCTGTAGATCCTTGTATAGACATTTCAATGCAAAGTTGCCATACTACTCCAAAACACAGACAACTTAGTCTGAGCGAAAGATGTGAATTTACTGATACTCAGTACTTGAATAGGGGTGGAGGGAATCCTCGGTGGGCGGTGCGAGGAAGACTGGTCAGCGAACAAAGCAACAGGTTGAGGCGGGGAAAAAGGTGACTATCAATGCAAAAAGTGCATGAAAAGCAGGAGGTCAATAGTATCTCTATACAACAGGGTGTTGCAATAAAGGAAAGAAAGGTCGGAAACAGTAACGGTATATCAATGCCCAGTTAAAGTGAAGAAATGGCTTGTTTGGGTGTACCTGTACCTGTACTCCCAACCTTGCTTATAAAAAAAGTAACTTTGAAGGCGGTGACATCTTGCCTCTTCTCCCTACCTGCAAAGGAAATAACAGTTTCAATGCAGGTAATGCTCTAAAATCACGCTGTCTGTGTTGTGATGGGTATTAAGTGTCAACCAGCTGTCTCGGAGCCATGTCTGGCCAGCCGGAGGAGTAAACACAACAGCGCCGAAAGTCTTCACTGCCAACTTGTGCACACTTCAGACTGCCCATGTTGGACGCAAGACAAAGTCAATAGGATGAATAAAACATCCTGGAATCGGAGCTGTCCACCTTGGGAAATGTCATGCTGTCGGTATAGCTTAATGGGGAAAACACGAGTTGGACAGTTGAGTTTAGTTAGGCCGTGTGCCTGCTTTTTTTTTTTTTTTTTTTTTTTTTTTCAAAGGCCGACCAGTTTCTTACACATTCATATTTTTTCTTTATTTTTATCTCTTCTGTGACCATTTCAAAATGTTGTCACATTTGAAAGAGGGCACATAACGCTAACGGTTTCTATATAAAGTAGTCAGATCATTAAGGGGATGGATAGAACTCCTCATCCAGAGCAGATGATGTAAGGGGTTATAAATAGAGTCATATTAGATAATAGATTTTTGAATGTGTGACTCATGCTGTAACATTTAGCTAATTTCATGATTATTGTAGAGTATAGAGAGCAGTAAAAAAAAGAGCTGTCAATCGATTAAAATATTTGATCATGATTAATCACATTTAACCATAGTTAAATCACAATTAATCACATATAGATCAACAATTTAAATGCATATTTAATATTGAATGGAAGGGATAAAAACATTTAACATCACTTTCACCTTCATTGAAGATTGTATTATTGACAAAGTGAGATCCACTCACTTTGTGTTTTGCTGTGAGTTATTTCTTGAATTTAAACATTTGCCATATTTTATTGCAGGGGTCTCAAACTCAATTTACTTGGGGGCCACTGGAGCTCGGGTCTAGATGAGAATGGGCCGCATCAAGTTTCCCCCCCCCAAAAAAACACATTTATTAAAAACAAAAAAATAAAAAAAACTTTGCTTTGGTTCCAATTTTCTACAATAAAAGCTCTGATAAAACATTCCACTGTTCTCAAATATCGTACTTTTTATTTTTCTACACAAAATAAGATGAAAAATAAATAAACAAATCAAGAATAAAGAAAATCAATCAATAATAAATAAATAAATATAATAATAATAATAATAAAACAGCAAATAATAAAAACTTAAGAAACCACATATAGTTGGTGGATAGACAAATTATTTTTTCAGATTAAAATTAACAAAGCATTATTAGAGCCCTGTAGACATGACAAAACACGACTATAGTCACATTTATACTATTTTTATTTACAACATATTGCGCAACTGCAGGGTCTTGAGACACATGCTAACTCACAAACTAGAGAGCTAGCGACCTAAATGGTAGCCTTCAAGTTATTTCCTTTAAACTTAAATAGCCAAAAACTTACCACTTCCACACGGATAGGGAGGATAACTATTAACAGTTATTTAACCTTTAACATGAACATTAATCAAACGTAATCATTTTTTCTGGGTACATGATACCATACAGCATCCATATCAAACTTGCGAGGGCCGCACTAACGTTAAACTTTCATATCAAGGCGGGGGCCTCAAAACGCAGGCCACGTGTTTGAGACCCCTGTTTTATTGTAACCGGAAAATGTACGTGAACCAAGGCAAAATATGGGCATACGTATTCAAGATTAACCTTGTCTGAGTTGTCGCCATCTTACTTGCAAGGTAACAAAAAAAACAACAGAGAGGCAAAAAGGGAGCACTTGTGTATTGGCATTGAGCTCATTAGCATCACACCTATTACCGTCCTGTCGGCTTCACTGTCCCCACTTTGTCACTCGATCCTGAGAGACGGCCTCGCTGTCAGTTTGGAGAGGTAGTCAACAAACAGCCAATCGCTTATTTTGTTCAGTCTTTACACGTCTATTTGCCCATTCGCCTGCCCACATCTGAAGTATAAACAGACAGTTTAACAGACAGGTGAAAGGATTGTAGCGAGTCGCACCATGCACTGGTGTGAACTGCTAATAACCCATAAAAGTAAAGGGTGGGACTAAACTTTAAACTTAAATAGCCAAAAACTTACCACTTCCACACGGATAGGGAGGATAACTATTAACAGTTATTTAACCTTTAACATGAACATTAATCAAACGTAATAATTTTTTCTGGGTACATGATACCATACAGCATCCATATCAAACTTGCGCGGGCCGCACTAACATTATTATTCATATCAAGGCGGGGACCTCAAACTAGTGTCCTGCGGGCCGCGTGTTTGAGACCCCTGCTATAAATAGTGGATCTCCCTGGGGGAGCAGAGTGAGTGCCGGATAGGAAGTGACATCAGGGGTTCAGCGTTAAGGTTCACCTTGCTGTGGGATATGGCTGTGACAGCATCTAAATTAGGGATTATTGTGCCTGTTGTGAGATCATTCAAACCTGCAATAAAATCCTGTTGTTCCAGTCTGGCGCTTGTTTTGCGCTGAACATTAGTGACTAGTTTAGAGTACTACCGATCATCATCATCATCATCACATCTTTTTATGTAGGCATATTCTGAATGCCTTATATTTTGTATTTTAGTTCATTTAGCCCTTTTTTTAATGGTTAAAAACTGCCTTTGAGTGAAACACTGAAATTGAAACCGCAAGGTGGTGAGGGACAGCTGTATTTGTATACATTGGTGTCATAGCAACCAAGTTTGAGGGGAAAAAGGTGCTGGACTATATTAGTATATTGATAAGAGCCTATAGAAGTCATATCTAAATTTAATTTTTAATATTGTCGTAGACTAGTTAAAATCACTCACACTCTCAGGTGACACAAAACTGATTGTATTAATATATTATTAACGTATCACAGTGGGGCGCTGAAGACATTGAGTCATTTGAGATTGAGGTTGAATAATTAGGACTACCATATAATTGCAACGTCATCCTCGTCTGTCATGTGATTCCGATGATCTTGACAGTTGCTTCATTTGTAATAAGCTTTATCACTATTTGGACAGCAGTGATATTTCTATATTGGCTATGTTAACTAATGAGATATGAAAGTTATAATAGAAGGGAAAATCTTTATTCCTCAGCATCTCACTGAGATGATATTTTGGTGTCAGCCTTTCTGACAATAATTGTTTCTCCATATGTCCGATAAGTGTGCGTTACTAACATCTCATTATGGGTAATCGCCATCCAGAGAATGAATGAGCATCATCCCCGCCTCCGGAATGTGACCTTCTTAACCTCTTAAATTCCCCACAGTCTTTTTCACTAGTGACATGTCTGCAATGGGCTAAACGGCTCATTTGGCAGGTTGCTTCTTCCAGTTAATTCATTAAGAGAAGCGTCTGAGTCGATTGGGAGTGCAAAATGTGGGAACTTTTTGATTTTATGAGGGCGTCGCTTTGAAATGCAATCGCCAGGTGTTAAATAAAGGCATATCAGGTGGTGTGCAGACATTGGTTTCAGAAGCGATGATGAAAATATAAATCACTCAACCATTTATGTCAGGGGTCTCAAACACGCGGCCCGCGGGCCAAATGAGGCCCCCGCCTTGATATGAAAGTTTAATGACAGTGCGGCCCGCGCAAGTTTGATATGGATGCTGTATGGTATCATGTACCCAGAAAAAAATATTACTTTTGATTAATGTTCATGTTAAAGGTTAAATAACTGTTAATAGTTATCCTCCCTATCCGTGTGGAAGTGGTAAGTTTTTGGCTATTTATGTTTAAAGGACATAACTTGAAGGCTACCGTTTAGGTCGCTAGCTCTCTAGTTTGCGAGTTAGCATGTGTCTCAAGACCCTGCAGTTGCGCAATATGTTGTAAATAAAAAGAGTATAAATGTGACTATAGTCGTGTTTTGTCATGTCTACAGGGCTCTAATAATGCTTTGTTAATTATAATCTGAAAAAAATTTGTCTACCCACCAACTATATGTGGTTTCTTAAGTTTTTATTATTTGTAGTTTTATTATTATTATATTTATTTATTATTGATTGATTTTCTTTATTCTTGATTTGTTTATTTTTCATCTTATTTTGTGCAGAAAAATAAAATAAAAATTAAGATATTTGAGAACAGTGGAATGTTTTATCAGAGCTTTTATTGTAGAAAATCGGAACCAAAGCACTGAAAAAATTTGTATATTTTTCTGTTTTTAATAAATGCTTTTTTGGGGGCGGGGGGAAACCTGATGCGACCCAGCTTTGCTCAGACCCTAGCTCCAGTGGCCCCCAGGTAAATTGAGTTTGAGACCCCTTTATATAAAATTGTGTTATTTGCACTACATTTAGGAAATAATCAAATATTTTTTTAATAGAAAATGGGTGCCTGCGAGTGTGTGCGAGTACGAGAGCCTCTGCTGGCTTGGGGGGGAAAAAAATGGGTCGGGCCTGCCAGGCCCCCGAGGGCCCTCAATGTTTAAGTCTCCATTAAGCTGATGAGTTTTGGCACAGCAAGTAGCAGGAGTTACTGTGGAGATTCAGCACTCATGGCGAGGTCTAATTAAACCTAGACCTCATCCCTAATTTAAAGATAATTTATCTGTAGGGGTTAACTGTGACCCCCACCGACTCACCCACACACACACACTAATTGTCAGTAATGTGCTCTTCAGTGACCGCAAATGTTTAAAATAAAATATGTGTGACGTGGGGCCCGTTTTAAGGTAAAGGCATATGACTGTCATGGCTGGTGACGCGCACGTTCATTCATTCATTTTCTACCGCTTTTCCTCACAAGGGTCGCGGGGGATGCTGGAGCCTATCCCAGCTGTCTTTGGGCGAGAGGCGGGGTACACCCTGGACTGGTGGCCAGCCAATCACAGGGCACATATAGACAAACAACCATTCACACTCACATTCATACCTATGGACAATTTGGAGTCGCCAATTAACCTAGCATGTTTTTGGAATGTGGGAGGAAACCGGAGTACCCGGAGAAAACCCACGCATGCACGGGGAGAACGTGCAAACTCCACACAGAGATGACCGAGGGTGGAGTCGAACCCTGGTCCTCCTAGCTGTGAGGTCTGCGTGCTAACCACTCAAACGCCGTGACACGCGCGTTTTTAGTTTAAATGTTAGTTAGTACAAAGCCCACTAACTTATGGAGAGATCGTGCAAACTCCAGAGATGCCTCAGGGGAACCTATTTTAGGAATGGAATATTTTCCACACTGTTTTAGATAATTACAGCATAATGTTTGTGCTTTTTTTTTTGCCAGAGACGGCACACTCACAAGGCCGTTCCCATTTATTTATTATTGATTTTGCTAGTTATAGTTTAATTCGAATCGCACCCTGAGAAACGGCAATCATTCGCTGACCACTCAGTGTGTGTGTGTGTGTGTGTGTGTGTGTGTGTGTGTGTGCGTGATGCCATTTTGTGACTTGTGTCCTTTCTTTTCTCTTTAACACTTGTGTCTCCTCTTTCCTACCCTGGAGAAATGTCACCAGGACCAGCATCGTTCGTCAAACTGGCATCTCAGACAGAACACTCGGCTAAAGGGTCATGCTTCGATTGGCATGGGATCTCCCGGCTGTGCTGTCAGCTTCTCCTCCTTCGCCCTTTCCTTTTGTAAAATACAGAGAATGCAGGCACGATGTGTTAAAATGGTTTTTACAGTGTGGGTTGTCTCAGGTGAATACCATGAAGCCGCGTTTCCACCAACTGGTATGGTTCACTTCAGTGTGGATCAAATAGACCCTGAACTTACTCCTTACTATTTTTATTATATTATATCTTCGCAAGGAAAAAATGCTATAGAACTGAAAATTGTTTTTTTACTGAGGAGTACTCTATTTTCCTACTAGAAGTCACACCTTTCTCATAGTTTGGCTGATTCTGCAACTTATAAATCGGAAAACATTTTCAGTCTATGGGTTAAAGTGAGGTGTTGTTTGTTTTTTGGTGACACCTAGTGGCCGTAATAATTAATTGAGTTGAGCTTGTGATGCAGTTAGGCACACAAATTGACTTATACAGATGTTTTGGTGTTAAAATATGGCTGTTTGACACTGTACGTGTCTAGAGACCACGTCATATCCTGTATTAAGTGTCTTTTTATGAAAACATTATCATTATTATGTCATAGTAAATAATGAGTGGACTAAATCAATATCAAAGGCAAATGAATCCAAATGTGAAGTCTGTTATTGTTTTGCAACAATGGGTGATCTAACTAACAGTCAGGAGATCGGGAGGATCTGGGTTTGATTTTCGGCTTGGGTATTTGTGTGGAGTTTTCATGTTCTCCCCGTGCATGTGTGGGTTTTCTCCGAGTACTCCGGTTTCCTCCCACATTCCAAAAAACATGCTAGGTTAATTGGCTACTCCAAATTGTCCATAGGTATGAATGTGAGTGTGAATGGTTGTTTGTCTATATGTGCCCTGTGATTGGCTGGCAACCAGTCCAGGGTGTACCACGCCAGCTGGGATAGGCTCCAGCATACCCCTTTGACCCTAATAAGCGGCATAGAAAATAGAGAGATGGGTGATCAATCGTTATCAGTCATTATTTATGAGTAATACTACACCGCAAGCTTGCTACTACCTACTAATGACAGCCTCGTATATCGAGTTTTTCCTCTTTCCGAATGACTTTTCCGAAAACAATGGATACATGGAAAGAATCTCGGCACAGGCCACGAACAAAGCTAGCATCTTTGAATTTTTTTCCACAAAAATAACCCAATAATTACTTTCCTTGGCAAGTAATTTCATTAGTAATTTACTTTTTAGGGGAAAGCAACTGTATAGCTTATTTCCTTTTTAAAATATTTTACCCAACACTAATTGTATGACTTTTTGATCAACGGTTACTGATTTGATTCTGATGTTTTAAGCTTTTATTTAAAGCTACAACAAATTAGATATGCATTTTTAGTGTGTGTGTCAGTGTAGGCCGCTTTATTTACTGAAGCAGTCAGTAGACTTAAAAAAGCCATAGCTAAAGGCGATTCCTTTTTAAAGGGTCTGTGAGCAACCGTGAAAGCAAGCGGACCGGACAAATAGTGCAGCTATTTGTGGTTGCGTCCCTTCCAGGTCTGTTAAATCAGAATAATTTCTTAATCTACTCCCATTAGCAAGTCAGCCAGTGTGCTAAAAGTGTTTAAGGCACTGTTTGAATAAACAAAAACAGTGAGATGCCCTTTGGACTGCAGTGAAGAGTACACTGTAACTTAACTGGCTCAAGCTGAAAGTCTTTATGTGCTCTGCCTAAATGAGCCTAATGTTGGCTGATTTGAAAACAAACGTGCAAAGTACGCGATGGTACAGCCCTAAATACAATGGGCAAAAGAAAAAAAAAAAAGTCTTTGTCGATTGTGCCCCTCCTTTTATCCCTCGTGGATGTCTGCAGCACTCAACTTAATATACAAACTTTTTCAGTGCTTTGGTTCCGATTTTCTACAAGAAAAGCTCTGATAAAACATTCCACTGTTCTCAAATATCTTACTTTTTTTCTACACAAAATAAGATGAAAAATAAATAAATCAAGAATAAAGAAAATCAATCAATCAGTAATAAATAAATAAATATAATAATAATAATAAAACTGCAAATAATAAAAACTCAAGAAACCACATATAGTTGGTGGGTAGACAAATTATTTTTTTCAGATTAAAATGAACAAAGCATTAGAGCCCTGTAGACATGACAAAACACGACTATAGTCACATTTATACTTTTTTTATTTACAACATATTGCGCAACTGCAGGTTCCTGAGACACACGCTTACTCACAAACTAGACAGCTAGCGACCTAAACGGTAGCCTTCAAGTTATTTCCTTTAAACTTAAATAGCAAAAAACTTACCACTTCCACACGGATAGGGAGGATAACTATTAACAGTTATTTAACCTTTAACATGAACATTAATCAAACGTAATAATTTTTTCTGGGTACATGATACCATACAGCATCCATATCAAACTTGTGGGGGCCGCATTAACATTAAACTTTCATATCAAGGCGGGGGCCTCAAACTAGTGTCCAGCGGGCCACATTTGGCCCGCGGGCCGCGTGTTTGAGACCACTGCTCTAAACCTTATTTACAATTACAAATGGCCCAAAACTGTTTTTCTTTGAACATTTGATATTAATGAAGGATAACCGGTGGCTGATTATTAGGTAGAGGTATGGTTTTAAAAGGAAAAGCTAGTCTGCTGTTTGGAATTATGTCACATTTTGTCCTGTAGATTATAAATATTCAATATGCAAAAATTGAATATTCATGTACAACAGCGTAGAAAACCTGCATACGTTATTACAGTCCTCTGGACATGGGAAAAAAAAACCCACCCCTATAATTTACCTTTACACTCGTATTAACTCAATGTAGTAGCCATAATATGAGAAAATAGATACACTTAGACTTGCACATAATTACACACGGTTCTTACATTCAACCACGAGCCTGGGAAAATCCTGCAAATTGTTCAGTGATGATGACACTACTATATACATGTATATACATAATGTCTTCGCAATGCCTTATATTTGTACTTAGCCATTTTTATGCTTGATTTAGGCCAAAAAGTTGCTTGTATTTTCATGCTTTGACTCATAATTGGCCATAGTCAACCATGAAACAGCAATAAGTTTTTTTAAGTCAATATACAGTGAAGAAAATAAGTATTTGAACACCCTGCTATTTTGCTATTTCTCCCACTTAGAAATCATGGAGGGGTCTGAAATTTTCATCGTAGGTGCATGTCCACTGTGAGAGAGATAAACTAAAAAGAAAAATCCAGAAATCACAATGCATGATTTTTTAACAATTTATTTGTGTGATACAGCTGCAAATAAGTATTTGAACACCTGTGTATCATCTAGAATTCTGACCCTGAAAGACCTGTTAGTCTGCCCATTAGAAGTCCACCTGCACTCCATGTATCATCCTGAATCAGATGCACCTGTTTGAGGTCGTTAGCTGCATAAAGACACCTGTCCACCCCATACAATCAGTAAGACTTTAACTTGTAACATGGCGAAGACCAAAGAGCTGTCCAAAGACACCAGAGACAAAATTGTACACCTCCACAAGGCTGGAAAGGGCTACGGAGCAATTACCAAGCAGCTTGGTGAAAAAAGGTCCACTGTTGGAGCTATCATTAGAAAATGGAAGAAGCTAAACATGACGGTCAATCTCAATCGGAGTGGAGCCCCATGCAAGATATCACCTCGTGGGGTCTCAATGATTCTAAGAAAGGTGAGGAATCAGCCCAGAACTACACGACAGGACTTGGTCAATGACCTGAAAAGAGCTGGGACCACCGTTTCCAAGGTTACTGTAGGTAATACACTAAGACGTCATGATGTGAAATCATGCATGGCACGAAAGGTTCCCCTGCTTAAACCAGCACATGTCAAGGCCCGTCTTAAGTTTGCATATGACCATTTGGATGATACAGAGGAGTCATGGGAGAAAGTTTTATGGTCAGATGAGACCAAAATAGAACTTTTTGGTCATAATTCCAATAAGCGTGTTTGGAGGAAGAAGAATGAAGAGTACAATCCGAAGAACACCATCCCTACTGTGAAGCATGGGGGTGGTAGCATCATGCTTTGGGGGTGTTTTTCTGCACATGGGACAGGACGAGTGCACTGCATTAAAGAGAGGATGACTGGGGCCGTGTATTGTGAGATTTTGGGGAACAACCTCCTTCCCTCTGTCAGAGCATTGAAGATGGGTCGTGGCTGGGTCTTCCAACACGACAACGACCCGAAGCACACAGCCAGGAAAACCAAGGAGTGGCTCCGTAAGAAGCATATCAAGGTTCTAGCATGGCCCAGCCAGTCTCCAGACCTGAACCCAATCGAAAATCTTTGGAGGGAGCTCAAACTCCGTGTTTCTCAGCGACAGCCCAGAAACCTGACTGATCTAGAGAAGATCTGTGTGGAGGAGTGGGCCAAGATCCCTCCTGCAGTGTGTGCAAACCTGGTGAAAAACTACAGGAAACGTTTGACCTCTGTAATAGCAAACAAAGGCTACTGTACCAAATATTAACATTCATTTTCTCAGGTGTTCAAATACTTATTTGCAGCTGTATCACACAAATAAATTGTTAAAAAATCATGCATTGTGATTTCTGGATTTTTCTTTTTAGTTTATCTCTCTCACAGTGGACATGCACCTACGATGAAAATTTCAGACCCCTCCATGATTTCTAAGTGGGAGAAATAGCAAAATAGTAGGGTGTTCAAATACTTATTTTCTTCACTGTATTTAGTAAAACCATAGCGGAGTGAAGCTGCAAAAGTCAAAGTACAAAATGGCGAACAACAACTGTATTTGTCTTATTTTGCACAACCAACGGTGATGAGTGAAATGCATCTAGTGTCACCACAGTAAAAGAAACATAAGGTGTTTAATCTGGAATATCAGTATCGGTAATGTCAAGCTTCTCTAGATGTGATCCATTTTAATTTAGCTGGTAGCAGAAGCTCCACTGAGCATATTGCAGCATTGTGACCCCTGGTTGGTGTACCTGCAGAAAGTGAAAAAGGAAAAACTTAATGATTTGATCTCCCCTTTGCAGCTATAATAGCTTCCATTCATGGGAAGACTTTTTTGTGGGAATTCTTGTCCATTCATCCAGAAGAACATTTGGGAGGTCACAGGTCACTGATGTTGGACCGGACAGGCTAACTATCTTTTGAGTTGTTGTTAATCTCAAAGGTGTTTGACGGGTATGAGGTCAGGACTCAGGCGTTCTTCCAGGTGCCATAGAACGAGCGTATCGAGCGTGGATAGACGGAGTACTCCCGAATGCAGCAATTTTCCAAGATTCTTGAATGTTATTGCATGTAGTGAAACGTCTCAACGTCTTAACTCTATCGTAACTATTATTATTGAATTATTTGTGCAAAGTACATATGATATATGTACATATCAGTGCTGTCTGCACTGGGTTGCCAACCAATGGTTTAAACCCCAGATGGACCATCGATTAGTCAGTGACTAGTTAATTAATTCTTGCAGCTCAGTTAAAATGTGAGTCTGGATGTGGAATACTTGATGCGGCCAAACATCACCTTGACCTCCACCTCAAGAAATACCTCAACACCGAATAAAGCAAAATCATCTAATTTTAATTGTTTGTGAAATGGATAAAAAAAATGATGTGAAATGCATGAAAATGTTTTTCTTTGGAAAACAAGGAAATTTGCAAGTGATCCCAAACTTTTCAGCAGTAGTGTATACTTGGCGCAGAGCAAAATGTGTTGTTGTTGTTTGTGTCGTGTACGGCCGCTACCACTTCATTATTGCCAGCGCTTCTCTCGAATTTGAGCTGATGCATCGAGTGAAACAAAAAGTCTGCCATATATCCGCTTAAATATGATAATAAAAATTAAATTAATTTAAAACGGGCCCGAGTGGAACCACTGCAACATGTTTTGTTGTGACAGGCGTAACGTTAGTGTGTGTCATTAAGCATCATAAAACAATAATAATAAATACTAATACACTTGCTTTTCCCTTATTTATAGAGTGGGTGTGCAGCAGGAAATCCACTATAGCTGCCACAGCAACATCATCTTCCGAGGAAATTACATTGTGTGCTGTGTTTTCATTGAAAAAAAAAAAAAAAAAACTTTATACTGGACTTGAGTGTGTTTTATATTAGTACTTTCTAAACATTTTGAACACATTCGACACTGATAATGATGATGCAGCATCATTGGAGGGTTCAGTATCTTGCCCAAGTGAGGACACAGGCTCGAACCAGCAACTCTCAGGTTGGGAGACACCCGTTAAGATGCTCAATGTTTTTTTTTTTTTTTTTTTTTTTTTTTTTTTTTTAATAATTGTCCTGCTCTAAATCTGTTTCATTCTAGTGTCACAGTTTCCTCCGTTAAGATTTGTCTTGAGAGATGATGAAGGTGTTTGCCCTTTACTTTTACAGTCTGGTTATTGAAGCCACTAGAGGGCCCCTGTCATGATATGAAAATGTTTGCTTCATCATATTGCATGAACTATGAGCTAGTTTTTCATGGGGGGCGGGCCACTGTGTCATTAAGTAAAGGACAGATGGGCTTAAGAGCACAGTAGCTTTTTTTCTTCTTCATGCCATTTGATTGTGTTTTCCCATGTGTGCAAACACGCACACACTCACAGTTAGAGGTGGAAGGGAAACGTTTAACTTTGAAAGTTGGGCTCCTAATTAGCAGAATTAGCGGTAGATCAAAGAGGACAATTAAATAGGGTGTTTGTGGTAGTGAGGGCTCATTAGCATCACAACACATGGACACGGCCATGAAAAAGGAGAGCAGCAGAAGGAGTCTCATTATGGAGCACCGTTGTGCTCCTCTTTTTCTCACTCAGCCATCAAGGCGACATGTACTTTTATACTTTGAGGAAAACTATGACGTACCTTGTGGATGTGAGGTAAAATTTTCCTGTCCGCAGAAAAAAAATGCACACATTTACTAATGGACATGCAAGGTTTTCTGGCTCAAAAGAAAACAAACTAGTCCCTGCCTGCTTGCATCCAATTTTCAGCTTAATTAAGAGGGGAATTAACTTTGATCTGCTGCAGTGTAGTTGTTGGAATTTGTAGCCCAGCCGAAGCCGTACTTACTCTTCAATCCTCCAAGTCATACCCGGAATGTTTTCCATTCATTTTGCGCCGTTTGAAGTGGATACAGATAAGCAGTGAAAATATTCTATTAGGCCTACCTGAGCCAGCCTTGTTAGTCAGATCTAACAACCCCCTGGCAGACGGCCCTATATGCATCTATCCACGCTAATGGCATAAACACAACAAAAGATCAAAGCTAGGGAGACAGCCTCGGACATTTGTGGTCCCACTCCCTGCTTCTTTGCTCCGGTGACACAAGCTAATGATTTAGAGAAGTACAAAAAAAAATAAAAATAATGCAGTTCAAACCCCGAACAGCAAATAATGTGGCAGTGTGTAGGGGCTTGTTTTGGTTTCAGTAACGCCGGGCTTATATTCACAGAATATAGAAAATATTTTCAACTGGTGTTTGGTTTTTGTACACCACGCTTTTAGTAGGTTTTTTTTTCAATTTTCAACAGAATTTTTTTTCCAAAAATGTCTCGGTTTTTGAACATTGTCTAAAGTTCCTGATGACCAAACAATGAGCCTAACAAACTTGTCAGTTTGCCCGTGTATCATTCCATATATTCCTTCCTCTGTGCACCATGCACTGGTACACTGATAATGGGGTGTCCAAATGCGGCTCCAAGGCTATTTGTGGGCTATGTCGGAAAAAAAAAAAAAAAAAAAAATCAGCAGTATTTTTTTGTTATATGTAATATTAAAAAAAAGTCGTAAATTTTAAAACAATAACATTGTAATATATCATGAAGAAAAACATAATTGAAGTAGCAGAGTAGAAATATAAAATAAATAAATACATTAGCTCAAAAATAACAATAGGAGAAACAAACAAAACAAAATAAAGTTGTAATTTTGGGCAAATTAGCTTGAAAAATTCTAAATGGGAATAAAGTCATAATATTACAAGGCTAAAAGTCCCCTCCTACCACTTCACCTCACCTCCCCGGGAAGTGGGGGGGGGGGTCCCATTATTTGAGAAGCACTGTGTTCGACAAATACGTTTTCAGTCTGTTTTATTGAGTATGCCTGCAAGTTTCACAACTTTAATAGAGATTGTGAAAAATGCTATGGAATTCAAGAAAGAAGTAGCAAATTGCTAAGGTCAACGTCTGTTACAAGACGTTTGTTTTCACTACACTTACCAGCCAATGTAAAAAAAAAAAAAAAAAAAAAAAAAAACATGAGTGACTGAGACGCCAATAAAAACGTCTATTTTTGACACACTCCACACTCCAAACCCTCCTGCAATTGTTCACTCGCAACACAGTCCAGGTTGAAGCCGCATATTTGTACTGTATACGCCTTATTGAAGACACTAAACACATAAATGCCACTAATGAATTATAATATAATATAAGATGATCCATAAACTGTTTGCCGATCCTTGAAGCAAAAATAATAAAACTTTCACAGACAGTGCCACAGCTTAAAAAAAAAAAGGAAAAAAAAACCAAAACAGACTGAATGATGTGCTTTCTGCAGAAAAAGGCCCTCTTTGCGGAGAAAAAAATGTGGAGTTGCAAATGCCTAATTGCAGATTTACGGTACTCCACCGTATCGTAAGAATGTACTGTATATGAACTTGACTAAACCGGCCTTCACTATTTAATGATATCCAATAAAAGTCTTGACAAAGATAATAATGTTGTGTTTTAATTGTGGGAATAATGTATTTTCGGGTTCCAGTGGTGTAGTTCTATTTTTTTGTAGATTATTACATTACATTCATCAAATGAATGCAAAATATGAGAATAACTCCTCGGGAGAATGTCACACAGTCCTACACGACTGTAATGACATTTAAACATTATGGTTAAATTAATACCTCTGATAGTGGGATTTACTCCGTACCCCCTCCAGGCAGGAATAATGTATTTTAGCTGTCAATTCGTGAGGATTATGCAAATACTCCATATATGTGTATTGAGGATTTATTTTGTTTTGTTTTACTTTTAATGTCCTACTGGTGTTTTTATTTCTTTAAGGAGATCCATTCACACGAGTCGGCGGTTTTATGAATTCAATAAGTGAAGTCCATATTTTGGGAAAGAACGGGAAGACACAAACACTTGTTTCTTTCTGATGCCTTCACTTTCCTTTGCCGTCAAGTTCCCTGCTCTTCTGTTTTCCACATCACAGCTTTGTGGGATGTCAGGAGGCTTTTTGACTGACAGTACTGATAATCACATGAAAGCATTTCAGGGTGTGGGGGTGGGGGGGGTGGGTAGCGGGACGTAAGCATCTGTTTTGTAAATACCACCCAGGTGGACCACAGCAGTACAACTCCTGATAGACTTGCCCTTGTCACAGTGGGAGGGGCTGTGGGGAGGAAATCACAGGATGAGGAAATGGCAGGATTTGCAGACGGAGAAGACACGGCTCATTCATCTTCCTCTTGTGCAAGTGTCGGATGCTCGCATGGACGTACATAACCAAACTTCTGTCTGCTGTCAGGATCAGCCAGGGCATTTAAGTGATCCGCTTACATTGTTTCTCTAGCGAGGAAGAAGTTTTTTTTTTTTTTTTGCAAGTTTAACTTGCTAAAATCAGCCGAGAATCACTGGCCAGTGATGTGTAAGATGGAGTATGTTTCATATGGAGCTGCAACAATTAATCTCAGGAATAGAAATTAATTAATCCAACAATTTTGATATTCGTTTTTCTTTCATTTTCTACCGCTTTTCCTCACGAGGGTCACGGGGGGTGCTGGAGCCTATCCCAGCTGTCTTCGGGCGAGAGGCGGTGTACACCCTGGACTGGTCGCCAGCCAATTACAGGGCACATATAGACAAACAACCATTCACACTCACATTCATACCTATGGACAATTTGGAGTCGCCAATTAACCTAGCATGTTTTTGGAACGTGGGAGGAAACCGGAGAACATGCAAACTCCACACAGAGATGGCCGAGGGTGGAATTGAACCCTGGTCTCTTAGCTGTGAGGTCTGCCCGCTAACCACTCGTCCACCGTGCCGCTGATATTTGTTTTTTTTTTTTTATTAAAATAATTAAATATTGGCTGATTTCAACCTCTCATGTGAATTATCAATGAAAGCACACTTGTTTTCTTTGTTTTTTTTTTTAGGTCCAAACCACTAACTCGTTGTGTTTGCCTCATAATGATTTGGTCCATCTCGGTTCTAACTGATTACTCCATTCATCGAAACCAGTCCTAGAGTTTAATGCTGACAAGTTTATGTAATGTAATATAATGATATGAGTCTCATGAGTTTTTGCGTTGGGGGTGTGTGTGTCCGGGGAAGACAGGACCGGTTCTACGTATATATAGAGTAGTGAGATGTACAATTTAATAAAACATGCATGAAAGGAGACCGATCCATACAAGGTTGATGAGATGGCTTCTAGAGAAAATGTCTGACTCCATGCTAAAATATGAGTTAATATAGGACACAACGTATGTGAGGAACAGGGATGATGAAGGGCAGACTCGCATGCCTAGACGCCCCAGGCTACATATGATAAGCATGTGGAGGACTTGTTTTGGAGGCATCAACAATCGTAGCAAGGCAGTCTGACATTGTGTGTCTGACCAGAAATAATATTGATATGATCAAATGCGGGCTGCACGGCGACTGAGTGGTTAGCGTGTAGGCCTCACAGTTAGGAGACCTGAGTTCAATTCCACACTCGGCCAACTCTGTGTGGAGTTTCCATGTTCTCCTCGTGCATGCGTGGGTTTTCTCCAGGTACTCCGGTTTCGTCTCACATTCCAAAAACATGCTAGGTTAATTGGAGATTCCAAATTGTCCATAGGTATGAATGTGAGTGTGAATGGTTGTTTGTCTACATGTGCTCTGTGATCGTCCGAAGACAGCTGGGATAGGCTCCAGCATCCCCCGCGACCTTTGTGAGGAAAAAGCAGTAGAAAATGAATGAATGAATGAATAATCAAATGTGGGCTGCACGGCGACTGAGTGGTTAGCGTGTAGGCCTCACAGCTAGGAGACCCGAGTTCAATTCCACACTCGGCCAACTCTGTGTGGAGTTTCCATGTTCTCCCCGTGCATGCGTGGGTTTTCTCCGGGTACTCCGGTTTCTTCCCACATTCCATAGGTATGAATGTGAGTGTGAATGGTTGTTTGTCTATATGTGCCCTGTGATTGGCTGGCCACCAGTCCAGAGTGTACCCTGCCTCTCGCCCAGAAGACAGCTGGGATAGGCTCCAGCATCCCCCGCGACCCTTGTGAGGATACATGGTAGAAAATGAATGAATGGCTAATCAAATGCAATAATGTAACTGTACACATCTTTTATTAATACCACAAAAGTCGACATACATTAGGGTGAATAAGTTTGTTACACACTATATTGTACAATAAATGAGACCATGTTTGTGGGTACATTGTAGTGCAGGATTCAGCCCCTGGTACATGTTTCCAACTCATCTTTTGGTGTGCACTCACTATCAAAAGGTAGCATGGTAAATCAAAGCATTATTGCGTTGTCAGCTTTTAATTCCTACGTCCAACTTATTACCCCTGCATGCCTTTTTGAATGTAATTTGCATCCATTTAAAAAGTACATGATATGCCAGCTCTCACTAACTCTTATTTTTTTTTTTTTTGCTTCTAAGTGACGGGCAACTCTTCTTCTTATCCAGCAGTAATTAATCTGGCCAAATAACTGGAATTAGCAATGTAAAAATGCGGTCACTCTCTGCCAGCTGGAACAGATGCTCAAATTAAGCATTACTGCCAGATTTTTGGATTGGCGTGAAGCGAAGCTGGAGGGACGACGCAGACGAGGGAGAAAACAAGAAAACAGGCTGGAGGGTGAAAAAAGGCATCATGTGTTTGTGCAAGAGAGGGAGAGAATGGACTGGGACGAGTGAGCCTAGGAATAAGAAATGGTAAATTCTTTAGTTTCAGCCAATTAGGCTGAGAAGCCACTGGTAATTAACTCTCAAGGGACCCACTGAACAGTCATGCACCTCGTTTACATAATGAGGATGAGAGAAGGAACTCTTCCTCACTTTTTTTTTTTTATCCCCTGCCTTCCCGCAGCTTCTCTATCATTCTCCATCGTTGGCCTCTTGAACCAAATCAAGAGTGGCACGTTCCACAGCGTGATATGACCACAGACCCCACACAAGCTGTGGACATTCACTAGGAACTGACTCATGGAAATTCCACCCACACTAGATTGTTCATTAAATGGGCATCAAACTGGTGGTTACTCTCCGACCAGACGTGTCAGCCCCGGCCACGTTTCCAACCTCTCTCATCGGAATGAATTTTAAGCACATATAAGCAATACTTTTGATCATGTAAATTTATGATAATCCCTTTGACCTCTCCTCTGTGCTCCTGTTGAAGGAGAAAATGATGGACCCTGACTAAAGACTTTTGCTTCGCAGAAAATATTCAGACTATGAAAGTAGAATGTGAAAATGTGCGAGAGAGGAACACGTCCTCTTTTATCAAACTGAATGTGTTGGAATTTTTTTAACTAAGTTGTTTTATCCACCCTTCAGGCCACTGACATCCTAAATAGGAGACCCCCGCTGGCCATAAAGATAAAAGGATTTTAACTAGGTCTCCAGCTTCATTATGTTCAGTCTGCAGTCCTCGATTGTGAAATGCTGAGGCAAGTACGCCAACCGTCGCCTGTGACGTCAACTCTGACAAAAATTCCCAACTGGAATTTTATTGGAATGAAATGAACATGAGGTAAAATATCATATGAAGACAAATATACAGTAAGATGTGCATCTTTTATCTGGGTCTGTATATGTATACATGCAAACCAGGGAAATTCTGCCCAAGTGAGTGCAACCTTTTTTCTCTGTCACACACACACACATTAGTGACCTGGTGAGATGCAGTAAAGACCCGCCCAAAAAATCTCGAGTTATGATGCTTATTTTAAGATAATGGTGATCAAATGACTGTCGAACAGCTACGGAATGTGATATCATTTTTATTCCATATTACCAGTTATTTTAAATACAGTCGTCAATAATCGCAATATCCACAATATTGTGATGTGATCATCGTCGGCTGTACTACTTTTTTTTTTTTAAATGAAATAATAACTGATTGCTGTTTTGTGGTGGACTATGATCTATTATTAAACACATATACAAATGATATGTAGTATTCTGGTCTAAAAAAAAAAAATACGATGGAAAAAAAGTTCTCCCATTTCTTGTGGAAGTTTTCGGTTTAAGTTTAAAAGAAATATATTTAATGCTGGTTAAACTGGTTAATTTTGCCAGCTAGTAGCTGTCTCGAGTCCCCGAACCATAAGAACTGCACAATGTGAAGTAAACAAAGAATAGGGGTGACTATAGCGGTATTATAAGCAGGTTTTCTTTGCTCTGATTACTAAAATATTACATTTTTTAACCTTGAATTTGAATCATATAAGGCAAAAATGTATTTATCGAGGTTGGGTCTGGCACCAATTAAGTGCTATAAAGGAGGGATGACTCTATATTGAAAATGTAACTGTAGTTTCGTCGAGTTAACCCTGTTAAAACTTATAAACGTATGTTTTTAAAAGGGGATGGGCTGGTCAGCAGAAGTACCTGGAGTGGGCTGATGAATAAAGGGCAAATTGACAGTTCTTTATTTGTTTATTTATTGCTGCACTTTGACGTGGGGGTGCAACGGGTGCTGCAAGTACAACTTTAAAGAATTTATTTATTCTTAGTAAACTTCCTTACCTGAAGTCCCACATGAATAGGTGCCGTATGCAGACCCGATCTTATCTCTGCTGAACAATCTAATACTGTATCCTTTACCTCTTGTCCCTTTTTACGGAAGGGAAGTGTTCAAAAACAGGTGCACCACACCTCGATGTTGGGGCCAGGAGGCTGGGGGCTTGGCCTGGATATTCACTCTCTTATACTTTCTATCACCGAATGACTCGCCTTTTTGTCCGCCCCTCGCTTGAAATATGTACAGTGTGGATAATGCGTCATGGGAAGGTCTTTTCACCAACCCGGACAGGCATGCAAAATGAAACGTGCAGAACGTATTGCAATACTGCTCGTCCATAAGGTACACAGTGAAGTATATTGAAGTGTTTTTCCACAGTTATATTGATTCACATTATTTGAGTTTCATATTGTATTTATTGTTATTCTGTGACAATCTAGTGTTCTGTCAGGCCTTAATTGATTTATTCATTTGGCATTTAAACTCCATTGTCAGCCTTCACGCACGAGGCATTTTATAGTTTTGGTAATGGTTTTATTTCATTTGAACATGCATCAGATTACAATTGAATGCATCACATAATCAGTTCCCAGTTCCACATGTCCAAAAGGAGTAGGAAGAAGCAAAGCTTATTAAATCCTACCCCTCCATCTGGTTCTTTTACAATCAGTAACTGTTACATTTGTTCACTTCCTGCTTTCCATAATACAGTTTAAGGTTTTTTTTTTTATACCAAAGTACGAGGTGATATGACCATCCAATGATATAATGTGTACCATAGTAAGTGTCAATATAGTGATATATATAGCACATCATGACTGGTTCAAGGACTCTTCATCCTTGTATTTTGCAAACATCAACTGCTTGTATTGTTTCTTGAATTCACTCATTGTGTTTTATCTTTTTAGTTAAACTCTGTCACACAGTCGATTTGAACCAGACCCAGATATTATTTTAAATCTGACCACAAATGATAAATGTTTTTCTGACTTCTTGTCTTCAGGGACCCTTTGATTCTCCCTTTTATGCATGAGGTTGAGCATAGCTGAGCGGGATGCATGGATGTAACGTAACAGGAAGAAATTCATATCTCCAGGTTGTGTGTTTTCTTTTGTGCTGCCATTTTTTTTCCCTCTTCCTTTGATGGCAGAGTTGGGATAAAAGCTTCAATTCACTTCCTCTTTTATTAAGGGAGGCTTAATTTAATTAGCTTTTTACTCTGAGCGTGATATCAGACCCTTCTGTTCCATACTCAAGGTTTCTGACGCTCTGAGGAACAGAAAGGGAGTGGGGTGGGGAAAGGGAAACTGTTGTGTGGTCTCCAAGGAGGAAGTGTCCTTTTAATCAGACTTTTGCTAAGATCCCATTAACATTCCCATAGTGAGGAAAAAGGGCACTGTACAGACAGATGGACCGAGGTAGAGTCGGAGAAGATGGGATGTACAATGTGTGAGAATATGGAAAGCCTTTAGGATAGGAAAACGAGACTAGGATAAAGTGTGGATTAAGAATGGTGTCATTGTGCAGACCGTAGCCTACACAAAGCCAATCGTTTTGGGCCCATTGCACACCTGAAGCTTGTATGAGCAGTGATGGAGAAAGGGATCTGACCATTTTTGACATCATAATATGAAAATTAGATTATACATTAAATGATGCAACTTTGTTAGAGGTATTTTGTAGGGGAATATTCCGACGCCCAATTTTTTTTTTTCATTGCTCCTGCAGTCTGTATGTGTGCGTATGCTACTTGCCCCGTCTACCCCCCACAGAGACAAAGCGACTGTATGACTGACGAGAACTTACTCTGTTCACGCCATTGCCACAATTATTTTGTTTATTCAGATTTTATCTTTGACCACTCCAGGGTGTACCCCGCCTCTCGCCCAATGTCTGCTGGGTTAGGCTCCAGCATACCCTTGTGACCTCAATGAGGATAAGCAGCATAGAAAATGAATGGTTAATTTTATCTTATGATTCATCACTCTTGTCACGGTTTAACCTCTCAAATAGGCAAAAACACAGCATCATTATCCAGTCTATATGTTGCAAGTAAAGAGTTAAAGTTAAAACAAATTGTCCTCTCAATCTGCACATTTTTCTTCAAAGGGCAAGAGATTTAGTTTTATACCAGTCCGACTCCTTCAAGTGGTTTGACTTTTCAAGATTTGTCTCCACAGTTTCTTTCTGTGGGTTCTCTCGCATCGCGAAGGCCTGAGGGCATATTGACGATGCTCCAGCATTTTGTCTTTCTGATGTCTTCTGAATGCCGAGCTGCACAGAAGGTGCTGTATTTTTATATATTTCCTTTTCAAACTGTTTAATTCTTTTTTTTTTGCCTGCAGATACCTTTTAATCCTTTATTCTGTTTTGTCTTTGTGGAGAATATTTTGAGGGCTGACATTGGATACATAATCAAAGTAAATAAGACACAGGCTGAAGCTCTTCAAGTAGGACAGCGTGATGCATCAAACAGCTTGCAACTGGAGGTCTCACTGAGGCTAGAAATGGTCGTGTAAACACTAAGACCCTTTTAATATACAGTGACTTGATAGGACTTGGACAAAATGCTGAATGGGACTTCACTTGTATAGCCCTTTTTACCTACAAGGTACGCAAGCGTCAGGAGCAACTGGGGGTTCAGTATCCAATGAATTTGTTTTAGGAGGACTTTTTGATAAAATGTTGCCACGTTTTTGTACACTTACGGTTTTGGGTACAATATTGGAAAAATTGATCTGTGCCAATCTTGTTAATTTTGGGGGATTTTTACAAACAAATCTTATCCACCAATGTTATCCACCCTTGTAAAGGTTCGATTATCCGCTTGGCATGTGTGAAATTTGCATGTTCTCCCTGTGCATGCGTGTTTTTACTCCGGTTTCCTCCCACATTCCAAAAACATGCTAGGTTAATTAGCCACTCCAAATTGTCCATAGGTATGAATGTGAGTGTGAATGGTTGTTTGTCTATATGTGCCCTGTGATTGGCTGGCGACCAGTCCAGGGTGTACCCCGCCTCACTCCAGAAGTCAGCTGGGATAGGCTCCAGCATACCCCCTGTGTGAGAACAGTACAGAAAACTTCACATGCAGTTAAAACAACAAGTTTTGAATGCTCCACAAGTATTGTTCAAGTTTTTTCTAAGATTGGAACACTGAAGATGTATTTTTAAAATTAATTTAATTATTTAAAAAAATAAATCAGAATTGGCAGATAAGGCTCTGTGATCAGCCAGAAAATTGGGCACCTGTACTACATCGTTCCACAAAATCTAGTGACCAAACCAATTATTTATGAGTGCATGGAATGCATTCATTGTATTTACATTATTACCTACGGGAAAACATAACCTTGTTTTTCATACAAATTAATAATAAAAACCAAGGTAGTTGAAACACTACTATGTAAATAATGTGTTCAGGAATAAATGAAGCGGGGCACTGACAAAGAAAATCTTCATTATTGTTCCTCTTCTTGAATTACCACAAAGTAGAGTGTGTTAACTTTGGCGTCAAATGGAAATGGCAACTAATTTTTGTATATGTGTTTAGGTGCCCTTGAACAAGGCATGGAATCCCCGTAGCATTATCAATCAAGACACAAATTAATCAATACCGCAAAACATTATTCTTGTATTGTTCAGTGACAGACACTGTATACAGAAGCATGAAGAGTAAATGTGTATTTTGGTATTAAAGTCAGCATAATGAATGCATAAATTAGCGCAATTATAACTAGTTGTGAACACAACACCTGAAATCTTTTGAAGATTGAGTTTCATGCCTTGCTTTTTTTTGAAGTGGAGGACTTGTGTTATATATTGGCACATTATGCGCTTTATGAATCATATGAGGGGACTGAAAGCAATTAAGGCATTCTGTGATCTCAATACATCAATGTGATTATAGTGCTTTTATTTAGTTGCACTGTTTGTTGAAAAGGATCAGTTTAGTCTCATCATGGTTGTATTATGATTTTTTTTTGGATGATTTTTTTTAATGAATATTAAATTTAGTTTTGCTTGCCAAACCAGTGTTGTTATTTATTATGTTATATACAGCTTGCTCGCGGCTGCTGTATCCTCTTTATGTCATTTTTGCCAACATATTACTTTTTCATAAGGTACGTCAGGATGCATTTATGAACAAACGCTTTTCCACTTAATGTTTACATGAGGCGCGGTGGCCGCTGTCCAATAAACTTAAACACAGGTCATTGTGTCGCCGGTTATAGTGGCTGCTAAGTTGGCCTGCTTTGTGTCGGCAGCTCAATCTGAATTATTACTTTTCATAACTGTGTGTATGTGTTAAATTTAATATCAACAGATGAACATAGTTAATATATTGTGATATTTTAAAAAGTGCAATTTAGTTTTTCGATTATAGGCCTCATAATCACATTATATTGATATTGGATTTCACTGTTGGGGTGGAAGGGCAATAAAGGGAAACTTGCATTTTAAATATCTCATAGTTTATTTTAAACATATTACAGCACTTCTCTGGTTAGGATTCTTTAATACAATTAACATTGCACTATATGTACTGTCGTGACAGTATGCCATCTATTTACAGCGGAACCTGGCGCCATTAATTTGTTACAGAACGTCCAACTGAAACCAAAACATACTCAAACAGAATACATTTTTCCAATAAAAAAAAAATATATATATATTTTTTTCCCTTTATTTGGGCAAATATATGAAACGTTACAGTGCATTTCCCACATCAATCAAAATATAACTTCAAAATATAACTTTCCATTATTTACATTTGTATTCAACTATCTGATAAGCCCAAAAGGAGTAGGCTGAAGCAAAAACTTATAAATGCCTACCCCTTTTTTGCAAGATATAATCATGTTCATGCCACTGTCTTGTTTTCCCCTGTTATTATTATTATTATCATTATTGTTATAATCTTTATCTAATCTAATCTAATCTTTATCATTATTACCATCATTATGATCATCATTAATATTACCATTTTCATCATTATAGTTAACAATTTTTTGTAAATATAACTAATCCATCCCAGATAGCCAAAAATGTCAAAGGAAAAAAAAAAAGCAAAGAACTACAGAGTCGACTGCTGATGGCATCATAGACTGGTGACAGAATTGACTTCTGCTTCCCGTTTCCATGTATTATCGAGCTAATAGGCTACGATTGTTTTGTGATGAAAATACATAAAAAATCCAATACAATCACACAGTGTATTAATAATTTGACCAAGACTCATGTCCTATTATACATGAACTGAATAACACAACCCGGGGCATACACTAACTGAAGTTCCGGCTTCTCTATTTCGTCTTTATTTCAGTTTCGGAGTTAAGTAAACAAGTTCAGAGAGTTTTCTGCCTTTTTTTTTTTCCCCGTGCCTGTCTGTAACTTGCACATGCTGGAACCAGCAGCAGCTGCCAGCGCCAGTAAGAAGCCTTTTCATTGTCCCTTTATGACCACTGTAAAGCTGCTGGCTTTGCTTTATTGTATCACACTGAATCGCTCGTGGCGATGTCGAAGAGGCCGCTTCATTAGGTCGCTCCATGCATGCTTTTCCCAATTTATTAGGTTTTTTTTTTTATTGTGTTCATTTGAATCATTATATTTCATTGTCAATAAATGCTGAATTGTTTTGAATGTTGGAAAGTCTGAGAGTACTATTTACACTCACACTGTTTTGTGTCTTTGGAAAATAAAGTTATTTAATCGGAATACTTCCCTAGCCACTTTAACATGACGAGTTTTTCCTTTTTCCGAAAGGAATTTTTCAGAATGACCTTTCCGAAAACAATAGCCACGCATACATAGACCCAAATAATATATATAGGAATATTCCAATCTCTTGTCTACATGCGCCGCTGTAATCAAACAGAATATTCAATGGGACATGCACAGTAAAACGTAAACATCAACATCACATGATACCTGCTTTTTCTTTACCTTGTTGGAATAACTACAACTTATTTCCAGTTTTTCGTTCGTCCAATCTTGTAATTTAGTTTGGATCAAAAACAAACTTTCTGCAGCAGTCCAGTGCCGATCGCTCACCTCCATTTTTAAAAGTGAAGAACGTCTCGAGCTGCGTGTTACGTCATATCTGAGCATGCGTTGAAAGAATATTATTAAACAGGAAATTTAAACAGGAAAAGATCAAATTCAATCTTGATAATATTTTATAATTAAACTCGGGACATGTTTTTTTTTATATATTTATATAAAAAGAAGAAACTTCAGATCATAATGATTTTCTTTTTAAATGTGACATGATGTCCCTTACTTGAAATGTATACCGAGTGGGGAATCTGTACAGTAAAGCTGCATACTGATTTGATCCAAATACATAGTACATAGTAATTAATACATTAGTACTTGTAGACCAAGTTTTTTCCAGATAGTGCAAGAATAGCTATGGATCTTTCTCCTCTAGTACACAAAAACAGCAATTCCCAAATAAAATGTACTTGAACTCTATATGTAAGAGAAATGTAACCATCTGAAAGGATAATGCACAGCAAACTCTGTATAGGAGTTTAACAGACGTGCCATTGACACCAAAAATGAACAATCCTTCAGTATGTCTCGGCATCATACCAGAGGACGTCCCTCACAACCATGCACATATTGTACGTTAACATATTGCCGTGTCAAGCAGCGTGGAATTTTTCACTCCGACCAGGCAGTCGCGCAAAATCCAATGCCGTGTTCCTCAAATAGCAGTCATACTTGACTGAGTGTCTTGACTTGTTTGTCACCAAGCTCGGGCTGCAGGAGCTCCCCTCGAGTACCCCCTGAGCCTCTCCTGGATAAAACTCATTATCCCAGTCTGCTGCTCTTCAGGAAACTCATTATCCCATCCATCACCAGTGGACTCTCAACAACAGGATGAACATGCCCTCTCACAGTTTAATTAGATCACTTTTACTTGAATATGTGGGGAAAGCACAACAGCGGCCAATGCCTCTATATGTGCTGTGTTTATCTATCCAATATGGCAGATTTAGTTTGACATCTGATTTGAGTTATTTGTTGCATTATGAAGGTGCATCCCCAATGACAGAATCACTATTGGTGTGTCTTGCGGAACAAAAGTTTGAAAGTTTGTTCTTAATACAGGAGATGTCCCACAAGTAGTCTTGACTTTTGGTGCCCGCAACCCTTAATATCAAGTGAAAATATGTTTTTCTCGATGTTTTCTTGAAAGTATTCCACCAGCAGTCTGGCCATGTTTTATATCCGTCTATGTTGCTGACCGGAGAATGCCAATGAGATTTGTTTTGGGGGGCCCTAGCGTGACCTTTGCTACCCCACTGCTATGGCTTAATGCTGGCTATGTGTGATGCTTGGGATGCATTACAACCTACAATGAACTGTGAAGTCATTTGGTAGATGGATGGCTTCTGGCCTCACACTCTCCCATCCCTCCTACCACTCCACTTTCTCTCTATTCTATTTTCCCACCCACTCTGCCCGCCCACTGCTCATCGTTCAACTGCCAAACGGATGTCTAATAACAATAGGGGCTCTTGGATGAGTTGGAGAATAGATTATTGACTGGGACCAGAGATTTACACTGGTGCCACGGGGCCAAACATCCCCAGCAGAGATAAATGGGACATGTAATTGAGTTTGGTCAGTTGTGTTCGAGTGGCTAAGGCCAGCGCTGCACCCATGGAGGTGCAGGATGGGGGATACTTGATGGGGAGGGGTGAAACACATTGCGGTTTATGAGCCATACAGTGGCAGTAGAGGGTCAGATGGAGGGCAATGTGACACTTAAGTTGTATGGTCTAAGGAACAATGTGACGAGCTGAAAAACAGGAGGAGACACTGATTTTAACAAATGATATTAGCAACACTGGTCATGCATTTGCAGCTCTGGTATTTGCCAACACAATGGAATGCCATAAGGGGAACATTTTAAAACCAAAAATGTTACTTGCAAAACACATTTTTCCTCGCTGATATAATTCAGTTAAGCCGTACAATGAATTTGCAGAGTGCATCCTCGGTAAAAAAGATAAGGGTCTGGATAAGTTTAAGTTTATTGTCTATTTTGTGCCATTAATCTTGGATGCTAGTACCCTGTTTGGCTGCAATCATATCGCAATTTCACATAAACCTGCAAACACAACACATTTCAACCTTGTATAACAAGACTATGGAATATATACACGGTGTGTGTGTATATATATATATATATATATATATAGATATACTTTTATTGCAGGTTTAAATGATCTCAATAATAATGTAGTAACAATCATGATAACATGGACAGCTGTTTCGGGCCGTAACACAAAAACAGGCAAGCGACATGCACACATTTTATGTCAAAAATGCTAATTTTATGATTATATCTACTATATTGGGTAAAACAAATGCAACAGTGACTATAAGTGTGTTATTTCATGTCTAGTGGACTTTCATAATATATGTAATGTATGCAATACAACGGATTTAGAATTTTTAGTATCCTACTTTGCAGAAATTAACTAATCACAGTCAAGTCTGGAATTTACCCTGATAAAAAAAGGATTACTGTATACAAACATACTAAAAACTATAAAAAAATATATATATATTAAACATTGATGTAAAACATGTCAAGTTGAGTTGATAAATTGTTAGAATTAATAATATAATTGTCTTTCAGGTTATGATTTGTTTGGTGTAGTTGTCCAACACTTACACCATATACAATACAATAACAATAATAATACTGCATTTGAAGAGACTGTCAAAATTCTGTATGCCAATTTAACTACAGTTCTCTCAGTGATACTTGAGTAGATGTCAAATCAACCTTTTCACAGATTTGACCACTTTTTAAAATTCTGATTTACACTGCCATTCTATTCAGTATATCACCAATTTCCATGGTTGCTGCTTTGTAACCTTTTAGAGTCCAAGATCCGCTGGTCTCGGCGAGGAACCTACAGTAGGTAATATCTACCATTTACTATTTCTTGAAGGTGCACGTGACATAACGCTTCTAGTTTGCATGGTGAGTCGGTGTGGCGCACACTGGCACCTCCGGGAGTGGGCTCAGGGCTGGGGGCCGCAGGGGTTTGTGCCTGGAGAATGACGATGAGCACATGTATGTTCAAGGGTGAAAATGTGGGCCTGTTGGCAGGTCTGTTGGTTAGTGTGCAGGAAGTCACGTCAATAGTGTAGTAATGCATTTATTTTTCCGAATATGTTTAGGATCCAAAGAACGACTGGTCCATTGCAATGGACGAGTGCGTTGCCTTGCACGGGACATTGCATAATCATTGAACTAATTATTTTAGTTTTAGCTGTTTCTTTCCTGGACAAGATAGAATTAGCCTGCTTTGGCCGTATGTTTGCTGTCATCTCCATGTATTTGCTATCATGCATGGCCAACGGATTATCTGATGGCCCACTGAGACCATCTGAGCACCTCCTCACTTTTCCTCCATAACGCAATCCTCAATGAAATGCATCACTGCCAAGGTAATGGCATACATATTAATGAAGCGACTGTTCTGTTGTTGGTCTCCAAAGAACGCTTTGTCTACTTGAATAATTGTTTTGGGCCGAGCTTATTTACAAGTTTTGTAGTTCATAAGTTATTTCATTAATGCTCACTTAAAGTTTTGATCTTTTAAATAACATAACCAATACTTGACAGCTGTAAGAAGCTTTTTTTATGTTGAACATTCGCACTTTTGATGAACTGCTAACCAGCACATTTAAATCTATATTTATCAACTAATCCTAAGATTTATCAGGGACAGTTTTTTTCCCAATCATTTAAAATGCTTAACATGGCGGCTGCAGATATGTACTCATAAAATATTGTCAATATTAAATTATCATTTTACTATCAATAATTTACTTGGCCAATTTAGGCAGAATTATGTGTTCAATAATCCATCCATCCATTTTCTATACCGCTTATCCTCACTGGGGTCATGGGTATGCTGGAGCCTATCCCACATGTCTTTGGGCAAGAGGCGGGGTACACCCCGGACTGATAAAATAAATGATAATTATTTGTTTTAAATTCTACACCATTTTCAACTTCAGTATTTATTCCTTTTATTTCTTAAAATTCCACCTCATTTTTTTGTCTGCTAACTCCTCACACATTTTCAATCAATTCAAGCAAATCCAATATCAAAATGTTCAGCTCATTCAGGACACGATGGCTATCTGTAAGGACCCCCATTTATTGTAATTTCACTTTCATATTAAAATGAATGATTATATTTTCCATTACCATAATATTGTGGATGAGATGGCTCAGGAGGTAGAGTGGCTGTTTCATTCTTTCTACATTTTTACAGTCCAACATTTCAAATTATGTTGTATTTAGTCTATTAAAAATTAATTCCACTTATTCTATGACTCAGGTTATGAGTGATAGTCTCCCAAGCTGATGGTTGCTGGTTTGATGTTCGATCACGCTGTAATTATTGACTTTATTTATACATTTTAACATTCATTCTGTATCTTTATACCTCCCAACATTTCACATTACGTCATTTGTAGTCTGCTTAAAACATGTTCCACTTATTCTTTGGAACAGGTTGTAATGTGGTCATCTCACAAAGTTATGGTTGCTGGTTCGATCGTTAGTCAGTGAATAGGTTTCAATATGTTTCTAGAATATTCCAATGTTTATTGTACATTTCCGTTCAGCTTCAGAATTCAGTTGCTTGATGTAATTATGTTAATATTGACTTTTTACAAATTCTTTTTGTTCTTTTTATCTTTTTGTTTTGCTGTTCTTGTTGGTTTCCAAAGTATATTTCCTTTTTATTTTTTTTGTATTTTTAAGACCTTGTCTTTGTTCCAAGAAAGCGTAATTACTTGTAAGTAGTAATTAGCAGTAATCAATACACATTATTGGTAATATAGTTATGTGTGTTTGTCCAGTATGTAGTTTACTAATTCCACAAATACAAAAAAAAAAAAATTAATCAGCATGTCTTATTGCAAGCAAGAGTTAAATTTACATATTAAAAAAAAAAAAATTAAGTTGAAACAACACAATTTTCATTGTTCCTCACACAGGTTTCTCCTTCATTCATGTTCTCTTTTATCAAAGTATCAACTCCAGGCTGTTTTACGCTCCTCTGCCCGCCCGATGCCAGGGAGTTTGACTTGGATGATGCTCCCATTTGTCAGTGTCTCATTTGTGTTCTAGTAACTGTTTAGTACATTGTACCTTCGTACCACGGAAACATATGCTGTGCGATGATGGGGGTCCCTGCAGCGTGCCCTCAGGGCAGCTGTAGACTTGCTTGGAATCAGTCTGGTGAAACTGAGGCAGATGATAGGTGGTAGGAGTGTAATGGCCCAGTCAACAGCAAATCAAAAGAGAATAACTCTGCAAGCTGCCTTGATTTATTAAACTTAAGATCGTACAACTACATTTCTTACAATGTCTTAAGGCAGAACACAAGCACCAGGCAGTAGTTCTGTTTTAGTTTCTAGTTTAGTTCAGATACAGGTCAATGGAAACATTGCAGATCAGTGTTAGAATATGGTGGTGTACAGATGAATGTTGATATAAAAAGCACAGTAAATGTCCACATGTAGACATATATACATATAAAAAAAAAGCACACACTTCCCCCACTCTGTAGTTTTAATAAAAAACTCTCTTCGCATAAAACATTCACTGGCTGTCATGCACATTTCAGATGCCTGAAACAGCAACCACAGGTGACTACATTGCACGCCGTAACGCCTGTGTTTCTCAATATAGTGAAATATTACATATCCTAAGTATATCATCTTAAAATTTAGTGCTTGCTTACAAAGGAGCACGGGAAACATCATGATTTTTTTTTTTATTTTTTTTTATCTCTTACGTATTATAAGGTGAACATGCTCACAAAATGAAACACCCAAACTCAGGAGTTTCATATTCTGTTATTCTTGTAGCCAAATACAGACCAATGAAGTTCCAGTAATTAAAGTCTGTCTGTAGAGCATTCAATGCAGAGGGAGCAGCAAAGCTAAACACTTTTTTTTTTTTTACCCAATTCAGTCCTGACACGAGGGACAAACAGACGAATGATGCCTTGAGAGCATTATGCATCAGGGCTTCCAGTTCTTTGAAGAAGAGAACAAAGATAAGAAGGAACTAGTCCAAGAAGAGCCTTGTAGATGAAAATCATCCAGTGCATATACACTCAAGTAAGGCCAACCAGACAAAGCATAGAGTTCACAATGATGGGTAAGATGACTACAATCCGTAATGAACCTCAAAGCAAAGTGATGGACAACATTCAAAGACTGTAAGCATTTACCTGAAGCAGACATGCAAAGAGCATCCCCATAACCCAGTAATGGTAAAAAAGTTGCGGATACAAGCATTTTACCCTGAGTGAAAAGCAGGACTTATTTTGAAAAAAATAACCCTACTTTCATCATGAGTTTTGGAACAAGTTTGGCAATGTGAGCCTTAAATGAGAGCTCACAGTCAATAAGAAAACCCAAATATTTGAAATCGGGCACTGCCTCAATGGGAACACCCTTTGAAGTAATGGATTCAGGGAGTTTCCCCGAAAAATCACTCTTGTATAAGAACATCAGTTTGCATTTATTTGCCTTTTAAAACCAATTTGAGTTTTTGCAGCCTAAAAGCAGATTGCATGTACTCAAAAGCCTGAATAAGAGAGTTAGAACAACAATAAATTACAGTGTCATCTGCATAAAGATGGTAAGAAGTGTTTGACATGTTAAGAAAATAAAATAGGTCCTAAGATCGAACCCTGGGGCACACCTTTTCAGACTTCCAAATAAGAAGAGGAAGAACCAGCCATTTGAACACACTACGATCTGCCCTCCAGATAGTTTTTGACCCAGGAAGCTGCATGGTTAGAAAGGCCAATACGGTTTAGTGCATTCAGCATCAGGGCGTGATCAACAGTGTCAAATGCTTTGGAAATGCAAAACAGTCCCAACGTAGCAGAAGTGCATTTGATAAAGCATGAACAGTTTTATAAGTAAGGCCCCAGGTCTGTAAAAAAAAAAAAAAAAAGAACTGTTTGGAATGTGTGAATGAACGACCAAATGAGCCTCATTGGGTTATGAATAGATCACAGTCCGATAGAGAGTGGGTAATGTTGTCAGACTGTAGCATGAGTCCATCTGTCCGTTTTGGGAAGAAAAAAAAGCCAAAAGCTTACATGAATCCCGGTGTCTTTAACTAACAAGCTGCTTTTGCACTGTTGCCAAGCAACAGCTAATGCCATTGTGTAATGTATTCCAATGTCCGTCTGGGATGACACTGATTGTACTTAATTCTGTCCCAGGGTACGTCTATTTTTGATTTATCGACTGGAAAAGTGAGTTAGTTATAATTCTTTGAACTTGAATTCTAAAGATAGGCCTTCATATAACTAATACAGTGGGCAGCACCTTGGATGATAGTGTTACAGTATGTGTAGTGACCCCTGCCCTTTTGCTGTGTGTTAAGCTAATTGTGCTAGCATGCTAATAGTTATTGTGTTAGCAATTCTAGCATGTTAACCTTTTATGATAGTGTTCTGTGATGTGATCCCATGCTAATTGTTGGCATGTTAGTACTGCTGGCATTTGAGCAGTTAGGTTTTTACCTATTTCTACTTTGTGCTTTCCCGCCAGGTGCATGTTATGCTAATGCTTAGCATGAGCAGCTCTTTTATTCCGTTTGACAAGCGTCGGTTGCAACCTCCTTGATCAAGAAAAATCAGCCATATATTTTTAAATTAACAGATTATAGATACATGTAGCAGGTATTGCAAGACTATCAATCTGTTTACAGGGCGTCTATGAAAGTGAGAGCCATTGTTTGTTAGCTTACTATGATTGTAGACGAGAATGGATGTAAATAGTAGCAACGCGCTAGCATTAGCTAGTAAGTAGTAATTTTTAAAATTACTACTAAAATTTAGTAATATATGTAATATAACATATCTTTTTTGTATGGTTGCTGCTCAGCTTTTTTAGTTTGTAGTTTTTTTTTACTTTTAAATGTTGCACCTTTTATGTACCTCAGGTGTTCAGAGCTATGCTCGGGCCAAAATGTTGCACGCTAAACATCGGTTGGGTTGGTTACTTTTTCTAGTTAACATTTTACACATTTGGAAATACTTTTACTTTACTTAAGATTTTCGCTTTTATATATATGACTATTATAATGTAAGATTGTGTACATCAACAAACGTTAACAGTATGGAATCATATTCTGTTTCACACACTGTATTGAATTGTTTGTTTTTAAGATTTTTCATTTTTTTAATTATCATAACCTGTCTAGATGCATGTCAAATCATCTATCAACAACCCTTTACCCTGCACAACCCTAGTTTTTGATGAACATTTATATTTCATCTGTTTATGTGGAGAACCCTGCCATGATTGCGGAAAGTTACTTTGAATCACAATCACACATTGTTCCCACTCAGTGGCTTTTTGTTTTTCACGTTTACTTGTTTCCTCTTCAACCTTCACAGTTATCAAAACCTTTATTGCTTCTGTACCGTTGACTAGGACAAAGTGATTTGTCATGATTTGGGAGGACATTTTTCTCTGTAGCTGTGCTGTCTAGACCGTGCAGTCACACAGCAGGGCCCTCTGTTCATTTTGCAGCCACTCAGTCAGTTTATGAAAGCTGCAGATATTTTACACTCAGGGGACGCTTTGTGCAGACTGTGCATCTGCTGCCAACAAGAAGAGTTTCCCAGTACTATGCAATTAAAAAGTTGTGTGTGATTTTTTTTTTTTTTTTTTGGTTATAGAAGGATGTAGATGATGTTTAAATATGCTAAACATCAGTATAACAGAATGGTAATGCAAGATTTGTACTCAGTGGTGGATTGAGTGGATTCATTATTTTGAATTTGAGTCCACTTTCCTCTAGACCAGGGGTCAGCAACCTGCGGCTCCAGAGCCGCATGTGGCTCTTCAGACTCTTTATTGTGGCTCCCTTTGCGATGCTTGAATATTTTTAACACCCGAGTGGGGAAAATGCACGTCTTTTGTAATGAGTTTTAAAAAATCCAACTTTGTCTGAGACCATGAATGCATCCTGACTGAGTTCTGACTGCTATCCAGTTCAGTACATGAAGAAAAACAAGTAATACTTACCTACAAATCTAAAAAATAAATTCGAGACAATTTAAAAACAGCGGCATGGGAACTTGTTTTTACGTTTACAGTAGTTTACACATACATTTATGTAAGTTTATCTCCAAAACTAGCAAGAGTACTCCAACTCGTCTTTTCTTATCTGAACTACTTTGATACCCCCAAATTCCCTCCAATGTTGTTTTAAACATACTATATGTTTTGCGGCTCCAGGCTATTTTTCTTCAGTGGGCATTGGGTAAAATGGCTCTTTTCATAGTAAAGGTTGCCGACCCCTGCTCTAGACCCAGGGGTATCGAACTTGCTTTCACCATAGGCCATATCAGAGGGTAGTCTGTAACTGTCACTCTCCCAATAAATCTGTGAATATCTTTATTCATCCAGGTCATTTTATTGTCCGGGCATTGAACTGAGCTGTTCAGGCTTCATCAGTTCATGCTAAAATACTAGATAGGACAGGCCTTTATCCTGTAGAATCACCCATCCCAAATGAGTGGCAGTCGTTTTGGGTGTAAACACCACAACAACAACAAATCCAACCACCCAAAAGCCCAGAATTTATCCAGCTCCCACCAGATTCGGGGGCGTTCCCAGGACAGCAAGCTAATGTGGTTGCTATCTCCAGCTAGTCATTGTGTAATAATTTATGAACTGCGGTGCATTGCAGTGAAGTTATATGGGTGTGAGGTGGCGAGGCATTACTAGCGATAAGCAACAATTAAATACATAGACAATATTCAATATATAATGAAACATGATTGATGTGACTGTGAAACTCGATAATGATGCGTAATTACAGAAATGTGTATGTTTTTTTCATTTTTTTCGTTATAGCCCCGCCCTCCGCTTTGTTTCAAGTGTGGTCCACGACCACAGTAGGTTTCAGGGGGTGTGTAGCCCTGAGCACTTACCCCTTACCCCTCGGTTTTAGGAGAATTAGGACACCACTTGATTCTCGTGAATGCGTAAAACCAAGGGGTAAGTGGTAAGACAAGGGACTAGGGGTTTAATTGGGATTCAGACACAGTCTCCAACATGGGCTGGGTCTTCCCCGAGGCTTCTCCAGTTTGTCAAATGGGCCCTGAACTTCCCTGGGCGGCGTCCGGGTGGTATCCTGACCAGATGCCCAAGCATCTGGCTCCTCTCGATACTGTGCTGTAAAGCAATGACCATTATTTACATACATATTTAAAAAGTATTTCTATTTGTTTCAATTTAAAAGGTGAAGAGTTGTTGATTTTTCCTCCTCACTTTAGATCAGAGGTCTCAAACTCAATTTATTTGGGGGCCACTGGAGCTAGGGTCTGGGTGAGACTGGGCCGCATCAGGTTTTCCAAAAAAAAAAAAAAAACGCATTTATTAAAAGCAAAAAGATGTTAAAAACTTCGCTTTGGCTCCAATTTTCTAAAAGGAAAACTCTGATAAAACATTCCACTGTTCTCAAATATCTTGCTTTTTATTTTTCTACACAAAATAAGATGAAAAATAAATAAACAAATCAAGAATAAATAAAATCAATCAATCAGTAATTAAAAAAGGCAAATAATAAAAACTTAAGAAACCATATAGTATAAAAAATAATTATTTTTTCATATTAAAATTAACAAAGCATTATTAGAGCCCTGTAGACATGACTAAACACGACTATAGTCACATTTATACTTTATTTACAACATATTGCGCAACTGCAGGGTCTTGAGACACATGCTAACTCGCAAACTAGAGAGCTAGCGACCTAAACGGTAGCCTTCAAGTTATTTCCTTTAAACTTAAATAGCCAAAAACTTACCACTTCCACACGGATAGGGAGGATAACTATTAACAGTTATTTAACCTTTAACATGAACATTAATCAAACGTAATATTTTTTTCTGGGTACATGATACCATACAGCATCCATATCAAACTTGCGCGGGCCGCACTAACATTAAACTTTCATATCAAGGCTTGGGCCTCAAACTAGTGTCCTGCGGGCCACATTTGGCCCACGGGCCGCGTGTTTGAGACCTCTGCTTTAAGGCTTCCTCTATTGCGATGTCTTTATCCGTTTTGCTTTTTTCAAGCTGCAAACCCTACAAAGAAATGACGGTTTGTCACCAAATTTCAACCATAAAGAAGATGTGGCCTGCCACAGAAACGCCACAGAGAGCTTTGACTGCTCATTTTAATTTGCACTTGCACTTCCAGAGCAGATGCTTGCTGACATGATGTATAATAGCAATAACAAGTGAGTTAGACAAATGGTTGTGTTTCCTAGCCGTCTCTCTGGGATCTACCAGTGAGCCAATGAGTTAGAAATATATGCTAATTTAAAATAACACTTTAGTTACTGTCGCCGCAGAGCACACAATGACACTCCTGTTGAAAGTCCTGTTCTCTTGTTTACAATATTTTTAACCTTTGCTGTTCTCCCTGGGGTTGTGACCTAACTGTTGCTGCTTTATCGACGCAGCTTAAGGGTTTCACTTAAATGCCACACCTTTCCCCTGCCGCAATGGATGGCTAACCTTTCAGCTGGAGTTTGTCTTTATAGTGATTTTAGATCATTGACACTCATTGGGGGATGTGCTAATGAGTACACTGACTTGTTTTCTTGCTAGGGATCTAAAAAACAGAATCCAATCCCCTCTGCATTACTGCCAAGCTCCAAGATGAATGACAAACACAGTGATTAAAAAGGCTGCATCGTTGTAAATGTCTCACTGGGAGAACTATTCAACTAACCAATACCACATGGAATAGTACTTTATTAAAGTAGTCTTCCTCTGCAACAAAAATACATGTCCACCTGGCATGCCTGTGGTATAGTTTCACCTTGCCAAAACATCCTGATGTGCAGATGACATGTTGCTGCCAACAAATGCTTTACTCCAGCGTTGTAACGACTGCATTGCATAGAATTATGGTTGACTCTTTTTTTTTTTTTTTTTTGCCAAGTATTCAGGTTTTAACAATTGAGTCAGAACTGATTTCACTACCTGGCTGCAAGCAGAAGCACTGTTGATTTTGCTTCAACACGTTTCCTCTCTGTGGAACAAAACGTCCACTCTGGGAAGCTGACCTGCATCCGTAAAGACAGATGTCTGCTATGGCAACTCCAGTGGGGCTACATTATTATGCTCAATAGGACACTGGCATCCAAACAGGAATTTAGAACATTTGGAGAGATTCTCCCACCCCAAGAATAACAGTCAATGTCCATGGTTGATCAATAAATGTTATTGAGGATTCTTTATTCTTTTCATCATGTTGGGTCTATAAATGAGGTGTGTTGTGATATTTTCACAAAAGACAGATTTGTGTGCTCGTCTAATGAAGATGTAATCCTTATTATAAAGCTTATTTATCTCGAATATTGAGTGAATTACCACATGTGTCCTGATTTCTACTCAATTGCATTTGGAAACACTCTAATTTGCCGTGTAGATTTTTGTCTCAGGTCTATTGTCATGAATGAGTGAGAAGATTTTGTTTAATTCAAATTACTTGTAGGTTTCCGAAGGACTTCTTGGCCCTTGAAGTTGAAAGGGCATGTCCTCACTCTGACTTGATTCATTGGTGTATTGATATTCACTTGTCCGTATTGGACTTGATCAAAGTGTTAATGTGTCTGTTCTTTCCACTGGGGTGCAATTATTCTTACACGCCAACTTGATCAAAGCGAGACACCCAAAATGTTGTAATGGGGAACTTTAAGTTTTCTCCTCCTAGAAAAATAAAGGCGACAATAATTAATGCCTCAATTGGCCAAAAGGTGTAAATGACTGAAATACTCAGAGGCATTACATGACCCATTAAAAAAATTAATTAATTAATTTTTGGTACTATTTGTGAACTTAATTTGTGGTATTTTAAGATTTTTTGAGTGTTGAACAGTTTTTTTCAAAAGGCAAAATGTAGTTATCACAAGTCACTGCAGAATAATTGTAGTTGTGGACAGTATGTGCTACTCCTTGTGTAACAGTGTAGTTGGATAAACATGGATGATCATTGTAATTTAGCATGAAAACTTGCACATGTGCAATAAGTTGCACACGTCAGACGGTGAAACTTGGGTTTTTGTCAACCCGTGAGATGGAGAAAGTTGGATTTTTGTCAACCTGTGAGTGAATTGAACTGGTGAATTGTTCAGGTTGTTGAACCTGTGATGTAGCTCAGGTGTTAAAGGTAATGGTAATGGTTTTATTTAATTTGAACATGCATCAGATTACAATTGAGTGCGTTACATAATCAGTTCACAGTTCCACATGTCCAAAAGGAGTAGGAAGAAGCAAAGCTTATTAAATCCTACCCCTCCATCTGGTACTTTTACAATCAGTAACTGTTACATTTGTTCACTTAATAATACAGTTTAAGGGTTTTTTTCATTTTATTTTATTTTTTTTAATAATGCACCTCGTACCGAAGTACGAGGTGATATGAGCATCCAATGACATAATGGGTACCATAGTAAGTGTCAATATAGTGATATATACTATATAGCACATCATGACTGGTTCAAGACTCTTCATCCTTGTATTTAGCAAACATCAACTGCTTGTATTGTTTCTTGAATTGGCTCATCATTGTGCATTGTTTGATTTCCTTACTCAATCCATTCCATAGTTTGATTCCACATACTGAAAAGCTATGGCTTTTTAACGTAGTCCTAGCATAAAAGTGTTTCAAATGTAGTTCTTCCCTGAGATAAAGGGAAAGGTGAGTGGAGTTAAGGAAAGGACCAGACCCGTTGCTTTTTCCATGGGGCGAATACATTTTATTTATACAAATTTACCTGGTTTCCTTTTTTAATTTAGCTAGCGGAATCAGGGATGAGTAAGCGGCAGTGACAAATACCTGTGAGTCTTGATTTAGTAAACAAAATAAACTTTTAGAAAGTTTTTAACAACTCTTGGGAGAGTGTTATGAGTTTAGTAGTCTTGTGGGTCTTTTGGGTAAACTGGCGGTTCTGCCTCAAAGGCTTTAGATCCTCCTTCCAAATGAAAGAGGTGAAAACAGTTCGTGGTGAAGGTGGAGAGGATCTCAAGTAATGTGCGCCCTGGTGAAGCAGTATTTTTTTGCAATTTCCTGGACAAGCGTAAGAGAAGTCTGCAGGGATTACCAGTCAGACATTGCGAGCTCCTGACCACACAGAGATGCAGTTGTTGTATACGCTCTATGGAGTCTATGTAGAAGGTCGTGTGGATTGGTGGGTGCTGTCCTCCACTGGTTCATAAAGAGATGAGCTTTCTTCCCATGTGCTCCCTGACGAGTGTGTCCAGGTCAGAGTCTCTGGTATCTGCACCGTCCGGGACTCTGTACTGCTGACTCCACTGCTGTATCATTGATGGGGAGTGGTGCATGCCTTGGCTGGCTCTATGTCTATGATGATCATGATTAGTTTCGTCCATATTGACCATTTAATGGTTCTCCATTTCGTCCAATTCTTTAGTTCAGTTTTATAAACCATCCTTGCCCTTTATGACTGACTACGATCCCAGCTTGTATTTTCAACATATTTTCTTAGATAAACCAAGCAACCCCCCCAAAAATATATATATGTTTATGTACAAACATCCTCTGTCTATCTGATACTAGGTAATAATACTTAAAGTTGTGTGGTGCTGCTGAGCCCGTCAGGGTTATCTTGCCCTTCTTCCGTTATCGCTATTCAATACTTCTGCGCAGCATTATTGTCGATTCCTCCAGCTACTTCTCTGCACATTGCAACACTTTAGATCGGACATACTGTTTATGTTGAACCTGATACTTTGTTCCAAGAATGAATGCAGAGTCTCAGTACGCCTGAAGATTCACAGATGCGTAGGAAGCAGGCATAGCCAACAAAGTGTTCAAAAGTAGGTTCCCGCACACTGTGTCGCTCTTATTCATCAGTTTATTCAGGTAACGTTTCGGTCCGTTTGACCTTCATCAGACATATACTTGTGAAATTAGCTTTTTTGAAAGTTTATAGATATGTTTGGTCGGCATGAACAGGGAAATAATAAGCCCAATTGATTCGTGAATCAAATAGCGCCTCACAGAAATTGACAGTCAAATTGAAAAATAACTTGCTCTGGTTGGATTTTCCTGAAAAGGCTCTTAAGATAAGAGAGCAACATAAATGTATCACCTTTTGAAGAGCAAGATTAAATGGTACTTGTAGCACAGGTGCAAAAACAAAATCTAAGCTCAGTAGCTCAGAGTTGTTCATTAGATAATTTCAATAAAGTTGCTTTGAGGGTAATTGAGACGTTCATAAACATTACTGTTTGGACAACCGACAGGAGGTGGTCAAGTAACACATGTAGAAGTAAGTAACGTATGTATATGTGGTGACTTAAGTAACTGCACCACATTGACTATACAGGTACGTACACAAATGTACTGTTCATCCAAAACAATACAAATTTATAACAACCCAAAGGCATGCTGGGTAGCTTCATGTTTAGGAAGTGTGTGTGTGTGTGTGTGTGTGGCCTCTCAATTACATAAATGAGTGTATACACAGTTACGTATGTTCCACTCGCATGCACTGTGCTAGATGATTTATTTGCAACCTGTCATCATCCCCCAGTAGTCTCAGACCATTTGATTATGGCCTCCTAAATCTCAGGGAAACACATTGACTGCCTATAGTGGGTTAATTATTGATGCTAACTGCCCATAATGCTGCCAATGCTTAGAGAATTAACTGCATTACACAGATAAACCGCTCAACCTCTGCACCCTTTGTCACTGTCAAATCCTGTAGACTTAACAGCTTAAAATGATATACAGTGGTGCTCCCTTCCTGATTTATTTATTTTTTTGCATGTTTGTTCACGCTTAAATGCTTCAGATAATCAACAAATTTCAGTATTACTGAATGACAATACAACTGAACACAAAAATATTTATTAAGGGAAAAATAAATTCCAAACCTACAAGTGATTGCCCCCACTATTTATCAGTGTGGCCATTTGGGACTCCAGCATGGAACAGTATTGAACCTTCCAAGGAGTGTCTGGCCCACCAAAATGACCCAGACTCATCCAAGAGGTCACAAAAAACCCAATAACGGCAGTTAAGGTCAGTGTTCACAAAAAGACACTCGGCAAAAACAGCCTGCATGGCAGAGTTCCAAGACACAAAACCACCATTGAACAAAAAACATTAAGGTTTGTCTCACTTTTGTCAGAAGACAATTGATAATCCCCAAAACCTTTGTGTGTCCCATCAAAAAAAAAAAAAAAAAATATATATATATATATTTTACAGCATATGGATGCTGGTCTTTTAAGAACTGCGTTGTGTGCATTGTGTGAAGTTGAATGTTGCAGTCTGCTTTAGCACAGGTGGAGGTATCTCTCTCTCTTCTGTCTGCACCGTTCATTGTCTTCTGCATCCTGATTGGCTGTAGACCATTGTCAATCAGCCTCCTTCCTGCCGTCTCTTAACCCAGTTAACCCAGTTAACTGCTTACTAACCTCCAAAATCGTGTGAGGAAAATACAATTACAGGAGCAATATGTTTTAACAACGATACAAAAAAGCTACAGCCGCAAGGTGCCAGGACAAAGACGCACATTTAAAAACATAACAAAACTTAAATTATATTAGAAAGGCAGGAAGTGCACAAATGTAACAGTTACTGACTGTAAAAGTACCAGATGGAGGGGTAGGATTTAATAAGCTTTGCTTCTTCCTACTCCTTTTGGACATGTGGAACTGGGAACTGATTATGTGATGCACTCAATTGACATCTGATGCATGTTAAAATGAAATAAAACTATTACCATTACAATCTGGCTCCTTTGCAGGATCACTTTTTTGTGGGCTATTTTGGGACCCTACCCCCCACGATAAACAAGGAAACACTGTATAGCACACCTATTGATCATTGCCATAACTTTACATTTGACAAGTGTTGAAAGCTTCGGTGGTGGTCTGTGTTATGTGTATCTGTCTCTTTTAATAACTCTCTTGCCTACCGTCAATGACACACGAGACAGATGTGTTGGCCCCAAGGAGTTTGGGCCACCCCTTCGTTTGACACACTGATGAATGGTTGGCTGGTCACTGTGTTGGGTCAGTGACCCTGTCAGTCCCTTGCAAGACTGATTGGATTTCTATTGTCCTCATGTAGCAAAGGGAGTGATTACAAACAGATAAACAAAGTGTTTGGCCAGAACAACCTGCTTGAATTCCTTATGACAGAAAAGGTAGATTGGCAGGGGTAAGAAATGGGTTCCTGTGAAAACGCTGAGGTTCATGTGTTACGGAATTTAGTTTTAGCACCTGCACAGACTGCGGTGAGCATTGAGCGAAAAATGCTCAGGGCAAAATGCTCAGAAGTTTGCATGTACTTCACCTCGAAAGATACAAACTGAACCATCTATATGATATATCATATGATATATAATATGACATAGTATCTCATTAGATACATGGAAATGTGCCAAATGTGCCATGTGCCAACATCAATGGTACAACATCATTGTATCGTATACCGGTATTTTAGTTCAACTTTTATGTTCCAAAAACAGATATTGTTTTTGGACAAAATATTAGTTTTTCTTTTTAAGCACCAGTTCAGGCAAACAAGGGCATGGTTTCAAACTTGCCAACTTTGCACCGGTATTTGCTCATAAGTAAAGGATACCAAACCCTACAGACAGGAAGAATAAAATAAGTTAAATAATTGCGGTTTACATTGCAACTTTCAACCATTTGCTGGATTTATTGACATTTTTTGTAATTATTCACGATAATACTGATACTCTTTTTGTCCCAGACTTGGGATAGCCAAGCCTAAACACTTAATCTTAAGTTAGCCGTTGTTTTTCTGTTTTTTTTTTTATTTATTTATTTTATTATATTTCTCTGGCTGGTGTATTTTAAATGTTGGTTCCCCTATATCCATTTTTGAGGCATTCGAAGTTGATCAGCCATACCATTAATCAGCTTTTGGTTGGTTGGACTTTTGGATTTTAGGCCAGAAGGTCAGAATGATTTATTGCTTTAATTTATATTTCTTGTTTGTTTTTTGTGTAGCTTTTTAGTTCACCATGCTTAATTCTGTTATTGGCGAAGCACGACCATTGTGACATGTCCAAATGTGGTGATTTTTTTGCTCTTTGTTTTCCCATAGTGTGAGCTAAGATTATGTAGCCTTTTGTAAATGTGGTTTCTTCTGGAATAATTCAGTTGTGTGTGATGATGTCGTGAAGGTAGGTTAATGATAAAGAGGAATACGTCCTATGCTGCTGAGGCAAAGACAAGGCCCGTTAACTTGGCCCTCTGGTGAATCTCAATGACAAGAGGCTTCATGGGCTATAAACCCAGAGGGATGAGGGCCAGTTGAAAATGGCCAGCAGTCGCAATTTTCTGCCAGACTGCCTTTCACCTTCGCCCATTTTTTTTTCTTGTCGTTAGGCACACGCAGTCTTCTCTTATTAAGACCAACATTTCCACTCAGATTATCTTGTCCTCCCCTTTAATTCAGATTTTGTGTTTGGTCTTATTTTTTCATAGTTAGGTCTCACTCGCTCCCACTTGAAGGTTTGGAGAAGTGTTTGTGGAGTGTGTGTTGAGAGTAGAGGCTATGTCGACGCATGGTGGCATATGTATTTACTCACAAACATGTACACTGTCTTCTGACTGCTGAGCCCCGGCTAAGCCAGCCAAGCAGAATGGCAGTTTCATTATGGCTGCCGCTTGCATATCAGGTCGCAATTATCACTGCTGGCTTAGTCGTTCTTTAATCGCCTCATGTAATTAGTTCAAATTTGGTACTGAACGATGTCAACCTGCTGGAGCAATTTGCTGCAAGGACATATGACAGGGAAAATCACAAACCGTCTGTGTGTGTGTGTGTGTGTGTGTTTTGGTGTCAGCTTGTGAGAGACTCAGCATGTGTGTTATAGATGGGAGGGAAAACCTATATAGTGAAATATTACCAATTAATCACAACACAAAAGTTTATTTCCTAATCATCCTTGAATCTTGGCAGAACATACAGTATTTTTTCTTTTATTTATCAAATATCAATCTAACTAAATAATAGTTTTTTGTCTACCTGGAGTCCATTGTGTTGATATGCACACCATAATCTGTCCATTTTCTGATCTTCGCTCCACTGGGTAATTAATCAAGCAAATGGCGATACTACACACTAGATGAAGCAATTTCAGTCGAAACAGAAATGCACAATGTAGAAATATGCTGAACCGACTGAAGATTGAACCGCAAATCAGCAGCGTCGGAGACAACCACTCTATGACAGGAGCCATGCAACCGTGCACAGAATAAGCCAAATTTCTACCAGATGAGGCGACATTTAAATTGTTCGTTCATTTTCAAGGGATGGAAATGTCACAGAATTCATTAATTCATTCATTTTTTACTGCTTATTCTCACAAGGGTCGCAGGGGGTGCTGGAGCTTATCCCAGCTGCCTTCGGGCGAGAGGCGGTGTACAGCATGGACTGGTTGCCAGCCAATCACAGGGCACATATAGACAAACAACCATTCACACTCACATTCATACCTATGGACAATTTGGAGTCGCCAATTAACCTAGCATGTTTTTGGAATGTGGGAGAAAACCCACGCATGCACGTGGAGAACATGCAAACTCCTCACAGAGATGTCCGAGGGTGGAATTGAACTCGGGTTTCCTAGCTGTGTGGCCTGTGCGCTATGTCACGGAATATACTACTGAATTATGGAAAATATAGGAATTTTTTTAGAAGGCTTGATAGCTTACACATCCTGAGTGAGCTGAACTTTTTGATGTTGGAAATGGTCTGAAGCAGTTAAGAAATATTGGAGTTTTACAAAATACTGCAAAATTTTGTAGTATTTTGCAAAAAGTGTTGTATTGTTGAAATATATGAATAAGTTGGAAAACTGCAAAAGGTCTCAGAATGGAACCAGCAACCATTAAGTTGGGAGACACCTGATCCATTTCACCCTGTACATAAGTGGCATGTTGCAGTAATGGGAGATGTAAAATTATTTTTCACAAGTACAGGACACCATTTTAGGCGTACTTATGTTTCAGCCAGCCCCATGTTCCACCGTTTGCTCGAAAAAGGTCTGCTGCGTGACACCGTCGAGCTAAAAGCCCAAACAGAGCTTCAGAGCGTGACCTGTTAAACGTACACTCCTTGCTATCATTAATTTGTATTAGGGTGTAAACATTTACCTAACTTATCTAACATTCCGAGCTACGAAATAAAACATAATCATATATATGATCCGTGCCGATATCAGATCAATGTATAATACTAATTTTTATCTACAGTGCATCCGGAAAGTATTCACAGCGCTTCACTTTTTCTACATTTTGTCATGTTACAGCCTCATTCCAAACTGTATTAAATTAATCTCTTACCTCAAAATTCTACACAAAATACCAGGCCACTCTACCATACAGGCCTGATTGGTGGATTGCTGCAGAGATGGTTGTCCTTCTGGAAGGCTCTCCTCTCTACACAGAGGAACGCTGGAGCTCTGACAGAGTGACCATCGGGGCCTTGGTCACCTCCCTGACTAAGGCCCTTCTTCCCCGATCGCTCAGTTTAGAAGGCCGGGCCAGCTCTAGGAAGAGTCCTGGTGGTTCCAAACGTCTTCCATTTACAAATAATGGAGGCCACTGTGCTCATTGGGACCTTCAAAGCAGCAGAAATGTTTCTGTATCCTTCCCCAGATTTGTGCCTCAAGACAATCCTGTCTCGCAGGTCTACAGACAGTTCTTTTGACTTCATGCTTGGTGTTTGTGCTCTGACATGCACAGTCAACTGTGGGACCTTATATAGACAGTTATTATATTTCCAAATCATGTCCAATCAACTGAATTCACTGCAGGTGGACTCCAATTAAGCTGTAGAAAGATCTCAAGGATGATCAGTGGAAAAAAGATGCACCTGAGCTCAATTTTGAGCTTCATGGCAAAGGCTGTGAATACTTTTGTTTTCTATTTTTAATAAATTCAAAACATGTCAAAAAAACATTTTTTCACATTGTCATAATGGAGTATTTTGTGTAGAATTTTGAGATAAGAGATTAATTTAATACAGTTTGGAATGAGGCTGTAACATGACAAAATGTAGAAAAAGTGAAGCGCTGTGAATACTTTCCGGATGCACTGTACGTTTCACAGTTGCTACATAGGCATCACTCATTGCAGGGTAAAGTAAAGCCTCTTAGATCACACCCATACCTTGACAGATAATTCCATAGGACATTAGAGAGAAAAGGCTGATATCAAAAGCAATTAGTAAAAGGCTGCTAATGCAGTTAGCAACGAGATGCAAACAAACACTCACCAATTCCGTACTTCTATCAAACAGTGCTCCTTTCAATGCAGCGTCGCATGCTCCAACTATGCATTATGTTTAGAATTTTAGATTGTGAACTGACAAACTACTTGGTGGCGCACCATCACATGACCTGGTGACGTAGCACCAAACTTTTTCTTGTTTTCTTGTTTTCTAAGCTTGGCTTCTCCCCCATAAACCCAACCACTACAATACTCCCAAAGGGAGCTCACACACTTGTGCATCTTATGGACAGTAAGTGTGAAACACCATTAAGTCACCTTTGAGGTTTGGTGTTCTACCTGTTGCTCAAAACTGGTACAGTACAGTGCATTAAATACTCTACTATATCTTCCATATCTTCTGGCATTACTAATCTTTCACAATACATGTGTATATTAGCGTGTCACTCGGGTCTTGGTACATGTACGAGCGTGAGTCTCATTGTTGAGTCCAGTGGTGATGCGGGCCTCATTAAGATTGATGAGGAGCACCCAATGTCATGGCTGGGTTAGCGTCCCATTGGCAAGCCAGGGACAGACCTGCCCCTCTGCCGAGCTCCCAGCTCTGCAATGCACCATGTAATTATCTGGTTAAACGTCAAATGAACAGGCTAATTTATTCACCTGGGTTATTTATGAGAATCGGGGCTGGCAGGGATGGTGCCCACCTGCCCTTTTTCAGTAAGTGCTGCAAACAATTTTAATATTATTACTAATAAAAATAAAACATGAAAAACATGTAAATGACAATCTGACATTTTATACTATTTAGCATTTTCTATTTTCTGTGCTGCTTAATCCTCATTAGGGTCGGGGGATAGGTTATTATTCTAACTATAAATGTTAAAAACGTCTCTCTCCGCCCCTTCTCGTGCTACTTTGACATTGATGTTCCCTCGTTTTGGACCAACCAGCAACAAGAATGGCCGTTATCATTTATTTTAATGTGTTTATTCTTATCCATTCAATTCAGCTCAGAACCCTCCCCCGACTCTCCTCACTATGCCTCACACACTTATTAAACACATTTCAAAGTATAAACTATATAGATACTCACCACTAATGAATGATAATGTAAGATGATCAATGGATTGATTCAGAGTCACGGTGTAGAAGTTGTAAATTTAGAACTAGTAACTTTCAATTTTGTATCTGTGGTGCATTGAAGGGCCGCCATACAAAATATGAAATTGAAACATTTGATGAGAAAACAAATGTGGACTTTTTTTTTTTTTTAACAACGGCACTTGATGCTGTACTTTGAACCTGTGTTACTACATATACAGTATATTACACATTTAGGGTTAATTAGACGTTTTCTATGAGGGGCCTTTTTTTGCACTTGCAATGCAATTTGGCCACTGTGACTGTTATTAGTAGTGGTTGTGATAGTAGTAACAATAAAAATCCAGTCTATTGTATAGTTATTGTAGTTAAGTTAATGTACTTTTGTGTGTTTTTATTTAATGCAGTTGAAAATTATTATTTTGTTATTTTGCATTTTCCTTTGTAAATAAAAAAAACAATACATACAAAATTAAATGAAAAAAATCTTGAACTGTACGTTTTCAAGGGTTTGCATTCTGTCTTCACCTGGTCATGCACCTTACTTACGTTGACCAATGGCAGCCCGTCTTATAAAAAAAATAAAAATAAAAAAAACTAATTAAGCTTCCCTAGGATGGACTCAAACAGAAATCCGCAGCTTTGATGATTCAAGGAGACTTTTAGAGATGTGCTGTGAATTCCTATTAATGCAAGATTTTGTTATGCACATCCAAACTCTCATTAAGATCTAATACATGCTATTGTGATACACTAGATGTTGGTAACCAGTGCTACATTTGTCTGTTTTAATTTTTGGGAATGCAAAATGTAATTTACCAAAAAAAAAACCAAAACAAACAAAAAAAAAAAACAACCACCAACAAACACAAAAATGTGAACTTTAAATGTAGAAACATTTTTTTCAGATATAATTGTCAAAATAGAACTAAATTGTCACATTTTCACCATCATATTATTATTTTACTGTACAGGCCATTTTAGAGTAACATTGACACTTTCATCTGTCATACAATTTATAAAAAAAAATCCTATTAAAAGCAGACTGTAAGAGAAGAGAAACATACTTAATCTTTATGACTAACAGAGTAGCGCACTGGTTAGGTGCTGCTAATGTGAGTTCTTTCACCTTGACTCATACTGTGCATCAATCTAGTCATTATTTCAGTCTTGACGTAATGTGCCATTCCACTGCAAAGTCTGCCCTCTTTGCTGTGTTGCTTTGATTCACATCAAAAGACCACTGTGCCTCAGATTGACGTGGGTGGGTTTTGCATTGGAGTCACTTGAAAGTCCACTGCATCCCATAAAGACGCCAGTGGCTGCAGAGTGCGCCAGAATCAAGTGTGAGTGGAGGACTATGTCATTCTGTCGCTTCTGTGTGTCCATGCTGTCGCACTGTCAGTACTGATATAGTGGGTTCGTCATCAGGTCCTTTGTTTATCTTTCAAAATGCAGACAAAGTAAAACAACTACCAAACAAGATGTGGATTTCCGGTCCACAGAAAAAAAATAAGTCCAAAATTGGCCACCAATTGTGTGCAAGTGATTTTAACAGGACAACCTGAGATATTACCAGAGGTGTGGACTCAAAACACATGATTGGACTTGACTCAGACTTGACTTACAATTGTGCTATTTTTGGACTTGACAATATCATCAGTCTTGTAACTTGACTTGGACTTCTTGGACTTTAGTCTGTTGATTTGCAACTAACATGATTGTTACATCATTTATTTATATCATCAGACTGATATGGTTCCGACATGTCCAGAGGAGAGAAAGTGAATATATTGGTAGAAGGATGCTGCGTTTAGAGCTGCCAGATGGGAGGCGTAGATGAAGACCAAAGAGGAAGTTTATGGATGTAGTGAAGGAGGACATGAGGGTAGTTGGTGTGAGAGAGACAGGTGCAGAAGACAGGGTTGGATGGAGGCCGTTGATTTACTGTGGCGACCCCTGAAGGGAAAAACGTTATATCATTTCCAACATTCCAACATTTTCCCACAGAATCTGCCTTTTATTCAGCATTTTCTCACAGACACACAATTCAGGTGTTCAATGGCAAATGTCAGACAGGTTTGTATTGTACATATGTGTTACTTAATGCTTTTCTTGGTGACTGTGCTCCCAACTCGCTTGACATCATGAACCAGCTTTTCCCCTATAGTGTTGTAGTGGTGCCTCACCTTTCTCCAAAATGATCCTTATAAATGTTATATTACATGGGATAGACTCTTTGAGTGTTTCATCTACAGAGCAAGCTTTGGAGTACTTTAGCTTACTTTTGACTAAAATCAAAGGTGAACTATTATGGTAATGATAATGGTTTAATTTCATTTGAACATTCATTTTCTTCCGCTTTTTCCTCACGAGGGGGGCTGGAGGACAGCTGGGATAGCGAGAGGCAGGGTACACCCTGGACTGGTGGCCAGCCAATCACAGGGCACATACAGACAAACAACCATTCACACTCACATTCATACCTATGGACTATTGGAGTTGCCAATTAACCTAGCATGTTTTTGGAATGTGGGAGGAAACCGGAATACCCGGAGAAAACCCACGCATGCACGAGGAGAACATGCAAACTCCACACAGAGATGGCCGAGGGTGGAATTGAACACTGGTCTCCTACCTGTGAGGTCTGCGCGCTACCGACTCGTCCGCCGTGCCACCCCATTTGAACATGCATCAGGTTACAATTGAGTGCATCACATAATCAGTTCACAGTTCCACATGTCCAAAAGGAGTAGGAAGAAGCAAAGCTTATTAAATCCTACCCCTCCATCTGGTACTTTTACAATCAGTTAATTTATTTATTTTTAATTATTATTTTTTTTTTTATATATATTTTTTATATACCGAAGTACGAGGTGATATGACCATACAGTGACATAACGGGTACCATAGTAACCGTCAATATAGTGATATATATAGCACTATTATAAATACATATGAAACGATGCCATCATTGTTTTAATCAGACAGCCAGATGGGATATTAACGAGTGCGTGTCCCAGCTGCAGCGTTATATTTTTGTGGCAAATTACCAACATAATAACCGAGGTAACTATTTGAAGGTCAAATGATTGCATTGGCAATATATTTGTCAATAATGTACTTTGCTTGGCTATGGTGGCAAATATTAACAAATGTTCAAAACCATCCACACCCTTGGTCACACTCTAGGTGCTACAGACCTACCTGCGTGCTGTGATGCCTTTCTTTTGCAAATGCAATTAATTGTCCAACAATAATGGACACTTGGCATTACACTCTTTCTTACTGTGGTATCCTAATAAATAGGACCCTGCAATTGTGTTAGATGCTTGGGGGAGTGTGACACAATATAGGACAAAGCTTATAAGGGAACAAAAAAAAAAAAAAAAATCCATGGCCTTCAGTTGTTTCTCTGTTGGGAGTAAAAAAAAAAAATGTTGGCATGATGTCTAAAAATCTCTTTTTACAGTCCAACCCAAAGGCTGTCAACTCAGCTTTTTCTCTCTCCTCCAAATGGATAACAAGACAACATTGTAGTAGCTATTTGACAACTAGACATGAAGCCTTTTTTTTTGTTGAGACAATATACTTTCTTAACATGAAAGTAGTAAAGATGCAAGCCAAAACCGATGACAGTTGTAGTGTACATCTGGTGCATGGCACCACTGGTAACACTATTAAAATATCCACTACTATTAACATATCTGGCAGTACATTTATAGTGGTACAAGTGATAGAAAAGGAACGCTTGATTTGCTCACGCTAACACACCTACACCACAGCCTGGGTGATCTTGCCTCATTGGAGTATTTTTATTTATTTATTTATTTTTAATTATCAGAGCTATTTTAAGATGTTGGATTTATTGGTATGACGTAGTTCCTCATATTGACCGGATAGTTTCCATGTACCCCAGCAACTAGTATTACAAACTATTTAAAGTTGCCTAAATCAAAGCCCCAACCCCATCTCTAACTTGAACCCCAAAACATTATTGCGGAAAAAAGTAATGTTATGAGTATAAAGTCAAACAATTACAAGACAATTTACCAAAAGAAAGTTGAAATACTTGGAAATAAAAAAAACAAACAAACCAAAAACGGTAGAAAGTCCATTCAAAATCTGTTTCAGTTGTCAGAAGTACGCCTGTTTCTGATTGCTGTGGTTGTTGTTTCTGAGGCGTCTTTGCAGACAAGACTCATCATGATACATAATTAATATGTGGACACTTGACACACTCCAATTTGCATGTTTCCCCCCTTTTTTTTAGACGCCCCACCTTAACACATCCCATCCTCCTATTACTGTGGGAAAGGACCTAAAGTGAGAATTGATTCTCATCACCGTTCACAACACTGATGCTGCACCCAATCACATACTATAGCTCGGCAAAGGTCATATAAATTACCTCCGCTCTCGTTTGCGTCTGTATTGATTTGTTTTTCCCAGATGTATTTCAGTGCATTTTTTTTTTTTGTGCTTATAGTGGAACTGTTTAATTTCAACCATACTTTTACTGATATTAGTACTATATTTAATAGTTCCCATTTAATTTTCAACTGATGTGCGGGTCTGAATATTTGAAGAGGGATGACTCGTCAACACAGAGCCAGACATCAAAATGTTAACATACGGAGGAATATATTGATTATTCATTAGACACCCCCAGCTCCCATGGCTTCTGTTACATAGCTGTTGAGAGGCATGATGATTCATATGTAGTGCCTGCACTTGTTTTGTCACTTATCCAAGCTGTACTTACAATAAACAACACATTAGACATTAGAGCCCGGAGCCATGACTCCTATAGTCACCTTTAAACTCCTATTACGTATTGCTTATGCAACATTGCAACTCTTAATGCTGCAGGGACTTGAGACGCCCGCGAGTTAGTGAGTTAGCCAGTTAGCCTCAAATTTATTTTTTTTAGTTGTATATACAAATTCAGGCGTTGGGATTGGCGTGGAAGTGAAAAATGTGGCTTGGTGCACCCCTACTCACTTGGATTAAGCACCACTGCATGGTACTCAACTGACCTGCACTAGTTGTACTGAAGTGACTATTTCTGGTCCATCAGAATTCACGCTATATCCTGTACACACTAATGTATAATGTAATGTATTAAACAATGCACAACGATGAGCAAATTCAAGAAACAATACAAGCAGTTGATGTTTGCTAAATACAAGGATGTCATGATGTGCTTTATATATCACTATATTGACAGTTACTATGGTACACATTATGTCATTGTATGGTCTTATCACCTCGTACTTTGATACGAGCTACATTATTAAAAAAAAAAAAAACAAACAAAAAACAAAATGTATTCTGGAAAGCAGGAAGTGAACAAATTATTCCGCCTTGTTTTCAATCCGACATCTAAATGTTCGGCTCATTCAGGATACATTGATTGTCTATCAGGACTTTCCACAATTACTGTAATTTCCTATTTTCAGTGGCAATTTTGAATGAATTGGACAATTTCAACATTGCCTCCTATTGGTGTTAACCTGCCTCAAATAATTTACTGATTTTTATTTCAGCAACCTTAAACTGTATTATGGAAAGCAGGAAGTGAACAAATGTAACAGTTGCTGATTGTAAAAGTACCAGATGGAGGGGTAGGATTTAATAAGCTTTGCTTCTTCCTACTCCTTTTGGACATGTGGAACTGGGAACTGATTATGTGATGCATTCAATTGTAATCTGATGCATGTTCAAATGAAATAAAAGCATTACCATTACCATATTGCATAGCGGTATCACGTGCCACAGTCTTTATTTCTTCCACTATTTACTGTCCTCTGTTTAATTTCAAAAACAGTTTGTCAGATTACCAAAACCAAAAACCAAATGGGACGCTCATTCTCATCCATTTTGATGTGGTTTTCGCTGTTTCCTGCAGTTGTATTTTAAATGTGGTCGATCCAAACTCACGTGAGTCGAACCAGCGCTATGTAATGTTCTACTTTGTCTTTATGTATGCACTACAAGCTAAAAATATTTCACCACCTGCTGCTGCTTTTTAGTAAAAAAAAATATATATATATATATAAATGTGTGTGTGTGTGTGCAGATGCAGGTTATACTTGAGCCCCCTCATCGCCCTCAGATCAATAGGTGATGGACAGGGCAGTTATCGATCAGCACAGTGCATAGAGGCTAATTCATGCCGGTGCGGCGTCGATCCCCACGCAACTGAGGCACCAGGGTGTGAAATTCAAATTATTATTATAGCCGGGCAATTCCATTATCTGGGGAAAGGAAATGTCGCTGTGGCACACATCGGCTGGCTTCCTTTAGGAAAGGGAGCAAGGGGAGGAGATGAGGAATGGGGGTGGTCGAGTCTGACTTTGTGACTGTGGATAGTGTGTGTGTGTGTGGGGGGGGAATATTAGTCCACTTTATCATTGTGGCCTTGCTTCCCCCCTAACGGGGGACCCTCCTGTCCCCACGTGTAATTGACAGAAGTAAAAGAGCTGCACTAACACTTTTGGGCAAGTAATGGGGGGCCAGGTGAACCTCCACTATGTTAACAGCTTTTGTACTCCCCAAGCACATATTCAAAACTTGCAATTATTATTTTTGTTGCTACCTGACTGAGTTTCATCAAACATTAAGGATATTGGCCGAAGAAGAACCCATTAACTTGAGGTGCAGATGCCACTGTTGTTTTTTTTACTTTAATATTCTCTTTTATTCTCTATTTCCAATTTATTTGTGGTTTTATGAATTAATTTGCGGTCTTATCTTTTATAACGTACATGCACCAAGGTGGATTTTCCCTCTCTGAGGAAGGATGGCAGTGACAATCACCTTCCAGTTTCCGGACACCCCGACCCTGAGTACTGCAGCGACATTTTTGTGTATTTGATTGTCCGATCAGCAAAGATAATGATGTCTTACTTACATTAAAGACAGAGCGAAGCCTCCTTTATCACTGGTAATATCTGAAACCGTGAAAACTAGACTGTTTGAACACCGGGATTTGACTGTATTATTAAATGGATTTTCAGTCTTGCTCTAGTAGGTGGGGAGACCGCACAATTACACGGTGCGTAATAACTAGTAACATACTCAACAGCTTGAGATGTTAGAACCCACAACTGTAATTAAAAATGACATTTCATGAACACATTTTGTCTACACGAAAGGGTAAGTTTTAATATGTTATTTTCGCTAAGTTTCCAAGGACTCAAGAAGAAGCTTTTTAAGAGGTCAAGCGTGGTGTTTTCCCATGGATGCCTTAATGGGTTTCACTTTTGAGTTTTCTTTCCTTGTCAGTCAAAGACAGACATATACAGTATGTGTTAAAGGGAATAGTTTTCTTTTTTAAGCAGGTGATTGATTCCCTTGTTACACGGCCGCGAGTGGGTTAAATATCAGCCGGACCTCTGTAACAGAGAGATTGCATTTAGGTGATGCTGTCAAACCAAATATGGAAGTGGTCGGTCTGAGGGAAAGAAAAGCATGAAAAGTAAAGCAATGATGGAACGGTGGTAGAAAACAAGAAAAATAAGCATATTAACCCTCTGACCTCCATCTCTGCTGTGCTGTTTGCTTGTTTACTGTTTTTTAAGGAAAATCTTACTTAACTCAAAGTCTGTTGTATGTGTTTAATATAACAAAAATGTTTATATGAGAGGCTTAATGTTGTTTTCAACAGTATCCTAACTGATGTCATATAAAAGGTGCATGTTATGTGCTACATGAATCAATCTTTCATTGGAAAAATAACTACTTGTCCTTGTGACACAAACCGAAACTGACTCAAATCTAATGCATTAATACATATATAAACAGCAAAGATGTATATTGAATTTTTACCTACATGAAAAACGTAATTTTTGACAAAGACAGTGAAATCCACACGGACACCACCTTCATGTTTCTCACCTTTTTTTTATTTTTTTATTTATTTTTTTTTTACAATGCTGGCACTTGCAACACTCCTTGGCTCTGTAGAGGTTTACTTTGAAGTTGTGATCAATGAGAAAAGCAGTAGCAAAGAACTACAGACTCAACCACTGATTACATCACAGAACACCTATGTCAAACTCGGGGCCCAGGGGCCAAATGCGGCCCACACTGCAATTTCATCTGGCCTGCAGAACCAAAAATAGCTTTACCATGGCCTGCCTCACGGACGTTATGAAACAAAGTACTAACAACGATCTGTGTAATTTGTAATGACAACATTGAGCATTTTGAGCATTTTGATTGAATGAGCATTTTCATTTTAAAAAGTGGAAGCAATATTGTTTATAGCAAGGAATTCAGAAGAATTCTTAATAAGGGTGCCAGATATATTACAAGTAGAAATGGTACAACTCGTACATCCTACAAAATAACACCTTAAAGAGGCAGTCAAAAGTGATGATTTTAACTACACCGAAGCATGCTGGGAAATAATCTGTCCAAGTTATTCCGGGTTCCACATCTCACGGTTTTGTGTTGATACAAAATAGTGTAGCTTTTGCCTGGACATTGAGAATGACAAAGAGGTGGTTGATCGACAATGACTTGATTGAAACGCCAAAACAACCAACCTCTAACGCAAATCTGACCAGAGTAACTACTTTTTTTTCAACACAGAATGTTGGTCATGTCCTGTAATGTTGGCAACTTCAAATGAGTATTTGTGTGTGTACACTGATTATGCATATGGTGTGTAATGTACAAGTATTGCACATTTCAGGATAAGAAATACACAAAGGTGGGGGTGGGGTTGGGGTAAAAGTGTACTTCGGCCCACAACCTAAAGTAGGCTTTGAGTTTTGCCCCCCCGTCCACCATTGAGTTTGTTTTACCCACATGGTTGGCATTGACAAGACGTGCATATTGTATGTTAACCAGCAAATGTACAGGAACCGAGACATCAACTGTTAAACAAAAACTGAAAAATATACTAACCTAGGTTCCATTGTGTAAACTATATGTATGATTTCGTTCATATTTTCATACAGCTCTCTTCTTTAACTGTACTGTGTGTGTGTCTTTCTTGTCTTGCAGGTAATGTGGTATCTCCTCATCCATCATGGTTGACATACGTGCAGCAGTCATGACTGTGATAAGTAAAATACCTTTATTTGGAACGATATGGTTAAATATGCACAATTTCTGCTTTGGATTTTGTGGCTTCACTCTATCACAAAAAACGAATAACTTCATGAATTCATGGTTAAATGCAGCCTATTAAAAATATTCAAAAATATGCATATATTTTTGTCTAAATTAAGCATTTTCAAGCATATGAATGGCTAAGGTAATTTACAAATGTAGGGCATTCAGGAGATGCATTTAAAGACACTGGTATTCTAGAGTGTTCACTGTAATTTTTGATGAGACACACAAGCACCAGACTGGTGATGTCTGCACCTCGTGCTTTTATTGCAGGTTTCTCTCACAACACAGGCTACTGCTGTAGTCGCAACCCAAGTTTTATTCATATCTTAAATGGCTTACTTGCTCTTTCTAAGAGGGTAAAAGGTGAATATAGGGGTGTTAGTTTATGTCTTGAAGGCTCAACTGTTTAAAAAAAAAAACATTTAGAATGTTGTAAAGAGGTTTTCTGTGTTCTATCAATATTAACTAATCACAGTCAGGTCTGTAAGCAATTAACCGTGCTTAACGAGGGAATTTTATAAGCTAAACCTAAATAACACACCAAAACTCTCATAAAACTCTCAAAACTTCAAGTAGGATTCTAACGCTTAAATAGGAGGTGATCTCTAAGGCTAATAATAAAACACTAAAAAAAACACTCTTGAATTTTTAAGAAGTAAATCTTTCAGTTCTTTTTTTTTTATCTGGAGGGGGAAAAAGTACAAGCAACTGCTCAATGATAAATTCATTCTTTTATTTCCACTTCAACTAAAAGTCCTTTTTGATCCATGCAGCAAACAATAACATAATGTGTAAATCCGTTCAAATCCTGCTGGTGAGTAAATACTGAATTAGACTCCTGCCTTGGCTGAGTCAAATGCTTATGTTTGTCTTTGCATCGTATAATTCTTACCAGTGCTGGTTTTGAAATAAACACATATTATGGAATTGGAACACACACAATTTAATAGTGTGTGTCTATTTTTGTGTGTTTTTCCAATGCCACCGACCTGCTTGAACATGACATTGACGTGAAGTTTGACTTGCGGATTTCTTGTTTCATGTCCCTCCCCTTCTTTTATATCATATATTTAAATCTTTCAATTTGCCCTCACATGCACCTTATGTAGGCGTTGCGGAAGATTATAACCATTTCAGCTTTTAAGAAAATATGATGTGCATAGAGCAAAGAAGGTTTATAGTAATATTACCACAGCAGTAAATAGACTACGGTTGCAGACATGAGCGGATCTCGGACTGAACAGTATTGGAAGTTGTCACAATCATGAAATGAAAGTGAACACGGGCATAAGAGAGGACGGCTCACAGAACCGCAGACCACCGCCAAAGCTTAAACACAATCACCTGCAAAATGAATGAGTGTCATCCAGATTTAGAATTTCCTCTGGATCCAAGGGAACAAATGTGATAGCACAACAAATGTAAAGCTGATCTGATGAGGTCTGACAGAGATATAAGTGTCTGATGATGTTCATAGGGATTTTCTGTGTTAAATTTAAATTGCTGTCAAACATAAATGAGATCTGGAAGAAATTTGGTTTTGATTGTTCAGCTTCCGACTCTGCATACACAGAGCTAATTTTACTCACATTAGATAAGAAGATGATTTTCTGTCATCATGGGGTTTTATTTTAAATTGTGATATTTATAATTTGCATCAATCTACACACAAATTGGAGCCACACTCCTGAATTTAGAAGAAATGGTAGTTGATTCTGGCCTTTTCATCATTAGTCCTTTCCAAAGGGTCCGTCTAAAACTGAATTGCACAAAAACTGAAACACTATTGCCCATAGGAAACAGTTAAAATCCAATTAATCTGTAACAGGCGTCCAAACATTTTAACATATTCAATACCAAAGATGTATTGATACGTTTGTTGAAACCCGAACGGTCATTACGCAAGTGCACAATAAAAGGTGACATTTCACACAGTTGTAAATGGGACCTATTGTGTTTTTTTCCACTTTTCTGACCTATAAATGTAGTTATAATGTTGTCTTCTCATGTTAAACGATGCCAAAGTTTCAGATAATGAGGTTTGTGCATTTGGAAGTGAGCTCTAAAAGAAGTTTGCGATGGCTCTAAACGCTCAGTTTCAGAAGGTGTGGTAAAACTGCCCCTTTGTGACATCACAGGGGCGGACTTCCTTATATGGTTCATAGTTAGGAGGCACATAATTGTGGCCAATCACAGTGGAGTGGGCATGTCCATTTTGGCAGGAAGCACAAATCAAATGAAATGCATCTGGAATAGGTGCAGATTCTGGAAGATGGAGAAAGTTGAGAGACCACAACTCAATACAAAGGGTCAAAAAATGAGCAAAATAGATCCCCCTTAAGCAGTAAAAACTGCCAAAAGGTGGTAGAAGTGCATTTGTCATAATATTGTTGGAATAAAGTCATATCACCAGGAAAAAATTAAGAATGGTTATTTAAGAAGAAAGTTTTAATTTGCAAAATAAAAAATGGGAATAGACAAAAGTTCATACTACCAATATTCTTTTTCACTTTCACCAAGATGAGATGAAGTTCTTTGAGCTTCTCAGCATACCTCCATGTGTTATTTTACAAAATATCAAAGTGGCCCTCTGAGACATCTGGGTACTCGTATATAAAACCATGCGTGGAAATCTGACTAAAAGTCTGCAGACGCCAGCAATCCAAAATGTGTGCACGGACAATGTGGCTTATGTGCACATTCACGCAATTTGTGCTTCACCTGCTGTCCAAATGGTGTACCCCACATGACACCCTCTCCACGCCTTGAATTCACCACAAACGGTCAATGGAAAGTGGCTCATGAATGCAGCATCCATTATTAATGACCCTTGATGACATTTCCACAAATATTTCATGTCAATAACGTGATGTTTTTATGCAAAAATGGAAAAATCTTTACTGGTGTACTTGGTGTGGAAAATGGCAAGCTTTACAAGCCATGGCCTGTAGTGATTAGTTTAGGGTAGACTTGTGATTAGTTATTATTTTGGCTTTTGAGAAGGACTTGTCCGTGCTGACATGCCTCTATGCATTTTTATTTATAATATTTGAGCTAAAAGAAGCCAACATCTATGGTCCAGTGAACTTGTTGGAGAGTGTGATTGATAAATACACACTTGTATCAGCTGCCACTTGGCGTCACCAACCCGGATGGGTGCCCTTGAATGCTCGCATACATATTTTGAGTAACTCATCACTGAACGTCGTACGGTATGCTGCTACTGACATGTTTTAATATCTCTTGCCATCAGTAGACAATTTATTCCCTAATCCATCACATACTGAGATAGAACACTTATCCACTTCATACCTGTACGTAGAGTATACAATATATACAACTCAGCAGGTCAGTGACCGAGGAGGTGAATGCAGTTTCTCATGAACGTACATATTTGTCCTTCACAGTCCCACACGTCTTCCTTCTCGCATAAGAAATATCAATTATGTGTGAAGAAAATATCAACCCTCAGGAAAACATACAGCTTGCATAAATATTTCAACGTAACCCTTCCTCATTTGTGTGGAATATTAATGTAAGAACAATTTACATGGCAATTTATACAGCATTTGCACTGCCACAAAGGTGTCATAAACAGTATTAAATATGATTGTAAGTTTGCCAAGATGTTTTCTGATTGACTGTTCAGTCACATCTGTGCTCATCTCCACTCCTTTTTGTTTTTTGTGTTTTCCAGTGAGCTTTATATTTGTTTTGCCTGGTATTCCTTAGTGAGTTTTCGCTATTCCGGTGTATAAACCACACAATGTATAAGCCCCACCCACCAAATTTAGAGGAAAAAAACAGATTAAATATATGAACAGGCAGGTAAATTGTATTGTTTATGTGATAGAGTTAACAAAAGCTCTCAATTATTAAACGTTAATGTATTTTTTTTTTTTGTCCGTTCAGATTTCGCACTTTGTTGGGTAGTTCTTCAACACATCATAGTTGCTGTGAGTTACAAAATAAAACTTCTGTGGGACAAGAAGATATAAGAATAATATTCTGGAGCTGAATATTGTCTAATACTCTGTGGCAGACATTGCATTTGGTACCTGGGACTTCAGTTTGTGTGTGTGTGTATGTGACATGAGCCAGCAGTCCTGATTCTGAAGGCTTTGGGCAGATTGCATTGATAAGACATCATACACATACACGTACTGGAAGCAGTGCAGTCAAGAAATGTGCTACTAAAAGAAGATAATAGACTGCTGAGAATAGATTAATCCAATTTCATTGAACTATACAAAATACTATTATTAACTTGTAGGTCAGTGTTTAGGCCAGCAGAGAAGGCTTTGTTAGCCCTGATTGGACACCACTGATAATAATGTTGATCTGAAATTGGAGAATGTGTTTGGAGGTAGTGGAGCGAGCCATGTGAAATAGACATTTTAGACCATTTTTGCCATGGTCGGCTCGGAACGTAACTCCCACGGGAAGCATTTGTCTACTGCACATCTTTGTCAGATACCCTACACCAGTGGTTCCCAAATATTTTACAGTCACATACCCCTTCAAGCCATCCCCTTCTCCTGCACACCAGAAAACATAAACCTTATTATGTTAATTATTTGAAACATTGAACATAATTCAACGGCTCAGCAACAAGTGGTTGGTTATGTAAATATACGTACTTAGCCTGCATGTGTGTTTGCTGTGATTTACAAGTGCCCTTGAATGCAGCGGCAACTTGTGTACAAGGAGTTATGTGATGCAACTGAATGCACCATTTTAGAAAAAAAGAAAAAACACTGACATCAGTTTGCTAATTTGCTAACTTCTTAATAGTATCTGAAATAAAAAAAAACATCCAACCAACAATAAAGCCTCATATCCGGGTGAATCTCACTTTCATTTCAGTATGAATGAAATCTTAAAGATGATCATTCAAATGTATTTATTGATATGATACATACAGAACAAGGGGCAACTTTGTCTCACACTTTGAGGCGTTCAGGCACACTCATAATTTTGAGTTCTAGGCACTAATTTTTTTTCCATTTTTACGTACCCCCCATTGCAATTGATGTACCTCTGGGGGTACGCCTACCCCACTTAGGGAAGCACTGCACTATACCATACGCAATGCAGTCTGTGTGCGTTTATGTTCAAAGAAACGGTGTGTGTGCTAGTTTGCATGTAGACGTGTGTGTGTGTGTGTGTGTGTGTGTGTGTGTGTGTGTGTGTGTTTCAAGAGGCAATTCCCACCCCTGCATCTCATGAATATGTCAACACACTCACCCTCCATTACAGTGTTTACTGTTGGCATGGTTATCTGGCACTTAGCCAGCAGACCTTGCAGTATTGTGTTTGACTGGCTCTGTGTGCACTTACTGTACGTGTGCACATCCATACATGTATGTGCACACTAGTCTCCCCTTCTAATTCGATAGCAAGCACACTAGCAAGGGCCCGCTGCCCTTTGAAGCCAGTGAGGCAGAACGCGATCTAAATCATGTTTTACATCCTGCCAGGAAGAAAAAAAAAATGGACAGAGATAGAGAAATAAAGAATTTGATAAAGCAAACTCAATCACAGCAAGTCAATTAGCCTTAATTTGCTCTTCAGACTCGTGTGGAATTTAAAATACATTGCAGTAGACGTTTAAACTCATTACTGGCAATCATGATCACATTGCGGTGGCCTCATCGTTTCCACTTAGGTGTGTGCTCACCAAACTGGCCCATTAATATGCTGAACACAGAGAATTTTTTAGTGAGAGTGGATTAATGATAAAGTGAGAGCAAGAAGCTGTTTTTAGGTTAAACTGATGAAACGGTGTGTAAATAAACACAAATACATGTCTGACACCTCACTGTTGTTTTTACAGTTTCCTCCTATACATAGAAATATCATGTGTAGTATTTTAAAATGGTTACTACATGTCAGTAATGTTCGGTAAGACAATAGCCACGTTTACATGAGGGGTTTTTCCTCTTTCCGAATTACTTTTCCTAAAACAATGGTGTACATGGAAAGAAATAGTCCAATCTCATGTGTACATTGGCCACTATAATCAAACAGAATAGTCAATGGGGCATGCGCTGTAAAGCGTAAACATCATCATCACCGATTTCTTTGAGGTTTTCTTTCCCTTTGTTGGAATAACTCCGTATTGCCAGTTTTTCGTTCGTCCAGTCTTGAAATTTAGTTTGGATCAAAAACAAACTTTCCGCAGCAGTCTAGCTGCTGGCCTCCATTTTTAAAAGTGAAGAACGTCTCAAACTGCGTGTTATGTCATATCTGAGCATGCGCTGAAAGAACGCACCCGGGTAAATTTAAACAGGAAAAGATAATATTTTATAATTAAACTCGGGTTATGTTTTATATAGATATATATTTTTCTTTTTAAAGAAAAACTGGACCTGAATAAAGTATAGAAGGTTTAGATTCTGTTCCACAGATGGCAGTAATGCACACCGAAAGCTGCTTGCCAACCGCCAATAAACAACAGAAGAAGAAAAACACGACAAAGAAGAACACACCCTGACAACTTTCCGTTTGAGCGTTTACAAGATACCTCAATCGGATTGGGGAAAGGAATATTTCACCCCTGGGAATCTGGTTATATGTTCATTCGGATTGGCACTTTTCTTTCGGAACTGATGTGTATACAAAGGTTCCATTATTTCCGTTTCAGCAAATAAACTGAATGCAATTGGAATATTTGGGTCCATGTATACGTGACTATTGACACAAGCAACAGAATTGATCTCCAGAACAATAGGCATTAATTGCAGCTTTGAATGACCTCACAACAGGCATAGTAAGTGTGACACTATTCAGAAGTGGCAGACTGTACAGTTCGAAGTTTCTCAAGTTTTCTTGGTCCAGTATGGTAAGTATCTTTAGCATTTGAGAGATTTTCTACAGCATCGATAACATTTGTTTTATGGGACTACTAGCGTGTAAAAAAAAATTGTGTAGAGCTATGAGCTACGCTATACAGAAAAGCGCTTTTGCTCATGACTTACACAAAATGAACACAGTTAGGATCCTGAAACTGTTACTTACCACTTGCCATCTGAATCTTCCACACGACCAAGTAACGTTGGAAAGGTGTAGGGCAGGGGTCGGGCGAAGAGAGCCATGAAGGCCAGATATTTTAAAATGTGTATCTGTGAGAGCCATATACATTTTTTTAAACATTGAATGCAATAAAATGTGTGCATTTTTATGTAAGACCAACAGTTTTTTGTGTAGACCAGGCACACTACCGCACGCCAATGGGGTGTGGCCAGCACACTTTCGTGAGCAGCGCAGTGTCTAATAATAAATCAAATACTTGTTGCCATTAATACAACTTCTGCTGCTGCATAATTTTGCACCATACTCAGTATATTTCATTCTTTTGGCCATCTTCGTCAGAAGGCTTGGTTCTGCAGCTTTAGCTAGGTGACTATTTGACTAAAGGATAAAAGTTTATATTTACATGTTGACATCTCAATGACCGAGGTAGACTACCGCATTACCCAGTAATAATCGAGTTTTGGTGTTTGACCTGGAAAATATCAGGAAAGATGGATATGGTCGGCCGTATTGCAGTAGAAAATAGATGGACGAATTAAAATGCATAAAAAAGTTGTTGATTTTTAATATTATTTTTAACAGTCATTTCTGTGATGTTTACTTTAAAATGTTAGCAAAAATACATTTTTATTGTGGTAAGAAATGCTTGAGAGCCAGATACAGTCATCAAAAGAGCCCTACCTGGCTCCCGAGCCATAGGTTCCCTACCTCTGGTGTAGGGCAATCAGGAAATCCAACCACTTATGCCTGATGGTGGCGTCTTTAGGAATTGTAAACAAAGGCTTTCCCTTTCGAGGCATTGCTATCAAGTAAACAACACTTGGGGGAAGGCAGAGTGTTTAAAAATAAGGAAGTCCGCCCCTCTGTGACATCACAAAGGAACAACTTTACCACGCCTTTTCGAACAGAGTGTTTTGAGCCATCCCAAACTTTTTTTAGGGATCACTTCCAAATGGCAAACCTCATTATCTGAAACGTTGGTACCGTTTAACACGAGAATACAACATTCTAACTACATTTATAGGTCAGAAAAGTGGGAAAAACATAATAGGTCACCTTTTAAAGATGTATTTAGAAGGCTATAAACAGGTTTTGCATGCCCTATCAAAGTATTACACGTATAAATGAGGAATCCTGCTTAATCATTCTTAAATTCTTCTATGATGGTCAGTCTGGAACCAATGAACCGCAATAAACCAGGATTACTGATCGGTCCCTGTTGAGACCTGACAGATGATATCACCCTTCATCTACTACCTGCCATGTCCACTCGCACAACCGCTTTTTGATTTTTTTTTTTCCCACTTTTTGGGAATATGACTGAAGATCAAAGTTGCCCTACCCAGTGGCGTAACTGTGTCTGATAGCAGAAGCTCACAAGCATCTTGGACTGACCCTAACTTCCTAATTGAGTGACCTGTCATTCATTAGTGAGGACCTGGAATCCATGAGTGAGAAGGTGAAGATGAGAGGTCATGACTTCGGGCAGCAGCCAGGTGTATAGATGAAAGATGAAAGATGTGGCAGTCACATATCTCTAAACCGGATGAAAACACGCTACGTCAAATGCTGTCATGCCACATACAACAAAATTATGAATCATTTCAGCAGTAGGTATTTAAGTAGTCATTAATTTTAGATTTTGCAGTACTCACAGAAATTGCTCCTGCGTACCTACACTGCATCCCAACTGAAGTTTAAAATGTCCCCGGTTGTGTTTTTGTGCGTATAAGCCATGTCCATAAATAGAATATCTTGAATAGAGATGAATATTTTTTTCCCACCTATAATTAGTACCGAAACTACACAAACTGGAGTCGGAATAGCTGTTTGTGTATTGATTGTGCAATGCCAGTAAAGAACCTCTGTCATTAGTGGGCCACTAGTGGTTTTAGTTTTGCACTGTACAGATTCAAACTACATATGTTTTGTTTTTAAAGTTATACAGTTTTCTGAGTAAATATTTGGTAACGGTAATGGTTTTATTTCATTTGAACATGCATCAGATTACAATTGAATGCATCACATAATCAGTTCACAGTTCCACATGTCCAAAAGGAGTAGGAAGAAGCAAAGCTTATTAAATCCTACCCCTCCATGTGGTACTTTTACAATCCGTAACTGTTGCATTTGTTCACTTCCTGCTTTCCATAATACAGTTTAGGTTTTTTTTTTTTTTTTTTTGTTTTTTTTAATAATGCACCTCGTACCGAAGTACAAGGTGATATGATTTTTGGAAGAAAACATGTATATGACATATATATATATATATACCATTTTTATCTCTCATATAATTATGAAGCACTAAGGTATTAGCCCTAAAGACAGAATCAAAATGACAATTAATTATCCATTATGTCTTAGATTTGGGGGGGTTTGTCTCAGGGTGGTCAAAGGTCAGAGAAGTAATTGTGTTAAGCCTTATTATTGCTTTCACATCATTGATCTGATAGGTGAACCATATCCACCTTGTTGAGTACAAACTGAAAAGTGATCACTGAGTACAAACTGTGTGATGAGCATCGAGCTGGAATCCAACATAATCTGTTCTTTGCTGCAGGTCAACTCAGGTTTTTTTTTTTTTGGTTTAAATAAGTGTGAATGTATTCTGGAAGTGACGCACATGTGCAAAAAACACAACATCACATACAGTGGTGTGTGTTCATAGAAATTAAACTTCTCTGAGTTTGTGGCAATTTCTAGGATTTTTGTGAACATTTACTTACCCAAATTATTTAGTGTTTAAGAATTAAGAATGTTGATGGCAAGACTTTTGGCTATGGTAGTTTTTGGGGAACGTATTGCTTTGAGGAGTCGGCACTAGGAACGGTGGCACGTAGCTTTAAAATAATTTTCCAATGGCAACGTTTACCTAAACACACCTTTTTGATGACACATACATAAGCCGCATATACACATAAGAAAATAATAGTATACTATTCACACAGCTTTAGGTCATATCATCAAAACAAACAAAAAAAAATGAATTTTTTAGAGTGTGAACATTGCCTTGTGTTTTGGTTTGAATCTTGAACATTATCCCCGCAGAATATTAGGAAATGCAAATAATCCATTGACCAATCAAACACCAGCCATCATAACATGTTTATTAACTGTACAAGTAATTGTTTTAACACTTGAACGCCTAATCGTTCTTCATAAAACTCTTGCTGTGAGCTCATCTTTTCCTGTTCATTGAACCGAGCTCTTATGACGTACACCGTGATTTTGGAGGCATATATTTCTTTCCACCAATGTAACCCAGTTTACGCACAGGATCATGTTAATAATTAGCATATGAGTAAGTGCAGTTTTACTAACATCCACAGTAAAAATAGAATACTGCATAGCTTTGGTGCACATGTGCGAGAGATAAATGAACAGCCTGCACCATAAACGCAATTCACTAGACCAAACCGGGTCTGTCTTTTTTTTTTTTTGTTCCGGCTCTACTTCTTTTACAAGGACAGATGTGTTTGGAAGCAACAAATGACAGAGCAACCTACCAAGGCTGTGTCCATATGTCCTTTCAAACCAACTAAAACTCAACTCAAATGTACTCTTGTTGGTTGGAGGACGTGGTAAAGGGGGAACGAAGTGCAGGCATGAATTGCCTTTAGGTGACTCACAATTGCTCTTCACCAACCACTGCCACTCACACTTGTGGACATTTAGTAGAGAATGTCATCTTCTCTCACTGCTTGATGCTGTTCAAGGTCCACTTTCCCCCGTCCTCTCACATACACCCCTGCTTCTATTAATTTCTTCCAAAAAAATACCCCTTTGTTCATACTGCCATAGCTTCCATCATCATTTGTGGCATTTAAGAGCATTTGGAGCAGCTTTGTCCTTGTTTTTGTGAGTAACCATTTTTCTGTTGTGCATTAGCTCAGTTCATTGATGGTCACTTTTGACATGCAGTACTAAGTGTTGTTGTTTTGTATTACAGTATTTGGCTTTAAGTGGTCAGTACACTTTCCCAGTCCATTATTAAAAATAGAGGACAAATCACCGCTTTAAAGGCAATGGAACACTGTGAAATAAAAACTCAGGGTTGTTTGAGGAAAATCCAATCTTGGATGTTTGCACAGTTTGCAAATGCCATGCAGAAAGAGTGAGGTTATACTTCTCAAGTAATAATAATTTTAAAAAGTAAAAAAAAAAAAAAAATAACCTTAGATGAAAAGATGAAATTATATACAGTAGTGCTGTCACAAGTTGTTTATGACAATACACAAGAGTGGGCCTAAAAGCGGGACACCAGACAAGATTTTAACCATATTTTTAGAAGACTACAATGGAAAAATTTGACTGGACAAAGAAGTAGTAATAATTTTAAAAAGTAAAAAAAAATAAATAAAAACCTTAAATGAAAAGATGAAATTATATACAGTAATGCTGTCACAAGTTGTCTATGACAATACACAAGAGTGGGCCTAAAAGCGTCACACCAGACAAGATTTTTACCATATTTTTTTTTTAGAAGAGTACCATGAAAAAATGACTGGACAAACAAATAATAATAATTTTAAAAAGTAAAAAAAATAAATAAAAACCTTAGATGAAAAGATGAAATTATATACAGTAGTACAATGAACAAATATATTGTAAACTATATTGTTATTTGAACTCAGTCACATTGTTTTTGTTGGGCAAGTTCTTTTTTTGTTATCGCCTGTTTGGAGGCGATGGCAATATATCAAGGTAGTCAAAATTATCACGTTTTTTTTTTCGTTTATTGTTACTTGGACTCCATGTATCAAGAAGTAACCTGCAACCTAACAAACAGTTCAAACGTGGTCCTGCATTTTTTTCAATTTTATTAACAGTACTTCTTTTGCGCTCTACTGAACGATATTCGAGTCATCTCTATCCATCCCTTTTTTATATAAAGCTTCATCTGTTCTGCTTTATTCCCACATTTTTAATTTGATGGTGGTCTGACTGTTACTCTTCACTGACCTCTTGTAATATGATGGTATACCGCACACGCGCATACGAAGCGGCTGGATGATCATTTGATTAAAATCAGTCCTTAAAATATGAAATAAGAGGTAGACTTCTATGAATTATTGCACCAGCGATCTCATATCTTTCATGATCACATGTAAGCGAGGAAGATGGTGTGGGGGCTGACACACATACAGTGAGTGTTTGCATCCACGGTATGTACAATACACTTTATCCAAGGATGTCTGATTGATAGAGGTGGTCGTAATGCAACGGCTTGGAGTCGACATGAATAGTCGCCTGCAGTCATCAAACATGATGCATGTTGCTGTGATGTGGAGCGATGATAACGCCACAACAGGGAGGTTGAACAAGAACACTGCCATTAATTTATCCCTTTGACTAACCTCTCTGTATAGGAAAGGCCTGGGGGTGCAATGGCGTCTTCTGACATGATACAGTATTACCATAAGCTGCTTTGTCTGCAGGGCGTGTCTAGTAAATAAATGAATTCATATTTAAAAAAAAAAAAAAAAAAAAAAGCTCGACGACGCAGCAATGTGACAGAAAAATAGTTGATGGAACTGAAGGGATACATGCTATCAATTTTACTTTACATTGGAATGAATTTTCGAGAGAAGACGGCCTTGATGTGGCTTGTGCAGAACAATAGGGTACACAGTATCTAGTGACATGACACAAAGGCAGTCTTATGCCGCTGAGGTTGAAGGTTCAATTGGCTTATTGTCACCAGTCACAACAAAATGGTCGTCATCTTAGGAGAAAAACATTTGATTTCAGAAAGTTCAGAAGAGCACTCTAAAACAAGCAGCCGCTCTCTAGAGAGCTAATGTATTATATATTGATCTTGTAATACAGTAATGGTAATGGTTTTATTTCATTTGAACATGCATCAGATTACAATTGAATGCATCACATAATCAGTTCCCAGTTCCACATGTCCAAAAGGAGTAGGAAGAAGCAAAGCTTATTAAATCCTACCCCTCCATCTGGTACTTTTACAATCAGCAACTGTTACATTTGTTCACTTCCTGCTTTCCATAATACAGTTTAAGTTTTTTTTTTTTTTTTTTTTTAATAATGCACCTCGTACAGAAGTACAAAGTGATATGAGCATCCAATGACATAATGGGTACCATAGTAAGTGTCAATATAGTGATATATATAGCACATCATGACTGGTTCAAGACTCTTCATCCTTGTATTTAGCAAACATCAACTGCTTGTATTGTTTCTTGAATTGGCTCATCGTTGTGCATTGTTTGATTTCCTTACTCAATCCATTCCATAGTTTGATTCCACATACTGAAATGCTATGGCTTTTTAACGTAGTCCTAGCATACAAGTGTTTCAAATTTAGTTCTTCCTGTGTTCATATTTCTCCTCTCTTGTAGAGAAGTATTGGATGACATTTTTAAGTAATTGGTTGTTTTCAGCCTTATGCATTATTTTAGCAGTTTGAAAATTAACTATATCAGCAAGTTTAAGTATTTGTGATTTTAGAAATAAGGAGTTAGTATGTTCTCTGTAGGCGGCATTATGAATTATCCTTACTGACCTTTTTTGCAGTACATTTAGCGAGTGAATATTGCTTTTATAGTTATTACCCCCATATTTCCACACAATAAGTAAGATATGGTAGAACCAGAGAGCAACACAGTGTCATAATACTATGAACACTTCTAGTTGATGAGCGAACAAACCCAACAAAAGAGGCAATTTCAGCCCATGTAGTTATTTCTCAGGAACAGACACACGTTTATGCCTACTGATGGTGTTAATGTGCCAAAACACTGACTAATTGATTGAATTTAGAAAGCTTTTTTTCTAGACACACAAAGCACTCTACACTGAGTCGATGGTAGTAAAGGCTCTGTCCCACTGCACTATTTAACTATTCTGTCTGAAAAAAAGTCATACATTTTTCAGACTTTTTGTTGGGTTTTCAGCTTTTTTACAGACACATCTAGACATTAACACGGACTATTTGGATGTTGTTGTGGGGTCTTTTGTGATCTTCTGGATGAGTCGTAACTGGCGAGCTACTCCTACGAATGTTTACCGCTGTTCCGTGTTTTCGCCTATATGTGGATAATGGCTCTCACTGTGGTTTGCTGGAGTCCCAAAGCTTTAGACATGGCTTTATAATGTTTTCCGGACTGATACCTTATTTGTAGGTTAGGAATTGTCATTATAAACTGTGGCGGCACAGCGGTGTAGTCGTTAGCGCGCAGACCTCACAGCTAGGAGACCAGGGTTCAATTCCCACCCTCGGCCATCTCTGTGTGGAGTTTGCATGTTCTCCCCGTGCACGCGTGGGTTTTCTCCGGGTACTCCGGTTTCCTCCCACATTCCAAAAACATGCTAGGTTAATTGGTGACTCCAAATTATCCATAGGTATGAATGAGAGTGTGAATGGTTGTTTGTCTATATGTGCCCTGTGATTGGCTGGCGACCAGTCCAGGGTGTACCCCGCCTCTTGCCCGAAGACAGCTGGGATAGGCTCCAGCACCCCCGCGACCCTCGTGAGGAAAAAAGCGGTAGAAAATGAATGAATGAATTATAAACTGTATTTTGTGTTCAGTTGTGTTTTCATTGACATGCAATTTAGTTTGATATCTCGATGATCTCGTTATGAACTGTTCAAGTACTGAAACACTGTCTTTTGGGCAAAATACAGTGAACAAGGTTGACAGATGATTTCCCCATTTGCATTAATCACCAACTCTGCATGGATCATTAAAAAAATAAGTCTTATAGACCACTTACACATATAAGCAGCCGACATATAGACATTAAAATAATGTACGCCCCACACATTTTTGGTTAAACCACACCTGCTTCCGGTTTATACCCCACCCACTCAAAGTACAGATACAGATAGATATCATTTAGATGGGTGAACAGATGCAGATAAAGATAGTGGTGTACTCGCTCATCCCTAATTCACACTCATGAACAATTTAGAGGCTCCAGATGTGTTTTTGGGCTGCTGGGAGAAGTCAGAATCGTGATTTAAACTCATAACCACCCAATTACGAGGCAGCCGTGCTAACCACAAGCACCACCGTCCTGCCCATGTTAAATATGTTGACCGTTTTTGTTTCATTATCAACAACTGATTTCTCCACTTCACTGGGCTTAAACACGGGCTGCGACAGTTTTCTAGTTGAATTGTTTATTTCAAGATGAACAGTCTGGGTTTATTTCAGCTGCTGCAGACGGTGTCACAAGTGAGTATTTTTTCGAGTAGCAGATTAAAAGGATTTACCACTTGAATTGTCTTTTGGCTACTCCTGAGAGGTGTCTGGAGGAAAAAAAAAAAAAAGCTTAAACCTCTTCTTTTTGTGTCCTCCTGTCCGTCATTCTGATGATCTTGGAGCCACAATTAAAATAATTTATCCCACATATTCCTTGAATATGAAATGTCCCTTACTATCCACACGTTGTTTCTTTGTTTACTCAATTCTTCAAACTAATATATTAACCTGTATGGAAAACTTCAAGAAAATATATTATCAGAATGAATTGGAATCACTAACATATACAGTATTGGTGGTGTGGTTATGATAGTGTGTGAGTGAAGGTTAAAAGGCTGTGAAAGGTTAGAAAGAGAGAGAGACGAGTTTCGTGCTTAATCTGTCTAAGGTGGAATTACAGGGAAGGCATTGATATTCTGCTCAACAACTATGGAACGCTTTAAAACCTTGTTCATAATCTCTTTGTCATCATTATCGCTCTTCTTATCACATAGAGCAAACAAGGCTTAGGCAACCTTGGAAAAAAATGAAAGCTGAGGCCTTTTTTCCTATTATACCCATCTACACAGTGGGGGCATCCTTGCCATACTTCTGTCTTTACATATACTCGTATTAAACTTGAATTATGCCGTTCCAGTCAGGTTCAATAGCTGTTGTGATATTGTTTGACATTGTTTTCCACCAATAAAGGGAACAACAGTGCTCTGCGTTTGTCGTTCCTATCCAATTTTAACTTGTCTACTTAGGTTGGCCACAATAAAATGCTATTCTAATACAATTAAACTGCACGTTTTTTAGGTTTTTTTTAGGCTGGTCCCAATAAAAGGACACTCAAATACAGTGAAACTGAACATTTTGGTGTGGCCTTTTTTGTAGACACAACAAAAGCACTCCACTCCAATACAGTTAAAATACCGATTTTTGGAGTGACCATTTATTGTAGCCACTCCAATACAGTCAAACTGCACACTTTTGACTATTTGCACTGGTCAAAATAAAATCCTCTCTAAATAGTTAAACTGCACATTTTGGAGTGGCCTTTTATTGTAGCCACAGTGGCAGTATATCCCAGTTAAACTGCACATTTTGGTGTTTTTAGGCTGGTCACAATAAAAGGCCACAGAGTGTTTTTATTTTATTTTTTTATTTTATTGTAGTTGTAAGAAAACACCACTCCGATATGTTTACTCCACTTCTTGGAAGTCTTTTATTGTGACTACCATAACAATGTGTGGCCACTCCAGCTTGGTTTAATCGCATATTTTGGATAGGTTTTTTATGGTGGCCACCATAAAAGGCCACTCCAGTACAGTTAAACTGTGCATTTTGGATAGTTTTTAGGCTAGCCACAGTAAAAGTCACTCCAAATACAGTTGAAATGCACATTTTGTAATGGCCTTTGTATTGTAGCCACAATACAATATAATGCCGTTAAACTGCACATTTTAGCCTGGCCACAATAAATGGTAACTCCAAGTCAGTTAAACATGGGCATTGTGGAGCGTTTTTTTTTTTTTTTTTTTCCTTTTATAGTGGCTCCCATAAAAATATGTAGCCACATTTTGGAGAATGCTTTTATGGCAGCTACCATAAAAGGGCATATTGATAACTTGTGAGGTGGATGAAGCCTCAGTGACACAGATTTATACTGAATCATGAACAATACTTCAGAGAGATTGGTAATGTAACATCAATACCTTTTGTTGTCATTATGTAATACAAACGTCAGGGAGCAACTACTGTATGTGTTTGCCACAGCACAGAGTTGAAATATGAACACACACATTTTTTTTTTTTGCATACTATACTTTTGTTGTGGTTATGTCTGAATTGCAGGCTTGTGTGTCTGTTTGTAGGTGCATGCACTTGAAGATATGCCCATATGACACCCTGTGCAGATAAAGTGAATGGTGCTCGGCTAGGATCCAATAGAGACTGTGCCAGATGGTCTTATATTTGTGTGTGGGCATAGGAAACAAAGAAAACTGAAGTGGTACAAAGTTGGATAGGCTTGTTGCGTGTGTATTTTTTCTGGATGTTGACATGTTATACGAATAATGAAGTGTCGCCCATTGATATGTCCCTCAAATGGATGCATGGATTTTTTGGGGGTAGATCTTGGTCCTTTTAAAGGGAAATGTTGATTAAGTTGAGTATGTTCTGTGTATGAGCCCATTTTCTTTGCCTTTAATCTTTTATTCTATGCATATTCTAGCTAAGATGTGTTATTCACAATTGGAGAAGGGAACTTCATGCATCACTGAGATTTTTCTGAGGTGAGGTAAACATTCTCATAGCGTCAGTAACTAACTCTTGAAAGTCTACTTAGTATACTTGTGGCCTGATGATTGTCAAGCTCAAAAGTTCACATTTTTCCAGTCACAGTGGTCAGACAACCCAAACATATAGGTTAGTGATTCCTAACCACTATGTTGTGACACATCAAATACTGTTATAAATCCATGGTTTCCTTTTTCTTCTGTTCAGTAGATCAGCATCGTCTATTGCAATTTACCAGTTAATCGCAAAGATAGTATGAGTGGATGGCATAGTATAAAAAAATAAATAAAATAGATGCCAGCCAATATCCATCTTCACTATGACATTTGTCATAGGAGAAGCAGTCAAACAGCTGATTCTTTTTTCCTGACACATGGGTCAATGGGCGTTCACATCCACCAGTGCCAACTGCTGCAAAATTCAAGCAAGCTACCAAATTACCCAGCAAATGTATTCAAACTACACATTTCCACATTTTCCATAATTCAACAATTTTCACATTGTAAATGAATGGACAATTTTAGTGTTGCTTATGACAGTGATTTTCAACAACTGTGTGCCGTCAGAAATAGTCAGGTGTGCCGTGAGGAATTATTCAATATTACTTTTTTAATTAACATGTATTAATAATTTTCTGCAAATATTATGTCATTGTCGCGTGTCATTGGTGTAAAGACTGGCAGAGCAATGTAATATTCGTCCGTGTGGCAACACGTAGCTGATTGCCTCGTTCCTCTAATAGACTTAGTGATGCACGTGAGAGGTAGTGGTGACATTTTGTAACATTGTCGGTTAAATTAGTATGCGGATCAAAAGGATCTGCTGTGGCAAGTCCGTAATCAGGAAAAAGCTGAAAGAAGCAAATAACATTGGTTATTGGTGTGCTGCAAAATTTTTCCAACGTAACAAACGTGCCGTGGCTCAAAAAAGATTGAAAAACACTGGCTTATGATATATCATGACCTGTCATTACTGGAGAGCATTAAGATTGGCAGCTATGGTTTAGAAGCCTTTATAGTGTATGCCTCAGGGTTGTGTAAACAAATGGAGTAATTTGGAGCATGAAAGTATGAAAACAAGGGCATCATACATATATATTTTTAATTTTCTATTTTGGTTTAAAGTTGTATTATGCAATATAGGTTCAAAGTGCACAAACTTCAATGATACATACTTTATTATGCTCCCATTGATCGGCCTACTTCTGTGAAAAACACACAAATCGATGTATACCGACAAACGTTCACTTAAGGCTTGCCAACAAAATGACATACCTTGTTGATGCCGGCATGTTTGATCACTACCTTACCAAACTTACTGCAGTTCAACTGTTCTGGAATCTTTTTTTTTACACTCCAAATGTAGGTTTTTACCACAGTGACATTTTGTTTTTAGAACAAACAATGTGGTTAGTTTGGAGCGCAGGCACACACGGAGGAAACAAATCAGCCTTGTGCTCTGTCCATTTTTTTTTTTCCTCAGGCCTGAACTTCAAGTTTATCTTTGGCTATCAGGTTTGTAAGTATTGGTTTTTAGATCCGCTCTGGGAATCGGGTGTGTTTACTTAGACTTGGGAAAACAGGAGGAGATTACAACAACTGCAATATTTATCTATTGAAGAGGTTGGTGAGCAGCATTCGATCAGAACACCGGTTCACTCTACAAAACCAGCGCAGTTTCAGAAGTAGAGTGTATTTTTTTTTTTTTCCCAGCAGATAAGTGTGTGCGCCTCTTAATAGCAAAGGGCACAGTTTGTTGAAGGAGTAAATGTTGGCAGGACGGTTAATTTGTTTATGTCCTGAGTGCCAGAGATGGTTATAGTGCAGTTAGCAAGCTGATGAAGTGGAAGTACATTCATTAAAGCTAGACAGACACTGGACAATGTCAGCTAAAGCTAACCAAGTACTTTTATTGTTTATGCTTAGATGACACATTAGTCGTTGCAGCTTGTTGGGACTTTGATGAGTGTTTATTAGAATACTAATGTAATGCTGGTGGTCTATTTGCAAGTGTTGCCATAAAATGTAATTCAGACCTGACTGAAGAGAGAGATACGATTTTTGGGAGAGAGGACAGAATTACTGTATGCATGGTGAAGCACTCTGGGCAGGTTGTTTTGTCTCCTTTGTTGTTTCCCTGCAGATGTCTTTAATTGACTTAATAAATCTTTCACTGACGCATGATGATACGTTATTGCAGCCATCTTGAATTTCCATACATATTGTGCTCAAGCCATCATTCAGATAGGAATTGTTTGTTGTCGCTGTTCTTTTCTTACTCATACACTTCTACAACATTTACATGTATTTATTTCTATACTACTTGTCTTTTTGTGTATTCCGCCTCATATTTTGTCTAATTCCGCCCAAATTTCAAAACAGATTCAAAACAATCCGACATCATAATTCTGTTATCAGGACTTTTCCAAAACTTCCCCCATTTTCTGTGACAATTTTCCCATTTTCCCAATTTTTCCCATCAGGGCCTTCGTAACATTTTCCGCATTTTCCATAATTCAACAATTTTCAAATGAATGGACAATTCTAGTGTTGCCCGATCATGACCTGTCATTATTGGAGTGCATTAAGATTGGCAGCTGTGGTTTAGAGGCCTTTGTAGGTGAATACTTTATAGTGTATACCTCAGGGTTGTGTAAACAAATTGAGTAATTTGGAGTATGAAAATATGAAAACAAGGGCATCAGAGTCATACATATATATTTTAGATTTTCTATTTTGGTTCTTGATGTTTGTCCAAGGAGAGGGTCAAGTTGCAGATGACACTGAGGTTGTTCATGTGACAGGAAGTTCTAACAGTGGTGTTGGTAATAGAGTGGATCTGGTGAGGGATTTAGCGTGGAATGAGAGTCATGACTTGGTCGAAATGTGGAGCTGAATATCATCAACAAAGCAGTGGTGGCAAAGTCCATGAGTGGTCGGTATTTGACCAATTGGGAGAACGTACAGGATGAAAAGGAAGGGACCCAGAACTGAACCCTGGGGGACACCTTGGCAGACAGACAGAGTGCCTGTCAGTTATTTTGAATAGTTGCAAGGCAGGGGAGAAAGATGGAATGATTGATGGTGTATCACTGGTTTGGTACTCAAACTTTTTTTTTTTCCCTTGATACTTGACTTTTTCGTTTTAGAAACATACTTCTACATTGTAGCCCCGGGAAAAGTACAAACAGTTTTTCTTGCCAGTACTATAATTGGTCCTATGGGGTACGTTAGTGGTGGAGGTATAAGTTGTGTGACAGGAACAGACTCCTACTGACAGTGTAGATGATCCATATCTCACTGTGACACAGTGTCGTTTAGACATCATTTTTTCTATGTTGATTGCAAAAGAAATCGTCTTATCCTGACCAAAGCATCCGGAATATGGAAGAAATGGAACGCAACATTTTTTCCCCTCATTAATAATGAACACATAAGTTGTGACGCTGATCGTACCAGTTGTAAGTGGTGAGCAAATCTGCAGCTCATTAAATGTTGATGTACTCATGAACATGTAATAACACTAAATGTAAATATTAATATTAAAATACCACTCACAGCATTATGTCGTCCACTACTGGGAGACAGAGTAGTGTGTTATTAATATTTTTGCTCTTGTCCTGCTCCAAAAAGCAATACTACTTTGTTGTATTTGTGATGTTCACAGGCTACAATTGCAATTTAAATTAAAATGTTGTTGGAAGACGACTACTAATGACTAACTCTCCAAAATTCCCAAACCTAGATTGTGATTCTAACGAAAATAACTATATTGTTTTCCATGAATTGCATGAAGGCCACTCCACTGTCAGCCTTCTGACACTGCATAATTGACAGTATTTCTGTTGGGATGTGATGGATTGCCTGATTAGGCAGCTTGGCAGTAGAATTCCTCACAGATGGCAAATTAAGCATGAGACAGATGCCCTCAGCCCCCCTCCCATCATCTTACCCAGTACACGGGTTCAAAAAGCCTCCTTTAACTCCGAGGCTATGTAGCCCTCTTGCTGTCCTTCCTCTAGCTGTTGATTTCCACTTAGCATACATATACTGTATGTCATGTTCTGCCAGAGTTTAGCTCTGTCTCTATTTAGAAAGAACACGATGGGTCAAAGTGAGTGATCAGGCTGCAGCACCAAATAAGACTGATCTAAAGAATGATCTTTAATCAGTTTGACAGACAGTCAGGGGATGAACATTGCTAATCATAAATGGATGTACATGTCACTGTACTAGTGCATTATTCCGCATCAGTGAGTGGCCACGACTATGCAAATGCAAGTTAGGGGCAACATTTTTGCTGATGCACCTTACATTCCCTCCATGAAGCCACTTTCTTCCGCTTACCTGAGGTCAGGTCTCGGCCCTCCTTGGCTGTTTTGTCCAACTCCCAGACCAGTTGCGGGAAATAGGGCTCTCCCCACAGGAGCATTTTCAGGTCAAAATGGCTAAATTGTTTAACGTTTCAGCATTTCATCATATGGAAATCTGAAAATACCAGGTTGATGTTGCTGTGTGGACAAGATAATGACATAACCCCCCCGTCGTTACGTGACCAAAGTGACAATACGACAAAATTTCGGAATACTTAGACGGGCAGGACTCGCTCTGTTCGACATTCTCCACTTCATTATCAGTATAGACAAGCCTTAGAAAGTAGAAGACACAGAGACTATACACACATGCGTTCTTTCGTCTTCTTGTGGTGTCACATGGTTCTGTCTGAATGCCTGTTTACAACGCTACAGGTTGGTGTGCCTTGTATATTACATCATTTTTCACCCAGTGACCTATTCCAGTCTGGATGCAACTATTTACTAATCCAGCACATTGTAGACTTATTTTTTTTCAAACCAGGAAAAGGAAAGAAAAAAAAAAAAAAAAGAAAATCCCAGGAACGTTTCCATGTGGACAGGGTTTTAGTCTCTCCAATGTGTCCTGGGTCTTCTCAGAGGTCTCCAACATGCCCTGAACACCTTCCCAGGTTGGTGTCTGCGAGGCATCCTGACCAGATACCCGGAGTGCTTATCATCCTATCTCTAAGGGAGAGAGCCCTGCCACCCTATGGAGGAAATTCATTCAGCCACAATCTTGTCCTCACTACCCCACAGCACATGACCACAGGTGAAGGTAGAAATGTAGATTGACTGGTAAATAAAAAGGTTTTCCCTTTGGCTCAGCTCCCTCTTCATCACAACAGAACAATATTTAAACAAATATATATTTTTTTAATTTAAATATAAATAATATAGAAGATAGAAAAGTTATTTTTTGACAAAGTTACATGTCTAAAAATATTTATATATGAATATTATAAATATAAATATATTTTTGTAAGTATAATTACAATAATTACAATAATTTGGGGGTAAATTAGGTTGGGGGGCATTATAGGAATAATGTTTAAGGGAATAAACTCTTGATTTTATGAAGAAGCGTAATGTCCTTTTACTAGAATAGAAATACTATTTTTTTATTTAAATTTTTTTTTCAGAAAATTTGTGAAATTAAAAAAAAAAAGATTTTTTGTAATCGGAGTATAAAGACAATATTTCAAGAAGAAAATTCACATGGACTATTTAGGAAGAAAAAAAAAATATATATATACATATATATATTTTTTTTTTCCTGATTTTTGGCTTTGGCCCTTTACTTTCCGGATGTACTTTGTGACTAATGTGGGCTTGGGAGAAAATAAGAAAATATCAAGTAGTCATATTAATAGTAGGATTTTTCACCAATATCACAAAGCTAAAATGCTGTTTCTTCTTGAAATACATACTATAACTTCTTTGCATATCTTATAAAAATAATCAAAGTGGCCCTTGCATCCTTAATTTTTCACTATGTAGCCCTTGCTGGAAATGTTTGGACACCCTTGATCTAACCGGAACAACAACTACAGTAAAGTCTCATTATCGGTTATATCGAATTACTACTTATTACGATACTATTTTCATTTCCCGGCAAATTTCTAGTCTTTTATGATATAATTAGTTCCGTTAGTACGATACCCGGTTATTACGATAATCCGGTTACTACGATGCCCTTTTCATCTCCCGCCAGCCAATTTGGTCTGCTTATATCGATACAAAAGCAGCTTAAATCAATCTTTGCTTAAGGATTTCAATACCAAAAAAGAACACGGCGAATAGAATCTGTATATATAGAATCTATATACAGATAAATATGTATATATATCTGTGTATAGAATCTATACACACGAGAGAAACCACGAACGCAGTTGGTTCTTCTGTTTCAGGCATGTGTTTGACCAGCTATGTGGGGCGGGTTGAGCATGACCTGTGAACCAGGAAGTGCGGGAATCGGTGTGTGTGCTGTGCTCTGGTGGGGGAAGTGTGAAAAATAAAGTTGACTGGAAGCAGCCATTTGCCGTGTTCTTTTTTGGTATTGAAATCCTTAAGCAAAGATTGATTTAAGCTGCTCGACATTGTTCTACACTATAGAACAATGTCGAGTGCATTATTGCCCACTTTTAATGCAGTTCGGCGCAGGATCGGATATATGGATAGTCCGGTTATATCGGTATTTTTTCCGACTTCCGAGAATATCGATATAACGAGACTTTACTATATTACACTAATCGACTAAGAAAATCATCAAATCAGCCAGTTGCAATCAGTCCCTGTAACCGTGCACACTAAATTCACTATTTGTTTGAGACAAATTAACAACTGAGGTCTAGACCTTGGGAACATCGTTGCCAGCCAGGGTAATAAAGACATTTAATTTGGCTTAAACATTGTTTTAATTAAATTAGCCAGAAAACACAAATTCTCTTCCTAAAAGGGTTGAGCGTGTATGCATGGTTGCATGCAATTGGAAGGAGGTTGTCACCACCAACAACCAGAACATCATTAATATTGTCTCCTGCAGATGTCAGTCAAATCAGCGTGGCCAGTCATCGGGCACGTTGCAATTCCTGCCCAAGTACACATGTACCGTGAGCGTGAACACCAGTTCTCGCTCGCTTCACATGGCAGGACACAGGGTTGCAAGGCTCCTGGCTCCAGGGGTGAGGGCTAAGTACTTGTAGAAAGAAAAGTAGGCCTGCTTTCAAACGCACTTCTTATCAAGCTTTGATGTGTTCACTTGCCTTGTAGCTCCACGCACTTTCATTTTTTTTTTTCAACCCCCCCATCTACAACCTGGTAATGCTCAGCTCGAACATTCAATTACCCTCAAGCATGTCTTTGTTTTATCTCGCTTGAATGAATGTGTATTCTTTCCGGTAAGGGCCAGCGCCCGAGCCAGCAAGTAGCCTGCTCCTTGAGCGTTGAAGGACGCCAACAACAGAGAAATGGTATTAGCACTACCGCAGTAATGGTTTTTTATCTCCGTGTGCATAACTTTTGCCGCCCGGCCTCTAACACGTCCTGTCGCTTCACTGGCTCGGAAAGCGTCTGTTATGTTCAGTCCACAGAACAATGATGGGATGCAGATGGTGCCGGAGCTTGTCATGTCTAGTTCCTGCAAGTGCCCTTTTTTTTTTTTTTTTTTTTTTTTTTTTTTGCAAATGCCAGTGACAACGATGGTTAGGGGAGAACCGCCGCTCCATCTGCATGCCCGACCAACCAAACCGCTAGTGTGTCAAGAAGCGATCTTACAGTGAAATGAGCTTTGTAATCCAATGATATCTTGCCAACTCAAATCGACTTCTGGGCATTTGAAGTGTTTTTTTTTTTTTTTTTTTTTTGAAATAAACTGTTCCCATTGCAGATATGATTTGATAATACATCAAATGTGCTTACTGTATAGGTGTAAAGATGCTTCTCATTTCTTTTTGACCTCTTTTGTGGGCTTGATTACCCAATTTGTGCTGCTTTCTGAAATGAGTAGTTAACAGCATGGTAATAGATTTTTTAGATGGGTTTTCTAATAATCTGTTAGCCTTATAAAATGATTAAATTGGATTAGCAGCCATACCAGGAGATTGATGCAGAGGACTGACAGTTGTAGATCCTTCTTTGAAAATCTGATTCATTTTAATTGTTTTTGAAATGGGAAAAAAAAATGCATGAAAATGTTTTTCTTTGAAAAACAATGAAATTTGCAAGTGATTCCAAACTTTTGAGTGGTAGCGTATACTGTATATCGTGTACGGCCGCTACCAACTTCATTATTGCCAGCGCTTCTCTCGAATTTGAGTGAAACAAAAAGTCTGCCATAGATCTGCTTCAATTTGATAATAAAAATTAAATTAATTTAGTTGTTGATGGTAGGCCTCTATGCAAAAATGTTGATCCTTCTTTAAAAATCATTTGATTCATTTTAGTTGTTTGTAAAACGGATAAAAATGATTTTGAAATTAACAAAAATTTTGCATGAAAATGTTTTTCTTTGGAAAACAAAGAAATTGTTTTGGGAAAGTGATCCCAAACTTTTGTGCGGTAGTGTAGTATATGTGTCAATATTTGAGTTATTTTGACTTCATATTGACTTTCTTACGATACACTTCCATACACTGTAACTTAATAAGTAAACTCACCACTTTTTTAGGCTATAAAGTGAATATTTTCTGTCAGGCCTACTTTTGAAAGTGTATATAGACACAGGTGGAAGACCAGCCAAAAAGGGATGGTTATTTTTACTTTTTTGCTGGTCAGAATTTTCATACGGCTACAGTTCTTTTTCTTCCCCTTTTTCTTCCTTACTTTCATCTTGTGGCTCCATGGAATTGATTTCCACCCGCCTGTCTGCTACTACCTTTGTGAGCAACGGGAGAGAAAAAAAAGATAGATGGAGGGCCCGAGTCCTCCTTCAAGGAGGGGTTCGCATTCCTCCCTCGGAGGATGTTTTTTGTGCTCATTCTTTTCAGTTTTTGGACTAGAACACAGTGACTACGTGGGCAAAGAAAGAGACTCATGTATAGTCTGATGGAGTTCTGTGCGGTGCGCTGTGGAGATAGGCACCCTTCAACCCACAGAATCAATTCACCAGTAGAAAACTTCTTCATTGCGCTAAATGGTAACACACCTTGAGAGGCTTGGCCCTTGACACGGGAAAAGAATAGCTGGATGAAACGAGTGTCGTGGGAGATGTAAACATCTTTTCTCTGCCAACCCCAAACTGGCTCATCATCTTGTGTAGGCATGTTGTACCTGTGGGGGTACTCTGCTTTTGTTTTCTAAAACCACAGATTTAAACTAATGGTTTTCTAAGAATGCACTGTTGTCTGTATTTTGCTGAAAACTACTTATTTCCCAAGTTTAGGTGTTACTTTAAATGAGCTAATCAAACGCTTTAGACCAAGGATCTCAAACACATGGCCCACGGGCCAAATGTGGCCCACAGGACACTAGTTTGAGGCCCCCGCCTTGATATGAAAGTTTAATGTTAGTGCGGCCCGCGCAAGTTTGATATGGATGCTGTATGATATCATGTACCCAGAAAAAATTATTATGTTTGATTAATGTTCATGTTAAAGGTTAAATAACAGTTAATAGTTATCCTCCCTATCCGTGTGGAAGTGGTAAGTTTTTGGCTATTTAAGTTTAAAGGAAATAACTTGAAGGCTACCGTTTAGGTCGCTAGCTCTCTAGTTTGATGATTAGTTAGATGGTTATATGGCTCTGTTTTTCATATCATATAGCCCAGTTGTCTGTTTTTTTTTTTTTTTTCTGATGAGAGCTAATTTTAGAAAATGAAAGGGCCACATTTTGTATTCCAGAATGCATTTCTTGCCTGATGTAGCCATTGGAGTCTGAATCTGCAGCATAAACCCCTGATCACGGCATCCCGAACTTTTATTATTTAAAAAAAAAAAGAGCTATACAGTTGTCCTTCATTATATTATTAAATGTCATGCAGATATCTTTTTACCCAACAGTTATCCCGTCTGTGCATTGTGATGCAAACAAAGCTTTAATAATGTTAAAACCCGTATTTATACAGTCCTAAAAAGGTTTTTCATGCTCTAACTCTGTTTATTATGTAATATTATGTTCATTCATAGCAAGGAGGACCAGGGTTCAACTCCATCCTCGGCCATCTCTGTGTGGAGTTTGCATGTTCTCCCCGTGCATGCGTGGGTTTTTTTCCGGGTACTCCGGTTTCCTCCCACATTCCAAAAACATGCTAGGTTAATTGGCGACTCCAAATTGTCCATAGGTATGAATGTGAGTGTGAATGGTTGTTTGTCTATATGTGCCCTCTGATTGGCTGGCGACCAATCACAGTTGCCCAAAGAGAGCTGGGATAGGCTCCAGCACCCCCTGCGATCCTCGTGAGGAAAAAGCGGTAGAAAATGAATGAATGTTTATTCATATTGAATCCTACTGTGCAGAAATTCACTTATTGCAGTTGGGTCTGTTATAAATTAACCATAATAAACGAGGGATGTCTATATATTTGGTTACAGTGCTGGAATCTGCCAGTCTATCCAACAATCGCCATGCCCTCGAGAAAGTGAACGTTATATGTTGTTATGTGATGCCTCTTCTCCCAGTACTTGTCCATCAGTTGTATGCAAGTGTTGTGCAACTCTGATTTGTTCAATGCAAGTGTGTGTATGAAGAAGGCCTTCTATGTAAAGTCATTAAACTGCGAATGCACTGAGAAATTAAACTGAATTTAAAGATTTAATAATAATATCCGACCAGTCCAGGGTGTACCCCGCCTCTCCCCCAAGACGCTCGTGAGGATAAGCTGTTACTTGATATCTTTTTATTTTTAGCTTTATAATATATGACAACCTACTCATTTAGAATGGTACTTGCCAGCATCTGCAGTCCTTTCTTATTTCCTCCACTGTACACATTTAAACATAATGGCATATACACATACACAGCCCTGACCTTGTTCAAAGATCAACAAACTTTGTAATAGAATCAGACCAGTTGAAGACACTATTTGAATGTGTTCAACTTGTGTGCAGAAAGTTAGTTGAATTACTTTTATATATATATATATTTTTTTTAGTGTCTTCAACATACTGTCCGCTATGATCTGCAATTTTCTTTTCATTGCTGTCAGGGTGGTGACAGGGTCAGGGCTGCAAACACCCGTGGGGACCACAGTGCTTGCTCTCTAGTCCTGTAACTGAAGGCAAACATAATTGGTTCAAACACAAACACCAAATATAACATTTGTGCAATGTAAGGAAAACCTTAGATTTGGCATCCCGTCACTTGTTAACTTAAGGCTACTGTCTCATGTTTCCACTGATATGTACTAACTCTTTGGCATCTCAAGACCTTTTGGACAATGCTATGCTTCCACATTTTTGGGGACAGTTTTGGGAAGACTTGCACATCTTCTATGATGGTGATACAAACACTGATGTATATCCAAAAGTTTTGGTCAGCTATAGTTGAAACTGTTAAAGGGATAGTTCAAAAGTGATGGTTTGTAAGCCAAATGCCACATCCCCAGTGTGGGAATATTTCACTTTTTAACAGAATGAACAGTGATAACACATGGACAGTGACGGACAGATACTTACTAAAGCGTTTTGGTGGGAAAAAAAAAAAAAACAATTACAAAATGATGCATGCTCACAGACGGTGTTGTTCGCTTAGTCTTAGTTAAGTCTTCCTTTTAAGGAATAACACCCAATGTTCATTATTTATTCAAGTGCAATTTCCTTCACAGAGATTGGTAATCCGTTTTATTTGTTTTTATTGTTGTGTGTGCTTTTTATTGGAGTGTTTTGTCTTATGATTGGTTATTTTTATTTAAGTGCAATGTTTGCTCAAAGAGACAGAGTTCATTTTATTTTCTTTAGGGTACTTAGGGTGTTTTTCTTTGGTTTAATTTATTATGATTTATTTTGTTTAAATGCTCTTGACTTTCCCAATTACAGTGTTCAATGCTCTTGAGAAATTAAAGTGTATTGCTTTTGATACAGTGTACTTGCATTATCGTGGTAGAGGTAGAAGGGAGAAAAGCTTCATTCAAGTGAAAGTCAATTTAGAAGATATATTGCAACTATTCGGATGCTATTTATGATGCTTTGGTTTTTAATGCCGAATCCACCAAATAAATAAATATATAAAATATATTACATATATATATAGTAATAATTTACAGTCTATACATCCATCCATTTTCTTCCGCTTATCAGGATTTGGGACGCCTTTCGGGAAGTCCAAACTTCCTGGTCCCCAGTCACCTCTTCCAGTTCCACGGGGAGGACACCAAGACATTCCCAGGCCAGCTTTGAAACATAAAGTCTCCATCGTGTCCTAGGTATGACCCTCGGCCTGAGGTATCCAGACTAGATCACCTCAACTGGCTCTTCCTCCTAAAGGAGCAGCAGCTCTACTTTGAGGTCCTCCCGGGTGATTGAGCTCCTCACCCTATGTCTTTAGGGTGAATCCAGCCACCCGACTGAGGAAACCCATTTCAGCCGTTTGCATCCGTGGACCCAAAGCTCATGACCATAGGTGAGGGTAGTAACATAGAACACCAGGCAAACCGGTAAATTGAGAGCTTTGCCTTCCCGCTAAACTCTCTCTTCACCAAGCTGGTTTGGTATAGTGACGTATAGTGAATTACTAAAGATGAGCTGCCTCACAAACCTTCCCTCACTCGTGAACAAGATTTTAAGATCCTTAAAGACCTCACTTTGAACCCAATGGGTGCAATCCACCCGTTTCATGGCCTCAGATACACTCAATATTACACTACTATAAAACATTGACAAAAGAGACACTAAATTAGCCGTTTTTTGCAGCAATGCCAACATGGAACTGTTTTTTTTTTTTTCTGCCAGTTGACTTTGGTGCGTATTCTTGTCCACCTCCAGTGCAGAGACTTTCTGCCAAAGTCATTGTGTTGAATTTGGAAGCGTGAGGCTTTTAAGGGGCATAGCAGGTCAATGATGGCACTCGCTGTGAGTGCCCAACTGTCACCTTCTGTTTTGGTTCACTGCCAGTTGTGTGGTTTGACTTCCAGTTGACTTCAGCTCCAGATGTTCCCAACAAATATGCAATGTGTGTGTGTGTGTGTGTGTGTGTGTAATATTCTGGCTGCAGTTGTCTTGTCACCATATGCTTATCTGTATAATGGAATCGCTTGTGCCTTTTTGTCTCCTGTTTTGTTTTACTACCAAAACTATGACGAACTCTAATGCATTAGCCCATTTTCAGGCATTTTTGATAGAAGACCAGTGAAGCGGCTAAAATGCCATCTGTAAGGAAAAAAAGCTAATTTAAATACGATGAAAGGACACAAAGCTTCTTTTTGCAACAACATAAAATCCCAAGCCGTTTTATTATCATTGCCTCTTATGCTGCAGATACAATATAATCCACAATTGAATGCTACTCAATCAGTTTCCTGCTACTTAACAAACTTTCCACTCTTAATAACAATGCCTACAATAACATATACTCTTCGATACAACCCATTTATCGTAAGACGTATGCCAGGATGAATCAAAATTGAAAACCGATCTCATCAAAGAGACATCAACATAATTCGCACTTGTGATTTGTCCTTCACAAGGTGTGTCGAGTGTGTGGAATTTAATTGCACCTTGAAGAACTTGAGACTTAATGGAGTGCCCTACTTAGTTGCAAACAGCAGAGGCTCTGTTGGGTCACTCTGTTGGGTAATATGGACACAGGACACATTCTGGGACAAACTCTGGAACTTTTCCAGACAGCTGTATGTTGAATCAATGTTGACTGTATGGCAACTATCAGTGGACCTTGTGTAAGGGGTAAGCATTGTGTAAGACAGTGGTTCCCAAAGTGGAGTGCGCATACCCCCAGGGGTACTGGGCTCTGTTCAGGATGCCTCCCTGGAGAGGTGTTCAAGGAACATTCGACCGGTAGGAGGCCCCGGGGAAGACCCAGGACACTTTGGAGAGGCTGTCACTCAACAGGCCTGGGAACACCTCGGGATCCACCGGGAAGAGCTGGATGAAGTAACCAGGGAATGGGAAATCTGGGCGACCCGACCTTGGATAGATAAACATTTTGTACCTAACACATTTTATAAATCACCAATTCCAGTCTTACAAAGATGGCAATCTATGTTTTTTAGGATTTTAGAGTGCTATGAATTGTGGACCTCGACAAGGCACTCAAAAATGAAAAGTTGAGGAATGTTCAAAGCTTATTTTTTCCACTACCACATCATAAAAAAAAAAAAAAAAAAAACGTTTTATGTTGAGTTCAAAATAGTGGCTAATAAAAACTTACACTCACTGAAACATATGCGAGTGACAACGATTGTGATGATTGGACACCACATGACTTCTAGATTCCAAAACGTAGTTAACGTTTTATTCACATGGAGTAATGTGGCTGCATAACTACAGCCTAGCTTCTTTCTTCGCTGATGCCGTGTTACGAGCAAAATGGAAGGTGTTGAAGAGGCGTCCCATGTTAATTAGCGCACGTGTTGGCCAATATGAAAGGTAACGACTGATATCGGATTTCCAAAGTATTGTTGTATAGCAAAAATGTTGTGCATTTATAAAAAAAAAAAAAAAAAAACTGCACATCAATAATGACTTCCACTCCGAACTAAATAAAACCATGATATTGAGTTTTGTCGTCCTTGTTACCCTTAGTGCTCAGGACTGAATCGTGGGATTTACATTTCATCTACGACTAACAATTTGAAAATATACATACATATAATAGAAGATCCTTTTAAACAGCCGTGCACTTTCGGAGATGTACGTCATATATTTTTCCTTTTGATATAGTGTAAGTGGCATTATGTGGAAAAGTCCATAAAAGTAAAAGAGACACTGAGATAAATAGACAATGATGGCAGTGACACCAGAGGGAACAGATGGATGAATATCAGAACGTATTTGCTGCATTTACAGCTTTACTCAGGCCACGCTTGCAGTAATGTGTTTTTGACTCCCATTGCCTTGAAATTGCACTTCATCCGGCGCTCTGCAGCACACCCCTCTTTCTTTCTTTTTTTTTTTTTATTGAATCTCATCAGTTGCGGGTAAACGGCCCGGTTACAGCTGAGATACCACTCGCTGCCGATGCGCCCTGACAGACCGCAGTTAAATGAGGAAGTGTAACACATGAATATTAGAAAGAACTCTGACACAAACATTATCCCCTTCTTTTGTTGCATTATGTATTGTCATCAGGGGGGGCTCCACTCATCTATTACGATAAAGTTTGTCTCTACTCTCCCTCACGTCGTCGTCCACCGCATCTGTGGCGCTCCCTCTCTGCCCTGGAGCTGTTTGTTAACAATGGTAAATATAATCATTATGCACACATAAATGCTCAAGCTTTTGTCGGTCTTTATGTCTCAATTTGGCACTTCCCGATTCATACTGGGGGCGGCAGGATATACGTCACATGCAAATAACTGTGAGACATGTTCAATATCTTATTTATATATGCATGCACTTACAGTACAACACCAATGAAGGCTGAAGTGCGGTCCTTTTTTTGGACAACATAATCTGAAAGTCATTGACAGTCTTTGCACTATGCCTGTTTTTGGATGTCATTGTGTCTATTTGTGTGAGTGACACCACAAAGCCCATAGTTTAATCCGATTTGAGGTACATCACAGTGCAAAGATAAGGCAGCTTCATTCCTGACAGACTTCACGTCTCTTGCACTCAATAAGAGGCATCTCTTACTGCATATATGTGTGTGTGTGTGTTTCTCTGTGTGACTACCACCATGATGCAGAACCAGTGGGTCATCTCCGGGCCGTAGACCATGTATGACCTCATCTCAACCTGACACCCCACATCCACTCAGATGGCTCAACAAGCGATTGCCAATCTTTCAGTCTGTCTGTATACCTCTCCTGGCATGTGTTGCAATGTTGCCGTCTTTTTGTGGGACAAGTCTGTATACTAATATGTGGTGTCCATAGTGGTTATCACGGCACATTCAAAATCTAAAATTTTAACAAGCAAAAAAAAAAAAATCAGTAATTCTACAACAATAATGGGAAAAGATGACGAAAAAGTCTTAATCTTTATTCATTCATTCATTCATTTTCTACCGTTTTTTCCTCACGAGGGTCGCGGGGGTGCTGGAGCCTATCCCAGCTGTCTTTGGACGAGAGGCAGGGTACACCCTGGACTGGTCGCCAGCCAATCACAGGGCACATATAAACAAACAACCATTCACACTCACATTCATACCTATGGACAATTTGTAGTGGCCAATTAACCTAGCATGTTTTTTTTTTTTTTTTTGGAATGTGGGAGGAAACCGGAGTACACGGAGAAAACCCACACATGCATGGGGAGAACATGCAAACTCCAAACAGAGATGGCCGAGGGTGGAATTGAACCCTGGTCTCCAAGCTGTGAGTTCTGTGCGCTAACCACTTAACCGCCGTGCCGCCCTCTTAATTTTTATGAGGATATTTTTTTATTTTATAAGTAACTTTAGGCTGCACGGCGGTCGAGTGGTTAGCGCGCAGACCTCACAGCTTGGAGAATCGAGTTCAATCCCACACTCGGCCATCTCTGTGTGGAGTTTTCATGCGTTAAAGATACCCTGCTACATGTGGACAAGGCCTGAGTCTTCCCCCTGGACACCCCTGGTCTGGGCACTTCTTGTATGGGGCTTTATGGTTTTAGTAACAAGCAAACAATGCTTTCCAAATAACGTATTGCCGTGCTAAGTTGGTAGAAAATGGGATCAAAAGATAAGAACTGCAATTTCTCCAGCAGCACGTGTGTGTTTTGCATATGCTAATAATGTGAAGCCCTACACAAACATGTCCCACAAACATGGTTAAACTCTGTCTTGTGTGAACCTGCGAGAGTGACATGTAGATTTAGTCGCCCTTTGTTTGCTTAGGCCGTATCGTATGCTGGAAGGATTTGGATTTGACACAACAGTTTGAAGATGTGTAAACAAATGTGTACCTCCTCGCCTTGTTGTCTGCTTGTGTGCACTGACGCACATGTCAGTGTATGTACTTCTGCTAATATACACACTATTGCGTTTACACTTTAGCAACACACTTTCTTCATATGAAAGTGCATGGTGATTTTCAGAAGTCACTTTAAAAAAATGGCCAATTGACTGCTTTCGCACTAGCCAATCACAGGGCACATATATACAAACAACCATTCACACTCACATTCATACCTATGGACAATTTGGAGTCACCAATTAAAATAGCATGTTTTTGGAATGTGGGAGGAAACCAGAGTCCCTGGAGAAAACGCATGGAGAACATGCAAACTCCATACGAAGATGTCTTCCCGATCTCCTGACTGTGTGGCTTACATGCTAACCACTGGTCCACCATGCAACCCCAAATCAAGTGTAAAATTTATTACTAATGTAAAAAATACATTATATGAAATGTTTACTATTTCAATAGATCTATTTGAATCATCAAAGAACAGCTACAAAAAATATATTATAGTACAGTCTATCAGTTCCATCAGTTTTATGTAAGTGTGGCACTATTCTGATTGTGCTATGTGAGTGTCTGCTTGTCAGGAAGGCCTTCTGTGAGAAGCTGTTAGACTGAAATTCTTTGTCAAATTTTTGTCAAATCTGTTTTGCTAGTATATAAACCTGCGGTAAGCGGCATGGTGGACAAGTGGTTAGCGCGCAGACCTCAAAGCTAGGAGACCCAAGTTCGATTCCACCCTCGGGCATCTCTGTGTGGAGTTTGCATGTTCTCCCTGTGGATGTGTGAGTTACACGGGTACTCTGGTTTCCTCCCACATTCCCAAAAAAAACATGCTAGGTTAATTGGCGACTCCAAATTGTCCATAAGTATGAATGTGAGTGTGAATGGTTGTTTGTCTATATGTGCCCTGTGATTGGCTGGCGACCAGTCCAGGGAGTACCCTGCCTCTCGCCCAAAGACAACTGGGATAGGCTCCAGCACCCCCGCGACCCTCGTGAGGAAAAGCGGTAGAAAATGAATGAATGAATGAACCTGTGGTCCACTCGGACATTGTCTGACATTGTTTTGCAGTTTATTATCATGGAAGAAAAAATGTCCGCTATGGAGGTATGTGCTGTGACTATACAGTTGTTGTTGAGAAGCATCTATTATTCATGCTGTTCTATAATTTATTTACAATAAACAAATGTTATTGCTTTTTCATCACAATTTTAATACTAACCTTAGAAAAGAACCTTAGAAACGATAGTATGCTGATTTGGACCAAGTGATGTAAGACAGTTTTGTTTCTACTATCCTTGGTTTGTGTGGGCAGCTGGGATCTATTTCCTCATACATAAAGTTAGAAGACTGGTGGGAGAATTATTTTAAAGCTTGTCATAACAAATTGAGTCATTCTTCATATATAGCGGAATATTTCATTGCCGTTTGTTTCCTTTCCAATTCCTGTTGCCTCTTTGTTGCCATGCTTGCTGACCATTGCCAACAGGGTCAAGTCTGACAGCCAAGTCACCATTTGGGATGCCAAAACAAACTTGCCTGAAGCCAAAGACTTGGTACAACCAAACGTCTCCTCATGCATGGCTATGAATATGGCAATAGAGAGAGTTACATATTTAAAAAAGGCTTGCACACGCTAACAAAATATTAATTCCATGTTCAATGGGATGAGCTCTTCTTGAGCTTGTCCAGAGTTTTCCACTTGTATTTAATCACCAAATAAATAAATGATGCACTAAATCCTTATGTTCGCACTTACTGGCTAAATTGTCAACACCGAACCGTTAATTGAGTCAAAAGAATCGCTCGGTGATTAAGGGTTCACACAAGTCCGAACATCAGCATGGGTTGACTTGTCACATCTTGTCAACGCTGATACTTTAAACACTGAATTAGGTTCTTGTTGTCTGCTCTGTCGTCCACAAGTTCCAGACATTCTCTGTGTATGTTTTAGTGCTCGTTCATCGTAAACTTGCATTTATGGTCCAACAGTGGAGAACCATTTGAGAGCAATTGAGTGATTATTTTTGTTGAGCCGATGAGAGCCAATGTCCCTTGAGCACTGCTCATGGACGTATTTGACTGGAGAAAATGAGGATGATTGGCTAAAATGCAGGGATTGGACAAAGTTGCTAGGCCTGCGCATAATTTGAACATAGTGAAATCCTGGAGGGTTTGAAAAATATAGATTTTCATGGGTGTCTGAATTTATTTGGCGGTGGCAGATGGTGTTAGAGTAATCAGCCATGAATAGCGGGTATCTACTGGGTGTGTGCATCCATTAAACAATTAAACAAAACAATGAAAGTACTTATACATATTTACGTAAAAATTTTCTAAAACATGAATAAATAATACAACATGTGGGCGGCACGGCGGTCTAGTGGTTAGCACGCAGACCTCACAGCTAGGAGACCAGGGTTCAATTCCACCCTCGGCCATCTCTGTGTGGAGTTTGCATGTTCTCCCTGTGCATGCGTGGGTTTTATCCGGGTACTCCGGTTTCCTCCCACATTCCAAAAACATGCTAGGTTAATTAGCCACTCCAAATTGTCCATAGGTATGAATGTGAGTGTGAATGGTTGTTTGTCTATATGTGCCCTGTGATTGGCTGGTGACCAGTCCAGGGTCCAGCACACCCGCCACCCTCGTGCAGACAAATGCAGACATTTTTGCTTAATTCTAGACAATCACAAGCACATTATTATACTCATGCATTTTTTCAGAGTTATTCTCAGTAACATCCAGCTGATAAAATACAGATTTAGAGTGGATACTGAGGACATATTTTTGGTTCTACACTTGTTTTTCCTTCCTGCTGTTTGGTTCAGTTTCTTCATAGTCTGCACAGCCAGTTTTCTTTATACCAGCTGGTCAATATTTTTCTTTGTAAATCCTTGTTTCACTTTCTTTGAAAAAAAAAAAAAGTGTGACAAAGGAGGTCCAGCAACAATCACCTTAGCGACAACTGTCAACAGAAATGGTTATTTTGGCAAGCAGTGCTTTATATTTTATGTGTGGTCTTTTCTCTCATGTTAGCCTTGACCAAAGGTGAACCTCAATCGCTCAATCGGCCATTATTCTTTGTAACACAAAGAGCCATTTACACATATGCTCCAAAAAGGACACATTGTTGGACAAAAACACACACACACACACACACACATACTCTCCCTCTGCTTGCTTCATCCGCTTAACTTTCGCTCTGGGAAAACAGGTTTAGTAATGGGATCAGTGACCAATGGCAGACCCTTTCACCCTCAGCCTCATCACTCTTGCTTATTGTCGGTGAACGAGAGATGGAGCCCAAAGAAGAGCATCGATGCACTGAACTTGTCACTTAAGATTTTGTTTGGGCGTACTTAGTGCAGTGGTTTTAACTCAGGTGACCTTAAATCAGGGACTAAAGTCATCTCAATATCATCTACAGCATGGGTAACCAACATGGTGCCTGCGGGCAACAGGTAGTCCCCGTCAGTGAAGCACTTGCAACCAAGAGATACCCCACAAAATGAAAATAATAGACTGGTGGAAATAAATAATTCATTTCATGGTGCAAATAGTAGAAGTTAATTTGTAGGTCACTGTTTCTAATAGGCCAGCAGAGAAGGTCTTGCTGGCCTTGACTCCTCTCTACTCCTGAACTGCAGCATAGAAACAAAACACCCCTACTGTGTTGTATTATGTTTTTTTTTAGGTTAAATACGCCACATAGCGGCGCTGTTTGTTTGATCGCATAAATTGGATTGACTTCAACCTTCTCACAATTTAACGACACGAACTTTGGGATGTTTTTCACACATTTTTTTAAACATTTAAAACATGGTCGCTATTAATCAAAATGTCTTTACTTATGTAATTTTTAACATGCACCTTAACACACCTGATCGTCATTTACATAATGGAACGATCATCGTGGCGAACTCACTCTTCTTTCTCTTTGGGCTTTTTCCTTCAGGGGTCCCCACAGCAAATCAATCTCCTCCATCTCTCTCACACAAACTACACTCATGTCCTCCTTCACTACATCCATGAACTTCCTCTTTGGTCCTCCTCTACGCCTCCTACCTGGCAGCTCTAAATGCAGCATCCTTCCACCAATATATTCACTACCTCTTCTCTGGACATGTAATGTCCCTCTGTTGTACTCGTTCCTGATCCTATCCATCCTTGTCACTCCCAATGAGAACCTCAGCATCCTCATCTCTACTACCTCCAGTTCTGCTCCCTGTCTTTTCCTCAGTTGCACTGTCTTTAGACCAAACAACATGGCTGCTCTCACCATAGTTTTGTATACATTTCCTTTCATTTTAGCTGAAACTCTTCTATCATACTGACACTTTTCTCCACCCGTTCCATCCTGCCTGCACACGCTTCTTCACCTCCTTTTCACAATCTCCATTGTTCTGAACTGTTGACCCCGAGTACTTAAAATTCTCCACCTTCTGTATCTCTTCTGCCTGTAACATCATTCTTCCTCTTGGGTCCCTCTCACTCACACACATATACTCCGTCTTACTCGGGCTAATCTAAACCGTGGCAAACTCGGTCTGTTTTGTAGTAAATGTGTCTCAGGCTGTGGGCAAATTAACTTGGGTGTAGATTTGGATGTTATATTGTGAAGGCCGATCTTAAGATCACAATACTTCCAACTTGTGGAAAGAAAAAGGTTTTAAGTTCTCTGACAACATAGTGCCCCAATGTTTGAACATGGCGAGCACACTTTTGCTCATATTCATGTTGGCGTGGAGACTCTGCTTAAAAATACATCAGTCAACGAGATAAAGGAGACAGCTTCAGAGGCACTAGAAAGGAAGAACCAAATGGGGATTCATTGACAGGTTTGCCCTTTACACCCAGCCGTTACACAAGTCTTCAAAAAAAAAAAAAAAAAGACATAATAGAGAAGAATATATATTTGTTAAAATTCAGATTTAAATTTCAATGCTTGGTAAGCCTTAATGTAGGCACTTTCTTTTCTTCCTTTTGTCACTTTGTACTGTATTAAAGTAAGTTTAAAAAAATATCATATGTGGCTTGAAATCCCATTTGCTAATGCGTTGTCGTACATGGAATGAAACATTGGTGCTCCTACACAGACAAAGAAAAGTGAAAGCAGTGCAGGAACAGTGAGGTTGCAGACAAATCTAATTAGATGGCGAGGGGTGCAGCGAGAGGGCGCAAGAAGAGATGCCTGTGGGGAGCTTGACTCATTCATTATTACATTCTTTCATTCCTACAACCTTAACATTTTTAGATATATTTTAAAATCTCGTTAACAGTTTGAGAGTTTTGTCTAGTGAACCTAGTAAAAACTGAAGATGAAGCGTGACAGAAGGTGGCTTTACAGGAGGGTGCCCCATAATCCAAACCTCCTTCCACATGCGGCGTTGCTTCGTCTGGTTCCCGAAGGTTAATTTGGCTCGTTAAAAGGCAAATGACAGAAGGAAGTAGTCTGTGTAGAGATCACAATCAGCAATCATGCTTTGATTTTTGGACCAAAGCAGAAGGGCAAGGCTACTTTTTATGTACTTTTCTCATGGAAGGTGTTCGAGCATTCTGGTGAGAAGTGATAAACGTATCTTTGGTTGTCCGGTTTTGAACATTAACTTGGCAAATCATCCATTTTCTATACCGTTTATCCTCTTGGGTCGTGGGCATGCTGGAGCTGTCTTTCAGCTGTCTTCGGGCAAGAGGCTGTACACCCTGGACTGGTGGCCAGCCAATCACAGGGCACATATAGACAAACAACCATTCACACTCACATTCATACCTATGGACAATTTGGAGTCGCCAATTAACCTAGCATGTTTTTGGAATGTGGGAGGAAACCGGAGAAAACCCACACATTCATGAGGAGAACATGCAAACTCCACACAGAGATGCCCGAGCAGGGAATCAAACCCGATGTATTGGCAAATCCTTAAACGAAAACTGCATTTTTTGGTATTTTTTTCGGGGGGCATGCTCATCATCCACAATTGTAATTGAAACACAAGCACATTTGTATTTCCCTTTTCTGTGCCTTCTGGTTTCATACACCTGATGTGACTATGCAGTAACAGGTACATTTATGATATGTAATACTAAATAATATTTTGCCATATTTTGATCATTTTAAGCATTGCTGGATGTTCTTACCTGAGCACATTAATTTTATATAGACCATTGATCGTAACTACGACTAATTCTGTCAACAATAGCAACCATGGCAGACTTTGTGAGCACCACCACCGACTACTTTTGGTTAAATGACGATACAGAGCCTTATCTTTTTGAGCCTGAATATACGGAGGATGAGTTCTAGGCGACGGGGGGCAAGTTATTACACCGCCATGACTTGGTGGTGTAAATGTGGATTTTGTCAAGCTATGCAGACAGAATTGGAGGGTTCCTCCTGTGTCATACAGTGTTACCATCAATGGATATAGGCTTCGTGTGGAGGACATGACAAGGAGGACATTTCTTCTTCTTGCATCACAACAAAGCACTAACAGACCTACCCAAAATAAACTGACCCGTTGGACCAGACGGACAACTGTCCATTGAGTAGGTCATCATGATATTGGTTCTGACAAAACATAGAACGTGAGCCGATAATACCGATAATTTACCGATAATTCTATTCATAGTCAGGACAGATTGGTGTCCTATTGCGTTGCTTTGGAGTGAACCCATTACATCTCAGTAGGAGCGTCAGGTACTGTGTCATTGCGCCACAGAAACAGTTCTTTGTGTTACTACAATAACAATGTTGAGATACCTTGGTTTATATACAAGTCAGTTATGTAACTAGGACATTTTTGGTGTATCGGGGGCTTTAATGCCTAAACTGTTACATTCCTTGTTCGTTTCCACATGCTAGATGTTTTTTTCAGCTCTTTTTCCTCTCTTTATTTATTTTTTCAGATTAAAATTAACAAAGCATTATTAGAGCCCTTTAGACATGACAAAACACGACTATAGTCACATTTATACTCTTTTTATTTACAACATATTGCGCAACTGCAGGGCCTTGAGACACATGCTAACTTGCAAACTAGAGAGCTAGCGACCTAAACGGTAGCCTTCAAGTTATTTCCTTTAAACTTAAATAGCCAAAAACTTACCACTTCCACACGGATAGGGAGGATAACTATTAACAGTTATTTAACCTTTAACATGAACATTAATCAAACGTAATAATTTTTTCTGGGTACATGATACCATACAGCATCCATATCAAACATCTAACTTTCATAGTATCAAGGCGGGGGCCTCAAATTAGTGTCCTGCGGGCCACATTTGGCCCGCGGGCCGCATATTTGAGACCCCTGCTTTAGAACGTGCAGAAAAGAAAGATGCAAGTATTTCACATAATTGTTGTGGGGGATGGGCAAAGTAACAAAAAACATGCCGTTTTCCAATGTATGATCAACAGTCTGATGTATATTTCTTTACAAACATCAGTTTCAATTTGATGTATGGAGCCATACTTGGAGACTAAATAACCAAATGTTGAGCTGAGGGGACCTGTGGGTTGATGATGAGATCATTCTGGATTAGTTATCATAGAGCTGATCCTTTGCTAAGGAGAACCTTGACTTTTATGGGTACAGTTCTAAAGTTAAACTCAAAGCCTGTTACAGTGTTTTGTTTTTTTTTTTTATCCTTCTTGAATGGTACAACTAGACAGGGAGATGGAGTGTCACCATGCCAGGTCACAGAGACCATGCAGTTAAGTCACTTAGGCTTTCATGCTCTGATCTCTCTCTGCAAGATTGTTAAAAATCGTTGGCTTCAATACAGTCCCCACATGTGCCCTTTGCAAGTGTCACATGACAGGTTGTATAAAATTAGCCCAAGGCTGCACCCACCCAAACAGATATCAAAATGTCAAAATGATATACGTATATTATATATTTGGAACAACTGACAAAAAAATTATGTTATTTCTTTTTTTCAGCTGAATCCTCAACCAGTAGTGTTCTTACATGCCCATATATGGTATTATGTTTTTACCCATCTTGACTTTGGGCCTATAATGTGTAATGTGTTTACTAAGCAGCAGTTTGGGTTAGATTTTATACCCTTAAAAACACATGAATACATTCAGTGACAGCACTGACTCAACCTGAGAATTCCGATATTCCTACACAATTGTCCAACACATCAACGTATAATGCAGTCAGGCTAATTAGTTTGTAAAGTGGTATTGACCTTAGGTTGGGAATGAACTCGGAGGTAGTTAAAATGTCTTGTACCTAATTTTGCACTGCATATCACTCGGAACACACAACTTTCATGAACTTAAAAGAGCCTCTTGGGCAATGTATCCTCGCATCCTATCCTAATTGGTGTACCACTATTGGTTATATTCCAAACATTTGACCCCAGGTTCCTATGTTCTGCTGTTTTTAATGGTAATGGTTTTATTTCATTTGAACATGCATCAGATTACAATTGAATGCATCACATAATCAGTTCACAGTTCCACATGTCCAAAAGGAGTAGGAAGAAGCAAAGCTTATTAAATCCTACCCCTCTATCTGGTACTTTTACAATCAGTAACTGTTAAATTTGTTCACTTCCTGCTTTCCATAATACAGTTTAAGGTTTTTTTTTTTTTTTTTTTTTTTTTTAATAATGTGCCTCGTACAGAAGTACAAGGTGATATGACCATACAATGACATAATGGGTACCATAGTAAGTGTCAATATAGTGATATATATAGCACATCATGACTGGTTCAAGACTCTTCATCCTTGTATTTAGCAAACATCAACTGCTTGTATTGTTTCTTGAATTGGCTCATCATTGTGCATTGTTTGATTTCCTTACTCAATCCATTCCATAGTTTGATTCCACATACTGAAATGCTATGGCTTTTTAACGTAGTCCTACCATATAAGTGTTTCAAATTTAGTTCTTCCCTGAGATCATATTTCTCCTCTCTTGTAGAGAATCAGCAAGTATCAGCAAGTTCAAGTATTTGTGATTTTAGAAATAAGGAGTTAGTATGTTCTCTGTAGGCGGCATTATGAATTATCCTTACTGACCTTTTTTGCAGTACATTTAGCGAGTGAAGATTGCTTTTATAGTTAGAATCTTTTCTACTGTTTTTTTTTTTTAAACATTCGGGCATTTGGGATTTGGTTATCTATCTATCCACTTCATATACTCACTCATAAGGGTTGCGGGTACGCTGCAGCCTATCCCAGCGGTGAAAGGCACAGTACACCAATTTGAATTTATAAACAGTATTTTATAATCGAACAATTTTCTATTCAGACAGAAAAGGCTTAAAATATATTGTATTGTAAGGAATGTATGAGTATTATATGACTCTCATTGACGGGCTGAGTGGATTTACTGAGTGGAAGTGGAAGACCATGGCTTATATGTCTGTCTGGGCTTATATGTTCTGTACGCGAGAGAACAAACTTGACAGAACAAATCACCATGCAGGGACAAAAGGAACACTTTCAAGATGGTAGTGTGAAAGCACCCTAAGTGAAATTTCGAGTAACAGGAGTGAATGATTCACACTGGCAAACTGCGTGTGTATCGCACAGAAATCTTGCCATGTAAAAAAAAAACAAAAACAAACAGATTTTTCACATTTCTGGGCATTCTCATTGGAAATCCTCATCAATTAGCATATGGTTGTCAAGGACTGCTGCCATATCACAGGCTTTTATGCAACCTCAAAGCTTGCTGGTGACGGCAGGACGGCGTGTCTGTTTGTGGTGAAAACAGAAGAAAATACCAGGCATCACCAGCTAAACAAGGACTCGTATGAATGTTAGCTTGCAAAAATGTTGCTTCTGAGCTGTCTCGGCAGACTGAGAGGCAATCTGTAAATAACAAGACCAAAGGGGAGAAATGTCTAATCGTCCTTGAAAAGGATGTGCCACAGTTTTTTAATATCTTCTGCCCTGACGCCCAGAGGTGATGCAGCAGGGTGGCAAGTGTGAGGAATGTGTGCCGGTGATGGGGCATTACTCGCGCACCATTGACTTCATTACAGCCCCTTTCACATATCCATCCCTCACTCGCTCTAAATGCCCTTGCCAGCTTCTAATTTACCTAATTCCTTGATGATTGGTTCTGATGGCATGTGGAAAGAGAGGTCAGTACTTTTTAGTTGCATGTATACACACATCCCAACAGCGTCCTCCAAAGTGAAGACACTTGCTTAATTAAAGTCTTGCAGAAAGGGTAGAAATCAATGCAATTATATACTACCAGTTGGCTTTATTAATTTTTTATCATTCACACTCTCATAGGCGCATTGGAGTTCAACCCACAAAAAGGTATGCATCGGAACACATAAAGACAAGAACGGGGGGGGGAAGCATGAACAAGCTTCAAATTCAGTTCTGCACTGTTCCCAAAACCCATCCTTCGAACTCATCCCACCCGACCCTTCCTGTTTTGCCGTCTGTTTGATGAGATCCAGGTTGCCATGCCGTGACTGTATGCAGCAGCCTCGCGAACAAGTGTTTCTCCCCTGAGGAGATGCGATCTAAATGGGAGAGCAACATGACAGCTTTGCTCTGAATGGCCACATAATCAAACACCGCACCAGTAGTAAGAAAGAACCACTTCTGTTTGAGAAGCGGCTCTACTTTGCATTGTCCTTGTAAAGTATACAGCTCAGTTCATCTTAAATGCCAGTGACCTGAAAACCATGGTGGAACATCTGTTTGCCCTTGGTGCGAGATATGTATATGTGACTATAATAGCACTTGTTAGTTTTATTCCACTTTATTTAACTATTCTTATTAATCCGGTTGATAATATTCTCAGGGCAATGAATCTATGGCTACTGGACTGTTCAAGTTGTCTTAGAAGATATTTCGCCTCTCAGCCGAGCAGCCTTCATCAGTCCACGCTCAAGGACTATGTAGGACAGCTCTAGTCTAGCCAGACAAGCCCAAGAACAACTAATAGCAGAACTGTCCCGAAAGCAGGGGGTCACCAACTTATCGATCGCAAACCACTGGTCCATCTTTGGGACTTTGCCAGTCAATAGTGAGAATATTTACCCTTTTTTCCAGGATACCAACAATAAAATGTGGTGATAGTAGTGATAGAAGTCTTGGTTTTGTTGCCTGAGGTCAAAATGGAATGATGACTTCTGCTACCTACCAAAAAAAAAAAAAATCCTGCAGAATATCCAGCCAACTGTTGGTGTGACCTCAAGTTGAAACCATCTCTGAATGGCTGAATAAAAACAAAATGTAGACTTTGGAGCGGCCTAGTCAAAGTCCTGGCTTGAAACCTATTGAGATGCTGACCTTGCATGACCTTAAAAAGGCGATTCATGCTGGAAAAGTTCCAACCTCCAACCTTTACGGCTGAGACCAGGGATCTTTCATTCATTCATTCATTCATTTTCTACCGCTTTTTCCTCACGAGGGTCGCGGGGGTGTTGGAGCCTATCCCAGCTGTCTTCGGGCGAGAGGCGGGGTACACCCTGGACTGGTCGCCAGCCAATCACAGGGCACATATAGACAAACAACCATTCACACTCATACCTATGGACAATTTGGAGTCACCAATTAACCTAGCATGTTTTTGGAATGTGGGAGGAAACCGGAGTACCCGGAGAAAACCCACGCATGCACGGGAAGAACATGCAAACTCCACACAGAGATGGCCCAGGGTGGGAATTGAACCCTGGTCTCCTAGCTGTGAGGTCTGCGCGCTAACCACTAATCCGCCGTGCCGCCCAGACCAGGGATCTTTGCCTCAAAAAGGTTGTTGACCACTGCCCTAAAGATAGATGTAGAAACCAGCTCTGGTCCGACCAGTCAGGCCTGAACTGATGAAGACTACTTGAATGAGAGAAATGTCTTCCTAGTTGAATGAATGTCCCTTCTCAAAAAAGCCACACAAAGTGATGCCTATTTTTATTTGTGCCCACAATTTGTCTGCCTCCACACCACAGAGTTTAATCCACACTAATCCTGCAACCAACTTAACTAACAAAGGCCAGCAAAACAACCTTATAGTTTCTCTAAAGCCCCTTTTGTTTCCAGTAAATGTACCAGGACATTTAGTTCTTGGTAATTGTAGTTATACTAACAAAAGGATTTCCAAGGCTTGCTGTGTTTTGCAGCGAGGTTCCCAGAACACTGATTTGACTCAGACTGATGACACTTCAGAAGCAACATACTTTATTGGGCTTTACTAACTAATGTCATTCTACTCCCGTTGAACAAATTAGTAATATGAAACACTTTATTTGTGGTCGAGGGACAATTTAAAAGACACAAAGAGTAAAAAGCAAGACAAGAACACACCCTTGAACATGGGTCTCAAACATGCAGCCCGTGGGCCAAATGTGGCCCGCAGGACACTACTTTGAGGCCCCCGCCTTGATATGAAAGTTTAATGTTAGTGCGGCCCGCGCAAGTTTGATATGGATGCTGTATGGTATCATGTACCCAGAAAAAATGATTACGTTTGATTAATGTTCATGTTAAAGGTTAAATAACTGTTAATAGTTATCCTCCCTATCCGTGTGGAAGTGGTAAGTTTTTGGCTATTTAAGTTTAAAGGAAATAACTTGAAGGCTACCGTTTAGGTCGCTAGCTCTCTAGTTTGCGAGAGGTTCTTGTGTCTCAAGAACCTGCAGTTGCGCAATATGTTGTAAATAAAAAGAGTATAAATGTGGCTCTAATAATGCTTTGTTAATTTTAATCTGAAAAAAAAAATTGTCTACCCACCAACTATATGTGGTTTCTTAAGTTTTTATTATTTGCCATATTATTATTATTATATTTATTTATTACTGATAATAAATAAATAAAAAACTGTTTATTTATTTTTCATCTTATTTTGTGCAGAAAAATAAAAATTAAGATATTTGAGAACAGTGGAATGTTTTATCAGCGCTTTTATTGTAGAAAATCGGAACCAAAACACTGAAAAAGTTTGTATATTTTTCTCTTTTTAATAAATGTGTTTTTTGTTTTTTTTGGAAAACCTGATGCGGCCCAGTCTTGCCCAGACCCTAGCTCCAGTGGCTCTCAGGTAAATTGAGTTTGAGACCCCTGTCCTAGAACAACAAACACTGGCCAATACCAGCGGAAAAACCACAGTATTGACGTTGACCAATACTTGCTTTAAAACGTCGACCCCGCGATCCGCTCCAACATCCAACATTCAGAACAAGCATGTCTGCTGTATATGGGACTTCCTGTCTTTGTAAGAGTGATATGCATTTTACACCCTGCAAATCGTGCTAGAAAATTTCTCACCGGGCCGTTGTGAGCCCACGATAGGTGATGTATGATCTCGTTAAGGAAACGCCACATTCCGCCGCCAATTTTCGTCCTTCGGTTCAGGTGTCATTGCCCTTCTTCTCTTGGTGATACCCACAGTTTGAAAGAGCCTTCCTGATGTGTGTTTGCTCCTTCTATCTCTTGTGGCCAGTGGTAGGAACAGGAGACAGTGGTCTCTGCTCTGAAATTGAGGATTCTGGTAACCCCATACTTGTCTTTTAATGGGTGATGAGATTCAAAGAGCAGAGTGTCATTTCTATGCAATTGCACTCCTAATTCTAATAATGAGTTATAATTTTGCATATCACTCTGTTTGCTAATTAACACCATGCAGTAATTAGGCCTGAAAGCAAGGGGTTTTCTGATCTTGCAGTATGAAACATCTATTGTTATGGTTGAATTTATTTGCCAACTTGCATACAGTTTACATTGAAGCCTACCAAAGAATGGTAGCCAATTGATAAATCCATTAAAAAGTTTATTTTTAACAAACTGCTCACCCATCTCAACTGTCCTGCATAGTTTGACATTGACGTTCTTGTCCAATTTTGGATCTGATGAATCACAAATATATTAATCTTAAAATTGTGGACTTTTTTAAACATTTTTTATCAACAATGGATGCTGTATGGTGAATGAAAATTGACTATTTTCAGAGAAATATAACTTTTGTTGGACCAAACAAAATGTTTGTGAATATGTGGAGCTGTGACTGGCGAATAATTGCAACTATGGGGGAATCCAGTGTGTCTGCGTGTGTATCAGCCAAACATGAACTGAAAATCATGTGGTTGTTACATCAAAATGTGTTTCTTGTGGCGTATGTTTACATGCAATGTACATTCTACCAAAGATGAGAATGATTAAGTCATAATCTTCCAAAAAGTGTGTAAAACTTTAAATGCAAGAAAGTTGCCAATGAGCTAATTCCCTAATTTCATGCACAGACACAGTTTGAAGAGGACGCTGTGTGCATGTAAGTGACGAACTGCACACATCCTTCTATCCCTGCCCAGGTGCTATTTGCAAAGCACTTCATTATTAGCCATGCTCTGCAGATGGACGCTGATGGAAACAGGCTTTTTGAGCCTTATTCATTGTGACTTGTTGTTCATTAAAATCAAATTATGTATCAGGAAGCATAACTTGTACGTGCTGTGGAGCAGTTATTGCTCAACAAGCTCTTTGTCTTGCATCAGTGCATGTCGGTGTTTGTCTTGCATAGTCTGCCAGGCCATGTTTTGCTCATTCTACACACTGTCTGATGAAAAAAAAAATGCCCTGATATATAAAGTCTATCAATGTGGTATTAATTGTGGGAAAAATGTATTTTACATTATCAACGTTTAGCAGACTTTGTCTTTTCCACTTTTGGAGACTGACACAAAATCATTTAGTCTTTCTTTTTAGCTTTTTTTTCTCAGCTGTGCATTGCCCCTTTCAGTCTTCATTGCGAATTACTGCCTATTAATTCATTCGCTACCAAGGATGTATTTGTTTTTTCCAACCTAACAGTTTTATGTATTTTTAGATGAGGCACATAGAGGTGATGATACAAGTCTGCATTACAAAACAGCATGTTTGGTGCAGTTTTAAGCTGAAAAGAAGTACGTTTTATAAGAGCTCGGCCTGCATCTTTCCCATTGAAATACAAGCACCGTAGCAACCAGGAAGTGAAAAGGCATTTTGCAGTGTTGCGCGAAAACCACTGCTATTTTCCATGCTATGTAGCCCAAAAACACAATATTATATTATATAATAATATATATAATTATAATATAATATGACCTTTGAAAAATCTGTCAAAATAATGAGAAATGTCCAGTACCGAAAGGGATGTCTTTTGAAAAATGACTGGGATTTAATACGTTCAATAAGTTAAGTTCAGTCATTGGGCAAATTATCCAATTATCCAATCATACATATTGACAGTGAATGATCATGAGAACACCTGTGTATACTGCATGTCAATACTGTAGCAACCCCATCCAGTATTCCAATCTATCTGCAGTCTGAAGGATTCCAACATACCAATTTAGTACTCTAAATAAATACAACAGCATCATCAAAAGTGATGAAGTGGTAAGATATATCTAAATTTTTCTTTACATATATCATGTTTTTTAATGCATTAGTTGATGTCCAGTATGAGGGGTTGGTGCAAATGTATGATTTTTCAACAAATTCCCACATTGACGGTGATTTCATATTTTCCTATGGATGGAGTGAATGCGGCACCCCACACTGGTGTACAATCATTCCACTTATTATACTACATGCCGACGTAGCTCGGCCGCTAGATTGGATGTCTCCCAACTTCGTGGTTCAATCCTCAGTCCCCCGTGTAATTGTCAACATTCATGACTGAGGTAGTAGAGTGGTTGTCTCTCAACATGATGGTTGCTGGTTCGATCCTCAGAATCGAGTATAAGGCATTTCTAGGATATTTCAACATTCATTCTAAATTTTGGTTCAGCTTTAGTATTTCAGCATTCACATGCACATGCAAGTTTTTTCATCTACTTATTATAAAGCATTAGTATAATAAGCGGGCGTAAAGTGGGGAAGTTTAAGGTAAATAAGCAAATAATTTTGCTGTATTTTTTTAGCATTGCGACTTATGCAGTGTGCCTTATGTATCTGTTAAGTACAGAAATACACCCCATAATTGAGACTGAACCTTATGATCCGGTGTGCCTTATGGTGCGTAAAATAGGGTAAATCAGTTGTCCCTCCCCTTTTACCTGATTCAACACCAAATGAGTCAGCATCAGTCCTGGTTCCCCATAAATTGACAATGATGATTAATGACGACATAATGATTCCATTTAAACTTCATTTTGTTGTTGACAGATTTAAATGTTAATGTTTATGTAATTATGGATGTTAAACACATTTTTTGAATATTACAATTAAAATTGCAGTAAAACTGTAACATACGTTTTTTTTTAGCATATGCTCTCTTGCATCAAATGAGTGAATGCCATACCAGACTGTTGCATGGGCAACTCACTAGCAGTAAATATTACACTGGGAGTATTCAACAATAAAAAAGCAAGGCATTTGCACACCTTCGGCGTTTGAATTACTGTATGGAGGGGGGGGGGGGGGGGCAAGGTGATTTATTTTTCATGGGACCCAGAACTCCTGGCGGCGCAGCTAAGCCCCATACTTGTGAAATTTAATTGACCATTTATGTCAGCGCTGTACATACATTAGTAGTAGTAGTAGTAAAAGGTTGCCCAAGTGGTGTTGCAGTAGGACTTGAGCTGAAGTCAGGTCAGTTAGAGCTGCGTGCACAGTCCGAGCACTATTTGTGTACAACTCTTTGTTCATGGTTTTGCACATACTTGACAAGTTGCATCAAGGAACATCACATGTTTATGCTTAATCCATCTCCATGTCTCAGCATTACTGATTACTCATAGGTCTGCATATCATGTGTTGAAATGAAATCAAAAAAATTAGAATGTATAATCAAAGCAGAGACATACATGCATGTATGCAGGTAACAGATGCAATACGATGGGCTCCTGAGACAAGTTATTGATTACAGTACATCATCTGCTAATCCAGTTGAACACGTCTACACAAACACACTTTCTCTTTCTATCTCGGTGTTTGGTTCAATGACTTAAACATCAACCTGAAATTAAAAAGTGCATGTAAATGTAGTTGTCTCCTTTTGATCAATTGATCTATTGATCCGAGTGTTATCACAAGGCCTCAGGTTAGCAAGACATTGGGAGAATCACGTTTGACAACATCTCGTCGCTCATCATTCCTCTTCTTCTTCTTGCTCTTGGCCTGTTATTGACTGTTGATGAAGGAGATGATGGATTGTCTAAATGGTTAACCTGGAACATGCAAGTCAAAGGGTAATAAGTAGTGGCTTAAAGAGGAACTGCATTTTTTTTTAATTTTGGCCGTCGTTTACAATCCTTATGTGAAACATGAATATGTTATACATATGTATTTCACTTTTCTGTGCATTATAACACGAGAAAATCATTTAAAATGACATTGCTGTAATTGGGATATACCTCTAACAACGTTGCATCATTTGAAATACGTGATATACAAAAATTAAATACTTTTTAAAGTGTGCCTTATAGTGCGCAAAATACAGTACTGACTAAGGCGTCTTGGGGTGAAAATGCAATTTAACTACTGTGAAACCTTGGTTAGCATCCGCCCCAGTTACCATATTTTTCAGTTGACATTGAAAATTTACGTAAAAACGTTGCCCCGGTTTGTGCACATTTTTGTGACTATCATACGATATACGTCTTGTCATGGGAGTAATGGAGTGCGAGAGTCCAGCTGGGATTGTCATGTTTTTTTCTGATGGAAAGGGGACAATATATATATGTATATACGTATATATATATATATATAAAGCGCAGCGTCCCTGGCTCCTTTGCCCGTCTATGACATAATCAGTGATTGTCTCTGTGTGCCTTATAGTGCGCAAAATACAGTACTGACTGAGGCGTCTTGGGGTGAAAATGCAATTTAACTACTGTGAAACCTTGGTTAGCATCCGCCCCAGTTACCATATTTTTCAGTTGACATTGAAAATTTATGTAAAAAATGTTGCCCCGGTTTGTGCACATTTTTGTGACTATCATACAATATACGTCTTGTCATGGGATTAATGGAGTGCGAGAGTCCAGCTGGGATTGTCATGTTTTTTTCTGATGGAAAGGGGACAATATATATATATATATATATATATATATATATATATAAAGCGCAACGTTCCTGGCTCCTTTGACCGTCTATGACATAATCAGTGATTGTCTCTGTGTGCCTTATAGTGCGCAAAATACAGTACTGACTAAGGCGTCTTGGGGTGAAAATGCAATGTAACTACTGTGAAACCTTGGTTAGCATCCGCCCCAGTTACCATATTTTTCAGTTGACATTGAAAATTTATGTAAAAAATTTTGCCCCGGTTTGTGCACATTTTTGTGACTATCATACGATATACGTATGTCTTGTCATGGGATTAATGGAGTCCAGCTTGGATTGTCATGTTTTTTTTCTGATGGAAAGGGAACAATATATACGTATATAACAGAACATCCCTGACTCCTTTGCCCGTCTATGACATCATCAGTGGTTGTCTTTGTCATCCCGAACAGTACCGCCACAAATTCTTCTTGATCGCGCCTGAAAAAGAGCCCACGATGGAGACAAGGACAGTTACAAATTCCAGCATTTTGATGAAGATGGTGTGAAACACTATTAAATTCATGAAATCACTCAAGGCTAAACACAAAAGTTGCCGATCTCATTGCAATGCATTTTTAATTATTTTCAGCATGTAACACTATAATATTTTTTTCACTTTTTTTTCTTGGGAAAAAAAAAATATTCAACCATTTTGTTTAGAGTCAGATTAATGCTGCTAAGTGAGGTTCTACTGTACTACTACTACTACTAGGATGAGATGGTTGATCAAAGTAAATTGTGATAACTCAAGAAACCCAGTTGCTCGTAGCGTTAGATAGCAAAAATCATCTATACTGATGCCATACAGCTGATTACTCTATCGAATCAGTGTTTTCATTGTATATTCTCTTAGAACTGTGGAGTAGTCAATACAAGCCTTTCCTCACAGTGCGGGATGAATCAGAGCTAGTGAACAGAATTTGTGAAGTTTCACTCCTTTTATGTTGTCGGCTGTCCTGGAAATTCTTTTCAGCTCTGACACCGCCAGGAATATTGCAGTGGTGAACACAGTCGTCATTTACTTGGATCTTATCGACAACAGCGAGGCACAACAATCCTTGCAATAGCTTTTGATGATAAATGATCCCAAAGCATTTCAAAATCAATCAAGATTTTAAATGTTTTGTAGTGTGCCGCCATCTTTATTGGGAATCCATTTCACCCTGATGACATTTTCATTCTTTCTGCATTCGTTGCACCCTGACATATATGCCAGGTCTTCAAAAAAAAAGCCCCCAAACAGAGAATCATTGGGTCTTGACAGCCAGAAGGCAAGTTACGCCATCAAAGATAATTGCATGCTAATGTTCAGTAAGCCTTGTAAGTCGCCGCAGCACTGCCACAGGAGAGCATATCTAATCCCTTGGCTGGGGGAAAATTAATACTAAGCTCCTTTTGGGCCAACCACTTCCAGTATGGTAGTAGAAACAATTAGACAATACCTAGCAAGAGTACAATCAATGAGTATCAAGAAGTTGGACCCATTTACCCATGGATTTATTTACTTACTTGCTGTACAATTGAAATTGCTTAAAATGCATACAAATGCACCACTTATTCAATTCCACTGAAAGAAAGCGTCTATGTGCAAGCGACTTTCTCAAATGAATCATCCCATTCTTTTCTTGCATGGGTTTGAGTTATCTCATAGCTAATTATAATGGCACAATGGCGTAATTGCATACAGTATACAAGTTGGGCTAATTAAGTAGGCTGTATTTTTTTTTTTATAACAGATCTGCTCATTCTTCATCCCTCCACTGAGCTGACAGATGGGCCAGTAAACTCAACAAAACGATGTGGATAAAACTGTTTTTTCTGAAGACTTGCTATGTGGGAGTGAATGTGTGAATATACAGTGGTACCTTGATTTTTTTTTTTTTTCCAAAAGGTCCAATGAAAACAGAAACATGCTAAAACTAAAGCATTTTTTTTCCATAGGAAATATAAGTCTATCCGGTGTATAAGTTAAACAAAAAAATGTAATATATATATATATATATATATATCCCAAAGCAATTACAGTTACCTAAATATCAGCCAAACCCACCAAATTGAAAAAATTGTATTACATTTTTTTGGTTAACATATATCGGACACATTTGACAAGAAACTCAGCCTCCCTGGGAAAGTCTATTCCAGAGTGCTGGAGAGAAGGGTCGAACCTTTGCTACAAGAGGTCCAATGCGGTTTTTGTCCTGGTCGCAGAACACTGGACAAGTTCTACACCCTCACAAGGGTGCTTGAGGGTGCATGGGAGTTTGCCCAACCGGTCTATATGTGCTTTGTAGACTTGTAAAAGGCATTCGACCGTGTCTGCTCTGGGAGTACGGGATTGGTGGCGTGCTACTACGTGCCGTCATGTCCTTGTACAAACATGCCTGGTTCGCATTGCCAGTATAAGTCGAGGATGTTTGCGGTCACTGATTCTGTTCACAAGTTTAAGGACAGAATTTCTAGGCGCAGCCAAGGTTTTGATGGAGTCCGGTTCGGGGGCCTTAGAATCTCATCTCTGCTATTTACAGATGATATGGTGCTGATGGCCTCTTCGGGCTGTAACCTTCAGCATTTACTGGGACGGTTTGCATCTGAGTGTGAAGCTCCTGGGAAGAGACTCAGTACCTCCAAATCAGAGCCCAGGGTGGAGTGCTCCCTCTGGGTTGGGAATGAGGTCCTGCCCCAGGTAGAGGAGTTTAAGTATCTTGGGGTCTTGTTCACGAGTGAGGGAAGGTGGAAGGCGTGAGGTCGACAGACGGATTGGTGCAGACTCTGCAGTAATGCGGTCGCTTGTGAAAAGAGAGCTGAGCTGGAAGGCAAGTTATGGCAATTCTACACTTGATCAAACTCACTCAAGATTTGTCAGATCAAAACATGATTGCTGCATAAGACTTCAAAATGTGATATTACCATCCACTTTACTGCCATAATTCACAACTTTCTGAATCTGCGCTTTTTGTATGCATGTTCAAAATAAATTAAATCATTACTATAAAATGCAAAAAAAAATATTGAAAAAAAATATACAAAAATATTTGTGATGGTGTCATCATCAGAGCAAGCTTTTTTTAATACATGACCTCACGCCTGGACACATTACTGTGTCTATAAACAGATGACAGTCACATTTTAACACCAAAACTTACTTATTTTATTCACAAATTAATGAAAATGTACTGAAAATCATACACGTGTGTTGATTGTCAGTATGGGCCGCTGTAAAAAAAAAAAAAAAAAAATGGGAACCACTGATTTAAGGAAAGGATTTATGTGAATTTGCTTGAAATGGACCTTAAGTACCATTTAACACACAAACAGGGAACAACCTTTGCTTGGCATCGTAAGGTAATTTAAATGGATATTCTTGTCAAAATCCAATTCCAAATACCAAAGACAATGTAAATGTTGTAAAACTCATTATAGACTGTTTAGACAGAAGAGATAAGAATGGACGAGGTAATGCGGTTAGACAATCAAATGTCTCCAGCTGTGTCCTGCTGTCATCTTGATGCCTTACATCCAAACATTTAACCTGTCTGCTTGGCGGTGTGTTCCAGCAGGTTAATGGAATAAATTGTCTTATCAAGCAGACACCTCTGCGCACAGCTTTAGAATGCAACACGTCGTCTCGCGTGTGGCAAATTATGTCATGATGTGGCAGGCTGCAAGAAGATGGACAAGTACATTAGTAGAATAACACATTCTTATTACTGCTTGAATTATTGTTCATGTAATATCATGGGGACATGTAGGTCTGGGCGATGTTGGCAAAAATCAAAATGACGATTAATAGGTATAAATTTGAGCGTTGATGATTGGCTGGCGATCAATACAGCAAGTACCTCTCTCACCCAAAGTCATCTGGGATAGGCTCCAGCATATACTCCCAAGACCCGGCAGAGCATAAGCGGCCTGGAAGACGACAGAAATTGAGATTTTGTTTGCATCCTATTAGCTTACTAATAACAGAACAGGAAGACACCGGGCAGTGAATTAATTAATTACTTGATTCTGTTCTTTACTAACACCGTTATCCAACAAGGCTCTGCTTTCTTTTTGATCATGGATGCAAAAAAAAAAAATAACTCAAAGTTATGTATTGTTACTGCAGACTTGCCAACATGTACACATTTCTAGTACTCAACAGTCAATTTGACATTTGAATACACATTCTTCACAGATCTTTATTCTTGCATTTCCATGGTTTCAGTCAGTACAGTACAGATAAATAAATTGTCAATAGTACTTCAAATCAGGAGGGCGTGAAAATATGTTTAATAATGTTTTTCGGTAATACCCCCCCAGGGGAGGGTATTACATAAAACATAAGCACTGACTTATACTTTTCATTTGTCATTTATATGCATTTCTATATTTCTATGCACTATAAATGTGCATGTAAAAGCCATATTTATGGCCATATTTATTGTGTTAACATTTTTGGCTTTATTCAACAGATCAATTGGATTTACATTATTTCTTATGGGGAAAAATTCATAAAGTACATTTTTGGTAGAGTCTGACCCTCTGGAACGGGTTAATGATGCTAATCTTTATATGTATATGTGTGTGTGTATATATATATATGTATGTATATATATATATATATGTATGTATATATATATATATATATATATATGTATATATATATATATATATGTATATGCTGAAGTATTAAAATCTACCACAAGAAAAAAAAAGTGAGAAACTTATTAGTGCTGAGGTTTACCGGGAAATGGGTTGATAACCGTTTGAGAGGGATCTCAAAGAAGCAAGTAAATGCACCCCAGTCACATGTGACAGTCATGCATGCACGCACACATACATGGTAGTGAGAGAAGGAAATAAAGACCAAGCAGGCTGTGAAATCCAGGCATAGCAGTATATAGTTACTTAATTGCAATTAGATGATGCACAGTAAATGTAAGCTCCAGTGAGAGAGCGACACCCCCCAGGCAGCCTGAGTTTTTCCGGGAAAAGGAAGATTCAGGAACAGTGTGCAAATGGGCACAACTGCAGACATAAGAGTAAATTAATAGGGTAATTGGCCCCACATACACACACACACATGCACACACACAATGTAGCCACTGCTACATATCTGCAGAGTGCGGTGAGAAGTGGACGATGGCCGTGCTTCAACACCAAAGAGCAAGATATAGAGTTGAGGCTGACTATACCTATGCCATTTATAGAGTGGCCTCAAGTGTCGATGTGCTAACATCCTGATGATGCGCTATTTTACATCAGCGGTGATGGGCAACTTTTTTTCCTGCAACAAATAAGTGCGTTTTTACTAAGTGGCTTATTTGGATCTAGTTGATCCCATTCAAATCTGTATCATGGTCAATTGGTTCCAGACCCGACCGAGAAAAGCACATTTTTTATTTATAAATAGAATATTTTTATTGTTAGAGCATAGAAAACTTGTTTACAACCTCCTAATGTTTTGTTTTTTTTTAACATTCAAGCCCTCTTGACATGGACTAACACTCCTATAGCCACTTTACACTTGTAATACGCAATATAGTACACGTAATAAAATATAAGGCATACGAGACATATCAAAGTAATGCTCTGGCAATGAATAATGGTGTGTGTATATCACTGAACATCACGGTAACATTGCTGACACCTAGTGACCAGTGTAGAATATTACACATCATTCCAATGTGGTTGAATGCAGCTTCCTTATATTTGTATTTTAACTCATTTGTATGCTTGAAAATGCTTATTTTTGTGCCAATAATACATAAAATATGCTTAAATATGCATTTTGTTTTTTGATTAGATCATGGGCTGCACGGCGGTCGAGTGTTTAGCGTGCAGACCTCACAGCTAGGAGACCCAAGTTCAATCCCAACCTCGGCCATCTCTGTGTGGAGTTTGCATGTTCTCCCCGTGCATGTGTGGGGTTTCTCCGGGTACTCCGGTTTCCTCCCACATTCCAAAAACTAGGTTAATTGGCGACTCCAAATTGTCCATAAGGTGTCCATAGGGTGTACCGAAGACAGCTGGGATAGGCTCCAGCACCCCCCGCAAACCTTGTGAGGATAAGCAGTAGAAAATGAATTAATGGATATTAGATCATATTCAACAGTGAAACAGCATGGTTAAAAAAAGTGTTAGGGTGAAACAACAATATTCCAAACACAAAGTGGAGACGCCTTATTGTACAATTAACCACAATAAACAAGGGCTAAATTCCTCTATTACTGTGCAGTAATCCTACTTTATTGTAGTTAATAGTTTTCGAACCCAACCGTGATAAGTGAATCTCTTTATTTGCTACATACTGTAGTTAAAGCATAGAAAACATGTTATTTTTACACCTCTTTAATCACTTATACACTTCTGCTATCCAATATAGGAAACAAAACAAACACAAATAGGACATTTGACATAAATAAAACATAATATATACTCACACGTTAGCATTGGGTGAGTTCCTGTTCTCATACTTCCTGGGCTGGCTATTGTATATTATATTATATATTTTTTAGTTCATTTAGCCTTTGTATTGAGTTTAGAGCAGCTACACACAATTACCCGCACAGAAAACTTTCGAGATCTTCCAGAATCTGCACCTATTCCAATTGTATCTTGTAATCCTAACTACAAACGAACCCTACTCTTAATGTAGTCAGTACAGGAGTTGATAACGAATGAATAAAGTACCGTGTGAAATGCCGTTGACAGATGGAGATATGTTTCTCTGCCTGGGCTTGCCTTGTAAACAGAGCTCCTCTGTGACATCACAAAAGAACAGTTTTTCAACTCTGAAACCGAGTGTTTTGAGCCATCCTAAACTTCTTTCAGGACTCACTTCCAATTGTGCAAACCTCATTATCTGAAACTTTGTCATACAACATTCTAACTCTATTTACAAGTCAGAAAAGTGGAAAAAAATCATCATATTTTCCCTTTAACTTAGGTTTTTATTTATTTCTTACTGTAGACTGGTATTCTTTATTCAAGCCTGACCAAGGGATGACTTATTAACATATTTTGGAAAAACCGCGATCGAGTGAAGCCGTAAAATTTGAAGCTCAGAGTGATGAGTATTATAAACACAGGAAGGCATCCATTTGAAGCTCTTGTCTGTGGTTAGCAGCAGGGCCACAAGCCTGCTGAGAAATAATTTTCTGTGTAAGCGGGGTGAAGCAATTGTGTCGCAGTGAAGAGGGGAAAAATACTTTTTTTTTTTTTTTTTTTTTTTTTTTAATGGGGAAAAATGGGAGCCAGGGTAAGAGTTAGCAGCAGCAGCCAACATAATTGATGGAAACTGTTTGGGTACCAGATTAAGATTCATGGCTCATGGGGGCTGGGGAATGGTGTGGGTTGGAGACATAAAAGAAATCTAGACTGCTTGCTTAATTGATAGAATGCTGTCCCAATGAGGGAAAAAAAAGAAAAAAAACAAGGGGAAAAAGTGTTTGAAGCCCAGAGGCAAGAGAAACAGGTTTGGATGTGGAGGGTCAGTGGTTCCAATCCCCAGACTGGCTGGAAACGGCCTCAGCGTATGAGTGTGTGGGTAACACACATCGACCCTTGACAAGTACCCTTGAGGAGCCTTTCAGCAATGTGCATTATCCACAACTCTCCAAGGCCAGATGTAGAAGAGTTAGTCCGTGCAGTGAATCTGACAATGTGTATGAATGATAAAAAGGTTTTAGTTCTGTGGAAAAGCTTGAATTCATCCATGCATTTTTATTTTTACGCAAAATTAACACAAATGGCCCCCCACCCCTCACCTTTATCAGTGCTTATGAAGATGGATTTTCCTCTCTCTTCTCAGGTTCACCCAAACTAAATATGATGATTGTGATTTATACTGTAGTAGAAATTATTGAGACTCTAAGATCTGAAATAAATGAGGGTAATGGTATATGAAAAGAAATGGTAGAATAGGTAATGCAAGAGTATGAACCTTGAATGCAAGAGTATGCAGTACACCATCGCCAACCCCGGCAGTGGTACCTTGGTTAGCATATGGAATGGACTATACAATGTAATAACGGCACAATATAAATAAATAAAATCAAACAATGCAATGGAGTTGTACTGAGAAATGGATGTTTCTTACTCTGTTTTGGAGTAATGTAACATATGTAACATTTATGTGCGCTTGTTTATAACAGAGTGGAACATATTCCATTCCTAGCACGACGGTTAGCAAAATTTTCTCGAAATGTCAAATTTTCCCCAAAAACATAAATGTTCCTGTTGTGTGTTTTGTCGTGTTAATACAGTTCCATTGCCTGTTTATGATCAGTAATTATTTTTGAATCAACACAGTTACACCCAAAGTCTAAAAAATATTAACACAAAAAGTTTTTAGAGTTTTACAATCATTGTTTTACATGCATAAAACTGTTGTAAACACATATAAATGACGAAAGAAAAGGATAAATGAGTATTTAAGCATGGGCACCACCACCTTTGTGTTTTGCCTTGAGGTTTTTCATGAATTTCTCACCTTCTTGCCGGTACCAAAAAGACAATATGAAACTTAAGGGGAGAAACACTTGAAGTGAATTAAAGAAAAAAACTCATTCCAAAACAGGAAAGTGGTGTTAAAATGCATTTTGTTTAGAATAGAACCTTCTGGAAGAGATTGACACTAACCAAGGTTCCACTGTACTATTTTCACTACAAAACCATTTTACGCCTCCCTAGATGCAAATAATAGATATAAGTAAGTAAGTAGACTTTTGATTACAGTAAAGTCTCATTATATCGATATTCTCGGGAGTCGGAAAAAATACCGATATAACCGGACTATCCATATATCCGATCCTGCGCCGAAGTGCATTAAAAGTGGGCGGATCTTTGATATGGCATGTAATTTTCTCCTTGAGTTCATGGATTGCGTATCTAGCATGCTTTTGTACTACAATAAATTTTGTACTACAGTAAATAACAATAAACTTACGCTGTAGTGATTACCGGTTACCGGGACATAATTCACCCCGGAACTATCGATAGGGAAGGTGTTGCCACCTGGAGGGGTAGGCGCGAGGGACGGGTGTTTTCCGCTGTGTGTGCTGCACTCTGGTGGTGGAAGTGTGAAAAATAAAGTTGACTGGAAGCAGCCGTTCGCCGTGTTTTTTTTTGGTATTGAAATCCTTAAGCAAAGATTGATTTAAGCTGCTTTTGTATCGATATAAGCAGACCAAATTGGCTGGCGGGAGATGAAAAGGGCATCGTAGTAACTGGATTATCATAATAACCGTGTATCGTACTAACGGAACTAATTATATCATAAAAGACTAGAAATTTGCCGGGAAATGAAAATAGTATCGTAATAAGTAGTAATTCGTTTTAACCGATATCGATATAACAAGACTTTACTGTATTTGATTTGTCTTATGAAATGCACTTACTCTCAGAGATTGTTTTTGTTCTGTTTATGTCCTTTGTACTGTCATACTGCCAATCAAACATAGCATATAGCAGGATCTGACAGAGGTACCGAGGTGGTGATTCTTTCCAGAAGGCCTTTTTGTCAACTACGTTCACCATAACTTGTAACAACAACAACAAAATAGCTGTCTTATCACTCATACACAGCCCACCACCAGCGACTTTTGCACTAAAACATACGATATATAGAGTCTTCACAAACCTGTGGGAATTGGAAACACACATTATTATCAAATATTACCAAAACATTCAATAACTCATGCCTACTACTGCATACAGCAATCCAATCCATTACAGGATTGTTGTTAATTTCATTGTTAATGAACTACAATTCACCCAAATTCCAACCGACATGCTTTGTTCTTCCAAACCCTAGGAAAACCTGCAGATACCCAGTATCGGACTCTGCTTTCAACGTTCAGCAGCACTGTTTTGACAGAGATTGGCTTGTTTAGATTTAAATATAAATAGACTATTTGGCTACATCAGACTTACATGTGAGTTTTAGATTGCGGCAAACTAAACAGAAACGTTGTGTGTGTGTGTTACGTACTGTATGTGTGTACTTATCTCCCCCTGAGAACCAATCAAGTTCATCAGCAGGTTTGCTGCAAACAAAATAGCTCAAAGCAATGGCACAAGCACACATGTATCCATTTTAGCGCATGCACACACACACACACACACACACACACAAGCTTGAAGAAATCTCGCATTGGAAGTCCAGAGGAGTTCAACTTAATCATGGACCCTTCTTGTTATCGTAGACTGGATGACTCCTCTGCTGTGGCAGTGACCTTTGAGATTTAAGGGTCAGCAGGTGACGCTCTTGCCACTTGGCTTTTCTAAAGTCTGACTAACCCACAATGTTACCATAAGGGCTGCAACCAATGATTATTTTCTTTGTCCATTCATCCAAAACTTGCTGTTTCAATGAATTGACACAGTTAGTGGTTTGGTCCACAACATCAGACAAAAAGTCAATCACTGTCAAGTCAAAGCTGATGTGTGTCAATATATTATTTTACCTAAAACACACACTGGAAATTAACAAATGCTCACATTTGAGAGGCTGGAATCCAATGATATTTCCATTTTTACACCAAAATAGTTGTTGACTAATTGGATAATCCATTGACGATCAATTGTTGCAGCTCTTGTCATGATGATAGTCTTATTAATATATGCATCAAAGTAGAAAAATAAAACCGTATTGTTCTATCCAACTCATTCTAGCATCTAATGAAATTGAATAGTCTGGAATTGTCCAGAATACCATTCCTGAGAGACAAAGTTGTCAATCCCATCAACAGATGGATGCATTAATAGGTTTCAGCATTACTACCCATATAAACCATTTCAAATGCATTGATATTGATAGCTATATCGCTATTTTGCACATCACTAAATGTGTTTCATTCTACCCTGCAGTTGGTGACTCATAACTGGTATAGGTTTTTACCATGGACTTATAGGCACCATTGTTTAGGATGCCTTTGTGTTTCTTTCCAACCAAAAAGATCATGCTTTTTTTTTCATTTTTTCTTCCATCATCCATTGTAGCTGGCCTACTGCAAGTCACTGCCAAAAGCAAATGAGAAAAATAAAACATGAAATCAATGGTCAACACTGATCTGATCACATCTAAATACATTGGTGTCTTGGTTTGTATTAACCCGTTCCGAAGGGTCAGTCAGTACATAAATAGGCTGGGCCATCTATACGATCGTAATGGGTGATCAAGATTAAATTAAAGAATCACCTGTGGCCATATCTACTTGATGAAACATGACAACAACCAATCAGAGTCGACATTTTCCTGATCCACTTTTGCAAGTTGCTGGAGAAGTAAATAGAATTCCAGAACATGGAGCTAAAGGTGGAGCTGAGGACAGCAAAGTAGAGGTCAGCCATGACTTGGAGTTATGCTCCGAAGATGAGACTGTTGTTAAAGAGGTTACTCAACATCGGTTGTGTTGCCTTTTCCAAAATATGCATCTTCCAAAAATAATGTGGAGCAAAAATCGGCAAACATGTTCAATCATTTGAACAAAAAGTACTGATTATACCGAAGGGTGAAAATGTCAGGACCGCTAGTCCTGGCAGACTAGACTTTAGTGATGCAGCCACTGATCCAAAGCAGCAATCAATACTTTCATTATTATATGATACCTATTATACCTAATCTCTACTCCCTTTTATTACAAAAGCTTTAAAACCGGCGGGATTAAATCATCATAGGAAATACATACGTATATATCATGGGATTATATACAAAAATGTATGTATGTACACACACACACACACACGTGTGTGTGTTTCCTGGGCTCCATGCTGCATTTTTAGGCTTCTGGTTGCCCGTGACAGCCAGTGAATGTGTTTTTATGCGGACAGACGTGTTTTGTTTTTTCTGCCTCCACTCATTTGCTGGTGGGGGAATTGTGCATTTTTGAAAATATCTGCATTATTGTGCACATAGCCTCATTCATCTGCAGATTTCCTCTGCATTACTTCCCCAGGGGAGGTCATGAGACCTATCAAGCATAAATGTGAATTCATGGCAGACCATATGGAGGCAGTGACAACATTGTCGGCTGGTGACCAGAAGCCAGAGTGTAATAGTTATGACAGCCTCTCGGCTAGTTATTGTTTCGGATGCATATTAAAGTGCTCAGCAGATGGACAGTAAGATGGGCCATGATTAGCATCAGTGTCAGTGCCTTGTAACTCACACTTAGTCACAGTAGCTCATCTGCTTGTCATTATTAGACTCAGGATGTCTTTGACCTTAGAAAGTATATATATATTTTTTATTTGGGGAAAAATTGGGAAACCGTTGTGGCAGTTTGCTCTGCTTCTGTTGACCCACTTCTGTTAAATTGTTAAGTATGTTTACCTCACAAAACAAATTTTTCAAGTTCATTTAACTCACCCAGGTATTTTTTTATTTATTTTAATTTTTTTCTGGCCTCAGAAGCTTTGTTGAGTTGAAATAACACAGTGTTTTGTTGACAGGGTTATTGTGTTTGAACTCAGTCGGCTTAATTTGTTAAGGAGCACAAAGTGCAAGCAATTTGAAGACAAGTTATGCATTAGCCAGGCATTTTAACAAACAGTTTTTTCTTATTTGGCTATTTAATGACCTTTTTATAATACTGTCCAAGGGAAAAAACAGCCTCAACAACAGAAGATAAATTGGGAGGGTGTAAGAAACGGGGGGGTACTTCCAATATTAGTGCAGACCTGCTTTTTTCGCCCTGGGTGCACAATGAATACGCTTGTACGCTTTGCTGCTAACCAGGTACGCATTTTCTTGTATTTCCTTTTCAAGCTAAGTCTGTAAAACCTGGATAATGTTCTTGTGTCGAGGCACCAGCATATGCTACATGACTCATTCCTCCCTGTAAAAATCCCCTTCTGGAGCGGTTTAACACAGCCGAGAGTAATCTTAACCAATGAAACGAATGCCTCTCATTGCCTTTAAATGGCAGGTCCCACTGGACTGTGCATCAGAGGCCACACTGCATGGCATACACCACCTTGTGGGATACATGTCATCTGTTCCTGACAGAATGTGAAATATCTGCCAAACTGTGGCCAAGGCCAGAATCAGTGTGCTCTCGCTGGGAAAGGTGCATTAATGTTGGACACACTGTGCGTCCATAGAGGTGGAGAGAACAACAGTGCTCACTGATGTCTGTGCCACGGTAGTCCTGCAAAAAATGACCACATTTCCACTACCGATGTTGTGCCAAGCTTGTCTGCAATTATTAAATACAGCACCCTCACATCCGGCTTCTGAGCTCCACGGCACTCTTGACAAAGTGTTTCCGACAATGAGTGCTCCTCCTCGGGCAGATGAGGTTGGAGGCAGCGCCCGCACGTCCGGTGCCGGCTTCTCCTGAGCTCCACCGCACCAGTGGTGCCTACTCTTTGAATTCATGCACGGAAAGTCAGGGGTTTCCAGCCAGTAGCTCATTGGCTACAAATGAACGGAGTAGCCAAAGTGTAATAAACAAGACCTACGTATGAGTATTACTACTGTTTAATCAGGTTTAGTTTTGAGCTGGAGATAAATCTGTAGACGGAGAACATTTCTTTCAGAACATTTCTTGTTCACCTTCACATTAGTTATGTTACTACTTTCTTACTTTACTGTCGTGATTGAAGACATAAAACAACAAAGTATCCTTTATTAAGTACCTGAATTATGTATTTTGGCTTGTCTCATATATAGGGTCATCCCTGACCATGTTCCAACAGTAGTCACAAACATAGATTCCACTTTTCCTGATATCTTACCTCCATAGCTGCAATGTCCTGGTGGTATCGTTCCCCATGCTTATCACATACTCCTCTGCAGTTCAGTGGAAAGAAATCTCGGAAATCTAGGAAAGCAAAAAGTGTATCTTCAGTGACATATTGCAGCAAAGAGCTTTGTAGGACTTCAGGAGGTTTGCCACCAGCTGCTTATAATTATCTGCCTTGTGGTTTCGAAGAATGCAAAAGTCAACTTCTGCTACCATTCATGAAATTTCTCTCTATGCATGCATTTTGTCTATTTCCAAGGGAGAGAGTTCTGCAAATAAAAACATTTTAGATCAATACTCTAGAGCAGGGGTGGGCAAACTACGGCCCGGGGGCCACATGCGGCCCACCAAGTGTTTGAATCCGGCCCGCCAGTTGCTTTCTAAGTTTTAACATACAAACTGGCAACATGACCTGCAAGTCGGATGTCTTATTTAGTAAAAAAAAAAACCAACAAAACTGTAAAATTAAATTACATAGTTTGATGTGGTCTGATGTTTAAAGTGACATTGGAACATACAGCTGATAGTATAACACTTTTATAGATAAAATAAAAGGAAAAGTATAAGCATAAAATATTGTGTCTGTGTTAAATATATATTCTGGCCCCCCAAACAATTTTATTAACTTAATGTGGCCCACGAGTCTAAATATTTGCCCACCTCTGCTCTAGAGAGATAAAATACCATTTTTGCCTTATTTTTGCATAAATGTTCAATTTTGACCCAATACTGTATCTTGGAAACTATTTTTAAGAGTTAAGAGTATTTTGTTTCACACATGTGGTTAAGAATGTGATAAAGTGACATAGCTGTACAGTTATTTATTGATGACATTTAGAGGTCGACCAGTGTCTTGGAAAAGACTGTTTGATGTTTCAAGGAAAACTGCATATTTTGGGGAATTTTGCCCATCATCCACAATCTTTGTGTGAGACATGAACACACATCTTTCTCTTTTCTGTGTGCTAAAGATATACAAACGCATGCCGTTTTATATCCATGCTGTAACCATGTAGCAACAGACACATTCATGATAAAATATAATACAGTAGTTTGCCATAATTTTAGCTTTTTAAGCATTACTGAAAACTACTTTTCATATTTTGAGAACGCACAGAAAAGACAAAGACGTATTTACTCGTCTGTCAGGATTGTGGGTGATGGGCAAAATTTAAAAAAGCAGTGTCGTTTTCCCTTTTAGTCCTATTGTTGTTATTTTTATGATAAAATGAGATAAAGACACTGAGTAGATGAGTAGAAAGCTAACTCTAAGCCATATCACTGTGCTGCAGATAGAAAAATGAATCATTTAAATTGTATTCCAGGCCAAATAAATTGATGCAGATATGCATTTCCACATAGGCCCATAATTTTCTCATTAGTTACATATATTGGAGTCTCCTGAATTATTATGACTCATTTCCCTAATCCATCACATCTCAGATGAAATTTCCCTACAAACAAATTCAATCAGTTGAGTCTAAGGGGGCAATAAATCACATATAGAAAAGAAAAATATGTACTGTATATACTCTATATACACATACTATCTATCAATGCAACATGAATCCTTGAAATCCTGGTGTTATTTGTTTTAAGTGTGCTGGGGGTGAAATCAATCAAACAGATAACAGATTTTCCTCTATGGAAGTGACTGAGGTTTTACAAAATATGAAGAACCATGGCTACATTTTTTTTTTTCCTCCGCATCCGTGTTTTATAGACTCCATGATGACAGACAGGTCACCAACACAAAGAGTGCAGACTGTTTTAACCTCCCAATGATATAAATCCTCACATGTAACATCGGCGAAAGAGACAAATGGATTCGATCATGCAGTAGGGGGGGAATCAACGCTGAGGTCTATTTATAACCAGTCCACATTCACACACACACACACACAGTGGCATATCACAAGAATAAGATTCCTTGCAGTAAACATGCTACAGTTCACACATGCTCAAAATATGCCCAGATGGTTTTGTTGTGGTTCACTTGGCAGTCGGCACTGGTCATACTGCGCTACATTGTAAGATTCCATGGATTCTAATTAGAATCATACAAACATTACACATTCTCACACTGACCGGGTCAGCAGACTTTTGGAAAGAGTGCTCGAGGAGGGAAAAAAAAAAAATGTTCAGTTTTCGCAGACATCATGCCGAGATGCCCTCCTTCTCTGATCTCAGTAGCCCGCCCCGAGGGTGCAATAACAGTTTATTATACCTATCCTCACTTTATGGCCCCCTACCCCCACGCTGCTTCCTTCAACTGTTATTGAAAACACCCAAGTCTGCCATATATCATTCTTGAGCAGCACATTATGCTATGTGCAACCAAGCTAATCATGGGCACACCTCATATGGGTATTACTCAGGTCACGCTGGAACCGTTCAGCCTGAATCCACAAAGATATGGGTCTCTGAAAGTAATTCTGTTTGTCGCCACAGAATGTCTTAATTGAAGGATTATTGTTGTACAAGTCACCTATTGTGCTCATTTTAGGCCATTTAAATTGAGTTGTTGATTCTTAGAGCAGCTACACATAACCAGCACAGAAAGCTTTCTATATTTTCCAGAATCTGCACCTATTCCAGCTGTTGTTTCTTTGGATTTTCTTCACTTCCAGCGAAAATGTTTATTTTAATTTATTCCACTCCGCTGTGGTTGATCTCACTCCCAAGTGCTCATGAGGACTTCTGAATAGCTGCTGAACCCAACTTTATAGGAATTAATAAACGGTATAGGAGTTGATGATATAATTTAATAAAACATGAGCTACTGGTTAGAGACCCATACCTTACCATGTATGAACTCAAAAAACAAACAAAAACTGGTGGACCCAGTGACTGTAGTGGGAAAGGCCTATTAGCAAATCCAGACTCGGTGAAATTGTAATTTGCACCCAGCTCCCTGTATGCACAAAATAATGTTTCTTTTAAAAACAAAGAAAATAAGTAATATAATGTTTACAGCAGCTCTGCCTTTTCTGACAGCAGATCTTGATGTAACACCCAATATTGGACAGCATGACTAACCCGGCCTGTGATATAAATGTCATAACACTGTCCTATCTTTTTTTTTTTTTTGTCTCCTAGTATGTGCTGGCACAGAAAACAAGCTGAGTACGCTGTCAGACTTGGAGCAGCAGTATCGCACCCTGAGGAAGTACTACGAGAGTTGTGAAGTCGTAATGGGCAACCTCGAGATCACAAGCATTGACCACAGTCGGGACCTCACTTTCCTCAGAGTAAGACCTATAGCACCTGATAAAGTCAAGTTATTGTGAAGTGTGTTTTATGTCAGAATGCCTGAAATACAGCGATTCCTACTTTAATATTCGAGACATCCAAACATCTCGTTGTAGAAAATGTCTAAAACTGAAATCCAGAAGCCTTACTTGTACTTGGACTGTAAAATCTCGGATGAGGGCCTGTTCCTGGATAGGTGTTCAGTATAACATTTGACTTTTCCGGGACCCACCAGAAATTTGTGAAAATCCACTAATAATAGAGACACCCATAAGAGTGTGTATTTTCGAACCCTCCTGACTTTATTCACTTGTTCACAGTCCTGGTTTAGCCCCCATATATGCATCACAAACATAATAAACACATTTAGTGTGACAGGAAGATTAATTCATTCATTTTTTACCGCTTTTTTTCCTCACAAGGGTCACGGGGGTGCTGGAGCCTATCCCAGCTGTCTTCGGGCAAGAGGCGGGGTACACCCTGGACTGGTCGCCAGCCAATCACAGGGCACATATAGACAAACAACCATTCACACTCACAATTTGGAGTCGCCAATTAACCTAGCATGTTTTTGGAATGTGGGAGGAAACCCACGCATGCACGGGGAGAACATGCAAACTCAACACAGAGATGGCCGAGGGTGGAATTGAACCCTGGTCTCCTAGCTGTGAGGTTTGCGCGCTAACCACTCGTCCACCGTGCCGCCCTGTTGACAGGAAGATATAATCTTAAAATGAAAATAATTCTACACTTCTTAGTATTCCCCATTGTCATTTACAAATTGAACTGCAAAGACCTCAGCAGCAAACGGGGAAAATTCTAACCTTCACCCCTAACCCGAACACAATACGTGCTAATTTACAAGCTCCATTTACAATATGCTCTGATGCTGAATCATCTAACACTTGAACACAGCATTTTGTTTTGATGGACACACATGCAACCTCGGCGTAGGGCGATGTCAGCCCCTAACCCTTCAGGGCAGGAGTGGTAATTGTGTGGTAATGAGAGGTTTTGTAGGAGGCAGTAGATGTCATTGTGTTGATATTTGAAAGAAGAAAAAAAAAAATGATGTGTTTTGGTGAAATCAGCTGCCCGTGCTGACCTCTTGGCCCTGAGCTTTTCAGGAACATTATCCTTGACCACATTTAGTGCTTTGTGCGCTGTGAGTACTGTGCGCCTGCACTTGATTCAAGTGTATCTAGGGGATTGCAGCACTCCCATGGTGGTACACTATAGTAACTGCTGACTGCATTATCAGGTTAGCATTACTATGCTTTGCAGTAAAAACAGTCCCACATCATGACAAGATATTGTCATATTTTGCACCCTAGGACGCTGACATCAAATTAAGGTGATTTGTTTGCTTTGTCTTTGGTCTATTTAGTTTGAGCATACACACATGTCTTTTTTGACTTAACACACCCCTGTGTTGCAGAAGAAAAATAAATTATGTGCAGGCGGATGTAGTAGTGCAAATGTTAAGCCGCTAACATTGGCTTGATGTCAAAGGCAAAAAGGAGTAATATGGTTCATAACAATAATAAACTAAAATAACCTGAAGACAGCTGGGATTGGCTCCAGCATCCCCCGCGGCCCTCGTGAGGATAAACGGTAGAAAATGAATGAATAAATGAATGATTTGATTGCCTATTTTACCATTCCGTATTGTGTCAAGATATTACATAAGTCAGTATAGTCGAGCCTCGATATATATATATATATATATATATATATATATATATATATATACACAGTTGTCTATAAGTCATATTGTGTCCAATCCCCACGATTATCACTCACATGAATGTTCTGTGAGTGCTAGGTTTTATTTGCTACTATTTTTCATGAGCTTAAAGTTGTATAGTTTGGTTTTCTATAATGTGCACACTTAAATGGGACCTATTATGCTAATTTTTCGGCCTTTTGCATTGAGTTGTGGACTCCTATAGAGCAACTACACACAATAACCAACACAGAAAGCCTTCTAGTTTTTCCAGAATCTGCTCCTATTCAGCTGTATATATTTGGGTTCCGTGCTTCCTGTGAAAACGGTCTCTTTTAACGTATTCCACCCATGGTCTGCCTCCAGGCATGCCCACTCTGCTATACTTGTTCCGATCCTGAAGTAGAGACTGGACAGTTTGAAGTTTTGACAAAAAAAGGAGGTTACTTCAAGACATCTCTCAATGTTGAGTAGCTTTAGCATTTTACTGGTTTTTTTACAGCATCGGTAACGTTGCGAGTCGACTAGTATTTAAAAAAATAAACTTGGGTAGAGCCACTCATTGTGGTGAGAAACAGCCATTAGCAACCTCTGCACACTCTATAATGCTACACAGACAGGTGCTTTTGCTCCATTACTTACACAAAATAAACACTAATGAATTGTTACTTGCTCCTTAGTCTTCTGACTCTTCCACACGACCAAGTAATGTTGGAAAGGCGTAGGGCTTCAGCAAGTTAGTCGGCTCATCCAGCTGCATACTGACCCATGTTCAATAAACAGTCCAGTGTGAAATGCCGTTGACAGATTAAAACGTCCAAAACATCCAGAAAAGGAAAAAAAAAGAAATCCAACCACTTGTGCTTGATGTTTTCCTCATTAGGAATTGTAAAAAAAAAAAATGTAGCTTTCCTTTACACCTGAAGAAACACACAGCAGAGCTTGGGAGAGGGCATCGCGCCTACAGCCATAAGGAAGCCCGGTCGTCTGTGACATCACAAAGGAACAGTTTTACCCTCTGGAACTTATTATCTGAAAACTTGGTATAGTTTAACATGAGAATACAACATTCTAACTACATTTATAGGTCAGAAAAGTGGGAAACTCATAAAAGGGCCCTTATTAAAAAAAAAAAAAAGAAACATATTTTGAGTCCACCTCAACTTTAAATTTGTAGTCATCAGATCTTTAGTTAGCATATCGTTGTCAATTTACTGACTGAAGGTATTTATGTGTGCAGCACAACATTGGACCTTCGTCATCCATTATTCCCTATGGAGAAATTGTGAAATCCAAACAAATTGCAGTCCTCCATAATCCACCACACTACACTGTTTCCTATACAATTAATTTACAAAACGGCTCCCTGCGGCGCCACCTTGCAAGGTTGCTGCACCTTTTCATACTGGGCAATTAACATGGGTTAATTGAACATGCTAATTAAGAAGAGAGGGTACCAGGCAACAAGGGAGCAAAGAGGCAGGGAGCAGTATATCTTTAGGAAATGTTATTATTATTATTACACAAAAAAGTAATAACACGGCTCCCCGGGGAGGGCAAGACTTTGCCTTTGAGAGGAGAAAAAGCGATGTGCATACTCGCTGTTTCTTAGAGGTGACTGAAACTGATGTCTGGGCTCCTTTTTTTTAAAGATATCTCAAAGATGGATGGCTGCCCCCCTCTCCCACCACAAACAGCTTTCACCAGTAAACAGAGTCCATCTTCCAAACTACCTCTACAGCAGATGCATCAACACTCACACTGTGATTAATAACACTGCCGTACTGAGACTTCCACCCATTTTTTTGACGAAAACAAAATCATACCAAAACCCAGGCAATTTTTTATCAGCGCAAATAATGTAAATCTGATTAATCTGTTCCAAACACCAACAGATACAAACGAAAGGCATTTTTTACACATTAATTAGAGTTTTACTTGCACAAAACAATGTATGAAAATAGACAGTGTACAAAAATGGAGACAACATTTGGTGAAAAATGTCAAATGATTTCAACCCAGTCATACAAAAACGCGGAAATACGGAAACTGAAGACGGACTGCAATGTGTGTGCGCACGTGCATGTCCTTTGAGCTTTTAACCCTCCTCTTGTGTTTTACAATTTAATGCATAAAAAGAATCACATAACATTTGTTTATTGCATCAAGGCTTTTTGACTTTGTCAGGAAACTCTTTTTCAACAAAATAAAACAAAAAAAAAAAATGTGTACTAAATTTTAAAATCTGGTTGAAATTATGACCACTGTATTGTTAGGGTCGGTTTTGACGCGGTTATAATAATATGACTATAAAGAAATATTATGAGCCACAACTGAAATCATAAGTGTACAATTAGCCAACACAATGACAACCAGCTCCTCTTCTCATCATGTAAGCATCAGGGGATTCTCATTTTGACCGCTTTTTCAGTATACCAGCAGAAAAACAAGGTCCAGACATGTGAGGGGAATTCACTCATTTGAGTGGCTGATTTCACATTTATAATTTGTCTCATGGAAAGAATGGCAAGAAGTACAGTGAACCAAGATCTGGACCTGTTCTGATTTTTTATTTCAGTTTATACTAAAGTTCTGTTGCTGAAAAAAGTAACTTTTTCTACCTTTTCTTGACATTAATATATACGTATGGGTCAAAATTCACCCTAACACCATAGATGTTTCTTTAGTGATTAATACTAAAATGAGAAAATAAATTAAACTAGAGATATAAAGAGATATGTTCTATAGCCCTCAGTAATGATTTTTTGAGGTTCATTTGACCATTTTTGAAAATTGAAATTGGGGGGGGGTATAGTGACAAAAAAGGCATACATGCCCACACCAAAAGTATTAAAACCAACATTTTCATGGATGAAGAAGCCTAAGAAGGTAACCAAGACATGCGAAGCAAATTTGATGGTAACCTATTGTTTTTAGTATATTTTCGCTGATTTAATACATGGGTCAAAACCGAAGATGACTGGGTGGAGCTTTATGACATAAACAAATAATAAATATACTCTTTTTTTATGTATCATGGTAAAGAGTACATTTAAAATATGTGTAATTACTGTATAAGGACTTAAACATCTGTAATAGTGAGCTTTAACCAGGCTGTGTCTTAAATCGGTCTTTGCCTATGAATGGATTTTGATCTATTGTACCATACATTATATCGTATATACAAATAGAAATTAATCTTTCTATCCATGTCAGCATTTTCTAGTGACATAAAATTTTACTTCAAATGCGATGAAAAGGATGGCAAAGATGGTAAACACACACTTGGGTGAGGCTTTTTTCTCCACTTGTCACGTTCTCTCTTGCTAAAAAAAAACAGATCTTTGAATATGAAATATTCACGTTTCTTCTCTTTTCCCCTGCTGGTCTCAGGAGGGAGCCACAGTTACATTAGATTATCCGTCATTGCTTGCGAACATTAGTAAAGGTGATTTTTCTCCGAGTATTAATGCAATGATCAAGCCGGTGCCACTACGCTGGGCCCCACTAGTTGTGAATAAATTGTTTCATTATCTTGTACATATAGACATACACTATTTAATATCTGCAGCATTCTGTTTTCCACAGAATGTAATAAAAAAAAATCAGGTCAAACATTAATGTTCCGTTTCATCTAGGTGTCGTATGTGTAGAGTTTTCAGCCAAAATATGTGGCCCCATTCCATTCTTGTTCCTGCTCCTTTCTCCATGCACCCTTAATTGCATTGGCTATCATCTGTCTATTTCAAATAACCAAGTGATGCTTAAAAAATAAAATCTTCTGTTGTTGTCATAATGATTCATACCCTAGCCAAATGCTGAGTTAAGGTTGATTTTATTGTGATGAATGGCTTCTTCTTTGAGGAGGAAATTACACAGGAAATTGTAGTTGTTTTCCAGATGTTAGTGAAAAATATTAACTTCACAACTATTGGCCCCACATTTCGGTGGATAATAATTTATTCAGATTTTTATTTTTTTTTGACATTTTTTTATTAATGCAGTGGGGTGTCACCTATACGTAGGTGGCTTCAGTGCCTGTAGTGCTGTTTCAAAACTGTTGTCATTCAATGTGGTAGTCCTGTCTCTTATTGAGCCTTAAAGTGTGGGTAGCCGTGGGTCCTGCAGAACCTTGAACACCCATTCTTTCTAATCAGCCTTTCATTTAGATCATTGATATGCATCAACTGAGGAATACTATAAGTTGTTGACTGTGAGTAGTGATTGATTTTTCCCCGCAAGTTGTAATAATAATCACAATAATGCGAAAATATTGTCAATAAATTATCACCACAAAGTCCTAAATTAATTTTTTTGTTCATCCATTTTTGGTGCGACACTGGACTTTACTTTGAATCCAACAGATATAGCAGATATAATCTGTCGTCATGATCGCCAGCCCTGTGCAGCATAATACATCCTGGTTTATATTGTACTCGAAAAAGGATGGATGAACGTAATTATTTTTTAATACCGAAATCATTGTTGGAGCAGAACTGAAATAAAAATTGTATTGCAGACTGGAAAATCTATTCTCTCTACTCATTGGGATGAATAAGTGATGTAGCTTGAGAATAGACCCCACTTAGGTTGTATTCCTTTTGTATGGCACTCTGAGTGACAATTAAGTGAATGTCACCCTTCCCTTGATCCAGCTATCACAGTGTCGGAGATGAAACCAAGTGCACTAGTGAACAGGAGCAGATATTGTTATGTGAGGGTAAATAACAGTAAATTAACTTAATTCTGGTAGCAATGGTAGACATTAACGCAAGTCTAAAAGGTACCTGAGTAGCTTACCTGGGCAGCAGAGCAATGATGTGATCAAATGATATCGACCTGGAATCCAAAGCGAAGAATACATGAATTAAATTATTTACCGCTTACTGGGAGTCTTCAATATGAATAAAATATAGGGTTCCACTCTCATTGTTTGGTAGGTGAGATTAGATGTTGGTTTTAGCCATTCTTCTTTTTTTTTTTTAGTCCAGAAAATCTCATTAAAATTGTTTTTTTTTTGCTTTTTTTTAACCCATAGTAGGGTCACCTGTGGCAAACAGTTCCAAGGTGAGTGAGGTGACTTGGCTTTCCCTCGCCTGGACAACGACTGCTGGCCTGTACCTATGGGGCACTGCCCGAAGAGGCGACGAAAGGCCCCTGGAGTGAGCATTGAGTGAGCACATAGTATGTGCTCACAACAGCACCATGCGTGCAGAGATCAGCAAACTCAGACAACATGAGCACGAGGAGAGTGGTTTTCATGCGCGTAGTATGTGATGCTATAGGCATGGCTCGCCTGACTGGCTGGAGCAAGGCTGTTGATGGCAAGCTGTACTTGTTTAATGCTTGTACTCTGCAAAAATGCATCAACACCATAACAGATACTTGAGTATCCGGCTCATCCCTAATAGCTCAATATAGTCTGACTCCCCTCAACCTAAGGCAAGGGCTGTGGAACTAGTCCTTTTGACAAGGGCTGGACTCTATTCCACTCTGGCATTGTCAGCAGCGGGAGGTGACAGGCAGGGGTGGCATATCTTGTTGCTCCACAGCTCAGTGCATTGAGTCCAAGTGGGCCGTTTTTGACCATCGGACTCCAGAGGCATCTGACTGTTACTGGTAGGCGAAGAGGTTCAAGGAAGCCTTGGACTCGACTTCCAAGGCGACTTCAAAGAGATTCTGGACCATTAGTCCAGTATCTACAATTATGCGGACTATGCATTGGTCCATCGTGGTGAAGAAGGAGCTGAACCAAAAATCAAAGCTCTCAATTTACTGGTCGATCTACATTCCTACCCTCTCCTGTAGTCATGAGCTTTGGGTAGTGACTGAAAGGATAAAATCGCGGGTGAAATGAGTTTTCTCTGCAGGGTGGCTGGGCTCTACATTTTAGAGATAAGGTAAGAAGCACTGTCATCTGGGAGAAATTCGGAGTAGAACCGCCACTCTGCCCCATTGATAGTAGTCAGATGAGGTGAGTTAGGAAAGTCTCGGGGAAGACCCAGGGCACATTAGAGAGGCGATGGAAGAGGCAGACGTAATAGACGTAAAATTTATTTTTCACTTTCTAGAGGGGTGCGGCAGCGTCCAAAGCACTAGGAAGAAAGGCTAAGGAAGAGAATTAGACTTCACAGTACCAATGTTTGTTACCCTGAGAGTTTTTCTGCAGAATGTTCCATATGGTGTGTTGAAACGTCCACAAAATTACAGGCAAAGTTACTGAGCCTCCTAACACTTACAGTGCTAGAGAACTGAACTGAAATACTGCTATTAGGGATGCTTCAATGGATCGGCCACCCATAAGTATCCATGAAAAATCAGGTGATCGGCATATGCCTGCAGCGATCCATTTGTGCAGAGTAGTGTCTTGGAACATGAATCTTAATTTCATAGATACGACATGCCACAAAAACTACGTTGGGGGATAGCATGTTAAAAATCTTAATTAATTGAATTGAATTGAATTGTTCTCCGTTGAAGAACAAACACTTGAACACTGGTATGGTTAGATTTTAAGGCTCACTGAGTGATCATCAGTTAATGCAGCAAGGTGGATACTTGCACGTATGTGCATGACAGTCAGAAGGCTGAGCTAATAACCTAGAAAAATTGAATTCATCAGATGAGATGACCAGCCTTTCATAGTGACGGGTTCGCACAGTGCTCGATCACTTACCAGGAAGTTCTGCTAGAGCAGTTATATATGTTTTTTGTTTGAATTAAGGTAATTTTTAAGGTTCATATTATATCATCCATGTGATCTACATCGGCCGATTTCAGTCCTTGATTGTTATTGGAATCGGACTCTGATTTGAACCTCCTTATTACATTTGACAGTTGAGGTAATCGGTTTAGTTATTTGGATACTGTTTGAGATACTTTAAATCAACCGGCCCTGTAAGTTATTTAAGAATTCAGCATACAGCAGAGGTAGGGAACCTATGGCTCGGGAGCCAGGTAGGGCTCTTTTGATGACTGTATCTGGCTCTCAAGCATTTCTTACCACAATAAAAATTAATTTTTGCTAACATTTTAAAGTAAACCATCACAGAAATGACTGTTAAAAATAATATTCAAAATCAACAACTTTCTTATGCATTTTAATTCGTCCATCTATATTCTGCTGCAATACGGCCAACCATATCTATCTTTCCTGATGATATTTTCCAGGTCAAACACCAAAACTTGATTATTACTGGGTAATGCTGTAGTCTACCTCGGTCATTGAGATGTCAAAAAAACATGTAAATGTAAACTTTCCTCCTTTAGTCAAATAGCTAAAGCTGCAGAACCAAGCCTTCTGACGAAGATGGCCAAAAGAATGAAATACGTCTACGGAGTACGGTGCAAAACTATGCAGCAGCAGAAGTTGTATTAATGGCAACAAGTATTTGATTTATTATTAGACACTGCGCTGCTCACCAAAGTGTGCTGGCCACACCCCATTGGCGTGGGGTAGTGTGCCTGGTGTACGTAATTAGAGCCCATTATATCTAAAACTGTTGGTCTTACATAAAAATGCACACATTTTATTGCATTTAATGTTTAAAAAAATGTATATGGCTCTCACAGATACACATTTTAAAATATCTGGCCTTCATGGCTCTCTTCGCCAAAAAGGTTCCCGACCCCTGGCATACGGCAAACGTTACTTTTAAAATGTGTACTTAAAAAATCTGGCTTCCTACAGCAAGGGAACCGCGTTTGTTCTTGCTCTCAATTCACATGCTCTGACATCTTCCTTCATACTTCTTGACTGGCATATTTGTCCCCTCGGCACTGCTGGTGCCCTCCCCTTCTTCCTAATTTCTGATGCACTGTTAGATGAGTGCAGATTATGTTGGCCCCCTGCTACTCACCAAACTCTTTCAATATTAATGAAGAGTGATGAAGTGCTAGAGAGCCTCTGTCTTTCAGTCCTGACCTAGATTGGATTGACAACTGCAATTAGCGTCCCCTCAAGTTCATTTCCATCACTTTAATTTGACACGAAGGAGGACAGTGTGGTGTGGGAGACGAGACCATTGAGAAATCACAAGGAGAAAGGTGATGCAGACTGAAGGGAAAGAGCGTTTGACCAGGAACTCGTTTGTCAGCTCGCTCGGAGGTGAACACTTTAGGATACTTTAGGCTTGGGTTTTAAAGTGTTTCAACAGTAGAATAAGGTATCTGTTAATCTGAAAATGTTCTGATTTCCACACATTTCTTAATATATTTTATATTACTAGGAACTGCTCTTGCTTTCTCTCCTGGTGCAGGTTGTCTTTTCAGGTGTTAACAAAACAGTCAAACTTGAGTGGAGACGAAATCGATTTGTTTGTATATCCAAACCCATTGTGGAAAGAAAGCAATCTGCTTCAACTGACAAGAATCAATTAACTTTGACCCCAAGCACCAGAACTACAGTCCTTTTTGGTTGAGCATGTATGCACTTTTTGGACCAATAACATTGCAGTCAGCTCTGACATGGTTTGTTTGTTACGGTGCTCCTGTTGGTTTTCTTGGAATTTTTCTGTGTGGGAGGGAAAAACAACAACAAAAAAAGTTCCTTATCTTACTGTAAAATAACACACACATGGTAATATAACAATAACACACATATTAAATTATTACTGACAATGTCAATCAAAATTATTTGGATTTATCTTGTATCAAGTATGTTGTAGCACTGTATGTGTGCTTTGCGAAATATCGTGGTTTTTATATGTTTTCCTTGTTGCACTTGTGTTTTCATTTGGTCATCTCTTATACTGTGGTACATCAGTATTTGTTCCAAAAGGTCAGGCAAAAAATGAAACATACGGAATGTAAAACTATTTTTTTTTGATAGGAAATAATGTAAATCAAAATAATCTTTTCCAGGCACCCAATTATATTAACAAAAACACATATCATACAGACAAAATGATAGTTGAATGATAGTTTTACAAATGTATAAATATGATTACAGAGACATTGTGCGAGAACCGAGTTTGCCGAGTTTGCACTTAAGCCCCCCAGCATAAATAATGCTTCACAATCATTGCAAATTGCATGTTTATAAGCTTAAATAATAATAATAATAATAATTCCACAAAGTGGACAGACTGAGCTTGCAAGTGCATTGCTCTGTGGAGCACAGTGTCATTGACCGTACAGCAATGTCATTATTAGCAGAAAAAAACAATATAAATATGAACATATATCCCTTTTTTATATCAATACTGGACAAGCACCCAAGAAAAACATCTTTTCATCTATCTTGTTGAAACCCCATCCTACCACAAGCTGTCAGCATTCAGAATGGACTTGTGAGTTTTCTGTGTGTTGCACTGAAGGACATTTTTTTGGGGGACAGGGTAATGAGACTTCAATGATAACCAGGGTCATTGTTGGTCCGCTCTCTGGACTTGAGCCTGTTTATTTTTTATTTTTTATTGTGTGCCCACTGGTCACCATGGCCTTGGTGGCCTGCATGACTGCCTTTATTTTCTGTCACTCGCTCTGTCTTCTTTACGTTGGGTATTCCCTACCCGTCTATATCCAAGGCCACTGATGAAAAACCAAAAAGTTTCTGATTGCTCCAGAAATCCCATTCACCACAAACACCACACCTGTGTAATTTATGTGATTTCTTGAAGTCACAACGTTATCACAATGTTATAGCATCCATTTTAACGCCAGACATCAACCTTTTCTTTCCATTTTACATCTTCATCCACCTTTTCTTTTCTAGGCACGGCACACAAGTTTTCTCTTTGCACTGAATACTCACTGTTTGGGTAAAAACTCATTAGGCTTACATAGCCATTTAGCTAAGTGACACAGGGTGTAATTGTACCATCCATCAATTTCTGCGTAATAACACACACTCAGAAGAGCTAAATGTTGATTAGCCCTCAACCAATTTCACCCGTGGCTTTGGGGAATTAATAGCTGGAGGTATTGAGTGGGGTTAAGGCTTGGGGGCTGGAGAGAGCTGTGGTCAGAGGCGCTGACCCGTGAAAGCCAAATTAACTCGAAAACTGCGAAAACAAAGTGCCAAAGACAAGCAAAATATTACTTTCTGTCCCTCACACTTTGTGAACACTGTATACTGTGCACTGCGTAGATGTCATTTTGGTTTCCTATGACAACATGATTAGAATGGTTTGCATGTTGGCCAACGAGTCAGGAGTTCGGAAAAACCTGAGTTGGAATCTCCGTTTGGAGTCTCTCTTTGAGGAGTTTGCTTGCTTCCTCCTATATTCCAAAACATGCATGTTACATCATTGAAAACACAATGATAATAGATCTGCTTTCACATTTGAGAGGCTGAAATCAGAGGATATTTACATATTACAATTAAAAAAAAAATCCAAAATATTAGTCAATTACTTGGGTAATTGATTAACCATTTCAGACAAGTTATAACGTCATACAGCGACACTTTGGATTACAGTCACTAGATTTTTTTTCTAAGTGCTAAGGCCTTAACTGTAGTGACAAAGTCAATTGGTTGCAGAACTGCTTCAAGTGCAAATGCAAATTTGATTGGCTGGTACTGTCGTGGGGACGCTGCACTGGCTAGAAGCTGATAACTGAATTCACTGTTTCTGGGCCATTTGACCTTTTTTCTCATTCACATGTTTTGCATGATGGCAAAATCCATCAGTATTTAATTTTTCCAGGGTTTCCAGGACACGCAAAAACTATGTATATCTGTAATTTTATTTACAATTTGAGAATTGTCATCATTTTTTCATTTATATGTTAATAACAGCTAATAATTTCCCTAACAAAGTATTTTAGTTACGTCACACATTGGATAATTAACGCAGATGTTACATTTTGAAAGAAAAGGTTGGGCAAAAAATCACCCATCTCAAATGTATTGTGTGTACGGTACAAACAAAGATGTGGAACACATGTAATTGAAATAAAAATAAGCCCTGCCAAAGCAAAAATGCAACTCATTGTGCCTATTATCAATCTTACAAAAGCAGTGTAGTTTCATCTCTGAATTAGACCACAAAAGACAGAAAGCTTTGTATTAGAACACAAGACTTGAATGTAAAAGTTGGTGTGGTAGAGAAGCTGTGATGCTTTTGTGTCGAGCGATTACTTCTCATCCAAGTCTACGAAAGAAAAGCATAATTGGTGTGTTGAATTTGAATAAATGATGTTATCCTCATGATAGCCCTGACATATTACAGATAAAGCCAATATATACAGGTTATACCAGGGATGGGCAAACTTTTTGACTCGCGGGCCGCATTGATATGACAAAATTTACGGGGGGGTGGGCAGACTATATATTTTACACGTAACAGTCCACCTGGTATTATTGTATCTGTAAAATTGTCATGCAATCTGCTATTATTATTTATTATTTTATATTTATATTTAAATATTTTAAAAATAATAAAATATTAGAATAATTACAATAAAATTAAAATAATAATTATTGTATTATTATGTAAAATATGCAAATGTAACAAATATTATATATAATTAATATAATAATTAGCATTAATATAATAATTATAATAATCATAATAGTTCTAATAACAATTATAATAATCTAATAATCTATCTAATATTTTAAAAATAATAAAATATTAGAATAATTACAATAAAATTAAAATAATAATTAGTGTATTATTATTATGTAAAATATGCAAATATAACAATAATATTATATACAATTAATATAATAATTAGCATTAATATAATAATTATAATAATCATAATAGTTCTAATAACAATTATAATAATCTAATAATCTAATAATAATCTAATAATAATAATTATTATTATTATTATTATTATTACTATGTGCTTGTGTCTTTTTTTTCAGGAGCACTTTGTAAACAACAGACCATGTCAAAAAACAAAATTGATAAAACCATACTTTGGAAAGATTGGGCGGGCCGTATTCAAACACTTGGCGGGCTGGATGTGGCCCCCGGGCCGTAGTTTGCCCACCCCTGGGTTATACAGTATATATGAAAGACTACTTGAATAACAAGCACATATTTTCAAGCATAATTGTAGCTTTTCTTTATTTACACTGAGAACTTATATCATTTGTATTATTAGTGCATCATATGTTGGTATGCTGACGTTCACTGAAATCAGCCTTGACCATGAACCTTGACCATGGTGCAGCATTTGTGCAGCAAAAGCAATGGAAGCAAAACATAACGATTTAGCATAGAAGCATGTAAATAAATCATACAGTGAGGACAGACTTAATACCACAGAGGATCCTCCCACGGCTCCCGCTTCTGGCTGTGAAATACTTATACAGGAAATGTCCATTTGAACAATTAAAATATTCATCATTTTTACACCAAATTCCCATCCGCTCAAGAACGAGCATAGAAAAGACAACATGTGGTGTATCTTTTTGAAGAACATCTCAAGAAGGGCAACTTGGACTCTTGGACTGACCAAATTATGTTTTATGTTTTATTATGTTTCCTTGCAGTGAACTTAACAGATTTCCAGAAGTCCAGTGAATTTTAGAGTGCACACTTTGAAAATCACTTCTGAGAAATCTCTACTGCTTGCATCTTCATTCTGCAATATTAAAACGTCCCCTACACTGTGCACCAAGCACAAATGTCAGTTGTATGCATTTTTAAAAACATGATTGGCTTTATTTGGTTTGTTAACAAATGCTGATATGTTTGGCTGCCAAATAAACCACAATGGAACACATGACGCTGTGTTTGTGTGCGTGTGCGTGCAATAGAGAGACAGGAGATAGGGCAGCCAAGTGGGTCAGAAAACTGAATTGGTAGTTCCCTGCGGAGAGAGCAAGACCTTCATGTTCAATTTTAGAGAGTTCCTCTGTGGGCCCCATCATATCATTATCCTTGTTTCTACTATAAGATACACATACTCGCCAAAACCTGAGGTACGTCCGCCTATTGTACAGTTGTGCCGTCCTCGCATCACATGACTGTATGACACTAGACATGCTGAACACAAGTAGCGTTTAAAAGAAAACACACATATTACATGCTCATAGCATGCAACCGAGTTTATAAAAATAAATAAACAAATCAAGAATAAAGAAAATCAATCAATCAGTAATAAATGAATATAATAATAATAATAAAACGGCAAATAATAAAAACTTAAGAAACCACATATAGTTGGTGGGTAGATTATTATTTTTTCATATTAAAATTAACAAGCATTATTAGAGCCCTGTAGACATGACAAAACATGACTATAGTCACATTTATACTCTTTTTATTTACAACATATTGCGCAACTGCAGGGTCTTGAGACACATGCTAACTCGCAAACTAGAGAGCTAGCGACCTAAACGGTAGCCTTCAAGTTATTTCCTTTAAATTTAAAAAGCCAAAAACTTACCACTTCCACACGGATAGGGAGGATAACTATTAACAGTTATTTAACCTTTAACATGAACATTAATCAAACGTAATCATTTTTTCTGGGTACATGATACCATACAGCATCCATATCAAACTTGCGCGGGCCGCACTAACATTAAACTTTCATATCAAGGCGGGGGCCTCAAACTAGTGTCCTGTGGGCCACATTTGGCCCGCGGACCGCATGTTTGAGACCCCTGTTGTACAGTATAATAAATATGTACTTTTTTCACTAATACAATCAAAATATTTGTCTTGTAGTTGACATCAGGTGAATCCATGTTGTCATTTGTAGAGCTCATTTTTCAGGGACTGAGCGTGAAAGGTTACCAATCTCATACCAGTCGACATTGGGATTTGAAAACGAGCTACATTTTCCGGTTGCATCACAGCAGTGCCGCTGCTTCTTTTGTGACTTGCATTTATAGAGCTGGGAGACCTATGAAACTTTATAAGCTACTAATGCTGTTAAGGCCATCAAGTGTTGCCAAAGCCCCCCTGCAGCAATCATTAAGAATCTCACAAGACTTCTAGCGGGGGACTAAAAGAGCCGGACTTTTGTGTAGCTATCGGACCACCACAAGATGTCTGACTTGAATAACAATGTGATGGCACAAGGCACAGTGGACGACTCTGAGGGTGACTGGAATTCAGACAAAAAGAAGCCATTTCTCTCTATTTCAATATTATGTCTCAGTACCCCAGCGGAATGTTAGTAGAAACAGGGTGTTTTTTGTATCATGTGAAAAAAAAGTGTACTGTACCGAACCAAAACACTTCTCTAAAAACACCTTAAAAGCTCACACAAGACACCAAAACGCTACCAACAGACTAGAAATTAAAGTGGTTACACTTTGAGACCTGATAAAATGTACGCATTTTGACCCTTAAAGGCACTTGTACATATTGCTGCTCTCATGAACGTATTTTGTTGCATTTTGCCAGTTTTAGTTTCCTTGATTAAAACAAATATTCAGCGATGTTGACCGTTAAGGCTGGTAGTACATTATTTGCCGTCTGTCTCCAACTCGTTTAGATGACTGACACTTCTTCACTCCATACACAGTTTTCGAAAAACGGATTCACCGGCAGTCATATGTATTTCGGAAACCTGAAAAAAATCAAAAACTAGATTTCTCTAAAATGTCATTTTTCTCAAACTGATTTCCAGGATGCAATGCTGCAATTGGAGTGGTTAGAAAACAGTGAATTGAATTTGAACTTGAAACCGTCTTCCAGTGATTCCTTCATGATTCAACTGCTTTACCGTCTCCTGAAGATGCCTGCCTACCTCGGTTTGTAAATGATTGCGTTCCATGTATCTGTGTGAAATTACCCTGTCCGGAGAGAAAGTTAATGTGTTCAATATAGGTGACTCTAGATTATTTAACATAGCCACAGGACATTTTAAGATTGCCATGGTGAAATATGCGGAAAAGGGCACAATACTAGAGCAATTGGTGTTGTGTTGTGTTGTGTTGTGTTGGATCCAAACCATTATAAAGCTGTTAAGCGAAGGCCACTGATCAAAAAAAAAAAAAAAAAAAAAGGATATATAATCAACACTGTTGGAGAAAGGTGCATTTATTTTATCTCCTGTCCTTGCTCAGGGCTGAAACAAAGTGTATGTGTATGAAACAAATAACTCATATGTTGTACAGCTCTTATCTCTAAATAAGGAATCCATTCCGAAAGAAATGAATTAACCTTGCAAATCTCACAGAATATGTGTGAGGTTTGTAATGTGGACTGATTCCAAGATGACAATTTACAAGCGTAATCCATGTTCTGTTCATGTACTCTTCTGCCCCCTACATGTAACCGGGCCAAACTGTGTGAGTTGTAGTTCTAAATACTGGTTGTAAGCGTTGATAAACTTTGTATGTCAGAATTCCTAACGGTAGAACAATCGAAACACTGATGGGATTTGATTCCCAAGCCTGATTAAAGAGCTAACCAGGAGCTCCACGGCTCTACGGCCCACCCCACTGCACCCTCCTTTACATCAGCTCGTAGTTAGGGAGTGCGGGAACGTGATTACTTACGGATTAAGACTTGCCTCGTTGCTGATATGTGGGACATAATTGAATAATGGCTGCTTCACCCGAATGGTCCCACTGCAGAGGGGCCTCCCAGCCTCGTCAGATTGGCACAATATTAACCATGACACAGGCGTAACCAGGACGGTAATTAATGCACTCAATCAATTACAAATTAGTCTATTTGCAGAATTCCCTACAGGGGTCCACTCATTACCAGTGTTCTGATGGAGTCACGAGTCTTCCTCGTGGGAAGTGGTGTCACTCCACTGTTCACTCTCGCTATCTGTCTTCATCTCCTTCCTCAAGGTGGGATGCAGGAAACAAATTGAGAGTGAAATTAATGGTGCCTGCTATCTGGCATTGCGATCCATAAAGTAGCAACTGCAGCTCTTACAAAAACATCAAACGCTTGGTATTGTCCTAATGAAAGCGGCCCTGAGCGGCAACATCTTACTAGTTGGACTGGAAAGCTTTCAGTTTTTTGTGTTTAGAATCTGCAAGCCTGCATACTGCTGTCACAAACGCATCATTGACACTATTGATTCATATGATTGTATCTCCTATGTGTCATCCTGTTGGTCTTCATATATTAAAACTAACCTTTTTTAGTTGTTGATCACAGGAAAACTTAGTTGACAAAAATGTTGATGAACTGCTGCCCATGTCGGTTTCTGTAATGAAGTGCTGGACAATATCAGTATATTGGATATCGGTCCGAAAACCAATGTCGTGCATCTCTAAATACAGGATAACAGCTGTGCCCAAGATAAACCACTCAGTTTAATGTGCTCACTCCTCACATGTTAATCTTGTAATTGTTGCCGTAAAAATTGAAAGCATTAAAATTGCATGCACCTTTCGCCCATAATCAGCTGGGATAGACTCCAGCATACTACCATGACCTTAAGGAGGACAAGTGGCACAGAAAATGGTTGGATGGATGTTCTGCAAATCTTGGAATATATATTTTATACCCTGCAGTCTGCATAGAACTCTCTGTATCAATCACTGCCAGTCCAAAAACATCTTTTTTTTTTTAATCCGTTATGTATATCATACGTACATCACAATCCCCACAAATGTTATTATTAGGTTATTCATGAGAATGTGTCACTTTCTTCACATCACTGGATATGTCTGATAAGCCAAAATGTCTCATTGATGAAACGTCTCAGTCAAGATAGTGGCGGTTCACACCATGCGTATGGTTTAGAAAACCATTGTCACCACTTGTAATGTATAGTTATTTGCGGGTAAACGCAGTATGTATAGATTTAACATTTTGTTCATAAAACTGTGATGCATCATTTCCAATATAATGGCCGCCTTACTGAGCTATATAGAAAGAGTTCTCGGTATGCTAAGCAGTTCTACACTGCTTCAAAAACTACAACCGCAATACTGAATGCGTCTTTCAATAATAAATGTGACTATTCCACCCAAAACTGAGTATTATCAACTGAATTTTAGATACTGCCCTTGTATTGGGATTGCATTACATTGGGCTGGTAGCCCTAGTGTTCTTATTTACTGCATTCAAAAAGCATACACCAAAGGCAACACCAGGAATTTTGAAGTAGCACATATGAACTTTGAGTCACTCCTGGGGGATTGAGGTGTTGCTGGAGAGCTGGTGGTTGGCAATGCTTGGGGTGGACACTTTGGAGACTTGAAGCATGGCAACGCTGCTGCTTGGAGCCCACATATAACAACACGGATCACAACTCTCACAACTCTCATCAGAGAACATTCTCCAACTGAGATACGTATATGAGACTAACACAGCAAACACCATGCGGGGTACGGGTGAGTTTGTTTCTCTGGGGATCGTAAAAGACCCAGGAAAATACACCAATCAGCATCAACTGGTTATTCAGATGTGTTTTCATCTTTGTAAAGTTTTGTTTCTACTCAAGAATTAATTTTAATGTTATGACTACTTTATACAGACACCTGTCTGTCTGCACTCGGTACAGCAAATAAAGTTGAGTGCTGCAGATTGAATTACTTAAATACTTAGAATACTTAAAATACTTAAAATACAGTTCTACTGCAACAATGATAAACGCCACTGAATATTCATGACAGAGTCAAACAAACCTTTAAATTACTGACATGTTTAATGCAAGTCGATGTCTCATTAGGCGTTTTTTGTGAAATCTGAGCTGGTATACAAAACAGATTTTAAATAAATAACCAACAGAAATTAACTTGCTGACCGCTAAGCGCGTTGGACTCGCTGGCTTCTTATGTTAATTTTACATATTTAACCTCACAGGTATGCTTAAATATACTACTGTGGAGGTGAATAGCTTGCTTTTCCAGATGAAATGTTCTCAAAATGTTCTTGAATAAATCTTGAATTTAGTGAAATAAATATCTTATAGATCAGTGCAACTTATGAGTATTACTAAATGTAGTTTTTTTTTTTTTTTTTTTTTTTTTTTTTTTTTTTTTTTTTTTTCAGGAAACACATCTCATTCACCCTAAGTCTAATTTCCCATGGGGATGAATATAATAAGTATCTACCTACTTACCGACCTACCCAAGTCGGTAATAATTGATACATATTCATACATGTACCAGCCCAGAAGTTATACATACATATTTATGTCGATATAATGTTTTTTTTTTGGTTTTTTTTTCCGGCAATCGTTGAGATGTGGCACCTTGTGTGGCGGCACCATTGTTATGTGAGACATAGGAAAAGTGAAACTTTCTCTGACAATTTTAATGGATAATATGACATTATGATTAAATAGTGATGAATACCTATAGCTTTTATACTTTAAATGTAAGGTGTATATGGGGCTTAAATTTGCTGGCAGGTCTGGTACCGAACCTCTGCAAAAATCAGGGCTCTACTCTACATCTGCCGAAAACATTGCTTCATGTTTGTGTTCAGTGTCTTCAAACATGCTAACTGTGTCATTAGTCACCCTGCCTCAGATCCTTTTGCCACCCCTTTTTTAGACCTTAACTGCAAACACACACTTTCAATTACATATTCAAATATATGTGGACTGTGTTCCGTTTGACTGATCCTCTCATCCTGCAGCATGCCCCTCCTCGCTATCCTCCTGTCTGTTTCTTCATCCTTTCACCTTCCTCGCTTTGTTGACTCCACGATCAAACCTCCCTCCTCTTCCATCCGTTTTAGAAGTTGGGGATTTGAGGATTCCATTTCAAAACCGGGCACGTCTCAGTGACTCAAGTGAGGGGTTTGTTCCGCTGCCACACTTCCGTTCACAAATGCTCCAGCCTGGGGAGGAGGAAATGGGGAGAAATCCCTTTTAATCTAGTGAATCTGGCTCTTGCTGTCTCTTTTGTTCACTGTTAGTTGGACTTTTGCGCTCTCTTGGGATGCATGTGTGTGAGGTGGATGCGAGGCTGGCTCACGACACGCTCCACTTTGTGCACCGTAAAATAATCTCAGCAATCTGTTTTGGCTTCTTATATGTACATTTTAGCAATCAATTCATATAGTTCTTCATTTGTCCCCATCAAATTATTAATAAAAATTTTTAAAAAAGGAAAGTTCTGCAGTAATTTTCTGCAGTTCAGCAAATAAAATAGTTGGACTCCAACAAGAGCCGCAGTTCTTATGAGAAAAATGTTCTTATATCATGAGAAAAAATAACATTTTGTATCATAAAGCTGAAACATAAGAGCCTTTTTTTAAAAGTTGTAATATTATGAACAACAAACAACACAACAAATTAAGTTGTAATTTTTGTAAAAATAAAAAAAGTCTTAATATGGGAAATAAACCATAAATGTACAAAATAATGTACAAAAATAAATTTTAAATAGTTAGAAAATACAAACAAAATTGAAGTGAAGAAATATTGAGAAATATTCTAACAAGATAAAAAGTCACAATTTTGAGTAAACTCAATTTATTGTTGAACTATTCAATATTTTTTGTTTTTCAAACAAAAAGTAAAGGTGCCATTTTTGTAAAAATTGGGTTGTGGGAAATTATAGGAATAAAATCAAAATATCATGGAAATAAATTAATAATATTATGAGAAAAAATGTGCAAAGATCATTGTAGAAGAAAGCTTAAATATTTGGTGGGAAAAAAATACTTCAAAAATTAAAAAAAGGAGGATACATGGAGGATAGGCTTTTTCACTTACAATATTCCACAGAGCTGAGATGTTTTTTTTGTTTTTTTTTTTTTTAAATATGCGGTATCTAACTTGACCTCTGCATCCTTTCATTTTCCACTGTGGCCCTCGATGGAAAATGTTTGGACACCCCTGATATAGATACATAAAACCATCTTATTGAATGGACGATAACAGTGCTTTAGACTTTGCAGACTCGTGCTGTTACGTACGTATGCCACGTACAACTGCACCTATGTCTTACTTTACTGTGAGGAATTCAGGACATGTTATATTTAGCAGGTAATTTACTGCTCTAATTGAGTCATATATAGATCCAATGATGGCAAGGCTGTTGCAAATTTAGCACTAACACATACACAAATGGAATTAAACCATGCTCCAGTGCTAAACCCCAGAGTATTAACACCTTTGTAAACCATAGGTTTCACCTCTTCAAGTATGTGTTTGTGTAAGCAAAGAGAATACTGTCAACATGCGAGGATCTACTTGTTAAACATGTATGAAACAAGTAAACCACACTATAAACAAATAACACACAGAAATAAGTCCAAACTCCGGAAGTGCGTGCCCTGAAATAATTGTGTGCTTTACTTTTGTTAGAGTAGTAGATTTCATAGCACGTACTGCTTGGTGACACCCTTTGCTTTTTGGAAGATCTAAATGGAAAGAATATGGAACAGCTCCCCAGGCAATGTCACTGAACTCAGAGCTTTTCTTAGACAGAATTTAGAATTTTTGGTTGTCTTACAGGGTCAAAGAGCCCATCAGTACTGTGTTGAAATTTACATAACTTGACAATCCATAACAAATACCGCACTGTCTTGTGGCAAAAGTAATCCTTTTAAGTCTCCTCCTGTGATAAACGGACATCCATATTTTCCATACCTTTCATAGAATTTTTGATCAGATTAATCAAGGTTTTCAAATTAATCATGATTAATCACCATATCCCACTATGTTACCTTATTTTAGCATATTATCGTATGGCCTTGTCATATTCCTTTGTATTTTAAACTAGCAAAGACGACATTTGGCAATGCAGAAAGTGAACAAATTTGCAATTAATGTGAAAGGGTTAGGATTAAGTAAGATTTGCGGACATGTAGAACTGTGAATTGTAATATGTAACTTTTATGTATGTTCAAAATGAATTAAACCACTGCCATTACTGTCCGTGTTTAGTGTAGTTAATAGAAAGAAAGAAAGATGACATGACAGGGCAGGATCATACATATTTGTATGTATTAACAATTCAGCAAATCTGTTTACTTAACCTTGACCTGGTTTCTTTAGTAGCAGAATATACAGTATCTTTGAATCAGGAGTTGCTTTCAAAGACACCACTCCGTTTAAATTGAATTCACATGTTTTGAGTGAGTTTTTCTGGAATGTCTGAGTATACTTAAATAAGTTCTTTGCATTATTGACCACCCATAAACGAATAATAAAGACGTTGTTGTGCTGTTCAGCATGTCCGTGAATGCGTCTATCTAGTGACAAAGAGGAAGTGCCGTTGGAGTAGTGGAGTTGGAGATATATATTTTGGTGCTGGAATTGCACTGCTGTTGATGTGTTCCGGTCAAAATAAAGTTCTAAAAGAGCGTCATAAGAGGCTTGCCATGATGCATATGCATTAATTCCGGAAAAAAAATAAATAAAACATGTAATTAATGAAATGTATTAGTTAGTGAACATCACTGTCGACAGAAGCACTATGGATTTGTGACATGAGAAATTAGATTGGGAGTTCGGTGAACTTGCTCACGGGTAAGCATGTTGTACCCGCTTGTCTAATAACTATGTTTTCTAGATGAAACATTCGCAAAATTACTTATGGATGGTTAGCGCGCAGACCTCACAGCTAGGAAACCAGGGTTCAATTCCACCCTCAGCCATCTCTGTGTGGAGTTTGCATGTTCTCCCCGGTTTCCTCCCACATTCCAAAAACATGCTAGGTTAATTGGCGACTGCAAATTGTCCATAGGCATGAATGTGAGTGTGAATGGTTGTTTGTGTATATGTGCCCTGTGATTGGCTGGAGACCAGTCCAAGGTGTACCCCGCCTCTCGCCTGAAGGCAGCTGGGATAGGCTCCAGCAACCCCTGCAACCCTCATGAGGAAAAGCGGTAGAAAATGAATGAATGAATGAATGAGTTTTCTTCATGGATCATTTTAATTTTTAGCCACATATACAGTATATTAGCTGCACCGATGTCGGGACACAGGGTTCGAAGTTTGAGAAAAAAGTAGCATCCTGTACACAGGAATTTACGGTAGTACTTTGATCTCCATAAGCTTTCAGACCTGGCGGATGGCCATGCTCTCTGACATCTGTCAACCACAATGACTACGGCGTGCATCAACTGCAGCAACATTTCACACACAAACGTGTTGATTATCAGTGGGCCAGCAGTGAAAGACTCCTCTGACTTGCCTGTCTATTAATGACAGCAACTATGATTGCGACTGGGAGAAAGAGGGCACAGCCTGTCGCTTTGATTCATGCAATAGCATCTCCGACTTGGTGGCTCCTTGCCAAAGTCTCCACAGACATTACACCCACTCCTAAATGACATTTAATGTGTAAAGCAGTGGGTGTCCTCAGGCTCAGTCACCCCCGGGCCCTATACGAGACATGAGCACTGAACCCTGTGCTAAGTGTTTCGGTGTGGTCTCCAAACCCGGAGCAAGTACTTCTCACTCAGATGTTCTGATTCACCTCACTGGCATGATTGAATATGGAGAGAATGACCTTGGAGGCACGTGCTGTCAATATTATGATGTATGCATGTGCCCCCCCCCGCCGCCACCGTCCCCCATTCTGGTTCACATCTGCGTCACAGTCTGCCTCAAAGTCAGGAGATCTGGTTTCAAGTGTTTGTCGGTGTTTCTGTGTGGCTTTTCTCCAGCTTCCTTCCACATTTGAAAAACTTGCATGTTAGGTTCATTATAGAGTCCAAATTGCATATGGCTGTGAAAGTAGTTGTTTGTCTTAATGTGCTCTGTGATTGACTGGCGACCAGTCCAGTGTGTAACCAGCCTGGAATAGGTGTCAGTGATGTGTCCTAATGAGGACAAGTGGTATAGAAAATGGATGGATTGGGGGTCTCACTCGGATTGTCTAACAATATATAATGGAAATGTTTTAAATATGTTTTTTGCAAGGAAAGAAACTAATGATTATGGACTGTATAGTAAAAAAATAATGTATTGCTGCTTTCTGAGTAAAAATAATTAATGTCTAATGTAGAAAAGTTCAAAGCGTGCAGTTAGCAAACCATCCATCCAACCAGCATGCAGTGAGCAAACTTGAACTAAAAATGAGAAATATTGAGCATCATGTTATCCTGCAGCCACATCATTGCATTTGGGCAAGGCTTTCAGAGCTCAGTATTTCCCCAAATGATGGCTGATTCCTCTGCAGTGAACAGTCTGAGCCAAAGCCAAATCTAAAGGTGCATGGATTACAAGAGCTGGGCCAAAGAAAAATGTGCAATTATGGAGGCAGCTGGCAGAATGCCACTCTAAGTCTATTAACCTTTAAGAGGTTCAAACACAATGACGGCAAACAATCCAAATAAGGCAGGAATGGGTCCTGAAGTCAGCCAAAGGTAGCTAAGACTCCACATCAAAATAATAGCAGGACAGTCTAGACATATCCAGTAATCAAATTGAAATGTTGGTAATCCAGAAATTGACACTCGAGACCCAGACAGGCAGTTTTATTGGACCAGACACCTCAATGACAGCAGATAGAAACAACATAAAATGAATAATCGTCAGAGAGTAAAGTCCATCCCAACAAAAACACTCATTGAATGTATGACGACAAACTATGGCATCAAAGTAAAACCTTTAAGGCAGGGGTCTCAAACTCAATTTACTTGGGGGCCACTGGAGCTAGGGTCTGGGCAAGGCTGGGCCGCATCAGGTTTTCCAAAAAAAAACAAAAAAAACGTATTTATTAAAAACAGAAAAATATACAAACTTTTTCAGTCCTTTGGTTCCGATTTTCTACAATAAAAGCTCTGATAAAACATTCCACTGTTCTCAAATATCTTATTTTTTTATTTTTCTGCACAAAATAAGATGAAAAATAAATAAACAAATCAAGAATTAAGAAAATCTATCAATCAGTAATAATAAATATAATAATAATAAAACGGCAAATAATAAAAACTTAAGAAAACACATATAGTTGGTGGGTAGACAAATTATTTTTTTCAGATTAAAATGAACAAAGCATTATTAGAGCCCTGTAGACATGACAAAACACGACTATAGTCACATTTATACTTTTTTTATTTACAACATATTGCGCAACTGCAGGGTCTTCAGACATATGCTAACTCGCAAACTAGAGAGCTAGCGACCTAAACGGTAGCCTTCAAGTTATTGCCTTTAAACTTAAATAGCCAAAAATGTACCACTTCCACACGGATAGGGAGGATAACTATTAACAGTTATTTAACCTTTAACATGAACATTAATCAAACATAATAATTTTTTCTGGGTACATGATACCATACAGCATCCATATCAAACTTGCGCGGGCCGCACTAACATTAAACTTTCATATCAAGGCGGGGGCCTCAAACTAGTGTCCTGCGGGCGACATTTGGCCCGCGGGCCGCATGTTTGAGACCCCTGCTTTAAGGCCAGACACATTAAATCCTGAGACGCTCAAACTCGTCCTAATGTCAGACTGCCTCAATTATTAAACATGTATTAGCTATGAACTGTCAGTAGCCTAAATATGTTTTTAAATAACATTTCACAATGTCCCTACACACACACACACACACACACACACACACACATGCTGCTAAGTACCTCCAACTGCGTATGCTTGATTAAAAGACTTTCTCGGCACTTTGCCATCTGTCTCTGCATTTCGGGGGTCTAATCTTTTGACAGCCCTTGTCGCCCCGTGACAATTTGGAATTTTGGTTGCAGATGAGCTTCATGTGTAATTTTTTAACATTTGTTGTCACACAGCCACAGTGGAACCTCGGTTTCCATACACCTTGGTTTTCGTATGAATCCAGAGAAGAATGGATAACAGTTCTGTTAGAGGTGGGACAATATAGACAGATTGCAGCCACAGACTCTTTTAATCATGTTTATTATATGTGTATGGGTTTATTTGTTCTTAGGTCACACATACTGTGTGTCTCCTCCTCCCTCAAGTAAGAACTGGGCACCTTGGGCCGATGAGGTGTTCATGCATACTAAGTGTGTATGAGTGTTCTGCTTTTTTTTAATCACGCCTGCAAAATAATCCACCATGACGCCAAAGAAAGCTGCAAGTGCCAGAACTTTGATAAAGAACACAAGAAACACTACTGACTTCAAGTTAAAAAGAAATGTAGCAAAGCACATATTGCTGTTGGTTTTTGTGTATTTTGGTTTTCATCTGTCCTTTGGGAACAGCTTAATGACAAAAAAACTGAACAAATAAAAATACTCACTGTGAATCTTACTACTTTGAATGTTTAAGCAACTTTTGGTGGTGATCTCACATTCTTAACACCCCTTGAGAAAGAGAATTATTCCTTTAATGCTCTGAATACGCATCTATGCGATTTGTTGGCTTTCCTTGGTCGGAAATGCATTCCCTCACGGTCAACAAACATGCATGTTCGGTTAATTGGAGAGTCAAAATTGCCCATAGGTATGATTTGAGAGTAAATTGTTGTTTGTCTATACTACTATGTTCCCTATAATTGGCCAATGTCAGCTATGATAGGCTCCAACTTACTGTAAAACCATGATAAGTGGTAAAAAAAAAAAGAAATGGCCTACCTCGGTATTTGGCTTCAGTTTCCCCTTTAGTTTATATCCCACACCAATTATAATTTGTTTGTGTTTGGCAATATTGTTGTCTGACATTGTAGGTTTTTGTTAAACCTGACCTTTGCATACTCATACTTAGTCTTTGTTTCCCCACATTGGAGGGAAAACTGTCGGGAATATAATATAGTATTTCCTTTTTTCCTACAATACTCTGTATTTCCTACATTATATTACTATAGTACCCACTAAAAGATCCTTCCGTTATTGTGTTTGCAGTCTATTCGAGAAGTGACAGGCTATGTGTTGGTGGCTCTGAACCAATTTGACTACTTGCCTCTGGAGAACCTGAGAATCATCCGAGGGACTAAGCTGTACGAGGACCGCTACTCGCTTGCGATCTTCCTCAACTACAGACATGACGGAAACTTCGGTCTGCGTCAGCTGGGTCTGAGGAACCTCACAGGTGAGTGACATTTTGTCTGAGTGTGTGTTGTAATGAATATGTTAAATGTCGCGCGTACAAGCCACCGAGCTGTAAAACCCAGCCATTCATTAGTAGACTGTGACTGTGATAGCTGATAGGAGGGCATGTGTGGGTGGCTCAGTGTCCTCATGAACAATGGACCTTTTTGTTGCTAGGTTTCCTTTTGGCATTTCAAGCCCAGGAGCCACATAGAGATGAAGCTCTTGACTTGATAAATCTGAGGCATTTTCCTCTGCAGGGTCTATGTTGAGAAAGCGTGTGCCAAACCAACTGCGAATCAAAAGATTTGATTTACGCTGTGGGTTTTTATGGGTGCATGCTGTGAAGAAAAGGCCATGCTTGTTTATTCTGAAAAACAACAAACTTTTTCAGTACTGTGCATGTGTTTGTATAATTATGGGCATATATGGGTAATTTACATTACCCATATAATTGCTTCTCATATAAATAATAAATTATTATAATAACCTTGGTTAGCGTCAGCCCCGGTTAGGGTGTTTACGTCAAATACACACCATGTATGCCTCAGTTTGCATGCATTTTCTAGTCACCATACAATATGGCGTATGTCTTGTTGTGTTAATACACTTTGTGTTTTTAATGCCATTTTATAACTAAGCATTCTTGTTAGTAACCAAATCCGTAGCATGATATTACATAGAAACAGGAACTTGAAGTCAGCCTGTCTATGATGTCATCAGCAGTTGATTCTGTAGTTATTTACTGGCTTACAGTTATACCACAAATTTCAACACATATTCTGTATAGTATAAATTATAGTATAGCATAGTATAGTATAGTATAGTATAGTATAGTATAGGCTGCAGTATAGTATAAATTCTGTATAGTAGAGATTGCATTTTATAGTACATGCATAACACAATTCAATAAGCATATACTGCAAATGGTGAATGATATAGATACAACCAGGGGTTTTCAAAGTGCGGCCCGGGAGCCATTTGGACTCGTGGCTTATTTTTGTATTTGTCTGTGGCACAAAATAGAGATAAAATTAAACAAAAACAACAGAATTTGAAAAATCAAGCAGAATGTGAAGTCAAAAAGCTGAAAAGGTCATACAACTAAAAAAATATATAAAATCAACACGGACATGGGTGGTGCTGAAATCGGTACATTATTTGAAGTCTGAAATTAATATGGATTGATCAGAGGTTGCTATATTTATTGTTTATTATTCAGCTATATGTGTACTTTGTATGTATGTAAGTCATGTGTAAGACTTGAGTTTTTTTCTCCAACTTTCATGTGTTTTTTTTGTTTTTGTTGTTGTTGTTTGTTTTATTTTTCTAGTTTTATTTTACATTTGTTTCTACAATGGGCCGTTCATGTGCCCATAAAACATTCAGCCCACAAATGACCCGTGGGACGCACTTTGGACATTCCCGGAGTGCTAACAAATGAGTGTGTTCATACACATAGCACTATCACAAATGACCGCACTAGATGCAGGCTTCCACAGTGGTGAACACACATCGGGTTGAGGAGGTGCAGTCCAGCGACAAGCATCCTGTGTGCTCTTGTTGATTACACAGTAGAAATGCATGATGGAAACACATAATTGCCCGCCACTCAAGAAATTTTTTAAAAAGTCTTTTTCGCGAATGAATCGGGCAGTACTTACATCACAGGACTTATTTCTAGAGCATGCAGTCTTATTTCTAGGCGCATATGAGGGTGAAATTCTCGCACTGTACAGCCCTGACACGCAGACACAAGCGAGTCTGTCTAGAGAAGGGTGGTCGCTGTGTGTGACTGGCCAATCACAGTCAAGATCAGAGTGAATGGGCGGAAGGATATTTGCCATGACCACCTCAAGGTTGGTTCCATCTTTGTCCCCATCCATTTGGCTATTATTCAGCAGACAACTGTATGATTTCTAAACCTTTTCTATAAATGTTCAAACTGTTTCTGATCTACATAATTCCAGTAAACAAAGTAAACAATGAAGTGTTCCACAGTTGTTGTGGAACTTCACAATGCGCTTATGTGATATGGTTCAACTTGGATGCTGTCTCACATGTTGTTGCGCTGGACTTTGAATGAATTTCTTATGTCCATCACCACCGGCAACTTTTTTTTTTTTTTTTGCCAAGATGGTCCTTTTCATTGTACTGCCAAGCTGATGTTGCTCAGGGAGCCGAGGCTGGACTCTGTGAGAGGATGTTAGATGTACCATCCATCGCCCCCAGCCATGATGTGCAGGGGAAGTGAATCTGCTTTCCAGTGGTCTCAATGTTCTCTTCACGATTGTTTTCATTGATTTCATAAGCAAAGTTATTATTATGCTAATTTTTCGTCCCTTTGTATTGAGTGGTGGACTCCTATCGAGCAGCTACACACGATAACCAGCTTTCTAGATCTTCCAGAATCTGCAAATACTGTATGTTTTAATGTATTCCACCCACGGCCCACCTCCATGCACGGCCACTTTGCTGTGGTTGGTTACACTGCGGAGTGCATAGAAACACTTCCAGTTTGTGCCGCTAACTGTTTAGGAGTTAATAAATGGCGATTTCGCCCATTGGTGAGTGGGTAATTTAGCCTAATGGATTTAGTTTGGTGTTATATTTTTTTGTTTTTTAGTCTCTAGTTTTTGTCCCTTTTGTTGTTGTTGTTGTTGACAAAAGTTTAATTTCATCATAGTATTTGCCGTAAATTTGTTTTGTTTGTTTCGGTTTTCTCTGGGTACTCCGGCTTCCTCCCACATTCCAAAAACATGCTAGGTTAATTGGCGACTCCAAATTGTCCATAGGTATGAATGTGAGTGTGAATGTTTGTTTGTCTATATGTGCCCTGTGATTGGCTGGCCATCAGTCCAGGGTGTACCCCACCTCTTGACCAAAGACAGCTAACCCTAACCCGAACCATCTCTGTTTTTTGTTGGGGAAAACAAATAAAAACACGTCTGCCCTCAAGTTCTTTGGAAAGTTTTGGTTACCTGTCTCATTTATGACAGGGACCTTGACATTGCTGTCAAATTAAAATCATTGTTCCATCAGCAGAAGGTCCCATGAGATGTGTAAAACAGGTCAATATGATCCATAAGTAACATATAAGAGGATCAAATGTATTAGGGCCTAATCGAGAGAAGGCGCTGTAGAATACCCCCTCCAGTGGCAAAACACACCCGCATTACTTGATTTGGAATTGCCTTGGATGAAATCAATTTGTCGCTAGTATATTGTAGCAGTGCTCTTATTGATTTTTCTGGCTACCTCGCTGAGTGCTGTGAATAGACTCTGTGGACTTGAGGGGGCTAAAGGATGGGGTGTAGGAGCTTCCTGGCTGAGCAAGGATAGGACTCCCTCTGATGCACCTTTCAATCAAGCTTAGCCAACTTATCCTCAAGAATGCGGGAGAAAGTTTGGGAATGCTCTGTGCACACAAAGTGAATTAAAAAACAAAACTTCTTTATTCACCACCCAGGATTAAAATCACTTTGTAACAGTCTAGGCGACTTAGAGACACAGGGTTGTGTTAGTGTTTTTGAGCACCGCTTCATTTACAACGGACTTGTAAATGAAATTGGGAGGAGTTGGTAAAGTGATTGAACTTTGCTTTTCAAGCACTGTGGGAGCAATGTGGGGAAAAAACACCTGTTCAGGGTGCCTCACTGTTTCTCCTTTATCTCTATCCATCGGTGCCCTTATAAAATCGTCATTTTATGTGACTATACTGTAGCATGTCATAGATTGTAACTTTTATTTCTTCTCAGAGGGTCGATAAAAGGTTACAGTGTTTAATTTTTCTTTATTTATTCCCTTAAACAAGACATGGTACTCTCAGTTGTATGACAAAGTAACATTTGATTTTTAAAAAATCAGATAATAAGCCAGGGAAATGTAGATTAACAAGAATGAAGAATTGAACTAGATCAGGGGTGCTCACACTTTTTCAGCATGCGAGCTACTTTTAAAATGACCGAGTCAAAAATATACCCACTACAAAAATGCAAAACATCTATTTATTTTCAAATGTATTGAGGATTATTTGTATTGTACATTGTATTATTACAATGTATGTTTATGTACCTTACATAACCAAATGAGCCAATATTGCAAAACACACATAATTAACTATTAACATTTTTTGTAATTACCTGAGTTTACTTTGATGACTTGCACTGAATTGAATCAGCCAGGGATGCATAGTCCGGACAGTAGCTGCTGATAGCCAGGTTAGCTAGGTTAGCCAGGTTAGCTAGGTTAGCCAGGTTAGCCAGGTTAGCTAGGTTAGCTAGGTTAGCCAGGTTAGCTAGGTTAGCCAGGTTAGCCAGGTTAGCCAGGCAAACGCACTTCGAAAAAGACATTGTGAAAAAAAAAAGTCCACCTCCCATTCCGTATGGAAGTGATATGTTTTTGCCTTTTTACTTGGTCCAGCTACTTCACTCATTTTAGTGACCATAAACTTTAGCGAGGGCTTAAAATCTGAAGCTATCCGCCGACTAGCTTAGCACTTTGCATCGTTGTTTACGCATGAGCGGTGACCTAAAGGTCAAAATTTAGTTGTCATCTGACTGGTTGTCCTGTATGTCAATCAAGTAACGGGGATGGATGATAGGCTGACATCGTAAGTTCTGCTGCACTTAGAGACGTTGTTTGATTTGATTGGTCACCCGAAGGGCAACATTCAGTTGTCATCTGAATGGCTGCCCTGTATATCAATCAAGTGACGGCATTGATGCTAGGATGATATTTTTCTTAATGTCATGCCGCGATCGACCAGCGATCGACCAGTACCACCTCCGCGATCGACCGGTAGATCGCGATCGACTTAATGAGCACCCCTGAACTAGATGATGTAATTTCAGTAGAAATGCTGAAGATGAATTGTAATGTAGCCTGAATATTGAAATATTCTAAAATTGTGGTGAAATCTATTAATCAACTGACGATCGAACCAGCAACCATGGGTGATGACCATCTTGCGACTTGAACCAAGCCACTGCGTACAGAATATGTAGGATCATATAGGTACATTGAAATTGTCCATTTTCAATGGGAAAATAAATGAAACACCAATTTAGAAAATTTGATAGCCTAACATGTCCCGAATGAGCATGACATGTTGGAGTAGTTTGCACACAAAAAATTGCCTGAACTTGAAATGTTGGAATGTAAAAATGGAGAGTCACATTATTTGTAACAATTTCATGAGGACTGAGGATCGAACCAGCAACAGTTGGGCTGGGAGACAACCAGTCTACCACCTGAGCCTGTACAAGAGGTGGAATGTTACAGTAATGTCAATTTTAAACATATTTCACTCATAGGGGGCACCAAATTTGTCATTTGAAAGTTTGAAATGTTGGAAAGTTAAAACGCAGACTGAATGTTGAAGTATTTAAATATATTTAATTATTACAGCATGGTTGAGGATCGAACCAGCAACCGTCCCATTGCTAAAATCATGAAAAGTAGATTTTGTTGAAATAAACCTGACCCAAACAACCAAGGTTAGTTTTACTACAAATAGAGTTGCAAATAGAGCCCAATGGCCGTGGTGTCAACACGGTAGAAGTCACGTAGAGAGCGTCATCACATTCTAGTTTCAGCCTGTTTCCCTGACTAAATAATAGTCTCAGTAAGGAGCACAGATGAGTTTTCTGTTTGAACATAATTTACTACGCCCCCTCCTACTCGTCCGTCGTTTTAGCCAGAGTATCTTTATTCTATCAGACTTGCTCAGTGTTGTTGATTCATCTTACTAACTGCCCCAACGCCTGCACTGCGTCTGTCCAAAATGAAACTTCCAAACTGAGGCCCCATCTGCTGAATGATCCTCTCTCATTGCATGCATGTACACAAGCCCGCGGTATACGCCAAAGGCATTATCCGCTCCTTCATGGCCCATCTGCTCTCTCTTTATTTGTCTCATTTACTGTCTCACTTCCACCCCCCACCCACCCCCCCTTATTGGCTTTCGATCCCTTGTTGAATTGCACTCAACGGTCCTGACATGTCATATCAATACTTTTTACAGATATACTGTAAAACCTTGGGATATGTGCTAAATACTTCATACTTTGGCTATTTTAAAGACGATAGTAGGACTAGTAGTTAGTGGAGTCGGGGCCCAGCAGGATACAGACTGATTTTGGTATTTCCACGTATGGATTACTGGATTACCGTCTAACCATCGTGTCTTCTGTTAACACCCGAGTTTTGTTTCCAACATTCCTTTTGTATGTTATGTACTGTATTTTCCCACCATATCTCCTGGTCTGCAGCTTGTTGTTAATCTTAAGGGCCTTAATTATCACTGATTTGGTTCCTTGTTCCATAAATTGGCACAGTCTTGTTTGAATGGGCCTTTACGGGGACAAAAGTCCCCCGGATTCTTTTATTCTAATGGATCAAGGAGTCTGAAGGACAGTTTACAATTGAATTCAGACAGGAGTAGATACACAAAATTGTAATGCCAGTGCCGGAGAGAGTGATTTGCGGGCAAAGGTTAAGCAAAGTCCAATCGATCTTCGAAAAAGAACTCTGTTCTGCTTTCTTATATAACTTCTGTTAGAGAGGTGGTACAATGGGTGTAAATGTCCCTTTATTTGTTGTTAGGATGTTAGGAACGAGCCTGTCTCAGTTGGACAGCCAAGGGCTCCTCAGACATTGATTGCTTCTCTCTGTGGTAGATTGCAGGTACTTTGTCTAAAACAGAATGAAAACTATTCCAGTTCTAACAGCACATGAAACAATTTTGCCTCTGTCTGTGTATCAGAGTCCAAACCTTACTTTAACATCCAGAGACAGTTTGGGATCCACCAACATCTTCAATCATTTGTGATCTCTGTTTCATTAAAACCTTTCTCGTCTGCAACATTAGCTTTTTTGACTTTGTCTTTCTTTACCAGGCTGTTGAAGCATAACATTTTCATTTCAATTTCCCAATTGGGAGTGTTGAGCCATCCCAAACTTTCAGGGCTCACTTCCAAATGTGCAAACATCTTTACCTGAAATTTGGCATTGTTTAAAACGAGAATACAACATTGTGACAACATTTATAGGTTGGAAAAGTGGAAAAAAATACCATAGGTCCCCTTTAACTAAATATTATGAGATTTGGTGTTAGATGTATGATTCAGGATGTCATAATAATCTAGCAATGGTGGGAGCAGTTCGTCCACATCTCTATTGAAACCACAAGATTCAAAGTACAGATTGGTAAAACACAACCATTTATATGCAATAATGTATCAACACTGAGGCAGTGTTTGTGAATCGATAACAAAATCTTGGCAAAAGATTTTTCCCATTAGAAAAAAAAAAAAAATCATATTAAAACCGTGACGTTCAAAAATGAGGTTTGACTGTAAACTTCATAGCAAGTAAAAGTTATAAGTACCTTTTTATGAGGGCATGACGCTAGGGTGTATGCTATACAGCAGTGGTTCTCAAAGTGGAGTACGTCAGTTGTCATGGGGGTAAGTGAATAAAAATGAAAAAAAAACAATTAGCACACTCAAAATTACAAGTATGCCTGAATGCCTCACAGTGCAGCAGGATCTCAGCAGGAAGGAGACCACGGCAAGTTGTTCCTTGTTCTGTGTGCATCATACCAACAAATACATACGTTTGAATGATTACTTTGTGCATTACGAGTATCGGGTGTTCACTACTGAGTGGAGATTCACTCGAAAATTAGGCTTTCTTGTTGGTTTTATATATTTTTGTATTTCTATTACTATTAAGGGGGTCGTGGTTATTTTAGTTGGGACACCATGGAGAGATAATGGACACTTTACACTCAACAAGCAGGATCCAAACTAGCAAACTGTTGTCAGTGCTGTTCGAGCTTTTTCTGAAATGGCACATTCAGGTGTGTCACATAACTCTTCAGACACAAGTTGATGCTGCATTCAGGGACTTGTGTAAATCACAGCAAACACACCTACACATGCACATGCAGGCAAAGTACATGCTATTTCACAAAACCAACCACTTGTTGCTCATACAACAGTAAAACAATGTTACAAAATGTTTTAACAGAATAATAATATTAAACACACTTCTGGGCAGATACTGCTTTATGGTGATTGTTACACTTTCCCCTTCAATTTGGTATAAAATCAATATGCAGACTTTAACCATAGTCATCCTAAGTGGACAAAAAAGTGAAGCTCAAATTAAGTCTATTCAAATTAAATGCATTCAAAGGGAAGGATGACGACACCAGAGTGGAATAAAACATATGTAGGATGATAATGTATTTATTTATCAGTGCTTGTGTCAAATCTTATGTTAATGTCACCATGCAAAGTACACATCATTCACCCGGAATTACTATAAAATGAATGAACCATTGAATTATGTTCAATATTTCAAGTTAATTAACTTAATAAGATTTATGTTTTTTTTGGTGTGCAGGAGTAAGGGGTACATGGCTTCAGGTCAAATGTCTGAAAGGGTACATGACTGTAAAACATTCGGGAACCACTGCTGTAGACTCCTGTATTAGATTGGGTACCCACTAATGTAAGGTAATATTTAAAAGCCCTCCTGTCCACTTGCTAGGTCTCTTGAATCACAGCAGGGATCCCACAGCAATTGCTCAATGGGGAAATCATCAGGAAAATGTGCCACTAAATTCTGAACAGGGGGAAAAAAGGATGGGCAAGGTGAAAGGGACAATTTGAATTTGCAAGACTCCCGTGGACATAGGCCTTGCTGAGAAAGGGGCATTAAATTACCTCCTTCAGATCCCCAACCATTCAGCATCTACTAAGAGAAGAAAGAGCAATTATGCCACCTGAGGCAAGTTCAGCTCAGTGCACATCACCAGAAATCAGTTGAGCCTTTTGCCTGGCAGCCGGCAGACCTCAGGTCTCCTTCAATTGTGTGCCTAATTGATTACTTCCCATGCAATTACTGCCATGTCACACTCAATATTTCACCGCTTCAGGAAGGGGGCAAGAGGGATGGTCTTTTTGAAGGACGACATTCATATTGTCACATTTGAAAGCCCCTAATGTGGATCGTGTGGAGGCAAGTGTTAAATTGAAGTCCGGAACGGGCCATCAGTTGTGGTTGCTGTTAATTGATTGCTCACTAATGCCACTGTGTGACAGAGATAGTGAAACTACCACAGACAGTAGGTGGTATGTTATGACAGATGGGACAGAAGGGATACAGTAAATCGCTTCAAATGTGCTTTCTTTTATAGGTTAGTCTTCTGATACTTGTGACCATGAGTTGCTAATTGGTATCATTAATTTCAATGTCGCAATAACAGTGGGGGTGGCATGGCTCATGTGGTTGAGTGGTTGTCTCCCTGTCTCAAGTGGTGGTTCGACTCTCTGTCCTTTTGTGGCCATGTCAAAGTGTCCTCTTGGTGCTGCATCATCAGTAGGTAATTGTGGTAACAGTGTCAAAGTGCTTTGTGCACCATGAAGGAAGAAAAGCGCTTTATCAGTAAAAGTGTGCAAGCGGCAGGGTAAAGGAACATTTCTCAGTTGACATGCATCCCTTGACATAAATGCTTAACCCATTTAATCCCACCCGTCACAATAGTGACCGGAAAAAAATGATTTGTTTCCAAGGCTATAAAAATGTTACAGAATGATTTATCAATGCATTTCCAGCATATAATGAAATAATAAGGGGTTTCAATATGTATGTGCAGTGTCACACATATGTTTAGTATGAATTGTCACATGACCAGAGCTGTTTACTTCATGTTTGCACCAAGCGAAAAGGATGGCAGCAAGAAAGCTCCCAAAGAAAAGGTTCGTAAAGTAAAGATTAGACATAGTTTTTTTGGTACACATCATGTTTAAGGTGTCTAGTATTGATATATGCATTTGCACAATGTACAAGTAAATAACATAAGTGTATGTTTCCCAACCGGTCTTCACACGGTGAAAAGGCCCATGTGGAGTTCTAAAAAGAACCTTTGTTTTGGGTTTTGAGAAAAAACTTTTTTGATGAAACTAAACAAAATTATAGTCCAATAATGTGTGTCGTTGCGACATTTCGAATCTTTTCGATTCTTGTTCAGGCTAAGCACAAAAAAAAAAGTTTATAGGTCTTTTGTGGTCCGTGTTGATGCTGCCAGGTAGGTGTGTGGAAGAATGTGTTGGGGTTGGGGTTAGGGGTTAGGTATGGGGTGACGGAGGGTCTGATAGGTTTAGGGTTAGGCTTAGGGGTTAAAGTTAGTGAATTAGGGTTAGGGGTGGTCTGATAGCTGCTATCATATCAAAATAACTCGAGAATGATATGTCCTATCAAGGCCCACCCTCCCATAAGTGGCCACAAGTTTTCGTTTGGGACCATCCCAGACTTCCTGTGACCACCAGAAGTGGGCGTGACCGTCAAACAGCCGTATCTTTGGAACCGAAAGTCATACAGAATCACGGGTGGTCTCAATAGACAGCCCGTTGCCAAATTAGGGTAGGCGGAAGTTGGTTCCGTTCGGATGTTATTTGCGAAAAACCTCGTCCTTTGAGATTACATTGTTTGAACGCAAGTACAAATAGCAGTATATTAGAGTGACCACTAGATGGCAGTAGGGTTAGAGGTTGGGGATGGGGTAGAGTTAGAGTCCTAGGGTCCTAGTCCTAGGGTTAGGGATCTTCTTCAGGCATAGCACACACATCCAAAAAAAATCCAGGTCCTTCTCCTTCCACAATCAACTCAAGAATGACCAAGTCCTCTTCCACTCCATCCTGATATATGTATACATATATATGTATTTGATATGTATTAAAGAACCACATATAGATCTGTGTACACTTTACACAAATTCCAATCTTAGTTGGCCATTTGTTGGCCAACACTGTCAGTCACATGTTCTTTCACTGGGTATATAAGTTGTGTCCTGCAAACCAACCAATCATAGGTCATTTAATGATAACCCAGTTTGTTGGCGTTACGCAAGATCTCTGCAAATATTGCAAACCTTCAGTTATGTCTCATTCGACTTCAAGTTGCTGAGCATCAAAAGGATGATCTCCACAGGCATGTTTTGCTTGTGTTTTTTGTATCTGCCACAGAGGTTTACCATGGTATCAGAAGGCGTACACAGGTTTAAGTGCTGTTTCAGTACAATAATAGAGTATCTGTCGAGAAAAACTAATTGGGCTAGGATCACGGTTTACAGCTGAGTGTGAAGCGGTTTGGATGAGGCCTCCAAGTGCACGGTTTTTGCCCAGAAAAGGGTGGTGTGCCATCTCTGGATTGGGGATGACGTCGTGCCCCAAGTGTAGGAGTTTAAGTACCTTTGAGTCTTGTTCACTGTCCCACCATCACCAATGATGAGGCTTGGGTAGAGATTGTCCATCCATGTCTTCATGTCCAACCGGCCGGAGGCCTGGGGAAGACCCGGGACATGTTGGAGAGAATGTGTCTCCCAACTGAACTCTGAACGCTATGGGATCAGTTGGTAGGAGCTGGATGAAGCAGGGAGGTGAGGGAAGAGAGGAGAGGGAAGTCTTGACTTGGGCTCCTGCCCCCGCAACCCGGCCTAGGGATAGATGTTGACAATGTAAACATTTCTTTTGTGGTCAGTCAACATCCTAGTTGTTTGTTTTTACACATGCAGCATCCTGCTTTGAGTAAAGCTCTCTTTGCCTGTCTGTTTTATGTCCCATCCTTTGGAGTTTCTTAAGAAGGGAAAAAAAAAAAAGTCCTTTCACGTTTTAATTTTTATTTTCACTTTTTTTAGTTTTTCCAGTCTGTTTCGGTTTCATAGTCGACAGCAGCACCTGTAAGCGCTGACAATATTTAAAACTGAGCATGCTTTGTAAAAGGGGTTACAGGATTTACTGTACCTTGTTGTTGTTTTTTTGGGGGGGGGGACTTTTATATGTACTACAATTGCTATTCTGAAGCCATAAATGAGGAACAAAAATATTTGCAGGCTTGAATGTCATTACTGTAAGCTTTGAGGCCTTCAAGCCTGCCACCCTAAATGAGTTAATTTGTATTGAAGCAAAGGAAACAATGAAAATAAGTACCGTAATTTTGGGTATATAAGTCACAACTTTTTATTTATTTTTTTAAACTTTGAACTCTGCAACTTATACAGCAGTGTGGCTATTCTATTTAAGTTCTGATCTTGTGACATCTCATTTACTTCAGAACTGCTACTAATTGTTTAATTAATTTTGTTTAATTGTTTAGCTACTGTGCCGCTCACAAGTCAATGAGGAAATAATAGCTCTTTATTTGGAAGTTCTGTTTCTTCTTTACGGTAACTTAAAGTGTGAATAGTTATCAATTAATGGTGAGTGTTGTAGCGTTGAATGTGTGTCCCAATATTTTTAAGTTGAATTGACTGATTCCGTTAATTGCCAATGTAAGAGATATTAGCATTCGAGGACAATCTTTCAGAAAAAAAAAAGGTTATTTTCAATGCTCTCAATTGCCTTGAGAGTACACTATTCTCTTCAGAAGCAAACCTCTGGATATGAGAAGAAACATTCTCTCTACTTTCATGTTCAAATGGGCATGAGGAGAATTTTAATGCTGATAATCAAAACACAGTTCTTGTCTCTCTATAACATTTCCATTGCCTTTGGCTATGGTCAAGTTCAGACACAAAATATTCACTGATGCCAACGCAAAACTGAATAAGAGGCCAAAGACTGCATACTGGTTTGAATTTTGCGGCTTCACGTCACGATTTTAATTTTTATATATATATTAAAGGGGAGCTATCATGCTTTTTCCACTTCTCTGACCCAAAAGTATAGTTACAATGTTGTATTCTCATGTTAAACGATGCCAAAGTTTCAGATAATGAGGTTTGCTCACTTGAAAGTGAGCCCTGAAAGAAGTTTGGGATGGCTCAAAACGCTCGGTTCAAGAGGGCATTGCAAAACTGTTCCTTTGTGAGGTCACAGAGGAGCGGGCTTCCTTCCTTCCACTCTCTTCCTCCCTTGAGCTTTGCTTGCCCCACCCTCCCACAAGTTGTTCCTCTTTGTTTATGTTGTTAGCAATGGTTCATAAGAGAAAGCCACGTTTCAACAGCATTTCACACTGGACTGTTTCATGAACATGGGCCAGTGTGCAGCTGGACTAGCCCACCAACTTGCTGAAGCTCAATCCCTTTCCAATGTTATTTGGTCGTATGGAAGAGTCAGAAGAGCAGTAAGTAACAGTTTAATAGTTTACAGTCTTTAAGATTTTGTGTAAATGTCATGGAGCAAAAGGAGTTTTGTGTGTAGCATTACAGAGTGTGCATACAGTAAGTGTGATTGGTAATAATTTCCCACCACAATTAATGGCTTTACCCGACTTTTTTAAACACTGGTAGTCCCGCAAAAAAACGTGTAATGACCACATTAGCTGTTACAGATGAAGTAGAAAACCTAACACTAAAATGCTGACGCTACTTACCATTGAGAGACGTCTTGGTGTAACCGCTTTTCTTGAGAAACTTCAGACTGTCCTGTCTCTACTTCCAGATTGGATTCGGCATCCAACACACAAGCTTGTATGTTAAAAGCAGACATTTTAAAAAGATAAATCGGCTTATATTATCAACTCCTATAAAGTTGGGTTTGCAGCTAGCGGAAGTACTCTGGAATACATTAAAACAGACCATTTTCACCGGAATCACGGAATCCAAAGAAATACAGCTGAATAAGTGCAGATTCTGGAAACACTAGAAAGCTTTCTCAATATGTAAATTAGCATAATAGGTCTGCTTTAACAAATCATACGGTTTCATGGTTCAATACAGCCTGATATTGTTTTTAAAAAGCTCATTTTATGTGTATGTTTCCATAAATTTTGCAATTTGAAGTATAAATATGAAAATACAAATGTAAGGCATTCAAAGATGTGATAATCTGTATTATTCTACATCGATCAGTACGTGTTAGTAATGTTAAATTCATGAGACTATAGCCACAGCAGGAAGTGTGCTCTACAGAAAAAGCTGGAAGTCTCCCAATGCTTACGTGTTAGTGTATGCTATGCCTTATGACTTAGTTTCTGTTAATGTGTACTACATTGGGTAATAAATGTTATTTCATGTTTAGAGCGCTTTGATAATATGTGTAAGTAAGCAATCCTACTTCATGGGAATTCACTTATCATGGAACCAATTAACCGCGATAACCGAGAGATTACTGTACTTTGTTTGAACCTCACTGGAATGTTACCATTCTGTCTGAGCATGATTTGTTTTAGAACTGGTTGATTTAGTCGGTCGTTTAATCGGTCGTTACAAATTACATCAATTATGTGGAATATATTGTTAATGAATTGTTTAAATGGCACCCGAGACAGGGTTGAGTGCATTACTTGGCTGGAGTCACCAGCGACACTGTCGACTCAGCCTCAACTAGTTGTTTCCATCCATCATTAAACTTTCTCAACTGCAATAAACATACTTAGACACACTTGTCACCCTTCAACCCTGTTCTCCCCTAATAATGTCTATTAATAATGAATATATATGCAGCATGTATATAAAGGCCAAATACTTTGACATTGGTGGCAGCATTGGTGGGTAATGTAACATGAAAAAGACTCTTCTATTCTACTCAGGTCTCCACAGAGATACTGTATGTGAAGCCCGAGTCTGTGCAACACCAAGCACGACATCACAACATCACTTCGAAAGAGTATTTTCTGCTTTCAATACGACCTTTGTTCTTTGTTGTGGAAAGGGTCTGCATTAGTGAGATTTTTTTTCCGAGGGTTAGGGTCCTGTGTGACTTGGGTGAGGGCATTTTGATGCAATTTGAACTGTACACTTGGCCAGGAGTAAGTATATCTAGTTTGTGAATTATAGAAGAATATGGCTCGGTTGCACGTGATGACATGTCCAGTGCAGATGGGGGGTGGGAGTGGGGTAAACTATTTGAATGGACATCCACTAAAATCCAAGCAAAAATGATTCATACATTCTTGCATGTGGAAATTGGACATACGGTACTGGAAACAGTACCTTCATTTATTTACAAACACAGAAAACAGTTAGCATAGATGCACAGTGCCGCTGTTCTATCAACCCAAAGTTTGTGGCGGTCAGATAGCTCAAAAGGATTGTCTGGCAATCCGTTGTTTAGTTATGTCTCGGTGAAAATAATGACTTTGCAGTCCAAAAGTCTCTTACTGTGGTAACTTGTCCACTTTATTCACTGAAGGCAAATAAAATGCTTGTTAAAGAGAACCTGTGGTGTTTGATTGAGCTTAGCTCATATTCCTCCTTGCCTTCCTCACCTTTCTTTCTGTTCTTGACACCGTTTGCGAGCAATTCTGTCCGGCTGCGTGCTGGGTGTAGACTCCAGCACCCTGGAGATCTCCAGGACGAGTAAAAGATTGGTGATTAAAATGTTGGTGCTGTGAAATTCTATATCCAAAATCTCTTATGGAGATAACATGTTAAACCAGAACTGATACGAGCAAAACAAACTGCTGCCATTTTGAGCATAGGTTTTCTGTTAAACACACGTTATTTTCACTTTTTATATTTATTATTTACAAGGCTGAAATTGTATCAACATAAGTTATTTATAACAAAAACAAAGATATTTTGTGTAAAAATGTCTGTCCAGCAGCAAATGCAGTCTGATTGATACAATCTTGATCACATGACATTTTCATATGATTCCACTGCAGGATTGATAAGTTGAATCAGACTCCTCTGAATCAAATCATGAAAAAGTGGAATATTCTAAGACACCTCTAGTATCTAACACATTCAACCGTATTTCCTTCATTTCCTATTGTACTCGCCTCCCTGCCTTGTTTCTCCTTATTTGTTCAACAGTATCTAAGGTCAATAGCTTGTCCCTGTTACTCTTTACCTTGTGATCAGGTTTGTTCACTCTGTTCATCGGTTTACCTGCTCTATCAAACTGATCAGTACCTCTCTTTCTCTCTGCGAGACTCTGCTTGAATGTTATTGATTCTCACACATTGTGATGTGCAGGGCAGACGGGTGCCCTGCACATCACAATGTTCCACTGCGAGCTAGAATAGGTGACAGTGCATTGATGAAATGTCCAAAGGGGGGCTAATCCACAGATAGAGCTATCACTCAAAATCTGGTTTAATGTGGTTGGAGAAAACTGCACCAAAGGACCTTTTCATTGGATAAGATGGATAACCTTTAACTTAGATGTATTCATGTCCAACAAGAGATATACTCTTTGCAAAAATATATATTAAATTCAAACTACAGCTCTTTTTTTCTACTAGAAAAGGCCATCTTTGCATTTTATCCTGACCCAGACACCTTTCTATAAGGACTCAGCAGCACAGCAGATGTTAACCTGCACAACAGTTTGGCAGCTTGCCGTGACAAACATATGCACACAGGGAATACACAGACCAGTCTAGTACAACCATCGTACATCTCCCCACGTGACATGATGCAGCCACTCAAATAGTTTATTTAGAGCAGCTTGGCATGTGGAGTGAGTGGGTGTGTGTGAGGCAGGCAAGTGGCAAGGAGAGTCCAAGGAAGCGAGTTGAGGTTGCGTTAAAGTTTTGTATTCTAGCAGCTTAAGGGGGCATTACATCTCAAAGTACGTGCTCCTACTTGCGGGTTAAGTAGAAAAATCGCAAGAGACACGTATGTGTGACCACACAGGTTTTCAAACCCACAACAGCATGCAAAGCCCGTAGGAAGAAAATTGGAATGCAAATTATTTTCTGTGCACATGCAGCTAGGTCACAAGTGAAACCTAGCGTATCCGGCATGGATGCATCTTGCCCAGCCACGGTGGGCAGCTTCTCCTGGCCAACACTCTCCCGACCTCCATGGACGTATGGCTGCTGCTGCTAGTTGTTTAGCTGCATTGCATCAGTCATCAAAAGACGCTTTATCTGCATTTCGGTCCTGCTTTCTGCATCCTGCATCCTTTTGCCGCCTTTTGATCAATTTAAAGATTACTCTCCCATAGACGTATTTATAAGTATTTTATGTTTTGTTGTGTGAGAGGCACAAAGAGGTGGTGATGCAGCTGCACGCTAATATATGCCACTTTTAGAGCAGCCTTAAAAATGGCCACAAGGTGGCAGATGTGCATTTGATAAGCGCTCAGATCATTTGCATGTAAAAACAGACTCAAGAGCATGGAGGAGTGTAGTGTGCAGAAGGTTAAAATTGTAATTGTAGGGAAATGTTTACATAATCACATGTGCAATCCCACTTTAGTTTCAGATATTACAATTTTAACTAGTTCATGGTGTTATATTTTTAAATAAATTAATTTGATGTCAAATTTTTGAAATACTGTATGTTTGTTTACGTTGTGGTATAGTTGTTTCCCTATTTGAGCTGTCACAAAAGCAATATAAATACAGGTCAGTTATGTACATAGAATATTGTTGGCGGATTAATTGTCAAAATAGGCGAGTCCCGTTACATTCATTCTTAGCTCCCAACAGGTTCTCTTATTTTCTCCCTCAAGTAAAGACGTGCAAGTCAAAATCAAGTTCCATCTACCACTTGTCTATGATTAGTTTCATTTTATTCACTTATTATGCTTGAAAATGCTTTATTTGCTTAAATATGCATATGTTTGGACGAATAATAGGCTGTAGTCAACTGCGACACATTGGGGTACCACAATATGATTTTTAAAAAAATTAATACATATGGAAAAAGCATAATAAAATGAGTCATTTTGGGTAATTTTGAAAACCCCTCAAATGTTGAAAGATGAAGCATAGGGACCCTTTAATTTATTACACGATTTCCTAATAGTGAAGTCGACCAGCATCCTTGTGTTTGACTTCAGTGCTGATTTTCTAATCCCACACAAACACACACGCAGCACCACACAAGTATGATGGCCTGCAGCATGATAACGTCACAGTAGGTGTGTAAACAGGGCCGTATGATGTGTTTCTGCTGTAAACCTCACACCAGCAGCCTTGCATTGTGCTAAAGCCAACATACATTATTTCGCCTTTATGGAGCATTGTGTCCCTGACTCCTGCTGTTTTATTTAGCTTCTTCCAAAGACGGCCTCATTTTCATTCAAGCGTTAGGCTGATCACACATCAGCCGTGATAAACTAAATGGCCCTCAGCTCATAGCAACTGAAGGTCTTTTTACTTTTATTTTAATCATTCACTTACTGGCGCCCCTGATAATATTTCTACGCTGTCATTTTGTCTTCATTCATTTTCTTTGTTGTGCTTTGCACACTTTGTCATAGATTTATCTTATCTCAAGGTTTTGTTATACGACGCCCTGCTTTCCTCCTCCTCCCTTTTCATAAAACTCAGATTACCAGGGTTTTATCACAGTTTAAGATGAGAACAAGCGAGAATGCAAACCCACACCCCACAAGCTTTCGTTCATGATTTAATGCAGTTTTTCTCTCTTCTCTTCTTTAAGCAGATGTCTTGCTTTGCTCGGGTTTAATACTATAATCCCTAAATCGCAGCAATTTTTTATAAAGACTCATAGGAAGCAATTGTATGAGGGATATACGCCAAATTTAATCACCAAGCCAAGGAATGTAATTATCTTGATGGAGGAGAAGCATATGTTTGGGGATCCGGGTGGTGCTTGATGCCTTCTGATGGTCCCTACATGGTCCTCCTTCAGTGTAACGTGAAGGATAAAAAGGATGCATTATGCAGTTTTATACAGTAATCTGTCACCAGTGGTTTTAGACCTGACCATGATAAATTAATTTCCACAAAGTAAGTTTCCTTATATTTTATACATGAAATATTTCTGTAGTTAATAGCATAGAAAACCTCTTTATGACCTTCTAAATACGGTTTTAATATTAGAGCCCTGACAACATCAAATAACAGGACGTTTTGTGATGGAAATATATTAAGAACACAGTTGGACTCACACAGTGATATTTTACCATATTTTATGCTAACCATAAAATGTATGCAAATCGAGGCAAAATTTGACATGCTAACATGCTAACTCTGATGTACGCTAACCGAAGTTCCACTTTTTGCTGTGTGAAGTACGTTATCACCCGCGTGCCAATATCATTATTAGCAGAAATAACGATTTTTATGTTGTATCGGCCAATGATATATTATTAGATATCCCTAATAATAACCCCACTGGTGCCACAGCGCGTGACACCAGGGCTATGCATCTAGGCAGTTATTTGTCTTATTCTGTCCCATAAGGGACAGCCATTTCTCTCATCTCTCGCTTTTCCATTTGTTTTTACTGTTTTAGCCATCGTCATTCCCCGTTTTTAGGATGACTTATGTGTTCCCCACCAGTGCCGTTTATTTACCCTCAGTGTCACCTGTCTTGAGCTGCCTTCTACAGAGTTCAAAATGCATCTTCCTGACAGTATGAATGCAAGCTGGGAATGAATGGAGCTGGAGTACAAATAAAAGTCGTCTTTGGTAAGGTTAAATATGAAGATGCATTTCTAATTCATATAATGCAATGCCAGCGTCTTGATTCTCTTGCCACGTTTCATCTTCTTTCTTAAAATGAATGTATCATATAACACATTTCCTTGTCTCTTACTAACCACCTATTATCACACTACCACATATCAGTGTGCTCTTTAATGCTCTCAAGTTACAGCAGTTGTTCTTTTCGGGTCATTAGTTAAACACATGATCGTGCAATTACATTTCAATAGGTAGCACCTTTCCGCTGTGGAGAACAGTGCTGAAATTGCACTCGGGTCCTGCGGGGAAGGTCCTCCATCTGTTGATATAATGAGATGAGATAAGAGTAGTTGCAATGCATTCTGATATGTATTTGGCTCCCTGGAAGTTACATTAGAGAACATATGGTGAGTATGCAAATCAGTTACACAAACCTCTGATTGCATTGGGTATAATTTGTGATATAAAAATAATTAGAATTATACTATATAAATATCATCATTACTATACAATGTGCACTATATAATAATAAGTATTATTATAGACTTTTATTATACAAGACTTGTAACATACATAAGACAATGTAACATTACTGACACCTGGTAGAATACTACAGTATATAGCACTTAAATGTTTACAATGTCTTCTCTATGCCTTATATTTTAATTTTAGTTAATTTAACCATATTTGTTATTGGAAATGCTAATTTCAGGCCAAAATTACTATTACTATTAATATGCTTAAATATGCATACTGTAAATTTCCACATTTATCGTGGTTAATTGGTTCCCGACCCGACCCGTGGTATACGATTGACCGTCAATAAATGGAATGTTTTTGTCACTAGAGCATATAAAACCTGTTTGCCTTCGTAAATATGTTATTTTTAACATTCAGAAGGCAAAAACATACCAATTCCACACGGGATGAGAGGATAACTTTTTCCACTTTTATCATGTCAAGCATGCCATGACTGACTTTATGACTTTATGACTTTAATCAGGTAATGTCTCAAAATATTGTGCCATTACTGCTGTCCAGTGACCAGTTGAATCTGTAGTTCTATGGTAACTAACACAGTTATACTACAAGTCTGTACTTTTCTAATTGTTCACGCCAGCATTTTGGCAAAGAAGGTGAGAATCACTACTGAATTCAAGGAATAAAATGAAGGTTGTGTCAATGTGGATATGTTTGTCAACTATATTTCTATATTATTATTTTATATTATTTCTATATTAAAAGTTTTAAACATGTTGTATCCGGAACGGATTAATTGGATTTGCATTGTTTCTTTTGGAGGAAAACATTGCTGCTCGGTCTTTCAAGGAATCAAGGATCATTAAAACCCTTGGACCTGTGTGAGCTCAACAGCCCACAAAGGATATTTCATGTGACCTACTAACTATTGGCCAAGTGTTGCAGGGAAAATCACTGATTTCAATGCAAATACCAGGAAGTCTGACCGAGAAATGATAGGTCAGAGATACCAGAAAACAATTCTCTACGACAGTAGCAATTAATTATACCAGGCTCATAAAAGCCACTTAAAAACGGTCTGATGATTTTGAAGAGCAGTTCTGACATTGTCTGACCACATTGGCCCAGCTATTTAAGGGATTCAAATCAGTGACTCTCTTGCCACTATCCCTACATGAAGCAGGTTTTTAATTAAAGGGCTACTAATGACAAGTATTGATTTCATTTCTGCTAACCCTGGCCCATGTGTACAGGCATATACGGGCATTGGAGTCTGTTTCAAACATCTCCATTGTCCTTTTCTAGGTTATGTTGCTTGTATGTAAATAACAACTGAGCAACAACTTGCCGTGACATATTATCTCTTTGACACCTAATGCATTCCAATCGTTCAATTTTCTTCCAGTGAGCTGACAGTGTTACAGAACTCCAACAAAGATTTAATCAAAAATGCAATAAAAAAACAAAACAATTCCACTATCAGAATGGCACAAGCACTACGGATGAAATGTCATTCTATGCCAACGTCTATTACAACAGAGCCTCCACTATTTGAATAATTTCCGCAATGTCCTGGTCATTTGACCCTTTTATCTGAAAACCAGTCATTATCTGATGTGACCACTGCTCACTCACAGAGCCATCATCCACTGTTGGATTGAAGCATCTGAGGCATCTGCCACAGCATGTCTGTTCCGTATCTTACATTTCTGCCATATTCTGACACATTGACAAGACATGGTATCAGCAGGTTTTCCGTAGGGTTTTCCCTCCCCAACTCTGAGAGTCAGTTTCCAGGGGCCACAAGTCGGACCCAAGTTATTCAGCTGACACCGCAAGGAATGTATCAGGACTCGAGAAGGTGAAATTGAATTGCTCCTAATGTGGTGGTAATGGACAAGTGGGCCTTCAGATATCAGCGGTACTAGTACATAATGCACTGGAGTTGAGGTAAATGGTGGTCATTCCATATCCAGACTGAACCCCCAACAGCACCTTTAGAGTCAGTCTATTAGCTCAGAGCATTTTCAGTCTAATAGCTTCTCATAGAATAGCTCACACAACACAACTAGAGTTGCACACCATTCACAGATAACTCATGGAAAGGAGAAGACAATAAACAGACATGCTCGTTAGAACCAGTTCATACCAGTCTCTCTCACACACTTTTAGTTTCCAGGTACACAAGCTTAAGTTTCACTTTCTCGAGGGGCGCATTTTGGGCTCTTCCGTGCATCTTACTCAGTGATGCTAAGAGTCTAACGTTATAACTATTTTCTTCTCCTTTTATACTACTCCTTTTGAATAGTTTAATTATTGATAAGTTATTTGATAGTAATGTGGTCTAAAGAACCAGGAAATAAAAGCCTAAAGAGAATCAGCAGCATTTACAGATATATGGTCCAACAACCAAGATATGAACTGATGGTTGTCACGTGAGTGTACTCGATCTCAGTGAAATATAGCCACAGTGGGGATATTCATTAATGCAGTTGTCTAACACCAGAATAAACAATCCTCTGTTTTCCAACACAATCCTCAAGCATCTTCTCAGGACTTAATTTATTCACCCTCACAAACTCATTAACATGCTTTTTTTTCCTGATCATTGGTTCATTATTTGCTTCCCATTCTTAATCAAATTCATCCTCCTGCTGCAATAACAAAACACAGGAAAAAAATCTCAACACACATTTACTACCAATACAATTGCCTGTATGCATTTGTTCTGCCTCCCTGAATTTCACATTGTTTTCGCTCCGTCTTCATGCAGCAGGTTGTTGCTTTTTTTCAACTCCTACTCAGAAATGATGAACATTGTAGCTATGTCAACAAAACAAGATATTCTCACTTAAAACAATTATTAAAACCATGCATTGGCCACAAACTGCAGCTTGTGACATTGGTCTGAGGGATGGTGTACAGTGTACAGTATTGTGTTTAAACAGTATCGATCCTTTGAGGTTGAGGCATGCCCAAACATTCTTTTGTGGTGCAATACAACAGTCGTTAAGATGCAGTGGAGTGGGGCCACTGTTTTGGTTGAAGAGACATCACGAGTATTCCTTTCAGTTGTAAGTTGTCGTGTTTTGAGGCCCCAATATGAGCTCATGAGTGTGAATTATGACATTTTCCAACTAGAGGCATTCATATATCTCCATAATTTGCAACTGAGCTCAATCCTCCTAGATGGCAAAGCTAACCCCCACAGTGCAGGGTTTATTAGAGACTACCATTTGGGAGTAGGAATTGTTAAATTACTAATGTGTCTTGTTTCTTCAAAACTTTAATCATCCAATCCAGCAAGCTGTTTGGCAATGGCACTGAGGATTTGGCAAATTTTTCATGGGCACAATCCTTATACTCAGCTTTTCAGCTCATCCCACAAATGCATGTTCTTTACAAATGTGACACAATTTAAAAGGTTGATAAACGGGCTTTCCAATTTATCCCATGTATTGCCAAGAAACAATGTTACAACAAATACACAATGGGTCAAATACAAATGTCCTTACTTGTGTGTTTAATTTGGGGAAACCAAGCAGCCACTGAACAGGTGTATGTCACAGAGGTTGGAATTGGTGGACAGTCAGTGAAAAAGTACAGTATCCATATTGGCCAATACTTAGTTCATAACGTTGATGCCATTTACCGATCTGCTCTGCCCTCGCTGTGGCATCCAGAACAAGCATGTCTGCCGAGTGTAGGACATCCTGTCTTTGTGAGAGTGGATTTTGCACCATGCAAAACGAAAACACAAAAAATATCTCACTTTAAAAAGCTTTAGATTGGGGCAGCATTTGGGGGGAGGGGGGGACTTGGCAGGGTGTGGTGAGTTTTCAAGGAGATGTGGTCATTTGTCAGGCAGCCGCTAAATCCCCGGTCCCAATCTGCTGTTGTGTGGGCAAAATGTGTGTGTGACGAGTGAGCGTTTGCGCCATGCTTGAAACAGACATTGTACACACTGATGCCACAGTGACATTTGATTCCCCAGCACAGAAGAGGGAATGGGCTGCATCTGCACTTCAGAAGGCAGCGGATGCGGCTAGAGCAGGGGTGGGCAAACTTTTTGACTTGCGGGCCGCATTGATATGACAACATTTACGGGGGGAGGGGCAGACTATATATTTTACACGTAACAGTCCACCTGGTATTATTGTATCTGTAAAATTGTCATGCAATCTGCTATTATTATTTATTATTTTATATTTATATTAAAATATTTGAAAAATAATAAAATATTATAATAATTACAATAAAACTTAAATAATAATTATTATATTATTATTATATAAAATATGCAAATATAACAATAATGTTATATATAATTAATATAATAATTAGCATTAATATAATAATCATAATAGTTCTAATAATAATTCTAATAATCTAATAATAATAATAATAATAATAATTATTATTATTATTATTATGTGCTTGTGTCCCTTTTTTCAGGAGCACTTTGTAAACAACAGACCATGTCAAAAACGAAATTGATAAAACCATCAAAAGGTTGGCTCAGGCCATGATGCCAGGTTGTATGTTGAGTTTAAATGAAATACTTTGGAAAGATTGGGCGGGCCGTATTCACACACTTGGCGGGCCGGATGTGGCCCCCGGGCCGTAGTTTGCCCACCCCTGGGCTAGAGGGACCCAGCAGAGGTGGATAAAGCTTTTCAGTTAATGTGAGAAAAAATGTGTGAAATACAAAACGTGAGTTGTGAATATCAGCATTTTAGTAATGTTCTGGTAAAACAACCATATTGGCTTTCTTTGGCTTGAAATAAAATATGAAAATAAATGGTTATTGTGGATTAAAGGAACTGTTTAGAATGTATGAATCTTACACCAAATAAACCTCATTGGACAACCTTCTTTAGAACAAACCTTTACTATACTCAAATCTTCAGCTAGTACGAAAATCACGAATCAACAAAATATGAAATAAAGTGCAGTGTTTTTTAAATGTCAACAGCAACTCAAAAATACTTTACTTAGAGCATTAAAGCAGAACCTCGTGGAAAGTGAGTGTAAACACACAAATTATGTTAATTAAGTACAAAGAAACTTGATTCAAGGTGTGCACTTCAGTTAGCCATCACTTTATCAAAATAAAATAATTTTAATATTTTTTGTTGGCTAATGTCTCTCAAAGTCTAGACAGCATAATAATTACATCCAGACCTGCCTCCAGCCTCCATTTTTTTTTTTTTTTTTTTAGTTAGGACTTCTTATTTATCACGCATTGTTCTTCCATCACACGTTCTGACACACTGACAGGTAAGTGACCGAGTCCTAATTAGGCTTGACTGTAATGAGTAGTCAAGAACCATTTACGTTTTTAAGGTCCTGCTCTGAAAAACAGGGCAAGATCCACCCTGGTGGCATTGCGCTTTGGGATGCGTGGATCTCCACTATGCACTGTGCATCGTGATAGCTGCACGGACAGCTTGTGACTGCTTTGGGAGCGGGGTGGAAAACACAGGAGCGACTGCTGCTGCTCAGTGATGACACACAAACTGCACAACAATACATACAACATAGAAATACTACAAAACCTTCCAGGGAAAAGTAGCTAGATCTGTTGATAGACGCGTTTGAGAAAATATGTCACCAAGTTGGCATCACTGGAACTTGTGGCTTTCTTTATGCTTATGGGGGTTTCTGCTCATCCCCTCCTCTCTCCTCCTTTATGCACAGAGAAGTGTTGGCACACACACACAAACAGAAGTGAGACATCCTCATCAACATACAAGAGAACAGCCCAAATCCAGTCTGTATCGATTTGAACAATATGTTTGCCTTTGATATTGTGCTTTAAAAAAATCTATATTTTCTTGATATTGATATATCAAGAAGCAGCCCTACATCATTCAACTCGGCTTTGTTTGTCTTTATTTGCTCTTTTTTTATCTCCCTTCTCTTATAAGTTCAGGCTTAAGCTTTCTCTGTAAGCCCTGTACAGTAATAACAAGAAGCATCCACCAAATCATACACAATTTTGTGTGTGTGTGTGTGTGTGTGTCTATGCACTATTGAAAGAAAAGTACTGTTGACCCAAATGTGGTGATCACTGGTTTGACAAGGTCCTTAAGGCTTAAAGCACAGATGGATTATGGATTTCGTATTGTAACGAGTAAATAATTGATTCTGTGAGTTTACCGTTATTGAATGGAGGACTAAGAACAAATGACAAATGGTTAAAGATAAAAAGTTGTAATAACATTCACATGACATGGCTTCGGACTGACTGCTTTGCAAAGCTTCCTCGTCAATATTGCAGCCTTCTGCTTCAAACAAAGGGATTACCTACAAACATTTCAGTTTGGCAGCATCATTCACCTCAAAATCTTGTCTATTGGTATCTTGTCTGTTGTATTTCAATTGGAAAAGTAATGGCTAAAATTAAAAGTCTAGCAAAAAAGTGTGACTTTGTTATAATCAGCCACCAGTGACAATTAGAGTGACTTTTTGGTCTTTTGGATAGTTTTGGCAACAAAGTGGTGTGAAACCAGGGGCTTCAAAGCACTCAGGAGGTCAGTAGTATCACAGAGTAGAAGTCCTGTCCACAACCCAAAAGTGAGACATTTTTTGTCTTTTTGGTCAAAAACATTTATATATGTAATTAATAATGTCCCTAAATTCATATTACGTTCTTGTCTATGCTCTTGGATTGCTACGTTACACCCCCACAAGGTGTGTCCATAGGCAGCCACAAAACCGTTGCAAACAGTCCCATTAAATGGAAGATATGTATTTGTGAAAAAAATAATAATTTGGGTCCTCGCTTGCCATTGAGGGTGATGGTGGGTCCCGCAGCCAAACCACTGATTTGTAGGTAGGCATTTCATAGTAGATGCTTCGACAATCCTTTAGAAAAAATACAAATATGACATATTGTCCTAATTGTCCATCAAAAAGACAGATATTTGATGTGTTACAAGATGTGACAAATTTCTTTGTTTGTGCTTACAGAGCTCCTGAGTGGCGGTGTGTACGTGGACCAAAACAAGTTCCTGTGTCATGCAGACACCATTCATTGGCAGGACATTGTCAAAAACTCGGGTGTGTATCCTGTGGTGGTGCCCAGCAACAGCAGTGTAACATGTAAGTAGCAACATCCGCAGTGTCAGGGTTTGTCAAGGTTGTTGTCATATGTTGGACTTTAAACGACTACAGGTTTTGGTACAGGGGTTTAGTTCAAAACTCCCTGTTATAATGGAGTAACAGCAGAAAATCACCTTTTGACCCGATTCTGTCACTGTGTGCAACATAACTGAAACTGACTGCTCGATCACCTTACATTAATACCCGACTGCAGACAGCTGGATTATTTGTTAATGAATTTGAATTAAAAAGACATTTATTCAGGGACAATAACATATCTAATCCGACTGAAGTAATTTAATAAAATCCCTTAACTGACCTCATATTCTAATCGTATAATACATGCTCTTTTTTTTTTAATTCAGAGGGTGCTTTCAGAACACTATAAAACGTTGTGAGTGGTAGCACATGATTATTCTAAGTCACTTACAACTTACACATTGAGAATATGTGAACCTTGAACATTTAATATAACCTCTTTCGACTAAGTGACTCCAAGGTGAACAATAATAGAAACATGAATGTAGAGAAGGTTTTCCACACTCAGCGCTCTGAGACAACTTATGGCCAGCTGTCATTTAGATTGTCTTTTGTACGCTGATGTAATGCAGTCGAGATCTCTCTCCGGCATCGTCAAAGTGCTACAGGGAGTCAAGCTGAAGAATGAGTGAGAAAAGGCTGGAGAAGAACAAAGTGAGACGGTGTTAGGCATTAAGTGAAAGAGAACCACAGCAGGACGATGGATTAGGGAGGGTAGATAGAGGATGAAAGAGATAAAGTGCGCAATGGAGAGGGGCACACATGAGTAAGAAGAGGAGGGCGGAAAATGGAGCCTCATGTTGGGGAATAGAGTAAGTCTCAGTGCTAATAGCTCTCATCTGGAGAGGCTGATGGACAGAGGACAGCACTCTTGCACTTACCCAGGCGCACTTTCCTCACACTCAATTACCAGACAGTCAATTAAGCTCTCCAAAACCACACAAAAAGGCACTGACTCAGGCTTTGAGCGTGCATTTCTTCTTTGCTGCTTTTATGTCAGCCGGTACCTGAGAGTTGAAAAGAATATAAAAAGCAAACTTTTATGAAAAATATTGACACCTTTACAACCAGACCAGAAAAAATAAGCTGGTGTTGTTGTCCAAAGATTGTATTTTTCATCATAATTATTAATGCACTTTTTTGACTATACTTTTTTGGTTGTATAATACTCAGTTAAAGGCATTTACAAAAAACATCCTCTATAGTTTCAAGTCCAGTCATATCACGCTTTTTTTTAAACTTTGGAGTAAATTTTGTTTGCATTTTTGCAAAAATTTCTTGGTTATCATAAAATATTGCATGTAACAAACATCGTTCCGTGGAATCAAGTGCCCAAATAAAGCAATGCTCCTTCACTGTCCATGCATTTTTGTGCCAAATAAGAATAAGGAGTGAGAGCTGTGTTTACATTTTGTAACATTGTGTGTAACCAACGCGATGTAATTGACAATAAAAATTAAAAATGGGCCACTTTTTTTAGTATCACATCATTTAGGCCATATAAGTTGCTATCAACTATGAAGGATACAAATCTGGGCCAGAAGTAAGCGACTGGCAGGCACACTGAAAATGTCTCTGAATGAAAAGTTCTCTGATTCTTTATAAAATGTACTTTGTAATGGATTAATTAATAAATGAATCACAGATTAACTGGATTTACTTATTTTCGGTCGGAAAAATGTCCTCTGTTTTTGTACGTTTAAGTTTTCGTCCAAATGAACCAATAACAAAACACCAGAAACCACTGTATTTGTTTTCAATGATGGACCATTTTTTGCAGGTCAGAAATGCCATCGCTCCTGCAATGGTCGTTGCTGGGGACCCAAAGAGGACCAGTGTCAAACCTGTAAGTAGACTAAACAGAGCAGAAGAATTGAATGTGTTCTCACTACCAGTGTGGCTTTTATTCCATTTTTGTATTGAAATATAAAAATAAAATCAAACGCACCTTAATGCTTTCAATTTTAATCAAACACTCACTCACATTCACTGGATGGGTGGCAACGCTCAGGTGGTAGAGTGGTCATCTCCCAGCATGAAGGTTGCTGGTTCGATCCTCCACCTTCTTGTGACCAAATTTGGGAAAGATACTTTGGCCAAGATACTTGCTTTGAGTACATTAAAGGGTGAAAAATCGATCTAATCTATACAAAATCAATACAAAGGAAAGTCCATTTACCATATTAGTCTACTTTTGAGACAACTGTAGGTCATGTACTGTTAACTATTTTAACTATCAAGTGAAAGTTCCCTGAAAATGTGTGATAAAGTTAAGATTGCTTCATTTCTGGCCATCCTGTTTGCAGTAGCTACATTATCATAACTCGTCACGTACATGAATGCCACATATCCAACTATTAGCTGCAGCCAGTGCTTTCAATTTTCAGCAATAATCAATCAAATTAAATGATTTCATGACGATTCTGTAGTCACATTCCAGTCTCCGGTTGCTGCGGTAACGTTTACGGAGCCGTCACGCCAAAGAATACCCAGTGTGTACGTACGCTACCATTGGTAGTCGTCACACTTTCACTCCCAAAAGTTGAGATGATCATGGAGTGTAACTGCAAACCCGCCCACTGCCTGCAAACTCTCCTTATCGCTGCATTCCATTAACATCCCATCGTATCAGTCACGTCCTGTGCGAATGGGACTTTATGGGTACAAAACTGCATATTTGGATCTGTTATTTGTGATTACCATTGCACTGCTATATGAGTGTAAGGATCTCATTGGCTGATAGTTTGAGTTTCGCATGATGATTAGTTCCAGAAGAACATTTGCACCGTCAAAAGTTACTGATTTTAGACCTGCTGGGTCCCACAAGCGCATACAAGCATGTCTTCAACTGCCCTTAAAATAATTATATAACATGTATTAGTTGAATATGAGATGTGCCCTGAGGCTTTTGCCCTTATAGTTGTATCACTCTGTCAGGGTTTTGGTCATGACCCTTTCTCATGACCCCCAAACTATGTCTATATCAGAATGATTTGCATCCAAGCAATGGTAACGGTAATGGTTTTATTTCATTTGAACATGCATCAGATTACAATTGAATGCATCACATAATCAGTTCACAGTTCCACATGTCCAAAAGGAGTAGGAAGAAGCAAAGCTTATTAAATCCTACCCCTCCATCTGGTACTTTTACAATCAGTAACTGTTACATTTGTTCACTTCCTGCTTTCCATAATACATTTTTTTTTTTTTTAAGAATGCACCTCGTACCGAAGTACGAGGTGATATGACCATACAATGACAAAATGTGTACCATAGAAACTGTCAATATAGTGATATACTATATAGCACATCATGACTGGTTCAAGACTCTTCATCCTTGTATCAGTAGAGAATTACAATGTGTGTTATACATCTTTATTATATTCCTCTCAAAGTATTTGCAAATGTTTCTTTCTTAGCTTTGGGTCTTGTTTTGTCTCAAACAGCTAAATGCCATCCAAATAAGCATACATGTGTCCATAGACTATTAAATAAAGTTTATATCCCTTTTCCTCCTGTTTGATCTCACTTCCCCAGCCGTCTCTTACCTACTATATCGCCATCTCTCAGCTCAGACTACCTAATCTCTGACTGCCAACGTGGGCATGTCGGTGCTGTTGTTCTGTGGTCATGATCTCATTAAGATAATGAGGAATGAACTTGGAGACCGGTGTTAGAGACATCTCACAGACGGCCTCTGATAAGCACCGGCGGCCGTCCATCTTTTTTTGCCATTATCACACTTGAATCTCACGCTCATGTCTTCACCAAGACGTAGGTGTCACGATTCATCCTTGATTAGCTTCTTCTCCCCTCGCAACTTCTACAGACTGCAGCCAATGATTAAATGAAAATGTAAAAAGTAAAACGACTTCAAAGTCGAGTTAGGTGACTTTTTCATGACTAAATATTTATGTATCTCAAAATTCACAACAAAGGGGATCTTTGCTGTCAAAAAACAAAAGGGCAAAATTAGTTCACCGATGATGGAACTCACAGGTCCTGGAAAAAGAAGGCAAAACAACCGGTATCAAAATATCAGATGGGATTGGAAAGATTAAATAGAACTTTATTGATCCCCTATTGATCTCCGGGAAATTTCAGGTTCCAGTAGCAAGAAACAGATTTTGAAAAAGTACCGGTTTACCTATATAAATATAGCTATACCTTTGGTGGGATTGGGTATTTTGGGCAGGGGATGATGGTATCTGCATCCAGGTGCATCCCGCTGGGGGGGTTGGGCTTCCTGGACTGGTTGTCCTGGTGGGCCAGATCGGACCTGAAGCATGTGCTGCAACCCATGGTTTACTTGGGCCGGTGCTGTGCTGGGTTGCCTGTCGGTCATGTGGCCTTGGTCCCCCCCAGCTCGGTTTGGGGGGTGGGCAGGTGGGGCCCCCTTCCTTCTTGCTTCGTTGTGCCACTTCAAATACATATAGGACCTTGGAGTGTGGTCCACAGTTGGGCATGGCGGTGGTTGCCTTACCTAACCGCACAGTCAGGAGATCTGGAAGACGTTGGTTCGATCCGTGTGGAGTTTGCATGTTCTCCCAGTGCGTGCGTGGGCTTTCTCCGGGTATTCCGGTTTCCTCCCACATTCCAAAAACATGCTAGGTTAATTGACGACTCCAAATTGTCCATAGGTATGAATGTGAGTGTGAATGGTTGTTTGTCTATATTCTATTCGCCACATAACTCACTCACATATCCATGATATTCTATTGGTTTTATTACAGTCATGGTGATGTCAGCAATAACGTTATAGTTGTGTTATTGCCATTCTGTTCACTATCATGGTTAATATTTTCATAACTACTATTACCACTAATATGATTGACTGTTTCATTTCAGTAATATCATGAATATACACATGTGAAGATGTCTACTGCTTTCTTTAAATTTAGCAATTATCTCAGCAGCAGGATGTAAAAGGCCGCTGTGGACCTGTAAAATGGAGATCATGGTGTGACACATTGTCCTCCGGTGGATGGAACTTGTGACTGATGTTCTAAGCCACCGCCAGAAATTGAAGCTTCCAGGCATATTTTAAATGATAAATAGTTTTTCCTATCGGTGGTGAAAGAGTGTTTGTACTCTGTCGTTTTTGGAGGGGAAGGGTGAACGCAACCAGGCCAACAGTGTGGTGTCTTTTGTTTGAAAAACAGATATATTCAATATATTCAATTCATTTGAACCCACATATCATAAATGGAGTGTCACTAATGGTTCTTTAGACATATGGTGAAGTGAATTTTGTGAATGCATGTGTTTGTCAGGTTGGCTTGTATCCATTACAGTGATGCTATTTCATCACTCTGTGAGGAAACGTGTGAAAGCATTGTGAATACGGTCACTCCCCCACAATAAAAACTCCCACTGGCAATACACTGACATTGGAAACTGACATTTTTACTTTCATCTCCCAAATTACAAATCTGAGTGGATTAAGTGACATCAGGCCAGAACCCCTGATTTTGAAATTTCTAGTGAGATTACACCATTCATTAATTCATTCATTTTCTATCATGTTTATCCTCATGAGGGTCGCACACATGCTGGAGAGCATCCCAGCTGTCTTCGGGCGAGAGACGAGGTACACCCTGGACTGGTTGCCAGCCAATCAAGGGCACATATAGCCAAACAGTAGCCGGAGAAAACTGCACGTTGAGTACTATAAATTTGTACATGTTGGTAGGTCTGCATTGAAATGAAAGCCTCTTAATAGTCCTGACAGCCTCCTCCAAAAAAAAAAAGAAGAAAAAAATCAATGTGGGCTGCATGGCACTCAAGACCAAGACCTCACAGCTAGGAGACCCGAGTTCAATCCACCCTCGGCCATCTCTGTGTGGAGTTTGCATGTTCTCCCCGTGCATGTGTGGGTTTTCTCCGGGTACTCCGGTTTCCTCCCACATTCCAAAAACATGCTAGGTTAATTGGCGACTCCATATTGTCCATAGGTATGAATGTGAGTGTGAATGGTTGTTTGTCTATATGTGCCCAGTAATTGGCTGGAGACCAGTCCAGGGTGTACCTCGCCTCTTGCCCGAAGACAGTTGGGATAGGCTCCGGGACCCTTGTGAGGATAAGCGGTAGAAAATGAATGAATGAAAAAATCAATGCATTCTGACTGGTTGAAAATGTACACATTTGTATCGAATGCAGATCTTTGCATGAGATGCCTACCACATCAATAAATTAGAACAACACCATAATTTTCCAGATTGTGATTATGCGTTTTTCCATTTCCACACCCACAGTAACTAAGACAGTGTGTGCGGAGCAGTGCGATGGCCGTTGTTTTGGTCCCTATGTGAGTGACTGCTGCCATCGTGAGTGTGCAGGTGGCTGCTTTGGTCCAAAGGACACTGATTGCTTTGTAAGTATACTTGCACAAAAACAACACAATTTGTCATTTACAAGCTTGTTCTGAAAAAAAAAATGAACTTTTTATTTATGTCTATACTGCAAGTGTATTTGCATTATGTTTTGTCGTCACAAAATTTTGCTTCACAGGAAATTAGTAATTTATCATTTATTTAGCTGCATTTTGTTATTGAAAGATAACTGTTAACAATTATTCTGTGATGACTATAATCACTCTGTTGGGCCCTATTATGAAATGTGTTCTTCAATATGTCCAGGCTTGCACAAACTTTAACGACAGTGGAGCTTGTGTGACCCAGTGCCCCCAGCCTTTTGTGTACAACCCGACCACCTTCCAGCTGGAACGCAACCTCAGGGCAAAATACACTTATGGAGCCTTCTGCGTCAAGAAGTGTCCGCGTAAGTCTAAACACTTGGACACCTACACAAAGTAGACTTTACAGATTATATTGTTTGCAGAAAAACTGCTATATACGTATATTTTATATTTTTTTCTATTTTGTCTGGCTCATCCCTGTTCCCAACTTCCCTGGCATAATACCTGGGTGTAATCCTCAGCCCCGTCACTATTATGTCATTCATCCTTGTGTTCTGATCCATGTCGTCAATTGTGATTTTAGCGATTATTTTTTCTTTCTCCTCATTATCTTTCTTGATAATCTTGATGATTATTCTTCTGTAATTCTTTATTTGCTACACTCAAATCTTGGATCTCCTGCATTATGGTGTCCATGTTTAGATCCACCTTCTCCATCTTTTAGATGAGTTGAATTAATTTTGATGAAATTTTGCATCATAAACCAAACCCTGCAAGCACTGATTTATCCAAAACATTGGTTTGACTGCTTTGCCCTGATTTGAAAGTGTAGTCGTTATATACATTTATCTTGACAGAAAGAAATTAACTTGAACTGCATTTATATTTCCGCAAAATAAAAACATATATATTTCTGCAAAATTCTTGAATTCTTTCAAAATATTTCCAAGCTTCTTTATACCACTCTGAGTCAGAAAGAGAAAAGTAGCAGTTTTTTTTTGTGATGGCCCTCACAAAGTGGCATAGTGCCCACTAGTATGACAAACAGCCGCCATCTGTATTTGGCATTTACAGTGAATTGGTTTTCAGATAACTTTGTGGTGGATCAGAGCTCCTGTGTGAAAGCATGTCCCAGTAACAAGATGGAGGTGGAGGAGAACCGCATCAAGATGTGCATCCCTTGTACTGACATCTGCCCAAAAGGTGAATCATCAGCATTTGATGGAATTTTGGTAATGGGAAGTATGGCACCTTTTGAAAGGGTTTGTGTGACATTTTATTCAAGAAATATTGCGTATAAATAGTAGTCCTTGGACATGGCATTTCTCTAAATAATGATTGCTTTTTGCTACCTCACTTTGTTTTGCAGCATGCGACGGCATCGGCACTGCCAGTCTACAGACAGCTCAGACAGTCGACTCCAGTAACATCGAAAAGTTTGTCAACTGTACCAAAATAAATGGAAATTTGGTGTTTCTCATCACTGGAATCAAAGGGTGAGGCAATATTTTCCAGCCAGTGGCATATTGGCACACACCCACAATTGATAGACAATGTAATGAATAAAATAGTAATGGGAATATAGTTTTAAACATTGCCATCATTTTTCACAGGGATGTCTACCATAACATTGAAGCTTTGGACCCAGAAAAACTGAATGTGTTTCGCACTGTTCGGGAGATTACAGGTACATTTTCTTTGGTATTTTCCTCTAAAACATAATCTACACTTGTGCTCTATAGTACCATGCAACATTTTTTGTTGACATTTTTCACAGCAGCCATTTAACTTAACAAAACAGTAAAAAGCAGGAAAAGCAACAACCGGCTTTAGAAGCAACTTGCATGCATGGAGACAAAACAATACAAAATGTAAGTTAATATCAGGAACCACAGTGAGAGGCGAGGTGTGTTCTCCTCCTTTTGGACAAAGACGATGAAGGGCACACTTCAAATTCACCTAAGGCTATTTGATGATATGCTATTGATTAAAACAAGTCCTTATCATGCTTAACATAATCATAGAAAAACTGTGTGATATTGTACATTTTAGCAGAAATACACAATATAGTATGTATGCTAGTGCATAATTATAACAAATAGAATAATTAAAATTAATGAATAACAAATCATTGTGCAGGAATGATATACAATTGCTGTATAGTGTAATAGCATACATGCATACTGTAATAGCACTCTATGGCTCAATAAGAAAAGTAAGACATAATTTGTATACATTTATAAATGCAGACAGATCATATTTTTATTACCAAAAGCCAGGCAATGCCCAACAATGAGATACTCAAATGAAAATTGTTAAATTGCAAAATCCTATTTGTAACCGAGGACAAAAATTCTTCTGGAATGTAACCAATATTTTTGGGAAAATGTATCCTCTAAATTCACAAAAACTTCTGCCGTTGTCAGAGGATTAACTCTGTGTATATATTTTGCTTTTTATGTATTATTGTGGCTTTTTGGCGACACCAACTCAAAAAGCGGCTCACACAGTAGCCTCTTAGGGATTACGTCACATGCAGCAGAGTGCCCTAATGCTGATGAAAAACAAAGACAGCCAGATGGTCACGACAGGTCATGTCAAGATTAGGTTCTCAAGATTCATGCACAATATAAATACTGGAAGATGTTGGATAATGCAGATAAAAAATATGATAAATATGGCTGATATTTTAGTTTTGGGTGGGTAATCCTGCTAAGATTAGATTAGATTAGATTCAACTTTATTGTTATTGCTCATGTCACTGGTACAGGGCAACAAAATGCAGTTAGCATCCAACCATGAGTGCAATTTTATAAGTACCTTAGTAGTAAGTATGGACAGATCTATGTAAATAAAACTATAACAGGCTATGACTATAATACAGTGAGAATATGTACAGGGATATAAATGACTATAATATGGCTATTGTAGATTATACAGATTATAAACAGTATGGATATGACAATATATAACAACAGTAATATGTACAGTATTGCAGTGAAGTGACTAGAGAAGAGTATGGTTATTGCAGATTATATAAATTATAAACAGTGTGATCAATGAATCAACAAGATAGTAATATGTACGATAGTGCAATAGTACAATAGTGCAATGAAGTGATGGGGGGGGCATAGATCAGCGGGGGGATGTAAGTAGTGGAAGGGGTGGGCAATGGGGGCAGAGTTCAGCAAGGAGACAGCTGTTGGGAAAAAGATGTTCCTGAACCTGGTGGTTCTTGTCCGTAGACTCCTATAGCGCCTCCCTGAGGGTAGGAGGGCAAACAGTCTGTGTGCTGGGTGGTAGGAGTCCTTAGCAATTGATGCAAAGATGCAAATGAAAGGCATACAAGTATACGGTACGTAGCCAATATTGCAGTGTAAAAACATCCCTTTTCGAGTACACATACAGTGTGTGTTTAGTTAAGTGTACCTCACATCCTCCCACAGGAGAAGGTCCACACTGAAGACAGGCATTCCAGCATACGATGAATATCAGATGAGTCTTTCAATCTCCTGTCTTTCTGACTGCTTTTCTCCTGGGGGGGTCCCCAGTCTGACGTTTCACAGCCCTGGATCTGCCATCGTGTATCGTAAAGAAAACATGCAGTTTACCTTTCGTCAATGAATACAAATTTACCTGGAATTAATTTTCGAGCACTTATTTACGTGTGAGCTAGAAACGATCCCAGCTGACTTTGTATGAGAGTTGTATACGCTGAACTGGCCATCCATCAAATCCAGTAGAAGATAGAACGCATGTCATTATAGAGGACCTGTTGTGCTTTTTTCAAATTTTCTGACCCAGGCTTCATAATATGGGTGTGCCCGGCTACAAGCTGTAGCCCCCCCAAACTGGAACCACCCACTGAGCACTTCCAGGAAATACAGAGATACCCATGCAATAAATACAGTCAAACGCCTCATTTTTCACATCATTTGGTTTTCGTAGAGGAATTTATGTATGCAGTCTTGGTTTTTGTACAGCATGACACTTACGTAAACTAGTCCATTTGCACTCTACTGTACATAACCTTGCCACATAATCCAGTACCCAAACAAAGCACCCTCTGTATAGCTAACTATTAGGCTAAAGAAAGTTGTGAGTGCCAGCAATTTGATAGACGATGAGAAGCACTACCAAATTTGATCTCGCCAGGCTGTACGAGAAGTCTGCATCACTTCTAATTTCCATGCATTTGTCGTTTATAATTATTATTATATTCTGCATGTGAAAAAATATTTATAGGAAAATTATATCCCATAAACCTGCACGGCAGTCAAGTGGTTAGCGCGCAGACCTCACAGCTAAGAGACCTGAGTTTAATCCCACCCTTAATTCCATCTCTGTGTGGAGTTTGCATGTTCTCCCCATGCATGCATGTTTTTTTTCCGGGTATATTCTGCATGTGAAAAATTATTTATAGGAAAATTATATCCCATAAAGCTGCACGGCGGTCGAGTGGTTAGCGCGCAGACCTCACAGCTAAGAGATCTGAGTTTAATCCCACCCTCCGCCATCTCTGTGTGGAGTTTGCATGTTCTCCCCGTGCATGTGTGGGTTTTCTCCGGGTACTCCGGTTTCCTCCCACATTCCAAAAACATGCTAGGTTAATTGGCGACTCCAAATTGTCCATAGGTATGAATGTGAGTGTGAATGGTTGTTTGTCTATATGTGCCCTGTGATACGTATATGTATATGTGTATATATTAAACATTTTACAAGCACAGGTATATAGATGTTTTTGACATTTGATGGCAAAACCAAAGAGGATGTAGTACGAGAAGTGTGTCCGCTCAGCTCGTCTTCTCCCCGAGCTGTCACCACTACATGACATTTGACGGAGGCAGCCAACCTGCCTCTCTGACCCGCAGGTCACAAGTGGCTTTCCTCTAGCTTTTAAATGAGCTCATCCTACGCACAGCACACTTCTCAGCTTCTCAGATTAGTTTCGCTGTCTCTTCTCTTTCTGTGTTTCCTCTTGAAGACATGAATTGTTAAGTGGACAATCAAATCAAAATGATTTGCTGTATGCCTGGGTTTCTCGCTATTGTGGTTTTAAACTGTAATTACCTCAACTTGAACCCTCTTAACCAGTGCTTGTGACTGTGTAACCTTTTTTTCCCCTTCAAGTACAGTAGCCACATGTGGTAATTTTCTGTATACATTTATGGACTATCAGCTGAATATGGTGGAATACATGACTTACTGGAACAAAAATTCACAGCACAGAATTATTACAATTATTCAGATGTTTTTCCTCCCTGTACATTCACAGCATTTTCGCCATTGTCGGATTTCATCAGCCAAAAAATTACAGGAAAAAAATCCTGCTGTATAATCAATGAATGTTATCATAATTGAGGTGCTAGTCACTGTTATAAAGACGTTTGATGTTTATGAATAGACTTAAGGGTCGTATGCAGGATTTGTGGTTACCATATTGAACTTACAGTAAAGAGGTTGAAGGTTCGAATCTCTGCTGCCCGTTTTTGTCCGGTCCACAAACATTCCACAGTTCAATAATGTCTTACACTGGACCCAAATGTGGACTAACTGAGTAAAATGAATTAAAAATGAATGTGTGTGCCCTTTGTAGTCTTTCAGTGTTAGTTTCTTCACGCACTGCCTGTATAACAATTCCATCTGGGAATCAATGATGTACGTTTTTTGGACCCTGCTCAGAATCACAATCAGAATGCCCTTTATTGTCATTTTACATATAGTAGAATGAAATTGTAGCAGTTCCATTTTCAGTGCAAGACAGTATGACAGTACAAAATTTAGAAATTAGAATAAATAGAAGAATAAGTAATAAATACATTGTACATTTACATTGTAGAGGACGATTCAGTTTAGTTTTCCGACGTAAATAGACAATGTCAGACCTTGTACATGTTCTACATTTTTCCGTTTATTCTCATAGTCCAAAATCATCGTATTTCAAGAAAATTGTGATGCAAATATACTTTCGAAACAAGCCGTGGTGCCAGCACAGTAGCTATTGTGACAGTTTGAACGTTAGTCGATTAGTCATGCCTGGACAGTGAAGTGAAGACGAGCCAAGATTGTGAGTTTTTCTTTAAACGCCTTTTGTTCCTCATACTTTCGCAGACATTACTCAGGCGGTACTCGTGTTATAAGCTTGGCTCAATAATCACATGACTCATACTTGAGTAGGCCTTTTTAAGACATATTTAGATGTTCCCCATGCTGTTCTGTCCAGCTTGCATGGCCAAAACCAATTCAATTTGCTGCAGCATGACACCGGAACAGTGGGGCAACTCTTATAATAACTTTTGAGTATATGTTATTCATCTTGTACATCCTGCAGGTTAAAGTATCCTTTCTCAAAAGCACTTCCACCAATAAAGTCAGTCGTTGCTGCAATTAGAATGGTAATAAAGGCAAATGTATTCCATTCCATTTATCCTTTGTTTTTTTTTCTGTAAAAGATATCTGTAATACAACCTAAACATTTCATATCTCATTCAGCTCAGGTTCATCTTGCCTGAGCCCCATTGTGTACTTCCTCACAATTACTTGAGTTTTGTATTTCTCATTTCTTCATCAAACACACTTAATATGCTTTGGACCCGGCTTCCGATCCAGCAACTCAACAGGGATCTGTGTAAACAAAACAATGTCCACAAACTGATAAAGACACCGTTGTTGCTGTCTTAGGCTCCCCATTCGGCACACCTTTTCTTAACGCTCAACAAGCTATCTTTCCTTCTTGTGTAAACATTATGCATCCAGCAGGAGAAGAATATGCACTTTAACGTGATGGAGTCTAATTGTTCATTGATTAGAGAAGGCGCTGCACTGCCCATCACAAGAGCAATGATTCCTTCTTTATGATGCACGTGTTCCTCATTAAAACAATACAAGTGTTGTTTTAACTTTTCTCAGCTTTCATCGCTTTTCATTTCATCACACCTTTCATCCAAGATTCCACCTGATATTACTTTCTCACTCCCCCGTGCACTTATTTTGTTTGTCTTATGGTATTAGCTAGAGGGCTGCACCTCCCGCTGGTCTGTACTGAATATTTCATATTTTCCAATCCATTATTGAAAATCCTAAATGAGCCACATCCACCCTCTCAGCTTCCTTCGTATTTTTAAATGATTCAACGACTGAGATGCGGATCGCTTAAAGGAAATGCTAGAATGTTGATATATGGGACTTGATGAGACACACACAGCTGGCACCAAACTTCAGCCTAGAGGTGTGTGGTTACGATATCCTACGACTCCTCCAGGGATGCCAGCTCCCCCAACACACACACACACACACACACACACATAATTCTTCTGCTCCGGTGAGTCATTATAACTCATGTGTCTGTTTGTGTCCCCATTTAGGCTTTCTGAACATCCAGTCTTGGCCCGACAACATAACAGACTTGAGTGTTTTCAGCAACTTGGTTACAATTGGGGGAAGATCTCTCTACAGGTATGCGCGCCTGCAGTTCTTTTTTGGATGTTGTTGTGACTCATCTTGATGAGTCGTCGCTGCACTCTTGGTGTCATTTTGGTTGGCCGGCCACTCTTGGGAATGTTCTCCACTGTTTCATGTTTTGCCCACTTTATAACTTTTCCAGACTGATATATATATATATATTTTATATACACATATATATTGAAAGAATTGACAGTACGGTATCATAGAGTGCTACTGAACGGTTCTGACACCATGATTTTAACTAGAAAAGGATGGAGGGGGGACTGCATTGTTCCTGTTTAGAGTGAGCCTTTCACTCAAACAGTGGAGGAGTTCAAGTATCTCGGAAATCTTGAGATCAACAGGTGAATTGGCAAAGTATCCGCAGCAATGTGGCGACAGTTCTCGATTTACCAGTCAATCTACGTTCCTAGAGCTTAGAGTAGTGACCGAAAGAGAAAGACTCTTCAGACAAATGACGGAAATGAGAGCGCCTGGTCACTATAAGACTGTGGTCGACTCCAAGATCCTTGGTCTCAAGATATCCCCACCCCTCTACACAATCTGTGTGTTATTATTGGTTGTTGCCATCGGTCCAGGCTTTAAGGCCGGGTGTATTTCTGCATTGGGTCGAGGCATACGGGCGTGTTCAGTGGTCAAAATGCATGTCTGTTGGAGGGTACGGCACTGATGTGATAATGCATTTATTTAATTAAATTTTTCTATAAAATGGTTAAGTTTCATTAATGTTCATGTTAAAGGTTAAATAACTGTTAATACTATTAATATGAATCCGAAAAAAGTATCTTAAGTTTTTCTTATTTGCTGTTTTATTATTATTTTACTTATTTATTACTGATTGATTAATTTATTTTTTCATTTTTTTTTTTTGCGTACTAAATAAAAATTAAGCTATTTGAGAACAGTGGACTGTTCTATTAGAGCTTTTCTTGTGGTCAACCAGAACCAAACCATTGAAAAGTGTAGGGTATAGCAGAAGCAAAAGCATTGAAGGCAGTTTTTTTTTATCTTATTTTTTCTGTTTTTATAAATAAATGCGTTTTTTTTTTTTTTTTAATACCTGATGCGGCCCAGCCTCACCCAGACACTAACTCCAGTGGCCCCCAGGTAAATTGAGTTTGAGACCCCTGTCTCAGAGATAGGGTGACGAGTTCTATCATCTGGGAGGAGCTAAGAGTAGAGCCGCTGCTCCTTCACATCGAAAGGAGCCAGTTGAGTTGCAACTGGAAGAGGTGGCTAGGGAGGGAACGTCTGAGCGTGCTGGCCCCCTGACCCGGATGGATGAGTAGTTCCAAGGACAACTTTGGATTTGAATAAAAACAGAAGTTTGACTTACTGGAAGTAACACTTTTTGTGATGACATTTCAGAAGCTAATTGTGTTTGAACAACTGATTGAAGATATTTAATCATCATTGCATGTGTTTTTTTTTTCTTCTTCAGAAGGTGTTCTAAAGATTTGCTGTGACATTTGCGGAAAACGCACAGTGTTGCTGATTGCACATTGTGTGTGTTTTTTGTGGTTGTAATCAGTGTCATTAGATTGTACAGGTGTACTTTATTATGGGACTGGTCATTAGATATGTTTATTTAGGCTACTCCAAAATAATCACAGTTTGATCTTAAGCTAAGAAAAACATCAAAGTATTTCTCATTCGCTTCCCTTTATTTGAGATTCCTCTTCATGTTTCCTTTCTTCCTTTCTCCCTCATTTCTCCAACTTCTCCCCTCAGTGGGATCTCCCTGCTGGTGTTGAAGCAGCACGGCATCTTATCACTTCAACTGCAGTCTCTCCGAGAGATCAGTGCCGGGAATGTCCACATTGCAGAGAACAGCCAGCTGTGCTTCTACAACACGGTCAATTGGACTCGACTGTTCCGTGCTGCAAACCAGAAAGCTTTGACTCGCAATAACAGAAGCCCCCTGGAGTGCAGTAAGTTCTTAACAAAGCCATGAAAAAAAAAACAACTAATAGGTGCTACAAAATCAAAACTGATGCAAACCACTGGAAGCAATTAAAAATAATCTAAACATTGACGTAAAACTTATTAATTAATTTGTGGTCTTTGCTTTTCTGTACGGAGCGCATGCACCCTATTTTTTTTTTCCAGGAAAAGTTTTGATACTTTGTTGTAAAAGTCTCATCACCTCCTGGTGAGCGTGAATATATAATCCTCTATATTGTCAAATTCATGCATTGAATCAACACAACATAAAAATATCTCAGTACTACAGCGCTACAATGCCTCAGCGTATGACATTTCTATGTATTTATTATTGCCCAATTAGCAAGAATGTGACATGCTGACAAACGGAAACTAGCAGGCGCCATGATCCAAGTCAATGAGTGCACTCGGATAATAAGCTGGCCTTGTGCACTAACCGAGAAGAGACACTCACAGAAGCCTCATATTAGGTACACGTCCTGTATTTGATCAGGAAATATGCAAATTCACTGATTTTTACTACATAACTACAGATATAATCCAGTTCAATTGACAAATATTAACATTCATGTGATTATTGGTGATTCCTGTCATTATTTGTTTGGTTTTTTTTTTCACCATGGCAGTTGAGGCACTGCCTCAATAATTACGATTAAAGAATTCAAATCTTGATGTTCGGATAAAAGGCTCCCATGCACTGTTTCTGTCGCTCTTCCGCTGTGTCGCTTCAGGACTTTGTCACAATAATTCTCTCAGATGTAGCAACCTTTGTAGAGACGACAAAGAGAGTCACAACAGAGACAAAAGGTGTAAGTGATCTAAACACAGGGGGGAAATGAAAAGATAGATGTAGTAAATGATGTGAAACAGAGAGTCATGCATACAGATTGACTTTTTTTCTTTTCTGGGCTGGTTCATGGGGCATTTTTATTCCAAACTAATCCCAGTGCATTTTATTACAGCGTTTCATTCTTTTCCAAGTACTCAACAATGCCTTATTTAGCATGCAGGCGCAGCTTTAATTTGGTCTGTTTGGCAGATGTCTATTCTTAGAAACAGCTGCCAAAATCTTTTCATGGAAACCAACATAAAAAGCCTGAATGTGAGTGAGGAGGCTTTATTTTCAGGAAGGCTGAGTTCCAGGTTGAAATACTGTTGAACAACTTCATTCCCTACTTACTTAAAGCTGTCAGGCATTTAAGTTGGACGGTTCACATCTAATTTTCTATTCAAACAAGCGGACTGTCTGTGCAGCATCTGTAGGAACATTCCGGGTCCCTCTAGCCCTCGCTAACTGTTGACTCAGCAGTTTTATAATGAAGCGGCATCGCTCCACACAGCACACAGTTCTGTGCACACACTCCCACACATGTCCATTATTATGGATGCACAATGTACTCAGACTCGCAGGGTTTAAAATAGGACACTCTTTGATTGTGGGCTGTATATAATGAGAGTCCGACTTGTCTTTAACATTGTAAATACTACAAGTATTTATTGCATGGGTATCCCTCTTAATTAACACAAGAAGTGAGAATACCTTGACTTTTGAGGGCTATTATTTTTGTACCATCAGTCGAGTAACTGCTGACTTTTTTCAGAGTCGTTATCGTTAGATTAGTTGGGAACTCTAAATAATACACAGTTGTCAATGTGAGTGTTGTGTGTGTGCCCTGAGGCCAAATTAATATGGGGTAGGTTCCAGCTTACCTGCGGCCATGAATCGGATGTGCTTGAGAATGGTATACAATATATATGCTAAGAACTAATATACCGTATTTCAAGAAAAAACACTGCACAGCTTTGTGATATCAGTGAAAAAGCTTATTATTAGTATGAACTTCATTCTTTGCTCTTTTTTTCCTAATTTTTGTATTTTTCCCCCCAAATTTCAATATTCTTCTTAAATAATTCTCGGAAAGGTTTTTTGCACAATATTTTGACTTTATTCTTATAATATTATAACTTTTTCCCCAACCTAATGTTCCAAAAATTACAACTTTATTTTGTTTTGTTTCTGATACTATGAGTTTTAAAAACATATTTTTTTCTTTAATATTTCCACTCAATGCAACAAAAAAGGTTTTATTTTCTCTCATAATATTATGGCAATATTCTCTAGAAATTATGACCTTTTTTGTTTGATTATAACTTTGATTATAACTTTTTTCTCTTCATACTTTGACTTCTTGTAAAATTACTGCTGATTTAATTTTTGTTTGTCAGTTTTCTTGTTAAATTTGATTTTTAGAGTGTGCCGCAGGCCAATTAAAAAAACAAATGCAGACCACAAATGACCCCCGGGCTGCACTTTGGACACCCCTGTCATAGACATTCACAATTAGATTAAATGCCATCCTAAAATGACCTGGAATATTCTCTGTATATGTACCCACGTATCTATGTTGGTTTTTATTTCTGCCATTGTGACACTTCAGCACATTTAGCTTGAAAGTTAAAATATGAAGGTGACTGATTGTTAATTGACTGTTTGTCTCTTGTGCAGCCAAGGAGCATATGGTGTGCGACCCTCTGTGTTCCATCGCCGGGTGTTGGGGTCCTGGTCCGGACCAATGTCTGTCATGCCGGGATTTCAGAAGGGGGCAAACTTGTGTGGAAAACTGCAACCTTTATGAAGGGTAAGCGATGCATTGAAATATCATAATCAGACAAATATACATATAATTGGCTTGGATTGGATTTTCAACTGTACAACGGTTAAATAGTACCATTAATATAAACCATTTCTGAGTACATCCCTTACGTTATGCAACTATATTATTACATTGTTGTCAGTGTACAGTTTGTATAACTCAGCATTAGCTGTCCCCTCATGGTAACCCAATACCCGACCATTAATGTCTAAACCGCTGGCAACACAGGGGAGTACACTCCAACAAGAAATGCCTTTGGGATCTTCCTGCTCTACTTCAATCACAGCATCCTTGGTCACCCATGGTTCTTGTTCCTGTAAAAATCCTCTATGCCAATATAGAGCCTAGAACATCTTTATGTGGATCAGCAATTCTTTTTTTCACATCCTCTGAGAGTTCTTGGCAATGAGGTGCCAAGTTGAACTTCCAGTCACCAGTTTGAGAGAGTGCAAAAGCGATTATAGCAACTTTTAATACACCTGCTCCCTATTCACACTAAAGACCTTGTAACACACTTGGGTCACATGACACTGGGGAGGGAAACATTGCTTATTGGACCCAATTAGTAAGCTGTAATACATGGACTACTATGGAAGTGATGTTTGTTTAGTATTGTGCCATAAAAGGATATGATGCCACCCAGGATTAGTGATTAATAGTTAATAACTTAGGTTGAAGGGACAATTAAAGTGTACAAGTATGTCACTTTCGATTGTCATGAGGGTTTTCTTGACTTTGAAAGCAAGTTTATTTTGATATTCCATACCTCTCACAGCCAGCAAAGTGTTTTTGCCTCTGGTGAGCTCCACAAAATGAAACAGTTCCACTTACGGAACGGTTCGTTTAAGTCTGAGTGCCAAGAGGAGGAAAAGGACCGGAGGTGTTGCTGCTAGGGCGGGGGGGCTAGGCGTGTCACTGCGTGTCACAGTCACTGCTTGCGCACGGGGCCACGCCGTGCCTACCTGTCCACTTGCTCGTCTGCACCGCCTGCACCTCCGCATCACAAGCGACTCCTTACTGTCCACACCCCACTCATTCCCACTCTGCTGTGCATAAGTTGTCTTTGTGGTGTACAGCATTTGGACTTACTAAACCTCGGGATGCACTATTAAATATTATACATTTAAAACTCATATACATAATGTAAGCACATTTATTCTATTAGGTTCAACTTGCTTTTATGATTTTGTTTGCTGTTTACTTCCTTTTCTTTAATTTTAACTTTAGTCTTCAGTTACAGATAGTGGTGCAGTATCGGACTATAAAGTTATGTTTTAAAAAAAAATGTTTTCTTTGAAAATAAGCCAGTTTTTCAACATAAAACATATCTCATTCACCATAAGTTAGTCATAAAATTTACAGCATGCATGTACCACTAAAAAACGTAATGCGTCACTGATATTTTTTTTGTCAAATGACAAGAATACAGTAATTCAAATTCTGTCTTTTGTCAAATATATGAATTAATAAACTATTATTAGTAGACATAATGCATATTTAAATATATATGTACGTATATGTTGCCTAAATTAAGCATTTTCAATCATAAAAAAATCACTGAATTTACTAAAACACAGAATATAAGGCATTGAGAAGACACATTCAAAGATGGTGGGATTGATACGTAGTATTCTACACTGATCACTAGGTGTCAGTAATGTTACAACAGGAACAACAGGCTTTTATTGCAGGTTTGAATGATGTCCCGGCTGCACGGCGGACGAGCGGTTAGCAGTTTGCATGTTCTCCCTGTGCATGCGTGGGTTTTCTCCGGGGACTCCGGTTTCCTCCCACATTCCAAAAACATGCTAGGTTAATTGGCGACTTCAAATTGTCCATAGGTATGAATTTGAGTGTGAATGGTTGTTTGTCTATATGTGCCCTGTGATTGGCTGGCGACCAGTCCAGGGTGTACCCCGCTTCTCGCCCGAAGAGAGCTGGGATAGGCTCCAGCACCCCCGCGACCCTTGTGAGGATAAGCGGTAGAAAATGAATGAATGAATGATCTCCCAACAGGCAAGGATATGTAACTCATATCCTTTGTGTACAACAAACGCTGCACCTTTAAATCCACTGCAACATGGTCGACTTCAGTTGTATTATTTCACCCAGCTAACACAAGCACAAAGACCATCCTCCTTTGGCGCCTACAAAGCTTTATGAAGCATTATAAATACTAATTTGATTTACATCCCGCTGGGACGTTCCATCCATTGAAGACATAGAACATTGTTTGTCATTCCCTGGCAAAAAAGGGAGGTACCTAAAGTCATTCTCCATGTTGAGTGCTTGGATGCAAAAAAAAGTCAAAGCGCCAACTCCACTGTGGACGCATGTAATGACTTGTCTGCTCTGTTATTACAAGGGGGCTCCTAATTGAATTTTGAAAGGGCCGTGCCCTCTGCCGGCACGGCGCCTTTCAACTGCAGTCACCCTCTCCCTAATGATATTAGCACAAGCATATTGTTAAACTGGCTGCAGTGTGTGCTGCGCATTATTAAGTGTAGTCATGATAAGAAAGTGTGGTTATAATCTTAATTTCACTGGAAAAAGTTGACCCCATCTTACAACATTTAATGTTTTCCCCCCCATCAGAATCACCTGCGATCATAAAATTAATTTTAACATTCATAAGTAGAGAGAGAAGTGAGTTGGAGATATTGGAATAAAAATTGTTGTATTTTACATTTCAGCACTGCTACAGAGGAGAAAAACAAGGGGGAGAAATATTAATTATAAGATTAATTTAAGAAGAAAACCTATGAAAGATATTTCATCAAAGCATATCGGAATTTTTTTTTATTTTTTCTGCTGATGACGAGTGATGCTCCACACAGCGTCCTAGCTCAGTATGTTTTCACTGGATGGAATAAATCAAACATCATGCCATAAAATATTTACAAGTAATTCATTTTTGGAATCATTTTAAAGTGGACATATTATGCTTTTTCTACTTTTAATGTAGTTAGAATGTTGTATTATCGTGTTAAACGATGTCAAAGTTTCAGATAATGAAGTTTACGCATTTCTGTAAAGAGGTTTGGCACATCTGAAAATGCTCGGTTTCAAGAGGTGTGGTAAAACTGTTACTTTGTGACATCACTAAGGGGCAGACGTCCTTATATGGTTCATAGTAAAGAAGCACTTTGGGCATGTGACCAATCACAGCGTAATGGGCATGCAATATAATGGGCAATAGCAGGAAAATGAGTTTTCATGAGTTAAGATTCAAAATTATACATTTTAACAGAAAATGTTGTCATAATTTCAAACTATGGATTTTTATTTCCATTTGTGGACTGAGCAAATGTGTGTTTTGCGTGATAAATACCGTGAAAAACATGACTTTGACTGTTCGAATTTTCGTATAGCATAGCCCACTTACTGTCTAATCGACATGTCTCTCAGGGAGATCCGAGAATATGCCAACGGGTCGGTGTGTGTGGAGTGTGATGCCCAATGTGAGCGAGCTGACGACGACTCTTTGACCTGCCGCGGTCCGGTAAGTACACTGCTTGAGTCAGCAGTTGAATGGTATATTAAGCTCATAAATCATCTGAATATAGACACAGAAGATGGGGCTGCCTGATCATTAATTTTTTTGTCAAATGGGAATTTTATCCATAAAAAGAAATAATCCAAAATGACCAAGGAAAGGCTTTGTTTGAAGTTGAACGTCTTTGGCCTTATTAAATATAAATGAAGGTAGCAGGTTTGGAACATTTTCTTTTTTTTTTTGTCAAGCTGCTGTTCCTACAAGGGTAAGCCCACCTCACATGTTGAAAACCACTCCCCTAGAGTTTTTGGGCCAGGCTGCACTGGCCATACTGCTGCCAGAAAACAATAAAAAAGAAAAGGTAAAAAAACAAAACAACAAAAAAAACATTGTGCACTTCTAATTTGCCTGAAGCCAAATTAATCGGAATGGTAGACACTCCCCGTGGGTCGTCGTAGACTATGATTAATCACTCTATTAACAGTCAAATGGCGCCTCTCAGCTTTGCCATTGATTTTGTCTCATGCGCCATCTCAAAGCTAAAACTGATGGTTCATCTGCAGTCAACAAAAATACGGATGAATGAATGAATGATGACCGGTGTCTGTTTGCGCAGTTGTATGCTTTTATTTTACTCGTATGCTTTTGACTCAATGCCGCTGTTCTTTTCCGGGGTAATAATTACTATTTCAAATGTAACAACACTGTTATTGTTACCAACATGATATCTGATCACAGCCGCCTTCTTTAGGTGAAGGGTGTGAATTGATTCAAAGACATGAAAAACTAGCTTTTTTTAAGGCTAGGTCACAACCAGACGTACAATTTTTTGGTTGTGTGATTTCTGACATTACTCAAATTGTTTTTGTTTTTTGGTTTTTATTGCTTGTGGAGAATGTAGTTGTGTTGACCCTCAAGGGGTATATCACCATGCACCAACGTCCAACCTGTGCGAATGTGCGTACCACACACAAAACATGAGGTACAGCTGTTGCTTTATTCGTACTGCTAACGCACGTACGTCGTACGACCAACGTCAAATTTGTAATTCAAAGTACTGACCTTGTGTTCCATGCGGGCTTTGTATGAAGGTTGCAAGAATTGTGCCTTGTGCGTAGCCACGACGTAAACTCCATACCAGCGTAACTTCCTCTACTTTTTTTTCCTTCTGTGACATCACCTGTCGTGATATTTCTGATTATTTTTTTCAATTTATGAACATAAGTAACCATACTTAATATGTGTAATGTCCTTAATGACACTATGCAGGTCTTCATCAACCGTGACCATGATGTGCAGATGGGCTACGGGTGTATATGTCATCACCGGGCACATAAATAACAATATGCACTTACTTATTACAATAAAGACATAGCAAACAAAGGAAAAACAAATTTACATGAATAAATACAAATACAGACAACATTACATAGAATGAAGACATAGAAAAACATATAAAACAAAGCTGTTGGCACTGCTGTGACTCTATATACACAAGCTTTCTTACAATTGATGCACTCTCGCCATACGGGCAATGCACGACCAATTTACTCGACACACATGGAGCTCGTAAGAAATATCTGACTGTGCATTGGCTGCACTATGCGGGCTGCACATCTGGTGTGCAACACACATATGAAGTCTGTAAGTGCAACGTTTGGAAAAATTTATATTTTTGCCCAAACCTGATACCTACAAAAGACACAAGTTGGCCATATGGATGATGTCTTCTGAATGCCTTATATTTGTATCTCAGCTCATTTTGCCATTTTTATCCTTGAAAATGCTTAACTTAAAAAATATGCAAAAATATGTACCATTTTATAGTATAAAGCTGTGAAATTTGTGTTGTGTTGTATCATGTCTAGAGGGCTCTAATATTGTTGAAGGTCATAAATAGGATTTCTATGCTCTAACAATGAAAATATTCTATTAATGAATAGGTACTCTTACTCGGCGGAAATTCAGTTATCACGACCTTTTTTGGAACTAAGTAACTGCAATCAACGAGGAGTCCTGTCGTTGGACTTTTATTATATCCAATGGGAAACATCGCCTCGGTTTTTGTACATTTCAGTTTCTGTATGGAATTCATAACAAAAACGGAGGTACCACTGTGTCACATTTCCTGACTGTCTGGCACAAACCTATTCAATGGTTGCTTAGGCTGTGTTGCAACCAATTTGGTGTGTGATTAATTAGACTGGCTGTTTGGCAACATACCAGCAAAACCTTGTTGCACTGTGACATGCTGTCAACGTGGCCTGAGAAATGTTTGCATATGTTTTTTTTTTTTTCCCATATGATTTTTTTCATATGCACAACACCACTGTGTTTTTGTCACACTACTGTATGATGAGAATGTCTCCTGTTAACCTGTTGCACCCTTCTGCTGCAACCACATGTGCGGCAAATGCGGACAAATGGATTACAGCAATCGTGTTATGGTTGCACAGCCCATAGCAATTACATTAGAGTTTACACAAAGTGATTTGATTGGCTTAATGCCCTGTGTGGAGCAAGGCTGGGGATATGAGGACTGACTATGTTATTTATTGAAGACTAAAAGTGACTACATCCAAGAGAAGTCTAATTATTAATATTTAAAGAAAAAATATATTTTTTATTTGAAGTAAGAGAAATAAGTTGTAATTCAGAAATAGTCTGTGCAAATCTGCTTTAAATCACTTTAAATCAGTCATTGTCTTTGATGTGCATGATCATGACCAGGGGAGTCTTTTCTAATGTGTTGTTTGTTTGCCATCCCTTTTGCTTGTTGATGGCTGTACATGTCTGCATACTGCATGTCTGCAAGTTGTGTGTGTGTGTCGTTTGGCAATGAGATGTTCTTACATGCCTGCTGATTGTCTGGAAGAGAGCACTTCTCTCCATCCGTACCTCCTCCCTGGTATATATTAGTACCATAAATCCTCTTCCAGGCAGATTGTTATGGTCATTGTGAGTGCTGTGAGCAATGGTTATTATGAGCCTGCTTCTCTCACACTGCTTTATGCGTCTCATTTGCTTTCTCCTTCCCCCCAACACACACTTCTTCATCTTGTGCATTCTCTAACGCTGTGCTGCATTCATATTTCCTTTTTCTGCTGTTTTCACCTTCTGTCCTTTGTATTTTCTATGCTTCAGGTTTCTTCATATGCAACAGTCAGGCCATGATCAGGACAAGCACTTTAAATGACGTCATCAGTTTTTATAATTAGCCCTGAAAACAGAGATTTATTTTTCAGACAAAACTGAAACATACATACGTCCAACTTCTTCCGCTTATCTAAGGTCGGGTCGCGAGTGAAGCAGCCTCAGCAGAGAAAACCAGATATTTCTCTTCCCAGCTACTTCATCCAGCTCCTCCCGGAGAATCTCAAGGCATTCCCAGGCCAGTTGAGGGACATAGTCTCTGCAGCGCGTCCTGGGTCCTCCTGGAGGCCCCCTTCCGGTCAGACGTGCCCACATCGAAACCATAGTAGCGGTTTTACTCCAAGGTTTTCCCAGATGACAGATCTTGTCACCTTATCTCTAAGGGAAAGCCCAGACACTCTATGGAGGAAAGTCCTTCCATCCGCTATCTCCGCAATCTTTTCCTTTCGGTCACTACCCAAAACACGTGACCATAGAGAACAGAGAACCGAACCATCTAAGAACCAAGCTGTTAAGCAGAATTGAAGCAGCATTGTAAAAATCGCATCACTTTCCCATCCCGAATACAAACAGTTTTGTACAAGAACCAAGCAAAATTGCTGTCGAAAATCAAATCATGGGAAAAATTGGAGGTTTGATGGCACACTAAAAAATGTTGGACTTTGTTTCCTCTTCCTATTAAAGAGCAAGTGAGGTAAAGGGATATACATATCCACAGCATGTCTACCAATTGCAGTCTTTTTCAATCCAAAACAAACATTACCCCCAATACTGGGTTATTATTTGTGTTGTTGTTGTATTAGTATTGATGAATGTTACATGGTGTCAGTGACCCATCAAAAGTTCCAAGGTGGGAACTACATTGTTCTCATAGTTTGTGGTTTCCAAGCTCTAGGTGCAGATGTTTTATGTTGGAAATGCTAAAGCAGTAATTCTTATCTGGTGGATTTGAATTGGCCGCGGGGCTTTCCCTGGGCTAAAGAGAACATTTTTGGTAATGACGTGATGACTGTGAATGCACCTCATGTTCTTTTCTGAGCTATTAGCTTGCTATGCAGCCACAAAGTGAGTGCTATGCTTATGGGCATAGAATGTGGGCTTAATATGGCGTCAATCTGACACACAGCTGCAGATATCTGCCGGAGAAGAGCGTGCCGTAAAGGGGACGCATCTCACATGCTGCTGCTCTTCAAATAGATTGGAGAAGTTTGGGTTGAAAAATTCAGCATTTTTGGTCACCGCTTGTCATTGAGGGGTGGTGGTGGGTCAAAGCGGTTGAGAACCACCGTTCTACGGGAAAGGGTGTAATTTATGAAGCACTGCTGATACACGTTCTTCCATTTATTTTGCAATTAATGAAACCAGTGATTCCCATGTGCATTGTTTTATATTCCTATATATTCATAGAGCCCCGCAATCCAAGGGGCCCCATTTTTGGCATATGTATAAAGGATGTACAGTACTGCCGAAGAGATGAGTACTCTGACACCGGAATCCACCCACAGACATGTCAGTACTCGGTGGTGTAATGGTACAGCTGCTGTAACTTACCTCTATTAATTTTGTATTTTGCACAATTTATTTCCATATATTAAGTCTTAAGTTTAAGCTTTAAGTCTCGTCTTAAAACCCACTTTTGTTCTCTGGCTTTTAACTCGGAGTGAGTCATATGGTCCTGTGTCTTTTAGTTCTTTGTTTTTATTGTAACTGGTTCTATTTTTTATACTTTTATTGCTTTGTTTCTTGTTTTTAATATTTGTATTGTATGTATTTAATCTATTTTATTCCTTAAATGCTCTTTTAGTTTTGGATTATTACTTTTTATTTTTTCTAGTCTGTGCAGCACTTTGGAAACTCTGTTTATAAAATGTGCTATATAAATAAAGTGGATTGGATTGGATTGGATATTCATATTACTCCAAAACATGCATCCACCGAATTTCAGGTTCAAGTTTAAAATACTGTTTAATGGGTCCGTGAGGTCCTAAAGATGTGTTGTAAGCCAAAATTCCCAATATAAATTATAAGTGTTGAAGACACATTGTTTGTTTTTGCAGGGCCCAGAGCATTGTGTGAAATGCCTTCATTTTAAGGATGGCCCAAACTGTGTGGAAAAGTGCCCTGACGGCCTGCAAGGAGCCAACAGTTTTATCTTCAAGTACGCGGAAAGCAACAACGAGTGTCATCCTTGCCATGCCAACTGCACACAAGGGTGAGTTGAATTAATACCGCAGTGGATAATATTTAACCATTTGTGTTGTTGCATTGTTGCATCACTCAAATATAAAGTAATATCCTGCCATCTTTCAAGACCAGAGCAATAAATTTGTTACAAGAACGAAATAATGAAAGCGAGCAGTCACACTCACTAGCCAGGCTCCTCTCCATGCAATATACAACACTGGTTGGTGAGACCACATTTTGTATTTTACTCCACGGGGAGCGTGTGTCATCCCTGTGTGTTATTTCTCCTTTCCTGAGTGACAGCCCCCGGCTCACTGGAGCATAACAATGTAGTCGTAAATGGAAAACACCAGGCTGACACTTTGTCACAGGTACAACTTCATAAGCAGATCCCACTCTCTAGAAGACAAGCTGAGGGAATTAAAGAGTTCAAACACAATCAAAATGACAAAGCAGGAATTAAACCAATGTTCTGTATTTATTAGGAAAAATCCCAGTTGTAATATGCACCTACTGTAAAGCAAAACTTGGTGACATTTAAAATATGTAGAAATCTGACAACGCTAGTGGTTCGATACACCAGGGGTGTCCAAAGTGCAGCAAAGGGGCCATAAAGGGAAGGGAATTAAATATTATGGCAATAAAGGCAAAATATCACAATAAGAAAATAGTAAATGATTATATACAGTAATATGTATTTCTTGAACTAACTTCTTAGCATGGGCTGCACGGCGGTCGAGTGGTTAGCGCGCAGACTTCACAGCTCGGAATCCCACCCTCCGCCATCTCTGTGTGGAGTTTGCATGTTCTCCCTATGCATCCGTGACTCCGTTTTCCTCCCACATTCCAAAAACATACTAGGTTAATTGGCGACTCCAAATTGTCCATAGGTATGAATGTGAGTGTGAATGGTTGTTTGTGTATATGTGCCCTGTGATTGGCTGGCGACCAGTCCAGGGTGGACCCGGCCTCTCGCCCGAAGACAGCTGGGATAGGGACTCACCATTTTCAGATATCCTTCTACATCTTTTAACTTTCCTCTTTTATGTGTTTATGCAGGTGCACTGGACCAAGACTTCAAGACTGTATTGGCTGGATGGACAGGTACAAGATTACTTAGCAAAAACATGTTGATGGTACCGCAAGGAGCGCAGCAATAAATGTGATGGGATGCTTCATAACTGCAAAACTAAAAATCCTAACACACTAACACAGGGATATGTTTATCTACAGTAAAAAGTTCATAATGCCGATGAGATACTAAAGGTGAAGTGCAGCTTTAGAAGTGTGTGAACCCTGCAAACATGATTTACAACACGTGATCAATCTATTCTAAAGGAAACCAAAACGTAAAAAAATAAATATTTTTTTCCCCTAAGAAATAATTTAAATCCAATTAGTGTGTGGCAGATGCCCAAAATTACATTTTGAGAAATATTAGTTTACATGCAGAAAACAATGCCAATTAAATATAAATTACAAATTAAATAGATAAATCACATATATCAATGGAGGGCCGAGACCACTTCTTTGTCTCCAAACAAGCAGGAAGAAGGTTCACTTTCTGCATTAGTTTCCACACCTGAGGGCATTTCTTCCATAGCACAAAGGCATGAACGGAGTGAGCCCTTTTGTCAGTCACACAGTCACTTTGTCTCGGTGGGTGGAGGCGGGGCCGGTAGCATACACACAGAGTGCAGAAGAATGTAACCTCATGAAGAGCAATGCAAGAGGGGTAGGATTTAATAAGCTTTGCTTCTTCCTACTCCTCTTGGACATGTGGAACTGTGGAACCTTTACCATTTCCATATGAAAACTGGTGCATCATTACTTATGAATATGCAGCCTTTTGCTGAGGCCAACTGAAGGGGAAGGAGATAAGTACATATAAATCGTGTGTAAGCCACATTTTTCTCAGTATGAGACACTGCTAACAGGAGAAAAAGCAGCAGAATATAACTCAGTTGACCCGGTGAGCAGATCAGTTCTTATCAGATCCCAGATAACAGAGGCTGTGATACATGAAATGTCCAGCTTGGGTGTCACATATCTTGTAAATCTGCTGCCTGTTGGCAGTATTGCCTTTTGAGCATGATTTGAAGCGGCTTATCAGACATTTGTGATTGCAATAAGCAGATTCCAATGAAAGGAGCGCGTGCACATTTGATTAAGCTGTCACTCAATAGTCACTCTCATCCGCAGTAATTGATTATTCTCATCTGGCATGGTTCTGTAATCATAACTGTTGAACATTGCACTCCTTGATTGACTTTATCTCTCACATTGTAATGTTAGACACCGGACATGTATGGTTGCATTCATGAGTCGCATCCAATCAGGCTTTTTTTTGACCACTCCATTTTACTGTTGTTCTGCTTTGTAACGGTATACACTTTAAGTTGTAAAGCTACAGTGGAGTGGACTTTGTTGCAAATAGGACAATTCCCAATGCATGTCACTCATATGCTGATGCAGTGGAACCGCGGTTTTTGTCATCAATTCATTTCAGAAGATCAGAAGAACACCATGTATGAGAGGCGTGTCAGTATTTGTTGTGGACAGGTATAGTACATGCCAGAATGTATAAAAGACCACAAACTACATTTGTCAACGGTGAAAAAGCCAGTGAATTTCTTTGTTTTTTTCAGCTTTTTTTTTCCAACATTTTAACTCTATTTTACTAATTTAGTTTATTGACATTAAATGAATTTTCTTGTTAGATTGCAATGTATTTCTTAAAAAAAAATGACTTTATTCTTGTTAAATTACTTTTCTTTTTTTCCCTTTTGTTTTTAGGTTGTCTTGTTAAATTATATAGATACACAATAGGCCATAGGCCAATAAAAAAGGGCCACATTGAACACCACTGCTATTTTATCTGCAACTTTCACATTAGAATATCACTTTTTCTTGTCATATTTTGACTTTTTTATTATAATATTACAACAGTTTCTTTTTCATTTCTTTTTTTTTCCTGCGTGGTATTATGATTATTATGACTTTGATCTCATATCTCATAAAATTCTTGTAAATCTTGTGAGATTTAAAAATATATATATTTTTTGACCTTATTCATAAAAATTACGACTGTTTTTTTTTTTTTGGTTAACTTGTATTTTTAGAATGTTGCGGGGCTGATAGAAAACGAGGCTGCAAATGGCCCCCCGGCCACACCATGGACAGTCCTGCCATAGCATAGTGTTTTCCTGGTGAATATAGTTAAAGCAGCAAAGTTACAGGTAAACTAGCTATCTGGTGCTAAGTGCTAGACCCTGCAATGCAGTTGAAATACAAAGAATTTATTCTCCATCAGGTCCTTATTTATGTCCAAAATGTATGTGTTTTGTATAATTAAAAACTGCAGTTTTTTTCTCCCCTACGTAATGTACTAGAGTACACCTCCACTTTTATCAATGGCTTATCCTTCATTCATTGTCCTTCTCTTCCCTCCAATTTATTGTCCTCAGAACTCCTCTGATCGCAGCAGGGGTGATCGGCGGCCTTTTCATGGTGGTTATCATTGTGCTGAGCGTGGCGGTGTCTGTGCGCCGGAAGAACATCAAGAAGAAAAGGGCCCTTCGTCGCTTCCTGGAGACGGAAGTAAGTAAGGTATTAATTTGGGGGGAAAAAAGGCATCCCATTTGCAGAAATGTGACACAAATGTTTTCCCATTAAAGTTAGCCATGATAGAAGCTTAGTGTATGATGATTCGGATGGACTGGCAAATAATTAGAATACTGTTACACAATCAAATGATTGTCGTTCAAGAAAAGGTTTCTGTAGGGCAGAGTCAGAGGTGCAGCTGTTAGTTTGAGCTTCCTAAAGAGTATGCTTTCAAAAAAAAAAGTACTGGACCCCACACCATTAGTGCTCCTCGTGTGTGCTAACCCAGGAAAAGTATATTATTTAACATTGGAAATGAAGGCCTGGTTTTACTACAGCACGGATGCTCATAGTACAAGTAAGTGCAAGTGACATGGAAAGGGAGCATTGAAGCACATTGCCCGTGTACTGAGGGCTTATTGTCTCCTATTACGGTTGTCACAAAAATACTCCTGAGTCATTTTACTCTGTTAGGAGACTCCCAGTTCACAAAAAAACTGTACAGGTACTCCAGCCATGGCTTATTGGATGTTCTCAAGATGTTGAGATTAATGAGAGAGTGGATAATAGCAGACATCATCAAAGGGAAGCAGCTGGCTAGAGGAAGAGTGTGCAAAGCAGGCAGGGAGCTGAGCATGGCTGAACTTGCAGAAAGTTGAGGGGGGAAAAGCAGCCAGGCATGTTATGATCCAGCACACAAAAGAAAAACTGAGAGCATTTAAACTGCCCCCCCTCATTGCCACACTAGTGTACAGTAAATGACAAGGACTTAAGACACAGTGGGGTTGTACTGCAGAGTGGACAGATGCAGAAGAGGCAAGTCCAAAATTCTTGGTAATGACCATTTGGAAAACTGCACATCTCTATGTGGCACGAACATCTGTATAAGAACCAAGTAAAGTGAACAATAAGACCTACATTCTATACCCAACTCACAAGACAAGACGATACTGTCAAAATTAAAGACAAATCATTTTAAACATGGTTGAATCTGGTTGCGGCTGCACGGTGGTTATAGCGCGCAGGCCACACAGCTAGGAGACCCCGGTTCGATTCCCCGCTCGGCCATCTCTGTGTGGAGTTTGCATGTTGTCTCCGACACATCCCAAAAACATGCGTGTTAGATTAATTGACGACTCCAAATTGTCCATAGGTATGAATGTGTGTGTGTTTGTCTATATGTGCCCTGTGATTGGCTGGCGATCGGTCCAGGGTGTGCCCAGCCTCTCGCTTGATCGAGCATGGCCATGACCCTCGTGAGAGAAAATGGATGGATACTCTATTTGCATAACCAACATTATTATTATTATTATTAATTAGTTTCAGATTTCAGCACCACCATGTAGCCTAGGTTAGTGGACAGCTCCTAGTGTGCTGCACTTTCACAAGTGCTGGACAGCTCCTTGCAGTGTATGAAAGTGTTTGAATGCGTGTGTTTGCATCCCTGCAGATGCTGATTTGTTATTCCATTTAAATGAAGGATGGGTATTGTTTTTAATCAAACTGTAACAACCATGAGCCAGAGGGACTCAGGCTGCTCACCCAAGTCTGGCTGATTTACACTCTCTGATTATCTACGCCCCCTTTTCCTCTATTGCATCTTCAACTATTTTCCTAATCCTCCTTATATTGCTTCCTTTTTGTATGCTTTTGCATCTTTAAGGAATTAAGCCGGCTTCTTCATTGTCCTCCTGTTCTTTATTTCTACGAGGTTCCTCCCACTCCACATTCCCTTTTCATATCATCTTTCTCCCTTCTCTCATTTCCTCCCTCATCGCTTTATTCCTCCACTTCAAAAACTATACATATACAGATTCTCTTTGTCACATTTTCCTTTGGATGTTCATTCTATATGTTAAAACAATGGATCCACACTGACCCCTATTTACATAAAACTAAATGCATAATGTGAGGACTATGTGTTTTATTTTTGATTGCTTAATCTGATGGCTAACTGAATATTTTGTTTATTTTTGTCTATTTCCTTAGCTGGTGGAACCTTTGACACCCAGTGGGACAGCACCTAACCAAGCTCAGCTGCGCATTCTGAAAGAGACAGAACTAAAAAGGGTCAAAATCCTCGGTTCTGGGGCCTTTGGGACTGTTTACAAGGTAAAACAAACAAAGATATTAACAAAGTCAATTACAGAGTGATCAATTGAATTGTGTACTCTATGTGCTGAAGCAATCGATATATACGTATATAGTATATTCCCCCACTATCCATCCTAAATGTGCCTCACGTTTTAATTTAACGCATTTTAAAGTATAGAATGTATAAGCACTCACCTCAAATGAATGAGAGGATCCGTGAACAGATAGAATCGGATTCACGATTCATTATCACGTATTTAGATTTTTTTTAATGCAGGAAAATGGCTTATACAGCAGTGTGGCCTATTTAATGGTTAACTTTAATGTCTTGACAGCTTCTTTACTTCTGAACTTCTGCAAATTGTTTAAATACTGTACTGTTCCTGAGTCACTGCAATGCAGTGCCATTCACCAATTTCAATGTTTTCTAAACTTTCTTCCAATTACATGGTTTTCTTAAGTAACATGCATTATGGGAAAATATTTAAAATAGTCATATCATATTAAAGTCACATTGGTACGTTTCTCTAGTTCTGAGGTATAACGTTGGATTGGAGTGTTAAATTGCTGGGTGATGAGTTTAATGTGAGTCAGACTGTTATATTGAATAATGACCTCCTGCAGTTTCCAACGGGTTGACAAGCTTGTTTTTTCATAGCTCTTGATTGGCTACAGTCAAAGAGCTGATTGGTACTCATGCATGTAATGCAAAACAAATCTGTTAGTGGCTTATAAACCAGAATTTACAGTAATTCCATAAAAATATATAATTAAAATATAGATGTAAATAAAAATAACTATATAAAAATTATTTAAAACATAAAATCCACGAATTTGCAAATGTCGAATCACAAATATGGAACATTAAACAAAGTACAAATAAAGAGAAAGTCATTACTTCGTCATTAATGACAGGAAACATGATGGAAAGCTGGAGGCGGAGGATGAGAAGAATAGGTAATAGCAGCCAGGAAGTTTCTGTGGTCACGGTGTAATACATGTTCAGTCAAGATGTGGCCACCATTGTGGCAATCTGATTTGGAGGTGCAAGAAAATTGCAACCCCAGATTCATCATTTGCCTTTTTTTTTTTTGCTCCCATCCATCCATCAATGTCTTTGAACATTTGTAGGTCAGCGGTTTAAACACAGCAGTGCAGATGTAATATTGTCCTTTTAGGGAACGATTTTGGTCCCCTGAAGCATTTTTGCGTTTAAATTGAGGCACTGAAAAACAGAATTTAATAACACTTCTGTTGACATGTTTTAGTGGTGTTAAATAATGAGGGGGAATTAATAACATGTGATTGAACATTTAAAAAGAACCCATTAAAAGCCCATTCTTGTTGTGGGAGTAGTCGGTACAAATAAACGGTAGCACCCTATTTAGGGAAGTTAATAGGGCTGTAAAATGTTATGAGTTTGCTGAAATACCGAGTTGCGCCACGTGCAATCATTTAAAATGCAGTTCATTTTAATCAAATAAACCTAGTTGAGCAAAAATTAGCCCGACACATACTGCTTGAGCAAATGTATTAAAAGAAACGTATCGCTCCTGAAATTGATGCTGTGATCAGAGATGGTTTCCATTTAGTGGAGGTGTTAAGCCTGCTGTCATGGGGGAGTCGGGGCAGTGGGGAGTATTGGGGGGTACGTAGCGTCGGTGTAACCCATTTGAAGCTTGTTGAAAAGTTGAGAGGCACTTGAATTCTCTCTCCTCTTTTAAATGCTTTGACCGCTTTGGCAGCTGCTAAATCACTTTAATCACAGGTGAAATTGAATACTTCAAAATGATAAAATAGTTTTGTCCGCTTTTTGAAGGACAAAATAACTTTTAATCATTCAGCGTGCACTTTATCTTCATAGTACCCCACACCCCCGTTGGGAGTATGGACGGCACGAAGGAAGGAAGTAAAGATAAAATAGGTGACAAGGGTGAGGAAATCATCAATTCACTAATTGAGATGGAGAGCATAGCCATTATTTAACAAAAGGGATGAAAAGGTTATTCAGGAATAAAACTTTTCTGGGGTGGGGGATTTATTGAAATATCCTTGACTACACCATGTCACACTAGCATAAATCAACAACCGGCATTCAGTAATCCCTCATATACCCCGATTAAATGGGTCCAGACATGATCATGATAAGTGAATTTCCTAAGGATTCCTTATTTATGAATGAAATATTTTGATAGTTAGAACAAAAACAACAACTATTTACATCCTTAAATCATTACACATTAAACAGCACCCCTATAGTCACTTTAAAACTTAAAAATGTTATTTCCAAATGCCCGTTAGGCATGCTGGGTAGTCCAGCTATAGCAACAATATTAACTATAAACATAAAGCATTAGCTATCAAGACTATGTAAAGCCCTTTATGTTTACTTATTTGCTTATCATGCATCATCATGTCTTCCGATTCCCTTATATTTCTATTTCACTTTTCCATTTTTATGCTTGAAAGTGCTTAATTTAGCCAAAAATATGTAAAATGTGCTTAAATATGCATATTTATGGAAACTGTTTTTACCTAAACAAAACAGTAATGGTTAAATTCACAGAATAAAGTGGCGATGGATTACTATACTGATATCGTCCAACACTTAATTATACCAATATTAACAGATACCAATATAGGCAGCAGGTTATCCCTCAAACTAACGCCAGGTCACATCTCATACAACATGCTTTTTTTTACTGTGATGCCACTGGAGGCATTTTCAACATCTTGTATCAACAAAATAGTCGTTTAGAAATCATAACCTTTTGTCAACTATTATAACATGTCCTGCTATCATCAGCAACAAAGCAATCCAGAAAGCTGCACATTTCTATGTGGCACAAACATCACTATCAGAACAAAGTATGAAACTCTGGACTAATTTTTAAAATATTTTTACAATTAAAAAAATATATAAAATATATTTTATAATTAATTATAATAATGAATTAATTAATTATACTTATAATTTTATAATTAAAAAACATATAAAATATATTTTTAAATATATTTTTAAATGTATAAAAAGATTAAAATAATACATATAAAATAAAATTTAGAAAAAATCAAAACATCAAAAAACAATGATTAAATGCATAAATGTGCATTTGGTTGTCCATAATGTATGGCAACTGAATGGTTTATGTCTCTTGTATACATTGATTGGAAATGTGCTATGTTTAAATGCATCATCTGTATTTTTAATGGGATCTTGATGTTTTGTGTTTTTGTTTTTTTTTTCTGTAGGGGATTTGGGTTCCAGAGGGTGAAACAGTCAAGATACCTGTTGCTGTTAAAATCCTAAATGAAGCCACTGGACCAAAGGCCAACGTGGAATTTATGGACGTAAGTAGCACCAAAACTAAATATGGCCCTTCCGTACTGTACACTCATATGCTGCACAGATATACCCACACATTCACCATACTTCATTTTGAAAACTCACAGTTCCTCCCAATTCAAAAAGAAAAGTGAAAAAGATCAAACTTATTACCCAATGATGATGCAAAGCAGATGAAATGACTCTCATTAGCACACATACACATCCTGACACACGTGCATGGGGAGCGACCCAATTGCACTCGTGTTTTACACTGACTTTGGCGGTCCAGGAGGAAGAGTTGGAGCGTTGGCATTTCTGTTTTTGCCTTTGATGAATACGCTGTGTTTGTTATAATTCATGCTCAGTGCGCTTTGAGAGTTTGTCTTGGCAACCGAAAAGGGAGACAAAACAGGCGGCATGAGGGCATAGTAGGATAACCATATAGCAAACAGATGCTTTTGTTAAAAATGGACACTGCTGAAGTTGTTTTTCTTAAACTAGGATAAATAACTGAAAGTGTTTCATTCATAAATATTATATAATTTAATATAATATTTATATCATTTTAATATAAATGTGTTTTTTGAGTTTTTATTGTTATTATTCTCACATTTAATTTAATGTAACATTTAACCAGTATCATAAATAAACAAATCTTATTTTGAGCTGACACAAATAAAAAAATGTTTGCGTAAGTGTGAAAGGTCACTCGCTCACATTTTGTATTTGCTGAACGTTTGTGGCTGAGTTTAAGAGCTAATATGCTAATAATAAAGAAAAATAGTAATACAAAAATATGCTTTCTGACTATTGTTTTAAAAATGGCCCATAGTTTTGAAATCGATATCCTTTTACATCAAATTTGATGTAATTATCGTTGAAGTTGCACATGGAATCGTTTACCACAAAGAGATTTCCCCCACTTATTCTCAATAAAATGTATAATAATGTATAATAATATAATAATGTTTGCATTTTTTAATAAAAAATTGCATTTTTCCCCCTGAAATTCATTTGCATTTGTTTTTAATTAGCACTTCAATCTGATTACCATTTTTCTTAAACAATAATCTGAGCAACTTGGTGATTGACACATGGTTTTTCAAAAATATCTTTGTTGTTGTGTGGTTGAATACAACCTCTTAGTTAAAAAATTTATCATTTTTTATAAAAAAAATAAACTATATGCGAGCTATTTAATGTTAAAACAGCCGGAATAGGGTTAAAAAAACATATTTAGAATGTTGGAAACAAGTTTTCTATGATCTACTGTAACTATGAAATTATTCCATTTATAATTATTGGTCCAGATTGAGCAACCACTTGATAGTCGCTCCGGTGGGGCAGTGGTCTAACCCGGGTTAGGGTTTCTCTCTTCAGTCATACTTTCTTCAGTCATACTGTATGTGTTTCTCCTTACAATATATAATTTATCGTATGCATGTATATATTTCATTCCATTTAATGAGCTGTATGCACATTTTATTCAATACTAGTTGTACATACACAGTATAGCTTAACATGATATAACAATGAAGTATATATGTATTTTTAGAATGAATCATTTTCTATACAGTTAATATTTAGAGTTTATGCATTGGTGCCTACAAAATGACAAGATAAATGAATGTTTCATGAACAGGATGTCTTATTTTGACTACTCAGTTAAGCTCAATCAAGTTTTATGAAAATGAAGTAGTCTGGAATATGTACTGTACATTTATGTTAATACAGGAATGAAACAACTCTGAATCCCGACTCCAAAACAAAACAAAAGGCACTTCCTGTCATCCTCCCACCAGAACACACATGACCATCAATCTTATTTATGTCTCATTTACTCCTATGTCTACTATAGTGAGTAATAGGAGTGCAAAGGTGACTATAGGGGTGTTATTTTATGTCCAGAGGGCTCTAATAATGTTACAAACTAATGTATTTACAAGGTGATAAACAGGTTTTCTATGCTCTAACTACAAAAGTATTCAATTTGGAATATGTGGACATTTTTAGGAACTTTGTGGAAATTTACTTATCACAGTACATAAAATCTGCAAACACAATTCCCTCCTTTAGTGCACGATAATGACACACTCTTGTTGGACGTACAGTATTTTTGCTCAGTTGATCTTTGTCTATTTACAACATTTCAATTTATGGTAAAGCAAACCAAGAGTCCTGCAGTGCAACGTGCAAAGCCACTTTGATGTTAAGGTTTTTAATCAAATTCTACATCTTCTGAGCGTGCAACCTTGCTGCTGGCTTCAAGAGAACCTTGAGCCTTAAACAGAATAAGGACTCCTGTGATCTTTGACAGTTAAATCTATAATAAAAAAAAAAGTTTGTGCTAGTGAACTGGGGCTTTGAACCCGTACCTCTCCTCTTTTGACACCTGACTAGAAAATAACGTTTGGCAATCATCCTTTTAGTTTTCCACCGCTTATCCTTTTCAGGTGAGCTGGAGACAATCCCAGCTTGCTTTGGGCATCAGGCAGGATAAACAGTGAACAGATATGAACAAACAAGCGTTCACACCGATGGGCAATTTAAAGTTTTTGGAATGTGAACGGAAACCTGCAGACAACAATAAACTTCCTCTCAGATGTGGTGACCAATAAATTGTCGGACACCAATCATCAACCATTTATCTAAGGCTATATCTACAGGAACACAAATATTTTGGAGTTTAAACTTGGAAATGTTATGTTTGATTTTGCCCAAAATAAATTCAAGTTGTTTCATGTTGAGCAGGGGTGTCCAAAATGTGGCCTCGTGGCTATTGGCAGCACACAGCTGTTTTTATTTTTTTTTTTTACACAGTCTAAAAATATAATTTATCAAGAAAACGAACAAATCAATCTGAATAACAAGAGCAAAAATCTGCAGTAATTTCACAAGAAAGCAGTCAAAATATTAACAGAAAATTGTCATAATGTTAACGTCATTTTAGAATGATAAATTTCATTAATGATAAATACATTAATTTTAAAGTCACAATATGATGAGAATATTCAGTCCTTTAATACTTGCATCCATCCATCCATCTTTTATGCTGCTTATCCTAACTAGGGTCACGGGGGTAAGCTGGAGCCTATCCCAGCTGTTTTGAGGTGAAAGGCAGGGTACACCCCAGACTGGTCGCCAGCCAATCACAGGGCCCATACAGACAAAGAGACTCTCCAAGTAACCTAACATGCATATGTTTGGAATGTGGGGAGAAGCCAGAGTACCCGGAAAAAACCCAGGCATGCAATTATGAGAAAGTTGAAGTGAAGTTGAAGAGAAGTTGCGATTTTTTTGGGAAATTTAGGTTGAAAAAAACAGCTGCAATGTTATGGTAATAAAGTCAGAATATTATAAAAAAGAAAATGTACAAACAATATTTAAAAACAAAGTTCAAATATGTGAATTTTTTTTTAAAAACAGTAAAAATTTGTGAAAAGCCAGGCATGCGATTACGAGAAAATTAAACAAATTAAAGTTGCGATTTTTTTCAAAAAATCAAAGTTCAAATATGTGAATTTAAAAAAAAAAAAAAACAGTAAAAATTTGTGAAAACCCAGGCATGCGATTACGAGAAAATTAAACAAATTAAAGTTGTGATTTTTTTAGAAATTTAGATTGGAAAAAAGCAGCTGCAATGTTATGGTAATAAAGTCAGAATATTATTTAAAAAAATGTACAAACAATATTTAAAAACAAAGTTCAAATATTTGAAAAATTAAAAAAAAACAGTAAACATTGTGGAAAAAGACTGAAGTTTGTACAAATAGACTTTTTCGTGAAATGCATACAACTTCCTAGCATACATAGCTACATGTGTTGCTATGCAAAATATGAAAGTGGCCTATACATTGTTTCTGCTGTAGAGTGACTGTGCTAATCAATCAATCTCTGGAAAAAAGCTTGGACCTAGCTACTATACATCTCCCCAAGTTCCCTTTCCTCCACATCCTTGACTATATCCAGTTTTGTCTTCCAGGAGGCCCTGATCATGGCAAGCATGGAGCACCCTCACCTGGTGCGTTTGCTGGGTGTCTGCTTGAGTCCCACCATCCAGCTGGTTACGCAACTGATGCCTCACGGGTGCCTTCTCGAATACGTCTACGAGCATAAGGACAACATCGGATCCCAGCTGTTGCTCAACTGGTGTGTCCAGATTGCCAAGGTAAGTGTGGATGGAGAGTGTTGCCTCATTATATGTACTGTGTGTTTTCTGACTGTGGTTGCCATGTTTAGTTTGAGTCACAGAATGGTTCCGCTGATGAGTGCTCTGCTTGGTTGGGTTGTCTCGTCTGTTGGTGTTTGGAGTGTGTACTCATCAGACAGCCTTGCTTTGTTATACAGTATACATTGCCTACATTTACTGTACATGAACAACAATTACCTGATTGCAAACGTTTTTCCATACATTTCTACAATGCAGTTACTTGTTGAATGTACCAGTATGAGATATTTTGATCATCAGAAAAATGAGAGACTATTGCTTAATAATTCCTTTATAAACACCAGAACATATGTGTGTGTTTAATTCTTGAGTAGTAAAGTCACATTATTAAAAGAAAAAATTATTTTAATTCTACAAGAATCATCACCATCACATCTTGCAAAAAGGGGTAGGCATTTATAAGCTTTTGCTTCAGCCTACTCCTTTTGGTTCTTGTGCTCAGATAGTTGAATACAAATGTAAATAATGGAAAGTTATATTTTGATTGATGTAAGAAATGCACTGTAATGTTTCATATATTTGCCCAAATAAAATAAAAAAAGATTAAAGTTAATATTATAAGCAAAAATCAAAATAAATAACATTATAAATAAAATTAATGAACATTGAAATTGAAATATTAATGAAAAACTGGTTATTTTCATATTATGAGAAACAAACAACATATAGTATAAATTAAATAAATAAAATAAAGCTCTAGTAATACGACAATAAAGTCAAAATATAATGGGAATAAAGTCATAACATTACAAGAAAAGAAATTGTACATTTTTGACACCAGAAATGGGAAAAACAAGCAAAAACAATACAATTAAGTGTTTTCACTAATAATGCACTTTTTCACCTACAGTATATCACAAAGGTGAGATGCAGGCTTTGCTTCCAATATACAGTCACTGAAAAAAAAAATGTTGGACCCTTGTTTCTTCAGCTTCTTGTTCATTTCGATGCTTGGTACACTGAGATCCAAAATCTGTAAAAACGTTTTCTTGGTAAGCGCTCCGCTTGATTGACATACTCCATATGTGAATGGATTATTTGGGTTGAGGTTTAACCGTTGTCCAAGCTCTGGTGACAGCCGGCATCATTGCTGAACAGTCACCTGACGAGACTGACTCCGACAATGATGAGAGGGAACCTGGCATGTTTGACGGCCAAATTGCCCAACTGTTCAATTCAGAGGACTTTGATGGATTTGTGGGAGAAGATTAATTAAATGTTTTGATTCCATTGACTTTTTTTGTAGACCGTATGTTTTAGCATTCGCCACCGTATTGTAAGGGTTAAGCTTTAACACATTTTAAGTGAATTCAAAGTGGAAAAATATATGACAGCATTTGAAAGGGGGGTTCTAGATGCAGTCTGAGTGCATTCTAAATATTCTGATCAGTCGTCGGCTGAAACGTTTCTCACCATTGACACATTGCCAGTCGTGATCCCGCTAGGAAAAAAAGAAAAAAATCCAAATCCTCTTCCGAATGTGGTGCAGATTTTGAAACGTTTTCATTCCGGCTGGTTCTGCTTGTTGTGTGCTGACTTAGTGTGTCGGAGGCTTAAGCTACCATCACACTATCATCTACTGAACAGTACTGTGCTACTATTCCGCTATCTTTCATGCTGTGCAATACAATTTGTACACAAATTGCTAATTGTCAAAAATGTGAATGAATAAACACATGCCGCTGTGAACATGAAGAGCTATATAATTCATAAAGGGTAGATTATAATGTTTTATTTAGCACTTTTCCCTTAGTTTAAAGATCACATTTCTCTATTCGTAATGGCTTCCCACTTGTGGGACTATAAAGAGTGGTCATGGGTCACTTTTCATGCCCATATCGTGCACATAATTAAAAAATGTATCATACGCATCGGGAAACTAAACCCCCAACTAAAGCAATACTGCCAAGTCTTCCAAGAAAGTGTCACTTCAGAACGGTTCATTGTCTTTGTTGTAGACTCATGCATCAATTCAACCCTACAATGTTCTGTTCTGTGGGCTCTTCCAAGTTATAGAACTTCACTGCCAGTGGTAAATCCCGGTGCTCTCCCTCTCTGTCACCAGTGCCGCATCTTCATAATGATCTACCTCAAGAGATGTGGAGTACTAATGAGCAGATTTATCAGCGCTGTGATGCATGCATGCTTTATTTCATTCTGTGTTATCTTATTATAGCTCTCTATGACAGCCTGTTATACAGCCATGTCATGTCCCTCTCTACTTATGTTGGCTGGCTGGGACAGTATGTGTGCCGTATTCTCATATATGTTTGTTGTTTTGTTGAAGCATATATATTCTTTCCTTAATTATATTCCCCTTATGCCGATCGCTGTGATTGTGTGACCATGCCAACCTAAAAAAAAAAAAGTTTTGCCATCCTACTTAATCTTTTCTGAGCTTTGATTTTAAATGCCTGATTTCTGGGGAGCTGCTGCTGTTATAAATTTCAGAGAGAAAGTAAAGGTTATGATGAATCGCAGCAGTTTTCCCCCATGTGCAAATATACAGAAACGGGGACATTTAAAGTAATGAACAAATATTAAAAAAACAATGAGAAACTCTTAAAATTGTACCATTGTTATTTAGCGACAAGAAATTGCACCTGTAATCCAAAACTAAGGAAAGGAATAAGGAAACTTATTCAAGCTAAACCAGTGGTTCTCAATGTTTCTCTTTCCTGTCACAGTCCTGTTGAGTTGTAAAATATTTTCCTCTATGTACATAATGCTTGCTGCAACAATTCATCAATGATTAATTATTCATTCATTCATTTTCTACCGCTTATCCTTACGAGGGTCGCCAGAAAACATCCCAAGATCTTTGGGAAAATACTCTGTGGTCTGATGAGACAAAAGTTGAACTTTTTGGATGGTGTGTCTCCCATTACAACTGCCGTAAAAGTAACGCCGCATCATACCAACAGTAAAATATAGTGGTGGTAGTGTGATGGTCTGGGACTATTTTGCTGCTTTGGGACATGGAAGTAGAAGTAGAATGTCCAGCCATCAAGCTGAAACCAACTTGGGTTCTGCAGCAGGACAATGATCCAAAACACACCACCAAGTCCGCCTTTGAATGGCTGAAGAAAAACCAAACAAATACTTTGGAGTGGCCTAGTCAAAATCTTGCTGTGAATCCTAATGAGATGTTGTTGTGGCATGATCTTAAAAAGCTGCTTCATGTTGGAAAACCCCCCATTGTGGCGGAATGACAACAATTCTGCAAATATGAGTGGGCCAAGTGGCCAAGCTGTTAGACTGAAAATGCATTGAGCTAATAGACTGAATTTACACTGAACAAATTGTCAAAGTACTAATGTTCTTAGCCAAAACAATCCCAAGTGATCATTTCTTTGAAAGCAGAAAAGGCCGGCAATCTTGGTTTTTACTCCATACACACCTCCATCTCCCCACTAACAATATCAGCTCACTTCCATTCTCATCCGAATATGTCTGTTGCCCCACTTTTGTTTATTTCACTGACGACTCTGCTTCTTTTTTTTTTGCATTTGCCTCTGAGCATTCGGCAAGGAGACTACACTGTGAATCAATTAAGTGTCTTATGTTGTAGCAAACATTGGTGTGTCTGTTTTTGTGTCCTTAATGAGGCACGAAGCTTCGTCATATGGACTGCTGTGATAAGCCATCCAACTGCCAGCTATTGCAGGCACTTTCTTAAATGCCACTTTTTTTTTTTTTAAACACAGTGCTGAGGCACTTTTTGTGAATGTTGAAATATGTCCAGTAACCATTTCATCATTTTGTTTGCATATTCAAGCCATGAATTCTTGTGGAGTTTCCATATTTGATGTCTCCACCAACTGGAATATGTCCAACCCAAACTGTGTAATTTCTGAAATATATTCTCTTTCATATGAGGCGTACACTATGTAGAAATTACTTCTGAATGACATGCTTCCATTTTTGTACATTTCAGAGTTCGTCAGACCTTTTGGAAAAAAATTAATAAAAAACTGAATCAATTTTTCCAAGAGGAAATAATGTAAATCTGATTAACCTGCTCTTGACCCCCCAAAAATAGTCACATAAAATATATTTTCTAGAGAATATTTATATTTTGCAATTCAGAAAAGATAGCTTGTACCTTTATTATAAGTATTTTGTTGGTGAAGATGGTGAGGAACGGAGAAGGTTAAGGGGAAGGGACGCCAACTTTGAGTTTTTCTTGAATGAAATATGGTTTCTTACATTCTTTATCAAATTGCTGGCACTCTTTCGCCTCATGGCTCAATATTTAACAGTCGTACTCAGTAAAAAAAAAATGCACGGATAATGAATTAGCAATGCATGTATCGCTTTGTTCAAATATGTGATTGCACAGAATGATACAGTGCGGGGCAAATAAAAGAATTTGAGATGCACAATATGATACAATAACCGAGGCACAATGTAAAAAAAAAAAAAACTAGGAATAATTTTGGCAAAATTTTTGTAGAAAAACAAAGTTTTACTGTATGGGTGTTTTTTTTTTTGTTAGTTTTTTCCGCCCATGCTATCAGATATCTGTGCTGACATCCACCTTATTTTCATGTCAAACCTTTGCCCTATGTTTGCTCCCCTCACCTGTCATCACAAGGCAGCATCACTCAGTAATTTTATATTTATTTCCCAACAGACATGCCAAAGCTGGTCTTTGCAAGCATAGATCTATATGTGCACCTGTTGATTTGTGCCACTGTGTAGGCCACAACCTGGAAACGAAGGCTCTCGGAAAGGCGTGTGGGATCTTGCCATAAGAACTGAAATGAATCAGGTTATGTTCCATCTCACAGCAGCCATGGTACATTCAGCTGAACAAAGTGTGAAACCTCGACACTTGATGGAAAAACAAAGACAAACATTTTTTCAACAGTGAGGTATACTGTACATTTTATTGCTATTATCACCCAATTTAGGGTAAATGATTTATACACTATTTTCACAAAAATGTAAATAATTTTTTTTTTAACAAAAGTCTGCAAATTTGCTGGGCTGTTAATTCTGAATAAATAATGTACAGGGTTGGTGTAAGAGATTTTTCATGAGCATTTACTGTTATTATTCTATTATTATATACAAGGAAAAAAAGTCAAAATTTTATGGGTATAAACTCATAATTGATGGAAAATAATTTCATTTTTGTAGCATAGATTTAAAAGATTAAGTTTTCTTAATATTTCACATCTATGCTACAGAAGAAGCAGAAGTCTATATTATGGGAATAAAGTCAAAATATAAGTCATAATATTATGACAAGAACATTTATGGAATTATTTAAGAGGGGAGTTGAATTATTTGGAAAATTAAAAAACAACAGCAAAAATGTGAAAAACATAATAATGACCAAAGTTCATACCAGTATATGCCTGTCCACCAACTTTTTCTTGAACTATGTACTGTAATTCCAGTGTATAAACCAGTATATATTTTTTATTAAACTAGCCAGCGGTGCAGCTAATTTAGGGCTAATCTAATCTTTACTTCAGAACTATTTAACACTCAAAACATGTAATAATAAGAAATATACAAACAGTGCTGCGGCACTGCAATGATGTCAGCCTCCCTTTGGGCTCTAGACTCCTTTGGCGGACGGAGGCATTGCAGAGCCATCTATTTTCACTTCTCCTCCAATTAAATGCTTTGCTCACACAATGCAATATGGAAAAAACATTTTTTTTAATTTAAACTCCTATTGGTATTTCTATGAATATTTCTTAGTATACCTTTTGAGTGCTAAGTTGTTTTGTGATGGGTTTAGCGTTCTTTGTTCGGTGTGGCTTATACTCACCGGAATTGACTGAATTGACGGAATTCATTCATTCATTCATTTTCTACCGCTTTTTCCTGGGTGCTGGAGCCTATCCCAGCTGTCTTCGGGCGAGAGGCGGGGTACACCCTGGACTGGTCGCTAGCCAATCACAGGGCACATATAGACAAACAACCATTCACACTCACATTCATACCTATAGACAATTTGAAGTCACCAATTAACCTAGCATGTTTTTGGAATGTGGGAGGAAACCGGATTACCTGGAGATAACCCACGCATGCACAAGGAGAACATGCAAACTCCACACAGAGATGGCCGAGGGTGGAATTGAACCCTGGTCTCCAAGCTATGAGGTCTGCGCGCTAACCACTAGACCGCCGTGCCGCCCGAATTGACGGAACTGACTTTCAAAATATCCAAGTGCCCCTTGCATTCTTTAATTTTCAGTTTGTGGCCTTTGGTGGAAAATGTTTGGACACCCCTAGTTTAGATGGAATATAATGATTGAATGTTCTTGGCAGGGATCTCTCATATTCATAACTGGCATTACTCCTTCTGGGATGAGTTCATAAATGTGCATTTAAATGACTAATGACTTGATTGTGTTCAGGTGCCTCTTACACCGATCGATACCGATGTGCCTGTGTTTATGCAGATCCATATACATGGATAAAATGTGCATCTGTTTGTTTGAACTCCCCTGCGATGCTCTGTTGAATTGCTGCAGCTTAAAGTTGTTTTTGCAGTGCATCGCCTAACATATGAAACAACACTGCTGGAAACACGGCCTGTTCATTTTGCTTGATTGAAAGGTCGGTTTGGCAAGTTTGAAATACGTTATTGTCAGCAAACATCAAAAAAAAATTGCAAAGGCCTAACACACTCCTCGCTTCTCTATCCAGGCACGTACATGGCGACACATCTCAAGGCTCTGAGGAGGAAGTTGTAGAATATTTATTCTCACGTCCAGACCTCAGCCACTCCCAGGTTTACTTCACTATCGCCTGCAGCATGCCAACCATACATTGTATTAGATGCACATGTTCGCATTCATGCACTTCTTGTATTCAAGAGAGATACAGGTATTATTTACTGAACCTCGGGGGACAAAACAAACTCACAATAAGCAAAGCTGAGAGAGCCGTGCATGTGATGAATAGAAAAAATAAGTCTATACTACTGATGGGTGAACATAATTGACATTTGGCCAAATTTTCTTGAGCTATGGGGCGCTGTTAATGGTTAATTGGTGGGAAATGAAATCGCAATGCATGTTTCAATTAAAATTTTCCGGCAAATTTCCTCTTTCAGGGATAGTATTTTTCTAAAAACCAATGACCAAAAAAGGACAAAAACTTTTTCATGTATCATTTGTCGAACATGTGGATAGTGACGTGTCACTTCCTGCCACACTTTGAACTGGGCATACCCAGTTGAAGCCAAATTTGTAACCACGTACAGTGAATTCTCTTCAATTCACTCGCTTAGTTACAGACAACATTAAGCAATCTCCATGCTGTCTCAATGGAAGGAACAAACAAAGATAACTGCCTACACTTCAACGTGAGAAGGCGGATGTCTCTAGAAGAAATTAGAACAGCTGTAAATAGCTGCTCTCTTACGGTCGTCAACCTTCGTCAGTGCCTGATTTATATAGCCTGAGCTGTGAGCTGCTGTAATCCAGACACCCAACGTGAAACCAATGCGATTAAGAATGTCACATAACCAGAATATCTTTTCTCTCAGGTTATGTCAGATGTATGTGAATCAACAAATAGATATGGCTTCACATTGATGCTCAGATGGGGTTTATATGGACAATCAAGAGACACACACAAGGATGACAAACATAAATTATTTTGAGGAAGGTGAGCAATCAGAACGGAATTATGTGGCTTGAGCCTAGTAATGAGCTGGGAACACAGGCACCAGGAAAAACAATAATAAAACACTTGGGCATAATAGATTGTGGAAAGTTTCCCTGTTCGAGAAGGCATAAGCCACCATGCCTGTCAAGAGACAAGACAAGTTCTTTGTTCTGTGAGGGGCAGAGATGATGAAGGGCAGACTTACATGCCCGGATAGCAAGTCAGCCTGACATGAATGTGTATCTTAGCAGAAATGCATAGGCTAATGCGTTATTATGACTATAAACATATATTTATGATGAGGCTTGTGAAATTTTCCAGTGAAAAAGGTTTGGTTTTGGGAAGGTTTGTGATCTTCGGTTGAGACCAAAGTGGAGCTCTTCGGAGAGAGATGCTGAATATACCTTATCCAAAGCATAAATATGGAATTATTTGATAAATACAGTCTAACCTTGGCTTTCTCACATCCAATTTTTCATATGATTTGGTTTCTATCAAAACTTTACCTTAGATTTTGTACAATATTCCGCACAACAAAATAGTTAATTTGCCCTGTACGCTATCTGTGGATTTTGTATTGAGTGCCACCAAAGAAAATTTTCCAGTGCCAAAAGTTTCACAAAAATGATGAAAAATCATTTCAATTTTTGTTGGTCCTTTTGAAACAAATTAATAATGTAAAGTTATTCATTCCCTGACCTTGTTTCCTGTGTTCTGGAAATGTATTTTTTTTCTTCCTGCCCCCAGAAATGAGGAGTGACATTTTTATATTTATCAGACCGGGTTCGAACAGGCACTTCCAAGACAAGGTCATGTTGATGGTGGATGATTTGAATTTGCCACCTGATCCCAAATGTGTCTGCAGGGGCCTGGCAACACCATCATACTGGCACTAGAAACAGAGCAGTGGTAACTTGCCACAAAACATGTCTGGATCACACAACCTATGTCTGAACCAAACACATAAACCATCAAATCCTTCTGTGCACTCCGGCATTCATCCTTTCTCTTTTTTTGGTCTTCATTTCCTCTGCCAAGGAGGTTATGTTTTCCTCAGCCTTATCTGGTATTGTGGTCGTACATTCGCTAGTTTCACAGTTGAGATATTTATTTTTGTGCCAAACAGGAAACTCAACATTTTACATGTTTTATCCATTTCTTAAAAAAGGAGAGCTCAAGGGCAAGATTGATTTTACCGCTTTAATGCAGTTTGTTTAAGAGACACATTTAAAAGGTCAGAGCAAAAAAAAACAAAAAAAAACACTGGATGCATTAAATCATCCTTCAAATTGATTCCTAGAACCAACTGGGGAACGGTTCAACATGGGGAATCTGAAAGAGAATCGCAGAGGTGCTTTGCAATTCAAAGGGCAGACCCCAGAGAATCATAGACTCCGAGTACACAGGCTGAAAGGTGATTGGACAAGAGAGTGACATCACAATTGTGAATGCCAAGTTTTTGACAGCGTGGGAAAATCCAAAGTAACAGGTCAATCTTGGTCAAATAAGACAGGAATTCCCATCAGGGAACTCGGAAGGAAGGCATTTTCCTCATTGAACTTTTAGCAAAGCTTCATTATACAGGGAAGCTTGTCTTTCGTTTGACCTTATGCTTCATGTTTCCAACCTCCATGGGAGCAACAACCCTGCAGAGAATCATAAGACCGGATGTTCTGATTAGTTATTAAATGGCAAAACTATACGAAGTATCTTAAATACGCAAGTACTGCATTTTTTTCTCGTTTGAAAATTGATAAATTCGAAATGGATAAATTAAACATTAATTATGACCTTGAACTTTTATTGAAGCCAAAAACCGAGCTCAAGAAGGGGACCCACTCCAATGATTCTTCAGTCGTGTTATTTTTGATGTGGCAAACAGACTAATTTATGCTGAACAAGCAAACAATGCTGGGAGTGGTCTACATGTCTATTAGTACGACACGTTTCAACGTACCAAAGCGTAAATTACAACTGCTTGTTACATGCAATATTTTGGAACTGCGACTGTGTCGGAGAACCAAACTTCTTTCTCTTTGGGCTTTTCCCTTCAGGAGTCGCCACAGCAAATCAATCACCTCCATCCAACCCTGTTTCCTGCATCTGTCTCTCTTACACCAACTACCCTCATGTCTTCCGTCACTACATCCATAAACTACCACTATCACTATCTCTCCTCTGGACATGTCCGAACCATCTCAGTCTGGCGTCTCTGACTTTATCTCCAAGGTCTCTAACGTGTAATGTCCTTCTGATGTACTCGTTCCTGATCCTATCCATCCTGGTCACTCCCAATGTGAACCTCAGCATACTCATCTCTGCTACCTCCACTTCTGCTTCCTGTCTTTTCCTCATTGGTACTGTCTCTAGACCAAACAACATGGCTGGTCTCACCCCAGTTTTGTATACCGTTCCTTTCATTTAAGTTGAAACTCTTCTATTATAGTACATCACGTCTGACACTTTTTTTTCCACCTGTTCCATCCTGCCTGCACATGCTTCTTCACCTCCTTTTCACAATCTATATTGTTGTGAACTGATGATCCTAGGTACTTAACCGAAGAAGAACTGAGCTAAAATGTTGGTGCTAAATTTTGTTGAAAACTGGGGCGTTTGAAAAGCGAGGTTTGACTGTTTGTAATTCCAAATTGTTGACGACTCTGTCAATTTGAACACCAGAACATCCTGTGTGCTGTAGGTTTGCTAATGTTGGCTGCATTTAGCATGCATCAGAGAGAATAAATGTATATACGCCGGGTCTCCCCCTCACAGTTACTGCTTACCCAGTCTGCTCACATACAAATGTTTCATATCCAAGCTGTCCCCGAGCGTCATTCTCCAAATTCATTCTGACATGGTAGTTCAAAATGAAATGAAAGCATACTGCTTTCATCAGTATTGTGTAATCCTTTCTGTTTCTCCTCCACGTTGGTCTGATTTGTCCCACCTCATTCCTCAAACAATGATTCACCCTCTCCCGTGCCCACTGGGATCTTTTTATATCCAAGGCATTCATTAAGCATGAACTACATCAGGCAAATGTTGCACTGGTGCCACAAACCTCCATTAAGGGATATTCATGATTTAATCATACTGAAACATCTATCAAATCCCAAGCAAGTCAACAGAAATCAATCATTTGTTTGGTGTTTCCTTTTCAAGGCTTTTGATAAATATTATTATTAGGGATGTCCAATATTAGATTTTTGACGATAACTGATACCATCCAAATCTCAATTTCTGATACCGACACCAATACTATGTGTGACATGGCATACGTATCTCCTGGTAATAGGAGTGCATAATAATACCTGTGTTGTGAAGCTGTCAACAACATTGTACAACAGTGTAAAACATCAGAGAGGTTGTGTCATAATTTTCATGAATGCCTCGGGCTATTAGTGCAGCAGCACCATGGAGGTAGAAATGTTTCATTCGGGTGCCCAAAGTGAGACCATTGCTCACTTAGGGGTGGAAATACGTTGATACCTGAAATGTATAGATGGTAAGTGGTCACGGCCACTGCAGCAGCACACTACAAATTGCATGTGCACGGTAATTCTGGGCCAAAATGTACATATTTTGCACCATCATATTTTAATTAAATTTGATCTCCGAATGATATTTAGGTGTATTTATATCCTACATATCTTTTATGTTGGCCTGAAGCTCCAATCTATAAGTTTAAAAGGCTGGGACTTAACATTCAAAGTCGTCATGTCCAACTCCAATGCAAGATTGAAAAGGAAAAGTCATCCATGTGACAAACATGTATAAGAAGTACTTGATAGAGCTCTTTTCACATGATCGTATTCATTTGATGTAGTTGAGTTGTAGTTGAGTTTTTTTGTTCTTTAGTGATGTGGATTTCTCTATCCAAAAAAGGTTCTTCACTTTTAATTTCCCCTCAGGCTCATTAAGTCTCATATCTCATACTATGCTTAAACCATTGCCCTCCAATTACATACAAAAAATACAATAAATCAAGTCAATAAATTCCGTATAAGACAAAAAATCAACTTCACCATGAAGACTAGAGGTCTCCCCAGCAGTATACACGCTCACTGAGAGTGTTCAATCTCATTAGAAGTGTTTCCTCATGAATCACGTACCATCGGGGATGAATCGCTTGATTATACATTTTGGTGAGCGTGCTGCTTGAGCGTCTTGACAGCTTCCTCTGTGTATTTATTTTCTTGTCAGAATTAACTGCAATGGGAAGTGCCAGGTGGTGAAGAATGGGCACCACCTCGCCACTCTCTCCTCCTATTGATTTGATCTCCAGCCCTTTGTCATTCACCGCCTCATCTGTCTTCACAAAACACATTGGAGGAAAATATTGTTTGGCCTGGTTTTGTTCCGAGTGACTACGCAATAAGCATAATCAACCATGACGGTAGATCACAGCATAAATGGTACCCTCTCGCCCCCCACCAAAAAAAGATTTGCAACATTACAATTGCTTTTTAATGTTTGTTTGCCGTTTTTTTTTTTGTTTTTTTTGACAAAAAGCAACCTGCACAAAAAGTATGGGGCAATAGTCTACCTTCAGAGGGGGGGAAATCCTGTTTTTACACTTTTATGACATCCAGGTAAAAATGTGAGGCACGATTCAAAGCCGCGATATTTCTTCTTTTTCTGCTATGTGGTGTGGCTTTACTTGATCCCCGTGGATTGAAAGGCAGTGTTCATCTGGAGGTGTGATCTCCAGCTGGCTCAAGCCTGCAGATTGTGTTGTTTTTCCTCCTAGGTTACATGAAACGTCATGTCTGCAATGGCTCCTACTTTTTTTGCAATTATGAACCTTTGGATGCCGCATTATCAGCATATGCTTATTAATCTGTAAATAAAACAAAAAGTGAAGACACCGTTACATTGCAGTTCGGCACATTTACACATGAGCCTGTTAGTTTCAGTGTGCAGGGGAATGAAACATCACAGGATGTCATGGCATGTCATCCGTCATCCATTTGAGCGTGACGTGTTTACCCCATAAATTCTCAAAATGCATTTTTAAATGCATTTGAAACCCTGTTATGAAAGTTCTTTTTTTTTTTCTTACCAAATACTTTTTTCGACTCTGAATATTTGGATTTCAATTTGTATATACTGAATAAGACTTTACACCTGATTGGCAGGCTCTGAGTCACAATTCATTCATTTTTGCGTTTAAATACGTATGTATAAGTGTATATGTGTATTTTGAAATGTTGAATTTATTTGCATATATTTTATTATGAATTTTAAAAGCTGAATGTTTGTTTATTTTTCAACTAAATTTTGAAACTCGTGCATTAAATGAAATTTTTTGCATAAAATATTGTAAAAAAAAAAAAACACATTTGTTTAGAAAAATGAATCTCTTTTTGTTCATTCTAAAGCATTTATTATGTGCTAAGTCTTATGCCACAGTGAGCAGTAAAATACAGCAATGCTAATTTTTCGTACATGGGTCACATTTTGACCCTGAAATACACTTAGCTGCTCTGTTACGTTGAATTGCGCTGGTTCAGTCATAAATCTTTGATCTGCGTTGACAGTTAAGGCTATGATTACTCGGCTTCCTGTGTTTATACGACTCATTCAGAGGGTGGACAGCCCGTCCCTGTGAATGCCTTCTCTTCCGATTTTGAATTCACTGACTTTTGTCAACCATCGATTTGTTCTGTTTCCAAAAACACACCACTCCCTCACTATAAGGCGTACAGTGTATGCCCAGTTAGACTTTTACACAATACTTAAATTAAAGGTCGAATTTGTGACTCATTGTCTGAGTATATAATTCCTGTCTATTTGAAGCATCAGACAGCAGTACAAATTGTCTGATAGATGCTATTTTTCTGACAGTAATATGTCTATCTACGGACAGACCAGCAGTAGAGATCAAGAGTGACAATGTCGGTCTATTGATAATCTGTCTGTTTCTACGCACTGTGGTTTGTCTACTTCGGTGACACAGAAAGAATTATCTCTGCACTGACATTTGGAGCAGTCCCCGGAGGATTAATTCCCCGACACAGGTGATCTGCTGACTTTTTCCTCGAGCAGAACCTTGATATACTTTGAGACAGTTGTGTTTTGGCCGCTGCAGGCGATGAGAGATTAACCGTGAAGAAAATCGACACACGTTTTGCTTATTAATTAAAATTTGCTCTCACACATTTTGCTGAAATGAAAAAAGAAACTTGCTTGTTATGGAAGACATTTGGTATGACTACTACTATGTTAGTGACTTACAGGACACTGGAAACCCATTTGACAATACATACAGTACAGTTATATTTAGAAGATGCTTGATATTGGTTTTATTACCGGAATCAGATATGCAGATATTGCCTTAGAGCAGTAAGTCGACCCTGTTTCCTGTGAATGATGACCTCTGCCAAGGCTGCCCTCTGAGTCTGTTCATAAATTTTATGTATAGAATTGGCAGGCACAGCAAGTTTGGGAGGTTTTGGATCTTGTCTCTGCTATTCACAGATGATGTGGTCCTGAAGGCCTCATCAGGCTGTGACCTTCAGCGTTTACTGGGTTAGGAAGAGAGAGTGTGAATTTCCCAGTCAACACTTCCAAATTTGAGGCCATGGTTCTCAGTCGGAAATGGGTTGATTGCACTCTTTGAGTTGGGAGTCGGGTCTCGCCCCACGTGGAGGACATCAAGTATCTTTTGTGCAACTTGCTTCCTTTTCTTCATACATCAGTATGGTTGTATCCTCATTGTGTATATACTGAGTGAGACCACATGTTTGCTCCTTCAAGAGAACAAAATGTGTGATTGGAGCTTCAGTAATGTAATCCCACTTCTTAGGCTGTTCCTGCTCAACTCCCCCCACCACCACCGGCACTCCTCCTTCATCCATAATTCCTTTCATTCAAGTAAATCCAATTTGTTAGTCTTCACAACAGGACTGTTTTTCGTTCCTGTCTAAAAGGAAATAGGTCCAGTTATTCTTTGTCGTATCTGAGAGTTGCACTTTTTACATCCTGTAAGTTCCCTTCTTCTTCCCATACTTTTGTTGTAATGCACAATAGGTATTATCAGTTCCTTGTAAAATATCATGACATAACATTGAATCTCCATAGGTATGAGTGTGAGTGGGAATAGTTGTTTGTCTATATGTGCCCTGTGATTGGCTGGCCACCAGTCCAGGGTGAATCCTGCCTCTCGCCCGAAGACAGCTGGGATAGGCTCCAGCATATCAGCGAACCTAGTGACGATAAGCGGCTGGATGGAGTTATTCACATAACAATTGTTAATGCTTGGCAAAGAGCATAAGCATAAGAGATGTACTGCGATGTAAACAATGAATAATTAGAGATTAGATATTAACATATCTACAGGGCTCCTAAACACAGACCTAAAACACGTTTCTTATGCTTTAACAATGAAAATTATCATTGATTAATTGATTAAAATTAATTTAATGCGGTCAGCTATGGAACCAACTGTATTCTATAATACAGTCGCCACACCATAATTACCATAGTTTTCCAATCATATATTCATTAATTAATCATGCTCCTTTGTGATTGAATTCAGCCATAGCCTACAATTAATGAAAAAATGGAAATTGTACATTTTTTTGCCTATCATAAAAATTTTCAAAAATTACTGAATTAAATAAAATACATAAAGCCCTTATGAAGATAATTCAAATTGTGAATGTACGTCTACATTGGTCACAAGGTATCCGTAAGTGTTTGAGGAGACAAGCAGTAGAATTGATTGCAGAAACAGGCTTTTATTGCAAGTTTTAATTATCTCACAACAGGCACAATAATAATCATAATAATAGTAATAAGACCGGCGACTGTTTTTTGCAGCCATAACTCACGACAAGCTAAAACTCCAGTCTGAACCCCCGACGTCACCGTCACCCATTCTACTCCCCTACTCAGTAAACTATCTTAAAAGCCATATTTTTGTGATTATATATAGTACATTAGGTAATATAAATGTAAAGATGAGTATATAGTATAAACCTTGCGTATCATTTGATTTGCTCACACCTCTGTGTCCTTGTTTTTGGTAATCAACCTACGGTCACCCTACTTGATAATGATTATTATTAAGTTTGCATTTTGTTTCACACTAAACATCAAGAGTGGCATAATATTTTTAAGTATGTGGGCTGTTATGAGGGTTTTAAAGTACGTTTACTGATAAATGTGGCAACAAATATGAACTATGTTTGAGTCATGAAACAAACATGAACCCAGGGGCAACTTCATCTAAATTGAGAATATCAAATTTATTCTCTGGCCGTTGACCTTTTTAGGTACATTGGAATTTGTAATTAAAGTCTTAGCAGGGACACCGTAAGACTAGATGGATTTTTGATTTGTTCATAAATAAAAGTCATTGAAATTGGTTTCTTGTTCTCATGGATTCTGCTATAATTGAAAATCCTGTTCTGGGTTGATGCTTATGGATGCTGTTGTTGTTTCACAATAAAAAGGGCTTTTCCACAGCTGGTTTGCTGATTGATGAGAACTTGCAGGAAAATAACAGTGTGGTAGTAATGATAATTACAACAATAATTATGAAGAACCTAATGGGGTCTTGATGGTGGTAGCGCATTACAGTGATGAGGACGGTAAAGACAGACGGCGATGTTGAACAAGAGTCAGTCTTGCGTGTGTTTATTTGTGCAGGTCACTGCCGGTACATGTTGATGCTTGCGTGAATGGATATTACATATAAATGAGTTCAATTAAAGCAAATGTACACGTGTGCTTGTGTGTTGCAGGGGATGATGTATCTGGAGGAGCGTAGGCTGGTCCACAGGGATCTGGCAGCTCGCAATGTCCTGGTGAAATCCCCCAACCATATCAAGATCACCGACTTTGGCTTGGCCCGCCTGCTCGATGTTAATGAGAAGGAATATAATGCAGATGGAGGCAAGGTAAATTGCAGTTAAACATTTGTCATTTATGCAAGGTAATTTAACAACAATGTCATCAAACATGACCTGTCATATTTAAACCTACTAAGTAGTCCCACATGGTAGAAGGATGATAACCTTGAAAGTCAATTGATAAGCAATCTTTTAGAACAATATACTTCCAACCTTTTGGGGGGGGGGTCCCAAAACCCCCAAAAGCGGTTACTTTTTTTACTTCATGTAAAGCAGACACAGACCAGTGTAAGCCTGACTGCAAAAAGCACAGAGGAAACAATGTTACTGTTATTTCTAAGATTTACAAATAAAAAGCAGATAGGTCACAAATTTATGATGTATTTAAAGTAAAGTCAAACCTCTGTTTTTAAACACGCTAGTTTTTGTATAATCCGTTGATCTGTCTCTGTGCACTTAACAAGTCCGTATGCTCTGTACTGCATCATTCTGCTGAATTGAGTGCCTAAAAAAAAAGCTAACTGACTCATTGCTTGTTCAGTTTTTATTGAGTGTGACTATTCAATAAGCCGCCATGGGGCCAAAAAAGGTCGAGCTTCCAAAAAAGTGTGAAAAATTGAAAACAAAACTACAAAATGTGAACACGACTGATAACTGCTGCATAAAGGAAGGATAAAATTAAGGATTCACAAGCAAACATATTTATTAAAAAAAAAAACCACATGTTTATTTAAGTGTTTCCTGGAAAAAGGCATTTTCAACAAACCTCCCTCCTAAATGGTGGAAGAATATTCCACAGAGTTGGCAGCTAAGAATATCAAATTGTTGTCATTTTTTTTTGTGGTTGGCTTGCGAGTTAGACTGCAAGCCGAGATGGGAGGACGGTAGCCGTCCGTAGCTGGAAAGAGGAGCAAGGAGGTCAGAAACGCAGCTCGACGCGAGGTCATGTTGCACCTTGTAGCTAATCAGCAACAGCTGGGTAATGGATTCTGGCTTTTGCAGGCAGCAGAGACAGGGGAGCATGCACGTACACAAAGTCAGTTACATGACTCCAGTGAGATTCATAAACATGATACGACATCAATGCTCTTTTTGTTTCTGCAATATTTAACAATTAATTAACAATTAATGATTATTAACTTTAACTGCAAATGACACTTTAGGCCATTTTGAGATTTGAGAGCCTTTGCCAATCATTCATTCATTCATTCATTTTCTACTGCTTTTTCCTCACGAGGGTCGCGGGGGGTCATCTTCATCAAAACAGACAATTCCGTTGAATATTGTATGTTTGAAGTGACTGTTCTTCTTGACAGATGCCCATTAAATGGATGGCCCTGGAGTGTATTCACTACCGAAAGTTTACTCATCAGAGTGATGTTTGGAGTTATGGTAAGATTGCATTAAGGTGTTCATTTTACGGGTAATTATTTTTTTGTTTAATCATTGGATTGCTTGAAAACACACACAGGATGTGTTTGAAACCGCATACTTACTACTACATAAATATATGCCCATACTATCCACACTCCATACTGCATACCCAATCCATCAGACAGTATGCAAAGCGTTTACACTACAGCATACTACATGATAACCCACAATGCATTGAGCTCCTACCCGAGCCGAAATCGACAGGCCCAAGCTGATTTCACTTTAGCGCTAAACTCTGTAAATACATCACTTTATTGAGATTTTTTTTTTTAATCTGGCGAGAAAGTGGCTGTTTAGATCCCGAGTGTGGCATTTATTTATCCAAATACCAACCGCTTACAATTTAGTTTGGACGAATTTGGCAAAAACCAACTCGCAATATATCCTGCAATGTTTTGTTTTTTTTCATGTTGCATCCTGGGTAATTTGAGTGTGAGTAGTAAGCTAATGATACATACTCAACATTTCTGGTGAATGCAGTATGCATCCGGGAACTTCTCGCATACTCAAAAATCGTGTACTGCCAGTGTAGACATACCACATACTCAAATACAGTAAAGTCTCGTTATATCGATATCGGTTATATCGAAGTACTGCTTATTACGATACTATTTTCATTTCCCGGCTAATTTCTAGTCTTTTATGATATAATTAGTTCCGTTAGTACGATACCCGGTTATTATGATAATCCGGTTACTAGGATGCCCTTTTCATCTCCCGCCAGTCAATTTGGTCTGCTTATATCGATACAAAAGCAGCTTAAATCAATCTTTGCTTAAGGATTTCAATACCAAAAAAGAACACGGCGAACGGCTGCTTCCAGTCAACTTTATTTTCTATACTTTTTCTATACTATAGAACAATGTCGAGTGCATTATTGCCCACTTTTAATGCAGTTCGGCGCAGGATCGGATATATCGACAGTCCGGTTATATCGATATTTTTTTCCAGCTCCCGACAATATCGATATAACGAGACTTTACTGTAGTTAGTATGAGTAGTTGGTAAGTATGCGGTTTCGAACACAGCCACAGGTTCATTTGTAGACTGAAACCAAAGGAAATAATTCTGTGTAACAATTGGAAAAATAGCTCATGTTTGCTGTTGTTTTTTCAAATCATATTTTCATTTTAGGGGTAACAATATGGGAGCTGATGACCTTTGGAGGAAAACCATATGATGGAATCTCAACCAGAGATATTCCAGACCTACTGGAGAAAGGGGAGCGCCTCCCCCAGCCACCCATCTGCACTATTGACGTCTACATGGTCTTAGTCAAATGTATGCACATAGTAATCACGGATGTGTCACAATGCATTAACACCGCAAATGACTTAGCGCTACAGAGGGATCCGACTGGCCCTCGATTAAAATATTTAGCTGAAAGTTATTCCACATGAACTGTCTGCAACCCCGCTACCAACAAGTTGGCTGTATTGGATCGCCACCCTTATCCTGGCATGGCGGCAAAGTAAACCTCTGATTTTGCGCCAGTGTCGCCTCAGCCTCCAGGCTGTTGTGCTCGCAGTCACCTTGGTTCCTGGTGACACCGTGAACCAGCAGCTACCTGGCAAGCACACACACACACACACACGCACACACTCACAGCAGGATGAGGTCATTGTCACCTGTCTGTTGGGTGACTTTGTGTCACGACACACAACTGCAAAAAAAAAAAAAAAAAAAACACACTAGAAATTTTCTTCCACATAATAAGCTCAGGCCGCCACTCTGGAAAGTTGAAAAGTGAGGCACAATGGTGATCATTTTTTAAATAAAAGATTATACCATTGCTTCTCCAATAGTGGGACGTGAAGGGCGGGGAGGACTTTCAGTCCAACTTTCTGCCAACATGTACAAATTTATAGTATTCAACATTCAATTTGACTCTTGAATACGCTTGCATACTCTTTTGTTGCATTTTCAGGTGCAGTCTGTACAATACGGATAATTGGACTATGATTATTTTTACTGGCTTATACAGCATTTCTATATATGTATAAAGATACACTCTTATATAATCCCTTCCATTCTCTCATTGTAAAAATGGATCAAGTCATCACTGATCTCTACACACAAATGAGGTCTTTACTGCGTTTACCAGTCATAAAGCAGTATTTATCTTTTAGACTGACTGACGTGATTTCAAGTAAAGGATACTCAATTTGAAAGTATTGCTTGTGTCTGGAATATGGAAGAAGGAAATTTTTGTTTAGAATGTCCGTGAATCGAAAATCAGGATGCCATTAACTGTGACAGTTCCTCGATATAGTTTCTCAATATTCTTGTGTCACTCAAATCCAAACCATATCCAAAGAATTCATATGCACACAATTTATGATTATTCAGGTTTATAGAAAAAAGTCTTGTATTTGTTCCAGGCTGGATGATCGATGCAGATAGCCGACCCAAATTCAGAGAGCTGGCAGCAGAGTTTACCAGGATGGCCCGTGATCCGCAGCGATACCTCGTCATTCAGGTACGCCAGTCGGGATCGCTTTAGTCACATTAACACTGGACTGTTTTCAATTTAAAATGGAGGAGAATTTTGGCCAAACAAACAAGAGTTTTGAGAGCAAAACCACAAATGTAATACTGATGGCAGAACATGAGGCTGTTGAAGGTAATAGCTTGCTAACACTTCATCGGCGAACATTTACTGTGAGCAGCAGAGACAAATTAGTCAAATAATTTTAAGACACACTTATTTTATTTATATTTACTTTAATTAACTTAATTAATTAATTAAATTTACAGGGCGGCACGGTGGTCGAGTGGTTAGCGACCTCACAGCTAGGAGACCAGGGTTCAATTCCACCCTCGGCCATCTCTGTGTGGAGTTTGCATGTTCTCCCCGTGCATGCGTGGGTTTTCTCCGGGTACTCCGGTTTCCTCCCACATTCCAAAAACATGCTAGGTTAATTGGCGACTCCAAATTGTCCATAGGTATGAATGTGAGTGTGAATGGTTGTTTGTCTATATGTGCCCTGTGATTGGCTGGCCACCAGTCCAGGGTGTACCCCGCCTCTCGCCCGAAGACAGCTGGGATAGGCTCCAGCACCCTCCGCGACCCTCGTGAGGAAAAAGTGGTAGAAATGAATGAATGAATTTAAATTTACTTGTTTTGTTTATATGTCAACTAGCGAAAACACAGTTTTGGGTAAGACCAGGAGGACAAGCAGCTGGTGTGCTGGGACGTGGTATTACAGTTAACAGTTTACACCGTTTACCTATGATTTAGTCTAGGTAGGATAAGTCTCGTCTGACTTCTATCTAGTCAGTTCAACTCTGACTGGTGTCAGGCTAAATAGTCTAAATACATTGTTTCGTGCTGAAATACTAGTCTGACTAGATAGGACATCTCTAATCTGAATAGAAGCATAAAGTGGGAAAGTTGATAATTTTTTTTAAAATAAAACATAGGTGTGACTTCATAGGAGTCAGACTAGATTCTGTCCTATCTTGTCTTTGAGCATGAACCCGTGACACAACCTGGCCTATCTAGTCTAGTAACTAGTTGAACGGTTCAAGACTTGGTAGGACTGCTCTAGTCTGACTAAATGAGACATCCTCGTCAGACTAGAATGAGAGGTGAGACTTCTTTTAAGACAACATAGACACTGCGTAAGCAATCAATTCAATGCCTTGAGTATATTTTCATTTAGTCAACTCCCATGATTAAAAATCAGTGAGGTGGCTTTTGATTCAGTGATCCAATAATCACTGAATGTTCATCAGAGCGCTGACAAGGAACATGTACATAAAATGAAGACTCAACTCTGACTTTATATACACAAACATGTGCGCATTTTCTCTGATCGGCATGCATAAAAGAATCCGCGTTTGAGAGCATAGTGACGATGCAGAAGCATATCTACACTGAGCCACACCAATTTTCAAGGGCACACAAGGGCAGTGTGGAGTCACTTATTTAATCTCTTCAAGGTCGGCAGGTCATTGCAGTGAGAATCTGCATTATAATCAAGACCTGTGGCGGTTACCCTTCATCCATCAAGCTACGCCTCAACTGATATCCCAATTATGCAGGAACCTGCATTTCAGAGCTACTGCATGTGATGTAGTAGTATTCTATGTTGTTGCGGCTAATACTGTACATAACACACCATCACTGAAGGCATCCATCTGACACAATGATATTCCTCCCATGTTAACTCACTTCAGAGAGGTTGACATCATCTCCATGTACCTCCATGAATATGTATGAGGGTAAATGAAAAAGTAAACCGTGCATGGAACTGTGAGCATCCACCACAGTCAATAACCGACTTCTCTAATCATTTTTCTTTTCCGTTAAGGAATCTCTGGGAATTCATTTAATCTTAATGAAAGACCATTGGATTCCTTGTAACTCTGCAACAAAGACCACTTTCAATGAAGGATGGGAAAAAAGGAGTATTAATACATATTGTATTTTTATGCAGTACATATTCAGTTTATGACTACAAATAACATTTCAATTGCAAGACATTTCCCTTGCATGGGATCATGAAAGGAAAAGGCGGCATTTTAACCCATTTTATTCTATGTTGTATCATTTTTTCTTAGGGTGATGACCGTATGAAGCTACCCAATCCCAACGATAGCAAGTTCTTCCAGAGTCTCCTGGATGAAGAGGAGTTGGAAGACCTGATGGATGCTGAGGAGTATGTGGTGCCCCACACCCTAAATTCCCCACCTTTGACGTACACTTCACAAACACGCTTGGATCCCGGCAAGGTATTTTGGTCTGTAGAATCTCCTAAATCTTCAGATTTAAACATGGAAGACACAAGTGAATGTGTGTAAAAAGTACCAATATAACACCGGAATCAAATAATATCTGATATTCTCAACTGGTGGGTGAGCCATTTTCAGTGGGTGGCAGGTGGGCAAAAAGATATAATGAATGCATCTTATTAATACAAATGGGGACTTGAAGAAAAGGCGGCACGGCGGACGAGTGGTTAGCACGCAGACCTCACAGTTAGGAGATCAGGGTTCAATTCCACCCTCGGCCATCTCTGTGTGGTGGCATTTGTGGCGTGGGTTTTCGCCTCCGGTACTCCGGTTTCCTCCCACATTCCAAAAACATGCTAGGTTAATTGGTGACTCCAAATTGTCCATAGGTATGAATGTGAGTGTGAATGGTTGTTTGTCTATATGTACCCTGTGATTGGCTGGCGACCAGTCAGGGTGAAGGAGGAGAGGTGTAAATGGCGACTGAGCAGGAGTGATGTAGTCAATATAGCAACAGAGGAATGAGAGCACAGCGTGAGCACTGCAGCTTCATCTAATAGCTGCAGGCGGACCACAAGTACAAATCCCTGCATGAGTGGAAGAACCCATTAAATATACAGTATTTTTCATACAGTATATCACTTTTTTTTCACACGGAAAAAAGGGCTGTGTCCATATGATACAAGAGGGAGAGTGTTTTGGGTGACTGGGATGTTGAAAAACAATATTTAATGGGGGTGTAGACCAAAATTGATCTGGCTATATGTATCTTGTACTATTTAATTTGAATCTATAACCATTAATTTATTGTTTGTGTAGTAACTTGAACTTCATTTGGACTTCTTCTGCTCAATTCCTCCACCTTTCCTTGTTCTTCTTTCAATTCCAAACCAGATCGGCTACCAGGACCCGAATTTTAGTCTGCAAGACATGCTAGCCACCCTCCCAAGAGTCCCCCCTGTTACTGGAGCCTGCATTGTGTCCCAAGATCCGGCCTTAGGAGCACAGAGTGTTGGTGGATTTGCCCGTTCCAAACATGAGGATCCACGATGTAACGGCACCCTGAGGAAACAGGCCTCTCCGAGATCAAGTGTCCTTGTCGCTGGCTCAGCCGTCACTGCAGGACAAGGTAGCGGTACCCAAAACATGAACAGGATGTAGCGGATGATGATAATCTCAAAGTCCTAACATCTTAACAGTCCTGCATTCAGCATTTAGAATATTAAGTATTAATTAAGTCATACTGTCGTTCTTTTTATTCCCTCAGGTGGACGAGAGGACTGCAGTGGGCAGCGTTACAGCTCTGACCCGACTGCTTTTCTGGCAGAACGAGGAGGCAAAGGGGAGAAGGAACAGGAGACGTATACAACTGCCAAGAAGAGTTCAGGTTACTTTGACATTCTTAGCAACTGACTATAGACGTATACAATATATAGAATGTAGACTCATCCCTGCATGAGAATTTGCAGATTTAGAAAAAAAAGCATTTTTTAAGGTAAATTGGCAAAAGGTTGTTTCCAACTGCGAATGACCAAACTGTTTGACAGTTTATTACTGCTGCTTTTTAGGGGAGGTTACCAAGCATGTCTTGGGGGTTATACATTACTGCAAAATAGTATTGTTTTGCATGTATATTAGCATTTATTTAAATACTCACATAGTCCACGTGGTGTAAAAAAAAAATACAATATTTTCTATTTGGAATTTGGGAATAATGTTATTTAGTAGTTAAGATAAAACAAATGTTCATTGCCCCTGTGATTGGCTGGCCACCAGTCCAGGGTTTACCCCGCCTCTCAAAAGACAGCCGGGATAGGCTCCAGCACCCCCGCGACCCTTGTGAGGAAAAAGCGGTAGAAAATGAATGAATGAATTTTTTTTTTAGGTAAATTGGCAAAAGGTTGTTTCCAACTGCGAATCACCAAACCGTTTATTACTGCTGCTTTTTAGGGGAGGTTACCAAGCATGTCTTGGGGGTTTTACATTAGTGCAAAATAGTATTGTTTTGCATGTATATTAGCATTTATTTATCCCATTAGCATTTATTTTAATACCCACATAGTCCACGTGGTGTTGTAAAAAAAAAATACAATATTTTGTATTTGGAATTTGGGAATAATGTTATTTAGTAAAGATAAAACAGACAAAATAACAAAGTTGTGTCTTAAATTTTCCCAGGTATAATTAAAAAATATAATCAAATTTTAATATCATTGTCCCTGTTAATTCAGATTTGTTGGATGAAGCTCTTGTGTTGGTTCTCTTATGAAAATATACAGCTGTAACGAATGTGTTTGCTGAGAGAATGAGTCACCTTGTTACCATTATTTCTATGCAGCATAACATGAGTCCAACAAATGACTGATGCCACATCCTGCTAGTTGCCATTCTGGGTACTCTAATGAGCATTCCTTCTCACCTACAGCAAAGATTAACTGAGATTTAGGCGATGGATCTAAAGCGATGTACATAAATGTTTCTGTTTGCAGACTTCATCAACCCTGTAGAAGAAAACCCTTTCATTACACGTCGGAGGAATGGTGAAGCCCATGCAGTGGTTGATGGAGCAGGCTGCCACACTCTGCACATGACAGGAGCTGCTTCTGCTGCTACCACCGCTGCAGCCGCCTCCAATAGCCACTCCACCCACAAGAACGATGAGTATGTCAACGAGCCACTTTACCTGAATACCTTCCTTAACCCCGGGGACAAGAACGCATACGCTTCTGCGGTCTCCTTCTCTCTCCCGGGGACTTCTGCTGCCCAAACAGTATCACAGACAGTCAACAAATCAACATCGAGCCACGCGGCCGCCTCCTCCGGATATGTGCTTGCCCCCGCTCACCTCCCACACCCGTACCCATCACACACCCTGCACCCGGGGCATTCGGGACATGCGATGCACTCAGGCATTACCGGTGGCACCATCATGTTTGATAAGAAAAGCAAGAAAGCCACTTTTGACAATCCCGAATACTGGCAGCACAGTCTCCCCCCAAAAACATCTCTACACAATCCGGAGTACCTGCAGGACTGCAGTACACGCTTCTTTTACCGACAGAACGGACGCATTCGCCCTGCTGTTGCCGAAAACCAGGAATACTTGTCCGAGGCGGCTATGAAAGCTGGTAATGTGTTACCACCCCCCCCTTACAGACAAAGGAACACAGTGGTGTAGTCGCCCAGCTGTAGCACATGAAAAAGACGGAGGGGGGGTAAAGGAGAATGAATGAACCCCTTGTGGACTTCTCTTTGTGATTTCATTTTTGACTGTAAGACTGAGCCTCACACAACTCATCCAGCTCTTTTCTAACCACAATCCATACGGTTTCCTTGTTTTAGGCAGTGACATGTCCAGAAATTACGATAGTAAAACCGGAGAACCAGCTTTTAAAAACAGCAGGAAAAGGTACAAAGATAGCCCAAAGAGAGGATCATTGCTGCGACTTTACTTGTATTATACTTTTTCTGCCCACTACCAACCGAGTAGAAATTGCTCATGGCAACAAGCGCAGGTAAGGCATTGCTTGTGTGTAGCTTCAGAAACTGATGCAAGCCTGCAGAGTTATGCCGTGACTCGCCGTGCAAAAAGTTGCAGTCATGTTAAAGAGCCCAGATGTTGCAAACCCACACAAAGCTCTCACATGTTCTTACACCAGTAATGGAATTCAAATATTTATCACATGCCGCTCATATAATTATTTTACACATGTGCTGCCAGCCTTGACACAGCAGTGTAATTACCAAACATGAATTCATGGAAGTAAATACATTCACCTTGTCAGATAAACCCTCTGCCACTTGAAATGTATTCTGCAAGGGGAGTGCTGTTAACCTTCAGGTGGAAGACACTGTCTGTATATAAAGGCACAGGTGCGGTACATAGAAAGGGTCGTCACTGAATAAATGTCACAGCAGTTTCATGGAAAACGGTAGAAAGCGTAAGGTGAATATTGCTTATATGGTTACATTTGTTGTGCTATTGATTCTACTGCCATCCACATCAACCGTGCATCTTAGTGACTACTTAGGCTGGATTTACACTACAGACCAGTTGCTTAAATTATAACAATGTACAGTTTGCACTGTTGGGTAGGAGGTTCTTAGTATAACTTAAAATGGAAAAAGTGAGATGGAAAGTTTTCTTTGAGTAAACAAGCATTAGAGTGGTCCTAATGGCTTCCAGCATTACTGTGAGATCCCACCTGAGATGTTTTCCACACAGCATAGCGATAGGGGCCACCATCAGGGGCATCAAACGTCTCCTGGCGATGTGGAGATGTTGGAGGGGGAAACATGACTGAAAAACCTCATGACTGGCTTTTTCAACAGGACAAGGCTGCAGTTCACAATGCCCGCTGGACAAAGGGCTGCTTTCAGAGAAGAACATTTGGGGATGTATGGCAAGGGATGCCAGCAAATGCTCTCCACTAAAGCCATCTTCACCAACTGGAGCAACATTCCCACAAGCCTCCTGCTAACATGGCATCAATCATACCCAAACTAATCTTTGTGATTAACAAGAACGGCAGGAGTCCTTTTTTGATTATTTTATTTATATTTTAGGGCGGTTTCGTTCTAAAACTTTTGATCGGCTGAGGAACAGCCATATTTTTTTGTGGCGTTTTTTGCATTTTGAAGCACTACTTAGAACCTTCATAAGATCCAACAGTGCAAAATGTAAATTGTTGCACTTTTGTTCTGAAAATTTTGAACAAAAGTGCATAAAAGCTACATTATATCCCTATTTTTTTATTGATACCCCCATGCAAACCGGAAAGGGATTGTACTAAAGCACAGATTGACTAGAACGGAGGCCAATATTGGTACATGTCGATTAGTGATTCGCTCCTGACGTGTGAGTGTGCATGGTGTGTTGACATGAAATACTGGAATACAAGGCAGATGAAATCGGATCTTCTGCGTCAGACATAATGAATGTGGCAGATGAAAATAAAGCTTCCAACATGTCTGTCTAGACCTGTCATGGCGAATCGAGAAATCGCTGAGACGCATCTGCAGTTTGAGGAGGAAGGGGCGGTGCTCGATTATTCAATGACCATTACATAACCAATAAAAATTGATGTGGCATTACAAGCAGTTTCTCCTTTGGACATGTTCCCATCAACAAGAAAGAGGTTTTCGGCAGACCCCGAGCTTACGTATGTAGTGGTTGCACTTCATGCTAACTGTTAAGCAACCTGAGATCAAGTTGACCTTTTATTTAGTGCAGTTGGAGTCCACAGAAAAGATTAATTCTTCAATATTCGGAGTCCCCAAACCCTCGGAACTGACAAAAATATCTCTTTTTTTTTATCCCCGTGTTCCCTTTGCTGGGAAACTTAGACTTCCTCCTATTTTTTCTTGCTCTTTTGCCTTGTGTCTTACCCATAAGCCAGTCAGCATGAATACATATTTGTACAGTATCTGTCCTTTATCGATTTGCTGCACTGTTATTCCATGGGAGTGTCACAAGTGAGCATTGTTGAATCCATCCATTGGATGTGGGTTTCAGTTTCTCTTTGCCTCACATAACTATGGTGTTTAAGTACCCTCAAACATAGTGTAGCATCTCAGCACTTGGCGAAAAAACATGATCAGTGAGGCCTGATCAGTGATCAGTGAAGACAGATATGTAAACATTGTGGGCTGGTACATGTATGCTGTATATTTTACCTGCATTATCTATTATTTGTAAATTCTTACTGATTTAGGGTGAATGCAGTGTGTTTTCTGCAGAAAAATCGTATTTTCTGCGAAAAAAAATTGCTTGACTGAAAATATGCACATTGCGAATGTGCGGCGGTCCACTATATATTCGTTATCACAATAATCACATGTATTTTGCGTGTCGACAGGGAAAAAATGGCTATAGGCACTAACTTGGAATTGGCCATAGTGAGCTGCAGTGTAAATCCAGTTTGAGTTAATCCAGGGAGAGCTGTATCAGGGAATAGACATTTTTATAAGCACCTCTGCACATATACAAAACAGGGAATACTTCATTCTTGAAGTTACACTCATTTTTAACTGTGTTGAATTTATCAAACTCTAATGAAAGACAAAGTATATATCAGACGTGAAATAGAAGAACAGGGATAGTAAAGCCAGGGGAGAAGATAAAAGTGCAGACCTGAGTATTAAGACAATTATAAGTCATTAAGCAGACACCAATTTGGAACAAAAACACATTTGTTCAGTCAATTACTGAAAGTAACAATGAACCATTTGGTCACGACATGATACTTCAAACAAGTCACAGTGACTTTTTCCACATGTCAGGGAATCATCCACATTTTCTAATAATGCATGGCTCTTAATGATAAAACACAAATTCTAGTGCTTGTATTGCATAACTTGTTTGCTCTTTGGTCAAAAATTCAAAAAACACAGTTGAGTCGTGTCTTTCATAACACACTCCACTCATTATCATCCACTTTTTGACTTTTGAAAAAAAAAATGTTGGTGCCTGCACAATATGTTTGTCCAGGAGATGACTCAGACGGGTTTTGTCATAGTTTAGTTCTCTGCTTTTATGGGGGAGCACTTCATTGGGCTCCAGCTTGGCTGCACGCTGGCTCTCCATTAAGAGTTAACATGTTTTTCAATAGAAAAGGCCATGTAACAATATTAGTGGAGATGCTTGATACTCACTTTCTTACCAATAGAAGCATAGCACAGTGGTGTCCAAAGTGTGGCTTGCAGCTGTGCAAAGCAACAAAAATGGAAATTTTCAGAAAATAAAGTCAAAATATTATGGAAAAAGTTGTAATCCATACATACATTTTCTATACGGGCATGCTGGAGCCTATCCCAGCTGTCTTTGGGCAAGAAGTGGGGCGCACCCTGGACTGGTCGCCAGCCAATCACAGGGCAAAACTGAGAATTGAAAGCAGAAAGATCATGTTTCCACCCGGTTTTGAACTGGGGACCTTTTGGTTGTGAGGCAAACGTAAACGATGGAAACCACAAATTGTAATCTAGATTGGTAATTTCACAAGACTACCATAATAATATGAGGAAAAATTACCCAATTTTAATATGAAAAAAAAGACATTATAAAAGACGTTATAAAACTCATATTATGGGAATAAAGTCAAAATATGAGAATAAACTCATAAAAATGTGCAAGAACAAAGATGAAATTGTTGGGGAAAAAAAAGCATCAGCAATGGAAAAAAATAATGTTTTAAAAGAATACAAATTAAATAGGTCAAAATATTGAAAGAAAAAAGGCATTTTCAGATGCTTAAAATATGAACTTAGAGTAAAGTTGTAAAGTTATGAGGAAAAATAATGTTTTTAATAGAATAAAGTTGTGAATAGCAAAGAAAAAGACTCTATCCAGCTGATGACTTCCTTATATGGGCGTGTCCAAGATGAGTAGGACCAATCGCATTGGAGTAGGCATGACTGAAGGTGGATCGTGGGTGGAATACATTAAATTTTTTGGAAATCCAAGCAAATACAGCAGGAAAAGGTTCTGGAAGCTCTAGAAAGCTTTCTGTGTAGTTCTACTTTCAAGTGTAGTTGCGCTATAGGAGTCCACAACTCAATACAAGGGGCTGAAAATGAGCATTAAAAATACCCTTTAACTCATATATAATAGTCATATCACTATATAATAGTCAATATTATGAGAAATGAACAAAATAGAATTTGGGGGGAAATTAGGTTGAGGAAAAAGTTAGGAATGATTATGGGAATAAAGTCATACTGTGAGAAGAAAATTATTTATGAAAAAATTTCAATCTTTTGGAAATCAAAAAATATATGTGTCAAAAATTGGGAAAATGTGACTTATCATATGCTGTTTCACCTTTATTACAAAGCTGAGATGCTGTTTTTTAAATGAAATACATACAGTATAACTTCTTCGCATATCTACGTGTGTTGCTTTACTAAATATCCTTTCATTTTTCAGTATGTGGATAAAGTTTGGACACCTCGTGATAGAAGGTCACAAGCAAGGTTCTTCACCTTGCAAAGAAAATAAATCACACAGTAGTAGAAAGCTTTTTCCTCAAAGTGTTAGCTGTTACAAGGGCAAAGATGCTGTATTTCCATTTTCAGTTGTCCCAATCATTATCTCTGCTACTTGAGTTCTTAATGTATAGTAAATATGTGCAAAGAAGACCTTCTTTGCTTTCAGAGTCAAAAGTCACTTATGTAAGTCACTTTTCACCATCCACCATACAGCCTTATTAGGGCTCATGTGTATAAGTGCAGTGACAGTCATTGAGAGTCACCATAAAGCTTCATAATGGGTCTTAATGGAAGACAAAAGCCAATCAGCTGGAAGAGAATACCTATGGAAGCTCTCATGCAGCAATGGGGGCTTTTAGCTTTCGGAATGCAAATTCAACCACTTTCCTGCGTCGTTCTGCAAGGGGAAATGTGTAACCCAACATCTCACACAGAAACCCTTCGACAACAAGCACTAGGTTGCAATCCCGCAGCCGGTATGACTAACGTATTGGCATTCCACAAATGTTACCAGAGCAATGCATCAATGTTACAAAGGCAAAGAGTGCAAGTGTGCTGTCAACTGGTGGTGTTGACCTCACGTGACTGGAGTTCCTCTCGCCTCCTTTGAGGTGACGGCAGAATTGCATGGAGAAAAAAAATGGCAGCTGGAGTAATACCAACAGAAAAGCTTGAAGGGAATACTAAAATACAATTGAACCTCAAAAGTCAAAGACACGAAATTTTGAAAAATTTATAGTATCGGTCAATGTTTTTTCATTTTGATTTTTAGCTGTAATGCCCAGTCTGCCGACAAAAAAAAATAGCCACCGTTCTATTCGGCAGGTATTTCAGGTCCTTCCAAAACTTTCCCCCTCCCCTGGAAAAAGTGATGAAGTTCAGAAATTTCATCCAAAAGGAACTTTGGTTAGTGTGGTAAACCATCCACAAATAAAAGATCACAATGAAGACTCATTGGGAACAGGAATCAAAACAAGCTATGTGAATGGGAATAATTAAAATTCAAATTATTGAATAATTAATGTACATAAAGCGATTAGCACGTTGGTCACACCATTTAAATTGTCCATAGGTATGAATGTGAGTGTGAATGGTTGTTTGTCTATATGTGCCCTGTGATTGGCTGGCGACCAGTCCAGGGTGTACCCCGCCTCTTGCCCAAAGTCGGCTGAGATGGCCTTGAGCGTACCCCCATAACCCGAGTGAGAATAAGCAGCATAGAAGCAGGATGGATGGAGTTATATGAAGTAAAAGGGGTGTGTGGTCCTGTGTGCTCTTAAATAGCGATTCATTCTTTGGATTGGATCACGTGTGCCGTTTAAGGTTCCACTGTCATCTAGAAATGGAAAAAAAAAACAAAATCTCCTGTAAGAAGTTCTCTTCAGTATCTTCCGGGAGAAGAACTCCCTTTCAGGACTGAGCATCTACTAACTCGAATTTTTGTGTCACTTTATTGGCTGCATCTAATTTCATTTGGAGTAATTAAAATGTAGATGGAAGATTGACAGGTGAGGTCACACAGGAGGCTCCATAGACAATGATGTTCAGTGAGAGCAAGGTGATGGAAAACCTGGATAGGTGGACGAATGACCTATATGAAAGGGTAGAGATCAGGAATGTGGAGTACTTGGGATCAATCGTTCAGAGAAACGAGTGTGGAGAAGAGTGTCAGCAATCCTTTGTGACAAAAGAGCATCAGGAAAAGTGAAGGGAAAGATTTACTGAACGGTACTTGATGTATGATCCGGACACGGCAGCTCTCCCCAACAGACAACAGGCAGAGCTGAAGATGCTTGGGAATGATCATTCATGGGAATAATGAGAATGGACAGGATTATAAATGTGTGATGATATTGGGGGAAGGTTGCTGGAGAGGAAAAAAAAGAGAAAGACCAAAAAGGTGATGTTTCCAGATGTGGTTAGAGAGTACATAAAGGTGGTAGTTCTGACAGAGAAAGATGCCAAAGACAGGAACGATTGTGGCGAGTGAAATTCATTTTTTGTTTCTATTTCATAACATGTAAGAGTCGACAAGGGGGAAAAAAAAAGGTTGGTGCAATGGCATTTTATTCATTTTTCCTGAATTCAGATTGAATCGCTATTAGACATATCACTGCTTGAAGGCTCCTAACCTGTTTTAGTACAAAGTAAACATTGTGCTTTACAGTGTATTAGTGTGTTCAGGTTTTTTGCTTCGTCATCTATATCACTATCATCCTCAATTATTAGTCAAATAGACTGCATGGAGTGACATTATTACTTATTTTTATCCAGGCAAAGTCCTGAGTGGATTGCAACCAACCAATGGAGAATCACTGCTCGATACGTTTCTCTAATTGACTTGATTTGAACGCAAGGCCGGCTCCCGGTACAAAATCGATGCTTTTGTTTAGGGCCACACGATAAAAAAAATCAATTTAGATGCACACTCTTAATATTTTCAATAACTGGTGGCATTTGAAGGGATTAGCAACGTATAAAATCAAACCACTGAAATGGGACCGCAAACAATATCTGCTTGAAAGACTTCAGACAAAGTGCATTAGTGGTGATTTTGCAAAGACCATCATTACATTGATTAAACTGAGCTTGGTGTGTTTACTGCTGATGTGAACAATGCTGCAAACTGTGTGACTGTTGCTGCAACAATTAATTCCTAATTAAACGATTGTATCATTAATCGATTTTGGTATTTTATAAAAAAAATAATAATAATTTCAAAGTTGAAATATCCTCTGTCTCTCAAATTTGAATATTTTTTAATCTCCTTACTCCAAATATAACAAAAGATTCAGATTAATCGACTAAGAAATTAATTGTCAAGTCATTAGTTGCAGCTCTAAAGCACTGATTAAATGCAGATTTGATTACTTGTCTTTAAAAAAAATTAATAAATCACTGCTCCAGCCATAAAAATGACTGAAATGCCCATACGTCCATAAAAAGGCCTGAAGATGGTTTATCTCCCCAAGTGTGTACTCAATTTCTAATTTCTATAGCTTGATTATTCATATCACAAGGACGTGGAAAAGCACATACTACCACATCTGTGAGAAGGTGGCTAACCAAGAAATATTACTGTCTGTGTACTATTGGACTTAGCTGATGTTTTTTTTTTCTTTTGTTTTTTTTTTTATACCAGAACCCTCTGTGATAAACATATTCATAGTGTGTATATTGTTGACTTTTAAATTATGTATACTACAGCGCCATCAAAACAGGGGCAGATGACCAAGCACAGTTTTACAATGTAATTAATTACTACAATGTAAATTGCATCAACATTTTTGTTATAGCCAAATCACATAAGAACACCATATAGTTTGTATTTTCATAGGGGACAGCTGTAAATAGAGCAATGATGCTCCTTTTTCAAACTACTGTATTTCTCTTTGCATTTCAGTGACTTCTTTGCGAAACACAATTTGTGTAAATAGCTATACAGTATACATATATGCAGTATATATATTATGTACATGTAATTTGAAGACTTTTTCAAATGCTTGTCTCTTTAGCGCATCATCCCTCCTGTGATTGTACTTGCAGTACAACTTGGTGAATTTTGACCTCTGCTCTTGCTTACTTTTTAGTAAAAAAAAAAACAAAACTCATTATTGTTAATGTGTGTATAGTATGCTCACATATCCGCCATATTCATAATAGTAATATTCACTTCTCGGATGTGTAATATATTTTGTACCCGATTTTCAAAATGGATTTACTAACAAATATTGAATATATAGTATCACTCCTCTTTTACTCACCAATGTCACTTTATGCTCTGATATTTAAGGACCTATGATTTGTTTTTCTGACTATTTTAATTTCAATTTGTGGATGTTTTTGGAGGTCACAGAAAGATTCAATCTGAATTATAATTGAGGGGGGTCCCAAACCCCCCAAAACTGCAATATACTGAATTGACATCACTGGTCTCTTACAGCTTGAATAATTGTTTAAATATTTTTTGTGCACCATATCATGTATTCATTCATGATTACAGTTTAAACAAGGGGTCTCAAATGCAACATATCCAAGCGCCGCCGGTGGTACAGCCTTGGTGAGGCTGGGCTACATCGCCAAAACAGAACTTGCATTGAGCTCGTTAATACATCAGAAACGGCAGAAGGTCATGACTCAACGTAACAGTCATAAAAGAAATAATGCTCTAACCATCACACAGCGACTTAACACACACATACACGACAACTACTACTACTAGTGTAGAATAACAAGTTTGAGCAACTATTCTGGGGTGACATGGCTTGCTGGTGCAGTCCTCCTTCCCCCCATGCTGAAGTATTCTTGCATGACATGCACTATTTACATTTACATGTATTTTTACCCATAGTAGTAGTAGTAATACTTGCCCTTTGTATGTGTTTGCACCACGATTGTGGTTCTGCCGTGTGACTCCCCCATTCATTTCACTATGACAAGCTCACGACAACTTCAGTGTTGGCTATTGCTTACTCAGTTGAAGACTCTTCTCCTTTAAGCAAGCTAAAGTATTTCTTGTAGAGATTCAACCTACACAGGCTGCGCCGACATGACACTTTGATCTTAACGATATACGCAAGTTTGAGTCCTCTGGTCTAAACTGTGAAGAGGGTTATAAATTTCACAACCATTTCATGGATGCACAATTTTCCAAACAGACTGAAGCACAACTTGTAAATAGAGAAAGTGCAAGGAAGCAATTACACTGTAGGCTCATGACTACTGAGATTCTGTTTCAATGTTATTGTCAAGAGCAAAAAAAAAAAAAAAGTTTGGTTCAATGTAATGTTTGTATATGCCTAATATGGTACGCTTGGTTCTGTACTGATATCACTACTGTTATTTGGAAATTGTGTTTGCACAGATTATTTTGGAAGCAAACCTAATCCCACAAAAAATGTCTAACATATTCATTTACAGCATTTTAAAATCCACAATTCGAAAAGAACTCATGAGAACTGTCATTCATGTTGTTGTTTTGATAATTAGAATGATTAAAGACTACTTTTTAGGTCATTGTTTCTTTTCACTGCCTTTCCAAAAAATAAGAGCGAGATATACTGTATACTGCAACAATGTAACCACATGGTTTTGTTACATGAATCTGTCAAAACTATATTTTTAATTCAATATAAATAAAGATAAGTCAGTATTTAAAGAACAATGTCTAGGCCCATTACCAAGTCGTTTGGCTCTGTTATGGTAATATTTTCGCACCATCAGTGACAGACTGGACGTTTTCTCCCATCAAGTGTCATATGTCATTGTTGTACTACTGCAATATTAGTACCGTGTTTCAAGGACACAACAATATATGCAACATTATAGCCGTCATCACTGCCTTATTCATGTCCAGGTCATTGGGGCAGTCTCCTCCAGTTCCATTAGGACGATTGCATGGCGTTCCGTGTTGAAGCTGTGAAATGTCATTCTTGAGTTCTGCCCCTGTTCGACACGCCCCAAAATGCTACTACTCAGGAGATATACTAGAAGATGCACTGTAGATTTGGCTCCTTGTAGATTGTGGATGTGCTGTGGTTCTACTTCTGGAAGACACCTCGCTAAAGAGGGATTTCACACACCTTTTGCCGGACCACTACCTGTGTTTTGACTCAATGCATTTTGAATGAACAGGCTTACATTCCACAAATTCCTACCATCATGAAGCATAATTTTCAGTTTCAACAAAAAGTCAGCTGATAGGCATGACAGATAGTGAATGTGTGTGTGGTCAGATGTTTTTAAGCTCGGAGATAGATTTGTCTTCTAATGTTCCATTTTGGGCTCAGGAATGAGAGCAAATATCAGAGGGTTTGCTGTTCAAACCTGGCGGCACGGCGGTTGAGTGGTTAGCGTGCAGCTAGGAGACCAGGGTTCAATTCCACCCTTGACCATCTCTATGTGGAGTTTGCATGTTCTCCCCGTGCATGCGTGGGTTTTTTTTTTCCAGGAACTCCGGTTCATTCCACATTCCAAAAACATGCTAGGTTAATTGGCCACTCCAAATTGTCCATAGGTATGAATGTGAGTGTGAATGGTTGTTTGTCTATATGTGCCCTGTGATTGGTTGGCGACCAGTCCAGGGTGTACCCCGCCTCTCGCCCAAAGACAGCTGGGATAGGCTCCAGCACGTCCACAACCCTCGTGAGGAAAAGCGGTAGAAAATTGAATGAATGAATGTTGTTCAAACCTACAGCTTCCTCTTTCCCAGTCACTGCTGTTTTGCAACACTAGTGTATTATAAGTCAATGAATGTTTGGTGGTGATTTGAGAGTGAATTAATAATTGGCCATCAGTGTAAAGCCCTTTTGCTGTCTAGAAAGGTGTTATATAAATCCAATCAGTTATTATTGACAGTCAAGCCAATTTTATTTATATAGGCCCAATTTACAATAGAAGTTATCTGAACGCACTTTATACTTAAAATTCAAGAACCACAATTTCTCATTGATGAACGCAAATCTACTGAAACCTACATTAGCAAGTACTTTGCCATGTAGACCGCACACTCTGTGGGACGGACAAGTTGGATTGAGCGATACCAGAGTAGAGAGATGGAGTGTACAATTGGTTCTGACGAACGAGTGCCTACAACTTTTTGTAAGTAAAATCTTAGTCTCAACACATTTGGTACAACTTGTTACTTTTATCTTCTGAGGAAATAGAAGAAGCATTGATTGTGGTCTTCCAGCCAAAGCACCAGCAACCTTTCCATCACAATAATAAGACCACCGAGTATGACAGCTCCGTGAAGAGATGACACTTCAGTATGCTGATGTTAGTCTGGCCTGTGTTGTTTTATTGTTGATTGCCGATCTCCTCATCATCCTTAGAACATCTTTAGCCTTCATGATGGTTTTAACAGTCAAGTGTTGAAATTATAGTGTATTCTTCGATATGGTTCTGAAGCAAAACACCGTATACGTAACACAGAACTCAACAGCTACCTGCACTACAATAATTCTATCAATAACAGTAAAGGTACAAAGACAAAAAGTTCCCATTTAAGTTCACATTATCACTGATTTTACCATTACTACAAACGAGTACCTTAATGTAAAAATGATTGGCACTGCTGCTCGCTGCACCTTCGGAACAAGGAACAAGAGCAAAGTCTGCATTAAAGTTTCTTTCAAACTGTGATTGGCCACAAGAAAGCTTTTTGTCGGAAACTTCAAATGTCACTACATTTTGTTGACCAGTTGGCATAGCCTGTGGTTACAGTATGACATACTGTACTGTCTTCTACTGTACTTGTCCTCCTGCCCAGATGAGGTCTGGCTGTTGACATGTCTCATTCAAGCAATCGCAGGGCAGATGGTGATGGCTTTAGGTTCAAACCAGAGAGTCAAACCAGCACCTTTGCCATTATTTGGTTATGTAAAATAACTGATCATTACTTGTCCATGATAACATATCTGCATGACAGGCATTAAAAGGCAGTGTCATGACAAATCCAATAATAGCATCAGCACACAGGAGCCTTCGCCCCAGTCATATAGCTCTCTTTAAGGGTAATAAAGTGTGATCGAAACAAGACGCAGTTTCTCTAACTTTTTTTTTTTTTTTTTTACACATGAACTCCTCTTGACAAAGCGGCTGGATTTTTATCGGATGTGAAGAATGATCGGTCCCGTTGAATGCAAATGATCTGAAATGTCTTTGGGCGAATCGATGGACTGATGCTTCTCTGTGAAAATGAAAGCTCGCGATGACAGAGCATCAATCTTTACCAAAACACCTCCACAGCGCAGCAATTTCAATACATTTTCATGGGCAGCCATTCCGATCAGCGACTGATGTAGACAGGAAAATCTGTACAAGCTTCATAGCTTTCATAACTATCCAAAAGTATAAAAAAAAAAGGTTCACAGTAAAAACTGGGGCCAGCAAGTTTGATTTGAACCCAGATGTACTTCCTGACCTTGACGCAGATGTGCTAACCCAGGGGTGGGCAAACTACGGCTCGGGGGCCACATCCGGCCCGCCAAGTGTTTGAATACGGCCCGCCCAATCTTTCCAAAATATTTCATTTAAACTCAACATACAACCTGGCATCATGGCCTGAGCCAACCTTTTGATGGTTTTATCAATTTCGTTTTTTGACATGGTCTGTTGTTTACAAAGTGCTCCTGAAAAAAGGGACACAAGCACATAATAATAATAATAATAATTATTATTATTAGATAATTAGATTATTATAATTATTATTAGAACTATTATGATTATTATACTTATAATATTAATGCTAATTATTATATTAATTATATATAATATTATTGTTATATTTGCATATTTTACATAATAATAATATAATAATTATTATTTTAATTTTATTGTAATTATTATAATATTTTATTATTTTTAAAATATTTAAATATAAATATAAAATAATAAATAATAGCAGATTGCATGACAATTTTACAGATACAATAATACCAGGTGGACTGTTACGTGTAAAATATATAGTCTGCCCCCCCATAAATTTTGTCATATCAATGCGGCCCCCGAGTCAAAAAGTTTGCCCACCCCTGTGCTAACCACTCTGGAACATAATGTATTCAAATTGAAAAACATGACTTCCATCCATTGGGTGACGCTTTTAGCTGTCTCAGTATGGAAGTCCAGACTTCCTGGACTCCGACGTATGCATGTCCGGAAAACCTCACCAGGTAGGCGTCCAGGAGGAACTCTAACTATCTACCAGATGGCTACCTCAACTGGCTTTTCTTGAGTTGAAGGAGCCTCTCATCCAATCTCTTAACGTGAGTCCAGAAAATCTACAAAGGAAAGTCATTCCGACCACGGCCTAAACTCAAGAACAAAGGCGGTTCTAAGGGTGGCAACGTAAATCGATCGGTAAATTGAGAACTTGGCCTTCAGAGCTCTCTTCACCACAACGATCTGGTAAAGGGACCCAAGCCAACCGAAGACACTGACATAATTGAACTACTCCACCTGGGGACAGACCTCAGTCCCAACCAGAAGGGTGCAATCCACTTTTTTGCAGCTGATAACCATGGTCTCAGATTTGGAGGTGCGGGGGCTCATCCCAGAAGCTTCACCCTTTGCTGTGAACCAACCCAGTAAACGCCCAATTCCACAGCTCAATGAGGCCAAATCTTATCAATTCAATGGGTCGTCATCCTTACAAAGGCACACATTGTTTCTGTATATTATTGATAAACTAAACTGGTAATGACAACACATGGCTACACAGTTTGTCCTAAAGATGTTTCAGACATTTTATAATATCAGGCAATACTAACATAATCTTGTAATTTGGAAATAAAGACATAAGCGTCAAAACAAGGCTCTCCAGTTTGTCTTTTTCCTAGTTTGCACTGTTTTGCCTTTATCTCTTTTTCTCAGGCTGTCAGTGGTGAGGGTGCCGTCTGCATCAAAATCCCAGTATGTTGGCAGTCTGTGATTGAAAGCACGTTACAAAGCCCACTAAGCAGCGCTGCTATCCCCCCTTGAGACCTTTTATTATGAAACACTATATTGGATTCTCTTGCCTGGCTGTGCCTCTGTGGAGCCGACGATATATACTGCATATTTTGAAATTTGACCAATAACATGACACATATTGTCAGATATTACAGTTGACAACAGGTTGAGGACCATTCATGATGTCACAGTGTGGAAGTGAAGACACAAGCATTCATATGCATACCATTGTGTGTCGAAGCTGAAAGACAAGTATTACGCTAATTTAGCGCGTGTCAAAAATATTTAAAATGGTTCTTGAGTGACAAGCATTTAAACCAGGGGTGGAAACATTTTTCCACCAATGGCTACATACTGGAAAATCAAATGCATAGGCCACTTTTACATTTTGAAACCAACCCATGCAGCTTTGCAAATATGTTTTTTTTTATATTTAAAGAAAAAAACCTGCCCTGCCTTTCAGCTTTGTGATGTCGACGACATAAAGCGTATATTTAGTATAACCTTTTTCTCATTATATAATTTTTTTTTCTTGTAATAGTATCACTTTATTCTCATACATATTTGTTTGCTTTATTGTAATATTTGAATCTGGTATGGAGACCAGCACACTAGCACGAAAACACAACATATGCTGGTATGCTGGTCATGCTCGTAGCTGGTTTATTCTGTTTTTTTTCAGCAGGGAGAGCAGCCCATAAAGACCTGATCAGAATCTTAAAGGGAAACTGCACTTTTTTTTTTTAAATTTTACCCATCATTCATAATCCTTAAGTGAAACTTGAACACATATTTCTACCCTTTCTCTGTGTATACGCTGGAAAATTGGTTAATATAAGCTAGCTAACAATGCACATCATTGGGATACACCTCTTTCTATAAACTATAAACTATAAATCCCTATAAAAAATACCTCTACCTCTAAGGACAAGTACATTCAAGATAACATATAAAACTATTTTGCCGTGTTTTGATTTTTGAATTTACAATATTACCACAACTTATTTCCTCAGCACATTGACTTCACATAATAGCCCAGGAGCTTACACGACTTCCGTCAATAACAGCTGACACAAACGGCTAGTGAGGCGTCGTGTTAGTTCCCTGCATAAGTATAGTTTTTTTTAGTTTTTTCCTGTTATCTGCCACAATCACAATATTGTTGTAGCTTGGTTAATATAGAAGTCCCTTATGTAAATGGAACACTGTTGCCGTTTTTTGGGGTTGGCTTTTGCGTCAAAATATGCATATCTCATGACGTCCATTCATAGCTCATCTCATATTAACTAGATTTCTCACGCAAGAAGGGAACGAAATATGTGTTCATGTTTCACATAAGGATTGTGATTGATGGGCAAAATTCCCCCAATAAGTGCAGTTCCCCCAATTACAAATAGCTGCAATTTATCTTTTGCATATTTTATTTTTAAGTGGAGCTACAGTATACAAAAGCAAGAAATTATTTAGTGAAAACAACAATTAAAGTTAAATAGGCTGTTTATCAGCTGATCAAAAGTTTAAGCTTAAAAAATTACAAAAAACTCTCCAAACCAGAATAAAAAATACATTTCTCAGTAGGACTCAATAATGAGTAGCCCCTTCCCTTCTTTGCTCCAAGTGGTGAAGATGGGTTCACCAAGGGCATCAACTGTTTGGAATTGATGGACATTTTTTTTAATAAACCTCCCTTTCCATCCATCCCCAAATGTTCTCTATTGGATTTACATCAGGATGGTCCAAAAGAGTGATGTTATTCTCCCTGAAGAAGTCCTTGGTCAAGCCAGCATTGGGAACTGCAGCCTTGTCCTTGAACCCAGCTGTTACCACACAGACCAGGGCCCTGCACATCTGCACGTAACCATTTGACAACCCTGCACCACCTGAAAGTCCAGTGTTCCACTGAATGAAAATGCACCCCAGATCATGATGCATTCCCCTCGACTGTGCTGGGTAGAATACCTCTCAGGTGGATCTCCTTGTCATACCAGTTATATTGGAAGACATCTGGTCCATCAAGGTAAATAGTTCTTTTGAATAACTACTAAATTGGCACTATGTTTGTTTGTCTAGTGACCCACGTGTTCAACTTTAATGTCAAGCAGGACAGCAGGACCGCATTTTTCAGATCCCTTTTTTAAAGTGAGATGCTTTAATCCCCCAAGAACACTCTCTCACTACACACAAGTGTGTGATTCATTACCTGCGCGACGCTATTGTGAAACACACAGTCAAGCATATAATGTGCCCAAACATGGCGACTACATTACGTGACCATAAATAAATTGACTAATTTCTCATTAAGAAGTGTATGAGTACCTTCATTTTATTTTAATTAGTGAAGCACATCACGCATGCTATAACTTCCTTCTGTCTATTAAGATAATGGCAAACAATTAGGTTTTTTGGGTTTTTTTTTTTTTTTAGAGACTTCCTCTTCTGGAATATACCAATGTGAGAGGAGTGATAAATGATACCAATTGTGGGCAATGTTGAATTTTAATTAAGCAGCAGTCTTAAGTGAGAGGGCGTCATTGTTCACATCAACTCTCCATTGCAATTACGTAGCTCTATTCATGTGTAACATAATGACTTGACGGCACTTCTTTGTTGGTTTACAGCAGAAGCATAATTGTGTCCTTTCACATGTTTAAAAAAAGGCACATCACAATGTTCTATTTGGATTCAGCCTGTAATAAGTTAGAAGTTGCTTCTTTATCCCGCCCAAGCATGTCGGCCTTTTTCAGACATGACAGTTTGACACGCCACAATAAGAAATGTGCTAATAAAAACATTACAATGTCTTTAGAGGCTTTTGTTTTGTTACACTATGTTGGGGATTTTGCACTTTGCTGTCACACAGGGTGAACAGACTTAATACACATTGTGACTTTTACTGTCAAAAACAACAACCTTGTTGAGTCGGGAAATACTTTTATAACTTTTATATTATGATATCAATTCTTGTGAGAATTAAAAATTATATTAAATCATATCTTCTTTGCCCCCGTCTGGCCCACTTAACATCAAGGACAAATAAATACACAGAGAGAACATTTTCTTCTGCAAGAAAGGCTATTTCTTCTCTTTAGCCTTTCTTCCTGGTTCTTGGCACTGCATTGTTATTGAAGTAGTCAGTCAGTTGCACAATTTGAAAGGTTTTAAATTTGTACTGAAATACACCGGTCTACAATTTTTGGACTGGATAAAAGTGGCTAAATGTCTTTTATTTTGATAAGATGAACTGAAGATCAATTGATAACTGTACTGGTTCGCTAATGTATTGAATATTCATTCATTCATTTTCTATTTCTTATCCTCACAAGGGTCGCAGAGGTGCTGGAGCCTATCCCAGCTGTCTTCGGGCGAGAAGCGGGGTACACCCCGGACTGGTTGCCAGCCAATCACTGGGTGCATTGAATATATTTAATGGTTTTGTTTTACATCAGAATCATTATCTGTTTATACAATAGATTTAGGCATGTTTGCTTTAAAATAATATTTTTTCTTTTGAAAATACTTAAGTTGCATTTCTTTATTTCAAGAGATATCTTAAGGTTTCAGGTGATTGAATGTCTTGTGAGAAACTAGCTAAAGTATCAGACAAGCGAAAAAAAAAACAGCAAGCATGGATGGATTCCCCTGTGCTCATCACTTACCTCTCCACAGTTGCTCTACATTGCCAAAGAACCTTTGAAAATATATCCTACAACCAACTTTATATTAATTGTTGTTAATTATTAGTTGTCTAATGGGTCATGTTCTCTGTTTTCTGCATGGTCACTAAAAACATGCATGTTAGGTTAATTGACGACTCCAAATTGTCCATAGGTATGAATGTGAGTGTGAATGGTTGTTTGTCTATATGTGCCTTGTGATTGGCTGACAACTAGTCCAGGGTGTACCCCGCCTATTCGTCTAAAGAGAGCTAGGATAGGCTCCTGCATACCCCCGTGAGGATAAGCAACGTATAAAATGGATGGATGTTGATCATGTTTGCCAGAAATTAATCATGGAAAAAAAGAACTCCATATTTTGTGTACATATCGATGAAGAAAGACTACTGAGACTCGCACCGTAGTCTCAGGTGGATAGCATTATTATCCTATCTTACTTTTCCCACACCACATAAGAGGCAATTGTATTTTACTTAAAGGTTCACAGGTGGCAGCTGCTTGGAGGTTGCCCCTCTTTGACCCAATCTCTGCAGCATTTTTGCTTCATATTAAAGCACTTTGAGAAGCTGCAAGAACCTCCCACAACACATCCCACGCTCCATTAGCCTTGCTGGCCACTGAAGGCTGTGGATGTAAATATTATAATTATCCGAGAGGAAGGCCAATGAATTTTGGAAACATGATTACCTGCAGGACAATAAACATGGATCTCTGGCCTTTCCTGCTCCATCTTTGTCTGCTGAACTAATACAACCCACATGGTATTATGCACAGTCATGAGAGTAATAGTAATGTTGCAGAAACCAGGGGACTAGGATCTATCTTGGGATCTATCAACCCATTGTGATCAATCCAAGTCATTTGTCAGTATTTTTGCAGTATTTTTGCAGTTCAGCTTTTCATTTCCAATATCCAATATGAGGTCCTACAAGTCAGAATCAACAACGATCATTCATGATAAGAACAGGATAAGCAGTACAAATAGACAATGGATGGATTGTATCGCCAACTGGTTAAATGTCAATATGTCCTTTACTTCATAAATTCTATGGATGCTTCTTCTTGGAATATTACATATGATCATGTTACAAATCTAAAAAGCCTTGCAGTGCAGCCAAACTCAACTCTGGGAAATTGCCCCATTGGCACAAAGCAATTACAAAACCAATGCACACAAACTCACGTCGTCCTCAGGCATACAGAGCCAGACAAATTACCCCCTGTCAGATTAAATCAGACTCGACATCCTTTAATTAATTTCATTATATATTAGCATTTGTTATTGTGTTTTTCCCCCTCATTTTTGCTGTGTCTGAGCTCTCCTTCCCAGTCCGGTCCGGTCCTGCAGAAACTATCCCTTTGAAAAATGATGCAGTCATCGTTCACTCCTGTCCTGGCGCGTGTTCTCCATATCTCAATGTGCCTTTTCATTTAAACGTTGCGGCAGCGTTTAAGATGCATGCTTAAAATATTTATATTACTGAATGCTCATACTGGGTGAGTTATATTACTGAGTGACTATATTGGTCTTGGGAAAGATAAATATAAGAATTGTTTTCAATCAGTCATACAAAGGGAGGAGCTGTTCAAACAAGGGATGAAATGAAACCAATCAATATGGTCTGACAGGCTTAATAAGCGTCATTTTATACAAACGCTATTGTTTTGGTTGTTGTGATTTACAAACTTATATTGAGATATACTTAATTGAACTGAATATTAATTAAAAAAAACTGTTTACGAGGCGGGCGGCACGGTGGTGTAGTGGTTAGTACGCAGACCTCACAGCTAGGAGACCAGGGTTCAATTCCACCCTCGGGCACCTCTGTGTGGAGTTTGCATGTTCTCCCCGTGCACGCGTGGGTTTTCTCCGGGTACTCCGGTTTCCTCCCACATTCCAAAAACATGCTAGGTTAATTGGTGACTCCAAATTGTCCATAGGTATGAATGTGAGTGTGAATGGTTGTTTGTCTATATGGGATTGGCTGGCGATCAGTCCAGGGTGTACCCCGCCTCTCGCCCGAAGACAGCTGGGATAGGCTCCAGCACCCCCCGCAACCCTCGTGAGGAAAAAGTGGTAGAAAATGAATGAATGTTTACGAGGCATTCCCAGGTTAGTTGAGAGACATAGTCTCCCCATCATGGGTCTGGGTCTTTCCTGAGGCCTCCTACCGATAGCTGATGACCAAGGGTGAGGGTAGGAACATAGATGGACTGGTAAATTGAGAAGCTTTGTCTTTTGGCTGAGCTCCCTCTTCAGATACCGAACCAGTCCGCCTGTCAAACTCGCATCCATCCTTCCCTCACTTGCGAACAAAACCCTGAGTTACTTAAATTCCTCTACTTGGAGAAAGATCTCATCCCTGACACAGAGATGGCACTCCGCCCTTTTCCAAGTGAGAACCATGAATCCAGATTTGAAGGTGCTCATTCTCATCCCAGCCGCTTCACACGATCGATCCAATGAGAGTTGAAGGTAACGTCTGAATGAAGCCACATTATCTGCAAAAAGCAGAGACACAATCCTGCAGCCACCAAAATGGAAAAAGTAACAAAACAAGAATTGGTGACAAAGTGCAGCGCTGGAGGGTTGCAACCCTCAGTTTGAATGCCTTCTCGAGTCCACAAAACACATGTAAACTGGGCTAACTCAATGCACCCTCAAAGGCCCTGCCAAGAGCGTAGAGTTGGTCCACAGTCCCATGACCAGTATGAATCAAAACTTACCAGGAAGGCCTGCAAGAAGACATGTGATCCAAAGAAAGTTGGAAGACGCCCTACAGTCCCCCTTCAGGGAACCACCACCCTTCTTGATGTTCATGCTATGCTGCAGACTCGTGTCAACCAAGACACACCACAGCATCCAGGGCTTTAGAAAAATGGGCGGATTTTAGACGCCCTCGGGGCCCTGCCAATAAGAAGCTTTTTGACCACCTTGGCAAACTCAATCCCAGAGATAGGAAAGCTCACTTCCGACACTGCTGCTTATTAGAAAACTTGTCGATGGGATTGAGGAGGTTTTGCAAAACATGCCGCTTCCACAATGGATGCACGGAACCTGGGCCACCTCCTGGATCTAATATCCGCCGCCTCCCTCGGAACATGGTCGTCTGACAGGGGACTCTGCCAGACGTTCCAAGCAGACCGCTATCGTCCCCCACCATCGGAGTCAATAGTCAACAGCTCAGCCCCTCTCTTCACCCGAGATTCCAAAACATGTAGCTGCAAGTTCGACGACACTACCGCAAAGTGAATCATCGAACTGCTGCCCAGGGTGTCCTGGTGCCAGCCAAGTGCACATGTGGGACATCCTTATGCATGAACATGGTGTTCATAATGGACATAATCTGTGACAAGCACAGAAGTCCAATAACAAAACACTGCTCCGGGATCAGATCAGGGGGCGTTTCTCACAATCACGTCTTTCCAGGTCTCACTGTTGCTGACAACACGAGCGTTGAAGTCCGCAAGCGGAACCAGTATTCTCTCCAAATACTCCAAAAAGTAAAAAAAATTTGAAATGCTGTTTGGCACACAAGCGCAAACAACAGTCTGGACCTTTTACCCTGATTTTGCCTTAAGGTTTTTAGTTTCACTTTGGAATAATCAGGGACATTTCTAGGAACAACCTATATCCTGTGAACATTTTTGGAACAACTGTTTACCCCACATGTATTTAAGGCATCAAGCCAGTTTTATTGGTATTGCTGTGTTACATTTTGTACAAAAAGCTAGGAATTGGGAGGTAAATAAAAACGCTAAAACTAAACACTGTGAGGCTCTCTCATTATCCTTCCTTTATATAGTTTGTTCCATTCTCTACTTTCTCCTGCTCCACGGTGATTTGTTCTGCGCTAATCCCCTTCTATGTGCTCAACGTCACGGCCAGACACTCGCCGAGCCACTCGAGACCACCCAGCGATGATACACGCTGATATCTCCCTCGCAGATTACATTTAGAATGCAGCACCATAAACAAGTACCTGATCAAAACTCCATGTCACGGATTATCTCCTTCAGAAACAAAGCTGCAAAATGTCAAGGAAACTTGATTCCTTATTGGTTTTCAGCTCAATCAGAATATACTACGTGAGTGAGGAACATTCTATAAGCATGTTGAAATACAAACGGCCAATGTAGGACAATGTGTTGTGAGCTTACATGGCATTGTCTGCCTATCAATATCAATGACGACTATGATTACAGTCGGGTAAATAGCTTTAATATTTAACCAACGCTGGGCTGTCCTTATGCATTGGTGCATGTTGCACAGACCAAACCTACAAGGGTGAACAGTCTGAACTGATTTTTAAAAATCATGACCTTTCTGTCAATACGGTTTCACTCAATCCCTGTTGGTGGCGGTAATGTACATTACAAACCGGTTGCAGGTTTTTCAACCGGGTGGCTCCTGGTATTGTCATCTTGCAGGCTTCCTCTAAACCATAATAATTACAGTTTAAGAACCATTTCACATTCATGAAGGACAATCGGAGGACTAGCTGGTTGTACTTGATACTGTAAATTCTAACCGGGCTGCAGAGGTTTTGCAGTTACGGTGTAGCATACTCAAAAATAGTTTAAGTGAGACTGAAATATATGCATTTTGTTTTAAATAATTTTAAGACGTCGTATAATTTTATGAGATTTTAAGATAATTTTACACATTTTGAGGACTTAAATGAAATTAACTGGATTTTTGACTTTTAGGTTAATTAGTGACTCTAAATTGTCCATAGGTATGAATGTGAGTGTGAATGGTTGTTTGTCTATATGTGCCCTGTGATTGGCTGGCCACCAGTCTTGGCCCAAAGACAGCTCGGATAGGCTCAAGGCTGTGACCCTCGTGAGGATAAGCAGTATAGAAAATGAATGAAGGAATGAACAACATATTTTCACTTTTAACTTGTGTTTTATGTTTACGGAAGTGACAGAATGACAGAGGATGATTCTGATTGGACAAAATTTTAGGAACCATCGCTGTCTACAGGTTTGTCATGCTTATGACTGTGGTTTGCAATGCATTTATATGATTATATGTGGATGCATTTTTTTAATACAAGGTTGTTTTTTTCATAAACGGAGAAGGGGGAAAATATGTAGTTTTAAAAATATTCTGATACGTGTGGACTTACAACAAAGGTGTGGATTACATTAACTCTGAATGATACAATATGTCAGCACTCATTTTTTATGACTAAGTCACACTGGTCTTATTTTATTTTTTGATTTACTTATTTATTTATTAAAAAAAATAAGGCATTCAAAAGGCATTCATTGTGTATGCCTTACATTGTTAAAAAATTCTACTTTGTTTGGGAGACACTTGACTCTTGACTTGTAAGGACTGTAAAATTTCTATAACTTTTTGACCGGGCTTGACATGACTTGGACTTGCATGAGACTCGACTCGAGGCATGACATGCAAAACTTGAGACTGAGTCAGCTGTCTTAGTGAACATAAAATTGTTGAACCAATACCGGACCACTTAACCTCATTTGTTTCGTTAAACCGACCTTTCATATGTGCGTCCAGCGGCGGCTCCCGCCTTCAGCCCGAACTTCTTACGCTTCAATTTATTCCATGATGCACACTTTTGTGACCATCGCCTTTCGTTTACTTCCTTTTTGGTGTACTCACCTGACTGTGCACTGACACCACACCGTGACACAGTACTTAGTAGTTTACTGTCATTTTGCATGTTCTGATTAGTCCAAATCTTTCTTTATCTGCCTTTAAATACCAAGTATTTGAAGTATGCAATATAATGCCACGAAAACAACCTACAATCGTTTCAGAAAACACTAACAAACACAACCGCAAGGCCAGTTTCCTCAAAAGGTTGGCACAGGTAACGCTGTTTCTAGGCAACATGGGTCGTCTTGTTAGACATGTCTCCTGAATGCCATCCTGGTCATCATGTAAAGGTAAAATGTGCCTCTCATTTGCACCTTTTCTGATGGCATCATATACTTTCCACTGCTTCTTCATTGTATGGCAGTGTAAACTCATGAAGGGATCTTTGCGGTCTGGACAAATTTTTACCTGCTTCTTGTTCATCTGCTGCTATGCTGTATAATAAAAATGTAAAAGCTAGTAATATTATTCTTTTAAATGAGTAATATACATACTGTTGTTTAATAGCTCTCTGTTCATATTTTATAATGGCTTGCAGCTTTTATTCAATCTTGTGTCAAGTAAATGCCAAGGCTTTCATATAGTGTCTCTAGTGGTATGTTGTCAAAGGCTCCAATTAGTAAAAGACTGCTCTTTTTTTTTTTTGCCATTTTTTATCTTTCGTGAAGGGGGTGTTTCATAACCTACCAGTAATTGATGCATAACGGTCCTTACTGTGAGCAGTGTCCTTCGATTAAACTTTTAAACTAATGTATCAGTCTTTTGCCGGCTTTTGTAGCTGTGATTATGGTGCGATTGTCCTTGTGATGGAATCCAGAGTTTTTATGTATGTGGTGGAGAAAAAAAGGATTTCATTCTCTCCATTATACCTTTTTAAAAGGCCCTCAAACATTTTTTTCAATACACTCAAATGTTGAATTGTGTGTCCTTCATACAATATCAAAGGTACATGTCCCGCTTCTTGATTATATAGTATAACAGTATAATAGACAGTTGACATCTTAGTTCAGGGGTCTCAAACACGCGGCCCGTGGGCCAAATGTGGCCCGCAGGACACAAGTTTGAGGCCCCCGTTTTGATATGAAAGTTTAATGTTAGTGCGGCCCGCGCAAGTTTGATATGGATGCTGTATGGTATCATGTACCCAGAAAAAAATATTACATCTGATTAATGTTCATGTTAAAGGTTAAATAACTGTTAATAGTTATCCTCCCTATCCGTGTGGAAGTGGTAAGTTTATGGCTATTTAAGTTTAAAGGAAATAACTTGAAGGCTACCGTTTAGGTCGTTAGCGCTCTAGTTTGCGAGTTAGCATGTGTCTCAAGACCCTGCAGTTGTGCAATATGTTGTAAATAAAAAAAAGTATAAATGTGACTATAGTCTTATTTTGTGCAGAAAAATAAAAATTAAGATATTTGAGAACCGTGGAATGTTTTATCAGAGCTTTTATTGTAGAAAATCGTAACCAAAGCACTGAAAAAGTTTGTATATTTTTCAGTTTTTAATAAATGCGTTTTTTTTTTTTTTTTTTTGGAAAACCTGATGCGGCCCAGCCGTGCCCAGACCCTAGCTCCTGTGGCCCCCAGGTAAATTGAGTTTGAGACCCCCGTCTTAGTTGATGTCCAGTTCACCCTTTAAGTGCCAACATCCAAAATTATGACAAGTCATTTCTGCATGTCGTTACTACTTTACACCAGGAGATGGCGGACATCTGTAACTTCAATGTGAGCATCATTTATGGGGGTCTCTTTGCAAGGTTTCCAATGTCGAGGGGGGTAGCGAGAATGCAATCATAAAATCTTTTAAATTGTGTGATCATTGACGACTCTGATAGCGACATAATCTTTAAAACCAGGCTAAAGATAAGAAATAAGGCAAAAAAAAAAAAAGGACCCAAAACAAAAGTGATGTGTCTTCATTTTTGTTGAGTTTGTTGGGCAATCCGTATGCAAGAATGCATTCATATATTTGGGTGGCGTGCTTCTCCACATGTATCTGTTAATAGCGGTAATAGCAAAACAACCTCCTGTTGTAGCACACCTTGTGATTGGAATAGCATTCGCATCTGTATTAAAGCCAAAAAAGGATCATGCACTTCACATCACTTCATCTATCACCTAGTTGCTGGCTAATGAGCTCCCTAATTGAATTCATTATGTGTAATGCAAGGGGGTGGATAATGAGAGTTAAATACAAAGCCTGGCTGATAAGGACTGTGAGAAGGGACACGTTATATTTAAAGTCAGTCATGCTTTTGTCGTGACTATTGTGCTTTCATGGAGTCACTCCATGGCTGGGGTTGCCAACTTCCTGAAAAATAAATCAAGGCCACGTAGTTGGCAGGGCCGGCCGACCCTTTTAACCTCATTGCTTCTTTTTCTTCATTTCAAAGACCAGAACGTAGACAGTTAGAGGCAGAATGCCAGTCAAGGCAAAGGGAATAAATAAGTTTGATGGGTGAGTGATCAGACATGCTGGTATCAAGTTTTGGAAAGTCAATGGAATTTATTGACATTTTACCGCCTATTTTTGATGTCGCTATTCAGTTGTATATGGTGTGAGATATTATTATGACACCTATAGATTGTATCTAATAGTGCACCAATTACATTTACCACATTTACCATAACAATTTTTTCCCCAATAAAACCCACAATGTCGATGAAACATCCTGCATCCAAAAAGCAGATGAGGATGTTTACCATCAAACAAAAGGTTGGTCTTCTGGACATGCTAAAGGAATGTAGAAGTGACACGGCTATAAGGCGCCATTATGGAATACTGTACTACACTTTCAGTTCGAAGTAGAACTGCAGCAATATGTTTTAACGAGGACACAAAAACACTACAGTACAGAGGGGGATGTTTACAATCAAACAAAAGGTTGGTCTTCGGGACATGCTAACGGAATGTAGAAGTGACACGTCTATAAGGAGCAATTATGGAATACTGTACTACACTTTCAGCTTGAAGGAGAACTGCAGCAATATGTTTCAACAAGGACACAAAAACACTACAGTACAGAGGGGGATGTTTACAATCAAACAAAAGGTTGGTCTTCTGGACATGCTAAAGGAATGTAGAAGTGACACGGCTATAAGGCGCCATTATAGAATACTGTACTACACTTTCAGTTCGAAGTAGAACTGCAGCAATATGTTTTAACGAGGACAAAAAAACACTACAGTACAGAGGGGGATGTTTACAATCAAACAAAAGGTTGGTCTTCGGGACATGCTAACGGAATGTAGAAGTGACACGTCTATAAGGAGCAATTATGGAATACTGTACTACACTTTCCGTTCGAAGTAGAACTGCAGCAATATGTTTTAACGAGGACACAAAAACACTACAGTACAGAGGGGGATGTTTACAATCAAACAAAAGGTTGGTCTTCGGGACATGCTAACGGAATGTAGAAGTGACACGTCTATAAGGAGCAATTATGGAATACTGTACTACACTTTCAGTTTGAAGGAGAACTGCAGCAATATGTTTTAACAAGGACACAAAAACACTACAGTACAGAGGGGGATGTTTACAATCAAACAAAAGGTTGGTCTTCTGGACATGCTAAAGGAATGTAGAAGTGACACAGCTATAAGGCGCCATTATGGAATACTGTACTACACTTTCAGTTTGAAGGAGAACTGCAGCAATATGTTTTAACAAGGACACAAAAACACTACAGTACAGAGGGGGATGTTTACAATCAAACAAATGGTTGGTCTTCTGGACATGCTAAAGGAATGTAGAAGTGACACGGCTATAAGCCGACATTATGGAATACTGCACTACACTTTCAGTTTGAAGAACTGCAGCAAATATGTTTTAACAAGGACACAAAAACACTACAGTACAGAGGGGGATGTTTACAATCAAACAAAAGGTTGGTCTTCTGGACATGCTAAAGGAATGTAGAAGTGACACGGCTATAAGGCGCCATTATAGAATACTGTACTACACTTTCAGTTTGAAGGAGAACTGCAGCAATATGTTTTAACAAAGACACAAAAACACTACAGTACAGAGGGGGATGTTTACAATCAAACAAAAGGTTGGTCTTCTGGACATGCTAAAGGAATGTAGAAGTGACACGGCTATAAGGCACCATTATGGAATACTGTACTAGACTTTCAGTTTGAAGGAGGACTGCAGCAATATATTTTAACAAGGACACAAAAACACTACAGTACAGCGGAGGAGTGAAATAACGCGTGTTACTCAATTTTTTGTCTCCAATCTGTAGGTTGATCATTGAAAATGCGTATTTCACTAATTGCATGTTATTTTGTTATTTTGTACCCCGCCATGAACAATGGAACACTGTATTCCATTTTTTAAGAGCAACTCTACACTTTGCAGAACAACCTGTGCGAATACTAGTTCTTAAATACCCCTAAACAAAAAAGTCTACCCATTTCTGTGAGTCCACAGAACACCCTTTTTACTCCACAGAGACTTCCTTCTTCTCCAGCTGCTGTATAAGGGATAGAGTGATAAAGGAATAGGCACATTTTCATCCAGCTCATGTGCCCTTTCACATCTTCTGGTTTCTATCACTCCAAGCATGCACACCGAGTCCTGTAAAAAGTCCATTAAGGCCTATCTTAATGAAGAGGGACAGAGCACAATGGCACCCCCAGAGAGGTGGATGGTGATCAGAGAGGGGAATGAGGAGTCCAGCTCAACCCGCTCATTCCCCGGTGAACCAGACGAAGCGGTGAGCTTGCACTGATACCAGAGGACATGCTAATGAATAGAAAGGCACGAGTGCCGCAATGATCAAGTCCTCTATCTCCTATTAACTGGGTTCCCACTGGTGTTTCAGGCAGTATACGCTGCTTCCGTGCTGAGAGCACCCATGACTTTGTCTGAGGTGTTCATCCGTGCACCATGAGAACTATTGTTCGTTCTCCTTGAAGGAGACCAACATGTATGCAGTTTTGATCGGTCAGTTTGTATCGCATTATTTTCTACTTGTATATTATGCTGCAAATGCCTTCTCCTCCAACTTTGGATCTACTGATGCATTGATTAGTACTAGCTACAATAACACTCATCCCATCTCTTTAATTAGCAGTATTGGCTCACTATAAAGGAAATTAACAAGCTAAATAGTCCACATGAGTGTGGTTGCAAAGGCCAGGGTGGCCAGGGTTGACCTATGTTATAAACTGTAATACCATTGTATTAACTCTGTAATAATTCAAAAACTAATGCAGAAAAATCTTTCATTTTACCTGCACAAAACAACTGACACCACTTTGGTTCAATTCGGAGCATGTTGGGGGGGGCTGGTTGACCTTTGGTTGACCTATGTTACAAACTGTAATAACTCAAAAAACGAAAGCGGCACAAATGTTCATTTTACCTGCACAAAACAGCACAAATTTAGCACAAATGAAACAATTTGACCAGATTTGGGGTGAGGGGCCAACTTCATTCCGGTTCCAAATTGCAGTTCAGGGGCCATTTGTGGCCCTTTGTTTGCTTTTCGTTGGCCTGCAGCACATTGGAGAAATAAAAGTGAAACCAAAAGCAACCCCAGCAAAAAATGAAGAAATAGAGCAAAATACTTTAAATAAACACACATAAAATATCTTAAATGTTGGCAGGTCTGCACATGGTTTTACTGACCTCTACTCAAGATGGAAGTTGTTTTTATTGACGACAAGCCTCCTGTCGGTGAGATGAAAGAGCAGTTCTATCAACCATATTTAGCTTTGCGGGGAACTTGTCAATACTTGTGTGGTTGACAATTAACTTTGATGTACACAAACTTCAAGGGTTCCTTCAAGTACTTTTCCTACTTAAGAACATGGATATATACTGACTGCGTCCATCCGTTGATTTATAATCTGTCAATTAGCATTTACAAATTTCTTACACTTGTCAACTTGTTAAACCTTATAAGAGCAAAATATACAGATAAAATATGTTTAAATGAGTAAACAGGGTGTGTGTTGTCAGTCAATGTTGTTGCCAAAACCTTTTATGTCGTACAAGGTCAGAGCAGGACATGCTGGAGGAATTATGTTTTACTTCTGACCTGGGAACACCTCGGTGTCCTCCCGGTGGAACTGGAAGAGATGGCCAGGAGCCAGGAAGTCTGGAATTCCCTACTGAGACTGCAGCCTCTGCGACCCGGACCCGGGTAAGCACAAGAAAATTGAAATTTAATTACTGAAATGGCTTTTAAGTCATAGTTATAGTGTTGTTCATTCATCTGATTAAGCTGCAATGCCTTTTAACTGGAACATGATTATAACACCAAAAATAAAAAAGTAAAAGGGTGTTGCAAAAAAAACAAAAATGTTGCAAAAACTACTCTGTTTCCACAGTGCTGTAACGTTCCACGAAAGAGTGCCGAAATAATGTATTTTTAATTTTACTCCAATACAAATACTTTTCCGATTTGAACAAATACAAATGTACCCCTAATATACATATATGTTGGTATGTCGGTACTATTTTCTTTTTTGATTTCTGTCAAAAAAAAAACCAAAATATTATAAATTGGTGTTTGACATGTACAAATGACGCCTCATCCCTGAATCAAATTTGGGGGTATTTGAATCAGTCGTTGTGAACATGAAGACGTTAACTCAGTCAGTGTCCCTGGTGCACTGCTGTCCGCCTGCTGCGTCTAGTCCAGACTGAGCATATCAGCATTTTTCATCAGTGATTACACAGTTAGTCAGGGGGAACTACTGGACCTTTGGGGATGGGTACACACACACATTGTTCTTTTTGCAGCGTAAGCATCCTTTAACCTATATCCTCAAAGTTCAAATACATAATGTCGCATGAGCCGTTTTTAATGTTCACTGTTCTTGCAAATACATAAATAAGTCAGTGGGTTTATGGACAATGATTTATATCAGGGGTCTCAAACTCAATTTACTTGGGGGCCACTTGAGCTCGGGTCTGGGTGAGACTGGGCCACATCAAGTTTTCCAAAAAAAAAAAAAAAACGCATTTATTAAAAATTAAAAAAACTTTGCTTTGGTTCCAATTTTCTCTGAAAAAGCTCTGATAAAACATTCCACTGTTCTCAAATATCTTACTTTTTATTTTTCTACACAAAATAAGATGAAAAATATATAAACAAATCAAGAATAAAGAAAATCAATCAATCAGTAATAAATAAATAAATATAATAATAATAATAATAATAAAATGACAAATAATAAAAACTTAAGAATCCACATATAGTTGGTGGGTAGACAAATTATTTTTTCAGATTAAAATTAACAAAACATTATTAGAGCCCTGTAGACATGACAAAACACGACTATAGTCACATTTATACTCTTTTTATTTACAACATATTGCACAACTGCAGGGTCTTGAGACACATGCTAACTCGCAAACGAGAGAGCTAGCGACCTAAGCGGTAGCCTTCAAGTTATTTCCTTTAAAATTAAATAGCCAAAAACTTACCACTTCCACACGGATAGGGAGGATAACTATTAACAGTTATTTAACCTTTAACATGAACATTAATCAAACGTAATAATTTTTTCTGGGTACATGATACCAGACACCATCCATATCAAACTAACTCAAACTAGTGTCCTGCGGGCCACATTTGGCCCGCGGGCCATGTGTTTGAGACCCCTGCTTTATATCCTTGCATGGAAGAGAAAGAGGCACACCTCCTGGTAGTGCTGCTTGTAGTACTTTGGCTGATTTGTATTGCATTAGATGCAAAGTGTTATCGCAGATACAGATACATATGCATCTACAGCATATGCGTCACATGCACGTGTTCACGCATGACCGTGTCACACCCTTGAGTCGGACACAAAGGTCAGAGGTTTGCCAGAGAGCAGAAGCTCGGGAGCGAGAGGTGGCACTCATCCTTGACACCAAACGGTGGCTCAGCCATTCAAACTATTGTTGCGTGCATTCCCTGGAAGCCATGCCAGCTGCCAGGAGAGATTGTGCCAGGGCAGACGGGAAATCAGCAGGTGGCATGCTTGGAGTGTGGAGGGAGCGTACAAGCAAGATTTGATGTCCCCTCCCACTTCAAGCCAGCTTCCTCACCTTCTCATTCTCACCCACCTCTTCACAGTATGGACTGTTTCATCCTGTGGGATGAAGGACTAAGTCTTTTTCGACACTTTTTTTTTTCATCCCGCTAACTTTCTACTGTTGTGACAAATTACCATGATTTGTTATTTTTTGTGCAAATATCAAAGTGATACCCTTAACGTCATATATGTGCTGTAAAACCACCACATTCTAAGTAAGCCTATACCCATTTCCAAGTGTTAGATATTATTATTAGACCCCAGTCTAATAGCTTGTCATAGAAGACCTTCCTGATATGCACACTCACATAGCACAACAACTGAATATAACTGGTGGAAAATACTGGCAGCTAGAAAAGACACATTGTCCTCGAAAAATCTATGCCCCTATAAAGTGCAAACCATATTTAGAATATTTAAACCAGGGGTCTCAAACACGCTGCCCGCGGGCCAAATGTGGCCCGCAGGACACTAGTTTGAGGCCCCCGCCTTGATATGAAAGTTTAATGTTAGTGCGGCCCGTGCAAGTTTGATATGGATGCTGTATGGTATCATGTACCCAGAAAAAATTATTACGTTTGATTAATGTTCATGTTAAAGGTTAAATAACTGTTAATAGTTATCCTCCCTATCCGTGTGGAAGTGGTAAGTTTTTGGCTATTTAAGTTTAAAGGAAATAACTTGAAGGTTACCGTTTAGGTCACTAGCTCTCCAGTTTGCGAGTTAGCATGTGTCTCAAGACCCTGCAGTTGCGCAATATGTTGTAAATAAAAAAAAGTATAAATGTGACTATAGTCGTGTTTTGTCATGTCTACAGGGCTCTAATAATGCTTTGTTCATTTTAATCTGAAAAAAATAATTTGTCTACCCACCAACTATATGTGGTTTCACAAGTTTTTATTATTTGCCGTTTCATTATTATTATTATTATATTTATTTATTTATTACTGATTGATTTTTTTATTCTTGATTTGTTTATTTATTCTTCATTTTATTTTGTGTAGAAAAATAAAAAGTAAGACATTTGAGAACAGTGGAATGTTTTATCAGAACTTTTCTTGTAGAAAATTGGAACCAAGGCGAAGTTTTTTACTTTTTTTTTTTTTTTAATAAATGCGATTTTTTTTGTTTTTTTTTGGAAAACCTGATGAGGCCCAGTCTCACCCAGACCCGAGCTCCAGTGGCCCCCAAGTAAATTGAGTTTGAGACCCCTGATTTAAACCTTGCCATCCCATACGTTTCTTTCTCCATATTCTCACATAGCACAATCAGACTTGTGCAACACTATATTGAAACTTTTTTTACCAAGATTCATATTGGATACAAAGTCAGAATCAGGGAAAATCCATTCGAAAAAACTGAAATTGTGACGATTTGTAAGTTTGCTTATTCTCTTTCAGTTGTCTCGGTTTGCTAAACCCACAGTGTAAAGATGATACGAGCCAGAGGGGACAGTTGACGTCAGATTGCAACGTTTACGTCTCACACATTTATGCTTTTGTTTCCCTTACTGTGAACATGCATCTGTCTTTCCTCATTTTCTCCCACTGAGGAATCTGTTTATTTCCTCCCTCTCTCAGATCCCGAAGTGTGGATCACAGGAGATGAAAAGGCTTAGGCGACTAAAGCTCTCTTCTTCCCCTCACCACACATTTCTGGTAGTTATTCATTCATGACAAAACCTATTCACGCTCTGACAGCCTATGTCCCCGCTGATGTATGGTGTCGTCTCCTGCGATGATCCCAGGCTCCCTGTGGCACAGCGGCCCCCCCCACTCGCTTATATCGTTGGGTCTCTGCCAGGATGTGACGTCGGGTTTGGTGGGGGGTTTATTCATACTCACGACAGCTTTGATACATGACGGTGAAAATACGCTGATGGGGGGTGAGCGCCAAGAAATCTGTTTAAGATCACACGTCCGAGAGCGATGGGCCCGTTGCATGAATGTGAATGAAGGAAAGAAATTAATGCCATTGATTTCCCCTCCTCCTCCATCTCTCTCTCTCTCTCTCTCTCGCTCTCTGTTATTTATATGCATTTTACTCAGCAAGCACGCAACCTGAGCAGTTTGTCTGTCAGAGCTGAAATGCAGAGTGAGGGCATCTGCACCCGAATACAATTGCCCTCTTTGTCTTCTCACTGCCCTGAGCTGGTTGTAGAATTGTCTTGGCGTGGTAACGGTCAGATTGTAAACGTAACATTTTTTTTTTCTTCTTGCTTGAATTCATTAACATATAGAGCAGATAAACTTGTGTCACATTCCATTTAGTGAAGAAACTACCACCAGTACCGGGACACTACTAGATACATTTTACTACTGACATTATCAGGACGCGACCGCTCTCCAGTATGAAACTTTATATGAATGAGCTAAGATGGTACGCGGAAAAAGCTATATGAGGACATATAGTAAGTATGCAAACAGTGTGGAAGAGGGGGGCATTTATTAAAAATGTCAAAACAGTGCCCTCTAGAAGTATTTTACATATTAACACATAAAAAACACATTTATTAAAAACAAAAAAATGTAAAAAACTTTGCTTTGGTTCCAATTTTCTACAAGAAAAGCTCTGATAAAACATTCCACTGTTCTCAAATATCTTACTTTTTATTTTTCTACACAAAATAAGATGAAAAATAAATAAACAAATCAAGAATAAAGAAAATCAATCAATCAGTAATAAATAAATAAATTTAATAATAATAATAAAACGGCAAATAATAAAAACTTAAGAAACCACATATAGTTGGTGGGTAGACAAATTATTTTTTTCAGATTAAAATAAACAAAGCATTATTAGAGCCCTGTAGACATGACAAAACACGACTATAGTCACATTTATACTTTTTTTATTTACAACATATTGCACAACTGCAGGGTCTTGAGACACATGCTAACTCGCAAACGAGAGAGCTAGCGACCTAAACGGTAGCCTTCAAGTTATTTCCTTTAAAATTAAATAGCCAAAAAACTTACCACTTCCACACGGATAAGGAGGATAACTATTAACAGTTATTTAACCTTTAACATGAACATTAATCAAACGTAATATTTTTTTCTGGGTACATGATACCATACAGCATCCATATCAAACTTGCGCGGGCCGCACTAACATTAAACTTTTATATCAAGGCGGGGGCCTCAAACTAGTGTCCCCTAGAAGTATCGCAATGGCGAAGCCAATTCTTTTTAAAAGTTGAATCCAACATTTCAGCATTTATTTCCAGCTATCTTTATTTTTGACTGACAGGTATGTTTTGTTGCTCAGATGTTTTTCCTAATTCATTGAATACTTATGCTCAGTTTCAGATTAAGTGTGACAGATTTTACCTGTGCAGACTGTATTTAGAGGTGAAAACAACATGAAAACCAAAGAGCTGTTTGTGGGTGAAAACCTGTCACCAAAATACTTTTGCTCTGACAAAATCTTTTAAGATGTGCATCCAATACCTGGAAATAAGTGAATAAATGTTCTATTATTCATCCTTTAATGTTAAACCCAAATGTTTTCAGTAGGAATTCTGGGATCAGGGTTTTGTGTTAAATGGCAATAGGTTTGATAAACATGCTCATACCAATTCTAACTGAATCCATTGAGGTTCTACAGACTTGTTTTGATTCTGGCAGCAATACGTGTCAATGCGCGTTCCTTGTTGGCTCAATACGGGTGTTGGCAACCCTACGTGACACAACACACACTTTTTGTCATCGGTCAAAATTGATCGGTGCCCAAAGCATGCCTAGTTTTCAACCTCCAGCAAACATAAATGAATTAACCTCGATGTTCTATTGCTCCTTTCACATATCAAGGTTTCAAGAAGGAAACTTGTCTGAAAGCGTCTGAAAGCCCCAAGTTTTTCAAGTTTTGCATTTCACAGTAAGTGTTGGCTGCTTCCCCACTCTTTCACACGCCCACTGAGTCAGTTGCTTTAAGTCATTGGTAGAAATAGATCACACATTATGTGGTCCCGTGTCTAAATGAAGGCACAATCGGCAGCCAGGAAAAGCACCACCAAATGCATGAAGAAGCACAGTATGGAGCTTTTGGTGCATCACACATGGAAAAAAAAACAATTCCTCAAATAGAAATCCCAGTAGCAGGACATTTTTTTTTTGGAGGATTTGTTCTGTAGGGATGGATGATTACAACAGACAAATTATAAATTACCTTTATAACATTTTAGGATAAATAGAGCCAGGGTCACCCAGCATGTTGGCTGCACAGTCAGGAGATCGAGGGTTCGAATCTCCTTTTGGGCATCTCTGTGTGACGTTTGCATGTTCTCCAGGTATTGCAGCTTCATTCTCCATCCCAAAACCTGGAGACACTACATTGCCTATGCAGTAGTTGTGAATGGTTGATGGCTTCAGAGTGTCCTGTGTGTCAGTTCATGGTGTACCCTGCCTGTTGTCCAAAATTATCTGGGATAGGCTGCAGATCTGTCTGTGACCCTCATGGATTCAAGCGGTATAAAAATATAAGATATTCAATAAAGTAAAGTAAATAAAGTAACAATATCTCAATATTGATACTAAATTGTGTATTGAATCTATTCATAAAAAATAATGGTGTGGTTCATTGCGATATGAATATTTCATATCATGATATTGATGATTAGTCACCAATGACCAGTGGATGGGTTTTAAGAATGAAAATGCACATATCATACTTTAATATCAATTTGGTAGAAATATAACAACAAGTAGTCATTAAAGGCAATCGCTCACAAAAAGGCAAATTCCGTCATAAAAAATAAATATTTTATTATGATTCTGCTTGCACTTTATTTAGACAGCATTGCTGTGAACTCAGACTATAAATATGTACATGCTTCCAAAATCGTACTTAAATTAAATGGAATCACAATGCTATTTTAATACATTCTACTATCACCCATCACATGTTTTATTGTCTGTGTCTATTTCTTTGTGTTTGTGTGTGTGTGCTTGCAATGCTGCGCCCCACTGAGCTAATAGCATCTTATCTAAGGTAGCTATCTTGTCCTTCCCGGTATTTAAATGTTTAACTATAATGAGTTTTCCCTAAGGAGCGTACACGAAACTACCAAAGTGGATTTGGAGATCTTACTTTTTGTCTTGTGTCTGGGTTCACTGCCCACTTGAACATCAGTGTGCATATGCAAATGTTCTCTATGCATATTCTATAAGCTTGTGGGTGGGATGTGAAGAAGAGTTTTGTCCAAAAACCTCACTGACATCTTGAAGGATTTAGATCTATTTCCTCGGGAATAGTGTAAATTTATTTCGAACAAATTAACTGGAAAGCCGTGCAAACCCCATGAGATCTTGGATAGCTTTCCATTTGTTCCCATTTAAAATAGAATGCTCTGGCAGAGCAATAATGTCCCAGATGGGACTGTGCAAAATCAACGAGAAACATGCAAAAGTGATAAAACATGTCCGTCGATCTTAGGAGCCTTATCTATTTAGCGTTGAGTGTCATCCAAAATGAATGCTTAATACTAGGGGTGGTGTCACGATTTGTTTTAATAACGATATCATTTAATTCACGGTGCATGGTTGTCGATACGATTCAAGGACGATATTGGTTCATTTAGAACAGGGGTCTCAAACACACGGCCCGTGGGCCAAATGTGGCCCGCAGGACACTCGTTTGAGGCCCCCGCCTTGATATGAAAGTTTAATCTTAGTGCGCCCCGCGCAAGTTTGATATGGATGCTGTATGGTATCATGTACCCAGAAAAAATTATTCCGTTTGATTAATGTTCATGTTAAAGGTTAAATAACTGTTAATAGTTATCCTCCCTATCCGTGTGGAAGTGGTAAGTTTTTGGCTATTTAAGTTTAAAGGAAATAACTTGAAGGCTGCCGTTTAGGTCGCTAGCTCTCTAGTTTGCGAGTTAGCATGTGTCTCAAGACCCTGCAGTTGCGCAATATGTTGTAAATAAAAAGAGTATAAATGTGACTATAGTCGTGTTTTGTCATGTCTACAGGGCTCTAATAATGCTTTGTTAATTTTAATCTGAAAAAAATAATTTGTCTACCCACCAACTATATGTGGTTTCTTAAGTTTTTATTATTTACCGTTTTATTATTATTATTATTATTATATTTATTTATTACTGATTGATTGATTTTCTTTATTCTTTATTTGTTTATTTATTTTTAATCTTATTTTGTGCAGAAAAATTAAAATTAAGATATTTGAGAACAGTGGAATGTCTCAAGTGTCTTCTTCAGGAAAAGTGTTGCTCTTGATGGTAAATTATCTTTTTTTCAACATCAGGAGCAACTTCAGTATCTTGCCGACGGATACTTTCGGCTGGACGGAGGATCCGTCGTTCAGGTTGGGAAGCAACCACTCTACCAACTGAGCCACACTGCCCATACGTTTCTGTCATTGGAATACAAATCCGCAAATCCAACATGGATAATGGGTAAAAATGGTCAGGTCTTAGTACAACATTGTCGTATACTTTTTGTTTAGTCTGAAAGGTTTGCTTCACGACCAAACTTTTTATCTGGCTCCTTGCTTCGTGTGTCTTACTCATCAATCTTGTTGTTCATTTATGCCAAACTCCTTAGCAGCGTCCCTCTTAGCCAGACAACAGCAGCGTCCTCATCTCAAGAAGGGCTACCCAACCACTCCATCGGCATGAATAAAAAATTGCCATGACATGACAATGGCCCCTGTAGCTGATGTGCTTCATTGTGAACGAGTGTTCAAGCGGTGTCTATTATGAACGCTAACACCATCAGAGTGCTAAATCTGTCTGCTGCAGTCATGTCCTGACAAACAAGATCAAGAACAACTGTAGCACTCATTCCGTTCCATTTCAGTTCAGAACATAACAAGATCCAAATCAACTTTGTGGACCCATTGTTAGAATAAAATGTAGATAGAATGAATATAACGTTAGTTATCACCCTTATATCCATTTGCTTAGACAATAGAAAGTGTTTGAATGTGCAGAAGAAGAAATGTTTCCGTGGCCCTGATCAGAGACCCCCAGCGACCCCCAGGTCCTGGAGGTGCCTGGATGCGCCAACAGCAACCCTGCAGATGCTCATGTTAATGCTGCAAGAATGTGTCAAGATAAGAACTCATAAAACAATAAAAGTAATCACTCTCACATATACACACACACATAGACAAATACAGCTTGTGCAACTGCCCCCCCCCCCCCCGCCCTTAGAGTTGCACGACCATGTAGTAGGGACCCCCGAAAGAGAATAATAATAATAAGAGAGGAGTGTGAACTGTATATTCAGAGTGGAGCGGCATGTCACTGGGTATGTGGTTTCACTCTCCTCGCTGCGAGTAACTTTGAATATTGTTGTCTGTCTCTTCTGTATTTCTGTAGTGTCACAGGAGTTTGAACCTGACACCCATCCCAGCACTGGAATAGTGTCTTCGCCTTATCCAGTCACCATGTCCAGCTCACAGGATGGTAGGATTTCAACTAATTAGCCACCATGTGGGCTTTATTTGGCCGTTACCACGTCCAATCACCTAGTTTACATGCGGGGCTGGATAACACTAGTCCATTATGTCTGTGTACACCTGCCAGCAACCCTGTACAATGTCCCCCATTGGAAAAGAGGTGTACTTCATAAGCTAATGGCTCCTGTGTTTGTTTACTCTTTTTGGTTGCCAATGCCATTCCTGGGTAATCGTCGCTGCTAATCATTTCTTGGTGGCTTGGCAAATAAGCTTAGGTATAAATGCATGTGCAGTAGACTTTCACGTAAAGGTTTTTCTGTTGCATGACTAAGTGGACATATTAAGCATAAAAGGTATCACTTATCACAGTTAAGTCTGGATCAAGTTACCTGCGATAAACGAGGGATTGGTGTGTAATGTTTTTGTCCAAAGTTTTGCATAAGAAATCAGTCCATTTGCCCTGTACTGTTTCATTCCATGGTATCAAGTGCCCTTCCAAAACATACAACGCATTGCTGACTCACTTTGTGTTAATTTTTTTACTCGATGTGATGACAAAATAACCCACCATAAGACCAACGAGAGCTTCACATTCCAGCAATTTCATCAAGAAGGTAAAAAACACAAACAAATTCAAGAAAGAACTCATCGCACAGTACAGAGTGTAATTATTTTGCATTGTATAGTGCATGTCTGGAAGTTAATAAGATTTACAATATTTTTTTATGGGAATAACATGGGGATTCACTCCAACATTTTAGTGCAAAATACCAAGTTTTAAACAAAAAAAAAAACATTGCACGGCTGAGATTTAACATGTTTCCTCAGTAGCAGCTGTACCATTACACCTCCATTCTCTAAATTTAATAATCAAATCTCAGATTACTTGTTCCTGCATGAGGCACATTTGCATCATGACTCGTTTTTGAACAAGTCAGAAGTTGACCAGAACCCCGAAATAAATTGCGTTCAACTCTAAAATTTCCACTGTACATACTAAATAGTAGCCTATACATATTCTAATATGCCCGCAAACTGCGTACACTGTAGCAAAAATGCTTACTTGCTTCCTGGCTGCCTCTTTAAAATCATATATCTGAAATCTGTACTCAAGTGTCAACAACTCAAATGAGTTTTGCTCATCTGCAATAAAAACCTGTCAAAAGGCTGAGCCATTCTTTTGCCCTGTTCGGGTATGTTAGGCTTTAATGTCCCTGCAAATGAGTTCACAAATGTGCATCAGTGAGATATCAGACAAGTGCTTTGCATCTGCTAATGCATCTGTTTGTCAGTGTGTGTTCAACACAAACATTGTTTATATTCAAGATATAAACAGTGACTATCTTTATGGATTATTATGAGAATAATATGTACAAAGCAGTGAGCTCATTACGTGCAACAGGAAATATGTTTGTCCATATTTCAGTCCTGATACCACTTGATTTGACTCTTCCATCATATTGGATATCTTCAGTAATGTGCTTCTGTGTATTTGCTGCTTACCTACTGAAGCAACTAAGTATTGGGCTCCACAAAGTACATTCAAACCTTGGTTTTTGTACGCCCCCATTTTTGTAGGATTTGATTTTCATTGGAAAGCTTCACCAAAATTCTGCCTGGGTTTTAGTGCATGTAAGAAATTAGTCCGTTTCACCCGTACTTTAAAGCTGAGCACCCAAACAAAGCACCCGGCGTGTTTCTGATTCACAGTTCATGCATACTCATATTCGATACCGCCTACAGATTACATACTAACTCCTTATTTCTAAAATCACAAATACTTAAACTTTCTGATATAGTTCATCTTCAAACAGCAAAACTAATGCATAAGGCTAAAAAATAACCAATTACCTAAAAATGTAATCCAATACTTCTCTACAAGAGAGGAGAAATATGATCTTAGGGAAGAAGTACATTTGAAACACTTATATGCTAGGACTACGTTAAAAAGCCATAGCATTTCAGTATGTGGAATCAAACCATGGAATGGATTGAGTAAGGAAATCAAACAATGCACAACGATGAGCCAATTCAAGAAACAATACAAGCAGTTGATGTTTGCTAAATACAAGGATGAAGAGTCTTGAACCAGTCATGATGTGCTATATATATCACTATATTGACACTTACTATGGTACCCATTATGTCATTGGATGGTCATATCACCTTGTACTACGGTACGAGGTACATTATTAAAAAAAAAACAAAAAAAACCCTTAAACTGTATTATGGAAAGCAGGAAGTGAACAAATGTATGTTCATATTTCTGGTAAAAAAAAATACTTTGGTGTCGATTTTTTGAACAGATTAATCATGAAAACAGAGTTTCAACTGTAACAAGACAATGAGTCAATGAGAAGGGGTATTAGGAGCCACGATGGCAGAAGTGATTATATTTTGAACCATTTGTTATTCTTGAGTTTGTTCCTCTGTGGGCAAAATTAGCTGCTTGAATGAAAGGGATCCCCTCCCTGCACCGTTTCATCACTCTGTTCTTTAATTCCCCTTATTCCATCGCTCCCAATCACGGCCACTTTTCCACCCACTAATGGCCAGAAAGGCTGCTCATTTTTAAAAGTTTTTACTTCTCCAAAGCTGCACACATATTCAACATCTTGAAATTTTAATAAGGGCTCATTTCCGATCGAGGATGAGGTCGTTTTTACTTTCTGTCGCTGTGTGCACCTTCTTATTTATGCCAGAATGGAAGCGCATAAGGAATATCTGCAGGGACAATTGTAGATTTAGCTAATCGTCTTTTCTGCTTGGTTAATGTTATGATGGCTGCGTGCAGACAGGCCGACATTTTGTGCCAAAATGTGCAAAAGGTTGACAGCTGAGATGCCCCCATGAGTTTTCTTCTTAAAGACAAAAAAGACAGACGGGCCACACTTTTTTTCTCGCACATTCTTGTTACCCTTGGATTTTTCGCCTTGGTCTTCTTCCATGCGGCAGGTGGTGGAGGAGAAATAAGCCATACTTGCAGTGCAATCAGAACATAACCCCTACAGCAGAAAGTGGGCAATTAATATGAAATAACTTCCTTCAGATGGGCCTAAATATCAGTTATGAATGTGCAAGTGTGCAGGTTTAGTTACTTTATTGGGGTCAAACGCATTCACTGGTATTGTTGACATATGAGTCAATACTGTTGCCAAATCAGTACTTAGTGAAATTCATTCATTCATTCATTTTCTACCGCTTTTCCTCACGAGGGTCGCGGAGGGTGCTGGAGCCTATCCCAGCTGTCACCCTGGACTGGTCGCCAGCCAATCACAGGGCACATATAGACAAACAACCATTCACACTCACATTCATACCTTTTTGGAATCGCCAATTAACCTAGCATGTTTTTGGAATGTGGGAGGAAACCGGAGTACCCGGAGAAAACCCACGCATGCACGGGGAGAACATGCAAACTCCACACAGAGATGGCCGAGGGTGGAATTGAACCCTGGTCTCCTAGCTGTGAGGTCTGCGCGCTAACCACTCGACCGCCGTGCCACCCCTTAGTAAGATTGTTGTTTGAAATAAAACATAGACATTTCATGCAAAAACAATGACTCTCTAAACGCAGTCAAAAGACATTATGATGATATGTAATACCCCACACTGGTCACTAGGTGGCAGTACACTGACATTACAATACCCACCAGAGATGTTTCAGTGTATATCAGTGTAATTTTTTTGTCAAGTTTTTGGAAAGGGGGTGTATATTCGATATTAGGAGTATAAAGGTGACTATAGTGGTGCCTATGTTTTTTAAAAACCTATTTAGAAAGTCATAATCAGGTTTTCTATGCTATGCTGACTACGAAAATGTTTAGAAATTTAGAAATTTAGAAATCAGGAACCCTGCTTCATGAAAATGCACTTATCACTGTCGAATCTGGATTCTTATTTATGATGTTTAAGTGCAAGTATGCATTAATATTTGGTTAAAATATTTGTACATCAGGTGACATTGATCATGAGTATGCCAAGGAAGCAAAAGTACTGGTAGTTATTTTCTGTGTTTCCTTGTAGTGGATCACTTAGAATGGCGTAATTGTACACGAGGGAGGCACCATGCTTTGAAGGCTGCAGGCGACAGTCCACAATTTAAGGGCGAGGTTACAAACTATGTTTTTTTTTTTTTTAACTGCGTCTCTGCTGACTCATCGAAGCACACTGAATGCATCATAAAATCCCTTCACAATGCCTGATGCCTTTATTGAAAGGAAAATGGTTGATGTCAATGCCCTCGAAACCCTTTGGTGTCGATATGCATGTCAACAAATCAATCAAGACAACATCTTAGGTTACAGATAAGAGCTGTGGCTCCCTTTTTATATTCTATATTTTAAAAATATAATATAATATGATATGGTATGGGCTGCACGGCGGTCGAATGGTTAACGTGCAGACCTCACAGCTAGGAGACCACGGTACAATTCCACTCTCAGCCATCTCTGTGTGGAGTTTGCATGTTCTCCCCATGCATGCGTGGGTTTTCTCCGGGTACTCCGGTTTCCTCCCACATTCCAAAAACATGCTAGGTTAATTGGTATGAATGTGAGTGTGAATGGTTGTTTGTCTATATGTGCCCTGTGATTGGCTGGCAACCAGTCCAGGTGTCCTCTTGCCCGGAGACAGCTGGGATAGGCTCCAGTACCCCCCGCAACCTTTGTGAGGATAAGTGGTACAAAATGAATGAATGAATGGTATAGTATGGTATTGTGTGATATGATATATAATAATAACAACAGCAATTTTACAAGAATACCATTGTTGCATAAAGTTAAAATATTAAAAAAAAACAATATTTTTCTAAAGTCATACAGACCAATGAATAAAGTTGTAATTTCTGGAAAATTACGTTGCTAAAAAAGTTAAATGATAAGAATAACGTTCAAATATTATATCAAATATAAATTTATGATTACAAGAACAAAATCGACAAAAAGAAAGTTGATATAGTTGGAAAATTCAACACCTGAAATGGAAACAAAACAGGTGTAATTTTACAAGAATTGTCAAATAAATAGTCAAGATAGTATTCAAATGACAAAAAAAGTTGACATTTTCCGAGAATAAACTTGTCATGTTATGAAATGTTATGAAACTGTAATTCATCATTTTAGTACCATAAAGTTGAAATATTAAAGAAAATAGTCAAAATATTAGGAGAAACATTCATTCATTCATTTTGGACTGGTACACCCTGGACTGGTGGGCAGCCAATCACAGGCCACATATAGACAAACAACCATTCACACTCACATTCATACCTATGGATAATTTGGAGTGGCCAAATAGCATGTTTTTGGAATGTGGGAGGAAACCGGAGTACCCGGAGAAAACCGGGGAGAACATGCAAACTCCAAACAGAGATCGCAGAGGGTGGAATTGAACCCTGGTCTCCTAGCTGTGAGGTCTGCGCGCTAACCACTCGTCCACCGTGCCACCTAGGAGAAACAAGGAGAAAAAATTAATACTTTTGGAAAATTTTTGGAAAATGAGGTGGGAATAGTCCTGTTATAAATGAACAGGACACTGCTAAGGAAGCTGATGGTTTCAGGAATGGACTGTGGATGGTCTCCCTTTTCAAAGATATTCACCTATCATTCCAGCTGGCTTAAATGGCCAGTACAGTTAACAGGGTGGAATGTCTTGCTGTCTGAGCGCACACTAATAAAGGACATCATCCACTCACCGCGCTAGGCAGTGAGTTTGGCGGCTGCCAATTGTAAGTGTTGACAGCTGTGTCGAGGATAACAGGCAGAGAATGGAGTCTGATTGACAAGCATCTTCTGTACGGCTCTTTTTATCCCCAAAAGTTGGGAATTTTTACGATTAATTGTTTCCTCTGAAGTGGCTCTCCCGCCTCCTTTGCTTGCTTTCTGTGCGCGCTATTGTGTGAAGACGTCAAATGCCTCGCACTGTTTGTTGAATTGCTTCAAAGTACGGGCACCGAGGATGTTAAATTAAATTCTCTTAGTTCGTCTTTGTAAAGACTGCGGTAGTTCAAACCAAATGACTCAATTATACGGTGCTTTATGGGGCGCAGGATGCGGGAAAACAAAACATTCGTTTGGGATGAGCTGCTGTTTTGGAGGGGAAAACGGGTTGTCCAAAATCACTACGTTTATATTGAAGTCAGAGAAGAAGGATTGTTTGGAGGGAAAACGGGAATAAAAGAGCTTACTAAGCCGGCCTTGGTAAGTCACATTTTACTGGTCACTTCTGGGTCATTCTGAGTCTGAGTCCCTGATCCTTCACATTGAGAGGTGCCAGTTGAGGTGGCCCAGGCATCAAGACCATCTGTCTCCTGGACAAATTTGGTCCAGATGCAAAGAATTTCCTCAAGCTAAAGTCCAGTGCACTCTGGTTGCATCTTGGTCAAAACCTTTTTGTAAGAACTGGTTGAGGAGGTGTTCATATCGCTCTTTATCCCCCCTGTAACTTTCACTCATCTCTCGCTGTCCTCTCTATCTTTTTTTGTCACTCATTTCTGTCTTTTCACTTGTCTCGCTGTCCTCTTTATTCCTATTTATCACTCACTTCTATGTTTTCCTGTACCTTTCACTTGTCTCGCTGTCCTCTTTACCCCTATTTATCACTGAAATCTATCTTTTCCTGTACCTTTCATTTGTCTTGCTGTCATATTTATTCCTATTTATCACTCATTTCTATGTATTCCTGTACCTTTCATTTGTCTCGATGTCATATTTATTCCTTTTTAACACTGATTTCTATCTTTTCCTGTACCTTTCACTTGTCTCGCTGTCCTCTTTATCCTTAGTTATCACTCATTTTTATCTTTTCCTGTACCTTTCATTTGTCTTGCTGTCATATTTATTCCTATTTATCACTAATTTCTATCTTTTCCTGTACCTTTCATTTGTCTCTCTGTCATATTTATTCCTATTTATCACTCATTTCTATCTTTCCCTGTACCTTTCACTTGTCTCGCTGTCCTATTTATCCCTATTTATCACTGATTTCTATCTTTTCCTGTACCTTTCATTTGTCTTGCTGTCATATTTATTTCTATTTATCACTCATTTATATGTTTTCCTGTACCTTTCACTTGTCTCGCTGTCCTCTTTATCCTTAGTTATCACTCATTTCTATCTTTTCTTGTACCTTTCACTTGTCTTGCTGTCCTATTTATTCCTATTTATTCCTATTTATCACTAATTTCTATCTTTTCCTGTACCTTTCACTTGTCTCGCTGTCCTCTTTATCCCTATTTATCACTCATTTCTATCTTTTCCTGTACCTTTCATTTGTCTCGCTGTCATATTTATTCCTATTTATCATTGATTTCTATCTTTTCCTGTACCTTTCATTTGTCTTGCTGTCATATATATTCCTATTTGTCACTCATTGGGGGTTCGATTCGATTCGATTCTCTGGAGTTTGCATGTTCTGCCCGTGTGTGCATTTCTTTACCTGTATCTCGCTGTCCCTTTTATCCCATATTGATGCCCCATTACTGTAGTCTATATACATTATGTATAATTTTCCAAAGTATTAGTGTTTAAAGTGTTTATGTGTAGTTGGTAGCAGACACAGACGTGTTTGCAATAAACAAGAACAAAGATTGCTTGCAGCAGCGAGCCCCCCATTAAGCATTCATTGTGTGCACGTCCTCCCCTGCACATCACTGTCACAGCAGGTAGACGGATCACAAGGATTATTCATTATTATCAATTCATTCAATCATCAATGGCGAATACCCCAGAGCGGTCCGGGGAGTGAAGCGCAACAGAGAAAGATGTTTTGAGTGCCACTTTTGTTTTTTTTATGCATGTGTATGTGTGTGTGTCACTTTAAGAATCATCCAAAGAAACGCACTATTTAAAATATTTTTTACACCCAAGGGATTACAGCATCATTTAAACGTCCTTACTACAATGCATTTAATATACGAGAATGTAATTACTGAAATAGTCACTTCCAGAGAGCATAAAGTGATGCTTTAGCAGGAGTGTGACAGTTGAAAAACGAAAGGCATTAAACCAACATAAATCTCCATTTTAAAGAGCTCACCGTATTTTACAGAAGGCGTTATTCAAAATGAAACAAAAGAACATTGTACCTGAGTAAAACTGCCCAATTAAAACATAGATGCATTAAATAATCCTTTTTAAAAATAGTTTTACACCATCCTTGCCCAAGTACGCTCTATTCATATTTTACTCCAGCTGCATTAGCTCATTTGCTGTATTAACCCTCCGGTGGTCCTTATATTCTGTATAAGTCCCGTGTCCTCGGGGTCAAAATGACACATCTTCGTTAAACCCCCAATTTAAGCAAGTTAATTGAATTTGAAACGCTAAATCTTATTTTGCTTGAAGAAAGAATTTGACATTCACCATGTATTGTATGGATACCTGAGTTTTCCCTCTTCACCTTGCAGACAGGCTGCATGCATAGATAAGCAATATTTGTATAGCATATAAATTAAGAGAGAATACAAATGTGCAAAAAGGAGTTTCGAATGCACTTTTATTCGGAGTTGAATGTCATAGAGTCATGCTTGGTAGCGTTGGAATGCTCTCAGCGAATTGTGCACATAAGAATTGGGTTCCAAGTCAATAGAACTTTTTTTATTACATGAGACACCACCTCTCTCCCACATACAATGCTGTGCTTTCATTCCTTCCGAAAAAATTTGGTAATTTAGCATCTGAATTAACAAAACACTGTTTGTTTCCTTCTAACAACCGGATTACACTCTACTGCATAAAAAAAAAAAATAAAAAATCAGGGTTGATTTTTTGATTTCCACGCTACGGAGGAGCAGTCATCACATCGATGCTAGATAAATTTAAACTACGACAGAAATGTTTTGCACATGGTTGAATATTTATTCCTTTTAAAGTTGATATAAATGTGTGTTTAAGAAAGCTGAATCCTACTGTGTTCAGTGAGACCTGTAATATTTGTTATCACGGTCATTTTTTCATGTAAATTGAGGGATCAAAAGCAAAAAAATCGGCCACAAATTTCGGCCCAGGCAAAATCGGCCATCGGCTGAGGGTGATGGAAAAAAATCGGTATCAGCATCGGCCCCCCCAAAAAAAACCATATCGGTCGATCCCTAGTCTGTAATCCACTATTTGAAAATCCCTGCTCACGAACAATCAAAAAAATTTTGAAAGGTTATAAGTTCAACATCTGTCCTCTTGCACGTCTCCTGAGACCCGCCTGACTGCTATGAGTGGTCAACTCCCTGCTGGCAGAGGTGGGAATTGTGGGTAGACAAGGACCTTTGCTATCTCTGATCAGCTCCATTGAGCATTCCATTGAGCATCTGGCGAGCCGTCATTAAAAAGTGCATCTGAAGTGCTACTATTTCGCATAGTCTGCTTGCACTCCCACACAGGGGACGGCGGTCGAGCTTTATGATTATACAACCACAGCCACGCATCATTTGGTGAGACTCCCAACACTCTGAAACACAATCTGCCCGCTATTATGAGAGCAATTGTCAATGCATCTACGCATGTGGGTGTTTATTTGCATGATTTTGCATGGCACCTTGAGTATGTGTGTGTGTGTGTGTCGCAGCATCTGTTTGTTTCTTACAGCAGCATGCTTCTGTTTGAATAAGTCACCAGCTCTATATGTGCACAGAGTGCACGTATAATTGCAGGTGTAAGGGAAAGCTGGAGACACAGGTTGACAGAGGGACGCTCTGCTGATTTCACATGACAGCATGTGCGGCAGGGGTGCGGAAATGTCTTTCTTGGCAACACACATGTAACATGTGTGCCTGGTCGGTGGTTTGCGACTCACCAATGGTGGCGCACGTGCCAGTTAGCAGCAGCAGACAGGGTCGCTGAGCCATGCCAAGCTCCTGCCAATGCCTCAGGCCTCTTTCAGGCCGGGAAAACAGCCACTAGCAGGTAGAGGTGAATGTCTTTCACTCGTCTGAAAAACAATTTTAGAGTCTGACAAACAAGTATTGAAGGAAATTACCGTTGGCGTGCACTCAAAACTACATAGACACTTCAGGAAGGGATTGTTTTGGTTAGTGTCCATAGCAAAAACTGCACACAGCTATTTGTATGAAGTATGTTGTACAATGTCGGTGAAAAAACATTAAATGTCATTTTGTAATGTAATTTTGGTTCAATTGTTCAGCCATTTTTTTGTCATAACACTTAGACTGAAATCCAATAATAATAATAGTAATAATTCATTCATTCATTCATTTTCTACCGCTTTTTCCTCACAAGGGTCGCGGGGGTGCTGGAGCCTAGCCCAACTGTCTTTGGGCGAGAGGCGGGGTTCACCCGGGACTGGTCATAATAATAATAATAGCAACGATAACGATAATAATAATAATAATAATAATAATAATAATAATTACCAAAAATCACAACTTGACCTTGGTTTCTTTGTTTCTCATATTATGACTTCTAAACAATATTGTATTTTTTTTATTTCATATAACTCTAAAATTATATGTATTTTTCTTCATATTATAAGTTTATTCCCATCAAACTACAACTTCTTTGCTGTTGATTTAAACGTTCCTTCTTCTTGCAATTATGACTTTATCGCCATAATATTTTAGCTTATTTTTGCAACATTATAACTTTTTGCGGAACTTAATTTTCCAAAAATGACAATTGTATTTGTTGTTTTGTTTTTCATAATATTACCAATTCAATGCTACTGAATTGTCTTTATTTTTCCTTATAATATTCTCATAAAATTAGGACCTTTTCTGGTAGATTCTGACTTTTTTTTTATCTTAACGTGATGATATTTTATTGTAAAATTACTGCTATTTTTTGCATATTTGCTGTTGCTTTTTTTAGAAAGTGACAACAAATAGAAGCCGGAGGTGAAGAGGGATTACGTATGGACACCCCTGCTCTAGCGCCGAGCACTCATCATTCTTCCTCATTGATGATAAGAGTCCAATACAAATTGAAAACCTTTCAATTGTGTGGCCATTGACTACTTCTCCCACAACTATGCCGTCCCAAGAAACAGAAAAAAAGACTAAAGAGAAGAAATAGCCTTTACACATCTTTTATTGTTCATCTTTTATTCACAGATAATTGTGAGTTTTTCTTCAGCATCTACTTCATGTTTAGTAATGACTTTATTATGCTGAATGCTTGTCCTTGAATACGGCTCTCATTTTGAGTGGTGATGTGCTCGTACTGTACGTGCGCTGCTTCCTGGCCTCCAGTGGCGCATCGGGAGGCAAAAGCTGTGTTTGGTTCCTCACACGTACTGTGTTCTAATTACCACTAACAGCCTTGAGCTGGCCTCGTCATTAGAGGGAATTATTCTCAATCCAATCACCTATTGGTTACGCTATGCTACTGAAGCCCACAATCTGTCCTCATCCAGTGGCTAAGATTACTTGAGACGTCTGCTGCATTGCAAAGAATGAATAGTGTGACAGGAAGAGGGGGGGGGGGGGGGGGGGGGGTGCGTTGGGAGAAACTTAGGAGGGAAAGGCTAATTAAAATGTTGTAAGGAAACTTTTCATTTCTTGCACTGTGACTCCACATCAACCACACTTTAAAGACCCTTAGTTGGAGTCAGAAGAAAATAAAAAAGACAAATTTACACTGCTCTGGTGGCTCACGTTGGGAACTTATAAAAGAATGAGTGGTGAGTCCGGGATGAATGTGGTCTCCATGGAGTAAATTATAGGGGATAGTTTTGGGTGGAAAAAACACAGAAATATGACTAACTGGAGAAACGATGCAGCAGGGGTGTCCAAACATTTTGCCCCGAGGACCACATACTGAAATATGAAAGGATGCTACGGCCACTTTGATGATTTTGTACAACCAGACATGTAGATATGCTAAGATGTTATATATATTTCGATAAAAATATCCATTTCAATGAACGTTAGACCTTACTCTTTTTTTCCCAATTTTTGCTGCTGTTTTTTTTAATTTTAAATAAATAACTAAGCTTGTGCCATAATATTTTGACTATATTCTTGTAGCATTATAATGTTTTCCTCAATGCAATTTTCCAAAAAATTATGACTATTACATTTCTATTACAACTTTTCAAAATGTCTTCAACTTTATGTGACAAAAATATTTTCTCATAATATTTTGACTTTATTCGTCCAAAATGACTTCTGATTCTTCCAAACTTGTTTAGTTTTTTAGTGTGCTTGTTAAATTATATGTCTTTAAATTACATTATATTAAATTACAACCATTTTTATTATATTTTTAAATGGTATTTATTTAGTTTTAGTGCCAATAGGGTCAATAAAAAAAAAATTTAGACATGTTCCACATGTTGAGGAACCTTAGCCAAAACCTAAAAGTAGATTATTTAGCTGTAAGTAAACTTCTGATCAGGACTGTTGTATATGACATTAAATGTTGAGACCAAAATCTTTGTATATTGTATATGCTGCAAGAATATTAATCATTACTTAATAATCTCCATCTTGCTTTTTTGTGTCCTATCATGCTATTGTCGATTAGTGCATGTGTGTACTGCAGCCCTCATACTGGTGGTAGGGGGGCTGTGCAGGAAGAGAATATGAATTACCTGATAGGCGGGTGCTGTTCCGCTTGGCAGACTGCTGTCAACACAGTGAGGATGGATGAGGAAAGACAGGGCACAGAGAGATGGGACTTACAGCTCCATCTATCCATTACATATTCCCTTACTTCCTCCATCTTCTTTGGCTTACTCTTACTTCTAAACCTTTCGTCATCACTTGTCTGAAGTTTGTGTCTGATTTCAATTTTTAAACTTGCTTTAAAGGTTTTCTGTCCCAATAGCAGGCCGCTATTGCTATTATTATTATTTACTTTATTTGGTAATCTTATCATGCAGAGTTCTGGTATTAAACCTTGGTTTTCATACATCCCTAATTTTGTTTGATTCGGTTTTCTGGGAAAATCTTGGGGCAAAATTGCGCCTCTATTTTCTTGCATTGACTCTGTTTTTGTATAGTATTGCACTGAACAAACTATTATTTGGTTACATTGCCACAAGTCAACATGTCAGAAAAGGAGTAGGAAGAAGCAGAACTCTTTACCCATGTCTATTAGTCTATTACTGATAATAGCACCAGAACTTTTAGATGTCGACACTTATATTATATTATATTATTATTAATAATAATATTACACTGGCTTCACACAATTAATAACAGTGTATGAGCCTTTTGCTTTGACTCTCAACGAAGGCGGTCTCATCCAACGCATGAGACGCCCCCCCAGTTTGTGGCATAATTGGCTGCAGGTAGCTGTGGCTACCTTTAAAAAAAAAAGAGGGACGGCTTTAAAAAAATTCAAAATTGCAATGTCAAAAAGCAATAATACACCGCATTAATATTATAGTTTTGCTTATGCTTTTCATTGTTTTAATTGAAGTTTAAAGCAGAGCGATACAATTGTTAGTTCTGCATTATCAAATATTAGGCTGCCATAATTATTGTACCTTGTTGGATTTGAACAGTTTGTGATACATTGGTACCTTGGCTTTTGTATGCCTCCAAAACACCAAATAAATCATTACTATTTAAATCAATGGCACCTCCGGCTATTTTTTTTTTCCTCATTTAAGTCCTGTTTCCCTTTAATTTTCAAGCCATTATTTTTGCGTTTATTTATCTCTTCCCCTTTCGTCCTTCATGCGACTCCAGTGCCAATAAGCTGAGGCAGCGGTATCAGGAGGAGCACCCATGCAGGGATCCATTAGGCAAAAATCAATTTCACACAGAGCCAATTTCATAAATATGGAGTATGGTCCCACCTTTAAGATATGCCTGACTTGCTTTTAGAGGGATATACAAAACCATAAACAACAAGTCTCTGGAATGATAGCTTGATTGAGTGTGTGGGCATGGACCTGATCCATAACAGCCACTGATGGACACATAATGATAGAGTCTCTGTCATGCAAGGACCAATTGTGTTAAGTAAAAGGCAAAATTTCAAACAAAAAAATGCAACTTTGGATAAAACGGAATGTGGCTCAACTGAAATAGCAACGATTACCCGGGAAAATGTCATTTTGAGTTCATGGGGTCAGTGGAGAGCTTAAGCAGAAAAAAAAATGTCCTTGTTTTAAGCAAGGACAAAGAGGGGCCATTGGGTGAGGGTTAGCGGATTATACAACGCAGTGGGGGCGGACCTGAAATGGACAATCTGGGGTTAAGCTTCCACCATGCTGCTGGGTGGTTGATATGAAAATGGTCAAATTCATTCTTTGACAAATTCACCTTTGACATATGTGAGCCTGGAGCTCTTTATCAAATAAATAATCATCACTCCCATGATTTATTATTCTGGAATTTGAAAAGTCCAATGCCTGGTAGATTGTATACTTTGAATTGTCCTGATTTGTCTCTCAGTCATCAAGAATATACCTCAGAGGTGTTTTTTATTTGCCTTTTTGGGTTTTACTTGCTACCATGGTTTGTACCAGCCTCTACAAGCAGTGTTAGGAAAAGAAGAACTTCAGAAGAACGTACATGATGTAAGCATACTCACAATCAATGCCTCCAGTTGCTGTACGTATGTCCCAGTACCGGTAGAGTGTTTTATCGTTTACTTTGCAGTGGTTGCCGACTTCTTACACATGTAACATGCATGCGTTGTCGCCTGAGTTTGGAAAACAGAACAAAAGTCACTCACAACGAAGCCCAAAAAAGTTGTTAATGCCAGAAATTTGATAAATAAGCTTTGAAACATTATTTCATTAAATAAATAACAGAAAGCAAAACACGGTGTCCGAGTAGATCTCACTGCCTCTAAGCCGTCTTTGTCAACAGTCAAGTCTTAAATAAAGAATAAAGAAATTGATGTGCTTGGGTACGTTTTCGCTTAAATCAGACCCCCTGTAACTGATTGACACTAACCGAGGTTCCGCTGTATTCCCATTTTCTGTGAGAATAACAAAGTAGCCTAACAAATCATACCAGCGTGGTGCAGTGTCACTTCAAATTCTCCTCAAGACTTCGCTCCCTGTCTTGTCTTTCAGATTGGAAGCATCATAGATATGAAGTGTCAGTCAAAACACTATGATGCAAGTTGTTTCTTCCCATTAGTGACCTTCTTTTGGCTGTGTAATATTGCATACTATTGCACCCACAAAATGAAATTTAGAACTCATAATGACATGATGAATGTTTCTATGCCCTTATTTTATAATAACTTCCTGCTCTGTTACATTTTGTTTCTACTTACTTTTGCTTACCTTTTCCAATGCACGTGTTTCTGACTTTGTCTTGATTATTTAGTTCAGATGGTGGCATCTTTCTTTGTTGGAGCATTGCCTCTGTTACTGTCCTTAGTTAGTATCCTTCGCTGCACAGCAGTGATATATAAAATATATATGTAAATATATAATACAATTATGTATAAATATATAAAAATATATACATTTTTACCTGCAATCAGGTCTCATCGCTCACATTCTGCTCTCTTCTTCTCTTCTGGTTAGCTTCCAGTGCTTCTCAAGCGTCTTACCCCCTCTAAGCCTGCCACACATCTTCTCAAACCCATCCTGGCAGGAGCTGGAGTAACCAGTTTCTGCACCTGCTCCATGGTCATGCTCCAATGCTCTCCCACGACCTGCAGTGGTCCATCTCCAGTCCCTCGACGGCCAAGCTTCCAGCGGGGTCCTCTTCCCATCGTCTCCACCTTGCTCACCGTCCTGGCCGTCTTCCGGAAGGCTTTCGCTGTTGGCTTCGCCCACCAGACCTGCTGTTCAAGATGACCCCCGGAGGGTCCTGTCTCCTTTGCCACACTACAGAGGGTCTCCCTAATGGCTTCGCCTCACATGCCATTCTGGATGTCTCCCAGAGGGGTCCTGCCAGGTCCACCATGCACACTGACTTTGCAGTCTCCCGGAGAGGTCCAACCTCCTTCGCCACACTCACTGTCCAGGCTGTCCCCCAGAGGGGTCCCACTGACGATCCACCACCAGTCCGTCCACCATCCATCCCTCTTTGAATTTAGACTTTTTAGGAAGCCTGGGATCTGGCCTTAAGGCGGGGGGGGGGGTACTGTCACGAGCTGGGATTTATCCTGCATGATCGTTTGGTTTCTTTTTCTTTTTAAGCCCTTATTTTGTAATGACTTCCTGTTCTTATATATACAGATAAAATAAATAAAATGTAGTTTCATTTTTATTTTTTATATTTATAAAATAAATTTAAAATTTCAGATTCAGCCTAAATGCACTATAACCTTTTATGGGTGAATTTAATTTGACCTCCTCTATAAGATTTTAAATAGACTTGTCCCACCTGTTCAATGCTTCAGTACTTTTTGCACAACTTACGGTCCTCTAACAAGGTGTGTGATCCATGAATCAAACAATAAATGTCTGGCTGAAATTAGAATTGGTATTTAAACAGTCATGTTAGATATTATTATACGTATAACATGACACTACCTCACATAGCACAACTAGAGTTGCACAAAACACACAGATAACACATGTAAAAGTACTAAGAAAAGATAGTAATTAGCATATTTAAACCCAGTTTGAGTCAGACGCTCAGACACAAGCTTAACTTTCAGTTCCAGACTGAACACTAGCATGACTTTGACTTTCTAGAGGTGCACAGCAACTGCTATTCGTTAATCGTCCTTGTTGATGACAGAGTTCAGCGCTTTAAACTAATATATTACTCTTATTATTTCATACAATTTAAAAAATTTTGACATTGTGTAATCATTGTCTACATCTCCAATAACAAAAAAAAAAGCAGTAGCCATTCCAGTCATCGTCATGATATTGCTCACATTGTGACCAAGATGACAGCTTACTGTAACAATTGATTAACAAGCCTCGAAGCTTCAAACAGGATGTTCTCGGAGGGAAGTGGCAACCACGTTTGCAGTATCACAGAGTGTCATCAGCAGGTTGGAACAGAGATACAGAGAGACTGGAAGAGTCACAGAAACGCACACTTGGTGTCTCGGTGTCTTGGTGTTTCCCAAATAATTCTGAGCTAAAATAATATTTCATGCAAAACATAATAAGTGAAACTGGATTGAGAAATGCAAAAGAACTGGAGGCTTGGGGGCTTTGGTTAAACACCTGAAAGGGCCTTTACACGACTCAGCATGCTGCCTGTGTAGTCAGTCAATAAGATGCTGTTGGCTAATTGTCCATAGGGCATGTAATCAATACCGTTTGTTACTACATTATCAAGAGCTCATTTTCTGCTCAAGTTGTGAAGCAATGTTGCTGCAGGCTTAGAATGTTGTTGCTGTTGATTTCTTTTTTCATCACAAACACCCTATTGCTCAGTTATTGCTTGACTGTGCATGACACCGGGATTTTTGCAAACGTTAGAATGTACCAATAGATTCAGATTGGCTTTACAAACTCGGTCAATGAAAAGGATTCCTTAATTATGTCTTATGCAACTAGTGCCAGTTGCCACCACTGGTGACACCTTAAGTATTGCTGAACATTGAGTTGACCGTGGACGAGTGGTTAGCACGCAGGCCACACTGCTAGGAGTTCGATTCCACTCTCGGCCATCTCTGTATGGAGTTTGCATGTTCTCCTCGTGCGTGTGTGGGTTTTCTCTGAGTATTCCGGCTTCCTCCCACATTCCAAAAACATGCTAGGTTAATTGGCGACTCCAAATTGTCCATAGGTATGAATGTGAGTGTGAATGGTTGTTTGTCTATACGTATGTGCCCTGTGAATGAATGAATGAGTTGACAGTCTGGGCTCATTGCTCATAGCTCAATGCCGCTCTCAACTCTCATTCGGTGGACCGTGGTTCAAGCACCGATGAGAGTGAGGTTTAGGGGGATGAGTATAATATGTGCCAGCGAGTGTGGCTGTGTGGATGTTTGTTGGTAAATCACACTGTTTATCACCTTAAGAGTAAAAGTCTGGGCTTTTAGTTGGATGCCTAATGCTCTCAACACGAAAAAAAAAACACTAATTCTGTGGACCATCGTTCGAGCCCTGGGTCATGACATAAATGAGAGTGAGGTTTTAGGGGGGTGACTGTAATGCATGCCAGCCAGTGTGGCGGTGCGGATTTACGTTGGTAAACATCACTCTCGGACACATTAAGACGTTGACAGTCTGGGCTTTTTAGCTTGCTGCCAAGTGCTCTCAACTCTCAATCTGAAAACCCTGGTCCGAGCTCATGCGGAACATCAGTCATGAATGTACCTCACACTTTTTTTTACCATTCTCTGCAACTCAGTGACCTCATAGTGGGTTACAGCTAAGTGCATACCATTCTTGGTTGTTTCCACTGAGACAATTTCATTCTTTTTCAATTTGGTGTGGCCTGCATTCTTCACTAATCTCCTGCAGTGCGAAACCAATGACAGATCTGTGGTCTGGAGAGATAGAAAAATAGAAGTAGGGGAGGCGTGTCACAACCAATGATTATTAAAGACAGGGATTAACTGTGTTGTAATGTGGGCTAATCAGTGAGAACTCTTATCTAATTATGGTCTTTGTCTACTCACTCAAGCAGCCATTAGCCCTGTGGGCACTGCTGCCACTGTGAGACTGTCATACCTGCTATGCTCTAACTGCGCACACACAAACACACACACACACACACCAGTGCTACCAGTTATTATATATGTCATTGTTGTTTTTCGCTCTGCAGTGTTAATTTAAAAATACCTACCTCCTACACTTTTATAATCACAGAGGACCTCTGCAGCATTGATGGTGGTATCTAATCGTGCTGCTGAAAAAAAAAAAAAACAGATTTTCGCAGTCGCATAAAGAAAGATGCACGTCACGATAACAATGTTGAGGAGTTTTTCAAGGGGAGGTCAGACAGATATTTTCAGAAAAGAGAATTGGGATCAGAGCAAACAGTGGCCTATGGCGAAATATTTTCTTGGCCTAGATTCACATCAAAGATGCCCACTTATGCAACAGAAACATCATTCTTTTCATCAAAACAGGAGAGGTCTTGAAATTAACTGATCAAGCTTGGTGTCAGTCATTCTCTGAAGAGGAAACTGACAATTTAATTTAAGTTTCAGTGTACTTGTGCTAATTAGTTTAAATATTTCACAGTGTTGTTATTACCTTTGTTGTGGGAATCCCAAGCGGTTCAGTGACATAAACAGCAATTGGGTATTGTCCCTATATGGTTCTCTAATTAGACGCTCTATTCACATGGCTTATCTTTAAAAAAAGGACCTAAAGCACTCACTCATCTGTGTACTTCTTTAGCTCAGGGCCGGGCCTATACAGAAAGCACAGATAAAACAGCTTTTGATGAACAAAGTGAAAGAAATGTTGTTTCCATTAAAGCAGTGCGTCGGACGAAGGCCGAGCAGGCAAGGGGCAGGGGTACTTTCTGTATCAGTGTTGTTCTGTTCCCGCTAACCTCTACTTGCTAGCTCATCAGAGAGAAGGTTCTCAATAGACTCCAGTTGAGTGCCATTTCGGAGCCTTTACTTTGAAGCGCTGTAAAGATGAACATACAGAAATAAAGCATATCAATTAGGACTTATATATGAGGTACAATTTCTCAGTGACATTCAACATAAACACATTACATGTGCTCGCTCAATGTTAATTTACATTGGAAATCCCATGAACATGCAAGCGTTCTAGCATGTTTAGCATTAGCCATTTACGTGGTGATTTTGAACACCTCCAAATATGACAACTAATTATATATTTACATTTACTACGCACAACTATGTGGAGGTTGCATGTTTTCAACTTAAATTACTTGGTGTCTTTGAATGCAACTCTTCATGGCTCATTATAAAAGTGGTGAAAGTGTGATTCAAATGTTGTACTTTTAAAGCGAATAGTGTTAGGCATATAGATATTTAGACACTGATGGAAGTAAGTTTTCAGTTCATTTGGAGCTGTTAATACATACAAATGTATTTGTAATTGTGTCTTGTCATTCTTTTTCATCATTTGTCTTTTTGTCCATAAAATACAGTAATAATGGGCATACCTAACACACAGTTGCAAATAATAAATTATGACTAATTTAGTGGAAAACTGTGATTCATTTGATTACAATTGCAAAAGTTAAAAAAAAAAGTCTATGGCCTGTTTTCACATCCTGTCCTGGATTTTTGCAGAAAGTGATAAAAAAATGAGTGATGTGCAAATACTGAAATATCGATATTTCCAATACCAGCTCTTCATGCACTAAAACCTATTCTCAAATCAAAATATTGATGCTTTTGATACTTGAAAGTCCCAACTTCACGTAGCTATATAGGGCACATTTTTCCCCAAATATATTGGTTACATTCCAAAACTTAACTTAACTTTGTTTTCTTCCTTTAGAATGTGTGTCTTTGGTTGTAGTATTTTGGTAGTACTTGTCCAGTCGCGGTGGAATGGTAGCAGTTTGGTCATTGTATCAATTTTCTATCCAAACACAGGAAGCATACTCAGACAACTAAATGTATTATAAGTAAGGCATCTTTGAGTAATCGTCAAGAATCGTTTGAGTATCTCATTGCTTGGCCGAGCGTCCTGGTTTTTGGTAACCAAAATATGGTCACCCTACAAAACGTACGTAGCAGATTATGTATCCCAATAGCAACAGCAACTTCCTGCAGGAAAAAAACTTCTGCATGACAGAAAACAATTGAAAACCACTGCATTGAAACATTTTGTATTGGCTTTTTTTGTCTTCGCCATGTGTCATGAGAAGTGGGAAACAGTACAGTTTAGTTCACAATAGTACTGTTTAAGTGAGACAAACTAATTATTAAGGTTGTGTTTTAATTCCAAATGCTGTGAATCCTTGTATATTCACCAGTACTCAAATAACTAAAAGAAGCAAACAACAGCAGAGAACACATTAGTGCATCGAATAACAAATTATGTTAATGGAAATACGGATACATTTATCCTTTCCATTGAGCTATTCTGGTAATGGTTTCCTCAATGTTCTGATATTTAGTGGGTACATTGGTTTCATAGTCCTAGTTTTCATTTAAAAATGGCACGCATAAAGACTGTCAAAAGTTGTAAAGAATGTTCTAAATTTAGCTGGATACCAGGAAAAAAAATCATTAATATCAGAAATAACTAACGTAGAATGGTATTGTTATCATCGTGTCAGTGCAGAAATATTTTCTCCTTAAAGTAACTATTATTACATCTCAATATGCAAATGCTTTCAAAAGACATGTGGTGAACATAACCTGTCAAACAACAGGTAACTCCATCGCAGCAGCATGGTAACGCATTATTGCAACAATTTCCGATCACAGATGGTGACTCAAACTGTTTGATGGCGTGAGAAACAATTAAGCTACACAATGACTACAGGAATGAGAAGCCATCATAGCTAATGGGGTGATGTCTTGCTGTCACAATGGTATTTAACACACACCACGATGGGGTGTGTAAAGAGCAAAGAACTCCCACTCGGCGGAGTCTTTTTAAGCACAATGTTTAAAGTAGATTCATTTGTGTGCAAAATGTGAGGGTTTGCTTACACCGGTTGTACGGGCTCCTATGGTCGGAAACACAAGAATGCAAGAAACGCATGGACGTGTGACAAGCTGGTTTTCAAGCCGTAGATTAGTCCCACGTCAAACAATTTTTACAGGCCCTTTGTGTGTCGTCTGTACGGCCAATGGGTGTCTTGTGTATGTTTTGCCGGTGTCAGGTTTGGGAAAAATGTCAATATTTTCATGGGTCGCACTTGTGTGTCAATGTGTGTTGGCCGCCACACGTGCACCCCACATACTAACGTTCACATATTTCGTACTTCCTTCATGTGGGTCAAGATCTTACTTCTTCATGGTGACCCCAACCACGAATCCAGGAACACCAAAAAATTGCACGGCCAAAGAAACAGTAAGTCCGTTAGTGACCAAGGCTTTAGCAGACATTTACCATTTAATGGAATATCCAATGGAAACCCAAATAATTTTGAGGCATTTTCACTGTGGCACATAGATCTTTTTTTTTTTTTTTTTCTTCAATTCCAGTCTCCTGCCTTTTCCGGGATGATTAATCTGTTTTTCAAGCAGCCATGTTTTGATCCCCATCTCTGTCAAAACCTGCTCAAGAGCTCAGGTCTACAGTGAATGTTACCATGGTGATATAATATCAAAAGGTGGCACATTCTGTGACTTTGAAAATCTCAGACTGAACCTGAAGCTTCACTGACCAAAGGTTGCTTCATGCGTGTGTACATATTTCATAACAGCACTGCTGTGATGCAGGTGAGAAGAGTATAGAAAGTTTTCCCTTTGTTGATTGATTTAGGGGTGAAATGGTATGTGTTTGTATTTTTTGGTATGGAACCTTTGCTTCCATACAGCTATGTACCGATTTTCCACGCCTGTGTACAGAGATCGAGGAAAACAGTGCAGTATGAGTGCGCAGGGACTCGAAAGGATGTGCCCTTTCTGCGGATCTATTCAGTTATGGTGCCTGCAGAACCCCTGACATTTTCACATATGCTAGCCTGTCTTTACTGGCTTGTTAATTGACAAAATAATGAATGATAAAATGTTGTCGTATCATGCTTTGCTCTCTCAGGTTACTCTTGGAGTTCTTTAAAGGTCAGGCTTGCACATTTTGGAGTGACCTTTTATTGTGGCCAGCCTAAGGTACACCTGTGTAATAATCATGCTGTCTAATCGACGTCTTAGGATGGAAAAGTGCTCACTAACACTAACAATAATTGAGAAAGATTTAGGTCTTTGAGATCAGCTCATGAGAAATATGAGCATGCGTGTAGATTTTTGTTGAGTCTAAATATGGCTTTATTTTTTTCCTCCCATACCCAAGATGCTTGTTTTAGTTGAAAGTACTACGCATCATTGGCCCTTGGATAGAGAAAAACAAATTGCAGCAGAACCACAGCTGATTTACAGATTGCATTACCCACAATGCAACAGAGCCTTTAGTGGTAAGTTTAGAGTTTCAGCCTCCACTAATGTAGCCTCCAGCTGCTGGCCTCAAGCAAAGAGGAGAGGCATTGCTTTTGGGGGCTGTGCTCATGTCAAATCATTCCAACTCCATACCGCTTTTTTCATCTGTCAATCACGGACTTCTCTACTGACCTTCGGGCATCACCTGGAGCTGGCAAGTCATAAAAGTCCTTCAATGGCGTCTCACCAGGTAAAAGGCTTTTAAGTGCAAAATGTTTTCCAAGATTGTGCTCAAAAACATCAGAAAATATTCCCATTTATTGGGACTACACTACACTGCAAAGTCAGAAAGTACTCTGAAAGTACTGACTCTGAAAATCACATTCTTAATATGCAATCACAAAAACAAACATTTAGGCATGCTTATGTTTATGTGATTTTATCAGTCTAAAGTCGTACATATTTACATAAGGCATACAAAAGGAAGGCTTTATAATAAAATTAAACCAGGGGTGTCCAGACTTTTCCATCGCGACCACATAGTGAAAAATGAAAGGATGAAGAGCCACTTTCATATTTTTTAACAGGCTAAGACCTTAAAAACAGTATATCAGCTTTATGATATACGTACATAGGTGAAAAGTATGATCTTTGATCTTTGCTTTTTGCTACAAAGACTCAACAATATACTCGTTTGCCATCAGCATTTTTTACCCGAGGACTGGAGCACACGTCTTGCCAGCCCAATGAGAGCGGACATAGTCACTGTTGTCACTGTATCTATACTGGTGTTGGTGATGGAAGTAGCATAAATATGTGTATCAATGCGCCTAGAAAAGAAGTTCCTGGTGTGTTTTAAATCATCTAAATACCGCTACTATTAAATATTATTGTCAGTGTGCGTGTTAATGCATGATCACAGCATGTACGTATATCAAACGATGCAACATTGTTCAAGGGGTTTTTTCAAGGCTTCATACTCAAAATAGGTGTATCCCAATAACATGTAGCTAGATCATTTTAACTAGTTTTCTTGTGTTATAATGCACAGAAAAGGGAAAGAAATATGTTTCACATAAGAATTGCTAATAATGGGCTAAATTCCCCTCAAAGTGCAGTTCCCGTTTAAATAGTCTTTGTAGAACTTCTCTAAATGCTACTAAAATGGCATTATTTTTCCTATTAATTTTATTAGTGTCATTCTTGTAAATTTGACACTTATTTCACGTTAATCAGGAATCAGGAATCTCTTAATCCCCCATGCGTCATGGCTTTACCAGGACCCTTCTGCTTTTGTGGGAACACTTTTGGGAAGACCCCATACTGTTCCATCATGACTGATCCCCAATACACAAAGCAAGGTCCATAAAGGCATGAGTTGGTGAGTCCGTGGATGAGGAGGTGGACAAGCGCTTTATTGCAAAATCAAAATGAGCTACTGTCAAGCTGTTGCCATGCCAAAACAACACCAGCAAACTCCACTGCCCTCTCTGCATGAAGCCACGCACACAGTCATCACCGATGTCATATTCACAGATACTCCGAAATCACAGTGTTTTAACAGTACAGTACAAATAACTGGCAGGTCCCTGATCTTCTGAAAGTGACAATCTTTAATAATCTAGCAGTGTGCTCGTGTCACACCTGGCCACGATTCAGTGCTGTCAAACTCACAAAAACAATCGTGCTTTAGGTGTTAATTGGAACCAGGCTTATAGTGTCCTATACAAAAGTACAACTTGTTGCTTTTCTAGGAGGACATGTTAGAAAAGGATAAGTAAGCTTGGAAGATGAGCAGGGCAAAGCAACGAGTCCCTTTCAAACCAGCCAGAAATGATCATTTTGGTCAAAGTATCTGTTGACATACTGACTCCCTATAGGAAGACACATATATGTGTCTTCCTGACATATAGGAATCAGATACAATTTGTACAAAAATAAAAAGCACAGTACTTGAGGAAAGGAAAAGGAGCTTCTAGCCTTGCTGTCCGAATCCTCTGTGTTGGCTTTCTCTCTGCCGGTAGTGGAAGAGACTGGTAGAGTCCAGCTCACTCGCATAGCAAATTGCCTCAGCAAATAGTTTCACCACCTACAATGCAGAGAAAACAATCACAGGCAAACCAAGCTTATTTCAAGTCATCAAAACATCCAAGAACATAGTGTAAGAATATGTCACCAAATCGCATCCATACCAAACACTTAACAGACTCTGACTAAACAAGATAACCAATATAAGAGATCATATATGGTTTATAAATTAAAAATAACATTTTGCACGGTGTGTGTGCATGCATGCCTGTCCAGGCTGATCAGCTACAATACCCCCCCACCTCCTGGCCCTAAAGTGTGGTGCACACTGTAACTATTAATTGAGGTAAGGAACTTTACTACAAATGAAATAATCAACACCCTGTTCTGACTCTTGCATCTTCCTAAAAGGAAACAATGTAAAACATGATGGAAAAAGCTGGAGTGTATGTTTCTGACCTGGTAATTAGTGATGAGGGGTACGCCATGGTCAACAGCCATCCTGCGAATGAGGAAGTTATCCTTCCAGTGGAGTGTATTGTTGGTAGGCAGGTTCACTACCAGGTCAATATGACCCTCGCTGATCAAACTATAACAACAAAAGAAGTCTCCAAGATCAGAAAGTCATGGTGTAAATTTGCATACCGTCCAACCTCCAAATTCAGCATCTAAAGTCGCAATAAACATCAAATCGCACGTCAGCACAGACCTCAGGTCAGCCGGCAACAAAGGATTATTTCTGTGTAGCTTAAGATTTTGGATCGAACAAGCATGATAAGGATGACCCCTACAACTTTGTGTATGCATCAGTAGGTAAGACCTTGTTGGAAGTTTGTTGTGGCGCTTTTTAATGTGTATGCCTGATTAGCTAAATAAAAACACTGTTCACATTGCTTCTGGCACAGCACAGGATTGAAAAAAAAAACAATTAACTGCTCATTTTCTACACAGGTGTTTGCAGCATCAGTTATTTTTATGATGCTATGTTATGCCTGGTGGACTACAATTCAAACAGATGCATAAAAAAACAGCCAATATGAAGACTTTAGCTGCTGTTTTCATTAGGAGATTGGAATCTCTTGTGCCACGTAAACAACACATTGTTGTTAATCCGTTAAATGGGTGAGTTTAATGAGAGTCCAATGCGCCTTACGGAACTACACGTGTTGCTTAATTTGTTCTTTAAATGCTTGTTACATAATTCAGCTACCTTGCAGTATTTTTCTTTTGGAGTATTATTCTTACTCTACCACTTTGACATTTTCATGCAGAGTGACCTGAGTGATCTGAAGGACAGATGACAGGGACAACACAGGTCAGAGACCTCTATAAAGTGTCGGCCTCCGTGCCACCTCACACAGCTGATGCCACACACATTCATGTGTGTGTGTGTGTGTGTGTGTGTGTGTCGATGTTCTAATCCTTGCACAAGCTCATTTCCAAACAGATGGTCTCACTGTAGCATGGCCATAACATCTTTGTGGAGGCATTGCCCTAAAAGTAAAGTAACCTTCAGGGTACATCAACATTACTACACAGCTACCAACTTTAAAACTTCCTTTTTCCTTATTGACAACTGAAGGAACAGCGACTGTTTGACTTTGGTTTATTACATACTATTTCATATTCAAGTGTAAACATTAAAGTTTAATTGTCCAATAACAATTACACAAACATTTACTTTACTAGTATTGTTTGTTAAAAAATGATAAGAAAACCAATTTATTACAATATAATATATCAGAATATTTATAAATCTTATATCACTAATTTGGTACTTTTTAAATGAAAACTGTATATATCCTAGCATAGTGGACGAGTGGTTAACATGTAGGCCCCTTGGGCATCTCAGTGTGGAGGTTGCATGTTCTCCCCGTGCATGCGTGGGTTTTCACCGGGGACTACGGTTTCCTCCCACATTCCAAAAACATGCTAGGTTAATTGGCGACTCCAATTTGTCCATCGGTATGAATGTGAGTGTGAATGGTTGTTTGTCTATAGTATGTGCCCTGTGATTGGCTGGCCACCAGGGCGCCCAAAGACAGCTGGAATAGGCTCCAGCCTACCTGAGTGAGGGTAAGTGGTATAAAAAACGGACTTATATGTACTGATATGTACTGTATAAATATTTTCTTCTTATTACTTAATAATAATAATATTACTCTCATCCAGGCAGCTATTTGGTTTCCCTTCGAGACTATTTATACTCCATCATTTTTAAAATTCTAATGAAAAAAAATAACTACATTATAAAAGAATAACAATTCATCATTATTATTTAATAATAAAGTAAATCTAGTCCAGGCACCTTTTTGGTATCCTTGCTAGACAGTTTGACATTGCTGTGATGTTGCTGTGGTAGAAGACTTTCCATATTTATCCCCAAATGCAATGAAGTGGACTTCTGAGTCTGCTGCTCCTTCTTTGATCTTGGCAGCATATAAGAGAGATAATGAAGGAGGTTTGCCCTCAGATCTCAGCATCATATGCTGATCAGATATCCTAATTTGGAATTTAAAGAAGGTTTACTTATAACTTTAGCACCCCTTTGGGGATGTTTGGCTCCACTTTTTACAGGCAGACTTTGTTTTCCATATTGCGAGTGCTACATACAGTAAGTGACTTCAGTATATAAGAAAAGAATGCTTCCCAACCTCTTGATACTGGGCAAACTGGTTTGTCCTCCATTCTCAGTGGGCCAGGCTACTGGAGTGGCCGGTACTTCATTTGCGCATAGCCAAGCCGAAGTGGCTTCAGTAGCATAAAGCTGCAGGACATCAAACAGCAAAATCCATTTAATAGTAGTAATATACATCGGCACACTGATTTATTGTTTTCAGGCAGCAGAGTCCAAATTTTTTTCCAGAGAGAGCAACATACTGACAAATACAATGATGCAATGGCCATTTTGATATTTTGTAAAGCATCACATATAGATGGGATTATTTTTCCTCATAATATTTTGTTGAAGTTTTTCTTAAAAATTATGACTTGTTTGAGTTAAATTAAAACTTTTTTATCTTAATATTTAGACTTAATTCCTGTAAAACAATTTTCCCCATTGTTGCTTTTATTAATTTTTTATTTATTTGTTTACTTTACCGAACCACCAATAAACAGTTTCAGAACACTCCAATTTCTCTGGAGGAAAACCTTGATTTTTAAGTGTTAAGATGGTATGTCTCTTCCATTGTTATTTCTCTTTTGTCTTGCGATTTTAATTACTTTCTCCAGTACAAAGTGGTTCAACTGATGTTCACAAGTGTATAGTACCAAGTGTATAGCTAATAGCTATAGGTTAATTGGCGACTGCAAATTGTCCATAGGTATGAATGTGGGTGTGAATGGTTGTCTGTCTATATGTGGCCTGTGACAGCTTGGAAGACAGCTGGGATAGGCTCCAGCACCCCCGCTACACTCGTGAGGATAAATGGTAGAAAACGAATGAATGAATGAATGAACGTGGAAAACTTTGGGTGTTCTAAAACTGAGGCCACAACTCCGGGCCACACTTTGGCTACCTCTGGATTAAAGACTAAATTTGTTCAAATCAAAATTCAACCAAATGTTAGACAAAAAGTTACACAAATGATACAATAACCAAGTCAGTGTATAAGAGCTGACTCAAAATTTGCCATATTATATATACATACTATATATATGTATATGGTAAAATCCATGGAATAGATTCAGTAGACAGTGAAAGAAATTTGGTCAATACATGAAATACATGAACATAAAACTCTTAGTTCATACCTTGAAGCCATCCTCTTTCAGTTGATAGGCAGTGGCCAGGAAATTAGGTCGAAATGAATGCTATGGGGAAAAAAGCAGACATGTTGAACTTGCTGTGTTCTTCCTGTAAAGATGTGATAGCTAAATAATCCCCTAAACCAATATTATTGTTGACAGACCTTTGTCAAATATTACTTAAGAAGTTTCATTCATCAATGATGGACTTATTTTGCCAAGACCAAAAAAGTAACTGTTGACCAAACAGTTTAACCTTCACGCCAGAATCTTCCACTACTGACTAGACCCAGGAGGTAAATTTGCATCGGTACTGCTGCTGTGTTCTGGATCTGTCAGCCATGTTGGGCTGTGTCTGTGACCCCAGGCATTTGCCTTGAAGTGGACCACTTCCCCAAGGGTGCCAATTACACAGCTTTGTAATGAGTGCTTTGTTAAAGTTGGATTAGTCAAACTCACAGTTTGACAGTCCAGTCGTGACAGCAGGATTTAATTACTCGTGTATGTGGTGACATGAAACAGTACAGAGGCAGGCTTTTTGTCAGTGTTTTTTTCTTTTCAACACATTAAACCATTAATTATGATTCTACAGCTGTTTAGAGAAGCTCAGGCTGGTTAAGGGTACCCTACGTATGAGAGTACAGTTCACATATCACTCAGTATTATGGAACTATAAAGAGTACCTGGTCGCTTAACAGTTGAAGGCCACCTGTTCCACTAGTTATACATAGTCGAAGATGCCTCACCTGAATCCCAATTAGCACTCCCTTCTGTGGAAGCTTAAAGCCTGTAGAAAGCATCGCCTTTAGAAAGGCTGAATAAATGTTTGGTCCAAAACAGGCCACCTGCAAATTCAAGAGAATAGAAATTACTTATATGCTTATAGATTGTGGAAAAAAATTGTTAAAAAAAATGTAAAGGCACAATCTTAGTGAACCATCCAAGAATCCATGAAAATAGTTTTGTTTTGTTTTTTTTTACTTCCGGGTATGCACAAATTACAGTTGTATTGAATAAATATAGTATCAGTTATCATATCGGTATGGGTCTGGTCTTGGTCAGCAGAAAGTTATGGGCATTGATTAGAAAAAACAATCGTGCAAAACTAATCTGAAGTATAATCAGGGTCTGCAGGTTTCAACAAGTTAAATTTAAAACCTTTTTAGGATGATAATGAATACAATTTAAGACTCATTTCACATCCATACTGGCAAAAAAGTACAAAAGCATGACGATATTACCTGGAATTACGTATACTGTAAAGTATTGTGTGCAAATTTATTCACAGCTCTTCACAAATGCTTACTCTAACACCAGAAACCAAAGTTATAACTAATATTAGCTCCATAGTGTATTGTAGTTATGTTATATTGTCCTCAAAGTCAAAACAAAACTGAAGTGTATGCATTTGTTTTTAATAAAAATAAAGTTGACATATTTTTCAGCTTTGAAAATCATGTTTGTAATTTTTTTAATACACTTTAAAAAGAATTTAAGACATTATATGGCCACAAAATTGAATTTCAATCTTTTTAAGACCCTGCTGGTACTTTGTATAACATGTAGTTCAACCTGACAACAAACAAAACGGGTGTAAATAACATGTAGATACTTAAAAGAGACATACTTCTCCAGTAGAAGCCATCTCACAGCGAAGTACAGGATCTGCATCCCTCAGGCGGGGCCAAGAGAACATAGGTGCCTGTTGGGGAATAGACAAAGTTTTTATTTTTTTCATTGTTGCTATCGTACATTTTAGTGACTGTGAGCCTGTTGCATTCTTCATAAAGAAACTTCTTAGCTGTTGTGCACAGCAGAGGACTTTTACCAACACAGGCAAATGTCAAATGGCATCATATATAATATAAAGTGGTATATGGTGTAAAAAGCTCTGTGTAAAAAGCCCCATACCATCACTGAAGAATTAATACTGCTTGCCGCTGTTGATATGGCCTCTAGTATGACTGATGAAACAAGAGCCAGTAAAAGAAAAACTATCCCCTGTCAAACAGTAGTATTTATTTATGAGATGTCAAAAGACATTGAGTAGCACTCCTTAGTTTACAATATAGAATATATGCCCCCCTTTGCACACTATTGCAACATTCAGATTTTAAAAACTTGAAAAATGTCTCCGTGAACAGCATACAGAAAAAACAAAACCCCTGTGTCTCCATTATAATGGTTAGTGTTGCAATTTTGTAATGGCGTGTCTCTGGCAGCACAAAGCCCAATACACAACAACAGACCTTCCCCATCTCCATATCCCCACTAACCGCCTACGCCTTAGAGACAGAGGAATTGTGAAAGCTCCTCGACAATTTTATCTCCGGGCACCAGCCAAGCTGAAGAAAATAATAAAGTCAAACATTTCCACTCCATATTGTGTCTGACAGCGAACACAGTCAGAGACAGAAGTAACAACTTTTGAACAACAATACAAGTGCCTGGCAAGATGAATATTTTAGCATCCCAACGATGATAAAATTTAATATATAAATAAAAAGTGCATGGATTCTTCATTTTACATGCTAATCACATACATCACATGTACCATCAATGTAACTTTGTTACATTAAAGCAGTGCAATGAATGATGAGCATTAAAGAACAATGATAATGAATGACAGAGATTCTGAATTGCGGACTGACAGAGCATATCCTCATAGAACAGGTGGCTGTCGGACTTCACTAAGAACCAACTACACTCCTGATCAAAATTTTAAGAGCAGTTGAAAAATTGCCAGAATTTACATTATGCTTTGTTGGATCTAAGGAGCTTCAAAATGCAAAATGAAGAATGGGACAAATGGGAGTGATAGGGAAAAAATATGAAGCATAAAAGTGAAACGGGCTGTTCAGCAGCTGATCAAAGGTTGAAGACCACAGCCGTTAAAAGGCAAAATCTTGGCAAAATGTGAATCCACTGTCATATTCTGTATTCAGACATAACAGCTAGGAGACCCGAGTTCAATCCCACCCTCGACCATCTCTGTGTGGAGTTTGCATGTTCTCCATGCGTGGGTTTTCTCCGGGGACTCCCGTTTCCTCCCACATTCCAAAAACATGCTAAGTTAATCCAAATTGTTCATAGGTATGAATGTGAGTGTGAATGGTTGTTTGTCTATATGTGCCCTGTGATTGGCTGGCGATCAGTCCAGGGTGTACCCCGCCTCTCTCCCGAAGACAGCTGGGATAGGCTCCCTCGTGAGGATAAGTGGTAGAAAATGAATGAATATTCTGTAATCACACTGTCATGGTCTCTCGATGGCAAAGGCAAAAAACCTTCTGTCTTTGACTGCGGTCAGATTGTTGTGCTGCATAAGCGAGGCCATTGCTGCTGAGGTTAGACACAGTAAGACTTTTTTTTATGGAACAAAAAAGTCTAGTGCAACACCAAAAAATATGTCATCGGTAGTGAGTCGGAGGATCCCACTGGCTGTTCGTCAAGACACATGACCACTCTCAGCCTGAATGAAGGTTGTTACTGGTGCCAAGTACAGTCCAATAACAACACCATGAGCACCATTAGTGAGAAAAGGTTATTAAGAACAAAAACATCTTCAAAGGCCTTGTCTCCTTCAACGCCACAAAATTGGTCATTTGGAAATTGCACAAGGGCACAAAACATGGGACAATGAAAGGTGGAAGAATGTCCATCCATCCATTTTCTATGCCACTTATTCTCATTAGGGTTGCAGGGGTATGCTGAAGCCTTTTTATTTATATATCAGGCCAATGGTTCCCCAGCCCCGTCGTAACACACTCATATTTCATTCGACAGTGCATTCTACATGTGGCATGCTAATACTAATACTACTACACATGCTAAATTGAAGACATGGGATTTTGTCAGTGTAGGCCTCCTAGTCACCACTATGCGGTTAAGGTTAAAACATCATTTGCCAGTTGGTGCAACAGTTGGATTGCTTTATTATCACAAGTGAACCGTTTAAAGCAAAGGTCTCCCCCTACTTGACATCAAAGTTTATTCTTAGTTTGGCCTGTGCACCCTGGTCTAATGACTACAATCATGGTGCGGACACAAAAATGTCAGTGGCAACTACTATTATGAACAATAATAAACAACAAATCTAACTTACTTTAGCAACTTTTACAATGAAGGCACTCCCAGCGATACTACGATATATTTTTTTATTTATGTTTTCGACTTTTTGTGGAATACTTGGTGCAGCTGAGCTTCAGACTGTACCTCCAGCGGCCTGCAGGTAAGTTGAGTTTGAAACCTCTAGTTTGCCGTTAGTTTGGAAGTGTAGCAAGAGCGCCTTATCAAGTTAGTTTGGTTCATAACCAAGTTCAGTTTCTATTTTCACACTTGGATTAAAACAAACCACGGGGTGATAATGTGGAAACACCCTTAAGCACCATATTCCTTGTGAGAGACACCAGAGTATAGCGTTCTGTACTCTGGAAAGGTTCCCAAAATAGCCTGCAATAAATGAAAACTGCCAAGTTGACAACTTTATTTTTTCTTTACAATTATTATGTTTTTTAAGGCTGTAATACACCCAAAACCCTTTATACGCTTTTATCAGACAGGTCTTAACATTTTCTCACATTTCTCACTCACAAGAGTTCAAATGTCATTTGAATTTTAATGATTAACCTATGAGTATTTCACTCCTCTGACAATGCCTCTTCGTCCTCCTGGCGCTGTTGCACTGTACTGTAGCGTTTTTGTATCCTTGTTAAAACATACTGTATTGCTCCAGTCGCACTGGAATGCATCATAAATTCAACAGGGCTATTAATCCCCCCCCCCCCAACATGATATAATGTTTCATTTCAAATATAATCCTTCATTTCAGAATGAAAAGGAAAGCAAGCCCAAATGATTATGATTAGGAGTTGTGAATGGAAATTACTTGATGCATAGTAAAGCTGAGACACCTAAGAGGGAATTTCAATGATTGCCATTTAAGTTTTTTTTTGTCTAATTCCACTGTGGTTGTCTAATTCCGGCAGTTTGTGCCCAACAAGCAGGAAGTAATCAACCACACTTGTGTTGGACAATTGAAATGTCTTTGGGAAGGGTCCACATCATACATTCATATACTACAGGTCAACTCTGGAAGTCTTTAAGCCTGGGGAAATGTGCATTTAGAACTCTGATTAATATTCCTCACCAGCATGCAGACTAGAAATTGAAAAGTTTAGGTCGCGGTGAAAGTGGGGGATTATACCTGCCTGACTAGCTTCAAACGACAACCATTGTTACAGCAGCTCAGCCGTAATTAAAGAGAGAAATTACTTTGAAAAAATGGCTTTCGAACAGCTGGCGACACATCAACGTTCCCATATCCAATCAAAGAAGTAAGCCTCCCAGCTGGTCTGAGACAGCCCCTATGACAACCCCCCCATTTCCAACCATTCTCAGGTGAAGAGGTAATAAATGCCGTATTTGTAATGTGATCCCTTGGAAGCAGAACCTGCAAAGTATCTGGATGAAATACCCGCTGTGCTGACCAATCATAACACAGCATTAATGTAATTGTATATTGTCACATAGCAAGGAAAATAATTATTTTATCCCTTGTTAATTTAAAAGCCTCCTGTAAAAGTTGTAATGTTCCGAGAATAAAATAAAAAATATTGTGGGAATAAAGCCAGAATTATGAGAGGAAAATTTACAAGAGAAAGTTGAAGTAGCTGTAAGCTGAAACTATTATGCAAATTTTTTGTCCCTTTGTATTGAGTTGTTGACTCCTATAGAGCAGCTACACACAATAACCAGCACAGAAAGCTTTCTGGTTCTTCCAGATTCTGAACCGGGATCCCAAATCTCATCCGGAAGTAGAGTCTGGACAGTCCAAAGTTTCTCCAGAAAAGAGGTTACTTCAAAAAGTCTCTCGATGGTAAGTAGCTTGAGCATTTTAGTGTTAACAACCAGTGATTTATAAAGTAAAATCTTGAAAATGATCAGGGGTTCCCAAACTTTTTGATACCACTGTTTATATTTTCTGTGTGTGTATGTGTGTTAAAATAAACCTACCAAAAATTCTGTATGGTTCATAGATCAGCAGGGGTTTAAATAATCTTTTCCCCCTTGGCATGTCAGCTGATTTGCATTAGAGAGAAGTAAAAATATATCTACTCTTGCAACATCATGTGAACATAACTTAAAATAATAAAGTACAGCCAATTGAATAGTGGGTTTCAAATGTGCATCCATATTTAACATTTCAGGGATATTTACACTGTGCATAACCTGTAATTGAGCAGCACTAACCAAAGTTAAGGTTCAAATACCACATGTTCCATAAATTGGAAGTGGTGCTTCCACTGAAGAGGGCATCTGCAACCCCAGTAACAAAACTGTATAAAATGTTTTCTTTTTGAAGTTCACAGGTTGTGTGTGCTGCTTTGACTTACAAGGCCAAGCTCACAAGGCTTTATCGTGTTTCAAATTGACACTTGATAATTTGAGGGGCAACCAGACTGCCTCAAGTTTGCCTTAAATGGCATTTATGTTGTTAATTAATAAAATATCCAAGGACCCATGAGACATCATGTTCATTTTTTACAACTCATCCAGTTGAACCTCTGTAAACGCTCCCCAGTCTCACCTTGATGCCCACGTAGTCTACAGGAATGATGGGTTTCTCTAGCGAGGGTAGGATGGCCTCATCCACAGGCTCTCCAACCATCACTTTGGTTGCCACATTGATAAAGTCCACCCCAAGTGTTTTTGATACAAAAGGAAAGGAGCGTGATGCCCGCAGGTTACACTCTATCACCTAAAAGGGCATACAAGTCACAGTAAAAATAAGTTCACATAGATCTCCAGACATCTATGCATTATCATACAGCCATGAGCGTAAAGATGACCTACCATGACATCATTGCCTTTTACCAAAAACTGAGTGTTAAATGGCCCTGATATCTCAAACGCTTTAGCTATTTTGTGGGTGGCCACCTTGACCTAAATGGATAGGGAAACTAATATTAGACAATGCAAGCAATGCAACCAGAGAGCAAATTGATATTTGCTGTAAAAGCTTGTTTGACAGCAAAGTATAGGGAGCGGTGAGGGGAGGTGGGGGAGGGGAGTGAGAACCTTACTGACCTTTTCTAAGGACCCTTGGCTAATGGTTTGTGTTGGCAGCATTAGGGTAGCATCTCCTGAATGAACACCGGCATCCTCTACGTGCTCTGTTGTTGCATGGACCAGCACCTACACACACAATTTAGTGACAGTAACACAACTTCATCCTCCTGTTGCAGGAGCTAGATGTCTTACATCTTGTAGGTAGAAACTTTTTTTTTATGAAGTCAGTTAATAATACATAATACATATTGAAGGTAGTATCAAACACACAAGGTTATTATTATATACATATGTATATATTTTGTCAAAACGATACTCTCAACGCTAAAATACCTATTGTGCAGCATTGCGAAAACATCAACTATCAGTAATATATCACCTTTCCACTTTTGGCAACAGCATCCACTTCCACCTCCCGGGCTCCACAAATGAATTTGGTAATAACGACAGGATGCTCCTACAAGATATATATTTTCATTTTTTCAGTAATACAAGAATAAATAGGTGTCTGCTGTCTAGCATTTTTTGTTAGCAGTGTATAAAGATTCCGACAACAAAATTGATGGTATTTTGAACTGGTACAATGAGAATGAGGATACTATTTCACTCATATTATCATGAAGACAAATCAGCTTATCCGATGCTCGTGCCAAATTGCTACTTTTGAAACAGTATTGGCGTTTAAAGGGAACCCATTATGCTTTTTTCTGCCCTTTGTATTGAGTTGTGGCCTCCTACAGAGCAGCTACACACAATAACCAGTACACAAAGCTTTATAGTTCTTCCAGAATCTGCACCTATTCACCTGTATTTCGTTGGATTTTGTGGTTGCCTTTTTTAATGTACTCCACCCACCGCCCGCCTCCAGGCACGCCCACTCCATTGTGGTTGGTCACACTAACAAATACTTCTGGTTTATGCTGCTAGCTAGTTGATAAGAAATTACGATTTATCTTTCTAAAATGTCCGCTATTAACTTACAGCTACATATGTGTTGGATCCTGAATCCGATCCAGAAGTAGAGACTGACTGTACAGTCCGAAAGTTTTTCAAGAGAAGAGGTTACTTCAAGACTCTCAATAGTAAGTAGCTTTAGCATTTTAGCATTTTCTACATCATCGGTAAGTGAAAGTAGCCACTAATTGTGGTGGGAAACAACTATTAGCAACCCCGCTGCCTGTATGGAAGCGCTTTTGTTTAATACTTTTTAATTGGCCACAAATGTGGCTTTGCTTGCAAGTACACAGAGGAGAGGCACTTGGGAAAGGGTGGAGGAGGCAGAGCTTGGGGGAGGGCAGAGTGCTTATCTGCTTACAGACACGGCCATATAAGGAAGTTTGTGAAGCACGTGAACGCATCTCACTGATTGTGCAGAATGAGGAAATACTGTGTTGCTGTTGTGGACGGTACTACAGCAAAATGTATTGAAACCGACCACTGCTATTGGCATGTTAAGTTTGTCAATAAAGTTGAAAAATAATGTCTTTTGGGATGCTGCATTACTTACACTTTACTTGATGATATTATCTTCAAGCACTTGTTGCAGGTGGCTGAGTCTGCATTCATTTAACAACTAAATGAGACACAAATGGCTACCGCCAAGACACAGCCAAAAAAAGGTCATTTTGAGGTCCAAATGTGAACATTGCAGGTATGAAAGTGTGTAGTACTTGGGTATTTTTCTAGCTCTTTGTACTGTATTGTTTATTTGGAAGGGACAGCTGCTCCTGAACAACTCGGGGGTGCAGTGAAGAAAAGATGGGCACACTCAACTAGCCAACAGCTACATCAGCTGCTAGCTGCTGATAATTGAAAGCAGAGGGAGAGCTCAGCATGAAGTGTGTAATGTGCGTGTGTGAGTGTATCCTGTGCCGGCAGTATGACCAGTCGAACATGTGCAGACACACACACACCAACGCACACACATGCACACACACAGACACACACTGGACGCTGCTCTCACCTGGGATACTTGGGTGGCCTCCTTCAAGAAGCGCTTCATCTCTTCTTCTCCATGTGCAACATTCATTGCAGAGCCACTAGTGAGCCACAAAGGTAGAAAGGGATTCAGGCAGAAGGCCACATGAGGAGACGAACAGAAGCGAGCAAACAGAAACACACAGGAGCTTCAAACACTTATTATCTTTCTGTTGCATCACCATTGAGAACAAGGTCTGGAAACAGCAAAAAAATGGTGAAAGAGGAGTAACAATTTAGATGAAAAGCACTCCAGGCTCTTGAAAACAAGTTCACAAGTTTAGATGGGAATACGGTTTGTGATGTTAGAATGCTCACTGGATAATCCTCGTGGTTAGAGAGAATGAGCGGGGGGAAACGTAGGAAGACTGAAGGCTATGGGCTTGGGTCACAGCTGTGTTTGGAAGAAATGCAGTACAGTACAAACCCGAACTGATCATTCTTCCAAGGTTCTGCCACAGGGATTCATACGCAAACGGATGTCGATATTTGTTATTTCAAGTCTGGCATGTTATACATACATTGTTATATTTTATTGACTTGACTATGGAATTAAATGATTACAAATCGGCATGTACTCTAATTGGTCATTTCTCATGTCTTTGCGCTTTGAATTCCCCATCTTCACTCTGTTGCGTTTTTTTTATATATTCATTAATAAATCAGGCGGTTTTGTGATTACATACAGCTTATTATTACCATTATTATGGCATATTTTACTTAAATTAAGTATTTTCAAGCATAAAGTGACTGAGGTAAAATACAAATATAAGGCATTCAGAACATTTGTTGTATTCTACACTGGTCACTAGGTGTCAGTAATCACTAGAGAATTCCTACTTTGCAGAAATTCGCTGAACACGGTCGGGTAAGGAACCTTAACCGCGATAAATGAGGGATTACTGTACAACAATGTATTTTGGGGTTTCTGCTGTTAAGCATCTTTTCGAAGCTTATCCTCCAACATGAATGTAGACTGTCTATTGTGTCAACTACATTTGAACTCGGTTAGGGATTAAGAGTTGAAGCTTTGGAAAAACTACAGTAGATTATAGACTGCAGTAAACTTGCAGTGGTACCTCGGTTTTTGTATGCCCCAGTTTTCATCTGATTTCCTTTTTTGACAAAAATATGTCTCAGTTTATGTACACTGTCTCGGTTATCAAACGGTCAAACAATGCTCTGTATAAACTAGTCCGTATCAGTCTAGATCAAGTGTCCAAACAAAGAATCCTTGCCTTTCCAATGGATAGTTATTGATTAATCTTTGTTATGTGTGTGTGTGGTTTATGTGTTCATAGAATACACTTAATGATAATAATGATAATGATGAACAACACAGTTTCTGTCTTGTTTATTCTGTCTCTTTCTGTCCCCTTTATTCCTCTTAAAACATCGGTTTTTGACTGACCTTGTGGAACAGATTAAACTGAGGTACCACTGTATTAAAACAGAGTGCTCATATGTACCTGAGAACATAGGATGGGCGGAGTAGACAGGGGTAGCCCACCTGGTTAGCAAAAACGAAGGCATCTTCCTGACGAAAAAAAAAAAGGTAACATTTTCAGGTAAAATTATGTATAAAAACACATACATTTAGGATACATTATGATATATTTATGAGTTTAGGTTCAACAATATTGGTTCATAGAATTTCATATCAATTCATATCATATTTTCTTATACAGTAGACCAAACACTACAAAGACCTAAATATGTAATTTAAGCACTTTGATATTTTTTAAACAGCGGGAAGCCGTTCAGATGTTCAACCTTGAGTGGTAATAATGCATGTATGTTCCAAACTCCTGTTTCCAGTGGTCAGCAACCCTTTAAGTGAGCAAGTTATCTTTTACCACACATATTTAGAAAGCCTTCTGTTTTTAAGGATTTTTGTACCATTTCTGGCAAGAACACAAGCACAGAAAGTGAAGTAGGAAACAATAAAAAAATCTTTTCTGAGAAATTCAGAGAGAAATGCATGACGAAACATGACCATCTGTGCTACAACAAAAAGTTAACAATAGATTATAAAAGCTGGCAGTTTAAATCTAAGATTATTTTTACACAGAAGCTTTCAAATAAAGGGGAATGTCCATATTGAGTGACCTTGCAAGGAAATGTATTTTTAACTCATTATAGCTGATATCGCCAAAACACACGGCTTTATCGCCATCTAGTGGCACCTGTCATAAACGCACCATTCATTTTCACTTGGGGAAAACAACATGGAAGGGATACATAAATGAGGGATTAATAATGTAAATATATTAAGGCTGTCAAATAATTGATAATTTTTTATCACAGATTAACTAGATTTAAGTTATTTATCATGATTAATCACATTTACTATGTCTGAAATATGTCAATTTTACTGTATTAAATGAATAGAAAGATAAATGATGATATAAATCGGTATGTATTGAGAATTCCAAGGTTTTGCATTTTTCAGTGTCATTTCCAGCATAGTTAAATATAGGAAATTATACATCTGAATTAACCCTTTATGCACCAGAGTTTTTTTCAAGAAAAGTTTTGATATTAGTATTTGCAAAATAATGATAAAGGCATACTGGAAAAGTTGTATTCTTGTACTGCTGTGTGTGTTGAGGTCAGAATGAAGTTATAAAACAGTGTCACGCTCTGTGACTGTGTGAGCACGCTCTACTGTGTGCTCCACTGTGTGTATGACGTCTGACCCCAGGCGTGCTTGCTCTAGTGAGAGGCAGGGTAAACCTTGGACTGGTCACCCGACAATCGCAGGGCACATACTGTATAGACAAACAACCATTCACACTCAAATTCATGCCTATGGACAATTTGGAACTCTTAGCCAAAAAGGTTCCCGACCCCTGATTTAGAGTCTCCAATTACTCAAACATGCATGATTTTGGAATGTGGGAGGAAACTAGCATGTTTCAGCATCCGGTAATGTTACAATGCATTAACCGTGCATGTAGATAACTGTGTATAGTGTATATCATTTCTGATATGTATTTGTATTATCCTGTTTTTGCACTTTTTCTTCCATTGTGTGCCTTGTACTATACTCTTGTGTACTACTGTACTTATGCTACTGTAAACCTGAAATTTCAACTCCCCCCAATGATAGACCCAAAGTTACGCCCTTATATATAAATATACACACACACGCACACGCAGACACACACACAGACATAACTGGACATAAAATACAAATATAAAAATTCAGAGCTTTGATGATAATTTCCAGCAATTTTTGATTGGTTTTGTAAACGGCATGAAGTAAACATTATGGAACAACACCAACCATGTCTGTCTATGCAGATGCATTATGAGGCTGTATGTGAATCCATCTGCTGTGCATGCATCGTAGCTATGTGGCACCATAAGGTGTGATATATATGATGAATATTGCATGTCTAGATTTTGAAATGGATCATGCAGAAGTTCATACTACATCCCTTGCCTAATGATGCACAGTATGTAAAACATCTGAATGCCAAAAGCCATATTTTTGTTCATCCTCTTAAATTAAAGCTGGAAGTGTAAACTTCAGTCCATATGTTGATGGAATCAGGTTCACTTTTTCAGGAAGTGAATGTCAAGCGAGGCATTTCTGGATTGTGGGAGAAAACTGGAATAAACCTATGCAACATGCAGAATATACCCAATCCAAGACCCAAAACCACTTGTCTGTGAGGCAGAAATGCTAATCCCATGTGCCATCATTACTGTTTCTTCTTACCAGGGAGTTGAGGGCCTTCCATGGGGCTTGGGCCACACCAAGGTCATCCAAGATCCTGGAGAAGACAGAGCGCTCCTCAGCACGGTCAATCTGTAGAGGACTTGTGCCCAGAATTTTCACCCCATTAAGGAGCAGGGGGGCTGCAAGATTGTTGGGGATCTGTCCCCCAACTGATACAATGGTGCCAGTGCAACCCTGAAAAGGAGATGGAGAAGATGGGGGTTAGGGAGAAATCCTACTGCTAAACACCTATCTGCCAAGATTTATAGACGGCAAAAAGGGCGTTCAAATCCAATTATTTTGGCGACTGATCACACAAAAAATATGAGATGAACAAAGACACTTCATCTAAGCAATGCCATGGGTTTAGTTTATCACCTGAGGAAGTGTGTGTGTGTGTGTCAGAAGAAAAAGTGTTCTTGGTTTTATATTAACAGTTCACAGCTCCCTTTCCAGTCTAGCGTATCTAGCTGTTTCCATGGCAATGCCAGGTAGCTTCTGGAAAATCGCTTCATTATTCATGGGCCTGCTCCCCTGACCGGAGTTTATCTCCACGCTCTAATGCCGTATGTATAACACACACACATTATGACAAAGCCACAGGATCCTGCAACTGCGAGAGTGGGATTTATGGTAATGTGAGCTTTCTGAACATGCAAATCTTTAATCACGCTCTGGTTTCACCACAGGTTAAACTGGAGGTTAAAGGAGGTAGACAACAGTAAATAACATCAAATTGATAAGGGAAAGTATATACTGTATCAAGATTAGGCATGTTTTGCTTTGTCCATTGTCAGGTGGGCTCATTCAAGTCATATTTGATCAATACTTTGGTATATTTTCATAGTGGGTATTCAAATAGGTTACATAGTGAATAAGTGGTTAGTGCGCAGGCCACACAGCTAGGAGACTTGGGTTTGATTCCATGCTCGGGTGTGTCTGTGAGTTTGGGTTTTTGCTTGGCATGAGTCAGAGCCACAACAGTAGCCCACATGGAGGAATCTTAGAAATATATTTAGTATTTTATCACATAAAAAAATTTGATGTGTGCTGACCTCCTGTTGGGTGATGTCTAGTATGCGCTCCAGTGTCAGCTCTTCAAAGTAGAGACGATCACACTCATCAAAATCCGTGCTCACAGTCTCTGGGTTATGGTTTACCACCACGGTCTTCTTGCTGATCTGTCTCAAGGCTCTGATGCTTGACACTGCACACCAGTCAAACTCAACACTGCTACCTGATGGACGGAGTGGACAAACTATGTATTATTTCTGGCGATGAAGCATGGAAAAGTACATACTGTATGGCAGTATTGAATTGCATGTTGTTTTGATTGTATCATTCTAAAAAAGGAAGGAAGTTATAAAAATATCACTGCTGAACCCACCAATGTGATAGGGCCCACAACCAAGAACCATAATTCCATTGTCGTTAAAGGCCAAGTCATGCTCCTATTGAATTGGGGGGGAAAAAATCATCATTAAATGATTAACTGTAAATGTTTAATAAAATATTATAACAAAATTGTATTTTATTATAAAACAATAATATATTAAAATTGTATATTTCATTATAATAATAATAATGCAATTTTATTTTAAAACTATAATTTTAATAATTGTGTAATAAGAAATAGTAATGCTTATGAAATTATTAAACCAAATTACATTTTCATTTAATTTATTATTATTTTTGAAATAACAATTGTCTCCTCATACTATTGTTTCTTAAACCACTTACCAGACCATGATAGGTGCAGTACAGGTAGTTGGTTATGGCAGGATACTCTGCTGCCAGTGTATCGATCTGTGAAGTTAAGTGATACATTAAATAAATAGCACTAAATGTTGTATATATCCACAAATGCTAGGACTATTGCCGTACTGTCAGGAGCCTGCAATAGTTTATACATACAGTCATGTGTTCATTTGATTTTGAACAGTAATTCAACAGGTAAACGGTAGAGATCAACAGCTACAGTGCCTGTAGCTCTTATTTTCTAAGCAAAAACACCAATATCACTCACCTGTTTAACCCAGGGTCTGATATCATGTCTGAGCCTCATCTGTCGAACTTCTTCCTCTTTCATACCCAAAATCTGACCAAGCTGTCGGTCGGAGAAGCCATCCTGCTTGGCCTGCAGCAGCAGGCCTCTAGGCACTGAAAGACTAAATGTAGTTGTCGGAATAGACAGTTTATATTCATTGAAAGGCAAATTGATCATTACCGATTAAACAACTACAGACTGGCTGACCTTGAAGAAATTTCATGAGTACTCTGCAGCAACAAACCCCTTGACTATTTAGCTTGTTAGCTTCTTTCATAGAGCGTGAATAATGGTAAATAGAGAAAATGAGTGTTATTGCTGCTGGGACTAATCAATGTGTTTAACACTGTCATTTTTATTGCAAATTATTTCAGCATGAATTGTATAATGTTCTACGAGACCAGCAATCACTTAACTGCCAGCATTGGAGCTGGAGGTGCATATCACACGACGCTCACAGACTTAACTCAAAATGGAAACTGTCAAAATGCAACTGGGGAGCGGCATAATCAAAGATCAAAATGCATACATGTTGGCAGGTCTGCAACTATATCAAAATTCACAGTGATATGACCCGCATCTAAAAGGTACTATTAGTAGGTTTTACCAAAAGCATTACAATGCAACATTTCCTCTTGAAACCCTGACTACTGGCTACTCACTGTAATGTTAATCTATATGTGACATATTTTAAAAGATAATTGTCTGGAAAGTATTTGATATCCATACAATAACATCACTATATAACTTACTTTTTTCTGCTATCAAAATCTAAGAAGCACCTCAGTGATGCACATATCTAATGAGCCTGTGGACCAACGGGGCCAGAAGGCCACCTGAACTTGACTCTGTGGCGCATCCATCTGCCAGCAGCCGCCTATAATGTGTCCACCCCAATAGCCTCTACCCTAGGGACTGTGGGGACTACAAGAGGCAGACACATGGAAGGCTGCCCACCAGACAACCAGGCATTCATTATTAAACAGTGAGAGTCAGAAGGAAGTCGCACATACCCCGTGGGGAAGTAAAATCCAATTCACGGCACACTGTGATAGGAGCTGCCCAGGAGCTCAACGGCAAGCAAAAGAAAGCTGACTAAAGAAACTTGTGACAATTTCAAAAAATGTAATTTGTTGATACAGCTGAGGCGCAGAATTTTTAATCATCCCCAAGTTTGTCTTTTGACTTGACATTTCCAATTACTGTCATGTTAGGAGTCATGATTGACGGCAGCTGTTGAGTCTCTATTTGTCAGTATTAAATCATTTGTCTGACAGCAGTCACAAGATTAAAACCGAATCATAGATATTGTTGAACTTGTGAAGTCTTTTGCTTTACCTCTTGTAGTTTGCAAGGTGCTGCTCCATCTGAGTGATCTTGTGGAGTTTGTGCAGGAACCACTTGTCGATGGCTGTCAGCTGGTGGATCTGATCTACACTCATACCGCTGTGGAGGGCCTGAAGGGGAGAAACATGAAACAGATGAAGCGCTCCATCTATAATACATAATAATCAAGTTATCGTGCATTCTCCTTGTTGCAAGGGCAGGCATCCAGCTAGCAGTCTGAAGTTTCCACAGAAGATCAAATTGGGTGCTTGTCCAAATAAATTGAGATAATGAAAGCTAAGTACAGCTTAGAGTGACTTCTGCTTAGAAATGCAGAACCAGTTGGATAACTTTGTACTAAAAAAAACACAGAGCACTAGGGAACATGTATTCAGATTCAGATTTGTCGGTACGGGGCTTTCGGTATATCTGCTACTGATTTCGGTGCATGTTACAATTGAGGAACAGGAAGTGTACATTCAGAGTTGTGATGTATCACCACAAGCCCAGGTAGTGTTCCTAAAAGCAGATGAAAATGCAAGACATTCGGCACAGAAGTGGAGATTGAAACGGATGGAAAGTGTTTTTGGCTAGCAGGAGCGATTGCTTTCAGTCATTTTTGAACACTCTGTAAACAGTAATAAGTGAGCAAGATAAAAGCAGTGTGCTGCCATTGCTCAGTAGAGATGGAGAATGGGGCTACAAGCTGGAAATGCTTTACTTCAACCAGTAAAAAACTTTTATTTTCTAAACATATAATTATGATGCATGCTACTCTTCAAACTCTTACTGTTTGCACTTACATTTGTGGTTAAAACAGGTTGTTCTAAAAAATAAAATTTGTTCTTAATGAAAAAAATGAAATTTTATGCTAATTTGCTTATTCACCAATAACAAAAATGATTATACAGTATAGTATCTTTTCTGCATAAAATGTATCCTTCAGTGTTTCTATTAAATATTAATGTTATTTGGCTGTTTTATTGGTTGGAGAATTATCTGTGAGCTTCACATTTTGTTCCTTTACTGTACCGAAAATGAACTGATCTATGAACTTAAAATCGAGGTATGTACTGAAGTGTGACTGAAAAAGAGTTGCAACAATTAATTGATGATGAATTCATTGTCCAAATAAATCAGGAACTATTTTAGTATTTGATTTATGGTTTTTGATTTAAAAGCCTCTCAAATGTGAATATTTTGTCATTTCCTTCATCACCCATGAAAGCAGACCTATTGTCATTGTGTCATCAAAAACTATTCACATGGAACACTTGGATTTAAAAAACAGTGATTGACATGTATATATACATGATATATTATATACAAAACCACTGACTGTTTGTGTTTGGTTCATATTGATTTGGCCTGTCTCGACCCAATCAATTACTTGATTAATCAAAACAACAAGGTTCGGGTTAATCGACTTCAAAAAGAAAATAACCGTTAGTTGCAGCCCTAGAATATAACACCATTTTGCAAAAAGCAAAATGAAAAACACATTTGTATTGATAATAATGGTGCATATGCAGTGGACCTTAGCAATGGAGAAAATTCGGGTGCTGGATGGCACAGCCAGCTCCTGTTGCAGGCTGCGGGTGTTTGCCCAGGCTTTTTTGAGAGGCAGTTGGGGCACAAAGCCATCCACTGACGGATGGCACATCCTCAGGGCCTTCTGCATGCTCTCCTCAAAAGTACGTCCCACTGCCATCACCTAAATCCATTAGATGGATATATTTAATGGCAGCAAAGCATGTGGCATGGACCCAGAGTACTGTAAGTGAGTGATTGATAGTCATTACCTCTCCAACGCTCTTCATGGCACTACCTATTTCACTAGACATGCCCTGAAAACGGTCCAGGTCCCAGCGAGGGATCTTTGTGACAATGTAGTCTAAACTGGGCTCAAAGCAGGCAGTAGTCTTTTCAGATACAGAATTGTTGATGTCGGTCAAGGGGATCCCCAAAGCTAGCTTAGCGGCCACAAATGCCAACGGGTATCTGTGAGACGTGGAGCAATGAGCAGGGAGATCAGTATCAACAATAAGATGGTTTAGTACTTAAGTACACGCATACTGTATAATCTTTTACCCAGTGGCTTTGGATGCAAGGGCTGAGCTTCTTGAGAGGCGAGCATTAACCTCAATGATGCAGTACTCCAGGGATGATGGGTGGAGCGCATACTGGATGTTACATTCTCCTACAATACCAAGATGGCGAACCACTTTGATCGCTGTTTCACGAAGCATGTGGTACTCCTCGTTGGACAATGTCTGGCTCGGTGCCACTACGATAGAATCACCTGAAAAGGCATAAAATAAAATAAAATAATGAACAAAGCCAAAAAGAGCAATGTGACAAAATGTTTTGACAACCTGTGTGTATGCCAAGTGGGTCAAAGTTCTCCATATTGCAGACGGTAACACAATTATCCACCACGTCTCTCACCACCTCATATTCCACTTCCTTCCAACCAAGCAAGGACTTCTCCACCAAGATCTGACTAGTCATGGCAAGAGCCTAAGAAATGTACAAAACAACATTGGATATAATGGAATTGTAGGGATGGATGGAACTGTCGTTTCCATTGTATCCGATATTGATGCCAAATCAGACCCAGTGCTTTTTAAGGAAAAACATACAATCAAATCAATGACTTTTTATTTTTACTGTATTTTGCAACATGCCTTTTTGGACAGAATAGTCATTGAAATACAAATACAATAATATACAGTGGTGTGAAAAAGTGTTTGCCCCTTCCTGATTTATTTTTTTAGTTGCGTGTTTGTCACAAGTAAGTGTTTCAGATCATAAAACAAATGTAAATATTGGTCAGTAACAACACAACTGAAAACTGCAGTTTTTTTAAATAAATCTTTTTATCATAAAGGGAGAAAAAGAATTCAAATCTACATGGCCTTCTGGGCCTGAGCTCCTGATGCACAAATAATTATTTTTTTGAACTGATAAAACTATGTGAGCCTGTCCTAACACTGGCTGACATTTCTTCACGGACTTCAATTGAACAATTTCAGGGAGCAATGTGAGGAGCATCAAAAGATAACGCAGCAATTCAGTCAAAGACATTAGTGTTCTTTTTTCTTTTTTTTTCCTTGAAAATACATGCTTTCTCTGGGTTTTTCACAGATATTCCATGTCACAAAAGCGCCACATCAGTACTCTTACCTTATTGGCCGTTTCCTCCAGTTTGTTCTTGTTGGCACACAGACCAGAACCCAGCCCTCCCAGGGCGTAGGCAGACCGCAGCATCACTGGATAACCAATCTGCTCTGCAGCTTTCAAGGCATCACACACCTGAAAGGTAGATAGACACGTTCAAATACCTAGGATTTCCACACTGTAAAAATGGCTTCTTTAAATTCAAAGCTGAACCTGGTTTCACATTTTCTTACAGACTCCACAGCAATACTGGGTGCAATCTTTTCGTTGATCTCCATTAGTTTTTCAGCAAATATATGCCTGTCTTCTGTGGCCATGATGGACTCTACTGGTGTTCCCAAGACTTTCACCCCATACTGCTCCAGAACACCCTGCTGAAACAATTCCACTCCTGGAACACAACAGAAAAACAACATAAATTTGTTTAACTTACACTAAAATATACAGTTAACATCTACACTGAATTGGAAACATTTATGTCAAAACGCTCACCACAGTTGAGGGCAGTCTGTCCACCCATGGAAAGCAGGATGCCATCAGGGCGCTCCGTCTTAATCACGTCGGTAACAAATTGTGACGTGACAGGCAAGAAGTAAACTGAATCAGCCTGCTTGGTGCCCACTTCATTGGTCTGGACTGAAGCTATATTTGGATTCATAAGCACTGTCTTCAGATTCTCCTCCTACAACACCAGATCACAAAAGAGAGTTTATTTTTTTGAATATGAACAGTTCAGCTTTTCTTCTCTAAAAAGTTGTGAAAGTTACATGTTTAGCCGGCATGGGCCAGTATGAAACCGCCCTGACCTTAGAAAATCGATGGGGTATTGTCAAGAAGAAAATGCTATATGCTAGACCCAACAATGCAGAAGAGCTAAAGGCCACTAACAGAGTAACCTGGGCTCTCATAACACCTGTGCCACAGACTGATCGACTTCACGCCCTGCCGTATTGCTGCAATAATTCAGGCGAAAGAAGCCCCAACTGAGTATTTTGTGCTGTTCATTCATACTTTTCATGTTCATGCTTTTCAGTTGGCCAACATTTCTAAAATCCTTTTGTTATGTGATTTGGGATTTGCATTAGTTTTCAGTTATACTAATCAAAATGTTAATAAATAAACATTTGAAATATACGTATCAGCCTGTGTGTAATGAATGTATATAATAATAAAAATGAAAATTACATTACTGAAATAAACCAATGTTTTGGTCACATTATAATTTATGCAGCAGCACCTGTATATATATTATGTAAGAATATATACACACACTATTTTATTACAGCATTATGCACAAAAATACGGTATTTTTGTGCTTACTTTCATAGCCTTGATGGCCTGAGATCCGGAGTAGTCAAACTCACCAGCCTGACCGATAGACAGCCCACCAGAGCCCAGTACCAACACCTTGGACACCTTCACGCATACAGCACACAACATTGAAAGGCAAACCAGGTAGATGATACAGATAGAACAATACCGCTTTCCATGAAGTACAAATCTGAAATTTTGAAAATTCTAATCTAACTTGCTATATACCTGCACTCTGGGAGGGACGTACGGCTTCTTCGGCATGACTGACATTATGTTGGTGTCCTTTCCTTTTTTCATCAAGGCCATGAAGGTGTCGAAAAGGAACTACACAACCACAACAAGACAAATATTATCAATAACAATATCATAAAAGTATAAATGCATTTGGGATTTCATTTTATTCAGCAAGTGGAGGTCTTTAAATACAGTACCTCTGTGTCAGTGGGGCCGCCTTTAGCTTCTGGGTGGAACTGAGCCGTGAAAACAGGTTTAGTGTTGTGCATGATGCCCTGCAAAACATCCAAATTTGATGTGAGCGTACAAAATCAAGTCAACTGTATTATACTCCCAGCCTTTCTTGGAGTTCTCCACTTCCACTACATATTTCATGAGTGCAGATGAGAGGAATGTTTATTTATGGAATAGAGATTCATATGGCATGTTTTCCCGAAACTCATTTACAGTGAGTGGAACCAACCTCATTTGTGCCATCATTGGCGTTGATGAAAAGCGGGTTCCACCCTGGGGGCAGGGACTCACTATCTATGCCGTAGCCATGGTTCTGTGCCGTAATGAAGGCCTGGCCTGTCATCACATTCAGTACTGGCTGATTCTGGCCTCTGGGGAACACATAAATAAATTACATACTATGCGTTTATATTTTATTCCAAGTCTGATTGAATTTCAAAATCCTAGCATGACTTTAGACCAGGTACTATACAAAACTCAAGTAGCCGTTATGATGTTGCAAGCACAAACATATAATGTATTCTGAATTGATAAGCTCACCTGTTGCCCATTGGTAGTTTGTAGGACCTGGCTCCAGCAGCCAGAGCAGTGATCTGATTGCCCATACAGATTCCAAACACTGGCTCAGGGCGATCACTCTCCAACACCTGTACAAAACATACAAAATCCACAGGATTTATTATGTGACATATCTCTTGACATTGTACAATCACTGTGCTATATCTTGCGTATTGTTTTATAACCTTCTCACATATGTTGTAAATATTAAATTTATGGGCTCTAATTTTGTGGCACAGCGCAAGTGGTGCAGGGTGGTGGAGCGTGGCGCAGCCCACGCCGTGGTAATTTGGTCCAGTGCACCACTCTGCGCAGCCAATTTGGTAATTTGGAAGACTGGACTGCTCCGAGATGGGCGTGGCGACAGACATACAGGCTCCCTCCTTTCATGCCATTGTTCTATAAAACAAACGCACCAAGGTGCTGAGTTAACCTTTTCTTGCCTGTTTAGAGGTGGGACACAAAGAAAATTTTAATTAATGGTTAATGGTTAAAGTTTAACGTTTTTTTATAATATAATTTCTTAAATAAGAACTGAGGACTGAACATTTTTGAAAAAACAATACGTGTTTGGGTTTTTTTCCACTCTGCCTCTTTTCCTACCTTACGGACATTGCAGATAAGTGTCTCAGCCAGAGAAGGATCTCCTGGTCCATTGGAGATGAAGAGGCCGTCATAATTTAGACTCAGCAAGTCCTGGTCCCAGGGTACCAAGTGAACTTCTGCACCTCGCTGGTACAATGTTAGAAAAATATTATATTACTGCTCTTACAAAAGCAGTAACATTTTTTTTCCGGAGACACTTTATTGAATCTCTAGTCATCAGTGTAATAAAAAGCTGTGATATTTGGTACTATAGATAACTCCACAGGTGTTCAAGCTCATTGTGATCAAACAAAACCATTTGCCACATGTCTACGATGTGCTTTCAACAGACTTACTAAAGCGAACGGACACCAAAATCCCCAAGAATAAAGAAATCACAGTGAATTCATGCAGTGATACCAATGACAAGATCATTTTCATCCTAGCTGGATGACTTCAAAGTACATTTTCCATTCATCGCATTAGCCATGCACTTTCTCACCTTCACCAGCAAGCGAATTATGTTATGTTTGATACCGCAATCAACTGCCACCACTTTGACAGGGTTTCCTTTTCCAAAAACCCGAGTTTCCTGTGGGTGGAAAGTAAATATGATCAGTCATTACAGAAAAAATTAGATATGGTGGAACCTTGGTTAGCGTCATAAATCCATTCCAGAAGGTCTGATTCTAACCGAAACATACTAAATATTTACAAAGAAATAATGCAAATCCCATTAACATGTTTCAGAAAGCCAAATCCCTTTTTTCATAATTTTATATGCAGAGAGCTATTCATAATACATAGAAATATATCCTATGTAAAAATGAGGATGGAAAGGGATAAAGGACATTTTAATGTCACTTTTACATTGATTGAAGACGATTGTTGACAATGACGGCCATGTGGCAGTGAGATTTACTTAGATATCACCTTTGTTTTTTAATATGAGATATTTCTTCAATTCACTAGTGTTTCTCACCTTCTTCGTCAAAATGATGTCACTTTCCTTGGCAACCATAGACAAGCAGAGACTTGAGCCGTGACTGTGTTAAGTGGACCACTGATGACATCGAATAACCTGATGCAATGTGTGCCATATTGGAAAATGTACACAAACCGAGGCAACATTTTCCAAATTTCAACATTAACCGAAAAACATGCAAACTGAGGGGTACGCTAACCAAGGTTCCGCTATATGATAAACATTTTGAACACTGAGTAAAAGCTTATGTTACTTTTGTTGAGACCTCCGCCACCAGGTTTTTTTGGTTGGGATCAGATATCTCAACAGGTTGCCCATCAAATTCAATCTTTCCCAGAACCGTGCCCTGAGGAGAAAAGACAAGCGTGAGCGGTCCTAAGCAAAAGATATGGCAATGCTAACTATGACATTTATTATACCTTGTCTCTGATGATCTTGGTCAACATTCTGGTGTCTATCCCAAAAAGTGCAGGAACCTACAAACAAGTACATTCATATTGAATGATCAGCTATGGTTTGTTATTGCATTAGTAAATCATTTTGTGTCCATCATTCCATTTAATTTGACTAATTATGCACAAAGATACACTGTACATTTACTGTATTTCTGCTAAGATACAAATTAATGTCGGACTAAAGGCTAGAGGCCTCTTGTCTCCAAAACATGTCCTCCACAAGCTTGTCACCTGACTCAAGATTGTTGGGTGTGAGTCTTCCCTTCATCATCTCTCATCATCTCATCATGTGGCTTCCTACATTAACTCATTCAATACCAAAGACATATTTATTAATTAGCATAAATGCAAACGCCCAATCCCAAATACTTTTTTGTACACTTTTTCACTTTTAGATTAGTTTTAAGCCATGAAAACAGCCACATGGTGGCAGAGGTGCATTTGATGAATACTCGGCATGACTCTTTTGCATGTAGAAAGACAATCGCAGCAATCGCAGGAAGTGAAAGAGCATCGAGGAGTGTAGCATGCAGAAGGTTACACATTGTAGGGAAATTTTAACGCATGCACACAGCTTAGTTCCAAATGTGAACACCATAAAAGCTCATTGTGTTATATTTGTAAATAAATTGTTATTTTGATGTAAAACAATGCTTTTTGTATTGTTGATGTTATGGTATAATTGTTAAGATATTTGAGCTGTCACAAAAGCAAAAACGTTGTGTCAAGGTGAAAATTATGTTTTCACAAAACTATTTTGAACTATTTTGAAAAATCTATCAAAATCATCTACAATGGCCGACCGATATTGAAGTGTTTGTCCTTTGAAAAATTGCTGAGATTGAATGAATTCACAAACATTTCAGCAGGAATAGGCAGACATTTTCTACAGAAGACATCTTTTCTGGTTGTACCGATTTGTTGTTTATTAAACTGTGCCTCTCATTGTAGTCAAAAAACTTGTCTATTTTGGAGTTTGCAGCAGATTTTCCTTTATAACAGCCCACACCTGATGTGCCTACTAGTGTACAGACCTTCTCTTCTTGAAGCCAATGACCCAGAGACTTAACAGAGTTCCAGTGGCTGTACTCGTGACTGTAGTTTTGAACCAGAAGACCAGATATCTTGAGACACAAAAGCACAATTTAAAAGCCCAAAGAACTTTACAACATCATACAGATGGACTACTATTAAAACACCAGTTTTGTTGGCCATACTGGACCTTGTATAATTTAACATGTCATTCATGCATTGCAGACACACCTGGATGCGCTCTGACTCCACATGTTTTCTCAGACCAAGTTCATCTAGCTCTTGCGTGTTGGGTACCCCGTAGTTCCCTACAATAGGGTAGGTCAACGTCAGGATCTGACCCCTATAGCTGGGGTCAGTCAAGGCCTCGGGGTAGCTAATCACAGAGGTTGACACCATGAGAAGATTGCATTGTGGAGAACCACACCTTAGCTGTTATAATGAAAAGCTCACCTACCCTACAAGGCCGGTATTGAAGACCAGTTCTCCAGCTACTGAGATATCCTCACCAAAAGAAAAGCCATTCATTTTGGTGCCATCTTCCAAGATCAAGTGTGCTGTCTGGGCCTGGTGAGTATACAAGAAGTCAAATTCACCTAAAAGAAATGCTCTCTTTGGAAATAAATTAGTGTTGAGAACTAAAGCGAAGTGTGATTTTGCTGAAGGAAATACATTGCCAACATAAATACTCATATTAAATAATTGATTTAAACTCAAATTGTTGGTTATAAAGGATCATATCATATTTCAGAAGGAATCTCCACAATGTTAAAATGTATGCAAATTTATACCAAGGGTGGTATCGGTGTGAAATCAATAAAACTAAATTTTTCACACAATCTACTATACTATACAATCTACCATATATCTCATTAAAGGGGAATCATTGTATTATTAAGTTCTATTGATGTGTGAGCGTCTTACTTTTGTGTTTTTGCTTAAGTCTTAAGTCTTTATTATATAATAAAAATACTCATCAAAGAAATTAAAGGCAAAAATCACAAACCCATTCAATAATCTTGGAAGAGTTTACAGTAAAATGTACAGTATCGTATTGGTAATGATGCCCCTATATTTACTTGGTATCAAATCGATACCAACATAAGCAGTATTGTCCACGTCTGCTTGATAGCCATATAAAAATATTATTGACGCTCAAAATGAGTTAAATTGAATTAATCTTTGAATTAATTAAGTTATTAGTAAACCTTGACATGACTTCCTAGAAGCGCACGTAAATAGTAAGTGAACGTGTTGTAAATTCGTCATTTAACGAGTGAAACACCCACGCCTTTCTTACCTTGACACTAAAAAGTTTAGCAGTCTGACGTCTCAACCATGCCGATTTATTGGTCCCAAGTTTGCTCCCAACTACACCGTAGTGCCTCAGGAATTTGGCTAACAGGATTTTTGTCATATTCCCGGAATTCCCGGATGTCAAACCAAACAGTAAATTAATAACTAAACGTCCTTTACACACAGGTGGGCAGCTTTAATGTTAAGAAGGTGAATGAATGGGTGATGCCAGTTCCTGCCGTTCAGTTCAATGAGGTCACGTGAGGTGACAGCTGATTGGACGGCTGTGTGTTGTTTTATTCACCGCTGAGAGGTACTCACGTTTTGATTGGTCGCCCCGTAGTTGCTTTACATGATATGCCACAATGAATCAAATCGTACATACCACCCTCGCCTGATATAGTGATTCTGAAAACACTTATCTAACTCTAATAATTTATCTCTCAAGTTCGGATACATTAAACGTTTAAAACACATGCATTGTAAGTGCTTTACAGCACTCCCTCTTTGAGGCTGGTAACTTGCAGGGGGAAAAAAGCCCCAAAGTGACCATGTGGAGGTTTCACGGTGGTGGGATTAGAGGGGTCTGTGGATTTGCTGATCTCTGCAGGACTGGACCTCAGCAGAGAAGGATGCCTGACTGCCACTCTGCTGGCTTCAGCAGTCTGAACAAAGTGTGTGAATAAGTGTGTGTGTGTTTTACAGGAAGTGTCACCATGCAGCAAACTGTGGTTGTGCTTTGTTGACTTTTCTGGGATACATGCATACACTACATATACTGTATACACAGTATATGCTAAAAATGTAGTAAATGTACTTACCTGTGTTGGTGTGCTGCTTCAAGGTGCAGCTTAAAGCTGCAGGGAGTACGTTTAGCCTCAGGTTGTATTTTTCATACTTGTGGTGCTACACTGACATCCAGTGGTAATATTAGTTGAACACACAAGGAGCTCTTTAAAAGGCTTTACTTTGTGAGCATCATAACATTAAATTTCATTTATTATTTGTATGACTATTTTAATATATTTTATAATGAGTAAGATAATGATATTATATTATTATGTGTAATTTATATTATGTATTATTTTGCTGCTAACTTTTATTAACTCTAAAAATATTTACATAGAAGAGTATTACAGTAAAGTTACTAACAAAAAAAACAGAAATTTGAATGATCTTGTAATTTGGATGGAGGGATAAAATTGCTCAAAAATATAACCTGCATGGGGTGAACGAAAATGTGCCATGAATTATACACGTACACATCATAATTTATGTTATGTAAACATTGACGTTTGGTGTTTGCAATCAAGGCTATTTTTACATGCACTCTGCCTCTGTGAGCGATTGTTGGATATTGTTATTATTATCCCAAAAGAATGCTCTCATAACACCACTACTCACATAGCACTATCAGAGTCACACAACACATACATATGACTGATGGAAAGATACCGGGAGACACACACAAGCTTAACTTTTGCTTATACACAAACCTAACTTTCACTTTCTAGGGGCACAGCACTGACGTTTGGTGTTTGTAATCAAGGCTATTTTATCAGAGTCACACAACACATACATATGACTGATGGAAAGATACAGGGAGACACACACAAGCTTAACTTTTGCTTATACACAAACCTAACTTTCACTTTCTAGGGGCACAGCACTGACGTTTGGTGTTTGTAATCAAGGCTATTTTATCAGAGTCACACAACACATACATATGACTGATGGAAAGATACCGGGAGACACACACAAGCTTAACTTTTGCTTATACACAAACCTAACTTTCACTGTCTAGGGGCACAGCACTGACGTTTGGTGTTTGTAATCAAGGCTATTTTATCAGAGTCACACAACACATACATATGACTGATGGAAAGATACCGGGAGACACACACAAGCTTAACTTTTACTTAACTTTAACTTAACTTCAGAGTACTTTCATTCTGGGCTTTTCATCAATAAATTAAAAAATAGCTTCAACTTTTATGAACTTTGTTGATTTTTATTTATTCACTTAAAGTTGTGGGCTTGTGTATATAATATTATGGAATCATATGTCACAGAAAATTGGTCTATGATTAGTTGAGGGAACATGAGGAGCTTTATTACCATGCAGAGTGTCATTATGGGTTCTGAATTCCTTCCCTGATTGACTGGCTTGAGTCCAAATGAGCTCAAGTGTCCGTACGCAGTTGAGGGACCCCACATTGTCCGCTGTTTCAAGTGCAGCTTTTCAGATGGCGGTCCGAGCTTGACAGAGAACCAAAATAGACAAAGAGGCTCCCTCGCCTCCCTCTGCCAGATTGCCAAGCCCAGTGTTGGCCCTGAGATGACATGGAAATAACAGATTTGTTTGGAGGTTTTTTTTCTTCAAATGAGAGTTAAATAAAGGGTGTGTGTTGGACTGCGATACTGAACAAGAGATAAGATGCGCTTATATATTCTTCATGTCTGTTCTTTCACTGGCTAGAGCATGTGGGAAAGAAAAAAAAATCAGCCAGATTATTAGGTAAGAATATATTATTATTTCAATTCATTCCAACAGACATTGTCATATTTATACCTCATTTAGCTACATAAGGGGGACAAATATAATATACATGAAATAATATGATACACTTACCAATACACTGCAGACTACAACCACAATAATGCAATTCATGTTATGAGTTCAGTCATTCATTCATTTTCTACCGCTTATACTCATGAGGGTCGCGGAGGTGCTGGAGCCTATCCCGGCTGTCTTCAGGTGAGAGGCTGTGTCCACCCTGGACTGGTCGCTAGCCAATCACAGGGCACATAAAGACAAACAACCATTCACACTCACATTCATACCTATGGACAATTTGGAGTCGCTAATTAACCTAGCATGTTTTTGGAATGTGGGAGGAAACCGGAGTACCTGGAGAAAACCACACGTGCACGAGGAGAACATGCAAACTCCACACAGAAATGCCCGAGGGTGGAATTGAATTCGGGTCTCCTAGCCGTTAGGTCTGGGTGCTAACCACTCTCCACCGTGCAGCCCATGTCAATGAGTTAATTAAATAAATTTGTTAATAACTCAAAATAACTTTCACAAGTAGTGTTATCATTTTTGTACAAAATCAATCACAGGAGCCAAGAATCATGCACACACACACACATCCTCATAAGTGAAATCGCGCCTGCACGGATGATGATCTGACCATCTTAAGGGTTGGAATTGGCCCTCGTTTATAGAATGTGATGTCAACTGAGGAAAAGATCCACGCAAAACGTCATCAGTCCTCTTTTTAGAAGCGGCATCATGACACTATGACAACACACAAGTGGTAGGCAAGACAAGGAAAAGGAAAGACTGCTTGTATCACATTCCCTTCTCCTGTCATGATGTACTGTAGTGTCCCCAATAAAATGCATGGAGCTTTGTTTAGCCTGGCCCCCCGGCTAATTCCTGTGTGGCCAGCAGAGGGATTTTGAGCGAGCGCGGGGGGCTAAAGCGAGCATGTGAGCCAGAGAGAGTGTGCCGGCCCCCTTAAGGAGCCATGGCCCCTGCTCTTAGAAATCCCAAGAAACTTCACACCTCTCTGTGGGGACTATAAATAGGGTCCATCTGTCCCCCAGGCTCAGTTACAGCCTCATTCCTGTATGGAATGGTTGCAGGGCAGTAAAGGAAGCACTCTGTTTGAAAAGCAGGGGAAGGGGAGGGGTCGGGGGTGCACAACCGGGGTCCAGAACTTCTTCTCCAGTCATCACACGTCTAAATGGATGACCTCTGCTGCGTACTTGGTTGCAAAGGAAGTGCAATTTGTCTGATTTCCTTCTCGACCGCGACTCTGTCAACACTTCAACTCCCCACGGTGACCCGCAAGCATCTGCCGCCATCTTTGGAGTCTTACACCACGTCGCACTCATGCACGGATTTTCCACTGGCTTAAGTTCTTCACATTTCATTAAGCGCCAGGACGTCACGGTTTGGGAGAGACAGCATTGGTGCTTTTCAGTTTTCTCCTTCACAGTCAACGACCCAACCCCATCATTTCATGCTGGCTGGGTTTTAGAGAAGCAGTTACCTCCAGAGTTCATATTAGGATGCCACAGCGATACCGGGGGGCGGATGGAGGGGTGAATGTAAGGGATTATAGACTGCATAGCCAAAAGGAGGCCTCAGGGCTTCATTCCTGGGAGGAGTACATGGAGCATCATAAAGCTACTAGGGCAAACGCAACATAGTAAACACTGATTCATGCGGTCGGTCGAGTTTACAAGGAAGTATGGCGGAACCTCAGTTTCGTTATTAATTCTTTCCAAAATGTAAGAAAGAAAACCGAAAAAGTAGGAAAACTGTTGCAAGCATGAACGGAAAAACAGGCTGTTCATTCGCTGATCACAAGTTTAAGACCACAGCCGTTAAAAAGCCAAAAGCCTAGTTAAAAGGCAAAATCTTGGCATGAATGTGAATTCAGTATCATTAATGGCTTCTCACAGCTTCTCTCTCAACCTCTTCAAAGATCCCAAGCGTTATGGACCGAAGAAGTCCAGTATTAGTCCCTAAAAATGTCAAGAACAGGATCAAGACACGGGACAATCATCTGCTCAGATGAAGGTTGTTACTGGTGCAGAGTGCGGTGCAATAATCATCAGACATCATCTTCTAACGTTACTGAGATGTTTTCTAGACAGTACAGTGGAAGGGGCGCCATCATGCTCTGCTTTTTCCTTCAACAACAGATCTTCAGGTTGTGCAGGGGCGTCAAATGGCAGGGACATCCCTCATCTGTGTGATAATGACTGGCGTTTTCAACAGGACAAGGTTGCAGGTCACAATGTCAAAGGACTTCCTCCACAGGAATAATGTCCCTCCTGGAAACACCGGCATCAAGAAGCATGTCCAATCCTATATAAAAAAAGAAAAGTTTGTTTCTACCTTTTTCCGTTTTCACATTTGCAGCTGAACTGTGTGCACACATGTGTTTGTATGGATAATAAAATCTTCCTTCAATGTGTAACCGACTTCTCGTTACATGGCGAGATGCCTTTTCAAGTCCTGGTTGTTGTGCAGCTTGTATTACGATGGGAGAAATGCAGACAGAGTTCTTATAAAATGTACTTCTGCCACCTAGTGATCATTTTTGTGGCTGAACTGAATCGTCTTCTATTGTAAAATTGGTTAGGATGGAAAGGATTAATTGGATTTATATGATTCCTTGTGGGAAAAATGCATTCAGTATGTTCCTCCTGGAACAAATTCATGATTCTAACCAAGGTTCCTCTGTAAAAACAAAACGGTGTGGTCAGGGGTCCTTTAAGGATATTGTGAGGTCAGTAGTTGCAGTTCATTGAAATGGATTTTCAGATGGTGTGCGTCACTACACCCCCCGTCCACCTCATCTATCTGAGCTCTCATGCTGCCTCCCCCAAGGAGCTGCACTCTGTTTATGAATAAGTCAAGTGTTAGATGTTTAGCCAGAGGTGAAAATCGCACATGCTTTGCTAATGGATCTTGAGAATGACTCGGTAACACAAAACCTAAGCACATAAAAAAAAAACATTTTCCACGTACTTGATACGCATGAGATACGAAAGAGTGGTGCAGTACTGAAGCTGACTTCTGACACAAAATACAGTATTTCATATACAAAACCAATTTTGGTCAGGATCTGGTTAAAGGTATTGCAAGAGGAATTCATTTTCACCAATACAGTAATCTCTATCCACTTTGCTCCTCCATTAATATATATCATTTTTATTATTATAAATAATGCAGTTTTATGGTTGTCAGGCGTGATGTATGATAGAAGAGTTTCAGCTAAAATGAAAGGTATACAAAACTGTGGGGAGACCAGCCATGTTGTTTGGTCTAGGGAGAGTTCCACTGAGGAAAAGAAAGGAAGCAGAACTGGAGGTAGCAGAGATGAGGATGCTGAGGTTCTCATTGGGAGTGACCAGGATGGATAGGATCAGGAATGAGTACATCAGAGGGACATTACATGTTAGAGGCCTTGGAGATAAAGTCAGAGAGGCCAGGCTGAGATGGTTCGGACATGTCCAGAGGAGAGATAATGAAGATATTGGTAGAAGGATGCTGCGTTTAGAGCTGCCAGGTAGGAGGCATAGAGGAACACCAAAGGAGGTTTATGGATGTGAAGGAGGACATGAGGGTAGTTGGTGTGAGAGAGACAGATACGGAAGGGAAAAGCCCAAAGAGAAAGAAAAAGAATGCAGTTTTGTGGTTGAATATTGCTTATTATTTGTAAGAAAATTTGCACATTTAAGCCAAGGCATTCAGAAGAGACATTCAAAGACATTGTGATTATATGTAGCATTCTACACTGATCATCAGATGTCAGTAAAACTGTATTTAGAAGGTCCTAAACAAGTTTTATATACTTAACCTACAAAAATATTCAATTTATAGGTAAAGACTGCTACTTCGTGGAAATGAACTTAGAGCCAATTAACAGAGGGATTACTGTATGTTTCTCCACAACATTTTGATGACCTTTGTAAACAGTTTGGCCTTATTATAGCATTGTCAAAACAACCGATCTAATGGTGGCCTTTTGCACACTACCTGCTGTTAGAACGAGAGGCATGTCGGCAAAATTAAAGTGACTTTTTTTGACAATCCCAGCTTAAGCACGCTGGTGAGCCCATTGAGATTCTACAGCAGAGCTCAGAATGGACCAGAGCACAGGTGCAAGGACTGGGGGGCAGTTTTTCTATAGGGGGAGGAGGTGAAGGGGACGCTGAATCTGAGAAGGTACAGCAGGGTGCCAGCGGGTGAGCCTAGATGACAGCTGAGGGACTGAGGTTTTCTCTGGCTTGCCCCGGTGGAGATGGGGTCAGTGAAAGAAAGTGTGTGTGTGTGTGTGATGGGGGAGGGGCCAGGGTTGCACCGCTGGCACAGCGACAGATTTAGACAAGAATTAAGGAGACAGAATTTGCACAGTTAGCCTTGTCTGAGTAATTGGCGTTGGCAGCTGAAGGCCTTCTCCTTCCCACGTCACTTCCTCCTCAGAGGAGGCCGACACACACGGAACACAGGTGAACCTCCACAGAACTAAAATACACAATAAAAGTCATTTTTAGAAACAAACATTTGTCTGTGTTGTCTCGTCTTCCATTTTTCTGATGTAACTTTCAGATGTAGCCTCAATTTAAAAAAAAATAATTCCATCAGGCTGCACGGCGGATGAGTGGTTAGCACCCAGGCCTCACGGCTAGAAGACCTGAGTTCAATTCTACCCTCGGCCATCTCTGTGTGGAGTTTGCATGTTCTCCCCGTGCATGTGTGGGTTTTCTCCGGTTTCCTCCCACATTCCAAAAACATGCTAGGTTAATTGGCGACTCCAAATTGTCCATAGGTATGAATGTGAGTGTGAATGGTTGTTTGTCTATATGTGCCCTGTGATTGGCTGGCCACCAGTCCAGTGTGTACCCCGCCTCTCGCTCCAAGACAGCTGGGATAGGCTCCAGCACCCTCATGAGGATAAGCGGTAGAAAATGAATGACTGAATGAATAAATAAGTATGTTTTTTTATTATTACATTACATTCTATAAAAGTCATTTATTATCTTAGTCATTTATATAATTTGTATAATTGTGTATAATTATTTTCTAACAATATAAATTGTAATTGTTACTAAGTAATTATACATATATATATATATAAATAATTACATATATTTTTATATATTATATAGATGGATTATATATAATAGTATTTAATAGTGTTATGACGACGATTATTATTATTGTTACTGTCCCAAATAAATATATCCAATAAAATAATATACATTATAATTGTTAAGTAATTATACATTATATATAAATAATTACATATATTTTTTATATATTATATAGATGTATTATATATAATAGTATTTAACAGTGTTATGATGATTATTATTGTTACTGTCCCAAATAAACACATCCAATAAACAAAGCTGTCACATAAAAGGAGAGGATATTGTTGTCCATGTTTTCAAGACACATGACATAAATGACCACCTTCTGGCAGTTGGCCCAATATGCCATGTTTAGAGAGGAGCTACACACACATACACACACCCCTCCCACGCGTCATCCAATCCCCACGAAAGGACAGCCCTGCGGGGGTCCAGAAGGAAAAATAGCCTCATATATATACGCCCGAAAGGTTGTTTGCGTGCTCTGAGTCTCCTCCACTTTGTGCTGCACCCCTTGTGTTGTCACCCCTTCCGGGAGTTGTCTGTCTTTAAGGAGCACGCTCATTTGACTTGAAGTTAAAATGGCACCCAAGAAGGATCCTAAGGCCCCCGCCAAAAAGGCCGAACCGGCAGCGGCGCCCGCGCCTGCGCCTGCACCCGCGCCCGCCCCTGCTCCTGCAGCCCCCGCTGTCGACCTGTCCGCCGTCAAGGTAGAAATGAAACAAAAGCATGATTTGCTCATTATTGCATGACTAAACTAGTATCTGAAAAGTTCTATTTATTTATTTTAAGGTTTTCTGAGAAATAAGAAGTAAATTATACTTCACATAGTACATTATATGTACTATTCTGCAAGTTTGTAGTGCATGACTTGGAGCAGGGCGCACATTTGAATACTTAGAACCATGGATAGCTCATGACTGACATCCTTGGCCACGCCCCCTGGCCCTTAAGCGTTATGACGGCCCAACAGGGTGACACCAAATGAGGGCATCTTAATGGAGCTAAAGATGGACCCCCCACATATCGGGTGCCCCCCATGGAAAGCTAAATTTGGCCAAGGGGCCGCATTTAATCCCAGTTCCGACCTGATTTATTGTATTAGATTAGTAGAAAGGCCCGTAAGGACAATCTTGGGTGTAGGATGAAACCTTCTTGAGATGTTTGTTTTTGTACTGAATGTGAACTAACATTGCTGCTCTCTACTCACCTCCAGGTTGAATTCAGTCCAGACCAAATTGAAGGTATGAATACTTCATTTGACATTTTCAGTACTACAGACATGGAGACAATTGGAGATAGAAACCCTTCTAATTCCACTAAACATCAACCAGTCAGGGAACTGAGTTCCTTACAGATGAATACATTACATGTATTCATGGTGGCATGTGCTGTTTTCCAAATTCCTTGGAAGTTTTAAAGAATTCTGTCCCCACAAAAAGAGCTTCCCAGTTATGTGCATCCTTGACTACAATAAGAAAACATCATAAAATCAAAGTCAATTCATGGATCCTGTTGCTGTCGGAAAGAGGACTTTAATAGGTCTAATTGTAGGCAGGATCCATAAATTGGGGAAAATGTCACCTTTTACATTGTTTTAAATTTATTATTATTTATTTTGTATTTATTTTATTAATTATTATTGGTATTACTTATTTTATTTATAGTCAGCATTGCCTACTTTTACACAACACACACACTTGCCTTGCCTTTAAAAGGATGGGGGCTCATATTCTCAGCTATCAATTCCAAGGTGGTCTTTTAAAGGAGAGCGAGGCAGCTGAGATAGAAATAGTCTGAAGGGTGACTGCGCTTTGCAGGAGTCCATCCATTCAGCCAATAATATCACAACCCACTGAGATAGTTTTCCCCTGAGGAGTTGCCGCCTACACCTGCTGGGACGGAACTCCCACATTGTCTTCCACGGGCCCCAACTCCTCCCCATTTGAGTTTAAAGTGCACCACATTTTCTGCACAAGTCAAACATAGATAAAATGCAGTTTATTAAAAATGAAACAATATGGCGGCATTAACATAACGGAACGTTGTTGTGTGACTCTGCAGACTACAGGGAGGCCTTCGGTCTGTTCGACAGGGTGGGTGACAACAAGGTGGCCTACAACCAGATCGCTGATATCATGCGCGCTCTGGGACAGAACCCCACCAACAAGGATGTTAGCAAACTGCTGGGAAACCCCTCCACTGAAGGTGAATTACAGATTTAGTAGTATAGCAGCCTCCTTGAAGTAAACAAGCCATGTTTTTTCTGTTAATGCTGTACTTTTGTGACAATTTCATGTTGAGCATATAAGTAAAGACATAGAAATAATACACATTGGTAAGTTGGTATTCATTAGTATTGATTTCAAATTCATTTTGTTTTTGGTTAATATAATTGGTGAATAATATAACATAAATACAAATATAATTTGGTAAAATAATTAGAATTTTAATTCTAAATAATAACAATAATAATAATTTATTGTTAATAATTATTGTGATTCATTTTTATTAATTATTATAATAATTTGGTAAAGTAATAATAATAATAATAATAATACATTTTATTTGTATAGCGCTTTTCAAGATACTCAAAGACACTTTACAGAAAAATGAAGTTGAATAAAGCAAGTAAACAGAATAGAAGACACGCCAAAATACAGCATTCATTGGTTAATACACAGTTAAATCATGAGTGAAATCATGTAACAAAAATATTTTCCCTTAAGATTTTCCTTGTGTAATTCCACACAATTTAATTAAAAATAGTAAAGTAAATATCCACTGACCAAGCATAGAAGATCCGTCCTTTGCATCACAGCAGATTCACGTCTTTAACGTTGAAACGATCTGACGACCGTTTGTCGTTGCGCGTTACACAGACATGGCCAACAAGAGAGTCGAGTTCGAGGCTTTCCTGCCCATGCTTCAGACCATCATCAACAGCCCAAACAAGGCAGGCTTTGAGGACTACGTTGAGGGTCTGCGTGTGTTCGACAAGGAGGGCAATGGCACAGTGATGGGCGCTGAGCTGCGTATCGTCCTGTCAACACTGGGTAAGCCGGTTTATTTTTACGATTATTATCATATATTATATTTGGGTCTTGATGATTGCCATTGGTGCCTGCAGGAGAGAAGATGAATGAGGCTGAGATTGACGCTCTCATGGCGGGTCAGGAGGATGAGAACGGCTGTGTCAACTACGAAGGTGAGAGTCTCCTTTGCAATAAAAGTGACTGCTGGAATGAATGGATTAGGTTTGACTAAGGTCCAAAACCCTCTCCTTGTCTCTTCAATATGCCTCATATGCTTATTAAAGACGTTTCAAGTATAAAATGCATACTCACCACCAAGTACTCACCGCTAATGAATATTAATTTAAGGTGATCGATGAACTGATCCAATCTGCAGAAGTTTCAGTTTTGCGTCTCATAGCAACTATGGTGCGTTCAAGGACCCCTGCATTATCAGTGAAGCATAAACAACTGAACACAAATGCAGTTTAGAAATATAACTGGTTAAGCCATTTAGCAGCAACAACTGCAATCAAGCACTGGTGATGACTTGCAATGAATCTCTGTGGAGAGATTTTGCAGAATTGTTGTAATTCAGCCACATTGGAGGCTCTTCCAGCATGAAGCGACTTTTTAAGGTCATGCAAGGTCAGCATCTCAATAGGATTCAGGTCAGGACTTTGACTAAGCCACTCCAAAGACTTTGTTTTGTTTTACTTCAACCATTCAGAGGTGGACTTGCTGGTGTGTTTTGGATCATTGTCCTGCTGAAGAACCCAAGTTGGTTTCAGTTTGAGTTTCAGCAACATATGGCCACACATTCTCCTTCTGGATTTATTGGTAGACAGTAGAATCCATGGTTGCATTTATCACAGCAAGTCTTCCAGGTCCTGCAGCAGCAAAACAGCCCCAGACCATCACACTACCACCACCATATTTCACTGTTGGTATGGTGTTCTTTTTCTGAAGTGCTACTTTTAAGTGTAATGGGACACATTCATTCCAAATGTATTTTCTCAAAGGTCTCAGGGATCATCGAGATGAGCCTTAATGTTCTTTTTCTCCAGTAGCGGTTTCCGTCTTGGAACTCTGCTATGTAGGTTGCTTTAGCCCTTGCTTTTTGAACACTGACCTTAACTGAGGCAAGTGAGGCTTGCAGTTCTTTGGATGTTGTTGTGGGGTCTTTTGTGACCTCTTGGATGAGCCCTTGCTGCCCTCTTGGGGTCAATTTGGTTGGCCGGCCACACTTGGAAAGGTTCAACACTCCATGTTCCATGTTTTTTACCATTTGTGGATAACGGCTCTCACTGTGGTTGGCTGGAGTCTCAAAAGCTTTAGAAATGGCTTTATAGCCAAGTTTCATTTAAAAACTGCAATCTGTGTTGGGTTGTGTTGTCATTGACTAATATTTAACATTAAATTGGAACAAAAAAAATATATACTAGTATAAAGTATACTAAATTCTGGTGTGGGTATTTAACACTGACTTATGTTCATTCTTCTTTTGTGTCCTCCCTATGCCATGGCCTGATCTTCACACACAGCCTTTGTCAAGCACATCATGTCAGTTTAAGGACCCCCTACCCCGGCTGCAGTGGTGGCGGTGAGCATCGAGTATGTGCAGACCCCATGGTGTCGAGACATTGACTCGCTGCTTCCTGCTCCAACCTGAGGAAGCAGGGCAAACTAAGGACTATGAGATACCATTTCTAAATCCTTCTATTGTTTTGTTCCACACTCGTTTTGCCTCGTCTCCTACTGGTGCTCTTTAGGCTTCTCCAGATGCAGAAGCTTTCCTAAATTCCCATGAGATGTTTTCTTTCCTCACCCCGAAAAAGCCTCGATTGGGGGTGTCAGATGCTTTCACGGTGGAGCGGTGCAGGAGGGGGTGGTGGGAGTGATGAGGACCATCCCCTCCCGGCTGTCTGAGTGACAGGCCTGACCACATGTCAGTCCATTTCTCATCTAACCCATCCCTGAGTCTTAACTTATTGTACTCTCCTCTGCCGTTTCACAATAAACTTTTCACAAGTTCCAATTTTTATGCTTTTTCAAATGACCCAACAGACGATGCCTCTCTGACATTCATTTTCATCTCATTTATTTTTCATGAATGGAGTCATATCATTGAGAAATGAAAAAAAAAAATCAAAAACAGCATACATCTAGTTGACCTTTTTAAATACATTTACTTGCTGCAGGTTGGGATGGGATGGGATGGGGACGGAAGGGGCAGACGGTGATGGGGAATGCTGAAAAAAACACAAAAGCAAACAAGCGCCCGGGTAAGAGTCTGAAAAGCCAAAACGATATCACTCCAACAGCTTTCGTGAACACAGAACCCCCCTTTTTCTTTGCTGAATGATTCATCTTTGTCATCATTTCTATAACGCTGCCACATGTTGCAACAAAACAATCAGATACATTGGCTGTAAAACAGGAGATCACACACACACACACACACACACACACAAATAATCTTTCGCTAAAACCCTTCGCAGCACTTCTTTAAATGAGAGCCAGTCCAATAGTGATGGGTTTATCCATTCTGTGGTAACGATACGTGTTATTGTGTTAATAGAGAACTAACATTTCATGCACAAATCACATAATACTCTATTTTTACACTGTGCAACCTACATTTTTTATACATCAATCTTCAATTTTCATAATAAATACCAGATATTTGACAGATTTCAGTAAAATAAATGGAAAATACTATTTTTGAAAAGCACATCTTTGTCCCTTATGGTAGCAAATACACTACATGGGGTTGCATTGTGTAAAAAAATAAAGTACTGTCATTTGTTATGACTACTATGTTATGTTAAAAATATACATTAGCAGTTTAAATAGCCTGTATTTGCTTTCTGTATTTTTGGGATAAAACTGCTGAAAAGCAGTTTCAGTATTAAAATGACCAAAAAGTATCAATATTGAAAAAAAATGCCAAAAACGTAATTCGTATGGTATTTTTAAAAAATCCAAAAAAAATTGGTATTGTTATTGAAAAAAAAAGAGAAAGTAATTTGTTTTTAGAAAAAATACCAAAAAAGTAATTAGTATTGGTATTGATTTTGAAGAATATTTGAATAGTGAAGAATAATGAATTAATTAATGAAAAGAATAATGTATTTGCATCATAATTGAAAAAGACAATAACAAAAAAACTATTAGTATTAAAAAAAACATGCCCAAAAAGTGATCAGTATTGGTTTCAATATCAACAAAAAATGTCAAAATAATATATTTTTTTCTACTCTGGGGAAAATACCAATATAGTAATTGAACAGTGACCAGTCATTAATATTGGCGCTGGTATCATGAAAAAATGGCAACAAAGTAATCTCGTCATTGGTATTAGTATCGGAAAAAATACCCAAAAAGTAATCGGTATGGTATCAAAATTTAAAAATCTGGTATCGCCCATCACTACAGTCCAACAAGTTGAAATCTGCAAAGATTTCAGATGGGTGCTTGTCTATGAAAACTCAGGCCTTGCGGTGCTTATTCAACCTGGCTGACACCAAGAAATACGCGGGAAAGGACTATGAACTACAAAACATGATCTGTTTAATTTCTTCTGGGATGGATGAAGAGGTAACTTACTCAAAATCCTTTTTGAATCAACACATGCTCAGATGTCATACATGGCCTAGTGTTTGCAGTGATAAAATACATATTCTATGTGTTGTTGTGTTGTTTAGTCCTTAGGAAAAGGTTTAAAGGACATGTAGATGGTAAAGAACCTATATTCCTATACTCGTTCCTATATATATATGTATATATATATATATATGTATATATATTTCTATGTGTGTGGTACATATAGAGGGCTTGCAGTGAGGATTTGTTAAGGGGTCTGGCGTCCATGCACGTTAGCAAGAACAACACGTGCAGCAGTGTGATGTGCTGGCCACATTACTTCCACATACAGAATATGGCCACATATGGAAATAAAAGCTTGTTTAAAACACACACCCAGGATCAGTAAGGCCAAGAGTTGCCCACCCCCACCGCCGCCATCAATGTATGTACACTAAATCCTAGCGAGGACCAGAGGTGAACTATTCTATGCAACATCACTTCAAAGAAGAGGCGGAGGGAATAAAGAAGAAATAGCGCACATTTTGGAATGAAAACAGACAGAAATAAACAGGAGCTCCTACTAGTGGGTCTTTAAGAGATGTGAAACCGAGTCCATGTCACCCCGCCCCCCACAGGCTCCAGAAGATTGACAGGTTCAGTGTAAGAGCATCCGTGATGCATGTTCACAAACCCTGCTTGGCCAGAGCGGCAGTCACATCCTCGGCTAAGGTTGCTAACTGTGGCGACTCCGTTACGTTGAGGCTGCCGGAGGACGACAGGTGGCTGTCCCGTTGGCGCTGGGGCGACATGGAGCGCGACCGGTCTGGCGAGCGGACGACGATCTCAGCCCCGTGGTCCACTCGTGCCTTGGCGTGGTCGCGAAAAGTCAACCTGTGGCTCTCAATCTGGTGGACGGTTTTGACACAAAATTGAAAGTTATAGTCACAATATTAAAAGAAAAGCTGCAAGTTTGTCATGTCATGAGTAAAAAATAATGTTATTTTAGTAGCAAAAAGGTGAAATATTAAAGAAGAAAGATTTAATTTTGGCCGGCACGGCGGACAAGTGGTTAGCGAGCAGACCTCACAGCTAGGAGACCAGGGTTCAATTCCACCCTCGGGCATCTTTGTGTGTAGTTTGCATGTTGCATGCGTGTGTTTTCTCCGGGTACTCCGGTTTCCTCCCACATTCCAAAAACATGCTAGGTTAATTAGCGACTCCAAATTGTCCATAGGTATGAATGTGAGTGTGAATGGTTGTTTGTCTATATGTGCCCTGTGATTGGCTGGCGACCAGTCCAGGGTGTACCCCGCCTCTCGCCCGAAGACAGCTGGGATAGGCTCCAGCACCCCCGCGACCCTCGTGAGGAAAAGCGGTAGAAAATGAATTAATGAATGAATTACAAAAATAAAGTCAAAATATTGTGAGAATAAAGTCAGAATTATGGGAAAAAAATTGAAAGTTGAAAAATTTTGAAAATAAAAAAAACAGCAGAAATTGAAAAAAAGGCTTTTATTTTACACGAATAAAGTGAAAATATTTCAAGAAAAAAGTCTGTTATAACAAGAGAAAAAGTTGCAATAATATCATAATAATGCTGTAATAATAATAATAATAATGATAAAATAATGTCATTTTATGTTATGTAAAGTATACAGTAGAAATGCTTACCGTAACACGGCCCCCTCCTGGAGTGTGGTGAGCATTGTCCAAGGAGCCCACCTTGGCTTGGGCTTTGTCTTTAAAGTCTAACTTCACACTCTCAATGCGAACATTACCGCCTCCTGAAAAAGACAAAATTCTAAATTGTGTCAATCAAACAGTGATACATTTTCCGCACATCATTTTTCTTGCCACCAGGCACGCATACTAATACTGAAATTTCAGTTTACCTTGACATAATGTATGTTAAATATCAATACAGTGTTCCTTTGCCATTTTGCCTTCCAAATTTGTGTCTTCACTCCTTGACTGTTTTTCACCAATATATAAAGATGTGATGATGCAACTCCACAATAGAAGAGAGCATGTTTGGTGCGGTTTGAAGCCCAAAAAAAATGTCCACAAGTTGGCAGAAGGACATTTTATAACAGCTCTCACAGCAACTCCATTTGGACTTTACCATGTCTATTATGGCCCAAGAACAATCTAACCTTGAAAAATCAGTCAAAAATGGCTGGGATTGAATGAGTAAAGCATTTATAATACACTAATATACAAATATAGTATTATATAAATATATTAAGCATCCAGAGGATGCATTCAAATATGTTCTGATGAGCAAGGAACTCTTCCAATCTTATTAACATCATCTTTTTTTGTCTTATTTTCTCTTATTATGTCTACTATATTGGGTAATAGGAGTTTAAAGTGACTATAGGGTTGTTAATTCAGGCCTAGAAGGCTCTAATAATGTAAAAAATATATACAAAAACAGAATTCCTCTTCTCTAACTATGCAAATATTTCATTTATAAATAAGGAATCGGCTGCACAGTGAGCGAGTGGCTAGCGTGCAGACCTCACAGCAAGGAGACCCGGGTTCAATTCCACTTTCGGCCATCTCTGTGTGGAGTTTGCATGTTCTCCCCGTGCATGCGTGGGTTTTCTCCGGGTACTCCGGTTTCCTCCCACATTCCAAAAACATACTAGGTTACCTGGACGATGATGAATGTTGTCTAGAGAGCCACACTTGGAAGTCACATGACTCAGATCTATCTTCTTGTTTTGGATCTGCACCTGGAAATGGGCACGCCAAAACAGGAGGTAAGTTCATGTTTTCACCAAGAAGTTTGAAGAAGGTCTCTGTCTTTCACCGGGGCAAATTTACGCACATTTGAGCAAACGTCAATATGGAACCTCCAAATTCAAATTCCTTTCGGGTCATTCTATGTAGCATCTCCAAAAGTCACAAAAATGTATGATGACAAACCATTATTTAAAAAAGACACCATCAAAATTGTTACTGCACGTTAGACCTGCTGTGGCTTTTTTGCAACACTTTTAGCTAAAGAAATGCATCAGTGTGGGATAAAGGTAATAATATTAGAATTCTACAGTTATCCCTCGCTACGTCGGGGTTCCAACATCGTTCCCTCACTCAAAAATGACTGAATCAAACAAATATCGAAAGACGAGTCATAAGTCATAGATGAGACATTGCCTCATACTTCATACTGTATGTAGTCAACAATGGCATGACATTGACATTGAGGTTATCCTCACATTCTGTGTGGAAGTGGTACGTTTTGGCTTCTTACATTGTCTTTCTTACCCACTCTGTTTGAAACCACTTTCTTAAGAGGGTCAAAAATGACCCGGTCAGGTTGTTTTCTTGAAATATCTTCGTAATGAATTTTTTTTTTATCATTTCATATTCCAGGTATTCCTAAAAAACATGTTTTTGATATCATGCCGTTCACATTTTTAACATATCTTTTATAGATTTTAAGAATTTTTTTTTATCATTTCATATTCCAGGTATTCCTAAAAAAACATGTTTTTGATATCATGCCGTTCACATTTTTAACAGAATTTTTTTGTTTTTATGTTACTACCCCGACCTCCCATAAGTGGGTCAAAAATGACGGATAATAGAAGCTAAGTAATAATCGTAAAAACATTTATTCAGAAACTTCTAAACAGGATTTATTGAATCATATTTTGTGGAAATTCAATTACCGTGGTCGAATCTGAAACCAATTAACTGTAATAAACGAGGGACGAGTGTATATACGTTTGACTTCATCTGGCTGGTTTTGGTCAGTTCTTATCCAACCAACAGTAATGGCAAACACCAGAGCTGCCAACCCCCCCCCAACTTAAAACATGACCTGTGCAGCTCCTGAAGTGTTTATGATGAACTGTTTGCATTGTTTGACATACTTTAGTTATGTTAATTAATTTTTTTGAGTTCTGAAAGAAAATGGCCAGCATCCACAGACCCGTAAAAGTGAAAGCTACTATGAGTGGGTATTTAGTGTGAGATTATGTGGTCTCTGTAGAGAAAAAGAGTCTTCCAGTCTAGCGATAACACAGATTTTCATATACTTGTGTCATTTAAAAAGAAGGTGGATAATAAGCATGGCAGCTGTTACCAAGGTAACCTCCTGTTGCAACTGAGGAGAACCTTGGATAATTATGAATAATGACAATTCATGCAAGCTGCTGCAGCTTTGAATGCACACACACATCACCGCCACCGGGGGGAGCAGAGAAACACAAGCAAGAACACCACAGCACAGCACAGCACAGCACAGCACAGCACAGCACAACTGACATAAACACTGAAAGGGTGGGAGGCACGCTTTGCTGCACAACACTCACATTTCCACCTCCTGCTGAGTAGCCCCTCCTGTCCAAGGACCCACACCTAGACTGAACATGGCTATAGTCCAGCTTAACACTTGGGATGAGAACCTGCAGGGGCGGAGGTGAGGAATGGGCTAAATTGGGACAGTTTGGAAGCTGCACTCCTAAAAAAACAAGTTTGGCCCGGCTTAGGGAATACCAAACTTAACAATAAATGTCTCACAGTAGGGTGGAATCAGAAGAAATCATGGCATCACGTGATGGGGGTCCTCTAAAACCTTAGGCATTGTCTAGTCCAGGGGTGTCCAAATTCTTTCCAGAGGGGGCCGGGGGCCACTAAAACAACACATGTAGAAAAAAAATGCATATTGGTCGTTGTTTCCTATTTTTGCTGTTTTTTTTTACATTTTCTTACTATTTTTACTTTCTTCATAAATAATCTTTAAAAATGTTTTCATAATACTTTGACTTTATTCCCATAACATAACTTTTCCGTAACTTACCAAAGACGACCACTCCATTTTGTGTTTGTTTCTCACAAAATTATGACTTTTTTCTTCAATATTTCACATTTATGCGACAAAAATGACATAATTTCCCCCATAATTATTCTCGGAAATTGACATTTTTTTTCTCTTATTATTTTGACATTATTCTCATAAAATTGCAGCAGTTTTGTTTTCATTTTAAATTTACTTTTGCAAATTATGACTCTATTCCCGTAATATTTTGACTTTATTCTCATAAAATTCAAACTGTTTCTGCAACCTAATTTTTCAGAAATTATGTTTAGTTTGTTTCTCATAATATTAGGAGTTTATTCTCAAAAAATTAAGATTTTTTTCTTCTCTTAATTTATGTGCTATTGTTGTTTTTTCAAATTCAACTTTCTTCTTGTCAATGATTTTTTACAGAAATGTGACTTTATTCCCATAACATTATAACTTTTGCCGCCACCTAATTTTCCAAAAATGACAACTTCATTTGCTGTTTTGTTTGTTTCTGATAATATCATGGCTTTAATATTTTGACTTCATGCTACTAAAATCATCATTTTCCCCTCCATAACATTATGACTTTTTATTTTCAATTACTTTTCTCTTAATATTTTGAGTTGATTCTTTTCTTACTTGTTAAATGATGCTGCGGGCCAATAAAAAAACAGCCGCCCGGCACAAATGGCCCCCGAGCCACACTTTGGACACCCCTGATCTAGCTGTATCAGTGACATGCAGTCAGTGGAGGCAGGTGAGGCAAAACACGAATAATGATAACATCAAATAAATATTCATGTGTCCATTGAACTGTGTTATAAATGCTTTCCCTGCATGATTCCAATCATTTGGAAGATTTCCTTAAGTACAAATCACTGAATTTGCACTCATCAGAAACCTAAGATGAGTCTACGCGGGGGGGCCTCACCAGCCGTGAACGTCCCCGCGAGTCACTGAGTTGGACGATATATTTAATGGGATGCAAGCACACGCACACACCAGCACACAAAGCTGCAATCGCCTTAAACGATTCATTTCATGTGCAAGGATGATAAAATGTGAGTGCGCTGCAGCGATCAATGGCTCTTGTTGCTGCAAAAGAGAAAGAAGCAGGAGTGAAACGCAGACACAGCAGAGTTGGTGCCGTACTTAAACAACAAATATATTACAGCCAGTGCGGGAAAAGCAATGAATGGAGAAAGTACACAAAACAGCGAGGAGACGAGAGGAGAGGAAAGCATAACTTAATCAAAACTATAAAGCAAAAGAACATCCTCATTGGCTGATCTTAATATTATTACAATATATTATAAGTTCAAGGCATTGAACTTGCTGATAAAAAAAACCCAAAAAATTCAAATTGCATCATAACTAATAAACGTTTTTCACGCTTGCAATGTTTCCTTTTTGTTCACTTCCTGTGTGGAAAAAAAAAAGAATAATAAAATATCAATAATCAAAGAGGAGTCAAATATTAAGTGCTACATAACTTATCATGTGTTATATGGTAAAGGAATGAAAAAAAATGTGGAAAAATAACCATTAAAAATTTGATAAAAAATTTATAAAAGTGATAAAATAGGAATAAATTCTTAATTAATAAAACGGGATAAATAAGACAATTAAACTAGACAAGTAAATCAATAAGGATGAATACTGGAGTATTAATTTTTTAGTTGAATATAAAAGGTGCTTTTGGGTGTCTGGAACAGATTAATCAAATAAACATTATTTTGTATGGGAAAAATAAATTAAGTTTTCATACAGTTGGGTTTTCAACTGACTTTTTTTAAACAAAAAAACGAGGTACCATTGTCATTAAATAACCTAGCATGCTCTGAAACAACACAAAACTTTGCAAATTGTCACTCTATTATGGGTTTTCAAAAATATCATGTGAGTATATATTGTTTCTTATTTATGCCTAATATGTCTTATGTTCTTTTATTATGTCTAACATATAAAGGTGACTATAGGGTTGTTATTTAATGTCTACATCTCTTCATTTCTATGATCTAACTACAAATATTTTCCATTTGTAAATGAGGACCCGTACTTCCTGGTCCTAACTGTAACGAATATAGTGTGTTTCTAACCATCGGGTTATTTATGACGTCCTCATGTGAAGCTAAATTGGCTAAATTTAGAAATGGTAAGATCAGTTGTTCTGCAACAATATCCATTGGAAGCACAGTAGACAAATCCCATTATATCAGCCGTAGCAGCATTTCAGCGAAGGTTAAACACCGGGGTGCCGAACCAGCAAGCTAGAAACTGTGACTACAATACACACGTAGGACTCATCTACTCCAAGGACAGACCTAATGGGAGGAAGAAGATGTAAACATGGAGGGCTTACATACATTGCCTCCATGGGGAGGTTGCTTCAGATTATCCTTGGAGCTGCATTTGGACTGAATGTACCTGAAGTCCACATTCTTGTTTAAAATAAGATTCTACAAAGAAGCAAAAAAGGATGACACGGGAGTGAAAATGTTCATTAATAGGCGACTACAATAGACAATAACAACTATGTGTTGTGTTGTGCTCTATGGATAAAATAGTCCCCTATGTGGTGGTCCTCGGGTTACGATGCGTTGTTAATACTATTTTACGTCATACCTAAATTAAGGCTCAAATCACTCATACTGTACACAGACTACAGTCTGGGCAAACATTTTGACTCACGGGCCACATTGAGTTAAAAAAATTGGTGGAGGGGCCTATATATAGGTGCCATCAATCAGAACGACATACCGTACTTGCTCACAGTGCAACAAAACGAAAACACAACACATCCATAACACATAACTTAAAACGGTTGTTTCCAAATGCCCGCAAAGCATGCTGGGTAGTCCAGCTCCAACAACAACACCATGAGCTATGAACAATAAAACACTGGCTATCAAGAGTATGTTTTCTTCTCCAATAATCCAATCAACATATTTGGCAGTATCGCAAAATGCAACAAACAAACACGGCAAAATGGTGAAAGAAAGAGTACCATAAGCTACCCAGCATGCCTTGCGGCAGGTGTTTTTTTTTTTGTATGCCCACGTGGTGCAGTAAGTCATTGACATTGTGCTCCATATATGCTGATGGATGGATTTTTTGTACAGATTGCATCTGACTGCAGTGTGCTACAATCGCTATGGAGGTCACGTTGCCAGATACACTTTCAATGTTAAAACTTTAAAAAAGGAATTTGGAAATATCCGTATATTATTATTATTAAATATTAAAAGGCCTGGCAGCCTTGATGTGGCCCGCGGGCCGCAGTTTCCCCACTCCTGCTCTAGAGCTATCAAATAATTAAAAAAAAGTTAATCACATTATCACAATTTTGTAATAAATTAATCATGATTAATCACCATTTGCAACAATGTGTGAAATATGACAATTTTTACAGTATTTAATGAACAAAGATAAATTACTTCGGCAGACCTAATAAAAAATTAAATAAAACGGCAATTTTAAAACAAAAAAACACTGCTTAGTTATGAATGTCACTTTCATAACAGCAGATCCCTGAATATGCTTAAGGCTACTGTACTGACCTGTACTGTCTTCATCAGTCTTATCACCAAAATAACATTTATTTTACTTTTTTTTCTGTGGTTGGAAATGGCTATTAGCAATCCCGCTCCCTGTATGCACACTCTATAATGCTACACAGACAACCGCTTTTGTTCCATGAGTTATTTTTTCCATTTTATCTAACACCGATGCAGTATTGGTACTTCTGAGGCAATTCCGGTGTTTTTTGTATTTTACACTACATGGATTAAAGCTGCAGTTAGCTGCAGTTAAAATATTGTCCTACCTCCCAAGCCAAATACCTGTGTGGGTTGTTTATGTTTTGCTGCAGGCTGACTTTTAACCGTCCTGCAACTGGCGACCAGGTTATATGCCCCAGCAGAACCCGCGACCCTAGTGAGGATAAGGGTTACAAAATGATACACCATGGTACACCAGTCTCTGACTGGACTACACCAGACATACGCATATTTGCATGTGTACCAGCATTGCTGGATGATGGCTTGCTGGAGCTGAGGGCCTTAGAGACGAGATATGGCTGCCAACTTCCTTCTATGTTATATAAGAGCTGCCTCCTGCTGGCACTTCACTCCTTTTGATTTATTGTGTATTATTTTTAACTCAACATTTTGTGACTGCCAAGCAAACTACAACCGCTAATTAAAAGCCCTCGTGTTGTTGCCTCCATTCCGGTTACATTAATTGCCGCTGAAGAAGCAGTGACCTGATTTTATGGATAGAATCTGTTTTTAACGGTGAGCACTTCATGAACAAAAACATGCACCGCGCTTATTAATTCACTTTTTGCACTTACTCTGGTGGACATGAGCCAAGGAAAAGGAAAGCCATCACTACGGAAGTGAAAATGAACATCATAAAAAGCTAACAAAATTAACAATTATGGGTGTCTTGATCCCATACACTGGTCTATAAACAAAAAAATGTGCCATTTGTCCTGGTTTAGGTCACTAATAAAGAAAAAAGTAAGTCAGAAGTGCTGATTGGCTGTATTATCCATGATACAGTGTTGGATCAAAATAGGAAATGTATGCAAAATAAGGCAAAAACAGTAGTGTATCACAACGTACAATGTGACAATTTTCTCTCATGCCCCCACAATGGGAAATAAATATTTTCACGTCCCCCTTGTTTGAAACACTAAAGAAACTGATAATATCTATTCATTTATCTGTAATGTACAAGCTTATGCAACATGCAAATGGAGAGCATACAAACGTATGCAAGTGCCAATTTGCATGTTTTCTTGAATTTAGTGTTTCTGGGATTATTTGACTTAAGCCACAACTTATTGTACGCGCTCCTAAGGCCAGTCTATGTGCATGGCGGGCGAGCGTGTGTGTGACATGCTGATTCTGGCTGCAAAGGTGTTTTGTTCAACAAACTCTACGGCCGATTGTATTTTTTTTAAGGTAGCAAGACAAACTTAAGCACTTCGAACATCTTTGTGTGTCGTTTATACCGCCAGTTTGTGTCTTCTGTATGCAAAATGACAATTTCTTGATTGGTCGTACTTGCTGACTCTCACTTGCACTCCGCATATGTAAATAGTGCACATATTTTGTATGTCCTCCATGCGTGTTGAGATCTTACTCCTGGTCACCACAACTTCCTTCTCCATGAGCAAAAAAAAAAAAAAAAACAAGCAATTTGCAACAACAAAAATCGCAAGGCCAAAATATTGTACGTCCAGTGGTGACCTAAGCTGTACATCACAGTCTAGAAACTGAACAGAACCCGAGGACCACCTACGTAATAAACATATTGTCCCATCATAACTGAGCTTTATTTCACTGAATTTGTATGCACCTCTTGTGTTAGATCTCATTAAAACAGCCTCATTAAAATGCAAATGATTTAACTTCAGAGTTTTTCAAGTTATCTCCATATTCATGGCCGTTTTTCATGTGGTTTGAGTAGCATAGTATTAAAATGCAATGAACGGTGCGGAGGTGTACCAGCAGGCCTTGGGTCCAGGTCATACTGTGAGCCGCTGACAGACACAGAGTAAAGGAGATGATTCGTAGCACTGAGTTCCAGATCCAAAAGGAGGGCTTGTGTTTGGCCTCAGCTGCCATGATTTGCTCCTTGTGCTTCTATGGTGACAATGACAGGTGGCAGGTGAGGTGAGGGCCTTGGAGGGCAGGGCAGGGGGAGTCTCTACAGCAGGGGTCTCAAACACGCGACCCGCGGGCCTAATGTGGCCTCTATGTTAGTGTGGCCCGCGCAAGTTTGATATGGATGCTGTATGGTATCATGTACCCAGAAAAAAACATTACGTTTGATTAATGTTCATGTTAAAGGTTAAATAACTGTTAATAGTTATCCTCCCTATCCGTGTGGAAGTGGTAAGTTTTGGGCTTTTTAAGTTTAAAGGAAATAACTTGGAGGCTACCGTTTAGGTCGCTAGCTCTCTAGTTTGCGAGTTAGCATGTGTCTCAAGACCCTGCAGTTGCGCAATATGTTGTAAATAAAAAGAGTATAAATGTGACTATAGTCGTGTTTTGTCATGTCTACAGGGCTCTAATAATGTTTTGTTCATTTTAATCTGAAAAAAATAATTTGTCTACCCACCAACTATATGTGGTTTTATTTTTATTATATTTATTTATTACTGATTGATTGATTTTCTTTATTCTTGATTTGTTTATTTATTTTTCATCTTATTTGGTGTAGAAAAATAAAAGAGTAAGATATTTGAGAACAGTGGAATGTTTTATCAGAGCTTTTCTTGTAGAAAATTGGAACCAAAGCAAAGTTTTTTCATTTTTTCTGTTTTTCATAAATGCGTTTTATTTTTTTTTTTTGGAAAACCTGATGCGACCCAGCCTCAACCAGACCCTAGCTCCAGTGGCCCCCCAAGTAAATTGAGTTTGAGACCCCTGCTCTACAGGAACTACAGAGGGTTTCTATACAACACTTTTCAATTCAGTTTTGATGCAAATAATTAACTGTAGCTTTCAATTGGTTTGATCTGGTCAAGGTGTATCCTATTCTGTCAAAATGAACGCTACTTCAGCATAAAAGTAGACAAATAACCTTACAATCACATGTCACCCTTTGCACCTGTTTAGATTTGGAAGCGCCACACTCGGGTCTCTTTGAAGCGCACTGCCATCTACAGGCATGCAAACATATGACACTTTGGAAGAAAAATAAAAGGGCAATAACAACCATGAATAATCCATGACCAACCATCTATTGTATATAAATGTGCATATCTGGCACTAAAATGCTACACATGACCCTCAAGGATCTCAAGCATGATCGGACCTTATTTTGAGTCTGCACAAAGCAGTCCAAACCTTACAGAAAGTTTTCAAAACAAGCCAAAACTCCCAATCGGGTCATCGGACGAGATTTATAAGAGCTGCAGACTGGTATGTTGTGTAATACAGTGCTGACTTTGTCCTTCAAACACACACACACACACACACCGCTACGTTATTTTTATCAAACACGCTGCTAATGCAAACAGGATGTGAAATGCTGACGTTTTATCCTCATTCAGCCAGAGGACAATGAGCAAGGAAACAAGTCACTATCTTATGCTGAAGACCGACATGTATTCAAAAGGGGATAAGAAGCTTTATTACCTCAGCCCTGATTATAAATACAGTATGATGATAATACCATTCATTACTTATTAATAGTATATTTAATTGCAATTATATAAGTATTAAATAATTCTCAATTATATACTTAAAATTATTAATATTTTGAGTTCACATATTGTAAGTGAGGTCGAGAACACTGGTAATACTGGGTTATTGGCAACATTCTTCCAGGCATTTTTCTTGGTTTAGGTTTAGATTGGCTATAGTTGTATACTGTATCAATATACAGTATTGGGTTAGACATTAGACATTTACCTATGCATAAACTATAGTTTATCAGAATCTGAAGTAAAAGTATCTGAAATCCTGTCTGCACATTCCAATACAGTCACTATAATGTCTTATTTGCATAAATCTCTATCTTGGAAGTGGACAAAAATGCATGCATGTATTGAAATGTCATAAACAGTAAGAGGAATTGACTTTTGAAACTACAAGGCAGATAATTATAAGCAGCTGGTGGCAAACCTCCTGATGTCCTAACATAGCCCTTGGCTGCAATATGTCACTGAATATACACTTTTTTCATTCCCATCTAGATATTTTTACATTGAACTATGGAGAATTAAGGAATGAGCACAAGGGAACGATTCCACCAGGAAATTGCAGCTATGGAGAAAAGATATCAAGGAAAGTGGAATCCATCTATGCTTGCTTGCTATGTTTGTTTAATTCTTGAGAGATAAAAAAGTGCAACTTATATATTTTCTAAAGGTGACCTATTATGCTATGCTATTTTCCAGCCCTTTGTATTGAGTTGTAGACTCCTATAGAGCAGCTACACACGATAACCAGCACAGAAAGCTTTCTAGATCTTCCAAAATCTGCACCTATTCTAGCTGTATTTTTTCAGATTGCATGCTCCCAGCATAAACGGTCTGTTTTAATTTTTAATTTTTGTTCATAATAAACGATGATTTATCTATTTAATATGTCTGCTTTTAACATACAGCCATATGTGTTGGATCCCGAATCTGATCCAGAAGTAGAGACTGGACAGTCCGAAGTTTCTCAAGAAAAGAGTTTACTTCAAGACGTCTGTCAATGTACGTAAGTAGATTTAGCTAAAGCTTTTCTACAGCATCGGTATGCGGTCGTTTCACGTTTTTGTGGGACTATCAGTTTTTAAAAACTCGGGTAGCCCACTGATTGTGGTTGGAAATAGCTATTAGCAATCCCGCTCCCCGTATGCGCACTCTATAATGCTACACAGAAAACCGCTTTTGTTCCATAAGTTATTTTTTCCATTTTATCTAACACCGATGCAGAATTGGTACTTCGGAAGCAATTCCGGTGTTTAAACGGTGCCCGATGCTGTACTGAAAACATAGACGTGGTAGCCAAAAAATATATATTTTTATCTTTATGACATTTTGTGCTGCAAAAATATGCTGGGAGTCAGCATCGCTGCAGCCTCATAGCATGCTTTGTTTAGTTTCTTATCCTATTAATCCTATTTAATTAACTGTTTGACCTAATTTTGTTCAGAAGTGTATTACTAAATAAATACATCAAATATTATTATTATATTTACCTTTTAATTATACACTAAAACAAAGGTAAAGATGGGTAAAGTACCAAAAAAAACACTACATGTGCAGAAAATGGAAGATAGGAGGCAATAGAAGTGAACATTCAGAGAATTATTCATGCTTTTGGACCCAAACAACCAAGGACGTAAAAGAAACATGATATTTGAACATTACCTGTCCACCTTTGGGCTGGTACTTGATATTGTCTATGGAGCCGACCTTGGACTTGACCTTCTTGAAATCAGGTAGAGGTTGGTTGATGATGCGGAGCTGCTTAGGCGTGGTGGCGGGGGATTTGGGTGGAGTGCGGACCACGGCCACCCTCCGCTCTTGGGAAATCAGGCTGAGGGAACGAGGGGTTCCCGGAGTCCTTGAGGACGATGAGTAGCTGGGAGGGGTTCCGGGGGTGATGGCGCTGGAGCCCGGGGTACGGGGAGTGGAGTGGCCACTGCGGGCTGAACGGGAGCGCACTGGCTCTGACACTGGTTGGGGGGAATAGGAAGATCATTTTTCTCACAATCAATAGTACGAAAGCAGGAATACTACTGTACCTGTCATACTGGGCGCTCGACCTGTCCTATATTCTGCCCGCATCGCTGCACGACATGCTAACAGAGGCCAAAGAACAACATATTAATGCCTTAAATCACAATGTTATGATAAACATACTGTATGTATCCATTTGCAACCATAACAGCTTCCACACTTCTAGGAAGATTTGCCCATGGGAATTTTGTTGTCAGAGGTTATTGATGTTGTACATGAGAGAGAAAGTGTTCCAGCAACAATTATCCTAAAGATGTTAGAAAGATTATTATTATGTTTTTAAAAATTATATTATTATTATTATGAAAAAATTTAACAGTCTCATCCAACTCTTGATTATTTGATTAAGAAAGATATTTTGGGTATAATGTGGTTGTGGAGCTAAACAAGTGAGAGGAACGGCAAGCCTACACATGGGTCTGCGAGGGGCCGTTGAGCCAGAACTGGTGATGGAGGTTGAGCTGTCTTCATGCTCGTGGTATCCACGGCGACTAAGAGCGGATGCATGCCGCGGCACCGAGGATGTCTTAACAGGGCTTTGTGATCTACCATCCTGTGAAGCACAAAGCAAATTATGGGCTTGGATGAGTTAAAGTTTGGAAAACTTTTTTTTTTTGAATGCAGCACTGTGCAAATGTCTTAGATCACCCCTAGGAACTTTTGTACAGACGTCATTTGACACAGTAAAAGATACAGTTCCAGGATTTTACTGGTATCCTGACAATGCTCTTCTATGCACAGTCGTGGCAAAAAAGTTAGGAGAAGTGTTGGTTTTCACAAAATTTGTTGCTTTCAGAGACAGTGCAGACACTTGCTGAAGCCTTCCTCACAATAACTGAACCTCTCGCCTTGAGGTTCTCAATGAGCTGATACATGGTTGGTTTACACTGGTGTGAAAAAATGTTTATACCTTTCCTGATTTCTTAATTTTTTTGCATGTTTGTCACACTTAAATTTCACACAGAGCATGACGGTGACATATCCGCCAAACTCTTCCTCAAGCCAGAAGCAGCGTGTTCTCGCCAGGAAAGGTGCATTAATGTACATACACGCGGCCCCCTCACGTCCGGCTTCTGAGCTCCATGGCACCAGCGGTGTGTCAAACATTGTGACAAGGTGTATCCGACAATGAGTGCTCCTCCTCGGGCAGGCGAGGTTGAAGGCAAGCCCACACGTCCGGACTTACAGAGTTTATACACGGTAACTCTGGGGTCTCCAGTCAGTCGCTCATGAGCTGCCAGTAAACACTAAACACTTTTCAATTCGCTCTCCAAATACTTTATTCATTTATTATCAACTCCTATACCCACTACATAAGAAAGTGGGGTTCATTCGTAGTTAGGTAGCACTTTGGGCATGTGGACGGGATGGCCAAATTCAAGGAAATACAAATGGAATAGGTGCAGATTCTGGAAAATCTAGAAAGTTTTCTATGCGGGTTAGTAGTATGTGTAGCTGCTCTATAGGAGTCCACAGCTCAATACAAAAGGTCAAAAAAAGGGCATAATAGTAATAAATAAAGGGTGTAATAAAATCCAGACCTACATGGTCCTATATGAAAACCTAGTAACTGGTTGGGCCACTCTTAGCAGCAACAACTGCAATCAAGCATGTGTGATGACTTGCAATGAGTATCTTACAGTGCTGTGGAGCCCACTCATCATGCAGAATTGTTGTCATTCAGCCACATTGGATCTCAATAGGATTCAGGTCAGGACTTTGACTAGGCCACTCCAAAGTATTCATTTGGTTTTTCTTCAGCCATTCAGAGGTGGACTGGTTTCAGCTTGAGGTCTTCAACAGATGGCTGGGCATTCGCCTTCAGGGTTTTTTGGTAGACACACAGTCCTCCAGGTCCTGAAGCAGCAAAACACCCCAAGCCACCGCACTACCACCACCATATTTTACTGTTAAAATTATGTTTTTTTTAAAATGCAGGATTACTTTTACACCACATGTAATCGGACACGCACCTTCGAAAAAGTTAAACTTTTGTCTCATCAAAACAGAGTACTTTGGTCTTAGGTCTTGTTTTCTGGCAAAAAGTGCCACAAGCCTAAATAGTCTTTTTGTTCAGTAGCGGTTTTTATCTTGGAATTCTGCCATGCAGGCCGTTTTTGCCCAGTGTCTTTTGTACGGTGGAGTCACGGACACTGACCTCAACTGAGCCAAGTGAGGCCTGCAGTTGTTTGGATGTTGTTGTGGGGTCTTTTGTGACCTCTTGCATGAGTTGTTGCTGTGCTCTTGGGGTCATTTTGGTTGGCCGGCCACTCCTGGGAAGGTTCACTACTTTTCCATGTTTTCACCATTTGTGGTTAATGGCTCTCAACGTGTTTGGTTGGAGTCCCAAAACTTTAAAAATGGCTTCATAAAAATGACTGATAGATTCCAATTAATATCAGTTATGGTTTAACACGGAACAATCACTTTTTGACACAGGGTCATGTAGGTATTTTCTCCTTAATAATAATAAAAAGCTTAATTTGAAAACTGCATTTTGTGTTCAGTTGCGTTGTCATTGATTAATCTGTTTGACTATCTGAAACATTTACGGTACATGTGACAAATGTGCAAAAGTTTAATCAATCAGGAAGGGGACAAACATTTTTCAAACATTTTTTTTTGTGCTCAGCAAAGATGACTGCACATGTTTCCTTGCAGGTAACCAGGGTCAACTCTTTTGAAAGCTTCGAGCCAGCACTCAATCAGAATAACAGCGTCATCGCCAGCCTTGTCAACACTAACTAACATGAGAACGTTTTTTGGGTATCAAGTTCATTTTTATGACAAAGAGAAACTTTGCTATTAATTGCCATTCAGCTTTTGAGTCTTCATAACATTCTATAATATATGCACATTTCAAGATGCTAAACTTTTGGCCATGACTGTACATTCTTTCCTTCTGAACCCATGAGGTTAGACGGCCACATTACTACCCACCTTGGCTAGGAGGGTAATAAATACCGATGCTGAGGATGGTTGGGGTCCATTTAATAAGTTCGCCATTCTGGACATGGAAGAGTGGGTCTTTGTGAAGTGAAAATGATGGGCATGGCACTGAAATGGCAATCATACCCCCCGGGGAGCGTGAGAAACAAATAACACACAGGATGACACAGGTGGAAATAATATTGATACAGAAGAAATTATCAAATAATGGATGGATTCATGGATGTTGATTTTTGTCACCAAAGATGTCATCATTGGCACGTAAAAGCAGTCCATATGGGGAATCATACCGGTCAATATCTGTACAATAAATACATTTTCAACGTACAGTATGAGTGTACAAAGTGAGCAGCAAACAGGGATTTGAAGATGACAAACACAAAGTGTGCATCAAAAGTGGAGAACAATTTGCACTTGCTATATTGTGGCACTGTGACATTTATCATATGCATAAAAGCTCTTATTTTGGACACAATAACTGTCATTATGATGTCGGAAAAGTGAAATAATCACAGGAGAAATGTCACAGGGTGATTTACCACCTACACAGTGACTTTCAATGAATCACTCCTGTGACCAAACCCATTAACCGTGCAGTCATTGTATAAAATAATGAAGCAGGATACAAGGCAAACAGCAATTGTGCACGCATGCAATTGTGGGATATTTATACAAAGATGAGCTCTTTAATAGGATATGGTCACAGGCATCCCTTGAAAATAATGTAAAATGTTCTGTAAGAGGCAAGAGAATTTGGTACAGTTGCCAAAATGAAGCCACAATGTCGTATCAGGATGATGACCATACATGTGTTAGGTCATGGATGAACAATGTGTGAGTGGAGGTCAGTGGGAGTAGTACAGAGGATGCAACAGACCACTGTGAGTTGTATTATTATTATTCACATTGACTTTTCTCTGAGTGGTTTGATGCCAGAGGTCATTAGGGATAGTAGAATTCACTCACCAACGCTCTGTCGCAAGATCGCCGAGCAACAGTGAACGGGTGACGGCTGTCTGAAAGTGCCTCTAAAAGAGAAAAAAAGAAATATCAGTATCACTGGAACATAAAAGTACAGGGAATATTAAATTTTGCAGAATCTGCACACTAAACTAAGAACAATGCCAAGATAAAAATACAATGGAAGAGAAGAGCAGAGAAGAGAATATTTAAGCATCAGGCAAGCAACATTTCTGAAGGATGCGGTAGACAAATGATACAAAAGAGATACAACAGATTTCAAATAACAGCGTTCAATTAATCAAAGTCTTTCGTCTATCTGAGGTTGAGTAAAACAACATGCAAAAGTTTCATAGTCAAGTAGTTGAGGTGGTGCCACAATTCCATAACTGTTATGACAAGCATGCAATAAGCCTTTGAGCACCAGCCAATCACAGGCCACATATAGTCAAACAACCATTCACACTCACATTCATACCTACGTATGGACAATTTGGAGTCGCCAATTAACCTAGCATGTTTTTGGAATGTGGGAGGAAACCGGAGTACCCGGAGAAAACACATGCATGCACAGGGAGGACATGCAAACTCCCCACAGAGATGGCAGAGGGTGGAATCGAACCCTGGTCTCCTAGCTGTGAGGGCTGTGCACTAACCACTAACCACCGACGTGCCGCCAAACATAACATTAATTAATTCATTTTCTACCGCTTTTTCCTCACGAGGGTCGCGGGGGGTGCTGGAGTCTATCACAGCTGTCTTCGGGCCAGAGGCAGGGTACACCCAGGACTGGTCGCCAGCCAATCACAGGGCACATATAGTCAAACAACCATTCACACTCACATTCATACCTATGGACAATTTGGAGTCGCCAATTAACCTAGCATGTTTTTGGAATGTGGGAGGAAACCGGAGTACCCAGAGAAAACCCACGCATGCACGGGGAGAACATGGTGGAATTGAACCCTGGTCTCTTAGCTGTCAGGGCTGTGCACTAACCACTATATCACCGTGCCGCCAAACATAACATAACAAGCAAACAAAGACAAATAAAAGGTAACAGTACATTTTTATTGTGACAAAAATAAAGAAACATGCGCAACATAAACAGGAATATGAAGGAAATTTGAGAAATGAGTATAAGCACACAAATTATACAAATTGAGGAAAAACATCACACCTTTAGAGTTCCAGCCATTTACATCGAAAAAAAAGTTGTGATGACATTTCCGGTTATCGCAAAGACCTGAGAGACTGAACTGAAGAAGCAATGACACCAAATGGAAGATGATGGATGTGGGACCTCAGGGAATGAGTCACCTGTGAGTCTCCTTCTGGGAACCGAATGATGCTGGGTGGGGCGAGTCTGGCGGAAAGCTGGTTTTGGACCACTCCTCTTCGATGGGGACGGTGTCTGAGCTTCTGTTTTTTTAGTAAGCTCAGTCTGTTTTGCCGTAGCTATGTTGTTGATATAGACAGAGACACGTGAATCATCATGATGCCTGATTGAAGTGGTCAACAGTTCCAATATTAATATCGTCGGGCCATTACCAGTAAAACAACATGCAAAAGTTTCATAGTCAAGAATACGAGTCATAATTTAGTAGTTGAGGTGGTGCCATAATTCCATAACTGTTATGACAAGCATGCAATAAGCCTTTTGAGCACAAACTTTTATCTTAGAAAAGCTTATAGAACCTTTTTTCTTCTTGACTTCCTCTCTCGGGATGTAAACTGGTTCCTTACGGACAGGTTTGCGTTCAGGAGTAGCGATTCTGCCTTTAACCCTCCCGCCTTTACTTTTGGCTTTGGCAGACTTCTCTGTTCTCTTCTGCTGTGTCTGTTTATTCTGGGCCACAGTTGGCTTTTGGACAGGGCTTGGCATCTTTGGCAAGGGCTGGATTTGCTCCGTAGCCATGCTCTTATCATCATCTGCCAAAGACATTAAAGGATACAATCATTAGAAGACGTTACGGGGCATTGAAAAAAAAAAACAAAACATCCATGACATACAGAAATGAGTCTACCCAAACAACAAACCCCTGTAAAGTATAAACCATAAATAGGTAAAGCCACAGTATGATCCGTACCTCGATTTTTGGGCGACAATTTCAGTACGCTGTATATACGAAGTGTCCATAGGATCACAAGGAAGGACACCTATGGTGTCCGCTTCAAGGCCTCGCCTTTTTATCTGCTTTTGAGTGATGAATTACAAATTGTCCGATGGCCGATGGAGCGGTCTGGTATTTTTACACTGCACCGTTTTTATCCCTAAATACAGTCAACGCCCCTATTTTTGATGCAAATCCATGCCCCTAAATATGGCCATGGCCTACTACCAGCATTGTTTGTTTGTTGTAAGGACCTCAAACAATGCACAACGATGAGCCAATTCAAGAAACAATACAAGCAGTTGATGTTTGCTAAATACAAGGATGAAGAGTCTTGAACCAGTCATGATGTGCTATATATATCACTATATTGACACTTACTATGGTACCCATTATGTCATTGGATGCTCATATCACCTTGTACTTCGGTACGAGGTACATTATTAAAAAAAAACGCACAAAAAAAAACCTTAAACCTGTCTTATCTGCCTTATGTCTATTTTATTAGTTAATTTGAGTGTAAAGGTGACTATAGGGGTGTTATTTCATGTCTAGGAGGGCTCTAATAAAGTTAAAAAAAGCATATTTAGAATGTGGTAAAAATGTCGTACTTCGGTACGAGGTGCATTATTAAAAAAAAAAAAGCAACAAAAAAAAACTTAAACTGTATTATGGAAAGCAGGAAGTGAACAAATGTAACAGTTACTGATTGTAAAAGTACCAGATGGAGGGGTAGGATTTAATAAGCTTTGCTTCTTCCTACTCCTTTTGGACATGTGGAACTGGGAACTGATTATGTGATGCATTCAATTGTAATCTGATGCATGTTCAAATGAAATAAAACCGTTACCATTACTGTTACCATTGTAAGCTACGTATCTAGAAAATCTCACAATACTTGGGGCCTTTCCACAGGGGAACGTTCCTGAAAATTGCATTCCCATTTAATTCTAATCATTAAAATAGTCACGTCCACATGGGATGGATCAGCCAAAACAGCATTATCTCGAACTTTGGCATGGTTTAATATGAGAATACAACATTTTAACTACATTTATAGGTCAGAAAAGTGGAAAAAGTACAATAGGGTCCCCGATTTGAAAACAATATTATATGTATGTAAAGCACAACCACAAGACACGCAAACACAACCACATGAAAAAGAACTCATATACAGTAAACCTCGGATATATCGGATTCAATTGTTCGCACTGGTTTTGTCCGATATAAGCGAAATCCGTTGCGTATACCTGAAAAATGTCCACCACATTCATTACACGGACGCGCAATGCCATGGGGGAACTTTCTTTGATCCATGTTCACAGCCAAAGCTGAAGATTATAACATCTTTGTATGAATTACAGACATGTACATGAGCATGTACAACGAAATAAAAAAAAAAAATCTCAAATCTGTAGAAATGCCTTCTTGTTGCTATTAGCGAGGTTTAGAAACGATAAACGTAAACGCAAACGATAATGACATCACAGGCTATTGACAAGTCAGCAAGTTCCTATACATTTCAATAGCATGTGACGTCATTATCGTTTGCACTTACGTTTATCGTTTGGTTTCTAAACCTCGCTAATAGCAACAAGAAGGCATTTCTACAGATTTGAGAATTATTTTTTTTTTCGTTGTACATGCTCATGTACATGTCTGTAATTCATACAAAGGATCAAAGACAATGGATCAAAGATGGATCAAAGGCCACGATGCGGCCATCCGATATATGCGAGGGAAATTGGAACAGGACTGGAGATTTTGTCCGAAATAGGCGAAATCCGTTATAAAAAATCCGATATATGCAATGAATTTTTATTGGAAATGCATTACAGAAAAATCTGTCCGTTGTGAGCGAATTTCCGATATATCCGAGTCCGATATATCCGAGGTTTACTGTATATATGATCTGTCATCTTCCACTTATTATGACTTCAGGTCACGTGATGGAGATCATTTCCAAAAAGTAGCGTTTTGCACCCTTTGAGGGAACTCAGAACGGCATTCAATAAATGGTCGAAATGGTAAAATATTTTTTCAACCTGAAAACGTTCCAGTGAGTGTGGATAGGCCCTTGGTTGATACCATGCTATAGTATCTTGAGACGCATATTCACTTGGCGAACTCAAATGTTACACAAACTCGCCAATTTGCCGCATCAACAAAGAGTTTCATCGTTGTAAGGAAAGAAGAAACTCATGAAGACGATATTACGATATTGCATTTTTTGAAGGTTTAAGTTTCCGTCTGACCTTTTCGAACCGAGGTACTACTGTATATAAGAGATTTAGGCAATTTAAGACAATACTGTTCAGTCAAGGTCGACACTGTGATATCAAATGTGTGTCACTTGAAAATACATTTCAAGCAAAACTGGAAATGTCGTAAATCCGAACGCACCACTGAAACCTTCAGTGATAACGTTAAAGCTCTCACCTTGAGTGTCCACCCAAGAGCTGTCCAAGATGGAGTCATCCATGGTGGTTTCATCTCTGTCATAACTTTCTGTCGGACCTTCAGTTTCTACGGTTGGAGCTTCCCGCTCAGGAGATCCAACGTTCTCAGGAACTTCACCGACCTCTTCGAAGCTTGCAGGCTCAATGTTTGCTTCCTGGGCTAACTCCACTGACTCTTCCTCCTCCTCATCTTCTTGTTCTTCTTCGTCTTCTTCTTCCACACCAGGGATACAGAGGATTTCAGCTTCAGGTGGAGCAGAGAAACGGACACTGTGCCCCGGTTCTTCTGCTTCATCAATGGTCTGCACCACAGTGATGAAGTCGTCTTCCACCGTCACCACCGACTCAATGGCGGCACAAGTCTCGGGGATCTCTTGTACCACGGCTGCCCCAGCGCCGCTTGTTAACTCTTCTTCTTCGCTTTCTATTTCAGTCATCGTCTTTGTCTCTTCGGCCTTTTTAAGCTCCTGTTGGATCTTCTCTTCCTTTTCTCTTAGCTCTCGCTCCTCCCTTTCTTTTTCTTCCTTTTCTTCTCTCTCCTTTTCTTTTGCTTCTCGTTCTTTCCGCTCTCGTTCCTCTTTCTCTTTCTTTTCTCTCTCTAGCTGCTCTTGCTCTTCTCTTTCTATAATCTCCCTCTCCTGTTTCTCCTTCTTTTCTCTTTCTTCTCTTTCTTTCTGCTCCCTCTCCTCTTTTTCTTTTCTCTCTTTCTCAATCCTATCCGCCTCTTCTTTTTCTTTCCTCTCTTTCTCAATCCTAGCTGCCTCTTCTTTTTCTTTCCTCTCTTTCTCAATCCTAGCTGCCTCTTCTTTTTCTTTTCTCTCTTTCTCAATCCTATCCGCCTCTTCTTTTTCTTTTAGCTCCCTCTCCTCCTTTTCTTTTCTTTCTTTCTCAATTCTTTCTGCCTCCTCCTGTTCTTTTTGCTCCTTTTCTTTCCTTTCTTTCTCAATTCTTTCTGCCTCTTCCTGTTCTTTTTGCTCCTTTTCTTTCCTTTCTTTTTCAATTCTTTCTGCCTCCTCCTTTTCTTTTTGCTCCTTTTCTTTCCTTTCTTTCTCAATTGTTTCTGCCTCTTCCTTTTCTTTTTGCTCCTTTTCTTTCCTTTCTTTTTCAATTCTTTCTGCCTCTTCCTTTTCTTTTTGCTCCTTTTCTTTCCGTTCTTTCTCAATTCTTTCTGCCTCTTCCTTTTCCTTGTGCTCCCTCTCCTCTTTTTCTTTTCTTTCTTTTTCAATCCTCCCTTGAATCTCCCTTTCCTCCTTCTCTCGCTCTTCTTTCTGTCTCATCTCCTGCTCTTTCTCTTTTTCTTTTTCTTCCATCCGTATCCGTTCTGCCTCTTTGTCTTTTACTTCCTCCTGTTTCTGTTCAATCTCCTGTCTTGTTTTTTTCTCTGTTTCCTCTTTCTCATCCTTGATTTTCTTCTCAGTTGCTTCCTTTTCTTGTTGTTCTCTCATGTCTTTCCCATCTTTGGTTGCTGCCAACACAGGCGACACAGCTCTTTTGGGGGAACCATAAAGTTCTTTTTGTTTCAGCTTGGACGGTGAGAGCACCGGAGAGAGGAGTTTATCATCATCGATATTACTTTCCACAGAGGAGGTTGGTGACGTTTTGACAGGCTTTGCAATGCGATCTTTGGCAACCCCCGTCAACTGGTACACATCTTCGGCATCCACCTCCTCATAGGCCTCCTGGTGCACTAACTTCACCTTTTCCCGGAGTTCCTGCAGCTCTCGTTCCTCCTCCAAACTGAGAGGCCTGTCTTCCATTTCAAGTTTGCGGATCTGCCTTTCATAGTCGGCGATTTCGGTTTCAGAAGCAGAGCCTTCGCCGCTAGCTTGTCGCTCTGTCTCACTTCCTGAGCTTCCACCTTCTTCTAAAGTCACAGTGACGGTGGGTGTCACAAAGGTCTCCAATGGAAGGGTAGATGTTTTTATCTCTTCACTTACTGGTTTATTGATATCCTTTTGACCTCCTTCTTCAATAAAATCTTTTGGCACCTCCTCATTTTCTTCACTGGCTGTCGGGCTCTCGTCATCCGTGGATGTGTCCCTGACTGCTAGTTTCCGGGCTTGCTCAGCAACTTTCTCCTCAAGAACAGAAGGGGTGAAGACCTGAGCAGAAGTGTTTGTCGGGCTGATCACATCTGCAGGGGACGGCATTGGACCCGAGTATTCACTAAACACACAATAGCCCATCTCTTCCAGTTGACTGTCACTCTTTCTGATTCCAGGACTCTGTTCACCTGAGACAAAGCTCGCCAGCAGGTCATCAGAAAAGATCGGAACCTCCGCTTGAATTGACTTTCTCCGTACAATTTCTGGATCTGTGTCTTCAGATGTCAGCCTGGAACGATTCCCTGCAAGATCTAGCATTTCAGGCAAATCCTGCGCCAGGACTGAGTTATTCTTAGGGCTTCTTTCGCACGGCTGAGGTGACTCAGGAGACTCAGGTGACTCTGGTTCTTGGCTGAGGATTGAACCTTCTTCAGACATCCTTGGTGGAGATGAAGAATCCGAAGTGACTGATGCTGCAGTCTCTAGGATCAGCGGAGGAAAAGGAGGTGGCTTTTCGCCAGATGGAGTGGTGATGGGGAGGTAATCTGCTGTCTCATCGAGACTTCCGCTGGTGTACGACATAATATCGGTAGCCAGTGGCGAAAAGTTACTCATTCTGCCCTGACCGCTTTGATCCAATGCCCCGATAGTAATGTTCAGCGAGTAGCTCCTTTGCTCCAAGGCCAGTTTACCTGGGGATAGCTTGCACTCATTACTCCTGTCAGGAACTGAGAAAACTTGTGATTCTTCTGCCATTTGAGATTCACAACTACCCTGTACCGTCGGCGTGACCTCCTGTAATTTGGAATCAGCAGTATTCTTCATTTCGCCGACTCGGCTCAGTTCATAATAACCCTCGCTTTTAACCTGGGGGGTCACATGGACATCAGTGGCTGATGTTTCAAAATATGCTGACATTGCATCACTGGTCAAGTTTCCTCCTTCAAGATTGGCTCCAATTGCAGAGAAATCAGAGGGGGCACCAAGGCTGCTGAACTCCACGACCTCCACCGATGGCTGCTTCTCCGACACTGTGAGGGGCTCACCATAAACAGGCTGAAGGGTGATTGATTTGGCAGATTCTTTGGCTTGGCTATGAACAGCTGACGGTACAAAGGATGGCGTATCAATGGTGGGACTTTCTGGTACGACTCGTTCTCCAGCGAAGAACTCCTGGCTCTGGGACTCCAAAAACTCCTCTGAACGTTTCTCTGATTCTCCAATGCTGTCCGGGCTCATGGAAGCACTTTTCTCACTTCCAGGCTTTTCTGATTCCATCTTCACAGCTGAAAGGACATCTTTAAGTTGGTTGGTCATGGACACCAAGTGTAAGATTGTGCATTTGCATGCTCTGATATTCATTTAGCCAGGTAATGGGAATGCGGAAAACAAGCAAAGCTCTCCTCAGAAACTTACAGCACAATGAAACAGCCACCACTGAAGAAGACCGGCGACAGAATGAAGTCCACCAAGTCAGAGATGGATGGAAATATGGCATGGTATGAGATCGCACCGGCATGAGGCAACTGTCAGGCCGACTGATGGAAAACAAACAATCATACATGGAATGGATATCCATGCAATATTTTATATCTTAAAGCCAGTGAATGTCTGTCATTCTTACAGTTGAAGGCTGCTGGTGAATGACAGAAATACTCATTCATTCATTCATTTTCTACCGCTTTTTCCTCACGAGGGTCGCAGGGGGGTGCTGGAGCCTATCCCAGCTATCTTTGGGCGAGAGGCGGGGTACACCCTGGACTGGTCGCCAGCCAATCACAGGGCACATATAGACAAACAACCATTCACACTCACATTCATACCTATGGACAATTTGGAGTCGCTAATTAACCTAGCATGTTTTTGGAATGTGGGAGGAAAACCCACGCATGCACGGGGAGAACATGCAAACTCCACACAGAGATGGCCGAGGGTGGAATTGAACCCTGGTCTCCTAGCTGTGAGGTCTGCGCGCTAACCACTCGACCACCGTGCTGCCTGACATTAATACTAAGAATAAAAAAAAAAAACACGACTTTGTCTTTTGATGATTATAATAATGTTGATTAAACATGGTTCTTGATCCACAACATCATTTTTTGACATGAAATGGAAATATGAAAACCAAAATCAAATCCCCTGTTAATGAGTGATTCATGTAAAAATGGTTAAAAGTTGCATAAAAAATGCATTAATTAACTGGCATACCAGCACCAATCTATATAAGACTCCTAAAAGCTTATAGCTGGTGATAATGATCGTGAGCATGATCGTGAGCGCAACACGTAATCATACCAGTACAAAAGAGCAAAAAAAAAAAAAAAAATTAGCTGCTTAAAATAACGTGACTTTTTTCACCACAAGCCTGTGTTGCCTTGCAGACACAGCAGTGCACCGGGCCAATGATTTGCACATTCCGCCTGAAAAATGCTTCAATTCTCCTTCCCTTTGACACAGCTGGCATTCAAATACACTGACAAGCTGTTAACATGCATGCAGTGAGGGAGCGCAGAGGGGAGGGAGGACACACCTGTCTCAGGGCTCTCCTCACCCTCTGCTTCCTCATCATCATCCATATCCTCCTCCTCTAAGTCCATAGAGCTCTCTGTCGCAGCACTAGCTGCTTCAACCGGCCCTAGGTCTAGATCCTGGTCCTTGTCTAAGGCATCATCTGCCTGTTCTAAAGGTTCAGCTTGGAGGCTGTCCGGGTCAGGCTCTTCCCCGCTCCATTGCTGCTCATCAATAGCTGCCTCTGCACTCTCCTCCTCCTCCTCCTCATCATCATCATCCTCTTCAATCTCCTCTTCGTATTCAGCTGTAAGAGCCTCGATGGTTTCTTCTTCTCAGAAACAGGATGAGAGGGGGGACACGTTCAGACTACAGGCAACACGGACTTGGGCAGTGTGAAAACATAATCAAAGATGGGACACTTTTGAAATGATTCGAACACAGAAAGAATACAATTAAGCGAACAAGAGACAACAGCAACAGATATACAGTATGTAAGCTATTTTCCGGACTATAAGTCGCATTTAATTATAAATGTATTCCACTAAATTCAACCCCAAGAACAAACAAGGTAAGTTATTATTATTAACAGTGCCCAGTATGTTAAAGTAACATACTGCCAGAGACCCTGTACCAGTGGTTCTCAATTATTTTTTGCCATGACCCCCCCCCCCGCCCGATTTGAAATAGTATCGAGAAACTATTTATTTAAAGGTGCCGTACAGACTGAACTTGAAAATTAAACCAGGAAAACTAATATTAATATACTCATATTATTCATTCATTCATTCATTTTCTACCGCTTTTTCCTCACGAGGGTCGCGGGGGGTGCTGGAGCCTATCCCAGCTCTCTTCGGGCAAGAGGCGGGGTACACCCTGGAATGGTGGTCAGCCAATCACAGGGCAAATTATACTAATATTAATATTAAAATATTAAAAACACTAATATTAAAATTCCTCCCTGCCTCTCACACCCCCATCCCCACTATTTGAAAAGCACTGCCCAATATCAAGGGTATCCTAAGTGTGGCTCGGGAACATTTATTAATTGGCCCATGGCAAAATATAATTTATCATGAAAAAAACTACAGCAAAAATTGTAAAAAAAAAAAAGAGCAAATTAATATTAATTATAGGCTTTTTCACCTTAATCAGCATGATGTGATGCAGTGTTTTCTCAAAATATATATAACTTCCTTGTATATCTACATCTGTTGCTTTACAAACATATCAAAATGGCCCTTGTATTCTTTCACAAAAGTGTGAACACCCCTGAACTATACAATAATACAATAATGTAACACATTAACAGTTATTAACAGATACAATAGCATAAAGAAGATACATGGGAGGCTGAATAGTCAATATTAATTAACATAAAACGAATAAAATTATATATATATACACTTTTATATATACATACAAGTCGCAAAAAAACTGCAACTTATAGTCCGGAAAATATACGTTTAGGAGCGTGTGTTTATCAGGCTGAAGGTCCTTTGGACCAAAGTCAAATGATTAGGTTAGTATTGGAGTAAATGTTCTAAGATGTTAAAAAAACGTCAACAGTACTCACAAAAAAAAACTATGGAAAGTTTAAAGCATAAGCGTCACAATAAATACATAACCCCCTGTGTCCATCGACGAAACCTCCATAAAACTGCCCTCCTACTTCCCTTGGAAGCTCCTACTTCATGTCAAAAAGAACATGATTGCAAAACACAAGCGGCAATGATGTAAATGATAAAAATATGACTTTTCAGAAATCAGATTCAGAACAAAAGGCGCCACGACGACACACAAACACACAAACATGACGGACGGAGAGACGGAAGGAGGCAGAGATGCTGGGAGGAGATCACATCACAAAACAGGGAGGAGAAACTGATGGTTAAAAGAGAAAAAGGAAAGAGGAGGTGAACGGGGAGGGAAGGAAGGAACGAGGGAGGGAGGGAAGGAGACGGCAAAGAGGAACCGTGCGTGGTTCACCTTCAATCTGTCTAAAGGCCACAGCCTGCCCCGTGGGGCGAGCGCCCGAGTGCGTCCACTCAGGGCTGAACAAGGGGTGCTCATAGTACTCCTCGTCGGAGTGGTAGGGGTCGTCCTCAGGCACAGAAACTGAGATGGAGGGGGCGAGGAACTTGCACCTCTCTCGGGAATTTTGGAAGCGGCGGAGAGGGCCCGCCTCCTCCTCATCCCCTACATCTACAAACAAGACAGACACAAGGAGAAGAACTGCAGGGAAATCTGGACACCCAGACGGAGGAAGAAGTAAAGGAAGAGGCAGGAAAATAAAAAAGGAAAATAATGAAATACACACGAAAATGTCCATTTTAAAGTTGAGTTTACTAAAAAAAAAAGTTTGCTAACTTTGAAGAAAAGTGGACAAACAGTGGAATCTCTAAAGCAGGGGTCTCAAACTCAATTTACTTGGGGGCCACTGAAGCTAGGGTCTGGGCGGGACTGAGCCGCATCAGGTTTTCCCAAAAAAAAACAAAAAAAAACGCATTTATTAAAAACAGAAAAATGAACAAACTTTGCTTTGGTTTCGATTTTCTACAAGAAAAGCTCTGATAAAACATTCCACTGTTCTCAAATATCTTACTTTTTATTTTTCTACACAAAATAAGATGAAAAATAAATAAACAAATCAAGAATAAAGAAAATCAATCAGTAATAAATAAATAAATATAATAAAAATAATAAAACAGCAAATAATAAACTTAAGAAACCACATATAGTTGGTGGGTAGACAAATTATTTTTTTCAGATTAAAATGAACAAAGCATTATTAGAGCCCTGTAGACATGACAAAACACGACTATAGTCACATTTATACTCTTTTTATTTACAACATATTGCGCAACTGCAGGGTCTTGAGACACATGCTAACTCGCAAACTAGAGAGCTAGCGACAATACGCGGTAGCCTTCAAGTTATTTCCTTTAAATTTAAATTGCCAAAAATTTACCACTTCCACACGGATAGGGAGGATAACTATTAACAGTTATTTAACCTTTAACATGAACATTAATCAAAGTAATAATTTTTTCTGGGTACATGATACCATACAGCATCCATATCAAACTTGCGCGCGCCGCACTAACATTAAACTTTCATATCAAGGCGGGGGCCTCAAACTAGTGACCTGCGGGCCACATTTGGCCCGCGGGCCGCGTGTTTGAGACCCCTGCTCTAAAGTGTGCAAATGTGTCAAATCGCGGCGGATGTTTCAGGAAGCCATGGTGTTGCAAAAAGCCTTGAGAAAATTTGTCGGTTCTGTGCCACAGGTTGCATAGCTAATTATTTTTAGTAATTTTAGTATTTTTTTAGTAAAATTTTAGTAATTTAAAAATTACATAGCAGTATCTGGGTCCAAACTCGGACCGCGGTCCGCCAGTAAGTGCTTTAACGGTTCCCCTGTTTGCTTTCTTGTTTTTTTTGGTCAACTGATACAGTACGTGCTTTTTCTTAACCGACCAATCAAATATTTGCCAATTTGATATTACAGGTGGTGGTTTAAAAATGGACATTTTCTGTTTAGAACGCTTGAGGGGAAACATTCGCCAAACTGAATAGAAAAATTGGAAATAGCCAAAAAAAACAAAAAAAAAAAAGAACGGTAATCAGAGAAGGGGCTGACACACAAAGACATTGACGAGAAAACTGTGGCCAGCAGCTCATGAGAAACCAGCATTGTCAGGCCAGCTATGCATGCTTTGAAGAAATTTTGCATGGTTTTTTCTATAAAACAATGAATAGGTGAACGACGCAAAACATTAAAAAGTAATCAAACCCCAACAACAACCATACCAAACCCAAGGACATTCATTATCATCTGATGCAACAAAATCTTTCAAATTTATTGCTACCATTTAAAAAAAATCCAGTCCTATTTACTTTTACAGATTCAGTTCGAGCAAAATAGCCAACAACTGGCATGCTTCATATCCTCAAGTAGGGTCAATCGTGTTAATGCACCACACTTACTATCAAGCAAATCCACATCTGTAGCCTATATTATTATGCAAACGTTTCGTACAATGCCATAACATCAAACGTTTGCTGCATAGTTTACAAACTTAAGCATATTTTGTACCTGGTTTCAAGCTTTAATACACTGACAGATACTATAGGCTGTAAGTCCCGCTTACAGTGTGAGCCACAACATCTCACGAGTCACACACACACAAAAAAAAAACATTCACAATTGCCAAACAAAACCCACCATGAAGGGACAAAAACAAGGTCAGTTACTCGTCTGTTATATTAGTAAGTGGCGAGACAGCGAGGTATGCAGGTTAGAGAGGCAAATGGAAGAAAAGAATGATTACGCCTCGTTGTGTTGTTCTTCGATAAGTCAGTTACTGTTTCAACATGACGAGGATGGAGCAGAATCAGTGTTAGACAAAGTGTTCTTTGTTCAGAACTCCAGATGACACTTGGGTAATGGAGTAATTCCAGAGTTCCCAGCACACCAATGAAAATAAAATACTCCATTAGGTTATAATAACAATGCATCGCAAATGGCACTATTCTGTACATGTATACACTTACGGTAATCATGTGTTTGCCTACCTTGCTCAAGAGGACCAAAATGCTCTGCAGCGGGTGAAGGAGGAGGCGACGGAGGTAAATTGGTGGTGTCTTCAACTACGCAAGAAAATGTAGAAAAAAGAATGAGAGAAGTGTGACATGCATCATGTCTGATCATGTTTTTTTCTAATCTAGTCAAATCATTCCTATCACTGGCCACAACATTAAGTATATACAGTCATGTGTCGTTTGTACCTCCCAAATGGTGAAAAAGTGTCAAAACATTCCCCCCCACTGACAAATACAGCACCTGGTAGTACTACTATTAAAGCCCAAGGTTTGACCCCAATGGGTTAAGGAATCACAGTACAGTATTTGTTACGGTAGAAGGGCAAAGGATAGTGATAGGAAACTAATGACTCAGTGAATTCCTTCTCGAGTCTTCATCAAGGACCTGTGAGTCAGTGAAACTCATGAGACAGTGAAACTAGAATCTTTGTCCAGTTGAGTTGAGTAACGGGAAACTCAAGCCGTCGTCTTTTTCCGCGAAACTCGACTCAGTGACTCTCGAAACTCGAGGCTTTACCAACCTGTGAGTCAGTGAATCTCGAGTTTTCTTTGAGTATCCGTAAGTCAGTGAAACGCGAGTCTTTACCAACCTGTGAGTCAGTGAATTTTGAGTTTTCTTTGAGTATCCGTAAGTCAGTGAAACTCGAGTCTTTATCAACCTGTGAGTCAGTGAATCTCGAGTCTTTACCACCCTGTGAGTCAGTGAATCTCGAGTTTTCTTTGAGTATCCATAAGTCTGTGAAACTCGAGTCTTTATCAACCTGTGAGTCAGTGAATCTCGAGTCTTTACCAACCTGTGAGTCAGTGAATCTTGAGTTTTCTTTGAATATCCATAAGTCAGTGAAACTCGAGTCTTTACCAACCTGTGAGTCAGTGAATCTCGAGTTTTCTTTGAGTAGCCGTAAGTCAGTGAAACTCGAGTCTTTACCACCCTGTGAGTCAGTGAATCTCGAGTTTTTTTTGAGTATCCGTAAGTCAGTGAAACTCGAGTCTTTATCAACCTGTGAGTCAGTGAATCTCGAGTCTTTACCAACCTGTGAGTCAGTGAATCTCGAGTTTTCTTTGAGTATCCATAAGTCAGTGAAACTCGAGTCTTTACCAACCTGTGAGTCAGTGAAACTGGAGTCTTTACCAACCCGTGAGTCAGTGAATCTCGAGTTTTCTTTGAATATCCATAAGTCAGTGAAACTCGAGTCTTTATCAACCTGTGAGTCAGTGAATCTCGAGTCTTTACCAACCTGTGAGTCAGTGAATCTCGAGTTTTCTTTGAGTAGCCGTAAGTCAGTGAAACTCGAGTCTTTACCACCCTGTGAGTCAGTGAATCTCGAGTTTTTTTTGAGTATCCGTAAGTCAGTGAAACTCGAGTCTTTATCAACCTGTGAGTCAGTGAATCTCGAGTCTTTACCAACCTGTGAGTCAGTGAATCTCGAGTTTTCTTTGAATATCCATAAGTCAGTGAAACTCGAGTCTTTATCAACCTGTGAGTCAGTGAATCTCGAGTCTTTACCAACCTGTGAGTCAGTGAATCTTGAGTTTTCTTTGAATATCCATAAGTCAGTGAAACTCGAGTCTTTACCAACCCGTGAGTCAGTGAATCTCGAGTTTTCTTTGAATATCCATAAGTTGAGTGAAATCAGTCGATACCAATACCGATCACACACATGCAGTATAAATGTTTAAATGTACTACGAGCTCTATGAGGGGTCACCAAGGTTTTTTTTTCTTCTGAGAACTACTTTTACAAAATGAAAATAGCCACGTCATGATTAATTCAATCAGATGCAAGTGTACCTAATGTTGTGCCCAGTGAGTGTTTGCCGCAAGTGTTTGTGTGGTAAACCTGATGGCAGCCTTTGACTCTCCTGTTCGCCCTTTAGCACTGCCACTGCCTCTGCTGTCACTTCCTGCACAATCCTAGCTGACACTTGTTCTGAAGACATAAAAAAAACACACACACACAGAAACACAGGATTGTTCTTGAGATTTGTGCACACCGAGTGGTAAAAACACATCTGAGTCTAATCTGAGGCATGTCTGTGAAAACACAGACACAGCAGGATCCGGTGGTGGAATTGAGCTTTTTGGTTCCAGTCAGGGGATAAGCCGGCTGGAAAAAGCGACAGTTTAGAGACCCTGGAAGAACGGCAGCACCGTGGAAATACAACATTCCCATTCCAGTGTACAAGCAAATGCCAACTTTGAGGTTCTTGAAATTAGTTCAATAAATTGCATTCTTAGAAACATAATTACTGACCTTGGTATGACGCCTAAGTGAAAATGTCCAAAATTATACTCAATTAACCATTTTTCCCTCCACAGTGACATGTCAGTCACAAGTGTAACAATGTCTCAGGTGGGAATGGTGAACTGGTGTGTTAAATCTGGGGTTGTCATTCTCCCACTCTCGTATATTGCTCAGTGGAAGTTCAACATCACACCCCATCTCAAAGAGCTCTAAGACGATGTGAAAAAAGAAATGCTGCTCCATATGAAGATAAGAATACCTTCCAACAACGCTATGGTCCACCAAAGAGGTTGAGTGCATGTGTCCAGTGTCATATCCACAGGTTTTGTGTGTAAAATATACATGAGTGCTGCCAGAATTGCTGCAAAAGTAAAAGTATTGTAAGGAATCAGCCTGTCAAGCTAACAAAAACAACTGTTCAATTTAATGATGAACCTGCACCCTTGAAAAAGTGATTTTGCATTTTCAAAGCGCCATAACTAAGGTGTAATATCTGGCACCGGCAGGCATCAGACAGCAACCAAAGAATAATGTATGAATGCAGACGCAACAGTTTCTTATTGTACAGTTTATTATGTAATAATAATTCATGTGTTTTAATAGTAGTACGACCAGAATTAAAATTACATTTGATTTGAGTTTTTCCTGCATGGCAACAATGTTTACTGCAAATGATGGTACCACACACACACACACACAGTTACAGGGACACAATACAATCCACTTCCAAACCCTGATATGAAGCAGTACTTAACAGTAACCAAGCAACCTATATATACGCCAGACAAGATTTTTAACTGCATGACATTGTGCTTTTATTCATTCGTCTACATTTTTTCATTCGTCTACAGACATGCAATCTATTGGAAAATGCTCCCATTACATTTCAGTGTGAATTATCAAATTAACCACGTCATAAAATGGTCAAATGATAATCTCCTTTTTAAAACGTTTTAACAAAAATACAACAAATACATCTGTCAAATCTGTTACGAATACATATGTTATTCTGCAATTTAAAATTTATTTAAAGTGCTTAGACAGCTATATTTTTTGTTAACAAATTCAGTTCAGTAGTTTTTTTTTTTCCTTTTCACTAACAATGGACAATTTTGGCAGAACAATATTATCGTCTGATATTGGCCTAAAAATGACACATCTGTATTGGGTTTTTTTTTCTACCAATAATGATATAGTTTGCACAGTGGAATTATTTCATGATTTCCTTTCATACATTCTCCTTTTGGGTTGTAGTTATACAATATGCAAATTTATAAATATTTATATTATATTTATATTTATATTATATTTATAAATATTAAATATTTATTTTTATTTTTTATTTTTTATTTTTTATTTTTTATTTTTTATTTTTTATTTTTTATTTTTTATTTTTTATTTTTTATTTTTTATTTTTTATTTTTTATTTTTTATTTTTTATTTGTTTAATAGCAAATTGGGGTGTGGAAATAATGAACTCTACGAAACACTATTCAATCATGAATGGAGAATTATTAATTTATTTTTTATTATTATTATTATTACACAGTGCTATTTTATGGTTCTGTAAATATGCATAAGTATGCACAGCACAAAATGAGCCACAAATGAAAAAAAAAATAGCTGGATGCAAAAAGTACTGTTGAGTTGAAACAAATGTTGGTCATTTCAAAAAATATTTTGAAAATAAATATCAAACCATGAATTTACTGCATTGTTGCACGACTAATATACGTATAAATATATATATATATGTATATATATCACATATAATATATTGTATATGTTTACATATATTTTATTTTTATTTTTATTTTTATTTTTATTTTTATTTTTATTTTTATTTTTATTTTTATTTTTATTTTTATTTTTATTTTTATTTTTATTTTTATTTTTATTTTTATTTTTATTTTTATTTTTATTTTTACTGCTGTGTTATTGTGCAATGACAATAAAAAAAGTCTATGTCTATGTCTATCTCACAAACAACATGTATACCAGTGTTAAAAATTAACAAAGAGCATAAAAGGCACATATTACCTGCAGTGACGACGACAATGCTCCATCTCAAGGCACAGACCACAACTAGGAGCCCGGAATCAACACACAGTGGGAGTGGAGCACACAGACTCACACGTACACACAAAAAGAGGGTACGGGGAGTGCGATTGGATGCAAAAGCAGCCACCATCAAAAATGTGTAAAGGAAGTTGTTTCCTTGACAACAGACTGGTGGGCCACTGTGACTCTGGTGCCAGTGGTGCTCCCAATGCCAGAAACATGGTGTGACGGTGTGATGATAATAAACCAATAAGAAAAGCATCTGTATTGAAAAATAATAGGCTAGAACTGATAAAATCGGTAGTAACCGGCTATTGAAATAGTGATTGAACATTTTTCTATATTTGTTTTGCGCTCATGTAGTGGATAACGACACAAAGAGTCACAATATCTTTCTCTTAGCCTCTTAAAAAAAAACTAAACATGGTGAGCTCCAGGCTCAACGTAATGTCAAGGGGAAATTTAGTGCTTCAGAGGTTCTTGTTGTGTCTGAAGAGCTGACTCGGAGAATGCTAAAGGCCAGCTGATTATCGAGTGTCAGCGATTTTATGCAGTTTACTATCGCAAGTGCTTGCAGTCAATGGAACGATACATGTCGTAGCAAGGGTATGGGAATTAAAAATCGATGAGTCAATTGATTGTTTACTGGGAATCTTGTTGATTTGGTAAAAACAAGACATTTTGTAGTCATGTCTGTTGCGGCTTTTCCAAATGTATTCCATTAAAAAAAAAAAAAAATCACATCGTTCGTTGCTGTTTCAGAGTTGCCTATTACACAAGCAAAATGGTTCCAGAACAAAAGTAGTAGTTTAGGTCACTAATAAAGAAAAGTGCAAAAGTAGCAAAAACTCTTTTGCATCAGAGTTTCTTGGAAAGTACACAGCAGATCATTATAAGCAGCTGGTGTCAAACGTCCCAAAGTGGAATCCATCTACGCTTGCAAGCAAGCTTCAGAGACTTAATAAAAAGGATCTCTGTTTTTTTTATTTTTCATTATTTATTAGTTATTTGATCACCTGTTGTTTAAGATATTTGTTGTTTATTTGTTGTTTATTTGTTGACAGATAAAGAAGTGCTTAACTGAAATATTTCCAAATTTTTATTATTATTTTTAAGCAAAAATCCCTACATCTATTATACAAACAGATGCGATTTTAATGTAAAACAATATCATTAAATATCTTGAATACATTAGCTAACCAGCACAGTCATTGAAGTCATTGAAGTCAATCAACTGAAATTGATTTTCACTTCATCTTATCAAAATAAATGTGATTTATCCATTTTTAGCTCAGAAGCAGATGGAGTCCAAACATTTTTGGTCTAAATAAATCATTTTCAAGTATAAACATGGATTAATGGATTAATTAATTGTACTCCCACATTTAAAGACAAAGACCTGGGTATGCATATCTAAGCTATGCATCATCATTACCATGGAGCAACTTGTAGTACTTTCACAGTTTAGTGGTAGTGTGTACGAATTATGTATATAATATTAATGTACAAGTAGGCAAGCATTAGTACTACATACATATATACGTGTGTAGTAATAATAAATATCAACATTTTCAGAGGGTTTGGGCCCTGACAAACCGGTGTATGCGTGTCAGTGGACCTAGGAACATGTATGTGAGTTCATATTATGTCTTATTTCTGTCATATATATTTTATTTTGTCTGATTACAGTATGTCTACTAGGTTACAAGATTAAAGGTGACAATAGCTGTCACTAATAATAAGTGGACCTGACAAGACTGATGTGTGCTCATGTGTGTCTATATTATGTCTTATTTTCTGTCATAATGTGTACTGTAATACACTTAAAATGTAAGATAATACAAGTAGAAGGGTGACTATAGGGTTGTTGTTTCATGCCTGGAAGGCTCTAATAATGTTACAAAATGCATTTAGACGTTCTAAACAGGTTTTATATGATCTAACTATTAAAATATTCTATTTATAAAAAAAGGAATTCACTTCTTTTCACGGTTGGGTCTGGGCAAAAAAGAACAAAGGCACTCGGAAAACAAATTGGTGGGGACCCGTTGTCATAGTAACACCACTGGTGCATCACCGTTTCCCTCTCCAGGGTGTCAGTGATTGTTAGCCGGGCGTTTGAGGGCTAAGGAAACAGACCTAACGTTGTAATTACGGCACACTTAATAACAGCATGTGATTCCGCAAACGACATAGCGTGCTGCCAACCCCACGCGTCACAACAGCATTACAATTACGACGCGTACATCAATTTAACGCTTTTGTTAGCTAGCATGAAAACGTGTTAATATTTATCTATCTGTAGAAAGCTCTGTATGATTTGCATTCCGTTACATAATTATCCAAATAAATGATTAAAACAAGTTTCAAAGCGACTACTATTTCCACGGAGAAAGACAGATAAACATGAACTACCATTAACAACATCAGAATTCTTAATAGCTGTTTACAGTGTGACTGCAAGGTATGCTGGGTGGACTGTCAGTGGGCTCGAGACCATGCCCTGTAGACTGTACATTTTTGTTGTTAGCACTTTCATGCATTGATTTATTCATTGTTGCTTATCCTCACCGGGGTCGCGGTTTCCAATTAACGTAACATGCAAAGTCCCATGGAACCCAAGTACTTGTTCAATGCATGCACCCAAACGTTCAAACATAACAAATTACATATGGTCACCTGATAGCGTTGGTAAAGATTCAAACAACTCATCTACTAAGAATGAAAAAAAACATACCTGCAGTTATGGCGTGAGCACCCGTTAGCTCCCCATTGAAGCCATTCTCCCTAGCAGAGAAGGGGACAGAGGTCGCATGGGTCCCAGATGTCTGGCAAGTCCTGTACGAGGAAGAGGAGAAACCATTGGCTCCGTGGGTACCAGTCGGCTCCTGCCCCCCTGATGGGTCCCACTGGGAGGCACTGTCTTCTGGCTGCCGGTCATCTGCCATGCTGGTGGAGCTGGTGGCAGGGGAGGCGGATGTTGATTTGCGTTGGGTTTCTCCTTCTGTGGGGAGGGAGGAGAAGCAGGCATGGTAACAAATCAGCGTATGATTTAGTGCAAAATGAGCAATTTTTGGACATTTATGGACATTTACATGTGTAAATGGCATAAATGTCATTTTTGGAGGTGTTCGAAATCACCTTGTAAATCAACTAATGCTAATAGCTAGGCTGTATGTGAGATTTCTAATGTGAATGTGAGCTATTTTTTATTTTATTTTATTTTATTTTATTTTATTTTATTTTATTTTATTTTATTTTATTTTATTTTATTTTATTTTATTTTATTTTATTTATGCTGAAGGTCACAGCAGTAGGTTTGTGGCTCTTACCAAACATTTATTGTACTATAGCTTTTCACAAAAGCAAAAAAGGACATTTGGAGAAGCACAGCAGACTGATGAGATGTCGACCGGGGGTGTGGGTGTGGGGGGGGGGAGTCAATAACTTCATCTTGAAGGGCACTGCTACATTGAGCATTGGTTACAGTTCTCAAAGAGTCAGTCAGCACTAGGAGCTATGTGATGATTGGATTCTCTGTGGCACAATTTATGAGTCTTGCTCCAGTCTAGTAGGGCTGTACTGCAGCATCACACTATGCTTTGTGCCTCAATGAAGGGGGGGGGGCATGAATTTCACTCTGATATTTCAGATATATTTGTTACCCCCTTTATTAACAGACAGAACAATTAGGGTGATTTCAAACTCGCACATGCAAATTTGTGTGCGTGTGCAGTCAAAGCTGGGTTTTCGGTTTTTGACTAAATTAGTCCATTTGCCCAATACTCTATCATTCCGCAGAATGAAGTACCCAAACGCAGCACCCTACACACACGTTTATATTGAGTGCAACTCCTAAATAAACGACTATAATTGCAAAGAATCCTGTGGGTGCCAGGAATTTGATAGAGAAGCTGAGAAATACTACAGAATTCACAAAAGAAGTCATCACAAAGTATGAACGTGGTGTGCGCGTGGCCGATCTGGACAAAATGCACAGGCAATTCCGCAATAATAAGTTCTACACATATAAACAAACCACCATTCACATTCATACCTATGGAAAATTAACCTAGCATGTTTTTGGAATGTGGGAGGAAACCGGAGTACCCGGAGAAAACCCACACATGCACAGGGAGAACATGCAAACTCCACACAGAGATGGCCGAGGGTGGAATTGAACTATCTGTGAGGCCTGCTTGCTAACCACTCATCCGCCGTGCAGCCCAAATTTATTACATAATATTATATAAAATAGTTTTCCATTATTTTTTTGCATGTAAAGCTATAATTAGAAGTTATGAAATACAGTATATTGTAGTGAATATTAATAAAGTAAACTGAAGTACCACTGTATAAGGAAACCTGGTCAATGTAAATGGGACGTTTGGGGCGGCATGGCTCAGTTGGAAGACTCTCCCGACCTGAAGGTTGCGGGTTTGCTGTTTCCGTGATCATGTCGAAGTATCCTTGGGCAAGATACTGAACCCCTAGTTGCTCCTGATGCTGCATCATTAGTAGGTAAATGCGCTAACAGTGCCTTGGAAGTGGAAAAGCCCAATACAAGTGGAAGACCATTGACCATTATGAAAAAAGGCTAATTTAATTCCATGTTATGTTTACTGGCAACTAACGTCCCATTGACATATTTGTACCTGGAGATAATTTTTGCCAAAACCCATGAAACAATCTATGCACCTCATCCGGTGAGATACCTTGACATGTCATGTTTTTTTTGTGTGATTTTAATGTTTTGGTGAACTTCAGAGCTTCCCAATGCTCAACTTTGATTCCAAAGGACTAAATGAAAGGTAAAAACCCAACAGCCAAATAAAGATGAATGTGAGGAAAGCTGACTTTAAATCACAGTCAGAAGAAGTGAACTCCAAACTGTCCGTGTATCCATCAGAGAATGAATGTGTTGAATATTTAATTAGTGTACATAAGCTCCTTTGGTCGGGATTCGATGGAGCTTTGCATGAGTCAGCTCCAAACGGATATGGGAATGACAGCTCGATAGAGACTCTGCAAGACTCTTTCACTCGAGAGAACCTTGCAGTATATTTCGTGAGTGACTTCTTCACTGCCACAGCTATTCTTTCGCTGCCGTGACCCCTGCTTGGGTCTTATCGGAACGCCACTTTTATTTATTCAAAGTCGTAAAATATTTAACCAGTGTAGTCACCCTGTCTTCCTCCTGCCTGTCTAGTGATGGAGGTCACTCTGAGTTCTCTGGCTGGCCTCCACCTCCCACAAAATCATCATCAGTGGTAGATTGGTTGGTGAAATGGCCACCTATTTGACCTGTATATTTTTGATTGGGAATACATAGACCTATAAAACTGCATCACAAGCTGTGTTAAAGTGTCAAAGTCATCAATCATCAACATAGGTTACAAACTATGTAATACACTTATATTGCATCCCTATAAATACTTGCTTTTCTACAATAAATCCATGAAGATGAGCTCATCGTAGGAATATACTGTGTTGGTTGTGTTCTCCTGGTGCTATGAGTAGTAGTACTCATCGTCCATGTGGAAGACTTGGTGTATTACTTGGTGTAATGTTATTGATTTAATGTGGTCCATATTATTACATTACATATTATTATTATATATTACCCCTACATTTCTAACCTGATGATTAGGTTTCAGAGCGAGAGTTTCAAGGTGACTAATAACACACAAATTGTTTTGCATCCAAACACTGATCTATTCGACACAGTGACAAATAGAACCGAGAGTCTTCTGCATTGAACAATGGGGTCCCAGGATTGACTCCTGTGGAACCCCACAGGTCGTATTACCATATGGAGTATTCCCTCTCTTCCAGATAGGATTGAACCAGTATAGAGCAATACCAGAGATTCCCATCCAGTTTTCTAACCTCTGAAATAAGACCACGTGGTCAACTGTGCCCAAGATTTCTACCAGAACTATAGACTGAGACTTTATCTGCACCTGTGTTCAGATGGATATCATTTGTCATCTTGATCAGAGTTGTCTCTAAAACCTGATTGGAAAGTATCAAACGTAAACTGTAAACCTTAAACTGTATTATGGAAAGCAGGAAGTGAACAAATGTACTGATTATAAAAGTACCAGATGGAGGGGTAGGATTTAATAAGCTTTGCTTCTTCCTACTCCTTTTGGACATGTGGAACTGTGAACTGATTATGTGATGCATTCAATTGTAATCTGATGCATGTTCAAATGAAATAAAACCATTACCATTATCATATAAATGTCATGTAAACAATACCAAAGCGTCTGATATTGAGCTTTACGTATTTTGGATGTGAGCCCTGAAAGACGTTTTAGATGGCTCTACACAGAGTTTTTACTGACACTGACATTACACAAAGTCCATGGAAACACTACTGGAATCTGGAAGATCTCGAAAGCTTTCTGTGAGGGTTATGTGTAGCTACACTATAGGAGTCACTACAGATCTCCTTTAATGACAGCAGTTTGGAAACCTTTGGAAAAGTTCCAGTCTGATTACTAAGTGAGATATCAACTCGATGAGTCAGCACAGTTTTTAAAAATCTAGTGGTTAACTCATGAAGGCTCATCAAGGTTGTATATGTACTTTGCATTCCCTTTTAAGAATTGTGTTTAATGCAGAATCACAGCTTCTTTTTCTTTCAAACTATACACTATTACAGTATTTTTCATCTTTTTCATCTCCCAGCACAATGCACATATATGTATACGCCCTTGACCATTCAATGTATGAGTGATGTAGACAAGAACGACTATTGCAGCGTCTCTCGCCATGTTGCAGCATGAGCCACATCAGAAGTGTTACACACTCACAGGAAGAAGGCTGACTGGTTTGCTCTTTTCACCTACTGGATGAAAGGCACACTGACAATGCTTCTTCCTTGACTGACTCAGCAGCCGTGTACCGCCTTTGACAGCATTTTCAGACTAAGCTCTGAAACAGAATCAAGTATATTTTACATATTTAATATAAAATTCACTTCAATAACTTCAATAATGGAAGACATTTTCTTTACTCTGGCCACCAAAATATTTTACCCTTATATTATACCCTTTTTCGGTGGCACGGCGGTCGAGTGGTTAGCATGCAGACCTCACAGTTAGGAGACTAGGGTTCAATTCCACCCTCGGCCATCTCTGTGTGGAGTTTGCATGCTCCGGTTTCCTCCCACATTCCAAAAACATGCTAGGTTAATTGGCTACTCCAAATTGTCCATAGGTATGAATGTGAGTGTGAATGGTTGTTTGTCTATATGTGCCCTGTGATTGGCTGGCAACCAGTCCAGGGTGTACCCCGCCTCTCGCCTGAAGACAGCTGGGATAGGCTCCAGCACCCCCTGTGACCCTCGTGAAGAAAAAGCGGTAGAAAATGAATGAATGAATGACCCTTTTTCTACAGAAAAAAACATGTCATATACCTTAAGTTATTATTAAGTTATAATTAATAAATCACTGTTTTGTAGTTGACTACGGCCTATTATTAGCCAAAAAAACACTTGACATATTTGTACAAAAATTGTTAAATTAACAAATATACAAACATAAGAAGATGCATTCAAAGACATGGCTGTAGTATGTTATACTCACCACTAGGTTTCAGTGATGTTACTTTAATGTTGGGCGAGACACACAGGCACTATACTTGATCGCCGGAACAACTTGCTTTGATTGGAGATTTGAATCCCGAGTAAAAATTCCTAATTTGATGAATTTGATTAAATCCCTAAATAGGCCACTTCGTGTCTGACACTCAGACAATTAGGTCACAAATTAACCAAACATGCCGGAGTACCCAGAGGAGGGAGAACATGCAAACTCCACTTCCCGATCACCTGACTGAGGAGCCAACATGCTAACCACTCGACCACCGTACGGCCATGAATTTCATGAGGAGTGAGCCATTTCGCCATTCGCTGGTGGCTTAGGAACAGGACCCCAGCAAAACTGTTCAATATATAAAACAAACGGGTATGTACAAATGTATCTCTCCAATCAAATCCAATCTAAACATATTTGCTAAGTGTATGTAAGGCCAGAAGCTGTAATGTCAAAAAATGGTTCCATCTGGATGTGATCCAGGTTGCGCATTTGGCAACACCTTACATTTATTTTGGCTCTGTAACGGAAATAGCATCCAAGGTGGATTTATCACGGAGAACAGCAGCGAGCTGGGTTTAAGGTGCGATAGGACACCAAAATGTAGTGACAAGGAAACAAGAACATGGATTTAAACAATGAAATGATGTGTCAGGCAAGTCACATTCCATGTTTTGCTTATCCACGGCTGGATGGACTGTGTTGTGATATCATGTGCTTTATCACATACGACAGTATTAATTGGCCCTGTACCCTAGAAACCGCCCATGAATGATACAGGAAAAGGCCGAAATGATACTGTGTCAAAGCCCAGGGCAGTGATACTGATAAAATATAGAGTTTAACCATGTCCAGTATCAGCCCCCGTAGCTGTCCACTCAGAGCGCGCTGCTCTGGTATCGTGCCTGTGAAACAACCAATCAGAGAACAGCATACGAGTGCTTAGTGCCTAGTGCTTCTCCAGTCACCAAAAAAACCCAAACTTGATAAATGGAACTTTAATTGTCAGACATTGATAAGATAAGACTGTTGATAAAATATTATTGTTGAAATATTTTTGCAATTATTGTGTTTACACTGTTAAGATATACAGTAAAGTCTTGTTATATCGATATCGGTTAAAACGAATTACTACTTATTACGATACTATTTTCATTTCCCGGCAAATTTCTAGTTTTTTATGATATAATTAGTTCCGTTAGTACGATACACGGTTATTATGATAATCCGGTTACTACGATGTCCTTTTCATCTCCCGGCAGCCAATTTGGTCTGCTTATATCGATACAAAAGCAGCTTAAATCAATCTTTGCTTAAGGATTTCAATACCAAAAAAGAACACGGCGAACGGCTGCTTCCAGTCAACTTTATTTTTCACACTTCCACCACCAGAGTGCAGCACACACAGCGGAAAACACCCGTCCCTCGCGCCTACCCCTCCGGGTGGCAACACCTTCCCTATCGATAGTTCCGGGGTGAATTATGTCCCGGTAACCGGTAATCACTACAGCGTAAGTTTATTTTTATTTACTGTAGTACAAAATTCATTGTAGTACAAAAGCATGCTAGATACGCAATCCATAAACTCAAGGAGAAAATTACATGCCATATCAAAGATCCGCCCACTTTTAATGCAGTTCGGATATATGGATAGTCCGGTTATATCGATATTTTTTCCGACTCCCGAGAATATCGATTTAACGAGACTTTATTGTAATACATGTGATAAACTGGAAATTTTCTGGAAACAAAATGGTCTTTTGATTAAATAGTACGTGATAATAAGCTCATGATTAAATAGTATGTGATAATAAGATCATCACATGGTTTGTCTGGTATCAGGCCCAGTCAAACCATGTGATAACCTATAAGTATCACCATCAATATCGTGATGACTTCCTCAATGGACAGTTGTCCATCTGGTCTGGGGCGTTTTGTACAGTTTATTGTGGATGGGGGGGGGGGGGTTATTATACATACACAAAAAGCCTTTCCATCGATAATAACACTGCACACACTCCATTTCTGTCGGTATGGCTTGACAAGATCCACGTTTACACCACCAAGTCATGCCGATGTAATGGCTGCTACTTTTGAAGTTTTACTCCCTATTCTTGTGAGCTCAGCTTCTTAGATCTGATCTAGATCTGTTCGTGGACAATAGCAACATTCCTGTGCTGTTGTCCTATAAGGAGAAGTTGAGTACTCTGCTGATGTCAAGCAAGTTCTTAACCGTTAAATTCGACATTTAACTGGCAACTATTGCTGAAGCCTCGGTATTTTCTTGGTCCTTGGTAGTTTCTTGGTATAGCAGCAGCATTAAGAGGTTGCCACATTCTGCAACTGGCTCCTGGACATAAACGGATGCTATTGATGTTGAAGTTACTGCTGCAGGAGGTTCATCACCTTGTTGAAAGGCACCTTAAGAATCATTGACAAGAGATTCAAGGGAGTCATTCTATCGCATTCCCCCGTTAAGACGCGATCCATATGGAATGACGTCTCTAGTCGATGGAGGGAGGGAATACAGTGCAGGCAGTACTGGACCACGTCTCTACCAATGCATGCAGACACATACACAATTGGATGTAAAGAAATCTAAAATATGAAGTAAAATTAAAAATGACAATAACATTGAAGCACTGACTGACACACGTTATGCGGGAGTTCTGTTCCTAGACTGTGATATAGGTCAGGTTTTGGTGTAAGTGATTTCTTATTCCTAAATCGACCTATTAAATCAAGATTAATACACTGCTTAGTTATTACTGTCACTTTTATAAGAGCCGATCCTTAAAGGGGATCTATTATCCTCAATATTCAGCCCTTTGTATTGAGTTGTGGACTCCTATAGAGCAGCTACACACAATAACCAGCGCAGAAATCTTTCTAGATCTTCCAGAATCTACACCTATTCCACTCCTATTGTAGGAGTTGTTTTATGTTTTTACGATGTTCGCTTTTAACATACAGCTATATGTGTTGGCTCCCAAATCCGATCCGGAAGTAGAGACTGGACAGTCGGAAGTTTATCAAAAAAAGAGGTTACAATTCAAAATGTCTCTCAATGGTAAGTATCTTTAGCATGTTAGCATCGATACCGGTGGTATACTAGTCGTTAACAAATCCGCCCCCTGTAGTCACACTCTATAATGCTACACAGAAAACCGGATTTGTTCCATTACTGGCACAAAATAAACAGAGTTAGGATACTTTGCGAAGCCATTGCTAACAACGTAAACACAGCCATCCAAAACTTCTTCCAGGGCTCACTTCCATATGTGCAAACCTCCTTATCTGAAACTTTGGCATCAGAATACAACATTTTAACTACATTTATAGCTCAGAAAGGTGGGAAAAGCATAATAGATCCCTTTTAAAAATACTCAAGGATACTGTGGTAACCTGGCAAGCAATACAAGCAATTGAAAAACCAGCAAATCAGTTTTAGCGAATCCAATCGATCACTGAAGAGGAACCATGTTCCCCTTTTCCTTTATGACTTCTGGGAGGTGGTACAAAGGTCGTTAACATCCCTTTTTTCATTGTTATGATGGTAGGCACCAGTCTGTCTAAGTTGGACAGCTAATCGAGTGTTCCCAGTGAAATGTCTTCTGAATGAGGTACATAAAGACCGTACTGAACCAAAGTGGAAAAAATTCCATTCCTAACAAACACACTCTGATGTCTGACGAGTAGCCATGAACAAAATAATTTAAAAAAAAGAGGCTGCTAGGCTAATTATTAAGTTTTTCCTTGCCACTCTGATATGCGTCATTAGTCTGATTTCCTTGCTTTCACCGAGTAGTCTTCCTCCCACCTGTTATTTCTTCCTACCTCTTTACCTTCCTCCCAACAATGTCCTTCCACCTACACACACCCCCCAGCTTCAATCAGCCTTCATCTTTCCCTCCTCTTCTCTTTCTTTGCCTTTTTTTTCATCTCCCTCCTACGTCCTAAACCGTTCACATGCCAACATCTCACTTGTGTGTGTATATATATGTGTGTGTGTGTGTGTGTGCGTCACACAGATGCTGCATTGCAGGGCTCTACTCTCAGGGCTGTCTCACTGCAGGAGCCAGAGAGTAGCAAAAGAGCCTTCGGAGGCACAAGAGAGTCATTTTTACATTGCATAATCTGTGCAAATATAATCATTTACCAAAATACCTAGCCTACATTTTAAATACAAATACAGGCATGAATGCCAAGGCAGCTTAAAGATTCCATGTGTGAATTAGTGAGCTTAAGAGGCCCACGAGGTGTCCTTCAATCTGGGTGCTAAGCTTAAAAAGCTGTGGGCTTCACAGTGTAAACATGAGAGTGGTGTTATTGTTATTGAGGCATCACATTGTCACCTTCTGCATGACATGTCGGGCTCTTGGTTTGGCTTTTCACTGTTCTGCCGTTTTTTTCTTATTCGATGATGTAATTTTGGCACTGTATGCTTTTTGGTTCCACTTCCGATGGGGAATTTTGCGTTAGATCTAGCTGTGGCGTGATCATCAGCCAAATGGCAGTCGTATGCATGTGATAGTCTAACTCCGTCGAAGCTAATAACCAGAAAAATAATCAAATTCATCGGACAAGAGCAGACTTTCTCAGCAGCGGAAAACCCGGGTTCACCAAAGTCTCCTTAAAGGGGACCAATTATGCTAATTTGTCAGCCCTTTGTATTGTGTTGGTTGTATGGTGCCTTTTTTCATATCATATAGGCAGGAATTCAGGTTCACATGAAAAATATCATCTTTATTAATTACTCATTTTATTAGTTTAAACAAAAAAAATTGTATTAGTAATAGTAAGCTATTTTTTGGTCACAGGACCTTTCAATTGTACTGACTTTTCTTTATAACACTTATTATAAACAAATTGAAAAATGTAGCAGTATTGGTATCGGTCAATTTCGGGCCTGGATAATTGGTATCGGAATCCGCAGCATACAACACTGATTGGAGCATTCCTAATTATACATATATTTTTTTGCACATTTTAGTACATTTCTCATATTGCATCCAGAATTTGAAGGCTTATATATCGCAGGTCTTTCCTTCCTAAAATAAAACATTTTCAAAAATTCCCGTGCAATAAACCATGCAATAACCGTGCAATAAACAAGTGCAATAACCATGAAATACTGTAAACCTGTCACTTGGTCAACCTTTATATAGCTGCATACAGTATAGTGTATATACGTAACTTCTGATATGTATTATCCTCTTTTTGCATTCTTGTATGCTATGTATTATACTCTTGTACTTTTGCTGCTTTCCCCACTACTGTAATAAAGGCATATCCTATTAGAACTTTTAAAAGATAATCAATCTGTGGTAACCAAACAAACATTATTTCTCCTCATAATATTGCGTTATTCTTGAAAAAATGTAGTTTTTCTCGTTATTTTTGGAGCATTTTTTACCTTTGGTGTTTCAATCACACGCTCTTCCCATAACTGATAAACAGGTTAGTTGAAGACAAGATTATCCCAGCAGTGACTGCATTATCCCAAAAGCATGGAAAGACACACAACTGATGTAGGAATCAAGTATGACCCCCAAGTATACTGTATTACCATCCACTGCAGTGTTGGCATAATCTTTTTTTACATAACCCCTTTAAGCAGCCACTCTGGACCCTGAACTTAATTGCAGGTGATGTGTTGACCTGCACAAACGCAGAAGAACCATGAAGTGATCCCAAAGGAGAAGAACAGTCTATTTATAAACTCTGTCAGCTGAGTGTTAGGAACATGAACTCTTACTCTAATAATCTGAATGTTCTCTTGTCCAGCTACAGTGTAACCTCTACAGTCAAACAACCCTCATATCATGTAATACACATTTTGAATAGAAATATGGCTTTCAAGTTGGATCATCAAGCATGACTTGGCACAAGGCATCAGCATATGAGCGTAGGAGCGGTTCAGCATGTAGTTATGTTGTTTTTGTTGACTGTTTTCGCAGATGATATCAGACAAGATAGCAGAATACTGCATAAAACCTCAACTCCAAAATGTATACAAGTGCTTTTCTTTGCCTTTGGCATAGAATAAACCACTAGTCACTTCTTATTAAAGTTAAGACAGAAGGTCATATGTGGAGTTGGCTTTCTTTCTGATGTGCGATACTGTTTTTCCTGGTTTATCGCAGTTAACGGGTCCCAGACCAGAAGTGAATTTCCACAAAAATGTCCTTATAAGTTGATTGTTTCGTGTTAGAGAAATCCTGTTTTTTAGCCCCAAGACACAAAATAACACCCTTTATCCTTTATACTGGTACTACCCAATATGGTACACATAGTAGTAACAGAATATAAGCCATTAAAGACATAAACAAGACTCGTACTGGTGTGTGTTGCTGCAAATGTAGGGATGTATGATTTCAGGAATCGCATACGAAATCGCGGAATTGGCCGTTAAAAATGGAATTAACTGTTTAACACTGAAAATGACTGTCTTCATTAACGGAAGACGATTGAACTGATTATTTCTACTATTCTACTATTATTTCTTCTATTATTTTCTTTTTAGAAATGTAAACAAATCAATCTCGCAAAACATTCACAGATTCACATTCTTGCCATCCTTATGGTTTTAAAATGCAAACAAACTATTAGAAAACATTACTCAAAAAAAAAAAAGATCCACTCCGCATTGCCAAACTCACTACCTAGAAACGTGTCTTTGTATATAAGTGCAGGAAACAATGAAAGCCCATAAAAGCATGACAGCCTTTCGGCTGACCTTGCTGTTGATCGTCTCACTAAAGCTGCTCTTCTCTTCCCACTCAATACCCACTTCCCACTCAGCTCCTAGCAGCCTGCACTCACATGTCCAGCCACCCACACAGCCACTGCTTTTGTGAAGGTAACAGACATCCGCTATCACCCTATTCTGTTGCAAGTGTTTCTTTGTACAGTATATATGTGACAGGTACGCTGTACATCTGTCATGTGGTTGACCACAGCCGTCTTCAAAGTCTTTTTCATTTGATACATTTGTCATCATCCTAATAGCAAAAATAATACAAAATAAGAATTCTAATTCATTAGTTCCCTGTGATTGGCTGGTGACCATTGCAGGGTGTACCCCGCCTCTCGCCGAAAATCAGCATACCCCTGTAACCCTAGCGAGGAAAGGCAGCATAAAAAATGGATAGAAAATAAAATTAATAAAATTAATAATTAATAAAATAAAGTATTATTATTATTATTGTTATTATTATTATATAAACGTAATAAAATAATGGAAAAAATAATATTTTTTCATTTAATTTTTTTAAGTACTTTAATAATTATTATTATTTTTTATTATTATTTAATATATACATAGAATATATATATTATAATAACAATTAATATTATTATTATTTGATGTGGTTTAATAATAATATTAATGTGGTTAATAATACATATTATTATTATTATATGTGAACATAATAATAATATTAATGTAGTTAATAATACATACTATTATTATTATTATTATTATTATTATATAAATGTAATAAAATTATAGAAAAATAATAATTTCTAATAAATTTTAAATACTTTAATAATTATTATTATATTTTTATTATTATTTAATATAAACATAGAATATATATATTATAATAACAATTAATATTATTATTATTTACTGTGGTTTAATAATAATGTTAATCTGGTTAATAATACATATTATTATTATTATTATATGTGAACATAATAATAATAATAATAATGTAGTTAATAATACATACTATTATTATTATTATTATTATATAAATGTAATACAATTATAGAATTTCTAATCAATTTTTAAATACTTTAATAATTATTATTATATTTTATTATTATTTAATATATACATAAAATATATATATATTATAATAACAATTAATATTATTATTATTTACTGTGGTTTAATAATAATATTAATCTGGTTAATAATCCATATTATTATTATATGTGAACATAATAACAATATTAATGTGGTTAATAATACATACTATTATTATTATATATATATAACAAATAAAATTTATATTATTATTATTATTACATTAGGTAAACAAAAGCATTTATTCATAAGAAATGGAAATAAAAAATACAATAAATAAAAAAGTACTAGAAACAGTACAGTACATGGAAAATGACCTTACCTTGTTATGTCGCGTGGGACCTTTTTGATTCACAGCCAGGTGTAAAAAAAACAAAACAAAAAAGAAGTTCTTCTCTCTTAATCTCACAGAAGACGGTCACACGGGTCGTCAAAACCAAATGTGTGACTTCCACACTGGATCTGCAGAAAAAGATAAAAATAATACATTCTTGCATTCAGACCGTAAGAAACAAATAATTTAATACCTGAAAACTGAAAACACATATATTTTGAAGTACATTAAACAATTCATAGAGTTTCAAAAGGTCGATAAATGATGCTGTCACTTGCCGTGGCTTTGATTACGATGGCGGATGTTGGAGCTGAATAGTGGACAGCAGAAGACAACCTCTTTTACTTTCTAATTTTACCTTTCCTGTGTTGACATTGACGAGAGGACTGATACCACTGTCATGAATGCACCATAAATACACACCTGAAGCCAGGAAAGGGCTAGCTTAATTCAGCATTAAGACTTTAACTGCTTGAAACACACTCTCTGACGGGAACACCAAATCCACTTACCAGCACCTCTGTGGAGGTGTGAAGTGCCTGAAGGCTGCTCATGTTACAAGTCTTCTGTCAATCAGTCTGGATTTTCAGTTTTGCAAAGAGTATGGGGAGTTTTTTTTTTAAGTATCAACATTTACGAGGGATACTTTCTTTCTGATATGTCGGAATCCATTTTTTTATGCAAGCAGTACAAGAAACTGAATTTCAGCACCAAGGAGAGAGACAAACGTAGAGCATTGTGGTGGTTTTTAAGAACGATTTGTCTCCCTCTTGCTTCCTTCTGACGGATTTGGTTTGGGTTCCCATGGCCATACGTCCAGTCCTGGTTCCCGTCTGGACCTCAACCTTCGGATCTGGCACTAACCTGACTGCCCTAAATTGTATCTTCGGATGAACAAACAACATTTCTGGACCGTGACTTGACCTATGGGTCAATTTATGGGTTAAGCTGTGGGTTAGCAATTGTTCAAGCAAGCAAACAGGCACTCCGATTTACGACTACAGTGGATCCCTGAATTCACGGCCTGGGAAAGTTGTGGATTTTTAATCTCCCAAAATTATTTTATTTTCCTCCTCCAAGAAAAGTTTTTTTTTTCTCTTACAGAAAACATCGCATTCACCCTACGTTAGTAAAAATTAAAAAACCAGGCCATAGGTATCGTACTAATCCAGATAAAATGTACAGTACATGTGGAACAGCCCTTGGTTTTTAAGGTTATGTATTTGTTGAGATGTCACACTTTGTTCAGCAGGCCTTGAAAGCACCATAACTGCGTTCTATGAAACTTACTTATATTTCATACTTTACAATGTATTTAGGCCTTAAACCTGGATTGTGTCGCAAGTCGACAATGTCGGGACGTTTTTGGGTGGGGGAGCAATGTGTCAAAAATAGACATTTTTATTTTTATCTTTTCTCAGGAATGGAACTCCCGAGAAAAGTGGGAATCTACTATTGAATCCTATATAGAAGAAACACAGAAAAAATAATCAATACTGTAATCGGTATCTTTATTGTGATTAATTGGTTCCACACCCAACCGTGATTAGTGATTTAGAATTCCTTATTTATTTACTTATAACCTTCTAAGTATGGTTTTCACCATTATTAAAGCCTGCTAAAATTTGGATAACACCCCTATAGTCACCTTTATACTCAATTTCAATTGTGGTAAAGTATTTGCTAAAACATTTGCGATACTCTATAAAGGTTCATTGCTGAGTGAGTCAACAGCACCGCAACCAATTCTTATTATTGAATGAAAAAATGTCCTTTTAAGTACTGCACAAAAGAGGATGCCGGGCTTCTGCAGGATGGCGGCAAATAAAAACCGCACGCTCGCCTGCGCCCTTGCAGGAGAACAAAAAGAAGCAGTAATCTCACAGCAACAATGCCATGTCATTTCACTTTATTCATCACAAAATCTATTTGAAGTGCTTAAAGCATAATTAGTCATTTCAACTGAGTTGTCCTTAAAGGCACCATAGGGTACATCAGCTTGCATTCAAATAGAAAAACAGAACACTTTGTTCATTTATCGCCCTAACCCCCTGGATGAAATGCTTCATAGTTTAAATATATTTTTGTAAGTATTTATAGGAACATGCTGACAAATCATACAACATACATTCTGTTCTTTCTTTTGGCTTCACATTCCTACGCTGATGCTTCATATATGCATCAAGCTTAAGAAAACATCAAAATTCCCCCGGAACTGAACTACAAAAGAGAATCTTATAGTAAAAAAATTGACAAAATCTGCAGTCATTTTACAAGAATATAGTCAAAATATTAAGAGAAAAAGATGTAATCCAACAAAAAAAAGTCATAATTTTACAAAAATAATGTACAATTTAGTTGGAGGTTTACAACAAAAGCAGAAATGGAAAAATAATAATAATCTTCAATACAAATATGAAGGGGGAAAAGTTTTACGAGAAAAAAGGTACAGCTTTAAAAGCATATACTCGTAATATTATGAGGAAAATTACAAAACAAATGAGTAGAAACAAAAAAAATAAATTGGGAAAATTCCAAATATAATGGGAAGTCAGAATATTAGGAGAAAAAATTACAGTTAAAAGTTGAAATATTTGGAAAAATTAAAGACCCAAGTTCATACCAATAAAAGGCTTTTCCAGGTATGTCACAAAGCTGAGGTGCAGTTTTTTCTTGAACTATATTTAACTGCATAGCACATTACAAAATTATTTTTCAGGATGTGGCCCTCGGTGCATTAAAAGAAGCCTAATGTGTTCATGTGTTCAATGTGTTCATGAGTTTGCATGTTCTCCCCGTGCATGTGTGGGTTTTCTCCGGGTACTCCGGTTTCCTCCCACATTCCAAAAACATGCTAGATTAATTGTCGACTCCAAATTGTCAATATGTATGAATGTGAGTGTGAATGGTTGTTTGTCTATATGTGCCCTCTCGCAGGAAGACAGCTGGGATAGGCTCCGGCACGCCTGTGACCCTTGTGAAGATAAGCGGTGACGCACATTGTAGCCTCTGATGTGCAGTCCGATGGGCCCTGCACATTTAAAGGCAATGAGAGCCATTCATTTGATTGGTTAAGATGACACTGTTAAACCCTCTTCCTTCCTCTCTCTTTCCAACTTACACCAGAGGGCGGGACGGAGGTGTGGTGGTGCGCCAAAATCAGGTGGCTAAATCAGCACATTACAAAATAAAAAAGTGTTGCGTGCATCCCCTTATTTTTCAGCATGTGGGCCTCGGTGCATTAAAAGAAGCTTAATGTGTTCATTACATGACATTGTATCAGGGAAGGGCAGACAACCAGTCATCAATATTGACTGACATCGATATCGGTAAGCTGCTATCGAGCATCTGTATCTATAATGTGGTGCATTTCTTCATCACTATCACATGATAATAAACCTATTGGTCAAATACGCTACCTATATGACACATGTCGTTCAAAGTGAAGCATTACTTGCAAGTGTTTCATAACTATGCAGATTGTATTTTTCTGTTCCGTTTCTTCCTACGCGTGAAGGTCCGCCACCACACACACACACACACACACACACACACACACACACTGTTACTATTATGCAGCCACCTGCCAGGTACAGTTCGATCTGTTTGTGTGTGTGTTTATCCTTCAAGGTGTTATTTTACTTGTATTTAAGAGCGGTGAACAAGAATTTCACTAAACAAACTTTAATGCCAGGTTGATTTCTGGTTGAGACATACTCGACACAAACCAAACAGCCATAATTTAGTTGTGATATAATTTCCATGAAAAATACTGTATACAGTGGATCCATATACATTCATTCATTCATTTTCTACCGCTTATACTCACAAGGGTTGCCAGGGTGCTGGAGCCTATCCCTTGACTGGTCGCCAGCCAATCACAGGGCACATATAGACAAACAACCATTCACACTCACAATTTGGAGTCGCCTATTAACCTGGCATGTTTTTGGAATGTGGGAGGAAACCGGAGTACCCGGAGAAAACCAACGCATGCACGGGGAGAACATGCAAACTCCACACAGAGATGGAGCAGGGGGAATCGAACTTGGGTCTCCTAGCTGTGTGGCCTGCCAATCACCACTTTTTCGCCACATACACAGTATACAACAATATACGCTTGTTGCCTAATCTCGTTGGTCCAGTATACCCCTGCAACCCTAATGAGGATAAGCTGTATAGAAAAGGGATGGATGGATGGATGGATGGATGGACGGACAGAGGGATAGAGGCATGGATGGAGAATGACAGCATGCTGTGAGCTCCTGCTGATGTTTTGCGTTTGTGAGAAACACTTTTGATCACAAAAGACAACACACACCCAAGGCATCCACCCAGTGCCCTGAGGTTTTATCCACAAAACATGAAGAGAATCTTCCAACATGAAGGATGAAGATCAATATAAGAAATGAGGTTTAAAAAAAAAACGATGGAGTGCCTGGAAAGACTCAGCAAGATATTGAAGATTATATTATGATATTGTTGATCTTGCAGTATCATTGCTAATATGCAAAGATGTTTTATCATGTCATGCATTTACCTTGAATACAATATTGCTATGACGACGTCATCATTTAAATCATGCGCTCTAATTTTGTGGCAACATTGCGCACCCAGCGGAGTGATAATTTTGTTACCGCATGGTGACGCACATTGTGGCCTCTGATGTGCAGTCCGATGGGCCCTGCGCATTTAAAGGCAATGAGAGCCGTTCATTTGATTGGTTAAGATGACACTGTTAACCCGTCTGACGCCTTCCTTCTTCTCTCTTTGCCATGTACACCAGAGGGAGGGATGGAGGTGTGGAGGTGCGCCAAAATCAGGTGGCTAAATTAGCCATTCGTACTTTGAGAGTACTGAAAAATCAATACAAATCAATACTTGTGACGCACATTGTGGCCTCTGATGTGCAGTCCAATGGGCCCTGCGCATTTAAAGGCAATGAGAGCCGTTCATTTGATTGGTTAAGATGACACTGTTAAACCCTCTGACGCTGTCCTTCCTCTCTCTTTGACACTTACACCAGAGGGAGGGACGGAGGTGTGGGGGTGCGCCAAAATCAGGTGGTTAAATTAGCCATTCGTACTTTGAGAGTAATCATATCCCCTCTTTTGTCTCATCCAATTTATAATATTTAGGCATAAATGCCACCTACTTTTATTGCACTTGCTATATATCTTTTTTTTTTCATTTTATTTTATTATTATTATTATTATTCGCCCAGGAAAGAGTTCTCCACAAAACTACTACTATCTGCAGTACTGTAAAGTCAATAAGAGTGGCATTGACCGTGGCTGATGACAACTTTTAATAACATGTCTCGGCATGCCAAGATGGAAGACGGAAAAATGACCCTTATGGCAGTGTGGTGATATGAAAACACGACAAGACAGAAAGATGAAAAGGGATGTGTAGGAGGAGAAGCTCAAGCAGAGAGAAAAGGAACAAATAAAGGAGGGTAGATGGAGAGATGGGAGTAGAGGAGACAGACCATTATATCATAGCTGCGAACAGACCAAACATGACAATCAGTAACACTCACTATTGTTCCTTCACTCTTTAAAAGAAGATGGGCAATTAATTATAAAATTTGGCATTACTTATGTATACCATATGTTTACATAACAGTTATTTTAAATACAAATATATGCATATATATGCATAATGTAGATCAGGGTGCCCATTACGGAAATCACAAGCTACTGGTAGATCACCAAGTTTGGTCGATCATGTAAATGTCACTCTGTAAATATCATATGACATCAGCCCCAGTTTATGGCTCCTATAGAGCAGTACACACAATAACCCACACAGAAAGCTTTTTAGATCTTCCAGATTCTGCACCTCTTCCTGCAGTGTTTCCATGGACTTCCTGTTTTTGACTCAAACAGTCTGTTTAATTTTTTCCACCCCAGGCCTCCTCTAGGTACACCCACTCAACTGTGATTGGTCACACTCCAAAGTGCTCCAGAGGACTTCCGGATACATAGGTCTGCATTTACTGAGTGCAGGCAACTGCAGCCCATACAAAGAAGTACAACTCTGAAAAACTCATGCAGAGCCATCCAAAATGTTATTATATCTGTCTTCGGGAGAAAGGCGGGGTACACCCGGGACTGGTCGCCAGCCAATCACAGGGCACATATAGACAAACAACCATTCACACTCACATTCATACCTATGGACAATTTGTAGTCGCCGATTAACCTAGCATGTTTTTGGAATGTGGGAGGAAACCGGAGTCCCCGGAGAACATGCAAACTCCACACAGAGATGCCTGAGGGTGGAATCGAATCGGGTCTCCTAGCTGTGTGGCCGGCGGACTAACCACTTGACTACCGTGCAGCCAGATCTGGATGTTTATCAAATAAAATTCCATACTTTTCCATACTTGTGGAGGAACCCTTTACTTCACATGACGTTATGATACATGGTTACATTTATTTTTCAAGCACGCTTAAGAAAGTTTGATTGAAGCACATGTTTACAGTACATCTGCACATTTCATCCTGTACAAACAAGTCGAGGGTTAGGGAATCCTAACCTTTCTCTCGGGTTAGGGGAGTCTGGACAACCGACAGGCTTGAAAAAAAACAACTGAAACACTCCAGGCACTCCAGGCCACTAGTTGCCACCATACCAACTCCTTGTCTCCCTTGACAAAACTGCCGTTTGTTTAAAGCTGAGCAATGTTTTTAGCTGTGACTGTGACTCCGTTTTCACAGGCGACCATTTATAAGGTTTGGATGGGCTATCTGAACAATTTATAACCCAATTTTCATGCAAATGCCGAGTTGTCAGTGTCTAGTTAAGGAATGCATTTCATCTTCTGATTGCTGCAGCTCCTATACTGAGTTCCTTTTACTAGCACAGTGACACAGCATCTTTACAGCAACATATAATGTATGCAGAAAAAAAGGCATGGCGCAAGAGCATTAGAGGAACCACGAGTGACAGGCTGGGATGACTAAAAAAAGACTCACCTGGCTGGCTGTCATACGGTCCGTGACTCAGGGGAAAGGATAACATCCGAGTCCTGGAAAAGTGACAGAGGATAAAGGGTAAGAGCAGTGGTGAGGGTGGAAAGGAATAGAGAGCGAGCGAGTGAGGGAGACACATTTGCTTGTTAGTCCTTTGGGAGTGCGGTGGCAGGTGGCGTCTCTTTTAACACACATACACACACACACGGTGCATATAAACCTAGCCCCAGCAAATCTCCAGAACAGATGGAGAGCGGATGAGGTAGAGTCTGAGGGGTGAAAGTAGTAATAAGTCAATGGTGGATCTAAAGAGAGCTCTGTGCCAAAGGGCGAGCTGGAGAATTTACAAAATAGCGTGTTTGTGTTTGTCTATGTGCTCCATCCATGGTTGTTAAGAGTGACAGCTCAAACACATTCACTTCCCTGCTGGTGGAAAGACCCCCAGAACATAAGCAGTCAGAGGATGCTAGGACAGCTCAAAACACGACTGATACACACTACACATAAGATAATACATGTCGTACGTCTACGGCTATGTCCATATGAACATGAGTATTTTTAAAAAAATGCAACTAAAACACCACATTTTAGAGAGGCCTTTTGTTGTGGCCAGTGTAAGGCACATCTGCGAGGTGGATGGAAGTTCTAACTAACACACATACAATATTTGTTTCTTCGATTACCATTACTACATCAATTCAGAGTATTTCACTTTGTTTTCTGAATGTAAAACTATAATAATTCTATGTAAAATGTGTTTTTGTAGTTCTGGGTGTCTAGAATGGATTGTTATGGATTCGGTTTTTAACGGACCTTTTGGAGCGGATTAAAAACCGAGGTTCCACAATACTGCATGAACAGGGCTGTAACTAACGATTATTTTATTAGTCAATTAATCTGAAGCGGCGGCACGGCAGTCGAGTGGTTAGCGTGCAGACCTCACAGCTAGGAGACCAGGGTTCAATTCCACCCTCGGCCGTCTCTGTGTGGAGTTTGCATGTTCTCCCCGTGCATGCGTGGGTTTTCTCCGGGTACTCCAGTTTCCTCCCACATTCCAAAAACATGCTAGGTTAATTGGCGACTCCAAATTGTCTATAGGTATGAATGTGAATGTGAATGTGGCCCCTGGGCCTTAGTTTGCACACCCCTGTTCTAGACAGAACAAATCAATAAGAACCAAAGTTTGCTTTGCAATATAGTGTATCTTGTAATTAATATCTTATTTTGCCTAAAACACATAAATAATAGGTTTGTTTGCATGGATGACCAAAGGAAATTAAAAAGAGGCGGAAATCAGAAGATATTTACATTTTTAATTCAAATTTTCAAAGTGTGTGTATTATGTATGTGTCGTATTATATAAAATATCTATGCATAATAACAAAAAAGGCTGCATGGCGACTGCGGGGTTCGAACGCTGGCCTCATACTAGCTAGGAGACCAAGGTTCAATTCCACCCTCGCCATCTCTGTGTGGAGTTTGCATGTTCTCCCCGTGCATGCGTGTTTTTTTTCCGGGTACTCCGGTTTCCTCCCACATTCCAAAAACATGCTAGGTTAATTGGCGACTCCAAATTGTCCTTAGGTATGAATGTGAGTGTGAATGGTTGTTTGTCTATATGTGCCCTGTGATTGGCTGGCCACCAGTCCAGGGTGGAGAAGCGGTAGAAAATTAACAAATAACAAAAAAGTGTAGTGCTTCTGATATAAAGGTACAAAAGCATGACGCAAAATGATTATTGCTGTTGATTCTGTGTGACGTGAAATACTTTACTTCCAAGGCATGTCACAAAAACATGTCAAACAACTGTAGTAGGGCGCAATCATATTACAAGCTGTGCTAATCAAAAATGTCAGCTCATATAAACAGAAATGAAAAGTGAAGAGTGAACCTGTCCTTGTCGTGTCCTGTACTACAGTATATGATTACAATACACCGGTCCATAAATACATACATTGCAGCACTGTAACAGCCAAACAGACACTTGAATGTAATCCACAATATATATTTTGTGTTTAGCACACACACACACACACATATAATGCCATATGGCAATGATTCACAAACTTTCACGAGAAATTTGATCTGAAGCCATGTACACACAATTCTTATTAACTTGACCATAATTGATTGGTTCATTAATTTAATGGTAATTCCAGGTCTAAAATGTATCACATTTTCACTATGGTTTAAGTCTGCATATTCATTCCATGCCAAAGTTTAGCAATCATGATAAAACAGTATCCCGAGTACAAAAATACATACTGTACAAACAACCATAAAGCCCCGCTCACTGTGACAGGTTTCCACTACGGGGATTGAAACAGCAACATAAATAAAATATTCAAGATTAAACCCTCTTAATGAACAAAATAATAATTACTTCATATAATGCAGAGCAATGAACAACTTCACGCTTTGTCTGTTTTCTCTTCCATTCTCATTGCGTCGTAATTGAGAGTATTAGGCGCTAATTGTTTTTAATTTTTATTCCTGCACCTCTTGTGACAATCTGCATGCCTCTGGGGTGCTTCACTTTGGGAACCGAGGTCATATGAGATGTACTTCAAATGGTTTTCAGTGTGTGTTAGAATTACAAAGACAACCATCAGCGTAGATGTGAAACAGTGAGCTAACACAACAACATTAAAATTACTTAAAATAACCTTTAACATCAAAACTATAGCCGCACAACGCACAAAAGTAACAAAGTAACCTACCTACTGCGCCATGTGGGCATACAAATAAATATCTACGCACAATATCCATGCCAAAAAAATACCCACAAGGCATGCTGGGTAACTTGTGGTACTCTTTTTCCTAAAGATTTTGCCGTGTTTGTCCCATTTTTGCTTGATTGAAAAATATAGAGGAGATATGCAATGTTTTATTGTTCATAGCTTATAATATATTGTTGTGGCTGGACTACCCGGCATGCCTTGCGGCCATTTGGAAATGACACTTTTAAGTTACATGTTATCTTTAGGACTTAGTTGTTGTTTATCACACACATGGTAGTAGTCGCGGTTGATTTTTGTGATGCGATAACTTGCTGTGAATGGGTTTTGTTTTCATTTTGTTGCACCGTGAGCAACTATGTCATTCTGATGATACATATAGGCGGCCCAGCTGCCAATTTTTTTAACCCAATGTGGCCCGTGATTTTAAAAGTAGAAGTATTAAAGTACACTTTGGGTGCTGAGTATATTGAACGGCTAAGGGATGTGTGATGTGTCTCCTCACACACAAGCAGATTCCCGCTCAAAAACATTCCCACTGCTAACTATACTCTTATTCAAGTGGTTGGAAAATAGGTACAAAAAAAAGTTTACCAATAGAGCATCTTGTCTTGAGTGTCTCATTCAACACTACTAGTTTTAACTTTGCTTATTTGCCTATTAAGCAAGCATCAGCACACCATCATCGTCTGGTGTGTATTATTTTGCACCAGAGTAATATAGACGCTATTTCCTGAGGGAGCACTGAATCCCATCCTGTTGCTCCAATTACTATTACGTGCATAGCTTCTGGAAAATTGAGCTGCAGCCAAAAGTCATTTTCATGAATGATTAATCGTGTTTTACTGATTAAAATTGTCCATCACAATGTCACTGTGATTAATAAAGTCATAAACCTATTGTGGTTAAAGGGAAGAGAAGGTCTGGGGATAAAGCTTTCGATAGAATAAAAATATAATAGTTAGGGCTGTCAAATAATTGTAAAAATAATATTTTTATATGTATTTTACGAATTAATTAATCATGATTAATCACCTTTGGCAAGTATGTCTGGAAAATGATGTATTAATGTAGAAATAATGCTAAAATAAAACTGTCACACTGTTTTCATTTGTGTGCCATGAGAGTCAGAGCACAAGTTGTAGTAATTCAAAGCTTGATCAAACTTACTTATAATTTGTCAGATCAAAACAAAATCACTCCATAACATTTGATATTAGCGCCTATATGAATACATTTAATTTAATTAAATATAAGCCGCACTCCCCAAATTTAAAGAGAATTTTTTTATACATATTATTATTATTATTATTATTATTATTAGCAAATTTAACTTCCGGATTTAACTTCTATTATTTGCTACTTTTTTCACCCTCTATGAACCCTGTGGCTTAAACAATGTTAAGCCACATTATCTATAATTAATTAATTATAATATATTATATATTAAAATTATAATAATTATTTATAATAATAATAATAATAATAATAATAATAATAATAATATGTTATATTATTATTATTATAATTATAATAGTAATTATTATTATTATTATTTAATTAATTAATCAATTAATTAATTACAGTTAATAACTTATATAACTTATAATCATTATATTAATCATTATTATTATTTGATATTTTTGACAGACCTAATTATAAATACATTGCGTCATTTCCATCATTTCCAACATCAACTGTATATGTATGTCACAAAGAGCCAGACATAGCAAACTATATGAGAGCTCTTCCATGTGTAGATATAAACAGTCCCAATGCATAAAACAGATGTTTGCTCATGCAGAATAAACATGAAAGCACTGTGCAGTTGACAACACGAACTCAAAACCTATCAAGAGCCTTTGTTACAGTCATGCATTCTGAGCTAGATGAATCAAATTGCAGTATTGCCGAATATTCTGCTATGCGTGCAACTAATCTGACCTTTAAAGACTATGCTGATTAGTAATTAGCTCCTCTGGGAGAAAAGTGGGATGCTTAATTGGTTGGCTCATGTGATTTAGATTTGTACACTCATTTGAGATTTTCCAAGTGATTATCCCTCCCATTTTCACTGACTCAACTGTGTGTGGGTTCTTCAACGGACTTCCAAAGAATGGTGCAGTCCATTTTGTTTATCTCCATCTTTACATGCACCCCCCCAGTCTCGAGGCAATGCCAACGACACCATCATTGTTTATTTTTTCAAGAATCAAAGCTCACATTATAGGAACATATTTATTGACGTTTATTGTGTGCGTATGTCTTGTGTATTTGTGTAATACCGGTTGGCTCGAGGGAGCACTGAAGCCTGCTGTGCGTGGTGATGAGCAGCCCCTCAGTTTCCTTAGCAACGCCTCAACTCCGTCAGTCTCCATGGCAACTAATAGTGGCATTAGCTGATTCAGAAAATGTTCATATCAGAGGAATGGGTAGTTTTTCATGCATACTGATTGCCAAGATGGAGGCATCGGGACTGATACCCCTCCCCAACCCTCGGTCAACCCGGTCATGTCTTTGTTCCTCTTCCTGACGTATAATTAAATGTGTGAAACCAGTCAAAAACTAAACTTTCGGAGGCTCGAGAATGTGTTTTTTTTTTTAGAATGTTACACATTCTAGTTAAATTCCACTTTCTGCGTGTTCGACTTTGGTGCTTATATCTCTACCTATGCATTGACATTGAAATAAAATGCCCACTTCCAGTGTGCCATGGAATCAAACACGGACAGAGACTATACTGCACCAGCTGACCAAACACAAGCACTCCGAGTTTACAATGTATGAAAACAATCATACCAATTCACCCATGTATTTTCCCATTGACTATTTTCAGAAAAAAAGCTTCTAATACTGAATTCCTTCACTCATCTGCGCATCAGCTCCTGAAAACAAAATGAAGGCACATAAAACAATGTGCCGCAACACAGCAGAACACTGCAACGAGCAAATCAAAGAGAGCGAGGGCCTGCTGACAAGAGACGCATGGATTGGAGGCTGTGTGTGTGTGTGTGTGTGTGTGTGTGAGCGTACAGTGTGTTTGTGTGTATATGTGCATGGGGGAGCGATTGAACAGTAGGCGGGGTTACCAAACGGGTAAATGGCTTCCAATGGGAGAAAGAAAGTCAGTCTTAATACACTGATTTAACAGCAACTGAACGTTTTAAGTCAACCTAATGGTTTGAGGCCCCCGCCTTGATATGAAAGTTTAATGTTAGTGCGGCCCGCGCAAGTTTGATATGGATGCTGTATGGTATCATGTACCCAGAAAAAATTATTACCTTTGATTAATGTTCATGTTAAAAGTTAAATAACTGTTAATAGTTATCCTCCCTATCCGTGTGGAAGTGGTAAGTTTTTGTCTTTTTTAAGTTTAAAGGAAAAAACTTGAAGGCTAGTTTGCGAGTTAGCATGTGTCTCAAGACCCTGCAGTTGCGCAATATGTTGTAAATAAAAATAAATAAATGTGACTATAGTCGTGTTTTGTCATGTCTACAAGGCTCTAATAATGCTTTGTTCATTTTAATCTGAAAAAAATAATTTGTCTACCCACCAACTATATGTGGTTTCTTAACTTTTTATTATTTGCTGTTTTATTTTTATTTATTACTGATTGATTGATTTTCTTTATTCTTGATTTGTTTATTTATTTTTCATCTTATTTTGTGCAGAAAAATAAAAATTAAGATAATCCTGCAACTTTTACAACTCAACATATATAACACTACAATATATATAGTCATATTACTATTGATATGACACTCATCTCCCCGTCTCCCTCACTCACGGCGCAACCAAACATAACACATATTGAACACACAATGTAACTGCACCACATGGATTATGCGTATATAGAAATAATTGCATACACACTAATATACATGCAAAACAATACTATTTCATACTAAGTCATAACCGGCCTTATAACTTCCTGATGGGGAAGTGTTTACATGGGCTTCCCAGCAGCATGCCTTAAGGATTATTTTTTGTTGCACTGTGAGTGAGGTCAGCATTTGGGTTGTTGATAAGCTTGGTTTGTGATGTATGAGAGAGAGTGAAAATATGAAGCTGACATGAAGAACACTTCAAGGTCAAGTTTGTCTCTGACTACTTTCTGTGCAACTCAAGCTTCACCAATGTAGGGCAAATGAGACGTGTTGTCGACCAATAAATGGCCTAATTATGGACATTATTAGGACATGGTTAATGGTGGGTTCTGTCACAGATTAAAAACATATTTTCAGTCGAAATTGCATGTGACTACCAAACCTGAGATGTAGAATGAATGGTGAAATATCCTAGAAATGTGTTGGAAGAATTGTGTTGGAGAATTGAACCAGCAACCATCAGGTTGGGAGACCACCAATGTACGACCTGAGCCATGCTAATGTCCACAAAATAAGTATAAAGTACAAAAAATATTTAAAAATTATTTTTTAAAATTATTAAAAATTATTTAAAATCATTAAAAATTATTCAAAACATTTAAATTATTACAAAATATAAAAAATATTTTTTAAAAATATATAAAAAATTATTTTAAATATTAAACATTATTTTAAAATTATTAAAAATTATTTTAAAATTATTAGAATAATAAAATTATTTCCCCCAACAGGGGGCGTCTTTGAAATTATCCAGTCATGCTTCCCAACATTCACACCATAAAAAGTGCACACAAAGATTGAAAGGTTAGTAGCCCACTAACACTGTTAAGGATGCATCAGGCTCATTTCTACTTTGCAGAATCTCATTATTCCAGGAACCCATTGTTAGTTGCAGTGCCTTTTTATAGTGTAGTGATTGAATTAAGATCATGGTACTTAAGAAAACCTGCTTTAATCAATTATCATGGTTTACAAATCCCACATTAGCTGCCATTATCTACATGCGTGCATGACATTTTCCCTAAAACTTCATTGCTCCTGAGAATATACTGTATATAGAATATACAGTATATGTTAAAAAGCATTACAGAAGTGAGTTGTCATATGTTCCATGTGACCGCGTGTCAGCAAAATTGGGTTTGGCAAGAACAGATGAGCCAAGATTAAAGTCTTAAAAAGGAAGATGCTTCCCCTCTTCCCTGGGGAGTCAACGAGCAGTCTACTGAAGAAAGACACAAACATAAAAGCATGCTGGGATAGATAAATGATCTCATGCATCAATTCCAACAAAAGGGGTGCAATGGGTTAAAACTAATAGAGACGTAAAATCAAATGGATTGACCTGTTAAACGACACTGACAAGCCCCCCAATGCTAAAATTGTATGACGCCACAAGCACCTTATTACCATATTAAAGACAATAGATGCCATGTCTTTGACAGGATTTTGCTTTATTCCGCTTTTCTCTACTCTGTTTGGTTTTGCACACGTGTAGGTGTCAGCGGCGATTATGTAACCGAGAGAGAAATGTCTCACTCCCAAAAATGCTTGGAACACTTCAAAACAACGCAGGAATAATTCATCTTCCGAGGAACTCGAGGAAAAGATGCGTAGTGAATCCCCACAGATCGTCGGCAGGTTCAGAGAAGTGTCTTACGCACTCGACAAAGCATCTGGTAACACAGCTACCGATATGTCAAATAGGGAACTCTGTCTGAACAGTCAGCTGACGGTACAGGATCCAAAGTATCTATCCTCTAAAAGGTAGAACCAAAACAAGAATGATTCCGCTCTTTTTTTGTGGTGCAAAATGACACAATGCAGTGAGGCCTTTCAGCGGTAAACAAACTGAATGGATCCTGCACGACCTCTTCAGATGTGCGCTGTCCGATCTAGTTTTTAAGCAAATTCCGAGACACGGTCTTGTTGGGATCGATTCAATGACCCGACCATACAACGACCTGAATGAATGTGAATAAGAACGTTCATCAACTTATACTTTTTTAGCGTCAAACATCCATTCATACATTTCTACACCGCCTTAACCTCACTAGGGTCGCAGGGTACACCCTGGACTGGTCGCCAATTATAAATATAGACAATCATTCACACTCACATTTATAGCTATGAACGCAGATTGGAGAACCAAGATCATCCCGATCTCCCGTATATGGAACCTCGTACCACCAGTGGTACTTATACCATCCATGCTTTTCTTTTCAAGGACATGGATGACCCGAAGCTTATCTTAACCTTAACAGTCAATCGCAGGGCACGTATAAACAAACAACAACACACCAATGGATAATTATGAGCTTCCAATTAACCGAACATGCACATTTTTGGGGTGCAGGTGGAGTACCTGGACAAAACCCGTCACATACTATATGGGGAGAAACTCCACAAATTGAGATTCAAACTCTCGATCTCTTGACTGTGCATCCAACCGATAATATCGTATCAAGAGTTAGTGAGCGATCTTACAGCGGACCTGATATGTTTTCCCAACAACAGCCTAATCGTCTCAATCACTAATCGACTTAGAATCACAGCAATGTAGTCACACACACGTAACAAAGTCAATTAGGACAGGCAACAGTTATCCAATTAACGCAGAGTGTTCAAATTTATTTCCCAAACTTTCCAGGCTGAGCGTACACTGTTCAGCCGTTTTGTTTGAGCTTTCGGTGCAAAATGTTAGAAAAACTGTTAGAAGGACGTTTAGGAGTCTGCAGATGAAGTCAAAAGACAGACGCCATTTTCTATTTTAAAAGCATTGCATGTTTGGGGACAGCTTTTACTTTGAGACTTCCTATTGGCTTACATTTTAGCAGTTTAGCTCTTCTTTCCAGGTATTCCTAAAATAACATAAAAATATATAGCTCAAAAACAAAACTCAGAGCGCAGAAAAATAATTCAATGATTCAAAATAAATAATTCCAAGCTAAAAAAAATGTAGGTGGCAAATATAAGTGGTCCTCGGTTTGCTAAGTTCCGTGTTCAGATCCATGAATTAATAAAAAACATAATTTTGGGTGGGTAAACAAAATTACGTATGCAAATTATGCGACTTAATATGCGACTGTCCAGGCTCATCATTAAGTATCAAGGTTGTATTGTTATGCCTGGCAGGCAGTTATGTGTATCGTTACAAAGGTCATGATTTCCGACACGCCGTACGGTGCTCTAGTGGTTAGCATTGTTGGTCTCACAGGCTATGTTCACACTGCAGGTCTTTTTTTTGACCTGTATCTGATTTTTTCAAATGCGACTCTGGCATATAAATCCAATATGTTTGCAATGAGACTGCAGTATTTGTTGCAGTATCCGATACATCATCGAAATACATGTAATTCCGTGCTTACAGTCAGAATATCGTGGCACTGAATGAGTTCCGTCATGCACAGGGGGTGAATTCCATAGTGACCTTATGCGTAGGTTAGATGAGGTCAGCTAAAAACAGAACACAAGGCTACCAGTATGACCTCATATAGCTTTTGTCAATATGCTTTACAATCTGTTGGCTTCTTGATGGACAACTGCTGTCAACCAAAACCTCATTAGGTACACCATGAGATGAGATCATTTCATGCCTCTGCAAGGACAACGAAGTGAAGACGACACTGCGTTATAAGAGAAGCGCACCTTCTCGCTGGTATCTGACTGACAATCAATCCTCCTACAGTATTGCACCCACGACACAAGCGGTGATTCATTGGCACAGGTTGCTGTAGCCACCCAAGCATTATTTAACATGTGTATTGCATGGTATTGCATAAACAGGCATCACACCTATTATAATGTCCATTTGTAAAACCCTTGTGAGTGTGAAATATTGCAGCGTCACACCATTTCATCAACACTTAGATCTCTGCGTGTGTGCTTTACATTCCCATCGTGCCAATGGACAGACACATACTGTAGGCCCAGTCCCTACAACAAGGCGGGGCCCGCTGCCTGTCTGCCTATGACTTAATACATGGCAACATCATTGTGAAGGCATCAGGATTTAACAGTGACTCCATTCACTGAAGCCCAGTGGACACAAACAGAGAGAAATCAATAATCAGTCCCTTTATGGAGATAAGACATGAATAAACTGCACACTAGGAGACCTGAATGTCATCATTATATATTATTTTCAATGCAGATTATTTGATTTAAAACACAAAAAAAACACATACATGACATCAAATAGGATTTACATAATCATGTGACCCTTCACAACATGAATGGGCACGTGGCACCATTCACCTACAGGAGATGATATATTCATATAAAATGATTGTTTTTTATAAATAAATAAAGTCTTACAAGTCAAGTTCCTGCAGCATCCGTTGTGGGCTTAAAGAGGTCCAATGCAGAGAATCTCCCGCAGCCAAACCATTCATTCGTTCACTCATTCCGATCCAAAGGCGTAATTCCCATACAATGAGGTGGAAGAGCCACTGTATATGTTACTAGTTTCCAATGTGATGAAATCAGCCACAGTACAACGATGATTAAAAAGAGACAGTCCGACCTAGCAAGAACCTCAGCTTCTCCTGTGGACGACAGCGTCCGTCTGATGGTGATGCAAATAAGCACCTCTCACCTATTTAATGTTTAATTTGCCTATTCAGTGATATTTAACGATATCCGGTATTAAAGAGTCTGTTTTACCTGTTCGGCGCAGCGTCCTCCAATGCAACACCGGCTCAGTCAGTCAGTCAGTCAGACAACACCGGCTGCATTAACCGTAATGGCTAGATGAGTCACACCCCCTTATTTTTTTCATCGTGCCCTTTTTTGCGGCTTATTACGGTGTTAGCTGGTTGTCCACCTGTGAGCCTGTGAGCTAGGTAAACTCTACCAGAATAATGAGGAAGTGTTGTTTAGTGACAAGTGTATGTCAAGATTGTAAAGGTTTTTTTGTTTATTTTTGTTACATTGCAGTTAGTTCCCAGCAAAACGGAACAATAACCTCATAATTAGAGTGACATATGTTTTGTAGGTATGGAAGCCATTTTTGTTTACATAATGACCCAACAATGATAGCTTCCAGCAAAACGGAACAAGCTATCATTGATGGCTCATTATGTAAACAAAAATGGCTTCCATACCTTCAAAACATATGTCACTCTAAACAATTATGAGGTTATTTTTAACCCCATTCTTTCCTAAATACCCTTTTTCAATGTTATACTATTGAAATTGTTTTATGTTATTTGTTTGTACATATCTGGACTGTACTATCCTCCAGGTCAGGGGTGGTCAAATGTTTTGACTCGCAGGCCGCATTGCTTTGACAAAATTTATGGGGGGGCCAGACTATACATTTTACACGTATTGTATCTGTAAAAGTGTGTGTTGTGTCCTTTTTTTCCAGGAGCTCTTTGTAAACAGCATAAATTGATAACACAGCGACTTAAACCATGAAAAGGTTGGCTCAAACCATGATGCTTGAAGGCTGAAAAACTATTAACTGACTAAAAACACAAATATTTCTTTAACTATATAGACATTGACTTTTTACAAAATAAAAAAGTCCCTTAGATTTTTCAGTATGTGAATAAAATGACTTAAATTCCCCTTAAATTGCCATAATGGCAATGCCAAAATAGTGTAAAGTTGAACTGAACTATTTTCAATGTGATCTTAGCAACACACACACACACACACCTTCTGTACAGGACAGATGAGCAGGGTGATCTTGTCTGCCATCCGCCTTTTGGCAAAGGTGAGATGCACAGCTAGCGCCTTGACTCCACTGACCTCCATAAATGTTCATCATCTATATCACTAAAATAACCTGACATTCATTTGTCCTCGCACAATTAGCGTAGGTCAGCTGCATCTCATTAAGTACTTCCAGGCTGCGCTCGAACGCATCATATTTCTCATGGCTATACAGGAACAAGCCCATACTATTGATGATGAAAGTGTGTGTTTAAGCTGTTGAATGAAACAAAAACAAGTTGCAACACTTTTTTCTGTGGGGGGGGCAACAAACAAAATTTTTCATTACAAACCAATTGTGAATGTTCCATGAAGGCATGAAAAATACAACACCAACATTGAGCAAACATGAGTATTTTTCACAGTGTTACAATCCCAATGTTTAAAAATGAAATAAATTAACCTGAGGTTCCTTTGAAGTAGCATTTCTTGTTAAATACAATTTAAAAAATCAAAATGGACAACAAATGGCAGGTTGAAAAATACAATGAAAGATTTCAAAGAGTTGTATGTTTTCATATAAAACATACAAAAATGTCTGTACATATTTGACACATGAGACCCTCCTCAGTGTCTCCCGATGTTGGATCAACATTTGCAATTAAAATGACTGATGTAATTACGAAGTCACATTCACATCCAGAACCCTGCCCTTCTCTTTTCAATATACATCACACACTTGAAAATATTTTTAGGTTCTCATCACTAACTACGATGCATTCAAGGACAGCCAAACAATCAAAAATGACATGAATATGTAAAAAACAAACAGTGGTACATGTGGGTTGAAAATGTGACATACTTATAAATTATTATCCACTTAGGGTGAATGAGATGTGTTTCTGTGGGGAAAAATAGGAAATAATCAATTCTTTTAAAATAATGATGAATATATTTTTTTAAGTATAGTTTTTAAATTTGAAAGTGTTTTTAGTTCTCCCTGTGCATTTGTGGGTTTTCTCCGGGTACTACGGTTTCCTCCCACATTCCAAAAACATGCTAAGTTAATTGGCGACTCCAAATTGTCCATAGGTATGAATGTGAGTGTGAATGGTTGTTTGTCTATATGTGCCCTGTGATTGGCTGGCCACCAGTCCAGACCCTCGTGAGGATAAGCGGTAGAAAATGAATGAATGAATGCAATTTTGCTGGGCTATGGATGTTGAATGGTGACTCTGCGGAGAGATGCAGTATATATAATACATATACATCATAATGTATATGCTAAAATGTCTGCTTTTGCATCAGCCTATGATGCAAATATATAAAATGGAACTATGGAGTGTCTGTGATTATTAAATGCACTGACATAACAATATTAGTCTGTCACACAACTGGATATGTCATCAAGAAGCACCAAAACAGGAAGTAATTTGAGATGTTGTAAGTAGAATATCGGGCAGAAATGTCCCACTTGTGCTACTCTCCAAGCAGTGAATTACCATTTACAGATCTCTATCACATGTAAACATGGTCATGGTTGGCCCACCAGAGGGCGTTGTACCTCCATGGTGTCATCATGCAGGGATTTTTCTTGATTTTCATTTAAAGGAAACTTCCTTGGCTCCCAGTGTTTCTAAGGACGGACAGGATAAACAGAATAAATAAAATGGTATTACATAAAATGATTTGTACTGAATGGATAAATGTATTTTCCGCAAACTGGAGGTCTCATTTTGATCAGTCAATCACATTGCACTTAAATCAGACTGTGCATGTGTGCTAATGTGCATAAAAAGTATGAGAAAAGCAGTTCAGTGGCAGGTCTTTGGTATTTGAGAGGAAGTCTAATAGCAACACTGCTACTTCAATCAATGTGAAGTGGTGACCTTGCAGAGTAAATCAGAACATCATCAGCTGCAAGGATCCTTCAGGACATGATATCGCATAGAATACATTTTCACAGATAGTTACCACACAATACTGGCCAATGTCGTGATGCTTTAACTCATTTTTGCTATATGCGTATTGTACATTTTTTGCACAAAGAGGTGATGATGCAACTCTACAATAGAAGTCAGCAAGTTTAGTGGAGTTTTAAACCAAAAAAACAGCCACAAGGTGGTGGAAGCGCATTTTATAAGGCATCTAAAATAGAGCAATCAGGAAGTGAAAAGGCTTAGACCTGTGTTGCATTGAAGGTGATGCATTGAAGGGGAATTTTAACACCTGCATACACACAGTTCAGTTGCAAATGTGAAAATTGTAAATAGTTCATGGTGTTATATTTGGAAATAAATTGTTATTTTCATGTAAAACAAATTTTTTTTTTGTGTTGTTTATGTTGTGGCAAAGTTGTTTAGACATTTGGCGAAATATATATGGCTACTTGTGTATAAAAGTTATGCTTGAAATGTACCTTTTCACACAAAGCCTTTTTTCTCCCATTACTTGTTGAGAACTGACATTTTGCAGAAACTTACCAACGTTCTATTGCTGATTACTAAAGAACAGAAAAAGGTAGGTAATAACTTTTTTGTTGTGATGAAAGGTGAGAGACTAATCTTTCTTTTGGTATATACCATGACTGTATAGCCCAAGAACACTATATTCTGTGTGCCTTGAAAAATCAGCCAAATCATCAAAAATGGCCAGTCCTGAGAGGGGCAGCTATTGAAAAATATCTGGGATTAAATACGTTAATAGGAATGTTGTCGGCTAATATTGGCATAAAAATTAGATAGACTTCATCAAATGCTCCCCAGTAACAAAACTTGCCAACTCAGTAGGTACTCAGTCTGGGATTATTTCCAAGATCCGTGAATATGCCGTTTGGGTTTCAGCTGTGAAGTGTGTGTGAGCTTACCATCCCCTGCTCCGTGTCTGGCAGTTTGTCAGCATTCAGCCGAGAAGAACTCCAAGCCACGGAACTCTCCTCTCCTGATGTGAACACCCCACCCCCACTGCCTCGCAATCTGCTGCCAGATCTGAAACGAGGAGAGAGAAACAACAAATATTCCCTGTGGGAATCCATCACTAAACCACTCAGTATTCCACTTTCATAAAAGGTGTGTGATCTGTATTAAAATGCATTGGGCAGGAAGAGTTTTACTTATTCTGTACTGTTTAATATACTGTATTCTTAAAACTTCACTGCATTCAAAAGTATGGATGTGAGTCTATACAATACATGTATGTTTGTTTGTAACCTACCTTGTGGAACGCCTGCAACACAACGCCCTTGCCCAAGACGTTGAGTATAATTTCTCCTTCAACTCTAAAGCCAAGTGTCTCTGTGCAAAGACCTCATTGGTGACCTCCTCTACCTGCAACACACAAAAACAAAGGAACGAGGCTGATCATTTCTTTACAAACAAAAATAAAGATCTCAAAGCAAGAGACCTTACCTGCGCCTCTTCAGCATCCCTCACTGATTCCTCAACTTGATACTGGGCGTCAACAAAACGCCAACTATTCAAAGCAAAAAACAACCAACCGGTCACATCTTATGACTTTCTAAACACATTTTTTTAACATTATTAGAGTCCCGCAGACATGAAATAACACCCCTACAGGGACTCGAGACGACCACTGGCTAGCAAGCAAATGAATTAGTGAGCTAACAAGCTAACAGGTTAGCCTCAAATGTATTTCCTCTAAACTTCAGAAGCCAAAAACTTACCACTTCCACATGGAATGAGAGAACTTTTTTCATGTTTTCATGTTCAGGAAATGTAATGCAAGGTCGTATCTCAATGTTCTGTGTCACTACATATCACTTGTATTTCTATATGTTTCGACAAATAACCTACCATGAAACAACAATCATTTATAAATTCATTTCTCAAAAAAAACAATATTGGTGAAAAAGCCTATTCTTAATATGAACTTTCCTCTTTTTTTCCCATTTCTGCTGTTCTTTACTCCAATAATAATTTTACTTTATTCTTGGAATTTTAAGACTTTTTCCCCAATGTAATTTTCCAAAAATTAAATTACAAATTTATTTGTTGTTTTGTTTGTTTCTCATAATATTTAAACTTCAGAAAATTGCTTTTTTTTTAAAAACTTTGTTCTTCAATATTTAATCTCTATACTATTAAAATGACATTATTTTTCCTCATGTTGTTATGAGTTTATTCTCCAAAAACTGCACATTTTTCCTTGTTAAAATATGACTTTGTTGCATATTAGTTTGGCTTTATTCTCTTAAAATTACAGCTGTTATATCCATTTCTGCAGTTGACTTTTCACAACTTAATTTTCAACCTAAAACAACTTTGTTTGTTGTTTTGTTTGTTCCTCAAATTTTGACTTTAAAAAATGACATAATTTTTCTTCAGTATTTTAAATTTATGCGACAAAAAAAATTCTTCATAATATTACAACAATACTCTTATTACAATACTTTTGACAAATTATGACTTTTTCTTGTTCAATTAAATTTATAAAACGTGGTGCAAGCCAATTAAAAAACAGCTACAAATGACCCCCTGGGCAACACTCTGGACATTCCTTATATAGTTTTTAGTGTCAAGCTGAGCAGTACACTTCACCTACATGTGTTGTTCCTGATACCTTGGAGTGAGAATATGTTTGGACAGCCTCTTGTCCACCTTGGCCACTGGCATGGTGACAAGCCTGTTCATGTTGTCATCACGTCCACGCTTGTGTTGACATGTAAAGCCCTGCGAGGAAGAGTGGACGAGAGTGGTCTTCCTCTCGCTATAATATAATTCAGAATGCATCCACCTCATAGACATAACAAGATGTCAATTAGAAAGCAGGATTATTGTCCAGTATCTGGTTCACACCAGATACCACCATTTACCTGTGAAGCCTGCATGAAGCTCTTGGTGATACAAGACAGGTGATACACTTCAGACATTCCATCTAGTTCCAACAGAGAAATAAAGAATGTCTAAGTACATCATTTACTCGCTCTTGTATTACTACACACCTTCTATCAAAGCATGTCTTCTCTGTCTCTTCGACCCATTGCATCTCCTGCATTGACCTCGCGCAGAATCAAGCAACTTAGTAATGGATGTCGGGCACATGACATGCCCAGCACGGCGTATTCGTCTGGAGTCTGGAACCACAAACAGGAGGTGAATTAGCTCACACCAGGAATTTCTTATTCGGTCTGCAGCTTCATGCTCAGGGATTTTAAGCTATACGCACAAAAGCATCCTAAACTGCAAGAACTTTTAATGCATGACACTATATAGGGAGGGGAAAGAGGAAGAATGATAAATACAATTAAATAAATTAATAAATAAACAAAAATAAAAGAATAAAGGAAATAGAAGTGGAAAACACTGTAGTTGGGATAGCAGTGACAAAAGTAGTAAGACTCAAATGTGATTATTTAATTTGAGGTATTTTAAAGAATATTTTTGTTTTTTCTCTCACATTTATTTTTTAATCTCACTGAAACAATACCATAACATTGATGTTTTTTATATCCATGTTAGCTTGTGATGACTGGTGTGGTGACTGTATAGTTGCAGTGGTTTCATTCTTTTTTTCTTTTGTACTGGACTATGTACAATACGATGACTAGTAATGAACTGGTTGCTCTTGGCATGTAGTTGGGTGCCTCAAGCTGGGTGAGGGTAGTTGGATGTGTGGTTTTCATTCTTGTAGACAAGGAATAATATATGTTTTGTTGGGATGAGATTGGAATCTTCTTCGCGTTCCCTTTCGAACATGTGTACGTTTATATATACATGGACATTTTTATTTGTGTTGATTTATGTTTGGTTTGTTGTGCTTTGGATGATGTTTGAAATAAAAAAAGAAAAAAAAAAGAACTATTACTGAACAGGAAATTACTTCTTTGTTAGGTGTTCTCATCGTACCGGTTACATCCCCACTAATCACAGGCCAATGAATATATCTGTGCATCTGGTAAGTCTCTGCACATTGTCACCAAAGCCTGTGGAAATAAACATGCAATACTAGACACTGAAACATGTACGGTGCCTTTGGCCGGTTTTTGGAATTAATCAAGCACACCATTGGCCCCTCATCCTTTAAAGAATTACCACGCTAACGTAGAATACTTTGCTGTTTCCGCATGTGTAACTATGGAGACTGACTAAGTCTCAATACAGCAACCAGAAAAAGGGGCGGGATGTAAGAGATGAGTGCATAAGCACATGGTAGGCTCAACTTACTATTGTGAAGCGTGGGCCTGCATCTGTTAGAGTGAGATGGACTGCATGATTGGATATTGATGGCTAAAGGCTTTAGGGACCATTCTTCTCTCCCCACAGTCCTCTGTGGAGTATCTACAGAGATAGAACACATTTTAGTCACACCATTTCAAAGATGGAAATCTGACAAGACAAGTTTAGACGCTCATTGTAGGTTGTGCTATATCACATTTAGAGCAGGCCCATGTGGTTACCATATAACGTTTGTAACTTCAAAACTTCTCAAAGCTGGTTTCCATTTAAACACCTGACACCCACAAGAAGAAGAAAACACACATCACCTTGCAGATGTTTCCGCAGTGAAGTTTTACGTTGGACAATAATTGGCTCTGTAGCTACAGCGGTAGTTCCCCCTCATGTGTCCGGACTGCTGTGTCATTGTACGGGGAGGTGGAATGGAAGTGGCACTCTAACCACTGGTTGTGTATACTAGGGACCGTCAATAAATTACATTTGTACTGAAGAGAGTTTCTTTTTTTAAAAAAAAAAGTAATATACTGTATTTTCGCACTTAAAAGTCAAGTCAAGTTTATTTATATAGCCGTTAATCAATAAATGGCAACAATATTATTTTTAATGCTTTAAAGAGCAATTTTCACAACTATAACCAATTCCACAAATTCACGGAAGCTTGTTATTTTCTTAAAAAAAGGATCTATGCCGGATTGTGTCAGCAAGACAATAAAAAAAGAAAAAGATGTGATGGATCTGAAGCCAAAAAATGTATATCAGGACATCCCTAGTACCCAGTATCAATCCTTTCACTGCATATACAGTACTGTGCAGCATATACAGTGGACTCTGCAGCTACCTCCTACCATATGAGGCTGTTAACTCGGACGGAGTTCTGATTGAGCTGGATGTCAAGCCGGAACGTGATGGCAAAGGAGAGAAGCTGAAATCAGACCTCCAAAAGTCCTAGAAGGATAAGATCATGGAAAGAACAGAAATTGACGTGGAGTGCAAAATACTATCATGGGAAACAGTGTGATTAATATGTACAGTATATACAGTGCGACCTCAGTTTTCTTTATTAATTTGTTCCAAAAGTAAATAGCTAAAATAGAAAATAAGATATAAGACACCTACCACATTAACTTTACATACATACCTGTGGCCTGCTCACATTGTAGTATTTGAACAAGAACAATTTGCGTTTGCAGTGGGTGACCAGTGGTCGTGTTCGAGCACAAACACACGACACATCCGTTCCGTAACGCTTACATCTTCTGTTCGATCCCCGTGGTATGAAAGCACCTTCTCTGAGACTACTGCAAGATCAGACAAGAGCAAGGAAAGTCTTCTGATTAGATTAGTATTACCCATGCAGTTAAATGTTATATGCAGAAAGAACAATGAGAAATAAACATTACCTGTCGACATGTCTGTGACCTACATGAACAACCAGCGCGGCTTTTATTTTGTATGTGACTTTCATCTTCCCAGTCAGTACAAAAGACAGCAGGGAAGATGTACATCAAGGGAAAATTCAAGCTCGGTCACATGAGCGTAGCGGTGTTAACATTATTCCTAGGTGGGACTTTTTTTTAATCCTGTTTGGCTTCAAACAGTAAAAGCTTTGTTAGCACTCATTCCTAATGGTGTTTATAATAAACCTAACTATAGAAATGATCTCAATTGGACACTTAGGTAACACTTGTACACAAAATTATAGTAGTTAAAGGGGACCTTTTTATACCAATTTTGGGCATTTGTATTGTATTGGACTCCTATAGAGCAGCTACACACAATAACCTGCACAGACAGCTTTCTACATCTTCCAGACACTTCCTCTTCCTGCAGTGTTCCCATGGGGTTCCTGCCTCCCACCCAAAAGGTCTGTGTAATTTACTCCACCAGGCACGCATATTTTTCTCGTTGGCCGGGATTCACAAACTCCAACCACTTCTGCCTAATGCTTGACTCTTTAGGCACACATAAGCAAACATTTCCTGGGAGCCATTGCTTTGTGCTGTTAACAAATACCTTAACCCTAACCACTACTGATTAGTTCCTCAGTAAGTACTATATTTTTTTGTACCTTATTGTGACATCACACCGATAATAGTTGTAGAGTGTGTAGAATGTATTATTGATATTCATGTTGCACATGCACACAGATTCTCTACCTGGAGGTAGAGACTCTCCCGCCTTTCCACATCTGTTGTTTTGAAGGTGTTGGGAATCTGCGAGGCGCAATCAGACTGTTGACGATGTGGCTGAGCTGAGCACTCTGCAATGAAGGCAGTGATCACATTTCACATTTCACATTTCAGTACGAACTGTGAAACGCGAATAACTGAGTGTGGCACATCTCCAAACACGGTATGTTTGCTGTCCGGTGACGAGCATTTCCTGCATCTGCATCTTTGGTCGATACTGCAAAGATTTTCAACTAATACCTAAATTTGGAGTAAAAGCTAGTCCTTGAGATCATGAACATATCATTCATTCATTCATTCATTTTAGACCGCTTTTTCCTCACGAGGGTCGCAGGGGGTGCTGGAGCCTATCCCGGCTGTCTTTGGGCGAGAGGCGGGGTACACCCTGGACTGGTCGCCAGCCAATCACAGGGCACATATAGACAAACAACCATTCACACTCACATTCATACCTACGGACAATTTGGAGTGGCCAATTAACCTTAACCACAATTAACCACACAGAGATGGCCGAGGGTGGAATTGAACCCTGGTCTTCTAGGTGCAAATTAACAGTTGATCGTGCTTCAAGGAGTGTGCATACTTTCACACAGACGGGAAAAAAGGGTGCACAGTCTTAGTGTTTGCACCGTATCTCCGCTTACCTGTCGCTCAATGTTGTAAAGAAGACGATTAGGACTGCAGGGTTCAGAGTCAGCATCTGAGGCTGTGCAGGAAAGGCCAGCCATATCCTTTAACAGGGTCTGTTGGATCTGCCTCTCTGTGGGTGGCTGGGACTCAGCAAGCACCACGCCACCCTTACACACACACCCACACACATTAACTAAACATTTACCATATGTAACGTCGTTTGAAAGTCTAAGTACGACTTTGAATTAACAGCATGTAAAAAGCAATTCTAAAATAATTAGCTATGTATTCAGTGGCTCAGTGGTGCATTTAGGTGGATTTTGACCACTTACCTTACTGGACCGGATGTTTTTGTGGAGATCCCCAAGTTGCACAATCTTTCCTTCAAGGTCAGCAAGGCGTAGCTGCAACCAGCACCATCTGCTGCCAATCTCTGCTCTCTCTTTCAGCCACTTGTGTTCACAGCTGCTGCCTCTGTGAGTTACACCCAACATGTAGTAGTAGTTATCCATACATTGTGTGTAAACTGCAAGAACCCTCCTGCACGCTTGATGTTGACTTTCTCCTCCGATTTCAGATCAATATTTACAATAAAAGTGACTGTTGTAATTATTGGATAAGAGATTAAGCTCCAGACTCACACACCTACTAAACACATTTTAGAGTCATGGTGTAGAAGTTATAGTGCTGTCACTTTTGCATCTCACAGCAACAATGGTGCATTCAAGCACCATTGCATAAAGTGTGAAATCTTCGGTTCAATATTGCTGGGAAGTGAGAGAATGAATAGTCAATTATTAAACATGTTAATAAGTCATTTTGTTCTAGTTTTTCATGAGAAGCACAGGCATAAACATTAACTTTATTTTTTTTGCCAAGAGGGGGGATCAAGTTTACTCTTTCAATACAGATTGGGTTCACTTATATAACTAGCGCACCACTGCCAGCATATGCTATGCATAGGTTAGTGTAACAAAAGATGTATTTCACCACCAAATAAAACACTGTCGATGTGTGTTGTGCATGTTTGTGAGTTTCCATGGCATTAACGTCTACTTTACGAGAGTATGTGTGCGTTTATGTGTGCGCGCCTGACTTCAGTGGGACCACAGTTGCCATGGCAATGATCTTAGACTGCAGGGTCTCCGGCACTTCAAACTGCCACCAGACAAGGACCTGTCGAGAAGCGGCTACACACACACACCGCTTTAAAGTTACTTCCACTTAGTAGAGTACAGACCTCTGCCAAGGCTCCATGCTAATTTGGATCAGCCCGAGAATTTTGGAACAAAAGCGACATATACTGTATGATAGTGACTTCACTCATCGTCAGCGTTACAATGGTTCCCCGCACATTCACGACTCAGCATCCATGGCTGTGTAAATTTGCAGGTTTTCAGTCAAAATGCCTACAGTGGTGTGAAAAATTTTTACCCCCCTTCCTGATTTCTTACGCACTGACCTTTGCAGAATTGTTGTCATTCAGCCACATTGGATGATTTTCCAGCATGCCACATTATGACCTTAGGATTCAGGTCAGGACTTTGACTAAGCCACTCCAAAATTTTGATTTTATTTTTCTTCAGCCATTCAGAGGTGGACTTCCTGGTTTGTTTTGGATCATTGTCCTGCTGCAGAACCCAAGTTGGTTTCAGCTTGGGGTCACCAACAGATGGCCGGACATTCTCATTCAGGATTTTTTTGGCAGACAGCAGAATTCATGGTTCCATTTATCACAGGTACTGGAGCAGCAAAACAACCCCCGGGCCATCACACTACCACCACCATATTTTATTGTTGGTATGATGTTCTTTTTCTGAAATGCAGCATTACTTTTTCACCAGATGTAATGGGACACACACCTTCCGAAACATTCAACTTTTTGTTTCAGAGTATTTTCCCAAAGGTCTTGGGGATCATCAAGACCTGCCAAAACTCTGCCATGTACATTTCTTTTGCCCAGTGTCTTTCTTATGGTGGTGTTATGAACACTGGCCTTAACTGAGTTAACAAGTGAGGCCTGCAGTTCTTTGGATGTTGTTGTGGGGTCTTTTGTGACCTCTTTGATGAGTCGTCTCTGCACTCTTGGGGTCATTTTGGTTGGCCGGCCACACTTGGGAAGGATCACCACTGTTCCATGTTTTCACTATTTTAGGATAGTGACTCTCGCTGTGGTTCACTGGAGTCCCAAAGGTTTAGAAACGGGGTAAACACTTTTTTCACACAGGGCCACATTTTTTTTCTCCCTTAAAGCGTCATTTAAAAAATGCATTTTATGTTCAGTTGTATCATCATTGACTAATATATAAATATGTTTGATTATCTGAAACATTTAAGTGTGACAAACACGCAAAAAGCAATTATCATGAAGTGGGCAAATACTTTTTCACACCACTGTATTTTTGTCTCAAAATATAGCGCAAAAACACGTCTCATGCAAAAATGTATATAAGTATGATAATACAGGTAAAATGTACAGCATATACTATGTATACGTACTGTACAATATGTATACATACTGAAACAGGAGGAGGTCATGACTCAACATAACAGTATGATTCAATGTGTCATAAAAGAAACAACGCTACAACCATCACACAACAGGTCGTCTACCTACACATACACCGGGCAATTACTACAACTAGGATAATAAACGAGAAATATATAGTACTTTGAGCAACTACTGACATAAAGGTGCAGCAAGGCATACTGGGAACTGGCATCACTCCCATCGCCTGGAGTGCTTACAGCTTCCCAGCATGCTTTGCAGCATTTGTTTTGTAAAAAGTTGCTACAAGTTGCACGAGGAACGTGTTAAAATATAACATCTTAACACACACAGGACACCTTAACACACCCATTCATCGTTCAACTCCTTTAACTTTGTATGATTAAGGTTTTCGCCAATGGTTAAAATGAAGTACTCTCACAAAGTCAAATAAACACCCAGAAGGAGTGTGAAATAAAACCTCGCAGGGAGGAATTACCATTCAATTGAGGACACACTTTGACAAAAGCCAGGCTGAAGTGCAAATGAAGCAAAGCTTGCCAAACACATCGCCTTCTTGTTTCCAGTTCCATCAGCATCCAAATTGATTGTTTGTGGGAGACAAAAGAAACACAATGCTGATGAAAAAACAGACACTAACCCCAACCCTTGTGTAAAGGTTTTGGCTTTTAAAGGAACTTGCTGTATCTCTTGGGGGGGCAAATAAGGGTGAGGATGTTACATTCCTGCCACTGTGTGTGGTACTGATGTCCTCTTCCTAAATAAAAGATGTCCTAGTTGAAGAGCAGTCTTTGTACTCCCTTTATCTACTAGTCTGCAGTAGCTGTTACACAATGACATCAGCGAGTTTCTGCAAAGCAAAACTGGAATCTAAGCAATATGAAATATCTGAAATCAAGGTGAAACATATCAAGTTTTGAATACCATATGTTTTCTTGATTTTTTTTTTTACCAATTTGTTCATGGTAACTCATTCGCTACCAAAAACATATTTATAAGAGAGGCACAAGGAGGTGATGATGCAACTCCACAATCGAAGATTACATGTTTGATACAGTTTTAAGCCAAAAAAGCAACCATAAAGTGGCAGAAATTTATTCTATAAGAACTCCTGCCGAGTTCTTATAAAATATTTTTTTTCTCACGTCTTCGTGTTGTAAATACGCTGCGAAAGTATGTTTTCACACCCTATTACTTTGCTAACAAAATGCAAACCAGAACCGGAAGTCAACTCCGTCCCTTGTTTATGATGTCATCAGCAGTTAGCGATGTAGTTGTTTGCAAACTGACACAGTAACAGCACAAATCTCTTCTTTTCGTATTGGTTACAGCTGAAAAATTTGGATAAACAAGGTGTGACACTACTGAATTGAAGAAATAGAGTAACTATTTTTTTAATGTTATGTTATGTTTTATATTTTAGTAACTACAGTAACAGGGCTGTTTATATTGTTTATATTGTTTATTTTTTCTATATTGTGTATTTTGTACTGCTTAACTGACTCTGTACTCTTGCTGCTGTGCAATACAAATTTCCCCACTGAGGGACGAATAAAGGCATATCTTAATCTTAATCTTAAAACACAAAGGTTAGTGTCCGAGTGTAACTCACTGCCACATGTGTTTTTCAATGTTGACAAACAAAGTTAGAAGGTCATATAGGTTCAAATGTATTCAATTTCTCAAGAAGGAATCGTTTGTATTTCTTTTGGCTTCAGTCAAACCTTGGTTTTCATATGCCCTAGTTTTTGTTTTTCGGTTTTAGGCAAAAATCTGTGCCAAAATTTTGCCCCGGCTCTCATACAATGTCCCATTATCATACATATTGAGCATAACAACCTATTGTGTTTTACCTTTTGGGATATTCAATCTTGTGGTATTAACTCATTCAATACTAAAGAGGTATTTATATGTTTTTTTCATAAAAACGGGCCCACGTGCATTTGATAAGAGCACATGACATGTGCTTTACGACGTCAGTAAAGCACATTAATTTTTCCTCACTCAAATGAGAATGTGACACAAACAGTTTTCCTGTCTGTTTCCAGCGTGTAAAACTGTTCGGTTTTTCTCAGTTTAAATTTTTGTCTGACCAAATTGCTAATTAAGTTTGAAGTATGTTCCTTGATACTGTAATTTCGTACTGTAAAACGTTCTAAGTTTAGTGGTAAAAGTCTGTAAATATGACTAAGAATACTCACATAAGTGAAATCTTGCGTCCTTTGGCCAACTTGACTTCATCTTGCTCCTCATCTGAGCTGCTGCTGGCCGTGGCGTCCGAGTCCAAGTCCTGTTCCAGGTGTCTGAGCAATGCCTGGTTCGAGTCTCTAAACTCACAAAAATTTGCCAAGGGCAATGACGCCTGGGACAAATGTGGTTGAAGGTGCGTCTGCAGGGGAACACCTCCATGTTGAGCCAACCTGTTGAGCCCCTCCAACTGCTGGCTGCAGTGCAGTGACACGATCTCACCCAGCAGGGTCTGCACCCTCCTCTGCAGCCTCTGCACTCGGACGTTAAGTCCAGCACTCCTGGACTCTGTCTCCTTCACGGCCGCCCCTAAGACATTTTGCCAAATGTTCCACTCCGAAGCTAAAGGAAGACTGCTTGGATCAGTGTGTATTTGGGAGTATGGAAAAGAGCGATACACATCAACACCTTCTGGCCCACACTTAGAAGCCTCTCGGATGTTATAATCAGAGATGTCTGCTACACCTGGAAGGATGGCGGACACCTGGTGAGCATTTTTCAGCATTTCATTAAAGCACTGCAAGCTGAGTCCAGATGGAACTTGGGAAAACAAAGGACTTGTGGGGACTTTCCTAGGGTTGGCAGGGAGGTCCAGAGGAGGAACTGAGGAGAAATCCAGCCACATCTTCTTCTAACAACCTCCTTCTGTTGATCTCATCTGAGTGATTTGCGTTTGGGGTCATATTCAGGTCCATTTGGTTCACGGTTGAACCGTTTTATACTGAATGCACCTGAACGCATCTAGATGAAATAAATGAAGCGAGTTTGATTGTTCGAATACACACCATCCTATCAGATTTACAAGCTGTTAACGTTAACACATTTCACACACAACTACAGTAAAAAAAATATATATTCAACGTTAATTAGCAAAAGCAATCCAAAGTCATTTGTGGGTACAGGGGGGGAAAAGTCGCTTCTTCCTCGAAAAAAACGGACTTACGTCGCTTTCTCCAGCTCATTTCCATACGAAAGCCACAAATGTGTCGATAATTCCACCTTAGTTGCCTTCACCATGGGACCAAAGTGACATTTGGTAGCTTCGGAGGTGTCTAACACTCCTGCTATAAGAGCAGTCTTGACCGTACCAGGGCTGCTGACAACTGCCTTGATGCCTTCAGGTCCTCCGCTTGTCAGCCGCGATGCCTTCAGGAACACTCAGACATATGACCATACGGTCACAGGACGGATAGATCGATCCATCCATAGATATAATTCATCTCTAGTGTTGTCATTTTGTAATTTAACAAGTCACGTGTTTATATTTTTCTATTGAAGTGTTTGTTCACTTTCTGTGTTTAGGTGTCATATAAACGTAAAACACATAAACATAAACACATAAAAGTTTTAAAAAAGAATAGAGGATCAAGAAGTATAAAAATAAAGATATTGACACTTAGTTACAGTAAAAGGAGGTCCACTTGGACACCAGAAAGATTTGTGGGAAGCTAAAACGGACACTTCCCAAACATGAAGTTACCCAGCAGACCTTGTGGGTTATGCAGTAGCATAAAATAGTATAGCTTTGTATGTACAGTGGTGTGTAAGTGGTTGCCCCCTTCCTGATTTCTTATTTTCACACTTAAAGGGGAATAATTATGCTCATTTTTCAGCACTTTGTTGTGGACTCCTGTAGAGCAGCTACACACAATAACCAACACAGAGAGCTTACTAGATCTTATAGAAACTGCACCTATTCAGCTGTATTTATTTGGATTTCGTGCTTCCTGCAAAAATGGTCTGTTTTAGTGTGATTGGTCACACTCCCAAGTGCTCAGGAGGACTTCCGGATAGCTGCCGAACCCAACTTGATAAACGGTATAGGAGTTGATAATAAATTTATCACATACATGTGTTGGATCCCGAATCCCATCCGGAAGTAGAGACTGGACAGTCCAAAGTTTCTCAAGAAAAGAGGTTAGTTCAAGATGTCTCTCAGTGGTAAGTAGCTTTAGCATTTTAGCATTTTTGCATTTTAACATTTTAGCATTTTAGCATTTTAGCATTTTAGCATTTTAGCATTTTAGCATTTTAGCATTTTAGCATATTAGCATTTCGGCATTTTGGCATTTTAATATTTTAGCATTTTAGCATTTTAGCATTTTAGCATTTTAGCATTTTAGCATTTCAGCATTTTAGCATTTTGGCATTTTGGCATTTTAATATTTTAGCATTTTAGCATTTTAGCATTTTAGCATTTTAGCATTTTAGCATTTTAGCATTTTAGCATTTCGGCATTTCGGCATTTTGGCATTTTGGCATTTTAATATTTTAGCATTTTAGCATTTTAGCATTTCGGCATTTCGGCATTTTGGCATTTTGGCATTTTAATATTTTAGCATTTTAGCATTTTAGCATTTTAGCATTTTAGCATTTTAGCGTTAGCGAAAGCAACAGCTCCAAAGAGAATAAACATAACATTGTGAGAAAAATGTCCTAAATAGTATAGATATGAAATATACTTATAATATAGATATAATATCAATGTATAAATGACATATTTTCTAATGTGGAGGAAAATGACTTTTTTACCAGCTTGTTAAAACTATTATAAATTCAAAATATTCTGAATATCTTTTTAAGTTTGCCACAGAAAGCAATCCACAGTTGAAAGGATATGAGAATAAAGTTGCAATATTCCAGAATTTTTAAAAAAGCCAGAAAATGACATAATTGTGTACTTTGACTTTATTCCTTGTATATATGTATAATTGACATGTTTTCTAGCATGCCAAAAAATGTAATAATCTTATGATAAAATGATGAAAAATCAAATGTACTTTAAAAATGCATCTCATCCAAGCTTCTCTCTTCCTGATCTTTCAATTGACGCTGTCAGCTCACCCTCTTTGTTCACGCGGTTTCATCACTCTGAGCCAGATGTCAGCCATCTGCTGCCTGAAGATATTCTGACCCATTGTCTGGCAGAACGCAGAGCATAGTATGTAAACATTAACAAAGGTAATATGATTGTACGGAATCATAATAATATAAGACAGCGATCGTCCCATCAAATACAGGAAGCTCAACCAGCTTGCATAAATGATATAAAGAACTCCCTGCAGGAGGCCGGTGACGGAGATCCTCACTTGATTACTAACTCGAGGACAGGATATCACGTCACGTGCTGCCATACGACGAAGGTGCATGTGCAAGAAGAGTGCAGTCGACCAACAGGAAAGAAGTACTGTCAAAAAACATACACAGTAGTATCCTCTCAGTGTCCACACCACAAACCAGAGTACCTGTGCGATAGGCGCTTTTTGCTGATAATGCACTGTGCGATTACGTTGTAAATCCTTGACGGAATATAAAAAGCTGGCAACGGCCTCGAGCGTGCAGAACAGTCTGTCGACAAAAATGAGAGCGTAGACAATAGATTTGATGTTCCTCTTTATCCACGTAAATAATTTTCGTCGTCCAGGTATGATCTTAACGCAGTAGAAAAAGCTCTGCCAGACTGTGGAGGTCAAGACCGTGGTGAGATTGATGTACAACAAGATGTTGAAGGCCAGGCTGACCTTGAAGGATGTCCCGTGCGTGTAGAAAAAGAACATGACTATGAGCATCAAAAGGTAAAGTGTGCACGAGCAAACCCCGGAGTACAGGAGCAGCTTCAGCGGCTGTTTGATCCCGACTTGGCGGTAGTGATTCAAGATGAGGCAGTAGAAAAAAAAAGTGTACACCATCAAGCTGACGGAGACAAGTGGCGAATTTACGAGGATGCATGCCCTGGAGTCCATTTTTCAGTGTTCTTCTTCTTGTCTTGTCTCTTCGGGCTGGAGGTAATGTACACGCTGTACATTGTAACATATATGACATATTTGCATCATGCAAATTCAGTTATGTAAAAATTGCCCATTAGTGTGAAATTAGGCAAAAAGACACCTGGTGTACATGTTATAGACCAGTGCTCAGCCAGGAACCTACTCAAAATATACGCAAGATACATTTATTGCGATCATTTTTGTGATCGACCAGCAAAAATCGACGGGTTGGCGATTATATTTACTACATTATGTCTAAATCAAATCAAATCAACTTTATTTGTATAGCACTTTTCCTGCAAAGACATGCAACACAAAGTGCTTGACAGAATTAAAAACAATTACCACAATTAAAAGGACAAACAAATACTAAGAAAGCCCCTCCCTCCCACCCTCCGTACTAGACACACACACACACAATCACACAAACACACACAGTAGGGAGACATGGCATGGCACTGAGGATCAAGGAAACGTTATCCTCCCTATCCGTGTGGAAGTGGTAAGTTTTTGGCTATTTTGGCCAAATGTGGCCCGCAGAACACTAGTTTGAGGCCCCGAAAGTTTAATGTTAGTGCGGGCAAGTTTGATATAGATGCTGTATGGTATCATGTACCCAGAAAAAAATATTACGTTTGATTAATGTTCATGTTAAAGGTTAAATAACTGTTAATAGTTATCCTCCCTATCCGTGTGGAAGTGGTAAGTTTTTGGCTATTTAAGTTTAAAGGAAATAACTTGAAGGCTACCGTTTAGGTCGCTAGATCTCTAGTTTGCGAGTTAGCATGTGTCTCAAGACCCTGCAGTTGCGCAATATGTTGTAAATAAAAAGGGTATAAATGTGACTATAGTCGTGTTTTGTCATGTCTACAGGGTTCTAATAATGCTTTGTTCATTTTAATCTGAAAAAATAATTTGTCTACCCACCAACTATATGTGGTTTCTTAAGTTTTTATTATTTGCCATTTTATTATTATTGAGACATGGCAAGGCACTGAGGATCAAGGAAACGTTATCCTCCCTCTCCGTGTGGAAGTGGTAAGTTTTTGGCGATTTAAGTTTAAAGGAAATAACTTGAAGGCTACCGTTTAGGTCGCTAGCTAGCTAGTTAGCATGTGTCTCAAGACCCTGCAGTTGCGCAATATGTTGTAAATAAAAAGAGTATAAATGTGACTATAGTCGTGTTTTGTCATGTCTACAGGGCTCTAATAATGCTTTGTTCATTTTAATCTGAAAATAATAATTTGTCTACCCACCAACTATATGTGGTTTTTATTATTTGCCGCTTTATTATTATTATTATTATATTTATTTATTTATTACTGATTGATTGATTTTCTTTATTCTTGATTGGTTTATTTATTTTTCATCTTATTTTGTGTAGAAAAATACAAAGTAAGATATTTGAGAACAATGGAATGTTTTATCAGAGCTTTAATTGTAGAAAATTGGAACCAAAGCGAAGTTTTTTTAATTTTTTTTGTTTTTAATAAATGTGTTTGTTTTTTTTCATCTGCCTGCTTGGTGGCCAAACAAATCAATGATGGCCATTCTTCCAGTAAATGAGATATTTTCACACTTTAGTATAAGCATCACTTTTATTACATTTGACTGCAAACTACAGCAGAAGTGGTGACACAAGCATAAAAACTGAGGCATGCAAATAAGTCGCTATGAATATGAATATGAATATGTAAATTAAAGAACAGCAAAACAAGCATTAATGATGATTATCAGAATTTCCTCTGATACAGCTCATGGCATGCATGTTAGGTTCACTGGAGACTGGAGCGTGAATGGTTGCTCTATGATTGACAGTGTTAGGACAGAAAATGGATGAATGAATGAATGGATGGAAAAGGTGTTGCAGTGCATGACAAAGCACATATCAAGTTCCAACTACAGTATCGGCCATGTCAGCTGATTCACACATCATATCATTTGTCCCTGACGCAAAGCGACACATTGTTTTCAGCGCTCGCCATAAAGCAGCAACCCTTGGCCTAAAAGTAGACTGACCGACAGCCATGTTAACGGTGGTACCAAATACGTACAAATTACTGACTGTGAAACTGATATGAGACCCAAAGAAGAAATCTGCATATTTAAAAGTGAGCGAGTCGATGAAATTAAAAGTCATACAACCGAAAAAGATAACACTTTGACAAATTCCGGCTACGGTGACTCTTAACTGACTCCGAAGTCTGGAAGCAGAGACTGAAATGCCACTCTTCCCCAGCTTTCTCATGTGACGATGCAGATATAAGAAGGTGGCAAAGTTGGAAATGATCATGACACATAAAATGATTGACATGTAAACTTTAGTGACGATAAAACTAACAAAACTTAAAAATCTCATATTAGCACTGATGTTATTCGGGAACTCCGTCAGAGTGTGGTTGTCGCTGATCAGATGAGGCCAGTGAATTAGGAACTCAACAGTTTTCAATGCAGCGTTGTAAAAAACAACCAGGAAATCCAGAAGAACAGCTATGAAAATGGTCACCTTGATGTTCCTCCTCAACCAAACAAAGAGAGCGTGCCGTGCAGGGACGATCTGGGTGAAGTAGTAGAAAGCCAGCCAAACATAGGCGCTCATGCTGTTATGCACAAAGAACAGCAATAAAAACCAAAACACCATATATAATTTGTTGAAGTTCCCAAACACCAAAGACCAGTTCACCACTAAGAAGATCAGATATAAAAGAGAAAACCAGGTGAGGAACTCTAAGAGGAACTTTAAAGGCTGCTTGAGTCCTTTATCGTTGCTTTGTGGGCATTCCAAGCAAAACACAAAAAAAATATTCATGACGAGGCAGAAAATGACAAGAGGAACGTTGATGATGATGAATATTGTCTGATTCATATCGATGAGCTGTTGATCCATTGGTGGCTTTAAAAAGTTAAAGGATCCTCAAAAGTTCCTCAACGTGTTCGCACCTGCGTCCAACACATGCACCCTTTGTGACGGACGATCGCAAAGCTGGAGCATTATGGAGAACCGTCATATGCATAATAGGCTGCCATGTAGGAAGGAATATCAATAGCGCGTTGCCTCCACAGATACAGCGAGCTCATGATGCGTTCAAAACGTTCGGGGTAATTGAGCCGAATATGGAAATCGTGTCACCAGCCTTCCTGTTTGTGACACAATCGTTGGTCATATGGAGATGAGTCAATCCTGTCACAGTGAGATCTTCATTTTTGTGTCGATACTCAATACGTAAAGGTTGAATTGAGGCAACTTCCTGTTTGTTGAAAACGCTACATCAGGGGTCTCAAATTCTTTTTTATTTATTTATTTTTTCTTTTACAATATACATATTTTATTCAAGTAGCCATTAAATTTTTTTATTAATTTTGTATGTTTTATTTTTGCTTTATATATTCAATATTTTTTCACTTTATTTTAACATTAATTTAATTATATTTTTCCATATTTATTCTCTTGTTTGTTTTATTTTTACTTCAAAAATATTTTATTGTATCATTTAATTGTCAATAAAGAGTGGCAAGGATTTACAACAAAAATTGAGATATGTATTCATGCACATACATTTTTTTTTTTTTTTGGGGGGGGTGTCTCAAATTCAATTTACTTGGGGGCCACTGGAGCTCGGGTCTGGGTGACACTGGGTCGCATCAGGTTTTCAAAAAAAAAAAACAAAAAAAACGCATTTATTAAAAACAAAAAAATTTAAAAAACTTTGCTTTGGTTCCAATTTTCTACAAGAAAAGCTCTGATAAAACATTCCACTGTTCTCAAATATCTTACTTTTTATTTTTCTACACAAAATAAGATGAAAAATAAATAAACAAATCAAGAATAAAGAAAATCAATCAATCAGTAATAAATAAATAAATAATAATAATAATAAAACAGCAAATAATAAAAACTTAAGAAACCACATATAGTTGGTGGGTAGACAAATTATTTTTTTCAGATTAAAATGAACAAAGCATTATTAGAGCCCTGTAGACATGACAAAACACGACTATAGTCACATTTATACTCTTTTTATTTACAACATATTGCGCAACTGCAGGGTCTTGAACATGCACACGAAAGAACAGCAAAACAAAGAGTGTTATGGTACTAAAATGAACAAATTGGTGATCACAATGCATCGGTAATGCAAGTAATGACATTTCAAACACAGTAGCATAGTGGTTAGCATGTATGTTGGTTTTCACCCACATCTCTAAAACACGGTTTGGTTACTTATTGTCCATAAATGCAACTGTGATGGAGAGACTCCATCTCATTCATAATAATAACAAGGACAAGTGGTATAGAAAATGAATGTATGGTTGTTACGACAGAAAAATGACAATGCACATGTCAAGTTGCAGTTACATTATTGGCCATGTCAGCTGATTCACACATCAGATCATTTGTTCCTGTACCAACGATGCACGGAATTTTGAACGCCCGCCATAAAGCACCTATCCTTTGCCAAAAAGTGCATTGACCGACTGCCATGTTGACGGTGGTACCAAATATGTACAAATTGCTCACTGTGAAACCGATGTAAACTCCAAATATGAAATCTGCATATTTAAAGGTGAGCGAGTTGATGAAATGAAAAGTCACACAACTGAAGAAGATAAAACTCTGACAAATTCCGGTCACGGTGACTCTTAACCAACTCCGAAGTCTTGAAGCAGAGACGGAAATGCCACTCTTCCCCATATTTCTCATGTGACAGTGCAGGTATGGGAAGGTGGCGAAGCTTGAAATGATCATGACACATAAATGGGTCATCATGTAAACTCTCATGACGATAAAACTAACTACGCTATGAAGGCTCATATAAGGATTGCTGTCATTCTGAATCCCCATTAGAGTATCGTTGTTAGTGAACAGCAGAGACGGGTTAACTAGTAAGAGAGAAGTTTCCAGAGTGCAAGCGTAAAGAAAAAACAGAAAATTAATAAGAACAGCCATGAAAATGATCACCTTGATGTTCCTCTTCAACCAAACAAACAGAGCACACTGTGCAGGGACAATCTGCGTGAAGTAGTAGAAGCCGAGCAAAACAGAAGTGCTCATGCTGTTATGCACAAAGAACAGCAATAAAAACCTCAGTATTATATTTAGTTTGTTGAAGGTCCCAAACATCAAGAACAAGTTCACGACTAAGAAGATCAAATATAAAGTTGAGCACCAGGTGAGAAATTCCAAGAGGAACTTTAAAGGCTGCTTGAGTCCTTTATCGTTGCTTTGAGGGCATCCCAAGCAAAACACAAAAAAGATGTTCACGACGAGGCAGAAGATGACAAGAGGAACGTTGATGATGAGGAATTGCATCTCACTCAAGTCGACAGTATGTAGATCCATTGTTGGCTTTGAAAAGTTTAAGGATCTTCAAAGTGTGTGCACCAGTGTCCGACACATGTACCTTATGATGGACAACCTCACAGGTAAAACCATCATATGCATAATAGGCTTCCATGTAGGAAGGAATATCAATAGAGCATTACCTCCGCACGTAGACCTTCCTCGGGATGCACACAACATGTTCAGGGTAATTGAGCAGAATATGGAAAACATGTCCTGGTTGTAACACAATCTTTGGTCATACACAGATGAATGAGTGCTATCCGGACTACAGATGACACAGTGAGATCTTCAGACTAAGGTTGAATCAATGCAACTTTGTGTTTGTCGAAAATATTTAATCTTTCATCTCAATTACATTTCCAGGTCTAAAACAATCACTCATCACCAGAAAGGCCTTCCCTAAAAAGATCACCATCTGCTTATATTGTGCAAGAAATATAAGCAAAAAAAGGTCAGTAAGGATAATTCATAATGCCGCCTACAGAGAACATACTAACTCCTTATTTCTAAAATCACAAATACTTCTATTTGCTGATATAGTTCATCTTCAAACAGATAAAATAATGCATAAGGCTAAAAATAACCAATTACCTAAAAATGTGATCCAATACTTCTCTACAAGAGAGGAGAAATATGATCTCAGGGAAGAACTACATTTGAAACACTTATATGCTAGGACTACGTTAAAAAGCCATAGCATTTCAGTATGTGGAATCAAACTATGGAATGGATTGAGTAAGGAAATCAAACAATGCACAACGATGAGCCAATTCAAGAAACAATACAAGCAGTTGATGTTTGCTAAATACAAGGATGAAGAGTCTTGAACCAGTCATGATGTGCTATATATATCACTATATTGACACTTACTATGGTACACATTATGTCATTGGATGGTCATATCACCTTGTACTTCGATACAAGGTACATTATTTAAAAAAAAAAAAAACTTAAACTGTATTATGGAAAGCAGGAAGTGAACAAATGTAACAGTTACTGATTGTAAAAGTACCAGATGGAGGGGTAGGATTTAATAAGCTTTGCTTCTTCCTACTCCTTTTGGACATGTGGAACTGGGAACTGATTATGTGATGCATTCAATTGTAATCTGATGCATGTTCAAATGAAATAAAACCATTACCATTACCATTACCATATTGCCCTGGCATCTCACCCTCAAAGTTGTCTCATTCAAGACTGGGAAGAGTGGCTATTAACGAGTTGTGATGACAACACCCCAAAGGGACAAACCAGCAAGGGCCATAAATAGGGAGGCTCCACACCTAAAATGTTAGAACTGAAGAACATCAACGATACTGGTAACAGTATCAGAAGTATGTAGAATGGGTCATGGTAATTTTTAGGAAAATAACCGTGTTAACTATACCTTAGGCTGCACGGCGGTCGAGTGGTTTAGCGCGCAGACCTCACAGCGGGTTCAATTCCACAATCGGCCATCTCTGTGTGGAGTTTGCATGTTCTCCCCGTGCAAGTACCCCACATTCCAAAAACATGCTAGGTTAATTGTCGACTCCAAATTGTCCATAGGTATGAATGTGAGTGTGAATGGTTGTTTGTCTATATGTGCCCTGTGATTGGCTGGCGACCAGTCTAGGGTGTACCCTGCCTCTCGCCCAAAGACAGCTGGGATAAGCGGTTGAAAATGAATGAATGAAAAATTTCTGTAGAATTTCATACTAAAATATTTTAGAACATTCTCCCATTTGTGGTGATTATACTGCATATACTGCAAAGCTGTTAGAACAACTACTAGGTAATCATGTACTCACAGATCAAAACAAGATTATATCATTCATTCATTCATTTTCTACCGCTTATCCTCATGAGGGTCACGGGGGGTGCTGGAGCCAATCTTAGCTGTCTTGGGGCGAGAGGCGAGGTACACCTTGGACTGGTCGCCAGCCAATCACAGGGCACATATAGACAAACAACCATTCACACTCACATTCATACCTATGGACAATTTGGAGTTGGCAGTTAACCTAGCATGTTTTTGGAATGTGGGAGGAAAACCCACGCATGCACAGGGAGAACATGGAATTGAACCCTGGTCTCCTAGCTGCGAGGTCTGTGCGCTAACCACTCGACCGCCGTGCCGCCCAAGATTATATCATCATAATAATAAATACCAGTTTGCACATGTAGTATTAGCATCACTTTATTGAATTTGACAGAAAGCTATAACTGATGACAGAAGTGGTGACATTAGCCAACATGGAAATGAAGGAGCACAAACAGTATAATTTACTACAAATATGCAGATTTTCAAATGAAAGTACAGCAAGTACAGGACTGCTATAGTATTAAACTTTGCACAATCTGCATCATCAACATTTTTTCTGATGCATCGTGACCCTGAACTCTTTCTGGTAGCATCGTGGTGAGCATGTCAGCCCGTTTTTCCACCCACATCCCCAACACATGCATTTTAACCGGAGACTCTAAATTGTTCACAGTGGTGAATGTGAGTGTGAATGGTTGTTTGCGATTACGGTTAAGGTTAAGCTCCGGTTCTTTGCTCCAATTGGTGACTCCAATGAGAACAAGCAGTTTCGGAAATGAACTGATGGATGTAAAGGTGTTGCGGTGTTAAGACAGAAGCACCACAATGTGTACATCAAGTGGTAGTTACAGTATTGGCCATGTCAGCTGATTCAGACATCAGATCATGTGATCCTGTGCCAATACTACACAGCGTTTTAAGCGCCCGCCATAAAGCAGCTATCCTTTGCCTGAAAGCGGATTGACCGACAGCCATGTTGATTGTGGTACCAAATATGTATAAAGTAGTGACGGTGAAACTGATGTGAACCTCAAAGAATAAATCAGAATATTTCAAGGTGAGCGACTCGATGAGCTCAAAAGTCATACAACTGAAGAAAATAACACTCTGACAAATTCCGGTCACAGTGACTCGTAACCAATTCCGAAGTCTTGAAGCAGAGACTGAAATGCCACTCTTCCCCATATTTCTCATGTGGCCATGTAAGTATAAAAGGGTTGTAAAGCTTGAAATGTTCATGAGGAATAAAGTGATCATCATGTAAACCTTGGAGACAATAAAACTTACTAAGTTGAAAATGTCCACATAAGAATTGTGGTAAAACGGGATCCTGGTCAGAGTGTGATTACCGTTGATCAGCAGAGGCCATTTAATTAGGAAATCTGCAGTTTCCAAAGTGTAGTTGTAAAAAACAACCAGGAAATCCAGAAGAACAGCTATGAAAATGGTCACCTTGATGTTCCTCTTCAACCAAACAAAGAGAGCGTGCCGTGCAGGGACGATCTGAGTGAAGTAGTAGAAAGCGAGCCAAACATAGGCGCTCATGCTGTTATGCACAAAAAACTGCAATGAAAACCACAGAATTATATATAATTTGTTGAAATTCCCGAATGTCAATGACCAGTTCACTATTAAGAAGATCAAATATAAAGTTGAGCACCAGGTGAGAAATTCCAAAAGGAACTTTAAAGGCTGCTTGAGTCCTTTTGACTTCCTTTGAGTGCATCCCAAGCAAAACACAAAAAAGAAGTTCATAACGAGGCAGAAAATGACAAGAGGAACATTAATGATCATGAACAGCGTCTGACTCATCTTGATCATCGGTCGATCCATTGCTTGGCTTTAAAAAATAAAACAAATCCAAAAATGGAGACGTGTGTGCACCTGCATCCAACACAATGACGGCCAACCCCACAGGGAAAGCAGGATCATTATATAGAGCCATCATATGCATAACAGGCTGCCATGTAGGAAGGAATATCAATGGAGCGTTGCCTCCACAGATAGAGCTCCATCTCAATGCACTCAACACGTTCACTTAAGCCTGGATGAAGCACAAATACATTTAGTGCTTTGCATCACACTGGAAAGGACGCAAAAATGTAGCAATATGGTCACCATATTTAGTATGCAGGGATGCATGTTAAAAGCGAATGACAGGATGTATTTCGCTGCATAAACGCCTCCGCAAAGCAACCCAACCCAACAGAGCCATGAAGGTCGGGCTTGGACACGAACCTCGCAAAATTTCGCCTTGCTGGCCAAACAAGTATATCGCAAGAACATCATGGAATGTGGCTCATAACACAAATACAATAAAATAAAAACACAGAAAGTGTAAAAATAGAGCAAAAAAAGGCACAGTGTTGACATTAATAACTAATGAAAACAAATATTTTGTATAACATTGTTTACTATTTTAGTATAAATATCAAAGTTGGACATATAAATAAAATAAGACATGTAGATAAGACGCAAAACAATGTGCTGGCATGTTCAATTACAAGCTAAAATTATTAATGCGGACACTATTAATTAATTTCATATCTAAATTAGTTTGATGATCCGGATCGTTTGTGTAACAACCATGCAAAATAATAAGACGTGAGGGAGGGGGCTTTCACACTGTATATAATACAATACAATATAATGTAATGTAATATATAAATTATATAGCATACACGCTGTATATGAATGTTTCAAAATATGGTCCCCAATATTTTCACTTTTAATGCAAATGAATAATGGCTCCAAATATCCTTTATTGGCCTCCTTTATTACTAAAAGTAATAAAGTTGATCTCTAACCTTACTTTACCTAAAATCCACTTTCATGGATAACAAATTAACATACATATTTGAGAGGTTAAAATTGGTTGATATTTACATTTTTAAAAATTGTTAATCAAATAGTTGTTATTAATTGGCTAACTAATGAATCATCGATTCATCAATCGTTTGAACCTCTCCTCCCGTTTCCACAGACAGGACCACAATGAAAAAGCAGCTTTCTGTGCAATATGTGTTTATTTAAATAAAGACATCTGACTAAAACGCCAGAAATGAGGAAATATGCCGCATAAAAATAATATTCTAAAAAAATAACACATCTGTACATTCCAACGCTCAGTGGCAGTTATAATACTTCTAGTGTACAAATAATAATACACACACACACACAAAACATACGCACTTAAAGCCACAGGTTTACCTTTCAGTGTATCTGAATAAAATGCCACATTTTGTACATTCTGTGAATAAATAAAGGCTGGTATCAGATCGCAAAGTCTACTTTCAACTTCTAATTTCAATGTAGTGGTTTTATTAACAGCATATTTCATCCTTAAAACTCTTAATGAAATCAGTGCAGTGCCATGCATATATTCATAGTTCAGCATACCGAGACTTTTGCATTTACTCTCTTGAATGAAATGAGCCTATTCCATGCAAAGGCAATGGAATACTTTCATTATACTTGCAAAAATGGCGCACTTTGGTATTATATGATGTATTCTAATGACTGTCTGTTTCTGATGGTGCAAGTTAAAAGTAGTCTCTTCGGCGTGAATCGTCACTGATGAAAGATGGGTTCCACTGCGCGGGGTAAATGCATGAGTGGCGAGAGCCCGGCAGCCCCGTGAATGGGTACAAGCCGTTTCTGTCCAGGTCAGAGTTCCGCAACGCGGGCTGCAAAAAGCAAAACAAAATGAAGTTTCTGTTTATTTTTACCTTCTGAATCACGGGTGTCAACCTTGTCTTCTTACAGAGTAGTATATGTCGGTCATCTGCAGGAGGTTCTTGGTGCTGCCGTTCTCTTGCATCTCGATGGTCTCCCTGCCCCACTCCATGGAGATGCGGTTGCTCTTGGGGAAGTCTGCATATGGAGACATCTGAAGGTCTCCACTCTTGAAGATGATCTTGTTGATGTCATTCTTGTCTCTCCTAAAGGGGTTTTGGGAGGGGATACAAGTTAAACTCCTGTTTTACAGGATAATTTGGTACCAGTACCTATCCCAGCTGACTTGGAGCGAGTGGTGGCGTCCACCCAGGACTGGTCGCCAGCCAATCACAGGACACTTTTTCTTTTCTTTTTAAATCACCTTTGTAATTGTTCATTTTGTAATATTATGGCTTTATTCCCATAGCATTGTAAATCTCTCCCCAGCCTAATTTACCCAATTATTGTTTCTCATAATGCTTTAATATCTCTACTACTTTGCTACACCTAAAATTATTATTTTTTTAGAATACAACTTTTTTTCAGAGTATTTTGACTTTATTATTGTAAAATTATATCAGTTTTTTTTTCATTTCTGCTGTTGGTTTTTAAATTTTGTAATTTTTTTTTTTAAATAAAACTTTGCAATGATATTTGGCTTTGACTTTTGTCTCATTTGTATATCAATATTTAACCAAAATATATCAGGATATGAGTTTTGGTCCATATGGCCCAGCTGTAGAACATTGTATGGGACATCGCTAAGAAGTCATAACCTCTTAAACCTCTTGCTTTTCAAGTCATTATTAATATATAATTATAAATACATTTATATCAAGTAGATGGAAAAATACAGGATACAGGATCGTGGTAACAGTGGCTCTTACTTGCAGCAGGTGACGATGAGTGCAATGATGAGGATTAGGAGCAGGGCGCCCCCCGCAGGTGAAACAACAACAGCAATCAGCTTGTAAACTGTAAGGACAAAAATATATTTTTTTTCCCCCAAACATGCATTATTTATTTAAAAGATAAAGACTACTACAGTACTTACAATTCCCACAGTTGAAGCCTCCAAAACCAAACATGCAGCTAGGAGGTGAAAAACAGGCTGCAGTGAGAAAACGCACAACTTTAAGTCCAACATTCACTGATTACAAACTTACGGGACACAGGAGCCATTTTCCAGCTTGTATCCATCCCCGCATTCTGGAGAAAAGAACACGGCATCACTCAAGTCACCTTACACACTTTAGCCTGACTATGATACAGTTTTACATAAGAGTAACGTCTTGTAACATTTTACCTAGGCAGGACAGGTCATCAGGGTTATGTTTGTAATATCCTTGTAGACACTGACATTGGGCGGTGCCGTTGGTATCTGTGCAGGTGGAACGCTCGCCATCACACTGAATCCTCTGGGCCAAACAAAGACTCTCCACTGAAATCACAATGTTCGATAACATGGTATAACATCTGTTTCATCTGGCATCAATGTACATTCACACTACTGTGGAATTGGATGGATACAGATAGGTGATTATTATGGATAATGCATTTGCACCCTCTAGTGGCCAAGTACAATCACAGCAAATACTTTCTACTTCGATTGGGGGCCATAAGGGTGAAAAACACAAGGGTCACTCTGATATTTTGTCATTTTGATATGTTACTTTTACTCACAATATTATACATTATTCTCAAATGTGCCACAGCTCAATAAAAGAAAAAATATTGTGCTTGGACTGGTTCCGTTTTATGTCCTACCGTGGTACGTGAGCCGGTGGTGCAGGACCACACGGCAGTGGGACTGTGAGGAGCTGCAATTTTTCAAAGACATCTGAATGCTGTTGTAGACCTCGGCGCTGGTGACGTCAGCGGAGATGGAGAACATGTTGACGGCAGAGATACGGACACCATCCTCTTCCCTGTAGGGGTGTGATATCGTTATTTGTTGTTGCATTTTTTTTTATCAGCTTAATTTAATCATGGGGCGGCACGGTGGTCGAGTGGTTAGCGCGCAGACCTCACTCCACCTTCGGCCATCTCTGTGTGGAGTTTGCATGTTCTCCCCGTGCATGCGTGGGTTTTCCTCCCACATTCCAAAAACATGCCACTCCAAATTGTCCATAGGTATGAATGTGAGTGTGAATGGTTGTTTGTCTATATGTGCCCTGTGATTGGCTGGCCACTACTCCAGGGTGTACCCCGCCTCTCGCCCCAAGACAGCTGGGATAGGCTCCAGCACCCCCGCGACCCTTGTGAGGAAAAAGCGGTAGAAAATGAATGAATTAATGAATTTAATCATGGTTTAAAATACACTTTTGTTTTCAGAGTGGCCATAATAAAAGGCCACATCAAAATGTGCACTTTAACCGCATTGGAACTAGGATGCTTCCAGCTTCCAGGAATAGTGTACAGGTCCTTGCAACGTGGGTCCGTGCAAAATGCCGATGTCAAAATGCCATCAATACAGTGTCCACAACATACATACGCCTGCCCATATCGTAGCCCCACCACCCACCATGGCCCACTCCATCCATCCGCAGTACACTTTGGAGTGGCCTTTTATGCGCACTTGTGCAATAATCATGCTGTTTTAGATCTTGAAAAGTGTTGCGTTTATATTTTTGCAGTTCACTTTGTTAAGTTCAGCATAGTATGTTTTTGATTGCATTTTTGTGAAGGGTACCATCCTAGCCCATTCACATCATACTGCCTTTTTGCACCCTTTCCTTGACATCACATACAAAGTCACACTGCAGTCCCTTGATCAAGCGAGTTGAAGTGATGCACTGCTAAAGAGTAAGTCAAGAACTCACTTTTTACTGAGAGTGGAGCGGCTGTAGCCTCTGAGGATGGACAAGGAAGCATTGAGCTGAGGCGACGAGAGGAAGAGACAGTGACAGAATTAATAAGCACAGCAGAAAATATCATATAATAAAGAAGGCCTGACCTTCATTTGGTGACTAATTAGGGCAAGGGGTATATAACATCGAAGCTTTTCTCACCAGCTGAATAATCTCTCTCTGGATCTCATGCATGGTGGCGCTCTTGAAGATATTGGTGTCATGTGTCACTCTGTTAAGGCTGAATGTTCCCAGAAATGTTTTTGCTGTGGAGAGATGTGAGATACACACAAAAAAATGATATCTACCAGCAGTATCAAAAAGATATGTGAGAATTGACGAGCATTACCTCTGGTGCACGTACGTCCATCCTCCAGGTCGAAGCCGAGCGGACATTCACAGCTGAAGGAACCCCTGGTGTTCACACATCTGGAGCCCACTGGACAGGGGTCCTTCTCACACTCATCCATGTCTGCACACAGAAGACAAGCGAGTTTTTACCATACAGTATAATACTTGGAAAACACATATGTGGTAATCCTTGTTTTTGGTTTTGGTTCCAGACCCAACTGCTATGAGTGAACCTCTGAAGAAGGATTACTCATTTATAAATGGAATATTTTCATAGCCAAGACCACAGAAAACCTGTTTACGACCTAAATATTGTTTTTAACATGAAGTAACACACCTCCATCGTCACCTTTACACTACTAATACCTTACATAGCAGACGTAGTAAGATAAATTAAGTCATTTAAGACTAGTATAAGACTCGTATGTTGCTATAAATGTTCCCTTGGGGAGACGAATGACTGGAAACAGGAAGTGACGTCAGGGCTTCAGAGTTGAGCTTCATCTTGCCGTGGTTAAAGGCTGAAAGAGTAGCCTGTGGTTTAATTAAGGATTGTTGTGAGATCAGTCAAACATGCAATAAAAGCCTGTTGCTTCGGCAGTCAAATCTGGTGCTTGTGTATCACCTTGTGACCAGTGTAGAATACTACATTAATGTCTTTGAATGCCTTACATTTCTTTATTAGTTCATTTAACCACTTTTATGCTTGAATATGCTCAATGGCAGCAAAAAAAGCACATAACAATGGCTTATATATGGATGTTATAAATAATAAGCTATATTAAACCACAAAACAGTGATGATTTATTAACATATTTTTTTAAACTGACGAAGCTGCAAAATTAGAAAAATTTGTGAAGTGGCAAGAGACGACTGTACTCAATACCTAACATGCAAATGCATCTTTTCCGGCAGTTAAATTAGAAATGTGCTTAAGACAGTGCTTCTCAAATAGAGAGGTGGGCGGACCAGTTATTAAATGCTATTAAATGATCATATGTGAGTGGATAACATATGTCAGTCAGACAAAAAACAGACATTTCAGAGGGTCCGTATGTTTCAAATAAAATTTTTGATTCGCTTCAACATGTGTCTTCGCTCTCTGCAGTTGTTGTGTTGAAGCGAATATTTCTGAAAAAAGGGGTCTTAATGGATTCTTAACGGGGTCCATGACTCCAAAAAGACTGAGGTCGTGTGTAAAAGCTCACCTTGGTTGCAGATGGGGCCCGTCCAGGCCTGGGGACAGTCGCACCTGAAGCGACCGTGCTGGTAGCTCACACACATCCCTCCGTTCATACATGGGTTGGACACGCAAGGGTCTCCTGAGGTTCAGGGAGAACAGAGCATTATGTTGTTATTAGTTGTCCTGAGTATTAGTATTAAGGGCTATTAGTATTCATTCTTTATATAGACAGTTTGATGGCAATTTATGGACATGAGGGGGTCTGTCTATAGAGGATCTACAGTATCTATGAGTGGGAAAATACAGTTACATTTACTTTCACTGAAAATATTGTTACACTGTTAATACAAAATATTCCAAATAAAATTGTGACCTTAGTTGCAAAAATACAAAAAATATATAATATATACACATTAAAATAACTCTTAATAATATTGTTGGAGAGAAAAAATATATATTATATGATTTATACACGTTAAAAATAACTCTTAATAATATTGTTGGAAAGAAAAAATATATATAATATAATTTATACACGTTAAAAATAACTCTTAATAATATTGTTGGAAAGAAAAAATATATATTATATAATTTATACACATTAAAAATAACTCTTAATATTGTTGGAAAGAAAAAATATATATTATATAATTTATACACGTTAAAAATAACTCTTAATAATATTGTTGGAAAGAAAAAAATATATATTATATAATTTATACACGTTAAAAATAACTCTTAATAATATTGTTGGAAAGAAAAAATATATATTATACAATTTATACACGTTAAAAATAACTCTTAATAATATTGTTGGAAAGAAAAAAATATATATTATATAATTTATACACATTAAAAATAACTCTTAATAATATTGTTGGAAAGAAAAAATATATATTATATAATTTATACACGTTAAAAATAACTCTTAATAAAATTGTTGGAAAGAAAAAAATTATATTACATAATTCAAGTCATATTACAATAATAAAGACAGGATTACAAGGAAAAACCTAATAACTGAATAAGAATAATGCAGTTTTACCATCAGCAGGGTTTAATTTTTTTCCCAAATTTTTTTAAATTTTTCTTGTAATATTACACCACTTTTGTCATTAGTATATTTTCCAAAATGTCAGAGTAGTACTGTATGTAGATGTAAAATTAAATATGCGCTAATCTACATTTTGCTGCTTGTACACTCCTGTATGATAAGATCCTTTTTCCTACAATGCAAAATCACTTGGTGATTACTCACTTGGTGGAGCCGCCTTTGTGGGCTGAACATGAGTGGGAGATGTTGCCGCCACTCCCTCTGTGGTCACCCTGTCTGTTTGCTTGTGGGTGGTGTGCGGAGCCGCTGTGCTCCCCGTCGTGCTGCTGTGGGTGTAAGGCGCGGTGATGTGACGGCTCTGGGCCGTGGTGGCCCCCAGAGCGCTCATGCTCGTTTCCTGCTGCAAGGTGGTGAAGCTGGTGGGCTGGATGACCCCAGTTGATGATGTGGGGGCTTTGCTCGCGGGGGAGATGAGAGCAGGGGGAGCTGCTGAAGTCTGCTCTGTCAGGGTGGGGGAAACTGTGGTAGGGGTCGTAGTAGAAGGGATAGTGGCCTGAGTGGGAGGCGCTGAAGTAAAGGTGCGGGAGGTGCTACTGAGTGTGGAAGATGAGGTGGGAAGTAGCAGAGGGCTGGTGGTGAATACAGTTGATCCAATTGTCTCCTCTTCTGTCATTTCAGATCTATTAGAAGCAGACACACAAACGCATTAACACTCATTAGAACCAATGCCCACACTATACAAGAGTTCTGTTCTATCAACTTTCCAATAAAAGACCATTCCACTACTCAGTATACTGCACTACATAAACAACAATGCTGAGTTTGCTTCCCTGGATTTTGTCTTTGGGGTGAACCCGATTTTGTCTGAGGGTGTTGGTGGGTTTGAGGGACATCTTTATGTTGTATTTAGAGAAAATCCTTGAAACCACCCACATATGGGGTTATCAGAAACCTCAAAGACAGTGCAGAGGAGATCCCCATCACCGACAACAGAAAATGATGGTTGTCAAATCTGCTAGGACAAGAAAGGCCACTAGGCCCAACGCGGAGTACAGAAACAACAAACGAAACATGGTGGCTGGTTTGTCGGAGAAACTCATAAGGATTTTCGCCAACCATAACAAAATTTTCAAATGCACCAACAACCTCAGACAAAAGCTTGTTCATTCCAAAGACAAAATGTAGAGAATTAAAATTCAACAATGTTGTTTAAGCAGTGGAGCGTAGTGACGAATGTAATGACCACTACAATGGCGAGACCAAGCAACCGAGATTCAGCAGTTCTCAAAAACACAGGGAAAGAGAATGATGTCTTACATCTGGTTAGGGAGGACCACTTTTTTGTGAAAAGTGTCCCCACTAATAAGTATTTTTGCACCAGACAGTTGAACGACGAATGGTTATGCAAGAAGAGTTTCTCCTAACAAGTTTAATTGACAGGTTATTGTCAGAATTGTTTTACCACCAGACAGGTTAAGTAGCTATTGTTATGTATAACCATCATTCTCCAGCCACTCTACCCTGCTATTGCCACCCGAGGACTCACACCCACCAGTGACATAAGGAAAACTCCACACCTAAAATTTTAGGTGTTTTTTAAAGCACAGTCCAGTTGCCTTGATTCAACCACTTTTGCTGACAACAGTTCTTGTATTGGTCTGCAGTCCATGAAGCAAGTCTACCTAATGATGCTGCCAGTGTTGAGTCATCATGCAAGCCATCTCTCCTGGATAATATCACATCAATCATAAAAAGCATCTCCTGCTGTCAGATTGAGCAGTTACCTGTCAGTTCGAGTGACCGTCGTGGTGGTGAGGAAGATCTCACTTGTTTCCGACGGAGAGTCATATTGGTTAGTCGTACTACTGACGACTTGAGTTGGCGCTGTGGTGAAAACAAGGCTCACGCTTTCCTTCGATGAACTCTCCTCTGTGCCCTCACGGCTCCGAGTGCTGAAGCTCATGGTTCCACTAAAAGATTCTGTAGAGGGTTCGGTAGCGGAATCTTGGTATGACACGAGCGTGGGTCCACTCACAGGTGAAATGACAGGAAGTATGGATGAAACGGACTCATCAGTTGGGTCGGTGCTGGACATCCTGGGTGTTGACTGTGAAGTCTCCTCTGATGCTGGGATGTGTTGATACTGGGTGGCATTTAGAAGTCCAACAAGAGTGTTGGTTCCTCTTGGTGTCTCCAAGGTCTCCGGTTCTGGAAATGATGAGTGAGCCAAAGAACGGGTCCTGGTTTCTTCACTCCTAGTGGATGGGTCACTGTGGGTGTAGTCCTCAGTGTCTGTGACCCCTGTGGATGGAATACTCCATGTGGACGGGGACTGATGGAAGCTGAAGTTCTGTGTGACTGCTGACGAGGAGTTATTGCTGGAGGAGGTGACAGACAGTAGCGTCCTCTCCCCAGCCCGACTGATTGTGGTGGAGGTGAAGATGCTGTCTGTGAGGGCTTGTGTCTGTGACGGGGAGGACATGGGGTTGCCCATGCGCGGACTGGAATCTGGGCTGTCCTGCGGCAGGTCCTCTGTCACCATCCAGGGCGACACAGATTTATGAGAAACATTGGGAAGATCTGGATTTTGAGGAGAATCCCTCCAAGCTCTGCTGCTGGTCTCAGACGAGATACCAACAAGAGAGGAGGTGAATGGCTCAGTGGACGCCTGAATGGTCTCAGATGACTTGGTGGATGTTTCTCTTAGGGTTTGTGGCTGCTCAGTATCTGAGGAAACACAAAACACCAGCATTTTTAGTGAATAGCCAGACATATTCATAACTCATAGCACAAGGGCTGAAATCTAATAGAAAACATTTACATTCCCATAGGATAAATGGATCATTCAACGACATCTATGAACAATATCAATGAACGGTAAGTCCTGTTCACTTTTTAAATTTCTACGTGCCACCAGGGGGCGCTCACCAAGCTGTAGCCACAGGGTGCAGAATGATGCTGTGACCAATCCTGCTGTTTGCAGGAGAGGCAAAGTTTCTGTGGTGGAGAACAATTGGCAGGCAGGCGGGCTCAGCTACTCTAACAAAGGCATGGAGGCCTAAATATGGAGGTGAGTGTCTCCACTGGGGCAATCTGTCACTTCCTTCCTAAAGCTGAGTGAGCACAAAGCAGAAAATGTCACTGTGGATGTGGGTGTGCATTGATGTTCAGAGCCCTGTTTTTAATCACATAAACTGCTAGAATTACTTATTGTTTGGACACTGCAATTTATATTTTTGTGGCATTTATAGGCCACAAAAATGGAAGAGAAAACATTGAAATACTTGCACGATGTTGCTACATGAAGAGAAAAAACAGACAGATGTCTTTCCCATACGTTTCTACTCTCATCAACACATTATAATGGGTCTGTCCGCCAATGTAGCTGCTGCTTAACAAGACTCCCTGTCACCTGGTATACCAGAGAATAAGAAGACGTTACAGGAGAGATCAGTGTTTGTACTTTTTGTGCATTCAGACCCCTCTGTTGTCTCTTTTTCAAAATAGCTACCGATTTTTTCTTCGTGATGATTAATGAGACGAAGCGCGAAATTGGTTTACGACACAAGATTTTAACATTACCTTTAAGAAAAGTACAATAGAAATACGTATATGACAATATACTGCAGTCAATTTAATTTTGTCTATGTTACCTTGCATTGCTCCTCACAAGGCTACACTCTTCTAACACTCAGTGTGTATGCTCCCGGCCCTGCCTCCACCCACTGACACAAACACTGTATGACCTCACTCTGTTCATGTTGTTCTATGCCACAAATATGCAAATGTGCTGAAACCAATGGACAGAGTGAATCCTAGGTACTTGCCCGTTTTGATGCACACACACACACATGCACGTTTTTTTTCCTCTCGGCATCACAGCAATCATTGCAATGACTCATGCATCATGGCCAGTTATGCAAATTAGATGATTAGATTGCCATAAATATACTGCAGTCCTATGAGGAAAAACCGAATGTGCCATCTGTTTTGGTCAAGTAGTTTATAAAATAAATTACCCGCAAAATATGCAACTTATACTCCAGTGCGACTTATGTATGTTTTTTCTACCTAATTATGCATTTTTGGCCTTGTGCAAATTATACTCCGGAGTGACTTATAGTCCAGAAAATACGGTATATTTCCATGTGTAGTGAATCTACACACTAGACAATACTGCATCATTAGGATGCTACACACAAATACTAACGCTATAGTGTAAAAAAAAAAAATACACTGAGGAAAAAATTCAAGGACGCATTGGACCATATATAAATATATATACTGTATAAAAATATAAATTTTGTAAAATAAAATACACATTTTTAATTACTTAATTACTTATTAATTACTTATTTAACCTTTAATTTATCTATTATTTTTGAATTAGCTGTATTGTGTAATTTATTATTTTTATTCAAACTTGGGAGTTTTTATTACTTATTATAAAACATTATTTTATGTATTATTTATTATAGGCCACCACTATATGCTGTGTATTTCTATAGTTTTGGTGCAGCACTTTGGTGACTAAGGAAATGTGCTGTAAAAATAAAGTAGATTGGATTGAAATGCAAAGCTTTGTGTTTTTATTAGTTATTGTGTGTGAGCCACATGGTGCAAATTTCACTTTGCACACCCCACTGTAAGGTTATAACCGAGAAAAGGTATCATTTTTTCTGCTCAATTTTCTGATGGAAACATGAGGTTTTGCTTTTACAGTATGTTATAGACTCTATAATTATCAATGAAATGAAGCCAATTGTATTGAACAACTTTTATGGTTGTATTGCCTGAACAGCTGGAACAAACAGAGTGTTGATACATTAGTATAAAACTACCGCCACTCTATCCTGTTGGATTATGAGTAAGACATTTCACTTGACATAACAGAGAAAGTAGGCTGAGCTGTGAGGGGACAAAGCACTTGTCACGTAGGCCTCTGAGGAAGGCATCTTACCCGCGGTGTGTGAGAGCAGCAGGTCCCTCTGCGATGGCGGGGAAGTCTCCCTGGTGGGAAACGTGGAAGTTAACTTGTACTCCGTGTTCACTTCATCGGAGCTGTTCGGTGGGGAAACGGCCGTCGTCCCCGCATCCGGGCTGCTGTTTATGGGGGTCCCAGCCCTGAGGGGCCCCAGTAGTGCCAGAAACAGGCCGAGGAGGACCGGCTCCCACAAGCACGTTTTCATGATTCCCAAGAAGCCAGCTCCGTGGTGGGTCAAGTCGAGTAATGAACGGCGGGACTCCCGAGGACAGCATCAGGGGGAAGAATCTTCGCCCGTTACGGAACTTCCATGCCCGAGGAACAAATCCGCTTTACGTCCGGTCGATATCGGCGGGGAAAGGAAGATGACCGAGCCGAGGCAAAGCAGTCAACAGCAGCCTGTTATCGCCCACAGGACCACGGCTCCTCCTCCTTCTCAGACGCACACACCCACATACACACCAGCAACTCGGATACATGCATGCATCCAATATTACCTCTTTCAAAAAAAAAGTATGATCGATTAATGAGTTTAACCATTATTGTGAGTCTGTCTTGTAAAACTGTTTAGAATTATTTTTTATAAACATTTTTGATTATGATTTTTTATGTTTTATTGTAGAATTTTTATGTTTTATTGTAAGAATTGGGATGCTAGTATGCTCATGTTAGTATGCTAGCAATGCTAACATTGGCATGTTAGCATGCTAACATAATACCTTACATAACACTCTATGTTGGAATAAAGCTGTATATATCATTTAATTACATTGCCTTATATTATCCAAGTTACTATTGCACACATAGAATACACATTTGTATAACTTATATCCAAGTTATTATTGCACACATATATCACACAGTTGTATGATTCATCTTACAGGCACACGATAACGGGATGTCCTTGAGGCACCCGGAACCAGGATGTCTCTTTGAACCATTCATTCCTGTTATCTGAAGAAATGCTTCAATGTTCTCAACCAATTTGTATTGCTCCCCCTCCCCTTAGGATGAGATTCATGTAATAGGGCATACCTAACTTTTAATAAAAGGATGGCGAGCAGAGACTGTTTCAGAGTTGGTTGGGGATTTGTTGCTGAACAGTCTCTGATCCACTCTCCTTGCAAGCCTATATCTCACGTCTTTGTGTCTTCTTTCACAGTTGGTGATAATGTTTTGGGCTTAACCCTAACATTAAATTGGTCCTTCGAGCCGGATTCCAACAGACCTAAGGATTCCAGCGTGGGAGAGAGATCCAGGCAAGTCTGTGGCCACAGCAATCAATACCCTTTCCGGGACTGGTTCCTCCCTCTCGGGCTGGGATCCGACGGTTGACGGAGATCCAGGATCACAGAGGCGTGAGTGAGTACATATTTCACTTAAAAAGGGAATGTGTGAAGTGAAATAAAATACCGGTATTCAAGGGGAGACGAGTTAGGCGATAAGGTATAAAACCCTGACAATTCTAGACTCTATCAGGTACAAAGTCCAGTAAAAGTCCGCGCGAAGGTAGACTCGCTCTGTTGATCGCTCTGTTGAAAGATACAGTTAAGTCTACGCGAGAGGGATAGACTCGCTCTGTTGAAAGATACAGTAAAATCTGTCAGGACGGCGGCGTCCTCTGGCATAAGGAAAACGCGTTAAAGGAGTGTGCATGACAGTGTGTACAGTGTGTATGAGAGTGTAAATGGGAGTAAGATAACCACTAGGTTTCGAACTCCATACCAAACAGTGAGATTGTAAGTGGTGACTTGTTGTGGATGCAAAGGCAAGAATTGTCCGCCCTCACCGGGGTAGAAGCTTGACAATTACCACAATAAGACGTTAATCACCACCTCACTACGAACATCCCCAACTATTTAGGACTCCCTAGGAGCACTCATCATAGTTGGGACCAAATTGTCAAAATGGGAAAAGGGCAAAGTAAACAATGTAAAAAAGAAATAGACAAACTAGAATGTAAAGATTGAACAGTGGTGAAAAACAAGATCCAGAAGCACTAAAACCGCTACCATATTGGATAAAACAATATGATTTTAACGGCAAACTTTCTACGGCGGGAATAAAAGACTTACAGCAAAAAATCAGAAACAAAACAAACTGTAAGGAAAAACAAATGAACAAAGAAGGTATTCAGCATACTTACGTATGGATGAAAATAGCAGGACAGAGAGAGGCAGGTGAAAAAAGAGCAAGGCAGGCTAAAATAGATAAGAAGGAACAGGAGAGGCAGCAACAGGAGAGAGATAAAAAACAGGAACAAGAATGTAGGGAGCGAGATAAAACAACCATGTTGTTTCACAGAAAAGAAGATGATGAGTATGTAGGGCCGTACAGAGAAGCAAGAGAAATGTTGGACAGAAGGTCACCAAAAGAGGAAGATAATAAACCACCAGTTTATTCTCCTCCTAGTGCAGCTAGTTTACATCCTACTGCACCTACTGCACCAAACGTGCCTTATACTAGATCGCAGGGCAGTGTAGGTGATTGGACAAAGAAAATGGTAACTGGTAGAGAAAACATGTTCTCTTCAGGAACATCTCGTCTACCAGAAGATGTACCTCCGCTAGAAGATCTTTGTCCCCTCATTGAATTACCAAACCCCAGAGCAGGTCAAAATGGTGAAGATTTGACAATTAGGGTTTTTAGGACCTGGACAAAAGATGACATCAAGAAGGCCCTTGAAGGGATACCCTCTCCCAAAGAGGACATAGCTGAATGTGTGACTCAAATGGAAAATCTAAGACAATCCTACCATCTGAATGGAACGGAAGTTCAACAGGTCTGGATGACCCTCTTGGGACCCGACTGGTTTCATGTAAAAGGGGGATACACTCCAGCTGATGATGATGGTAGACCATTTGCTCCACATTCTATGGCATTACGCCAGCAACTAGAACCACTCATAGAAAGAGTGATTACTAGATTCCGCAAAAGGGCAAACTACACTGAGATAGGTAGATGCAAACAAAAACCAGACGAGTCTTTTGAGGATTATCGTACCAGATTAGAAAAGGTGTTCAAGGCAAATAGTGGGCTACCATATAGTGATGAGGAAGCGGGGCCCTACAAACAACAATTAAAAAATGCCTTACATGCAGGAGCAAGAACAGAAATTAGTCAGTGGGTGGCTAAACATTACATAACTTTACCATCGGGTAGCCTAGATGACTACATAACGCATGCTACTCATGCTGAAAAAGTGACTAAAAGTAAACAAAAAAAGGAAGTGCAGGACACCTTCCACGTGGGGGAAAGTGAGATATACTACCAAAAGAACGTGAACAGGGGAAGAAGGTGAAGAATTAACGATTAAGGTTTTTCGACTAAATTGGATGCTGTTGCTCGCGCAATGCCACATTGCGTTAGAGCGGTGGTTGCGGCTTCCTTGGCAGTGACATCAAGTGCGGATGTGGTTCTCTTTCACCCTTTAGTGTTGAAAGTACCACATGCTGTCTCCGCTTTGCTACTACAGACCAAGATGACATTTTTGTCGCCTGCGAGGCATTTATCATGCATGTCTATTCTGTTGTCACAACCCCATTTGACAATAGAAAGGTGCACAGCATTAAACCCAGCCACACTCATTCCAACTTGTGAGGATGGGGTGCCTCATGATTGTCAGGCGTTGGCTGAACAAACATCTAAAAGTAGGCCTGATCTGCAGGACACACCCTTGCTTGAGGGTCAGATTTTGTTTGTTGACGGGTCTTCCCGCAAGGATGACTTGGGGAAGACGAGGACAGGTTTTGCTGTGGTTACACGCGATACGGTTCTAAGGGCAGGTGCCTTGCCACAAAGTTTTTCTGCACAGGCAGCTGAGCTTACGGCTCTCACGGAAGCTTGTAAATTAATGAAGGATCAAAATGTCACAATTTACACTGATAGTCAGTACGCTTATGCTACTACCCATACATTTGCCCAATACTGGAGTAACAGGGGTATGGTTACATCTGTGGGGAAACCGGTTACTCATGCTAAACTGTTGACAGAATTATTACATGCCGTACACTTACCCAAAAAATTAGCTATATGCAAATGTGCTGCGCACACCTCAGGAACGGATGACATTTCTTTAGGGAATGCATTCGCTGATAAAATAGCTAAGCAAGCGGCCTTAGGGGAAGTCAAGGTTCTACAGGCTGAAGAAAAGGGTTTGAAACAGGAGGATCAGATTTGTTGTGACTTGCTTCGTGAAATGCAACAACAATCTCCTAAACAAGAGAGGGACATGTGGCTCAGGAAGGGAGCACAAATATTAGACGGAATATATTGTTGACCCGTTCATAAACCAATCCTACCTAAAAATTTGTTTAAATGGGCTGCTTTATTGAGTCATGGGAAGTCCCATGTCTCAACAGGGGGGATGGTGGGATTAGTAAATACCGTTTATACAACTTATGGATTTACTTCCTATTCAAAAAATTTTTGTAGAGCATGTTTAATTTGCGCTAAACACAATAGCCAAGGCAATATGAGACCAAAACAAGGACAGTTTCCAAAACCAGAATATCCATTCCAACACATACATATGGATTTCATAGAATTAAACCAAAGTGAGGGAAAGAAATACTGTCTAGTAATAATAGATTCATTTTCCAAATGGGTTGAAATATTTCCGACTAAACATCCTGATGCAATAACGGTAGCCAAAGCATTATGTAAAGAGATAATACCTAGATACGGCATACCAGAAAGAATATACAGCGATAACGGATCACATTTTGTAAATCAAATACTGGATAATATTGGGAAAGCATTCCATATAGATTTAAAACGACACTGTGCATATCACCCACAAAGTGCAGGTTTAGTTGAAAGAATGAATGGAACGATTAAAAATAGACTGAAAAAATGTATGGAAGAAACAAAAAGACCATGGACACAGTGTTTAGACTTGGTAAAATTACACATTAATATAACAAGTGTGACTGGATTAACGCCTTATGAAATGTTATTTGGTAGACCATACAGATTACCTTATTTTAAAAATGAATGGGAAACAAGCGATGATAGTAATCTAGCAGACTATATGAGAAAAGTACTGCATAATATTAAACGTGAAAATGAATCACTTATTGAAGACAACAAAACGTCCGTGTTTCCACAGGATGACCAACTGGTAGAACCAGGAGACTGGGTTCTGATTAAAAGCATCAAGAAGAAACATTGGCATTCACCAAAGTGGGAAGGCCCATATCAAGTGTTATTGACAACTCCAACAGCACTTAAAATAGCGGAAAGGGGTTCTTGGGTTCATTTAACTCATTGCAAAAAGATTCTAAAGTATGACTAAATTAACTGTTCCTATCGTCAAATTCAGTGTAGGAATTACATTGTAGAACTCATCGTATAAAAAAAAAAAAAAAAAAAGGCATAAAAAGATAATAAATAATAAATAAAAGGGCTTGTTACAGTAGGGCAGTAGGGTTCTCAAGGTGCCTACTGTCTTGCAAGGTAAAGTCCGACTACAAAGGGGGCTGCACTTCTAGTGTGTAGTCGTCTCAAACCCGGTGAAGATTGTCCACAGCCTTGTAAGACTTTAGAGGCAACCAGGGAATACCTGAAGACATGGCTCAGGTTAAAACAAAAATAGGAGTAGCAGTAATATTGACGACGGCACTTGGACTAATTATCACGGGAATTAGCTTATTGCTACATGGACAGTTACAGATACATCGGCCTGGCAAACGATACTCTGAGTTAAACATAAAGCAAGATATCACCGACCCTGCCTGTGGTCAACACCAGCATGTCAGCCTACTCAGAGTGTGCATTCCACAAAATAAAACAACGGTAATCACCCTAACAGTTGCTCAGTTACGTCACATGGGAGTGCACGCTACACCAGATAAGAGCCCTTGGTATATGATTAACGATAGGAAAGGGAGTTGGGAAACATTAGTGGCAGATCCTCAAGGTTATGACTGGTCATCATATACTACAACCGAGTATGCTAGGCATCAAAGACCACTTCTGTCACTTGTAGAAAAGAACAATGGCAAGACTTTAATCTTAACCGTAGATCTGAGTTCAGGACAACTTCTAAGCCCAATTCCGTCTAAAGATACTTCGTGTGTGGGGCTAGGCTGCTCCTGCTGGGAGTTCTTGTTATGCCAATGGAGAACAGGATACGACACATGTTACCCGATTCAATTATGTCAAACTTATACGGCTAAGCTAAAGAAGCCAGAACTTACTAAAGCAACAATTAGAGCAGGAGTTAAAGTAACAATGCTTCAAACTAATGATGACTGGTTCCAAGTTATTACTGGTGTGTCAGGCCAAAACAACAACTGGTTACTCATGGCGGAACAAGCTGCAAACACCACAGACCAGGACTGTGTGGTTTGCATGGGACCAAGACCACTACTACAAATAGTTCCTTCTGTCTTGAATAAAAGTTGTCTCTTACAGGTCATGGCCAAGACCAATCCTACAGGAAGTTGTGCCATGTTTGATAAAACATTCCCTCTTACAGGTCCAGAGAAGAAGAAACCACTGTTTTCTAATAAAGTTGCAAGGGGAAATTTCACGTGTATCAACAGGATTGGAACTGGTACAATATTGGGTTCATTAAGTGCTTCTCAGTGTTTTGAAACTGAAATCGTGGATGAATATTTTACACCCTTATCACGGAGTGACATATGGTGGTGGTGTGGAGAAAACACCATCTATGACAGACTACCCTACAATACCACAGGACTGTGTGCATCTGTCACCCTCATCTTGCCAGTAAGCATATACAAACTGACTGCTGAAGAACTTTTTGCTGGACTCTCCTCCGTCATTCCAAGCTCTTGGTATCGGACCAAGCGCTCAGCACCAGGATGGAGCGACAACGACCCAACATACATCGATGCCATAGGTGTTCCACGAGGTGTTCCTGATGATTACAAACTGGTTAATCAGATAGCAGCTGGGTGGGAATCTATTGTTCCTTGGATAACGATAAATAAAAATGTAGACAGGATCAACTACATCCACTACAATGTGCAGAGGCTAGGAAATTATACTCAAGATGGTTTTCAAGCAATTCATGAGCAATTGTCAGCGACATCTTTGATGGCTTTCCAGAACCGCATTGCTCTTGACATGTTGTTGGCGGAGAAAGGACATGTCTGCGCCCTGTTTGGTGAGAAGTGTTGCACGTTCATTCCGAACAATACAGCAGCAAATGGCAGCCTCACCAGGGCTTTGGATGGGCTTCAGTCCCTAAACAAGAAGATGAAGGAGCATTCAGGTGTTGATACCTCCATGTGGTCTGGGTTCGCTGATTTCTTCAGTAAGTGGAAGCCACTTTTAATGACAATTGCATTGGCAGTGACAGTTTTTGTCAGCATTCTGGCAGTGTGTGGATGTATTTGTGTCCCCATTATTCGCAGGATTTGCACCCAGATGATATCTTCTGCTATTACACCTATTCAGTTACACGTTCAGGAGCTTTACGCACTCATTCCACAACATGACGACGACGAGGACAGTGTTAACATTAATAAAGATAATGTTGACTATGACGATGAAACATCTTTTAACATTCCTGATCTTTTTTCAGATCCAGGTGATTATGAGTGACACCCTTTTTCCTCTAGGTGTAACTTTTTCTCATGTGTTTATGATTTTATGATCGAAAATCCTTGTGAAGTGATCAATAAATGATGTTCTACGATGAGTAAATTGGATAAACAGGGGGGAAATGTTGGAATAAAGCTGTATATATCATTTAATTACATTGCCTTATATTATCCAAGTTACTATTGCACACATAGAATACACATTTGTATAACTTATATCCAAGTTATTATTGCACACATATATCACACAGTTGTATGATTCATCTTACAGGCACACGATAACGGGATGTCCTTGAGGCACCCGGAACCAGGATGTCTCTTTGAACCATTCATTCCTGTTATCTGAAGAAATGCTTCAATGTTCTCAACCAATTTGTATTGCTCCCCCTCCCCTTAGGATGAGATTCATGTAATAGGGCATACCTAACTTTTAATAAAAGGATGGCGAGCAGAGACTGTTTCAGAGTTGGTTGGGGATTTGTTGCTGAACAGTCTCTGATCCACTCTCCTTGCAAGCCTATATCTCACGTCTTTGTGTCTTCTTTCACAGTTGGTGATAATGTTTTGGGCTTAACCCTAACACTCTACTTATGAAAACACATTAAAATGCTACTATGCTAATGTTGGCATGTTAACACTGAGCATGATAATGCTCAGTGTTTATGTGTCTACACACGAAAACAGCTAAAAATGGTACTATGCTAATATTAACATGCACCTAGCATTGGGAAGGCTAAATGTGTTCTGTGGAGTTTTACAGTATGAACAAATGCTGAAAATGGTCGTCTCTCGCAATGTTAAATTCCTGGATCCAGATCACCCCCCAAAATTGAGTCAATTCGCCCATATTCCATTTCTGACAATTCCAGAAAATTTCACCCAAATCTATTCACAACTTTACAAGTTATTTGGAACACAGACAAACGCCTGCAAAAATACATAGTACAATATCAACATGGGTTGTGACAGAAGTAGAACTGAAAATCATAATAGTACTTACCTCTACATGTAATGGAATTAATGTCTTAAAAAATAGAGAATGAACCATATTTTCATGGTATCCGGGAATTGATATCTGAAACAAATGAACAATGAATTGTACACATGCAGTGGAACTAAATCCTTATATTTCAAACGCACCGGCATAAAGGACACACCCTTAATAGTGAACATATCATATAATGTGCTTGTCTTCTCAAAATTAACAATAATAATTTTGAGTCCACTTTGTGCAATGAAAAAAAAAGTAGTATTCGTCCACTAAGCCAATCATCATGGACAGTGAGGATTAAGTCACTCGTAATGGTTGCACCAACTCCTCTGTCCTGATGAAGGAAGCCTGGTGGCAGCGGCGACGAGATGCAAAGTCAGCATTATCCTCCGTCAGCTGCTTGGTTTTAAGACCGACCCCCGACAGAGATGGTGTCACTATCACTTCATCTCTGGGAAGCGCCCTTCTCCTGTCACAGAGACAGGAATCTGGTATCACTTAAGTTGTATGAAAAGCTGTCTTGAAGTGAAGACTATTTTAAAGATACATTATTGTTGTGAAATGAAGCCTCCATCCTTTAAAATAGCAGAAGGACAATTGTAAAAATGTTCCAAATTGAAAATCCCAAATTTAGCCACGGTACCTGCAGATGTCGTTGAATGTTGATTTGAGCCACGCCAGAAAAGTGAATTGCACTGCAACACCTGAAAACAGATTTTTATAGTCAGAAATGAGTCTGAATATTGTAAAAATTAAAACTGCTATTCATCCCAGACATTGAATGGTATTGTCAATGGTAAATGGACTTCCACTTGAGACACTGTTATCACATTTACCGACTGATGACCCAGAATCAGGAGAAATGGGTGGTTCATTCTCTTGGTCTACTTTGACATGGTCACGGGAGGACAGAGGATCGAACCAGCAAAATAGCCACTAAAGTCCAGTGTCTTTAAAATCCAAAGCCACCCCACCCGTCAAGAGTGCAGCATCCAAGTTCTGTTCTATCTGCAAAGTAAAGACATCGGCTTCCCCACCACATTTTTGTAGGTGTCCCTGTTAAAAGTCCTCCCCCTCTTTTTAAAAGCGTAGACATATTTGTTTAAATGCAAGTGGCCTTCTACTTCTGCTTCATTGTGATGCCCATGCGTCACCGTTGCTCCCGCAGAGTGGAGGAAGTACTGCATGAATGAGCACCTCTAGGTTGGACTGAATGCTTTAATTGGTTGATGCTTGGTTAGCCGGATGTGGCTAATTGGGAACCACTGTCATGGAGGCGCCATTTCAAGGCACGGTCATCATCTGCTCAAACACCTGTGGCATTAACACAAACGCTTACAGTTTCTGGGAGCAGAAATGTGTGCAAGTTCTATGTTATCGAAACCCACTCAGACACGAGACTCCAAAAGGTCGTAACTTCCATTCTCAGAATCTTTAACAGCTGCCAGACTGACACAAACTCCGAGCACCGTGTCAGAGTATAATATCAGGTTATATGACAGAAGGAATATGGTCACCAAATTGGAATGTGTCCGATCCTGACGCTGGAGATTGGATGAGCTCATTGAAAAAGGCATAAACTAAAGCCAGGCCACACAGGACATTACATGCACCCTATTTGAATACCTCACCTCGGTGCAATCCAGGACTTGTTTTGCCGATGTACAAGAAGAGCAGCAGGGCAACAACTAGGTTTGCAAGTGCATAAACCCACTGAATAATAAACATTATCAGTAAGGAGCTCAGCGCCTGAAAGAGAACAAAATGAAAACTGATTATTACTCTTTCAAATCAATGAAGACAAAATTAACACAAAAAGTAACTTACACCTGTAAGAGCGACCCAGTGGTTGCTTAACTTTGCATAGAATGACTCAGGTTGGGGTTGGATTCTTGAATTATTCTGCTCTGCTTTACTTCCTAGGACTGCAAAGTTGAAAAGAAGCTAAATTTAATACAGTTTGCACCATAGGAAGTCTATGACAGTGGATGTGCCTCAGGCAAATGTTTTACAATCTTAGCACTGCACTGCTAAAAAGAGATCTAGGAGTAGAAGAGGTGGTTACAATAATATTTTAAGAATATAGAAAGGCCTGGAAGTAATCATGTATGCTCTTCCTCAGCACCTTCTTTACACTCCTTACACAAAAACACTAAAACTGGACTTAGATCACAGTCTAGGAATGGAACTTCGTAACCCTGGACAATCTGTATTTCCATTTGGGAAACATCCTTACAGGTTGTTACAGTGGATCAGCTGTTAACCATCTATTGTTTGAGGCACCTGTGTTGTGACGCCCAGAAGACTGATCTTGAGTGGCATCATTTCGGCCCCCCTCAGCTGCTTCCTGAGAATTTGCTTTCTCATCTCCAAACAGATTGCTGTTGAGTTCCAAGGCGAAGCTGTCCAACAACTTCTGCTTGGCCGTCACCTCTCTGCCTTTGCTGTTCTGTCCTTGCAGAGGCAATGTCTTTGCAGGTCCAGCGTCTCCACTGGAGACTAATATCTGATCCATGTCCTTAGTGAACTCCATTAAGGTACCTTTCCTCTGTGGACTTTCTCCTCCGCTGCCGTAGTCGGGAGCGGTAGTTTCAATCAGTGGCCTGGAACTCTGTCTTCTGGAGCTCTGTTGGCAGCGTCTTGTCAGGTTGCTTCTGTCTTCCTTCTGCAGCCGGTTGCTCATTGTCACGGAGAAGAAGGAATAGTCAATGAAACTGTAGGTGAGCAGGAAGTTGATGGTGACGATGGGTGCCAGAATGTTGACCTGGCCGATGAAGATGAATGCCATGCTCAGGAGGCTGGTTAGAAAGATAGCTGCCACCGGGGTCTTGTTTGGGCCGTGCTGTCAGACAGATCCATAGAGTAGTTAGTGACAACACGCCACAAACTGGAAACATCACTACACTGACATCTACTTGTAAAAATGCTAAAAACTGCTTTAGTGATTATGGTGTTTTGTTTTGACTATCATGATGCAAGTTATATACTGTATTGTTGTCAGAAGATTTTTCCGGTTCGTCTGGAAACTTCAGGTGCAATTATACAGTAAATAAAAAAAAATACATACAAATTATTTTTAAACAACATCAAACTCACCATTGTGGCAGTGCTTACTCTCTCCCTTGCTGCATAGATAGAGTACTATAGTGTATTTTTCCACTGGGCAATGTTTTGGTTTGATCACGGTTTGGGTCAACATTTTTCACAGCAAAAATGTCTGCAGAAATAAATACTGAATAATAATAAAATTTATTAAATGGTAAGATTGATAAATTCCGGAAAAATAAATAAGGGGCACCTTGTTGGCAACAAACCCAACTTTTTTTTTTTTTTTTTGCCTTTGTGTGAAACAAATGTACTATTTGATACAAACCTGAATTTAATTTAATGCCTGTTTTAGAGTAATGCTAATACATGAGTTCAATAATATATTTTTTCATTTTAAAATAACACAACAGATTAAAATAATTGTAATCTTTCTTAGAAAAATTATCTGTCCTGCTTAATATGAAAGAGTATAAATCGAGTGTATCCAACTTCCAATAAATTAATAATTAAAGAAATTATTATTAAATTAAATAATAATTAATAACGTTTCAATTGCATGTATTTACAAAGCACATCTCCACTCAGTGTGATCTGTCATTACAGGCATCATGTCTGAATTGAACAGTTTTAATGAACAACAAAAAGCAAATATTCTTTGGTGAGGTACTCAACTGATCACATGAGCTACTCGTAGTTCACACACTACCTGTTTAGTTTAGACACACAACTTTAAAGACAAGACTTAATTATTATGATGGCGTCAAGAGAGCAAGGTTGTTAAGTAATACCATAAATGTTAGAACATACCAGACGAATGTGACAGCCATCGTAGCTTCCCAGTGGGACAAAAATGAGCTCCAAACAAAATGTAAAATTAAACACAAAAAAGTCACATTTGGACTCCGTGGACCAGAGACTCGGAAGATAACTATAGCTAGCTGCCGCCAGTGAGGCAGTGGAGCAAGGCAAAATGTGTAAACAAAGATGGTAGAATGATCGAACGTCAATGCGAGTCAAACGTGAGCGATCACACACGCTGGCATGAATAGGCTTAGACTGTGACAAGCTGTTGGTACCCCTGCTTTACAGGTTTAATAACGTATTATTTTACAACTTCAATAATTGCATATGGAAATCAAATTAAAGGCTGACGGGCGTGCGGTTATTTTAGGAGGAATGTGTTACTTTGTTTGCTACATGTATGGATTGGTTTGAAGAGATGGCTTCCGAGGTTACATGAGCTCCACTGTGTGCCTGGCAAAGCTCCAGAGCACAGCGCGGAGCAGAGTCCAGCCTGTCGCCCTTCCTGCGTTTGTTCTGTGCCTTTGATTTGGGCCAAGATGTCTCGGGCCTCATTCCAGCCCATTGAGAGGGGTCAGACACTGCTGCCAGTCTGAGGAAAATTGGGGGTGGATGAGGTCAGGATGTCAACAAGACTGTGTGTGCGTCTGAGTGTGTCGTAACTCTTTGCCATCCTCTCACTTTGAATCCTTGCTCTATAATTAGTGACTTTTTCCTGTGGGGTCCACCCATCACTCCTCCCATACATTCAGGGTTCAGGGATAACACACTCTCAATGAGTTGTGCAAATTTAAATGTGGCAGAAACATTAATGCACTTGGGCAAATTGCTACAACAGTGCCTACACAGTGACGATTAAGTCATTCCAATTTACAATTTATAGCAGGACACAGTTATATGTTTTTGCTGAAAATCACTGCAGGTATGGCACCACAATAAATCTAACCTACCCCTCTTCCCAGAAAGCCCAATGCAGGGATGACCTTCTCTTGGGCAATGCACTGCAGGATCCGGGGTGCTCCATACAAGCCGCCCATGCAGGAAGCCAGGGAGGAGATGTAGAGGCCCAGCAGAAACAGGAAACCCACCAAGGAGACCTGAAGGAAGAGGGAAAACAAACAGAGGCTGGAAGAGGATGGGGTGGAGTGAGAGCTACACCCTGTTCAGTTCCGCTGCAGTCTCTCCTTATAAAAACAGCATGAGCTAAACCCCTGATGAACAAGTCAAGGCTAATGAGGCTAATTTAGTCACTACTGTGGCATGTATTATGTAACATAAAATTGTGGTATTCATACATTGCTTGCACACATGTATACCATGTCTGACTGTATTAATTTAAACATCTGTATCCCGCTTGGCAAGTATTATACATTGTATTTATGTATGATGGGAAAACAATACATAAAATAATCCCAAGAAAGGAGAAACAAGCATCCAATATTGGTAGTCATCATTAAAATGACCAATTACAAAACTGAACTTTCACACTTTACAAAGTTCAGCTCATGAAGGAGAGGAGCAAAACAAGTGTTTTTTTTCGTCACTAATTGCATTTTCTAATGTGCTTTATGTGTTGAAAAACAAAATCCACAATAACATTGCAATGTGTTACCTTTTCTGCGATTAAGAAGTCATAGCGCAGAGCTTCTCTGGTGCAGATGGCCCCGAGGAGGAAGACAAAGACCAGATACAGGAACCACCTGCGGGTCACCAACAGTACACCGCTCGTATTAAACAATTTTTTTTTTTTTTTACTATTCAGAGCACTGCAATGACACGTGGGTGTTTCAAAAAGTCAATGGAAGTTGTGATATTACCATAAGAAAGCATCTGTCCTTGTGAATGTTTCTATGTATGAGTGACATTGATTTTGGAGAGAAACCATTCCGCTTGGGGTGTCCCAATATCTAACAGATATTTGCAATCTAAAATCTCTGATATCAACACTGAGGCAGTCTATTTCAGGATCTGGAAAGGAGCCATGAAGGAGGCAGAGTGCAAACCCCGCCATGCACAAGTGCCCCGTGGTGTCACAGAAACGGGGAAGTTTGACACGACCAACATTGTGCATCCACAGCAGCACCACTAAAACGAAGTGATATTGATCAAGCCTTTTCTAAGATTCCACACTACAGAATAATAAGAAGATATTCTATATATATATCAAGAAATTGAAGGAACAAGGCTGGTTCAATAATTTTCCCCCATTACTATATTTCAAGAAAAAACTGCATTTCAGCTTGGTGAAAAGTGCATTATGAGTATGAACTCCACTCTGCTATTTTTTCCGACTTTTGCTGTTGTTTTTTTTTTATTTCCAAACATTTCAACTTTTTTAATTTTCATAAATGTTGTTCTTGTAATATGACTTTTCAATATTTTTCCCCAAACTAATTTTCCAAAAATGTTTCTCATTTTATAACTGTAAAAAATTATTTAATATTTCAATTCTATGCTACTAAAATTAAATTATTTTTCCTCAAAATATTACAAGTTCATTCTCATAAATATGCAAGTAAATTACAGCCTTTTCTCTGTAATTTATTTTCCAGATTTTTTGAATTTTTTTTTGTAATACTTTTGATATAAAAATAATTCAAAAAATTACAATATTGTTATTTTGTCAGCCTATTCCCAGATGTTCTTTTTTCTCATAATACTACAACGTTATGCTCATAAAATTATTTGTTGGATTATTCATTCCTGTAAAATTCAGACAGATTTTTTTTCTCTTTAGTTTTCTTGTTGCATTTTTAGAATGTGCCACAGGCCAATAAAAAAGCCCCCAGGGCCAGTCTTTGGACACTCCTGTACCTATGCTCTAATTTTGCATACGTGATGTGGACCAAACTTCGACACAATTTGGGTCGGGTATACACCCGAAAATGACAGTGGGTGTTTTGTAAGTCTTATGGGACTAAACTTTGAAGTCTAAGAACAGAGGTCCACTATGTGGTGTTTTTGTCAGTGCACACACAGTAGGGGTGCATTTTTTAAACACATTTCTCCCCTTTTGTGTGCAGTGGTTCAGAAGTACAAGAGCTTTTTAGCGTTGAATAGTTTTAAGATTTTCACAGTTAACACAAAGAAAATCTTTCTCTCTCCACACCATGTTTATATTTTGTGCTTGTGTGTTTATCATACGAGGTGAAAACAGCTGCCAGCGTTCCCACGGGGATGTTGTGCTCAGGCCGCTGCAGGTCTGAGCTCATATTGAAGCCTGACATAACCCCTACACACAGAAATATGAACATAAAACAAAAACACACTGTGTTGGACTTGACGTTAAACAATATAATAAACAAGTTGACCCACCTGTCGCAGCAGGGAAGAAGACCCCAAATACTGTGAAGAAATTTTCATCAGGGCTGTAATCTGGCAGCATGTTGTGGCTGAGCAGACCAACAGAATAGCCAATAAAGCCATGCTCTATAAAAGAGGAGGTAGAACAACAAAAAAAAATCAACATTATGGAATGGAACTCTAGAACTGTTCAAAGGCGACCTATTATGCTTTTTTTTCTATTTTCTGACCTCAATGTTGTTACAATGTTGAATTCTCAAGTTAAACGTGTCAGATAATGACGTTAGCATTATCCAAAACCGTTAGCAGTTTTGGATGGCTATGCATGCTCGGTTCTTCTAACACCGAGTTCTACTGACGCCCATGACATCCTCATGTGGGCTGTAGATTGCCTGCACTCACTAAACGCAGACCTACGTATCCGGAAGTCCTCGGGAGCACTTGGGAGTGTGACCAATCACAGCAGACAGGGCATACCTAGCAGACGGCTGGGGATGGAGTAAATTAAACAGACCATTTTGGTCAGAAGCAGGAAGTCCATGGAAACACTGCAGGAAGAGGTGCAGAATCCGGATGATCTTGAAAGTTTTCTGTGTGAATTATCGTGTGTAGCTGCTCTATAAGAGTCCAGAAGTCAATACAAAGCACCGAAAATGATCATAATGGGGCCCCTTTAAGATTCACAGTGGTCAAAGCAGTGTTTACAAATTAGCATGGAGCGCAATCAAAATCCCCTTGCCACACTCACAATCAAAAAAAACAAAACAAAACCCCACAACATGTTTATAGCATCAACAAAACACAAAATGTGATGCATTTACTTTACTGTTAAGCGCTTTGCTAAACTAAGCAGGAAGAGATTGTTCTGCATTGCTGGAGGCCTTTTATTGACTCTGAAGTGCTTCGCCAACACCGGACATTTCCCCCCTTGGTTATCTTGCGATGGGAAAGAATGTGTTCTCTCAGATTAATGACATGTTTATCCAAAAGGAAGTCGCCACCCTTTTCAGAAGCTCTGCAGCTTCCAAGCTTTAAAAAAAAAATGTGAGCAAGAGAGGGAGACTGCTAAAATGTGCTCATTTTTGTGTGTGTTTGTTTCAAAGGACAAACACAAAACAGCTGCATATAGAGTACATGTAACCCAAGCACAGAAATTTAAGACAAACATGAAAAGGAACTACAAGACCGAAGTGTACTGCAACGTGTCACCCCATGATACCACCCTCTATACAAACAATCAGTATCTACTAAATCTAACACAGCCATTGTACACCAACACTCCACCCTTGTTACAAACATCAACAAAACTGCTTGTTTTTGAAAGACAATATCACAAGGGTCCTCAACATGGTCTAATACTACATCCCAACTGATGACTTGAAAAAAAGTTATTCTCCCCATGACCATACAGTGCTAATGACCTCATTTGTTTGGTGAAAAGGGCTAGAGATGCCCCCCTCCCTGATATACACATGACCATTAACAATCAAAGTACTTTCCCAATTTCCCCAAAAATAAGACATCCATCCATTTTCTGTGCCATTTATCCTCACTACACAATAAAAACTCACATATTAGCATTGGCAGAGTTTGTCCATGTTCTTTTACTTCCTGTTCTGGACATACCGTATTTTCTGGACTATAAGTCACTCAAGGCCAAAAATTGATAATTAGGTAGAAAAAAACTGGAGTATAAGTCGCATTTTTTGTGGGTAATTTATTTTACAAACTACTTGACCAAAACTGACATTACATCAGGGGTCCCCAAACTACGGCCACCTTTGCTCCGGCCCCCTGAGCAACACCAGATAAATACCCCTCTCCCCTCCCAGAAAAAAAATCCTTGACTCACCCCGTCAAATAGAGCGGAACAATGGCGAAAAGATTAGGTAAGAGAAAAATTGATTCAGAATGCAGGGTATTTAACCTGCAGTGGACAAACGATTATTTTTTTGTTCAATGCAAAGAAAAAGCGGTTTGCCTCATCTGTCAAGAGACGGTGGCCGTATTTAAAGAATACAATCTGCGCCGACACTATGAATCCCGTCACAAAGACAGGTATGATAGCTATTTATAGTATGATATTTATTTCATAATTGTGTTGTTAAATATTTCCTGACTTTGTTTTTCTTTGAAGTCCCCAGAGAGAGTATTTGGTTATTATTTATTTCACAAATAGTATTATTTATTTTATTAATAGTGTTATTATTTATTTCCGACTTATTTTTTCCGTGAAGATCCCGGAAAGGGTTATTAATATTTGGTTTTGTGTGGCTTTCTGGAAAACAATAAATGTTTATGTTTAGACACCCATGCAATCGTTACATTTTCTGCTACAAACTGACCCCGGCCCCCCATCAGAGCAGGGAAAAGTTATGTGGTCCTCACAGGAAAAAGTTTGGGGACCCCTGCATTACATCCTCTTGGAAGGCAAGTTCTAACAATAAAAGAATAGAGAACAGGCTGAATAGGTGTAAGATATGCTAACACAATTGTTATTCAGCTACACAAAAAATAAACATGAACAGAAAATAATAATAATAATACATTAATACGACTAAGTATTATTGTTATTTATTATTAAGATATGCTAACACAATAGTTATTCAGCTACACAAAAAATAAACATGAACAGAAAAGGTGTCCAGTGTTTACGTAACATAAACAGTATTTTCATTTAGAAGCCGCAGGAACAGCCAACCTATGAAAAAAAGTGCAACTTATAGTTCGGAAAATACGGTAACTTCATGTGGTGGTTACATTACTGACACCAAGTTAAGTCTGCCTTAAATGTAAATTTTAGTTTATTTAACCATTTTTATGCTAAAAAATGCTTAATGTAAGCAAAAGAAATGTTTGAGAGTGAAAACATTTTCGCTTGTTAAAAGTGGAAGCAAAATGGGTTTTTGTTTGGCATATTTTGCTAATAAGGTAACTGTATGCAGAATGTCGGTACCAACAAGTCATACAGTGGTTTGTATTTTCACACTGGCAATCACACCTATGGACAATTCACTTGACATGTATGACATGACATGAAGCCAGAGTACCCGGAGAACACCCACGCAAGAATGGAGAGAACATACAAACTCCAGATTGATCTCCAGATTGTAAGACTGACATGGCGTGGCAACCACGACTAAGTGACTGTCACACATTACCTGGGACACTATATTCTCCACCTTTGGGGAAACTAAATATGCTGCACATCAGTCTGACGAATCACTACGCTGCTCTTCAAGTACTACTAGAGATCGAGATCGTGTGAGGAGGGGTACATAAGAATAGAATGGGGGCTCTTCTCATAGTTCAGCATTCCATTGATACACACTGGAATGCAGATTATACGAATGTCTGAGGCCTCTCCCTCTGCCTGACCTCTTTGTCACCCGCATCACCAGGCTGTGAGGTTACAGAGGTGGGGCAGGTCCCGCTGAGATGACTGGCAGCTGCATATTAGCGAGGAGCACAGGGAGCTGTGTTGGTTTGGTTTGGCCTCTCATTTCGACTCCAGCTTTTTTCTTTGTCATTTTGCAAAAATGTGGGTGAGTCTGGTTAACACCCTAAAAACCCAAGCCTGAGGACCACATTACAGTATAACTTTCTTAAGGGAAAAGTCCGATATGCACTACATGGAACGGCTAAGATGTGTTTGTCTGCATCACAATGACAATGTTGTGGTTGATGTGGTTGTGGTTTTTATACACAATAACTTGCTGCTGCTAACTGCTGAACTAAATCAGTTCTCTTCCATCAGGCTTCCCATCGTAGGATACTTAAATTTTCACAGTTCATTCAGTTTCTTAAAGAAACCCTACCCAGTCTTCACAGAGACCGAGTCGCCAACACATGGATGCTGTACTTGGGCACTCAATTCTGCAGACTGATACTCGGGCAAATTGACTTGAGTGTTAGGTGCACTGTGTGGCCATATGAAAATTAAGATATATTTTTGGAAATCATTTTTGCAAAACAATAAATACTACGAAAACACATTTTTGTGGCTTTCTCCCCTTCCAGGATATAGCTGTGTGTTCAGTGGGCGCACTGCAGACTAATCTAGGCTGTTCCAGGGACCTGCTGGACAACTGCCAACCATGAGGTCACTTTAACACATAGGCCTTCACTGGAAAAACCTGGACTCGCAATTATTTCATCTTTACTAACAGGTAGTACTTTAGTAGTATGTCTGTAAATGTATTGGACACGGTTCTATGATGCCGTTTGACACTTTGCTCTTCTGACTCAACACAACATGGATAATCAGTGAGAACAGGAAATTCCACTTCCTTCAAATGGGTGAACATATGAAAATCTAAAACTGTCAAAAAAAAAAGAAATAAGGTGTTGATTAACTTGATTAGACTTAATTAGAATCCAAATTTATTTGTAATTTTAAGTCCTGCAGCAGTGGCTATATGAAGTGGTGACACAGTGACATCTGCTGGTCCGAATAGGTCTTACATGTTAAATTAATAGCATATTGCAGTATGCGACCATATAAAAAGCAATAATGACACAAAAACACCAAGTAGCACATCATGGGGTACCTCCTGACTGCGGCCTTACCGGGATCGAGGTGTGTAAATGTGCCAATGACAAAATCCAGAGTGGAGATGGCCAGCACCGCCAGCAACAGCAGCTGCAGCCGCACAATCCACTTGACACCTGCCAGGTTGATTCCCAACAGACCTAGCAAGACGGCAGCCGACATGGCTCGCACCGCCCACTGGCTCTGAAGACTGAGCAGCTCTGCCACTGACTCAGAGAAGCCGGTAATATACATGGCGCTGGCCACACACTGCAGAAAGTGGCATGGATTTTACTGAAATGTGAATAATGTCAAAACAAATCTGGTTACTAACCTGTCCAAATACATAGAGGAGACCCATGGTACCGCCTACTCTGCCTCCTAAGACCATGGAGATCATGGAGTACACACCTCCACTTCCCACCCCACAGCGCTCACACACTCCAATCCCGGACATTACAGTGACCAAAGCGAAAACAACCACCATGGAGACCAGGAGCATCCCGAGCAGTACACCTGTGTTCCCCTACAAGACACAGGACGCAATTAAAACTGCAACGTTATAAGACAATAAGGGTATCCAAACATACATACATTGACACTTTGTGTATTGGGAGGGGGGAGAAAGAGACAACAACAGAGTTGTTCATCATTCTATGTGCATTCTAAAGTAGAACATATATTTCTGGGAAACATGTTTCCAACCATTGCAATAAGGAAATAAACAAGTATGCTGACATTGTGTCTCATATTTTGCATGACTGCAATTCGCTTAAATTTTGGCTTGGCCGAGGAAAGTACATTGTGTGTGTGTGTGTTATTTTAGAATCAGAACACCATTGTCATTGTATTGCATACAAAGAAATTTGAGTGCAACTCCACGGTGCATTTTGTAGAAAGTAAAAATAAAAAATAAGAATAAAATGAGGAATAAGAATATAAATAAAAAAGTGGCAGGTGCTGTTCAGAATAAATGTAAATATATGTACATAAAAAACAATAACCTATACAGTAACAAAATGTAGAATTACAGTAAACAAAAGGTAGTATTGCAAATATTGTGTCTAAATTTCACTTGAATAAATGAATCTATTCCACATAAGTCCCGTGTTGCACATTTGAGACTTATTGTACACAACAGTAAGGTGTGTGTTTTAGTAGTGCAGTAATCCATTTGTGCTTCAGTACATTTTGTACATTTTGAGCACATTCAACCATATCGTGATAATGATAATCGTGATGTGAAAATGTTCCTGTTACATCCCTACTCACCACCAAGTAGCCTGTGCGTAGAAACAAAACAACGCCAAAGATGTTAATCATGCATGTGGTAAAGACACCATCCCAGGTGCCAAAGAGAACCGGCTCCCACACAAAAAGTTTGATCCTCCACCATGGCTGACTGGACTGCTGAAAGCCCTGCGGACACATTAATGTTACAGCCTCATCATCAGGGATAAACTTTTTTTTTTTTTTTTACAATTGCTGCAATAGAAACTGATAAACCATCATTACAACAGATGTCAAGCAGCAGGGTAATGTAACACACATATATAAGAACAATGGCCACTGGCATGACATTTATTATTTGCACACAGGGAGATGTCTGTCAATAGCACATTTCTAAGCTAATGTTCTACTACCAGAAAAACATCCTGGTTGATGCAGCTATGCATATTTGCATCGACTATCCCTGACTGTAATGTTTTGAAATATAATACACAATATCACCGAGAAACGTACACATACTCTTACCTTTGCATCCTCATGAAACAGATCATGGTCATGTGGGTTTGTGTTGCTCCCATTCAGCAGGTCTGCTCCATTTCCCTCATGATTACATGCATGCACTGTCCATCCCGCTGATAATGTACCCATTGCAACCTGCAGGTGGACAGTCTGGAAACAGGTGAATATACGCTCTTGTTTATGTTAATTCAATAAAAACTACTGGAGAGCAGTTTCAGTACGTGTGACGTTAATCCAGCAACAGGTGCAGGGGACGCCGTCTGGATTACTTAGGGCGTGGTAAATTAAAGTAAACTATATACTCCAAACTATATACTTGCATTGTACTTCTGAGTCTACACATACACTTTTGTTTACTTCTACATCTTCTCGTTTGTCCGGTCAGCTACATCTGTAATGAGCTAATAGCTGGCATGAGATGGCACAATAACGTTAAAAGGCGGCAAAATATAACCGCAAAGGGGTTAATACTACTATCTCAAAATGTACAAAAATACACATTAAAGACGGTATTATTGTCGTGGATAAAACAGAGGAAGCGGTTTCATTTGACGATTTTTGGTGGTAAAGGCTAGTCCGAGTTTAGCCTTATTGAGTAAAAATGGCGACGTCGTGACTATACACAGTTGCCAGATGCACGATAATTGTCGTAGTTGTACTATAGTTTCAACCCGTGTAAAATCAAAACTTTTTAAAACTCCCATAATGTACAATAATTGGACCCCTTCAGTAAATGGTTATTAGCAAACACAAACTACAAACAAACATGGACTGCGTGGACTGCATTGTGCATTGTCTCACTCGCCTCTTTACAGCCAGGTGGGGGTGCTGTTCCGCCAGTACCAACTCTTTTCTAATAATGTTTTTAGATTATTTAAAGATAAACTGCATTGTGAGATATACTACACTGTCGGTCCGTGGTAATGTTTTACTCTAGCAGATCCTGTTGTTCTTGAGCAACGTTAAATTGGGCATTTGGCATAATTTAACTCAAAATACGAAAATTTTCTGGTAAAATAAATACCAATCTGGCAACACTGCTGGGTTCAAAGCCATAGTCTTTGATTCAAAGTTGATCAAAATGAAAAGGATATCTGGGCAGTAAAAAGGTGAGAATGCTCGGTACAAGATAAAGTGTGATATTTCTTCAACAGTTTGCTGCAGCATCTTACGAGTGAGAAGAAAACATACCTTTCATGAAGTACGATGAGTCCAAGTTTCCATCGTTCCGAATGAAGGCTAAGCGACAATGTGGCCGGCAAGCAACTTAAAAGGTTGGTTGGTTAGTTTTGTTTGCAGGGTGTTACTGCTTTGCACAATGATCCTTCTGTTAGTTTTGGCAATAAATGGAGTGTGGGTAAGGTTTGCCAGTGATTACAGCTGAGAAACACACATACGTCCTATGTGCTTATCTATTTTCCTTTCATTCCTTAAAGGGGACCTATTATACTTATTACGCTACACTTTTCTGACCCATAAATGTTGTGAGAAGGTTATATATTCTCGTGTTAAACAATGCCAAAGTTTCAGATAATGAGGTTTGCGCCTTTGGAAGGGTTGCCGTGAAAGAAGTTTGGGTTTGAGAGAGTTTTGTCTGACAGTAGCTCAAGATGACGTCACAGTGAGCCTGGTTGTGCCAGGTAGAAGCTGTTAGCTGTGCAAGCTGAGTGGCAGGTCATGGGTGGAATAAATTAACAGTTTTGGCGAGGCAAGGAAATACAGCTGGAATAGATGCAAATTCTGGAAGCTCTAGAAAGCTTTCTGTGTGGTTACTCAATACATAATAGGTTCCCTTAAACATTTAGCCTAAAGGGAGAAGGAAAGAATTTCTGCAGGGTTTCAGTGTACAGCATCCCGTTTACTTATTAAAGGCCTCTTTTTGCCAATATTTCCAGAAACTGTGGAAATGAGACATCATGGCTACAGTTGGGAAAAGGGGGCAAATAATTCAAACAAGAAAAAAAATACACAACAAATCACATTTTTTGGGAAACATTTTATTCATATGGACATGACAACAATCAAGAGAACAACTGAATCATTTTGTTTACAAATCATTATATATTGCAAAAATCGAACAGTATGGGAGTTATCAGACTGATTCATCAGCTACAATTAAAGCTTCACGTCATTCATCAAACTAGTTCACTTGACCCAACAACTTTTGAGAGGAGCCCATGCAATAAACCTTTTCAATTCCCACAATGACGCGCTAAATCCTCCATCTTAACTTACTTAAAGTGAGAAGATGCCATTTTTTTTTTAAAAAAGGTCAGAGATTCACATTCAAAGAAGTTGACAGAAACCACTTCTACAGCGACAAATAAGTGTAGCAATAACAAGTGCATATGATAGACCATATATACCAGTGCCTTAAATGACAGGTTTCAAAAATATTATTTTTGTATTTTTTATTTAAAAAGACATACTCCATATCTTTTCATACAGAACTGATTTTTTTTTTCTCTAGCTTATACAAGGACACTTATGGCCAAAAAAGGGGGAAAAAAAAACATTGCTGCAGTTTTAATTCATGAAACTGTAACAACTCTGTGTTTTGAATTGCTTGAAAGGCTTTCAAACCCTCAACTGATGAAGTACACAAATGACTCATGTCCACTGTGCTTACAATTAAATTGGGCGTTAGGACCGCAATTTTTTTCTGTTGATTTGTACAGTAAAAACCCATGAAAATGTACGCTCCACTGCATTAAATTACATGAATCAAAATCCATTTGACTTAACTTGTCGGCAACACACAATAATGAAAGGTTTTCCTCTTGATATCACTGATGACAGCCTATATATACACAAATCTCCTAAGGAAACCAATGCATCCTTTCATCTAACAAATGTTGCAAAAGAAAATATGCCTCTAAAAAGAAACAACAGTCTTGCACAAGCCGTCTGCGGTAACGCGTCGCTGTGAGAGTACTAATCCAAACTGAAAAATATACAATGTATTTACAGGATATACATATATTAAGGGAATGTACACTATTGATGATTTATTGTTGGTGCCGTCTGTCCCTGATTGCCAGTGGAACTTAATATGATGACATATAAGGCCAGTGTTTCACACAGTAGCACCTTAAGCGTCACTTTCTACCACAATTAAGATATACAGTGGAACCCGAGTTTTCGTATACGGTCTTGGTTATTGTGTCCAAACCAAGAAACTATGCGCTGGTGACTCAGTCTCTGTGAAAAATTGATAGTGGTTTCTTTTAGAGTTTGGACCAGGGATGGAACTCAGGTGTATTTTCATAGTTGATTAATTTGAAGCCTGTTACGTTGACTAATGGAGCAATCGATTAGGCCCTAAAATCACAATTAAATCAAATAAACCAAACACAAAACATTGGTCTGGTTTGCAACATATCAGAAAAGAGGCACAAAAAAAGCTGACACAAATGTATTATGTGTGCTGCTTCCATGGATGAATAAAGAAATTAACAAATATTCACATTTGAGAGGCACAAATATTTACATTTTAAAATAAAAACAATTAATCAAATACCAAAATAGTTGTCGATTCATTAGATAATCGATTAATCATCGATTGTTGCAATTCTAGCTCGGACACTATAAGGTCTGCATTTAAAGACTATTTGCTTTGCTGATTATTCGAGTAATTGGTTAGGCCCCCATACCGACCAAATAAATATGAACCAAGCGCAAACAGTAGCCAAAATGCTGATCACTGTTACTGCAACAGTTGTTGATTAAATAGACGATCGAGTATTCATCAATTAATTGTTGCAGCTTGAGTCATACATGTCTGTTTTCGTCTGGAATGGACTAATGAAAATGCAGGTTCCACTGTATAGAGGAAAACTTGCTCAACCAATTGATTTACAATCACGGTTGCATCAAGCTATGGTCAAATTTGAGTTTCTACAAAAGAGATGATTGACCTTACGGTTCAGCCAAACAGCTGACTGTACTTGTATATTATATATACTTAATATTACACAACATGAATGTTAAAAGAATGTATAACCTCAAAATGGGGAGGGGGTATTTTTCCATCACATGGTTACTTCCCCCAAAATGTCTGCATCCTCCATCCAATCAAATGAATGGAGGAACTGAAGTTGCAGCCATAAGTGCTATGACTAAAAACTCCCCATTTGAAATCATATCAAGAGGATGGGGTCACCAAAACCAAAGTACTACATTCTCTTTGTAGTGAAAAAAATGTGCAAATTGTGCAAACATTAAGCACAATCCTTTTAAGTCATTTCACTATATCTCACTTTTTACGCAAGTGTGGCGACCACTTATGGTGGGCTTAAGGGGGGGGGGGGGGGCTGCTGTAATCTTTTAAAGATTTAATTCAACCTTATATTTGGCAATAAGAAAAAAATTTAAAAAGTCCTGTTAATGGCCAAGATTCCAGATCCACCAAAATACACCGTGATGACGCATGCTTTTCAGGCAACAGTAAAGTGGCAAAATATAAACTAAAGAATCATATACATTTTCATATTTATGGTGTCATCCCCGGAGGCAACTAAAGAGAGATTCAACATCGGGAATAAAAATAATTTTTGCACTTTTGTTTGTCAAATGGATAACTAAGAGAGGTAGCAAACAGCAAAAAGCAAGAGTGTTTTCTATGTGTGTGTGTGTGTGTGTGTATGCAAAAGGGATTTACAAAAACATAAATATGTTGTATACCAATATGGCATAAAATGTTACTCTCGTTTTCCTTATATATATTTAGCTGGGTCACTTAATCTCTCAATGCAATTTTTTTTCAAATTGGGGGAATGCCAATTTTCCAATGTATTATTTTCAAAATAGCTTAAATACAACAACAACAACAAAACTGTGGAGGTGTTTTGGCAAAACGGGTGAAATGGGATAAAGTGCTGCAGAAATGATTAACGAACGAATCCCAGAGTAGTCGGTCTCAACCAAAGGTTTCACTCGAGGAAACGTCTGGGGAGGAATTCAATTGGGACCTGGTCTCAGTGACTCGAACTAAAGGAAACTCGGAGAAGTCTGTGTTGTGTCCGCGAAGACTCGCTTGTCCGTTGGCACCTGTGAACTGTGAGGAGGAACCGGATCTTGAGGTCTGGAAGTGGGATTTGAAGTTTGGATCAAATGTGCCTATTTGAAACGCCTGCAGTATCCCTTGAGAGGAGTCCGTCTTTTTGGAAGTCGAGACCTGTTCCAGGAAGTCCTCCTCGGAAGGGGACACTGTGGAAGGCGGGGTGGTCTCGTCGCCTGAAAACGAAAACGAGTGCTGGGAGTCCCCGACCAGTAGTCCAAAGTGAGGTTTCTCTATCATGGATCTTAATGGGGAGCTTGTCCCTGATTTGAACCTGCTGGGGGAAGGAAACTGTTTCTCTGTGGAGAACAGAGGCTGTCCAGCTAAGGTGGGGTTTTCTGTGACTAAACTGAGGCTCTGGCTTGTCAGGTAGCTGTCATTCTGGCTGGTCCGTTCCAGCGCTTGCTGGAGAAATTTGGAATATTCTTGCAAGAGACTGGACTTCTCCGTCGGGGGCTGAGTTTGGGCACTGGCAGCTGCAAGACTCTCAGAAGGACTACTGTCCGAAACTTCAGAGGAATTAATAGATATGCTTGATGTAACTTCTGCATCTGCCACGCTGAAGGAAATGTCTGACTGACCATTGGCTTTGTTGGAATAGTGGTCCAACAGCGTCTGAAGAACCTCATCTGGCAAAACATTCCTGTCAGGTGTCGCTTTTATCTCCGTGTTAATAGGCTGAGGTTCCAGAATGGTTGCAGGAACCGTTTCGTCAATGACTGCAGACACCACAGTGTGAGTAACGCTGGGCTGGGAAGAGATATTACTCGTGTTCAGGCTGTAATCCCGACTGTTGTTGGCCGTGGCGGCTTGAAGATAGCGTTTCTTCTTGAGGAACTGCATGGCGTCGTCATAGTTTGTGCTGCTGGCCGCTGGTTTTGCTGGAGTTTCGACTGATTCGGTGTTGCTGACTTCGTCTAAAAGGCTTTGCTTGTCAACAATTTCAAAGGTGTAATGCGTGACTTTGTTGTTGTCCTCGAATGAGGACAGAGTAGCGAGGCAAGGAGCTGGTTCACCAGACTGCTTGAGGCTCCTCTTGGAGATCTTCTTCAGGACAAGTTTAGGCGTTGCTGCCTCCTCTGATGACAAGTCTCCATCCTGGTGCTGGCTGGTTGATTCTTCTGGAAGCTCCACAGAGTATTCTCCGATCACGTACTCATGTTTGACTTTGGAGGACACTGCAAAAAGAGGCAGGACTTCGCACTTGTTTTTTGTCAGTTCTTCTTTCATTGCAGTTTCTTTCACGGCGGCAGGGAGCCCTTCTGTTTGGGCGGCGGCGGAAGAGGCCGGACTGTCTGACTTGTCTGCACACTTTTGGCGCTTCTTCTTAGGCAACACGCACTCTTTGGTGAGGAAGGGGCTTAAAGAATCGGCTTCGTGTAGCACTACACTTTTATTGCCAGCCTTGTTGGTCTTCCTGTCTCGGTTTTCATGGCACATTCTTCTGTGCTTTAAAACACGGTCAGTTCTGGAGAAGTACTGTGAATGATAAAATGAGATTTATGCAGTTATGAACAGATTAGCAGTGAAGGTTGATCAATGTTGATGCAATATTGTTACTGCATTTCCCCCATACAAAGCCCGGAGTCTTTAATTAGGGCCCTAAGAAATCGGTTCTCCAACCCCCCCAAATTGATTTTGTTCCATACTTGTTTTTTACGTTTTAAATATTATTACCAGCATAGTGCGTGTACTTTTGTGACAGTAAATAAAATGTTCATTAATTACAGGCCAGTGTTTATGATGAGCGGTCTGCTGGAGAAATGCTTTAATGACAGCATTTCATTCACATTGTGTCAGTTTCCGTGTTTAACGGTACATTCTGTTTTTATTGGCCAGTTCCATCAAATTTCTCAGATATCTCATATACAGTAAACCTCGGATATATCGGAAATTCGCTCACAACGGACAGATTAAAAAAAGAACAAATTTTTCTGTAATGCATTTCCAATAAAAATTCAGTGCATATATCGGATTTTTTATAACGGATTTCGCCTATTTCGGACAAAATCTCCAGTCCCGTTCAAATTTCCCTCGCATATATCGGATGGCCGCATCGTGTCTTTCTCCTGGCTCCAGATTTAGGACAAATATAAAAGTGAGTGACGTCAATAATACTAGCACAGCAGTGAATGAGATCTTAACCTCACTATTGGAAATAACGTAGGCCTGATGGGCGTAACAGGGCCTAGCTTAATTAACAATTTGTTATGCTCAGAGTCCAATAAAGTTAAATTCTCATTACCTTACGTCTCTTTTCATTGCCCAGTCCAGGTACATTGGAAACATAGTCAAGGAAGTGCCTTTTTATAACGGATAAAATCCGATTTACGCATATACCGGATATAAATCCGATATATGCGTAAAACTGACATTTTCCGGTATACGCATATAACAGATTTCGCTTATATCGGACAAAACCAGTGGGAACAATTGAATCTGATATATCCGAGGTTTACTGTAGTATAAGAGGGACGGTTTGCAACACAACATGAATGCTGTCTCTCTCTTTATGGTACGCTTCCTCTCTAGCCGATATTTGTAGCTGTGTGTCGGGCCGGAAGGCACGTTTCCTCAGTTTGGACGATACTATTTCAAAAGGTTGTAGCTTAAATTGTTCGTGGTAATGGCATACTGTAAATGCCAAAAATCATCAATATGACCCAAAGTTTGTGAAGGGAGTACATTTAAGCAGCTAATTTGCATATTATATATTCCGCAATCATCAAAATCTGATCCACTCGTCATCTCTTGAGCATCATCATTGTCGTCACTTACAAATGTATTGTGAAAATGTACTACAAGCTGACCAATTCCAGCCTTAACAGTAGTAACACCGTGAAAACGCTAATCAAATCAAGGGTTTGTATGTAATGTAGCGCAAACTACCATATTAGAATTTTTCTTGCTGGGGAAAATGGCCACATCTATTTGGTATGTCACGTGTAAGCTTTATGACTGTATGATCAGTTCCATAACCTTTGCACACAATTCCCAAGTTCAATTCTGGGCCTTGAACAAACATTTTTTTTTTTTAAGATGCAACTTTCAAGCAACAAGAAATGTAACCTGGTGACAGTAGTCACACTGGTATGGCTTCTCTCCACTGTGTGTCCTCTTGTGTCTCTCCATGTGATACTTCTGGATGAACTTCATACCACACTCATCGCAGCGGAAAGGCTTCTCACCTGAGCATAAAAATACACCATGACCCACTTAGGTCAAAAAACGTCAAAAGAAAAACACTGGAATGGGAATGCTCACCGGTGTGGATTTTTTCGTGTCTCTGGAGAAGGTATTTCTGAATGAAGCGCATGTCACACTGGCTGCACTGAAACGGTTTCTCACCTAAAATAGCACTTCTTATAAGATCTGTGCATTGGAAAATCATTGAGAAATTGACATTTGGATCATTCCATACCAGTGTGGATGAAGACGTGCCTCTGTAGATGGTAGTTGGTTCTGAATGCGGCATTGCAGTGGACGCAAACATGGCACTTGGGGTTTTGGATGCCAAACGAACCGTCGTCATTAATGCTGAGGATCTGTGTGGGCAAAACAAACCATAAAATATATTACAACATTGTGCAATCAAAATTAGGAAAATCCTACCTAATTCTAACATGTACTTTTCCAACAGTCGTTTTTCTCCTTTGTACCTTTGCTGGTGAATGTTGTTTCCTTTTTTTCTTCTTGGGACAAATGATCAGATCTTTGACGGATTTCTTGTCCTTCTTGATCTGGACTGGTGAATCAGTCAGCTTTAGTTCTTGCTTAATGTTGAGCTGTAAAGGAGCATAGACAGAAAAGACTTTTACTAAAGTCCATGACTCGGAAAATGTGACACTGTGCAGAAAAAAACAATTCTTGTGAATCAAAGTGCAGCATAGTGCACGTCATCAGTCATTAACATCATGGTGTTAATATTGTAAACAACCTCAAACCTGTGCTATTTTGAATGACCTGGAAGATGTGGACAAATGTATACATACACTCATGATCAAAATGAAAAATGGAAATGATCATTTGGAATTTGCAAGGGAGCACTAAACATTTCTGATGAGGAAAAAAAAATGGAACCTTGACGGTCCTTATGGCTTCCAACGTTACTGGCATGACAAGGAGCTGTGTCCCACATAGCACTGTGGAGGGGGCGGCATAATGATCTGGGCTGCTTTTTCCTTCAATGGGACTTGGTCGTGCAGGGGCGTCAAACGGCTGATGGCTAGATAAAGACGTATGTACATGTCTCACATAGATATTGTGAAATGGGGGGTCTGCAGTTGTCCTTGAAATGTTTGATGAGGTGGTGAACAGACTATTTGAAATAAATTGCTTACTCAAAAAAAAAATTTTGGTCTCCCATTTCTTTGTTTTTCATTTTCAACAGTGCAAAATGTAAATTCTTGCCATTTTTCAACCGGTCTTAAAATGTAGATCAAGAGTGTAGTGTGTCTTTTCGTCCCTTGCAATAAGACAACAAATACAACTCAGGAATTGGGCCCTTGGGTGACTCCACTTAATAAGAGGCACAAGTGAACTGAAAAGAAAAAAAAAAAAAAAAAAAACTTTAATGAGCTTTAGGGTGTGTCCGGTACTCTGGTCAAAACCAAAAACAACAACAAAAAAAAGATACTAGGTGTGTATTTGAGTGCGATTTGGTCAGTGTATTTTTGTCTTTGGAACACTCCAGCTAGGGCGGAGACTTTGCACAACTTTGACACACTTTTCAGTGTGTGCATATAAACAGGAATAACTGTTTCTTGGAAATCTTTGACGTATAAAGTGTGTGCGGTGTGACAAAATGACGCAAATACCAATTTTAATTTGTGCTATGACTGCAGCATTGCTGGTTTTGAACATAACTGGAGGCTCTTTTTAATTTGTGTATGCATAAAATGAATATTTGCTAAGGGTGGAACAAAACACCAATACTGCATTGTATCATTTACAGCTGCAACTATGAATGAACAAGTATTTTGGTATTCCATTAACCGTTTGATTTTAACTCGTTCAGTCCCAGCCATTTTTTCAAAAGTCGTCCCTCTCAGTCCGGGAAATTTTTTGGTGATTTTGACTGATTTTTCAAGGCACACAGAATATTGTGTTCTTGGACTATATAGACATGGTATATACCAAGAAGGAGTAGACATCTTTCTACCTTTTCCGTTCTTTAGTATTCTGTTAGCCGCAGCAAGACAGAGTATATGTGTGTGAATGAGAGCGACCCAAGTGGAAGAGTGAGGTTACAGGGAGAAGAGATACAGAAGGTGGAGAATTTTAAGTACTTGAGGTCATCGCTACAATAGAGATTGTGAAAAGGAAGTGTGTGCAGGCAGCATGGAACGGGTGGAGAAAAGTGTCAGGCGTGATAGAAGAGTTTTAGTTAAAATGAAAGGAAAGGTATACAAAACTGTGGTGAGGCCAGCCATGTTGTTTGGTCTAGAGACAGTTCCACTGAGGAAAAAAAAGGAAGCAGAACTGGACGTCGCAGAGATGAGGATGCTGAGGTTCTCATTGGGAGTGACCAGGATGGATAGGATCAGGAACAAGTACACCAGAGGGACATTACATGTTAGAGGCCTTTGACTTTGGAAAACAATGGTGGCCATTTTTTCTGATATGCTGCGGACCAAACCACGACCTATTTGTGTTAGGGCCTAAATCAGGGGTCTCGCCAAATGTGGCCCGCAGGACACTAGTTTGAGGCCCTCGCCTTGATATGAAAGTTTAATGTTAGTTTGTAAGTTTGATATGGATGCTGTATGGTATCATGTACCCAGAAAAAAATATTACGTTTGATTAATGTTCATGTTAAAGGTTAAATAACTGTTAATAGTTATCCTCCCTATCCGTGTGGAAGTGGTAAGTTTTTGGCTATTTAAGTTTAAAGGAAATAACTTGAAGGCTACCGTTTAGGTCGCTAGCGCTCTAGTTTGCGAGTTAGCATGTGTCTCAAGACCCTGCAGTTGCGCAATATGTTGTAAATAAAAAAAGTATAAATGTGACTATAGTCGCGTTTTGTCATGTCTACAGGGCTCTAATAATGCTTTGTTAATTTTAATCTGAAAAAAATAATTTGTCTACCCACCAACTATATGTGGTTTCTTAAGTTTTTATTATTTGCCGCTTTATTATTATTATATTTATTTATTACTGATTGATTTTCTTTATTCTTATTTATTTTTCATCTTATTTTGTGCAGAAAAATAAAAATTAAGATATTTGAGAACAGTGGAATGTTTTATCAGAGCTTTTATTGTAGAAAATCGGAACCAAAGTTTGTATATTTTTCTGTTTTTTATAAATGCGTTTTTTTTTTTGTGCTGTGCCCTGCTTTAACTTTTCCATCGAGCGAAAGGAAGTATGCCATGCTTGGGCGAAGAGCTGTATGCTCAAATTGTGCCATGATTAGGTGTAAAGTGGGCCCACGCAAGCTACGATTGGTCTAGTGTGACTTGGCCCTACAACACAACATGACAAAGAGTGCTCGAAACTTTTGTACCTTTTTAACATCAACAAAAGAATAGTTCACAGCATGAACTCACAGGCAAGCAAGGCAACTTATGGGTGAGCTTCAGGGGGAAGTGCACTCCCACCTCACCCGCTCCCTCCTCATCCCCTCCGCCGCTGTTTTTTGACATCTCCTGCATCATCAGCTGCTCGGGAGGTACCAGGTCGTGAGTCACCAAAGAACTCACGGTCAAATCCTCCTCTTCGTCTTCTTCCTCGTCATCTTCCGCCAACAGCGGGTGGTCCGCCAGCGATCGTTCACCGAGCGTCATCACCACCAGTCCGCCTGCGCCGCCCAACCCCACTCGCCCGCCGCCGTCGATCCCTCCGCTGCTGCATTTAAACAGCATGCCCTCCAACTTGTCCTCAGTGTTCATCTTACATAGAGTAGCTGCTGAACCTATGAGAATAAGAGACAATATGGTAAGAAAATATTTCCACATGGTCCGTCTGTAGTTAAAATTATGGATGTTAAATACTACAGGGGTGTCCGTACTTTTAATACAGAGGGTCTTTGCTCTTTTGTCCCCCACTTTTGCTGTTGCCGTTTGTTGATTTCAAATATTTAAACTTTCTACTTAGAAACTCTTTTAGAATCTCAAATTTTCTTTTGTAATATTATTCCCATATTTTTTCCCCAACCTAATTTTCCAAAACTTATTTTTTCTCCTTGAGCCTTCTTGAATTATGACTTTCTACCCATAACAACAATTTTGACTTTATTTCCACATTATAATTTTTTCCACAATTGTCAATCACAAATTTCTCACATTACAACTTAATGAAAAATAATGTATTTTTAATAATTCAAATTTATGCTACAAAGATTACACTTTATTCATAATATTGTGATGTCATTCTCACCAAATTGCGTCTTTTTCCTCATTAGATTACAACCTTTTACTCTTCATATTCTGCCTTTATTCATTCAAAATTACTGCCATTTTTGCTACTGTTTTATTTGTTTAGTATTCTTGTTAAATATTTATATTGTAAACGAAAAACATCTGTAGGTCGCAGCTTGAAGATCCCGGACTTAAACTGTACTTTTCTCATGCTCAAAAAGTGTGAGCTAAGAAAAGTTTATAAATGGGATTACTCCACGTTATATAACACATGCAAAACACGCTGACACATTTTGTATAAATATGCAGCGTGTCACATACAAATTAGCAATTACATGCTTCCAGTAGATGAATATACACTCGGTAATTTAAACATTTCACTTGATTCTTTCTAAAAACGAGACGCAGTACAACTAATGCTAACTTGCATCCATTCTAAAGCGTTGGCGCAAGCTAACGTGGCTAACTTCGGAATACACTGGGCAATGGAAACAAGTAAAAACACTGACCCGGAGGACAGACGGCAGGTATAAACCATTGGTTCCATGTGTGAACAGCCTGGGTGCGTTCTTAATGTTAAGTGGGTTAGGCTACCACTCATTGCTAGTCGGCTATAAGGCTTGCTAGTTAGCTACGCTTGTCCAAGCCGCAACATTCAATACCAAAGAGGATGCGGAAACACATAGCCAGCTTTCAAAAATTAAGTCCAAACCACAAATGACAGTGACAACATATATATATATGTTTGCAATTCTTTTCACGTAAGTAACAATCACAGTAAACAAATGGTAGTGATATTTTATATATGAAACAACAAGCTGACCCTTTTGTAAAATACTTCACTGAACCAGACAAGAAGAGTTTTATTTTGAAGTATGTGACCGGAAGCTTCGTACTGGTACTTTGTTTTTGACGCTACTAGCCGGGCCTGGTTCAGGATTGTTCGCTAGCTAGCAAGTTACGTGTTTAATATCGATTAAGATTATTTCCGCCAGGTTTACGCCTCATCTTTAGTTTATATTTACATGCAACAATATGACATTTAAATGTAACTAATAGTGACCACTGATATGGTATATAAACAACAGCTGGTCTATTGACCCAAACTTGCCAAGAGGGCTGCTAGCAGCACGTAAGGTTTACTTGCTCACTTGGTTAAATAGGCCCCACATACTTATAGTAAAGCTCTGTAACTAGCTAGCTCACTACATTTCCATTGGATAACATATATCTCGGTGGCATGCAAATAGTAGTCAAACAACAGTCGCTTCTTACCTGCAATTCGTCTTTAAACCCGTTTAGCTGTCATGATTGCTATGCAAGTCCACAGTGTTCTGATAGTGTGCGGAATAATCAAACACAGGCTCGCGTTTCATGGGCACCTAAAAATGTGTATTTGTCGCCATCCGGTGGTCACTATATGCTAGTGCGCAGAAACGCATATGCATTCAGGTGTACAGTATACACTGACTCGTAGGCTTGTCTAAAATGAGGTTAACAAAAGCCCTCATATGTATATGTACAATTTAAATAATACTGCCATTTCAAACTGAAAAACAAATGTGTTAGGATAAACATGCAGTAAACATCCACACATGAATTGGAACCAAAAGATCTGCTGAAAACTAAAACCTACAACAACACATCTCCACACAGGGTCCAGGTCTTTGACCAAGGGCTCTTCAATAAGGTCCGAGTGGCCTGAAAAGTGAAAAACTGATCCTGATATGAATTCTGTAGAGACAGTTGGAATGATCAGGAAAAACTTCCGATAACCTGTTTGTTGGTGTATTGGTCTGATCTGGTTTTCATGAGGCTGGGCACGGTGGCTGTCGCTTTGCCAAAAGAGAGAGAAAAATGTTCCATTCCTAAGCGCATGTATTGTTAATGCCGACTTTGGCTACACAGTTTTTTTCTATTTTTGTCGTTTGCTGAGTGTCCTTTCATTAATTCTTTAGCCCCATGGCAGGTTATTTAGCAGTCACCTGTCGCTTTGCCAAAAAAGAGAGAAAAATGTTCCATTCCTAAGAGTATGTATTGCTGATGCCGACTTTGGCTATGCAGTTTTTTTTCTATTTTTGTTGTTTGAGTGTCGTTTCATGAATTCTTTGACCCCATGGCAGGTTATTTAGCAGTCAACTGTCATTTTGCCAAAAGAGAGAGAAAAATGTTCCATTCCTAAGAGTATGTATTGTTGATGACGACTTTGGATATGCAGTTTTTTTCTATTTTTGTTGTTTGCTGAGTGTCCTTTCATGAATTATTTGGCCCCATGGCAGGTTATTTAACAGTCACCTGTTGCTTCGCCAAAAGAGAGAGAAAAATGTTCCATTCCTAAGCGTATGTATTGTTGATGCCGACTTTGGCTACACATTTTTTTTTCTATTTTTGTTGTTTGCTCAGTGTCCTTTCATGAATTATTTGGCCACATGGCAGGTTATTTAGCAGTCACCTGTCACTTTGCCAAAAGAGAGAGAAAAATGTTCCATTCCTAAGAGTATGTATTGTTGATGCCGACTTTGGCAACACAGTTGCTATTTTTGTCGTTTGCTGAGTGACCTTTCATTAATTCTTTGGCCGCATGGCAGGTTATTCAGCAGTCACCCGTCGCTTTGCCAAAAGAGAGAGAAAAATGTTCCATTCCTAAGAGTATGTATTGTTGATGCCGACTTTGGCAACACAGTTGCTATTTTTGGCGTTTGCTGAGTGTCCTTTCATGAATTCTTTGGCCGCATGGCAGGTTATTCAGCAGTCACCCGTCGCTTTGCCAAAAGAGAGGGAAAATGTTCCATTCCTAAGAGTATGTATTGTTGATGTCGACTTTGGCTACACAGTTGCTATTTTTGTCGTTTGCTGAGTGACCTTTCATGAATTCTTTGGCCGCATGGCAGGTTATTCAGCAGTCACCCGTCGCTTTGCCAAAAGAGAGAGAAAAATGTTCCATTCCTAAGCGTATGTATTGTTGATGCCGACTTTGGCTATGCAGTTTTTTTTCTATTTTTGTTGTTTGCTGAGTGTCCTTTCATGAATTATTTGGCCCCATGGCAGGTTATTTAGCAGTCACCTGTCGCTTTGCCAAAAGAGAGATAAAAATGTTCCATTCCTAAGAGTATGTATTGTTGATGCCGACTTTGGCTACACAGTTGCTATTTTTGTCGTTTGCTGAGTGACCTTCCATGAATTCTTTGGCCCCATGACAGGTTATTTAGCAGTCACCTGTCGCTTTGCCAAAAGAGAGAGAAAAATGTTCCATTCCTAAGCGTATGTATTGTTGATGCCGACTTTGGCTATGCAGTTTTTTTTCTATTTTTGTTGTTTGCTGAGTGTCCTTTCATGAATTATTTGGCCCCATGGCAGGTTATTTAGCAGTCACCTGCCGACTTTGGCTACACAGTTTTTTTTTTTACGTAGAACTGCAGTGTAATGTTTTGACCCATTGATGTAACAACAGGTCACCAAAGTAATACAACACCAGTCGGGATGGTGCAATGCTGATTTTCCACCTCCGCAAACCTCAGTAATATGAAAGAAAATGAGAATTATTGTCTTATTTTTAATAGTGCTGCATGCGTGCGCACATCCGCGCGCCACAAGGAATCCTAATCAACCTGTTTGCAGCCTCCCGCGGCAGCTTGGCGCGCATTCTCCATATCCCGGCTTGGAGAAACTTATCACCGGGATCTCGAAGCTCCATCTGGTGATATCAGCGGTTCCCCGCGGGGGCTGTGGTGCGAGCTGCCGCTGCTCCCGTCTCTGCCCACCAAGGCGCGAGTGGAAGTGGGGACAGACAATCCCACCAGCGCCCTCCCACCACCACCACCACCTCCTCCTCCTTGTGCGGCTTTTAGCGAAGGGGAAGCCCTGCATCGCGCAGTGCGTGTGCGTGTGCGCGGCTTTATATGCGTGTACAGCCGCGGGGCTCTCCGTTCTCTTCAACAGTTGCCATCGGAGAGGAGGAGGAGGAGAGCGGGAAGAGACAGCAGACTGAGGAAGGACGGACGGAGGGACGCGGAGAGCCACGCCGCTCCTGCCCGGCTTTTCTGCTCCTGACATGCAGTCGCTCATCTCTCCGGTGACCAAGGCCATCCTAGTCGCACTCTTCATCTTCGCCATACTCCTCATCCTCTATGTGATCCTGTGGTACATTTGCAGGGACGTGGACTGCGATCACGGCATATGAGGATTCATTTATTCATTTTTTAAGCAAAGAAAGGGACTATCACATATGGAGAATCCCGGGGTCACCCTGTGAGTGTTCTTTTTTCATCTAATTGTGTTTGCATGCTTGTAGTTGATGTGTCAAGTGTGTTTGGCGCGCTCCCGTGCCGTGCGTAAACCACCCCAAATGACCCTTTGGCCAACTTAAGCGCACATCACCTGCAAATCAACACGAGGATACGGTGTCAACAGTGCGCGTAGAAGGTGTCATCACCGTGCACGGCAACGCGCGCTCAGGTCGTGCAATGACCGAGGCTGACATTGCGGTAGAAGGAGTCACGCAAGTCCCTTAAGGTCAAGAAGCAGCGATGTTTATTTACCTCCTTTTGTCAATATTGCCCCCCCCCCCGCCCCATGCTTCTTTTGGATGCAGCATTAGTTCATGCCCAGTTCATCTTCCTCTCAGAGGATATTTCCACATTGGCATTTCACATTCCACCTAACAGGATTATCTCTATTTGCCCCCCCCCCCCCCACCCCACCCTGCTTAAAAGAAACCCAACTCCATATCATGAATATTCCAATAAGCTTTTATTTCACTTCTTCAATCTTAAAGACGTTCTCTTTACGGTCCGCACTTCATGAAGGACTTGTCAGTATGACAGGCACGTTGGCGTGCTGTCACATGACCCATAAAGCTTCACTTGACATTGTGAGGGTAAAAAAATATATATATATAGTTGGCATCCTGGCATCCTTTCCAAACAGGGGGATATTTAGCACATGTGTTCCAAAGTGATGGATGCAAAGGACACGTCAAGGACACGCCGCAAGGAGGGTGCACAATGCTGTACAAAACTGCCGCTTCATGTGCACATCGCATCTGCTTGTGTTCCTGTAGGATATATGTGGAGGTAAAGATGGCAAAGGGATGGAAGCCGACACCTGTCTGCGTCTGTACGTCACTATACCCCCCCCCCACCCCCCCACACCACCACCACCCCAACAGCCTGGAGGCAATAAATAAACAGTCACACAGCTCCCAAAGAAAGCGCTGTAAGAATATTTCCATGAGAAGGGTCTCATGAAAAATCCATAACTGGTTAGTGAAAGGTGGCTGGGGTTCTTCTGCATATACAATGATGGCTGTCAGTGGCCGTGAGTGGAGTCGAACCAACCTGTAGCACCTTTCTACTCACACGTAATATGTAGATAAGAAATGCAGCAATTCATCTGTTTATCGATGATCCAATTAACTATTTTGGTATTCCATTAATCGGTCTTTGATTTTGAAACCTAAATACACTCAGATGTGATTAAAATTTCTTGAAGTTATTCATTAAAAAACAATTATTTTTGTGTTTTAGACAAAGCAGGATATTCACACACATCAGCTTTGGAAAACAGTGATTGCCATTTTGTCATATGGTGTGGACCAAACCTCTAACAGAGTACTCGATTAATTGAAACGATAAGCTTCAAATTGATCGACTTTGTTGCAGCCATAATGTAAACCAGTTTTCAGTGGGTCTGTGGTTTTTGCCTCGGTGTCGTCCAATAATTCCCCTTAAGGTGGCGACAATGCTCTGTATTACCATTCAAAAGCCGCTGTCATAGAAGACCAACAACGTTTGTTAGTACATCGTGGCGAGCTTGCATAGAACAGGAAACGCTCACAGGTACTCGTGTTCTGATTCTGGTCTACTGTATATCGGGTCTCCATTTAAAATTTCCAGTCCATTCCAGTCCCTGCTCCAGCTCAATGTTAGCACCAATTTTCCATACACACAAACGACCTCTGTGATGCTAAGAGTCCACTGCGCCAGCTCCAGTTGGTGCCAGCCAACTTGGCTCGCGCCATTACATTCCAGTGGATTCCAATAGGCAGATAATTTGTGACTGTTGGTTCCACTTGGTGGACACTTCTCGCCAGTTGCTTGATGCAAGTGACACGCCGAAATTTTGAAATTTGCCACCATTACAGGCCACCACGAGCCAGTCGGGAGGCAGTTTGAGCCACTGCACGCCATTAGGCACCTTATTGGTGACACTAGGCGCCACAGCAAATTGCATTGGTGCAAACTGGCACCAACTGGTGTCGGCCCAGTGGACTCCTAGCATCATTGGTGCAACTTGGCTCTCGCCATTACATTCCAGTGGCTTCCAATAGGCGGACTGTTTGTGACATTTGGTTCCACATCAAGCAATTTTCTTGCCGCCAAACTCAATTTTTGCCGCAACTTCGGGCCACCATGAGCCAGTCGGGAGGCAGTTTGAGCCACTGCACGCCATTAGGCACCTTATTGGTGACACTAGGCACCACAGTAAAATTGCATTGGTGCGAACTGGCACCAACTGGCGCCGGCCCAGTGGACTCCTAGCATCATTGGTGCAACTTGGCTCGCACCATTACATTCCAGTGGATTCCAATAGGCGGACTGTTTGTGACATTTGGTTCCACTTCAAGCAATTTTCTTGCCGCCAAACTCAATTTTTGCCGCCATTACGGGCCACCACAAGCCAGTCGGGAGGCAGTTTGAGCCACTGCACGCCATTAGGCACCTTACTGGTGACACAAGGCGCCACAGCAAAATGCATTGGTGCGAACTGGCACCAACTTGCGCCAGCCCAGTGGACTCCTAGCATCATTGGTTCAACTTGGCTCGCACCATTACATTCCAGTGGATTCCAATAGGCGGACTGTTTGTGACATTTGGTTCCACATCAAGCAATTTTCTTGCCGCCAAACTCAATTTTTGCCGCAACTTCGGGCCACCACGAGCCAGTCGGGAGGCAGTTTGAGCCACTGCACGCCATTAGGCACCTTATTGGTGACACTAGGTACCGCAGTAAAATTGCATTGGTGCGAACTGGCACCAACTGGTGCCGGCCCAGTGGACTCCTAGCATCATTTGTTCAACTTGGCTCGCGCCATTACATTCCAGTGTATTCCAATAGGTGGACTGTTTGTGACATTTGGTTCCACATCAAGCAATTTTCATTCTGTGTATTCTGTATTTTGCATATGAGTGGCTTCTAAAGGTCAGCAAGGAGTACTTCACAATGTAGCTTTCATTTTTGTTTATATTTGTCCGAGTTAAAAAAAAATCTTAACACAGGAAAACAACCACCGGCATCACTCAGGCAAAGTTGGCGTAACGCTTGTTCTATTCGGTTGTCAAGTCCAGCCATCAACATGAAAGCATGCCCTTGCAGCAAATCCCAGGTAGCCATTTTTGGTTCCCAAAAGATGATGAAAACTTTGCAGGAATGTTGTTTTGGTTTGGCTTTGAGCATCTGTTGGTTGCTCCTTGGCTGCAGTGGAAAGTTTTTGTTACGCTTTTTGAACCTTGCATGGCGGATACATGGTTGGTTCCCTCAATGTTTCTCAATCCGTGGTTAAGCCGCTCATCTAGTCTACACTCAGAAAACTGCATAGCCCTTTCTCATTCCAAAAGAAAACATCTCACTCATGTTTTTCTTTTCTTCTTCTGTTCCCACATACTCCGACAGCCAGACGGACAACCAGCCAACACTTTACGTTCATTGGGCGACGTTCATCGCCTCAACCCCATTCATTTTCAATGGAACCTGCGTGATAGCACAATTATCACGTGTCACAGTCCAGCCAAGTGATATACATGTGAAAGTTTTTACTCATACGTGTCATGCGAGTCATTTCATTCACATGTCACTGTACGTGAGATTCACCATTTAAAAATAGATTAAGTTTTTAATAGCAAGTGCCATGATTCCGCGGAAATCATAAGGCCCAATAAAAGTGACTATAGGGGTGTTATTTCCCATCTACAGGGAATAATGTGTAAAACGTGCATTTAGAACAGATTAAACAGACATAAACAGATTTTCTATACTCTAATACAATAAACTATTTATTAATATTGAATCGTGCTTAGCAGAAATTCACTTATCATGGGTGGGTCTGGAACCAATTAACTGCAATAAAAAAGACTTTACTGTATTGGATTTCTTACCAATATCCGATATTGTCCAGTTACTGAAGCCATCAAACGCATCATAGTGACTTCATGTTCAACTCATGGAACCCACTGGGATGCAAATAAACACAGTGAGCCCTAACAGATATACGTATACTAGATATTGACTTTCTGACGATGTACTAATATTGTCCAGCACATCATTACTGATACCATCCCATACCAATATCAAATACGCAAAAGCTATTCCCTCAAATGAATGCCACTTAAACAGCTGACATAAAATAAGCAGAAAATGCTTACAGTCAGCGCTAATAAGGCACAGGCTGACTGGGACATTTAACATCTTATTGGCTTATTTTCATGCCATTGTCTGCTGATATCGTATTGTCTGTGTTGCTCTGCTTAACCGTGGTGCATTAAGGTGGAAAAAAGAAAGCAAAAGTCTGAACGCCTGTGTCCGTGTTTGTTGTGGAACAAACAGTAAGCCTGTGTGTGTGTGTGTGTGTGTGTGTGTGCATCAGTGTGGGAGGGAGTTTAACACTGACATGCTCCAGAATGACAGATGAAAAAAAAAAAAGTAGAGCAGGAAAGGCTCAATGTGAGACAGGTGCGTGTGTGTGCTGTGGTTAAAAAAACAATCTAATGCTTGTATGTGTGTTATCTTTTCCACTAACACAATTACATGTATGAATCTGTGTTAAAACTTTTATTTATATACACAATATACAAAACACAATACCTCCTAAAACTTCACTCCCACTCCCCTGAATATCCAACATTGATACACCCGGATAGATGCATCTTCAATCAAGATCAAAGTCATAAAATATGTAAGCATGACAGTGAATTATTGAAGCAGGAGGATGTTGCTATTCTGGCCACGATCATACACATAGGATACTAACAAGTACGGCTGGGAATCTCAGGGTACCTCATGAGTTGAAGATACTTGGCTCACGGTAAAGACAATACAGCGTCTCGATACTGTGGAATGAACCCCACACCCCACTACAGTGTATATTTTGTTATTTGTAGTATATTTGTAATTATAGAAAACCTGTTTACCACCTTTTAAATGCACATTTTAACTATATTAGAGACCTATGTAGACATAAATAACACCCCTATAGTCACCTTTACATGTGTATTACCCAATATATTAAATATAAAAAAGAAAATAGAACATTTGAAACATAAATAACACATAATAGAGTCATACATGTTAGCATAGGGACAGTTTTTTGTTGTTATTTTCTTTACTTCTCTTTTCTGTACAGTACTTCCTACAGTGCCCATTTTCTCGTCAATGTGACACTACTGACACCTAGTGATCACTCTAGAATACTGCACTTCAATGCTGTTCAATGTGTCTTCTGAATGCCTTATGTTTGTATTTTAGCTCATTTAGCCATTTTTATGCTTAATTTGAGCAAAAAAACATACATATTTTTGAAAATCGTGATCAAGTGAAGCTTTAATATAAAATTAAGTTGATTAATTAACTGAAAGAGCTTTATATTTTCTTACAATATTGTCTCAGGCTAGTCTGGAAGATCTGTCTGGATCTCCTTGAAACAATGCACAGAATCCATATAGTATTCCATATAGCATTGAGTCATTTTATTAATGGCTCGACAGTTGATTGGTCGGGACTGAAAGAGTGTCCAGAACGGCTTTTTACAATGTTCATTTCCCCCTACATAACTACAGTACCGTAAAACAGGGTTATAAGGGACGACGAGGTAATAAGGGACAATTTTTGGGAAAATGTTTTAAATGTAATTCTGCCTTTTCATGTTAAACAGGAAGCTGCTTTGTGTTGTTTTTCTTTCAAAGAAGCATATATTCTTGAACAAATCGTTCAAAAAACATTTTCCCGAAAATTGTCCCTTATTATCCTACCGTCCCTTATAACCCCGTTTTACGGTATGTTATTCTTCCTCTGAGGCTGAGTAGACGCATGCTGGTATGAGTATAACTTCATATAATAGTTAAAAATGTTTAAAGGTCTATTGGAATTCATGTTTTTATAAGATTTTGTATACATTGTTAAAAAGTGTACTTCCCCTTTAAGAGTCCATAGAGCAGATATACTTCCTGGTTCACATTTAGCCGTCAGTTTGATTAGCTTGAGAGCATTTAGCTTTGGTTTACACATCAGTCTATTGCCATAAGTTGAACTCCACAGGCCGTGTCCAAGAATACAAACAAAATAGCTGGCTAGTTTTCAACTAACTGAAAATAGACAAAAGAGCTAAGAAAACCGTATGCCTTCTAACTCAAGCGCTAACTGACGGCTAAATGTGAACCAGGAAGTATATCTGCTCTATGCACTCTTAAAGGGGAAGTACACATTTTAACAATGTATACAAAATCTTATAAAAACATGAATTCCAATAGACCTTTAAACATTTTTAAACTATTATATGAAGTTATAAATTAAATTAAGAATTATTAAACCTCTTTGCACTCATATAATTGAACATGCCCCTACCAAACAACTTCAATCCCATGAACCGAGTCCAACCACAATCTGCACTTCTGCCTCTACACACACGGTTTTGTTGTGTAGTTTGTGTGTAACCCTGCTAACAAACGAACTGACAAATGACATTCAAAACTCACCTTCACATTTCTGTGCGTAACAAAAGTGGGTCAGTCCCCACAACGCCAACGTGAATGAACCTGACAGAAGCCTTCTCAGATGTCCCGACGTCACAAATACATCCTCGACTCAAATTGGCTCTCAGGAAGATCGTTGTCCCGAAGCACGCACACCTCAAAGCCATAAAAATAGATTGAGAGTGACTCAGCCGTTATGTAAAGTCCGTCTCTGATAGGGCCGCTTGGGGAGCTTTATGTCAGTTTAGCTTGATGCCACTGGAGCTGAGGTGACATGGCTGCTGTGTTCGAGGTCCAACACACACACACACACACACAGAGACACTTGGAAGCTTTCCCCCCAGCAAATAGTTTCTTTCCTTCTTACTTCCTTAAGTGTGCATTCCCCAGTGTGTGCTTCCCAATGGACGAACATGCGATACACTCGGCATGATGGAATCCCTTTAGGCCAAATTGCTAACATTATTAGCCTTTCAGAGCTTACAGAGCGGGAAACACCACTTCGGATGTACATCGCATCCGCCACCCCCCCCCCCCCTCCCCGGCCAGGTAGCCAGTTTAATCCATATTGATAAACACAAGCAATTCCACACTTGAATCTACAGAAGGAAACACACACCTGTCAATGTGCACAGCTTCCCCTTAAGACAGACGTGATGCAGAATGTTTCATTATATCATCGGCGGTGTCTTCCTGTGGGAAAACCGTAAGCTGCCTTAATTATAGTAAGACATCTTAATCATCTTCTATGCAAATGTATTTCCTGCCTTATTAACCTGGAGGTTCTCTTAATGTGATTTCAGAGGCTTTCCCAGCCTCATTTGAGAAGTACAACTTTTTTTAAAATGACATCAGCGTTTCAGAAGTTTGACATAAGACATTAAACAAAATCATTAAAAAATAGATTGATCAATGATCGAATGATCGATGCCAGAGTTTGGTTCTCATTGCCGGCAGTAAGTTGTATTCGTTTCCTGCAGTGATAATTGGAATCCACCAGGAATGGACACAATTTCTAGGCGATCAGGGGACCTAGTTTTGTGGTTGGCTTTTTGCAGATATGGTGCTGCTGGATTCATCGGGCCGTAATCTTCGTAGTACAGTGGAATACCGTATGGATGGATGAATATTACTCCGGTTTTCAACCACATTACAAAAACATGCTAGGTTAATTGGCGACTCCAAATTGTCCATAGGTATGAATATGAGTGTGAATGGTTGTTTGTCTATATGTGCCCTTTGATTGGCTAGCGACCAGTCCAGGGTGTACCCCGCCTCTCGCCCGAAGAGAGCTGGGATAGGCTCCAGCACCCCTGCGACCCTCATGAGGATAAGTGGTAGAAATTTAATGAATGGATGAATATTGACATGATGTATTCATATCTTACAATATGAAACAATGAACCATCAAAGCACATGGCGTCAAATGTCCATCTATACTCACCATCGTTCCATGAATCATATGCGGTGAGCGTTATAGTCATATGCCTGGCATCTTGTTTTCATTTCCTTTGAGTCACACAAACACACACACACCCCGAAACACCACGTTTGTCTCCTGTGCGTGTTTGTGTGACTGGATGACCAGGTTAAACGGAGGGGGCGGTGAAGGGCCGGATGCCAAGGAATCAGAGCGTACACACGGCACCTCGAAGGCTTTGTGTGTTCATGCAGCCTTGAAAAAAAAAAGAAGCGAAGAAAGGAAAGACTTGTCAGTGTTATGGCGCTATAACAACAGGTTTGAAAAAGAACCAGTAGCACCCTGGTGTGTGTGTTTGTGTGTGTGTGTGTGTCAGTTAATGACAGACTTAATTGGTGCCAGCAACTGTCCCTCCCACTGTTCCTTATTCTACTTTGACTAATGAAACATATTCCACTCCCTCATGTGAAAAAACTGTGCTGAGATTTATTTGATGAATGCATACAAGGGTGCGCGTGCACACACACACACTCACAGATTTAGTCCAGATGAATAGAAGTCATCATCATCATTTTACAAGGATAACGTAATATGTGGACATATGAGTCATTTAAGTAGCATAAGGTCTAAATATTAAAAAAAGATGTTATTGCTTAGAATTTTATGAGAAACATTCATTTTCTACCGCTTATCCTCACGAGGGTCGCGGGGGTGCTGGAGCTTAACCTAACTGTCTTCGAGCGAGAGGCGGGGTACACCCTGGACTGGTGGCCAGCCAATCACAGGGCACATATAGACAAACAACCATTCACACTCACATTCATACCTATGGACAATTTGGATTCGCCAATTAACCTAGCATGTTTTTGGAATGTGGGAGGAAACCGGAGTACCCGGAGAAAACCCACGCATGCACGGGGAGAACATGCAAACTCCACACAGAGATGGCCGAGGGTGGAATTGAACCCTGGTTTCCTAGCTGTGAGGTCTGGGCGCTACTATGAGAAACAAACAAATATAAATAAAGTTATATAATAATAATGTTAGAATTTTTGGAAAATTAGGTTGCAGAATAAAGTTATGAAATTAAAGTCAACATATTATAGGAATAATAAAAAGAATAAAATTGACAAGAATAAAGTTGAAATAGAACATTTTGAAAATTGGGGAAAATTTCATTTTATTAATTTAATTTTATGAGAATGAAGTAAAAATATTAGCTAAAAATGTATTAAATATTATATATATAATATTATATATAATATTATATATATATATACATTTAAGTCATATGAAATAAAACATCAAATAAAGTTGTCATTTAAAAAAAATAAGGTTTCAAAAAAGTTATTATAGGAGAATAAAGTTAAAATATGGGAATAAAGCTATATTTTACAATAAGTAAAAATAAAACAACAGCTGTTATTTCATTAAAATAATGTCAAAATACATGAACATGTGTTTTATAAGGCGTAATATTATGAAAAACAAGTTGTAATTTCTAGAAAATTAGTAAAAAATAAAGTAAAAGTAAACATATAGTGGGAATGAAGTCAAAATTTGATGGGAGGAAAGTTATAATTACAGAGAGAAAATCTATTCAAAATCATTCAAAATGCATTCTTTCATATTTCACCATGTGGCCCTCGGTGTAAAAACTTCAGACACCCCTGGCTTAACGTGCCGTAGGTTTGTAAAAAAACAAAAAAAACCCATCCCTAATATTATTACTGTCAAGACTGCAGTGCCTACAGTTTACTGGCAATGAGTTGGGCTTTCATACAGCATAGTGTCAGAAACCTTCACCTGACAGTATCCAATCTCTGGTAACAGCATATACTGTACTCGCTGGGATAAACAGTTCCGTACGGTCTCTCGAAAACACCAGCATACCATTCTTCCTCCAGCAACACTGCTCCGACTGATTTACCACCTGACAAACACCCCCCCCGCAGCACTGTACTGTCATACCACCTGTTGCATTTAAAGACACAGGCACTCTGTTCCTCTTTGTAAAATGTTGCGTTGCCTGTGGAGGTGTCTGTGTGCTCATGTGCTGTCTCATTAGCGTCCGGACTCGCCTGCAGCTTTGGCAGCTGAGATGCTGAGCTGCGAGTCCATCCCAGAGAGTCCGCCTGTTGTCTCTGTGAGGAACAATGCGAGAGGAAATCAAAACGGTTGATGCACAAATTCTTTCTTCACCTAATTTGCATTGGCAGTTAATCTGTGATGAAACCGATGGGTGGATGGATGGGTGGATGGATGGATGGATGGATGGATGGATGGATGGATGGATGGGTTTACATGGAGCCTTCGAACCAAGTCAATTTTCAATAGCCTGTGTGAGTTTTAAGTTGCACCACTACACCAAATGAAAAAACACACAAAAAAAATCATAACTTCATGTTTTGTTGTCAAATAAGGATTAAAAACATGACATAATGTACATGGTCTGCATGGGTGGGTAGCGCGCAGGCCACGCAGCTGGGAGACCCGAGTTTGGTTCCACCCTCGGCCGTTTCTGTGTGAAGTTTGCATGTTCTCCCCGTGCCTGCGTGGGTTTTCTCCGGTTTCCTCCCACATTCCAAAAACATGCTAAGTTAATTGGCGACTCCAAATTGTCCATAGGTATGAATGTGAGTGTGAATGGTTGTTTGTCTCTATGTGTAAACACAAGAAAGCACATATAGTTGGTGGGTAGACAAATTATTTTTTCAGATTAAAATTAACAAAGCATTATTAGAACCCTGTAGACTTGACAAAACACGACTATAGTCACATTTATACTCTTTTTATTTACAACATATTGCGCAACTGCAGGGTCTTGAGACACATGCTAACTCGCAAACTAGAGAGCTAGCGACCTAAACGGTAGCCTTCAAGTTATTTCCCTTAAACTTAAATAGCCCAAAACTTACCACTTCCCCACGGATAGGGAGGATAACTATTAACAGTTATTTAACCTTTAACATGAACATTAATCAAACATAATAATTTTTTCTGGGTACATGATACCATACAGCATCCATATCAAACTTGCGCGGGCCGCACTAACATTAAACTTTCATATCAAGGCGGGGGCCTCAAACTAGTGTCCTGCGGGCCACATTTGGCCCGCGTGCCGCATGTTTGAGACCCCTGGTCTAATGTCAACTACATTGGATAATACTAGTGTGAAGGTGACTATAGAGGTGTTATTTCATGTCTAGAGGGTTCTAGTGATGTTAAAAATGTATTTAGAATGTTATAAATAGGTTATCTATGGCCTAAATATGAAAATAATATTATAAATAAGGAATCTACTTCACAGGAAGTAATTTATGGTTGGGTTTGGAACCAATTAGCCATGATTATAGAGGGTAAAGGGAAATAATGTTTCCATAAGATGTGTAAAAGCGGAATGGGAAATTTGCACTTAGGGGAGGGAGGAATTCTTTCATTGTCACACGAACAACAAAAATGAAAATAAATAGACCAAAATAAATGTGCATTTTTATGTGGATTTCCACTTTTCATCATAAACTGAATCATACGGGAACCGAGGTTTGGATGTTGGCGTGACCTCGGCCAAGCTCAAATGCAGTGTCTCCATTTTGGATGTGATGTTGGTTCTTAACACAAAGTCTCATATCCGGTAGTGCTAATGTCATTCAAGATTTACAAAATGAGACACGTAGCTAGTGCTTGTCATATAAAACTAGGTGACAGTTGCAGCTATTTTGATGCGGTTCACATATTGTTTACATCACACACACCCTCCTGCCATGTCCTATTTCCCGTATGTCTCGGACTATGTGAGTGTGTGTGTGTGTGTGTGTATGGAGAGCTGTCTCCCTGATGTCCCATCATCCCAAATAATCATCCCACAGTCATGCGTGAGATGCAATTTCCTTTAAACAATAGCAGGCTGGCTTGCCTCGCTGACCCTCAACCTCCCAGGCTGCAAGAGAACAAAGCCACACACACAGAACACACACATCCTCTCAGATCGTGTTAACAGCAACACGTGTGGAGGCAAAAATGAGCATCTCGTCCAAAATGGAGCTGAGGTGGTGACTGTTGAAGTAGAATAGTAATTGGGAACGATGTCAGTGACATGTTTTGACGAGAAACAAACCAATTCATCTCCAAAGAGGACAGGAATGAAAGTATGTTGAATGACCCCGGCATTTGTCCTTAAGAGAAATGGTTGAAGAGTTTTGGCTGCCCTAGTTTGAGTGCCGTGATGATGCAGGTAGAGCTCCTTGCTCGGCACGCCAATCACAATCCAGCCTGCGCGGTAGCTTGTCCATTCACATTTGTGTTAATACCGAGCTTGCCTTCATTTGCTTAAAATACTTCCTGATGACGATAATGATGCTCTTATTCTGTCTCCTTTTGTGCCAGCACCGTCTCAACGTCCAAATGTAACATTTCATGACACCACACTGACAATTCAGTGGGGCCGCATATTGAAAAATGAATTATGCAATTAGATACTTTATAAAGCAACATGGATGTTAAGACGTTAGTTCTACAATTCTAACACAGAGTTTACTGAAGTCGATGCGATCCTAACTTCCTCATATAGGCTGCAGATTGCACTCAGTAAACGCGGACCTACATATCCGGAAGTCCTCGGGAGCGCTTGGGAGTGTGACTAATCACAGTGGACCTAGAGGAGCAAATTAGAGGAGTAAATTAAACGGACCGTTTTGGGTCAGAAGCAGGAAGTCCAGGGAAACGCTGCAGTATCTGGAAGATCTAGAAAGCTCATGTGTAGCTGTGCTGTAGGGGTCCACAACTCAATAAAATATTGTTCTTTTTTTCTCTCACAATATTACTAATATAATATAATAATATAATATAAATATATTATAAATATATTATATATTATAAATATTGTAAATATATAAATATAAATATATTTATAATATAAATATTATCATTATATAATTCTATTTATATATATATAAATATAATATATATATATTTATAATATTTATATATGTAATATAATATAATAATATATATAAATATATAATTATTATATATTTATAATATTTATATTATGTTATAAATATATTTATAGGTACGCCCACTCCACTGTGATTAGTCACACTCCCAAGCGCTCCCGAGGACTTCCGGATATGTAGGTCCGCGTTTACTGAGTGCAATCTGCAGCCTATATGAGGATGCTGTGGCATGACCTTATTATATTGGAAAGTTATGGCTTTTCCTCATTGGTTAACAACTTTTTTCTCTTAATATTTTGACTTTTTTTTCTCTAAAATTGTTATTTTTTTCCATTATTTTTGTTGATTTTAAAAATTTTCTTGTTAAATTGTATTTTTAGAAGGGGCCATGTGCCGCACTTTGGACTCCCCTGACTTACGGTATATGTGCATAAACCACTGTATGAGTTGCTGTCACCAGCATTCTTCATGCAATCACCTGATTATCAAAACAAATCAATAACAAACTGAGATAACATCCAACAATTTCCAAGTTAACTTTATACACAACCCTTGACATCTCACACGGCCTCCCCACGGGGGCCAGTCCCACTGTTTGTCATTGTGGTGTATTTTAATTCTGAGCTGTCGCCTAGGGAACATAGCCATGGCACCCTGACAGGGAATCTGGGGTGACACCGTGGCACTCAGTCAGGCGCAGACCTCTGCCAGGGCTCATCTGTTAACAAGTACTAGCAACAAACACATACAGGTACATTCGAACGGTATTACATAGTGCCCACAAGGCATGCTGGGTGATAATAACAGCTCAAAGCAGTCGCTTTGTTGCTTCTTTCGTGTGTAAACTCTTCGGCAGCTGGTAATAATACTGTGAGCGAGCTGAGGGAAACAATATGATGGATGTTTAGAGAAGGTTCATATGACACAATGTGCAGCCATGCCGCAATGATGCCCGTCTTCCATTGCATCCACCTGCGCACCCACCTGCAGATTCCCTTTATCTGTTTAACTTACATAACATTTGAACTTGCAAAGTTGAAGACATCTTTCACATTGTGACATCTCTGAGTCTTGTGCATGAATGACATTAATATTTTAAATCAGCCCAGAGCCTTGCAAGGGTTAGACAATTTTGTTCTGTGACATTTACATTCGAATAGCACAAATACATTTAACATTCTGAAATGTATTTACATTAATGTATCTCTGAATGTTATGATATTGTACAGCCTGGTCCATTATCTATTTGATGTCCCTTTGTAAAACGGAGACAACAAAAAACACAAAACATATTTTTTTTAAAGTACAGTACGTGTGTCAGTACACTATTTTAAGAATCTTGGCAAATTAGACACAAAATAATCTATTTATATGAAAAGTATACGTGGCAAGGACGAAAGCGAGTAGTCGACGTTCTGATATTGGAACGTGTCCCGATACGTCAACCAGAAGCGACGCTTTTCTCTTTCTCCTCTGCTCGCAAAAGCAAGCTGTACTCTGCTATATCGAAGCAAAACGGACACGACTAGAATGTTCTCGTATATTTGGTGTCGTTTGGTGCCAGCTATCAAGCTTTACCTGCTCGGCTTTAAGGTTCTTGTGATTCAGCTGTTCAGCAGACGTTTCAGGTTGCCAGGTCGGTTCTATTTGCTGTTAACAGTTGAGCGTACATAGTCTTATACCTTGCTATTTAGCGTTTGTACCATTATTTAATAGAACGCCATGACGGATGTGTTTAATCAGAACGTATGTTATGTGCTGTGAGTGTGTGTTATCACATAATGCAAGGTTTAAAATAACTGTTTTCGCTACACACTCCGGTTTAAAACGGAAAGGAAGACGCCCATTGGTTGCATGTCAATCATGTACCAGCCAATGAATAGACAGCAGAGTTGAGGGCGGATTTACGATTGGAGGAGATCCGGGATTTAGCCCATAAAGCAGCCATAGACGGAGCATCCAGTGGGTTTGTCCACTGCTGCTATACGTCAACGTCGCCGCCATGTTGGATAGGTCAAGGCTGGGTTGTAAATGAATACAAGTCAATGTACCTTCTTTCATAAAGCGCTTTTCTACAAAAAAATAAATATATAATGCATTCCTCTCGTTCATACATTCACACATACACTGATATACTTGGGAAATAGGCACCAAAAGCGGTCACAATCACATTGTACCTAACTGTTTCCCAACTATATTAGTCTGTGTGTGAATGTACAAAGAGGAGTCAAACATCTACACATTTATGTCATATTTTCAGTCTAAATTGTTTTACACCACAACCATCTTTCACGTGGCTTTAAAATATTCCTGGAAATGATGTCCTTATCTGATGACGTCCTATCTGATAACTGTGTCTCCTCTTCTGCCTCTGCCAGTGATGCCCAGACAAGATGGCAAGGTTGCCATAGTGACGGGAGGAGACAGGGGAATCGGCTATGAGGTCGCCCGCCACATGTCCGAACTGGGGGCACACGTTATCATAGGTACAGTATCATACCCATGTAAACAGTATGAGTGGAAGCTGATAACCGGATAAATGCAGAGTTGACAATTTCAGATATTGCTGTCTAACCTTTTTCACACGCACACTTGAAAAACAATGAAGCTATAATTCCAAAAAGTCATCATTTTCAATAATGACAAGTGTTTTTGTATGTAGTGTCTCAACTGTAAAAGAACCGCAATCTATTTTACACAGAGACTAAGTCACCAACACGTGGAATATTTATTCAGGCACTTGATTCCGCAGAATAGTTCCATAGGTACACTGATACATTTTTACTTATCAATACTTATCAAAAACTAAATCATGTGAAAACTGCGCAGTACAAAACCTGAGCGTAAAAGTGACAAGTAGATGGTGGCGGTGTTCTTGTCCACTCATTTCCCTGACTCATAAACCCTTTAAGACATTTCTTCTTTCATCTATTGTTGCTTATACATCATCTTTTAGAAAAGTGAGTCACTGTTTATTGTTCTGTGGTGTGGACCTCGGGGAATTCAAGAAACTGTTGCTGTTGAAAAGACTGTAAGACCAGAATTTTCCCTCACTTCCCTTTATTTATGTACAAATGTCCCTTATTTTCAAATGCAAATGTTGAGAGGTATGTCTCCCTCACAAATCCCGAGGTTGTGTTGCACTCAAAGGAGTAATGTTAAAGTGGCGAGGCGCGGTTGGAGTGGCATTTTGTGTCATTTCTCATTTCTTCTACTTTGCCAGTAACTGTCGTCTGCTAGCGGATGCCGATTAGTGCGCTTCATTTGGACTTTGTAACCTTCCTATCATGAACGCAGGCTCGATGAATTCATTTGACAAATTCATTTTTATCGTCGCTAATCTAGTGTCAAGTTGGAAGAAACATAAAACATACAAAAAACTAGGTAATTTTTTCCTGTAGTATGCCCAGTATTCGCATTATTTGTTTTTTTGTCAAAAAATCGCCAAAATGTTGCCTCAGTTTTCATAAAATGCGTTTTTTTTGTCAAAAATGATCACCAATATTGGTTTTTGTTTGCATCAGTTTTCATCCAAAAATTGTGAAAAAAAATTTTGACATGTGTTTTCCTATGTACCATTTTTATATGGTTTTGTTTTGGTGAAAAATAATTGTCCAAATTTTGTCTCTTTTTTTGTATGATTTGGCATTAAAAAAAAATTGCTTTGGTCTTTGGATGCTTTGGATTTGGAGGCAAAATTACAGCACCATTTTTGTTAGGATTTCTCTGTTAGGAATACCAAATCATACGAAAACTGTGATAAAATTTAGGCAAACATTTTTCACAAAACTAAATCATATAAAAACATGTACAACAATTTAAATACAATTCTGATGAAAATATTTGACAGAAAGAGGGGCATACGAAAATCGAGGCTAAAATATTGGTGATAATAAAAAAATAAATCTTAAGAAAACCAGGGAAATATTTTAGCGTAGATTTTTGAGGAAAACCAAATCATACAAAAACCGGGGCATATGAAAATTGAGGCAAAATTTTGACAAAACACAACTTTTTTTTTTTACACGATTAGGGAAAAGGAAAAGTTTGGCATACGACAACTAGGACAGAATTTTGACAAGACAGAAACCCAATTAATGTGAAAACTGTGGCATTGATCTTTGTAATTTTTTTTTTTTTGCGAAATTTGCATTACCAGATCTAAGTAGAAATGTTCTACTCTCACAAAGTGCAAACTGTCTGGTATACATTTTGTGATCTCCTATCTGACACACAAATGTACTTGAGCTTGTGTCTTTTTTAACAGTATTCCCTCCTGTCTCCATTAGGAAGTGCTAAACACCGGCACTCATCATTATTAGCTTGCCAGCTTCGGTGGGTCCCAGGTTGCTTTCAACAGGCTGTCATTCATTCTCAAAGAACACAAACAAGATCCCTCCATTCCTAAAAGGCAATGACCCGTGTGAAAGCTGTCATTTTTATCCCAAATCATTTAGGTCGTTTCGCACCACAAATGAGTAAAACTGTTCTTGTTGTGGCATGCCTTTACCTTTTGGGGATAAATACTTTGGATCCTGCACCAACTCCTCAGACTGGAGCTGTCCTATCTAGTCAATCTACAGCTGTCACAGATTTGATCTTCTAAGACAACCTGAACTGTCCAGTTGTGACTGATTCAGTGCCCTGAGAATTAGTCTCTTAGTTTTTTTTTGACACAAGACAAACCTGCCTATGCCTAAAATTGACATGCCAGCAGCATACACATAATATTGAGCTGGATCATGCAGGTCCTTTCCGACTCCAAAGTGCAAGGCAAAGGGCTGCGGTTTTGTTGATCCTCAAAATTTGGCTTCAAGGTTCATTCTAAACTCTTTATTCAGTACACGAGATTCAAAACAGAAGCAAGTGCATTGTAGCTTTAGTCATTCAATACGCGTTTTCCGCAAAGTCAGTGTCAGGGTATCCTTGGAGATGGAGTGGAACATAAATGAGACTTCAGCAGAACATCTCAGACATTTCAGTGGGGATTAAAGCTGGTTCCTTAGAACCATCCTTGTGTCCTTGTATCCTTTAATGCAGGGGTCTCAAACTCAATTTACCTTGGGGCCACTGGAGCTAGGGTCTGGGCAAGGCTGGGCCGCATCAGGTTTTCCAAAAAAAACAAAAAAAACCGCATTTATTAAAAACAGAAAAAACAAAATTTTTATTTTTCTGCACAAAATAATATGAAAAATAAATAAACAAATCAAGAATAAAGATAATCAATCAATCAGTAATAAATAAATATAGTAATAATAATAAAACGGCAAATAAAAACTTGAGAAAATTATTTTTTCAGATTAACAAAGCATTATTAGAGCCCTGTAGACATGACAAAACACCACTATTGTCACATTTATGCTCTTTATTTACAACATATTGCGCAACTGCAGGGTCTTGAGACACATGCTAACTCGCAAACTAGAGAGCTAGCGACCTAAACGGTAGCCTGCAAGTTATTTCCTTTAAACTTAAATAGCCAAAAACTTACCACTTCCACACGGATAGGGAGGATAACTATTAACAGTTATTTAACTTTTAACATGAACATTAATCAAACGTAATAATTGTTTCTGGGTACATGATACCATACAGCATCTAACATTAAACTTTTATATCAAGGTGGGGGCCTCAAACTAGTGTCCTACGGGCCACATTTGGCCCGCGGGCCGTGTGTTTGAGACCACTGCTTTAATGAGATGAGAATCTTGATGGTGATGTGGGTGTTTCTTCTCAGTTGCTCCATATTTCAGGTGTGCTGGGTAGCAGAATATTTTGAAATAATAAACAGAAATGGAACGGCTTGTATAATGAACACAAAAGAGGAAAGATGTGCATGTGAAGAAGGAATTACACACAAGTGACACTGAGCGTGTTCTAAAGCAACACTATTTCACCCTTCCCACTTGTCACACAAACAGTCCTTGACGTACACATTGGCCGATGCACACATCCAAGACGTTGGCTTATGTCTGTGGCAACCAGTGACCGCATTTGTGAGGTCAGACGTCACTGGCCCAATGAGGGCCTGCTGGCACACAACCTCTGTTCTCATTCATCTCAAATGTGTTTGATGGGGTTGAGGTCAAGTCTTGTGCAAGGTCATGTTCTTGCACACAAAACCCATCCGAGCATGCTTTGTGCACTGGGGCACATTTACGCTGGAGGAGAACTCTGTTCCCGGTGTAGAATTGTCCAAAACGAGCAAATAATTAGCAAATAAAATGCCAAGTTTTGTTGTAGGAATTCATTTATCAGCATGTACCGAGATGAGTGATGGGCAGGTGTGTATCCACAGAAAGTCACATGATCTAATATTCACCATACATGTAACACCGTTCACAAAACAATATTTGCATTTTCTCACAATATTAGGGACCGTTTCAGAAAATCAAGCAAACTGAGCAAAGGGAGTCAGAAATCTCATGTGACCACCATTTGCCTCAAATAATGTATACTCTGATCCAGAGCATACCAAACATGTTAATTGGGTGACCATGCTACAATTGGGAGGATTTCAGCTTCCAGGAATTGTGTACAGATCTTTGCAACATGGGGCCACCATGCCTTATCATGCTGCATGAGGTGATGGTCGTGGATGAATGGCACAGTAATGGGCTTCAGGATCTTGTCGCCGCATCGCTGTGCATTCAAAATACCATCAATAAAATGCACCTGTGTTTGTTGTTCATGACATAGATAGAAAATCGGAAGTCTGACTTATTACAATTCTGTAGAGAGCAACAGAGAACAATCAGGTACCAAGTAGGATGCGTTGCTTTCTCATTTAACAAGAAGAGTACACATTGACTTGGGCAAATATGCACATCCATTTGTCATAATGAGCCAATCCATTCCAGCAATGAGAAATGACTGTCTGTGCACATCAAGTAAGGACACACAACATCAAGCTCAGGATGTGTAACAGCCTTTCACTTGTGGATTTATTAGGCAACGCTAATGCAGTTTAATGCAACAACCACACCGTAAATCCTCTCCCTTTACGAGAAATATAATCTTCAGTTTTTACTCCGTGTCTTTGAGAGGGCTCTTAGTCCCTGTGAGTTGGAGTGTCGTTGTCACTTTCCAGTCAGTGCTTTCACATAGAACTTTTAGGGATTATACCTTCATGTCAGAGGAGGAACACTTTTATATCTCAATTGTTAAAGTTTTAGGGTTCTTGTGTTTGTCAAAGCTCCAGAACTATTGGCATATTTTGGTTGGGAAATTGAGTAATGGTAGTAGAGCTGCAATAATGAATCAATGATTCATTGATACAGTTATTATACAGTTGATGCAGTTATTTGATTAATCATTTTTTTGTTAGATTTTTTTTTACAAATGTAAATATTTTCTCTCAATATTTTTTCATTTAATTACATTTTGTAATGTATGAACGCAGACCTGTTATCTTTCTTTCTGTGGACCAAACCCAAACTGTTTGGTTCATATTGATTTGTTCTGTCAAGGGCCTAACCGAATACACAATCGATCAAAACAACAAGTTTCAGATTAATCAACTGAGAAAATAATGCTTAGTTGCAGCCCTGTTAGGTAGTAATGTGCCTTTTCATAATAAATACTTTTCGCATAAGAAATAATGTAAATCCAATTAATCAGTGAGTCAGCCACATATAAGGTGCTTCGTTTCGGCATGCAATTCTGCGGAGCGATACAGTGCAAGTGTCAAGGCAAAATTTTCTGCTGGCTTCAAAATTAAATGAGATGAGTTTTTGAGAATAATAAGAAGTGCAGATGAATAAAAGTTGCATACAAGGACAAATCAATGCAATCTGAACAGTCGGCTTTTAGAGAAAATGTCTAACTTCGACAGGAAAAGATGTTACTATATAGCAGTGCTTCTCAAATAGTGGGGCGGTTCGGCCCGGGGGGTGCCTGGTGAACTGTCGGGGGGGTGAGAGGCATACCAGCATGTATGAATTTGTTGTACTCAGTATGCAATTTACTCTTCCTGTCTAGGATTCAATATTTTAAATGGGATATTTTTGTAGTTAAAGGGGAGTTGCAGTATTTTTTTCCATTTTCTGTGCATTATAACAGGAGAAAACATGTTAATTTGAGCTAGCTCACAATGCTTTAATTGGGATACATCTATTTCGACTATGAAGCCTTGTAAAAAAAAAACCTCTAACAACTTTGAATGGTTTGATATAACCACTCTAAAATACTACATTGCATCATAATGTCTTGAATGCATCTTTTGAATGCCTTTATTTGTATTTCTGTCCATTTTGACATTTTTATCTTTGAGTGACAAAATATTTGCTAAAATCTGCATTTTTTACTACTGTACCTTATTCAGAAAGTCATGAAAATTATTACAGTATTACAGTATTCATTAGATAACCGCAAATATACAGCTCTTATAATGTTTCTGTCATCAACTGCTGATGTTTATTGTAGTGGCCTTGGCCAACTTTTGTGCAGTGGTTATGATTGACTTTCCACCTTCTCCCTGATGCACTGTTCTTGTTTTTCCACTTACAGACAGTTCTCTGGTTTTCATGTTGTTTTCACCTCTAAATGCAGTCTACACAGGCAAAACCTATCCTACCCAATCTGACTCACTGTTCTGGAGGACACTGCATTTTTGCTAACAGGGGTAATTTAGAGGAGTTCTCAGTCACTTTTGTTTGATAATGGCTGAAATATCAGAGAATGTGTGTGACTTTAGCGAAGCACCACCCTGAGGAAGTGCTTCCTTTAGCCCAGCCTGAGCAACAGTGCAATGGGCCAAATGATGCTGTGTCCTTGAAAAGGCCTGCGTGATAATCCAAGATTAGCATGTCTGTGAGTGTTTGTGCGTCTATGCAAAGAGTAAATGACAAGGCATGTGCTAGTTATTGGTTTGTATCACTTCATACGTTTACTTGGAATTGTGGAAAAGGATGCTGGATTGTGGGTTTTTCAATTGAATAGAATAAACAATAAACAAATGACTTGGTGACGAGGTGCAAAGAACCCAACAATGACACTGCTTGTGCCATGAACAACAAACTGAAAGAGACATCATATTATGTGACGGTTCTTTTCAAAAACAGCCTCTTGTGTCTCTTTGATATTCTCCTCTCTTTTAAAGATGCATGCATCATTTGTATGCAGAGACTATCTTTAAATGACAGTCACGGAGTGTGTCTTTGACCAGGGCATCTGTGCATGTTAAGAAGAGAAAAATGAATGTGTAATGTATTGAGAGGAAAAAAATAGGATAATGCAAATCATAATGAACCGGCAATTGGCACCAAACTGATGAACTGATTCATTGGTGAAGTGCATAGAAATGCTTTGTTTTTTTTTCATGACCGTGGGACCGGGGATTTTAATTCATTATTACTCACACTTAGTATTGTTAATTTATTTTATTTTATGACATAACTTATTTCAGTCATTTTTATTTATTTTCAAAAATAAGTCCTTTTTAGATTTATTTCATCATTACTTGTATGTTTAATGAAGTCATTTTAATTTATTTTTTTAATTATTATTACTTATTGTATTTAAGTAATATTTATTTTGGGTATTTTTTACATTTTATTTAAGTCATTTTTTACACTTTAATTGAAGGCGTTTTAAGGTTTTCATTCATTATTACTCACACTTACAGTATTGTTAATTTATTTTATGACTTATAACTTATTTCAGTCATTTTTATTTATTTTCATAAATAAGTCCTTTTTAGATTTACTTCATCATTACTTGTATGTTTAATGAAGTCATTCTAATTTATTTTGTAATTATTATTACTTATTGTATTTAAGTAATATTTATTTTGGGTATTTTTTACATTTTATTTAAGTCATTTTTGTTGTTATTATTTACCCGTATTTATTTAATTCCTGGTATTTTTTTGTTTTCTGAAATTCATTGTCATCTTTTTAAACATTAATGCACATAACGTGAACAAAGTGTATTTTAGAGGAATTAAGAAACGCATTTTATCAAGAAAACGAGGAAGAACATAATAGCTTACTGCCTACAAACAATGCATACATTGAAATGACATTTAAAAAAGACTAAAAAATGGGATATTTCACTTAAAGTCACACATGACATGTATATTACATGTTTTAAAGGAATTTTTGACCCGATGTCTCCACCCAGAATAGATCCTTACCCACTTTTGGGTCCCGACCCACTTGTTCAGAACCACTGCTGTAGACAGCATGTCAACATAATAAACATACAGTCAGCAAATCATAGTGTTTGTCAAATAAGTACTGTAGTATTTAATTGCCATCCATTTTTTTTTTGCAGAACTTTGAGGAAAACTAAAACATCTTTTCTAACACGGTATTAACGTGTTTGTATCCTTGTTCTCTTCCCAGGTTCCAGGGATGAGCAGAAGGGTCTGGCAGCCATCAGAAGGATCCACGAAGAGTACAACGAGGCTAAAGGTGAGCGTGCAAGCGTGTCTGTGAATAGAAACACAAACACTTAAGGCAGCCTTTCTTATCAGTGCTTTGATTTGGCTGTTTGCGGGTGTAAGAACATAGAGTTTCTGTGATGATTGCATAATGATAGGAGTCTTAACCAACGTGCGCAAGGAGCATACGAGAGGGGGCGGGGGGCTTGGACAGATTTTGGAAAGCAGGCAAAAACAATATGGATGGGAAATTTAACATGTGGAATAGATGACTCAAATACACAGTGTCACCGAATAATATGTATTATTATTATTATTATATTAATTTTGTGAGTGTTTTGCTGTGGTGACACTAGTGGTGTCCAAAACTGAATCGACACACAAATTCTACATATTCTATTTTTATTTTTCCACAGACACACATCTCATTCACACCCAAAAAAAAGCCCACCATTTTTCCATGTTTATGACTTAATGCTTCACTGATTATGTTTTTTCATTACACACTGGGATTTCCCACTTTTGTTTTGAGCAGCTGCCTATTTCGGTATCATTTGATATCGGTATTGGTGACAATAATCAGATATTTAGTGATACATTTGTTGTTTTAATTTTCCAAATATTTTAACTTTCTTCTCAGATCATCTTTGTAATTTTCCTTTTGTAATATTTTGACTTTATTACCACAATATTATTATAGCATTTTCCCAAAACCTAATTTTCCCCAATTTCGTTTTTTAAATCACAATATTACAATTATTATTCTATTAAAACAATATTATTTTTCACCATATTACAAGTTTATTGTATTTTCAGACTATTTCAACTTTCTTCTTGTAATTTTTCTCATCATTATGACTTTATTCCCACTAAATTTGGACTTTAATCTCATAGCATTATTCCTCATGATATAACAACGTTATTTTTTCTTCTTAAATAAGATTTTTAAAATGTGCCACAGGCTTATTAAAAAACACCCTCAGACTACAAGTCAGTTATGCTAATTTTTTCGGACTTTTTTGGTGTTGTTGTTTTTAAATTGCTTTACCGATGTTTCTGTAGTGGTAGCCATTCCAAACTTCGGACATGTTCATAATTTCGGTCGGCTGTTTTCATATGTTACTCTGGTGGTGATTTTTTTCTGCTTTCAGAGTTACTCAGGAAGAAGTGTTATTACTTTTTAGACTTTTATGGCTGTTGAGACGACAGAAAGCTTGTCCTCCTCCATAGTAATCCAAAATAATTGTATTCAAAGGTAATAGTGATCCACATATAAATATATAATTTCAAAAGAAGCAACGTTGACCATGTAGGAGCAACGACTGTTGTAATGAGGTAATGGGCTTGGTTGTTGATAGATGTAATGGATGTGATATGTGTTATATCTACCGTCCAAAAATCTTTAGCATCCAAATATAATTGTATCTTTTCTAATGCCAGTCCAATTCCAAATGACTAAATGCTATGATTGACTTTGATACGCAAAAAAACACGCAAGAACCAAGTTGGGTTTGCTGGCACCGCAATAATACCAGCTGAAGTCGAATCTGGCCGCGGTCCGACTTATGTGTGATTGGCTGTCAAGCTCAGGGACAGCAGCCGTGTCGCCTGGTGTCATTCAAGTCGATTTCCCTGAACGAGTCTGCGGCGGGATTGATCACTTCTTTTGTAATTGGCAGGCACTGAGGCATTAGGGACAAGGGGGTGATTGCTGCCAGATGCTTGTGCACTGAATGAGAATGTGTGTATGTTTGTGGTTGAATGAGCTGGTAATGGATTCTCATTAGTATGTGAGGCAGGACGCTTAACATCCCTGTCCAAACGCCCTTTGGCACGCTTCCTAGTATTTTCACCAAATATACTGGTCTTGATTAAATAAATCAGATAAAACTCTGATCCTTCCTCTCCATGCGGTCTCTTACTTGTATAGCTTTGGTTCTTTTTCGGATTCACAGGCCAAAAGTGAGTATGAGTGTTAAAATTACTTCATAACGTCCAGCTAAAATTCTGCGTTTCTGATGTTGTGTTAACGTGATCAGTAGCATTCTCATCTATTCACATTTGTTAATTATTTTAATGAACCTAATACTACTTTTCAACTAACAAATCTGGGTTATCGAAAACGAATTAAAACAAACTAGTCCGTGGAATCAGACCAGGGTTCAATTCCACCCTCGGCCATCTCTGTGTGGAGTTTGCATGTTCTCCCCGTGCATGCGTGGGTTTTCTCCGGGTACTCCAGTTTCCTCCCACATTCCAAAAACATGCTAGGTTAATTGGCGACTCCAAATTGTCCATAGATATGAATGTGAGTGTGAATGGTTGTTTGTCTATACCAGGGGTCGGCAACCTTTACTATGAAAAGAGCCATTTTACCCAATGCTCACTGAAGAAAAATAGCCTGGAGCCGCAAAACATATAGTATGTTTAAAACAACATTGGAGGGAATTTGGGGGTATCAAAGTAGTTCAGATAAGAAAAGACGAGTTGGAGTACTCTTGCTAGTTTTGGAGATAAACTTACATAAATGTATGTGTAAACTACTGTAAACGTAAAAACAAGTTCCCATGCCGCTGTTTTTAAATTATCTCGAATTTATTTTTTAGATTTGTAGGTAAGTATTACTTGTTTTTCTTCATGTACTGAACTGGATAGCAGTCAGAACTCACTCAGGATGCATTCATGGTCTCAGACAAAGTTGGATTTTTTAAAACTCATTACAAAAGACGTGCATTTTCCCCACTCGGGTGTTAAAAATATTCAAGCATCGCAAAGGGAGCCACAATAAAGAGGCTGAAGAGCCACATGCGGATCTGGAGCCGCAGGTTGCTGACCCCTGGTCTATACATATGTGCCCTGTGATTGGCTGGCGACCAGTCCAGGGTGTTCCCCCGTCTCACGCCCGAAGACAGCTGGGATAGGCTCCAGCACCCCTGCGACCCTTGTGAGGAAAAGCGGTAGAAAATGAATGAATGAATGAATGAATAGTCCGTGGAATCCAGTACCCAAACAAGTGACATGGTCGCTTTGTAAAATGGATTGTGGTTATTTTTGAATTGGGAGACTTTTATCTCCTTTGTTGTGTGATTATTGTTTGACACAACGCTTTATTTTGTCTTATAAAGTGGTCTACTATAAAACTGTAATTATTCTCTATGTTAATATATTTGTGTGTCTGGAATGGATTAATTGGATTTACATTGTTTTTTTTGGGTGGGAAAAACTGATTGGGTTTTTGTAATGCGGACCGGCTGCACTTACTTGCAATTAGGTTTTTTTCAGTTTGCACAGTGTACACTCCGTACATCATCGTGCGTACATCTTTTATACATTTTGCTGGTGTAGGTTTGGCATTAGCTGTAAATGGTATATGGACTTTGAATGACTTTGACAATCAAATGCTCCATTTGATCCCATTTAGTGTTGCTTTGTCTTTTCGACTTAATGTTCTCTGTGGGTTTGTATTTAAAAAAAAAAAAAAGATGAGCTGTGAAGCATTTTAGTTTTAATTATTCAGACACATCCAGATACAGGGTAGACACAGATACAAGGTGTTTATGCATGTTTGCCACAGGCAGCTCTGTCTGTCCACTGACTTTAGTCACGCTGCACTTGAAAGTAGCACGTTCTGCCTGAAACCAAAAGCTTGGATTAAAAATGTGAAGTAAGGAAATGCGTGTGTGTGTGTGTGTGTGTGTGTGTGAAACAAATGAATATCTCAATGCAAAAATGCAGCTTTGCACTAACACAGCAAGAATCTTTGCTCAATGAAAATCTGTCTTTGCTGTTGTTTGAAAATAATGAGGGGGACAACTTAATAAAAGTCGCATGCAAGGATACAGATCACGATAAATCAAGACAATCTGAACAGACAGCTTCAAGAGAAAATGTCGAACATGTATACGAAAATGAAATGGCGAGGAAATATTTCATGAATATGATATAAATACAGTATGAGCGGTTTCAGAGTAACATGTACAATATAAGTGATAGACGTTCCAACCATCTGTGACCAGGCAGTGACCAGGATGGATAGGATCAGGAAGGAGTACATCAGAGGGACATTACATGTTAGAGGCCTTGGAGATAAAGTCAGAGAGGCCAGACTGAGATGGTTCGGACATGTCCAGAGGAGAGATTGAATATATTGGTAGAAGGATGCTGCGTTTAGAGCTGCCAGGTAGGAGGCGTAGAGCAGGGGTCTCAAACTCAATTTACTTGGGGGCCACTGGAGCTAGGGTCTGGACGAGACTGGGCCGCATCAGGTTTTCCAAAAAAAAAAAAAAAAAACGCATTTATTAAAAACAGAAAAATGAATAAACTTTGCTTTGGTTTTGATTTACTGTTCTCAAATATCTTACTTTTTATTTTTCTACACAAAATAAGATGAACAATAAATAAACAAATCAAGAATAAAGAAAATCAATCAATCAGTAATAAATAAATAAATATAATAATAACAATAAAACGGCAAATAATAAAAACTTAAGAAACCACATATAGTTGGTGGGTAGACAAATTATTTTTTTCAGATTAAAATTAACAAAGCATAATTAGAGCCCTGTAGACATGACAAAACACGACTATAGTCACATTTATACTTTTTTTATTTACAACATATTGCGCAACTGCAGGGTCTTGAGACACATGCTAACTCGCAAACTAGAGAGCTAGCGACCTAAACGGTAGCCTTCAAGTTATTTCCTTTAAACTTAAATAGCCAAAAATTTACCACTTCCACACGGATAGGGAGGATAACTATTAACAGTTATTTAACCTTTAACATGAACATTAATCAAACGTAATAATTTTTTCTGGGTACATGATACCATACAGCATCCATATCAAAACTTGCGCGGGCCGCACTAACATTAAACTTTCATATCAAGGCGGGGGCCTCAAAATAGTGTCCTGCGGGCCACATTTGGCCCGCGGGCCGCGTGTTTGAGACCCCTGGCGTAGAGGAAGACCAAAGAGAAGGTTTATGGATGTAGTGAAGGAGGACATGAGGGTAGTTAATTTGAGAGGAGATTGATTTGCTGTGGCGACCCCTGAAGGGAAAGACAAAGAAGAAGATGTTCCAACCATCTGGATATTGCTTCACCGGCTATTATTTGCTACTACTACACAGTAAGCTAAACAGCTAACAAAAGTTGTGGTTGCTCACCCTCAGGAAAACACTACCTGCTTAGCTTCATGGCAGAGGATTCCAATCAAAGAAGCTGTAACAGGATCGAGATGGATTGTGTGCGACTTTGGGTTTCTTTGCGAAAGTAGAATTCTTAATGAAACATCTGTTTTACTCACAGACGTATAATTGCAAATAAAGGACAGCACATAATGTGTAGCAGTCTTGATTTAGGAGACTGTCATTGCACCGCGTTAGTGCAGTGTTGACCGTCATGCAGCCCGCCTCCCCTTGTCTGCTACATCAACAGAATAATAACAGCCAGTGGAGGAGTGAATGCTGGCGTGATGCCCAGACCCAATATTCTTGACTATCACACTGTTGTTTATCAGACATCTCTAAGTGAGACTATTTACTTTCTTGTCTGGGCCTTTAAAGGTCTCAGAGGAGTTAATTCATTGTGCCTGCCCCTCCTGTATTTGTATAAATTATGCAGTAAAAGACATGCATGTATGGCTAAGTATGCACATTTCTGACAGTGTTTATATCAAATTATATTGCAATCCCAGCAGGTGTGCTATTGTTCATCACATCAGCCTTGACGTGTGTGTTTAATGTAAAATCTTCTTTTAGTAAGCCATGTGATGTGTTTACCAGCACTGCATTGTAATATCAGATTTAAGTGTAATCCAGCGTAATCATATTTACTGTCGCCACAACCGGGACACGAGGTGCATTTCAAAACCAGGTGCAATCCACAGTTATCCTATTTCCGTGCATTGCATCTTGTGCCAAAACAAGACACTTGACAAGTGCAACAAGATGAAAGCGAGGAACGGCTTCGGTGGAAGGCAACTATCATATTAATTACCGGTTGTTCAGGGTAGATCCATATATCCATGGTAACCTGGGTCAAATGTGTGCTAACAAAGCAAATTGAAGCAAGATCAGTTAAACAGATAAGTTTAAAAAAAAAAAAGGCAGCACAGTGAATCGCTGATTAGCATGTTGCCTTCACAGTCAATAGATTTGAATCTCCGTTTGGGCCTCTCTGTGTGGAATTTGCATGTTCTCCCTGTACCTTTTCTCCGGGTACTTAAGCTTCCTCCGACAATCCTCCGACAAAAATGCGCATGGTAGGTTCGCTGGAGAGTCTGCAATACTGCAGTCGCTGCACGGATTTGCTTCTCGCTCTCACGCTCCAGCCTTCCTTCAATCGTTAACAAGATCCCGAGTTACTTGAACTCCTCCACCTGGGGCAAGACCTGAGAACCATTTCATCCCAGAAGCTTCACACTCAGCTGCAAAACATCCCAGTAAACGCTGAACGATACAGCTTGATGATACCATCAGGACCACGTCACATCATCCGCGAATAGCAGAGATAAGATCCTAAGGCCCCCTACACTGGACACCCCCAACTCCTTAGAAATTCTATCCATGAAAATAATCAACAGAAGGGCAGCCTTAACCTGTTGGCAATGCAAACCATGCTACTACTTTGTTTGTACGAGGAAGGGATGGCGCATAGTGACGTGTCATGAACCCGGTACTCTCCGAGTACCGAGTCTCCGAGTCAAAACCTGAACCACATCCGTAAATAGCAGAAATGAGATCCTAGCAAAAACACAGGACACCCTCAAAATTTTGGGCTGTGCCTACAAATTCGATCTATGAAAATGATCAATAGAACAGTCACGACTGCTGGCAATGGCAACTTAATAGCGTGCCACGCACCCCATACTCCCTGGGAACCACCCACAGCACACCGTGAATGCCTTTTCCAAGTCCACAAGATCCTCCAGTACCCATGCAAGTGTGTGTAGCTGGTCCAATCTTCCAAGACTAGGACGAAAACCACATTGCACCCCCTGTCGCTGAGGTTTAACAAATGTTTTGTACCCTTCTTTCCAGCACTCCCCTATAGTTGGAACACACCCTCCGGTCACCTTAATTTTTCATTAGGAAATTTAATAATTAATTAAAATGTTTCATTTTGTTCACTTTTCTTAAGTCCATTGCAGAAATCCACCATAAATTCACATTGCTGTCTGTAGAAGATAACTGCAGCCGGTTGTGATTAAATTCCGTCTTATCGGCGAAAAAAAAATCCAATCCATCAGTGGATGTGAGACACTGATGCACACGCATTGATGAGTTTATCTCCAACAGACATCAGCATTATCATATCAAATGCTGAAGTCATCTGCAAAAGCAATGGTTATACTTTGCCATTTACAAATATATTTGGGGGGGTAAAAAATCCATTTGCATTTCAATTTGAACGTGAGATTTTATCACAGTTCATCAAATCATTTTTGAATGGGGCGTAACCACCATCCAGGGGTCTCAAACACGCGACCCGCGGGCCAAATGTGGCCCGCAGGACACTAGTTTGAGGCCCCCGCCTTGATATGAAAGTTTAATCTTTGATATAGAGTTTGATATAGATGCTGTATGGTATCATGTACCCAGAAAAAATTATTACGTTTGATTAATGTTCATGTTAAAGGTTAAATAACTGTTAATAGTTATCCTCCCTATCCGTGTGGAAGTGGTAAATTTTTGGCTATTCAAGTTTAAAGGAAATAACTTGAAGGCTACCGTTTAGGTCGCTAGCTCTCTAGTTTGCGAGTTAGCATGTGTCTCAAGACCCTGCAGTTGCGCAATATGTTGTAAATAAAAAGAGTATAAATGTGACTATAGTCGTGTTTTGTCATGTCTACAGGGCTCTAATAATGCTTTGTTCATTTTAATCTGAAAAAAATAATTTGTCTACCCACCAACTGTATGTGGTTTCTTAAGTTTTTATTATTTGGTGTTTTATTATTATTATTATTATATTTATTAATTACTGATTGATTGATTTTCTTTATTCTGGAGTTGTTTATTTATTTTTCATCTTATTTTGTGTAGAAAAATAAAAATTAAGATATTTGAGAACACTGTTACAGTTTTATCAGAGCTTTTCTTGTAGAAAATCGGAACAAAAGCAAAGTTTATTCATTTTTCTGTTTTTAATAAATGCGTTTTTTGTTTTTTTTTTGGAAAACCTGATGCGGCCCAGCCTCGCCCAGACCCTAGCTGCAGTGGCCCCCAAGTAAATTGAATTTGAGACCCCTGACATAATGTCAAGGAAAACACTTTTTTGGACTTACTTTTTTGTGGAGTACAAGTGTACAGGTAGTGTCAAGGTGACATTAAGCTGTAAAGGGCTGTGCAGACAATGATGAAGTGAGTCCTTTGCTATAAGTGTACACTGAGATGGTGCAGAGTGTTCCGGGCTAGAGGAGTTTTCTCCCATTCGGTTGTCCACATGGGCATTAAAAATCACCACTGAAAATGACATGGTCATTAGCGGTCATCGTAATAGATAGCTGTTCTGTGCAATCATCAAATATTATAGCTCCGAGGTAATCACATGTGTAATTTTAGCACTGCTATTCAGTTAAAGAGAGGCAAGACCGAGAAACCTAAGATTAGGAGTTGCTGAGTCAGTGAGCGCAATGAGAATAGTTATCATCGAGCCTTGCTCCAGTTAACGGTGAATTACTGTGCTTTGATCATGTCTGCACAACATTTTGTAGTCATTGATGAACAAGCATTATTATTGAAATTCTGTTCAAGTCACGTTGAAGCCAGCTTTGGTGTCCTTTGTGTAACTGGGACACACGTTATTTGTCAAATCAGAGCTCATGCTAATACCATGCTTCAATAATTTAGTAGGCTGATTTTGATATTGCATTCAGTATGAATAATTACATTCTGGACATAAAAAAGCGGGACGTCAACTGACCGGAAATGAGCTCCAGAATGTTGAGCATGGAATGTTGAATTGGAAATATGGCTACAACAGGGAGCAACTCCAAGTTGGGGCTGATATCCAGCCCAAGTGGAGGTGTTATATTTATATTTATAGTAATATTTATTTGTTTATTGGCCTTCTTACCCTCACTTGTGGTCAAGATTTTTGTGTAGTAACCGAAAGGACGAGCACAATTTTTTTCCTCTGTGAAGTGGCTGTGCTTTTTCCCAGCCTAGAGTAGAGAAAGTGCTCCTCCGCATTGAGAGGGGCCAGTTGAGGTGGCTTTAGGAGGCCTAGGGGAAGACCCAGAACACGTTAGAGAGACTACTATCCATTCGATCCATCGGGAGGAGCTGCACAAAACAGCCACGGAGAGAGAAATCTGGGCTTCTCATCTTAGGCTGCTTCCTCCTGCAACCCAACCTGGGAAAATGATCGATGGGTGGATGAGATTCCTGATAGAAATGGAAATCGCGGCAGACTGTAATAAAATTTCACCAAAAAGGGCTTTTTGTGAAAAGATACATTGCAGGCATAACTTTCACTATGACACAAATTTTCATATTTGACATTTCACAACTGAACTGTGTGTGCATGTGTTGGCTTAAACTTTAAACAGTAGTTCCATGGGAGGGATGCAGGTCGAGTTTTTATAAAATGTCATTGTGCTACCTTGTGGTTCTTTTTTTGGGTTTAAAACTGCATCAAATAGTAGCCATATTTGTTTTTTTTTGGGTGTAGTAGTTAATATTAGTTAACATTAATACAATAACAAACAATAAAACATTTGATTTGTTTTTACATATTAGGTTTGATTAGACATTCCTTTTATTCTGTTTGTTATCAGGTACTTGTGTAAACAAGATTAGTAGACTGACCTGCTCACCAGTGAGGAATGAAGGAAAAGGCTCTTTAATTGGGGAAGCAATAAGCTAAACTCGCAGGGACAGAACACTAACACAATTCCAAAAATGACACAACGTGTAACATGTAACACAGTTATAAGAACTACTACCATGGGGAGTACTACGTTAACTCTCAACACATAATTTTTGCAACTTTTTACAAAACACGTTCTGCAAGGCATGGTGGGAAGCCAGAAGAAGCACTCCGAGTGACTCTACACTATATTTTATGTTTATGTTTATGTTTTTTTAATACTTGAAATCTTTGTGGAATACTTGATGCAACCTAGTCTCACCCAGTTGTTCCCCAACTAAGTTGAGTCCAGAAGGGTGTAGTGTTTTATCTCTAAGAGCAGCTAATGGTTTCAATAATTCCTTCTTGCAAAAAAAAAAAAAAAAAAAAAAAATCAGTGTGCTGGGCTCCAGTGTGCAGGAAGTAGAGGCTTATAGAAGATCTGACGGTATTAAAAGAGGTCTGACACCAACAGACCCGTCCAATCGATGTCTTTTTGCTCCCAGTGGGCTCTCTAGATATGACTGGCCTGTCTTGACAGGGGTCCTAAGGGAAGCCAATGAAGAGGACAGGAGAGCACTGACAGGCAAGCACACAGAGATGTATACTATACATTTTTTTTTTTTGCTTTTGCTTGGCTGCACAAGTGAAAGTCAAATATGCATACACTAAAAATATACTGTTTACTTACAACCTATCAGATCTTTGCCCGCCCCCCCTCCATCTTCACTCACAACGATGCACACACTCAGCAGGAGGTGAGCGACACGGCAGGTCAATAAGGTCGCTATCGGGCTTCACTGCACTTCCATCTGTCACAGCCGCCTTTTCTTCTATCAGCTCCATCAACCCCCCACCCCCTTTCCTTGCCCCCCTTCCGTCCTTTGCGCTTTTTTATTATACTTTGACCCCCTTTCAGCCGTGCTGCCATAACATGGCACGTTGCTTGAATGTGAATGCTTTTAAAGGCCGACGCTTCTTTCTTGTACTTTTGCAGTATACTGTACCTGCAGCGGTTACAACATATTTTGATGATTTAAGATCAGGGGTGTCCAGACTTTTCCCAGCAAGGGCAACAAAGAGCAAAATCAAAATATATAGGGGCTCTTTTTTTTGTTTTTCTTTTCTTTTCTTTTTTAAATGAGTTGAGTGGCCGATAAACAAACAATCGCATGTTGCTACTTTAGATACTTTAGATACTCTAAAGCAGGGGTCTCAAACTCAATTTACCTGGGGGGCCACTGGAGCTAGGGTCTGGGCAAGGCTGGGCCGCATCAGGTTTTCCAAAAAAAAAGACCGCATTTATTAAAGACAGAAAAATATACAAACTTTTTCAGTGCTTTGGTTCCGATTTTCTACAATAAAAGCTCTGATAAAACATTCCACTGTTCTCAAATATCTTAATCTTAATTTTTCTGCACAAAATAAGATGAAAAAATAAATCAAGAATAAAGTAAATCAATCAATCAGTAATAAATAAATAATAATAATACAACGGCAAATAATAAAAACTCAAGAAACCACATATAGTTGGTGGGTAATTTTTCAGATTAAAATGAACAAAGCATTATTAGAGCCCTGTAGACATGACAAAACACGACTATAGTCACATTTATACTCTTTTTATTTACAACATATTGCGCAACTGCAGGGTCTTGAGACACATGCTAACTCGCAAACTAGAGAGCTAGCGACCTAAATGGTAGCCTTCAAGTTATTACCTTTAAACTTAAATAGCCAAAAACGTACCACTTCCACACGGATAGGGAGGATAACTATTAACAGTTATTTAACCTTTAACATGAACATTAATCAAACGTAATAATTTTTTCTGGGTACATGATACCATACAGCATCCATATCAAACTTGCGCGGGCCGCACTAACATTAAACTTTCATATCAAGGCGGGGGCCTCAAACTAGTGTCCTGTGTCGTAGAGACACAAAGTACAACAAAGGAACAATCAGCCAGTATAAGGAAAAGCAGACCTGGCTGGATGGCAGAGAAACAAATAGTCGAATAGTAAAAGGTAGAAATTCAAGTCAGTGCATTTTAAGAGCATGGAAGAAAACAGTTGGCTTTAAGTAACCAGACACCCATTTAGCAAGCAGGGTCGGTGTTAAACATAATACTGATGAATGTGATGCAGCAAATGGCGTCTTTTGGAAATGTGTGAGCAGGCTTAAAAAAACAGGCTGCCACACAACAAGTGGGCATAATATAAAAAATACAGTACTGTACAATTACTGTACAGTACAGTAATTTGCATGACAAAAATAAAGATACAGTATATATGTGTTTTGGTATCATGAACACTGCAATCCTTACCACTTCGGTGAAGAATATACTTTCATCTCCCATTCTAATAAACATCAAAACTATATAAATAAAATGATTAGAACCAGCATGGCAGTATAGTAAGGCTTTGTTGAGGGTCCTTTGGGTAGGAAATTAGCAATGTTGCAGTGCAGTGCTGTAGACGGTGGTGATTTACATGATAGCAAATGCACCATTTGTCGAAAGCAGAACATTTTAATGTTATTTCTTAAGAGGATGAGATCACAGCTCTTAGTTAAAGTGACCCCACAAGAACACAACAACCTGAAGATGAACCGGAGATAAGCAGTTTAAAGCATGCACTTTATCTCTGACTTGCACAAGTACATCAAGGGGGAAAATGCTTGAAAGCTTTCATAGATGAAAAAAACAATGACAGCCCCAGGGATTGTTGATAAACATTTATAAGTATGTATAAAGATATTTTATTTAAAGAATGGGGAAATGGCAAAGGGGGAAAACTCTACTCTACTCTACTACATTCAATACATGATTATGGTTGCAGTCATGGTTGGGTTTTCTCCGGGTACTCCGGTTTCCTCCCACATTCCAAAAACATGCTAGGTTAATTGGCGACTCCAAATTGTCCATAGGTATGAATGTGAGTGTGAATGGTTGTTTGTCTATATGTGTCCTGTGATTGGCTGGCGACCAGTCCAATGCGACCAAAGACAGCTGGGATAGGCTGCAGCACTCCTGCAACCTTCATGAGGATAAGCGGAAGAAAATAAATGAATGAATAATTATATGCATTTACATAAAATGTTCTCATTGCACCTCAGCATCATGTCCCGTGGGTAAGAAAAACAAATAGGGTGGCATGGGAATTATGTGCTATATCCCTGGATATAATAGTACAGTATATCACGCTATGACAGATATCAGAACAAACACCTTGTTTTGACCTTGTAGTGCCCATACTGTACAACAACTGCCGGTACTGTCGATCAAGACATCAGAGAGGCCACTTTAAGAGCTGATTAACACTTTGATGTATTCACACCGAAAACAATAATGACAATGTCCTATTGTGTGTGTCTTCTCTAGTGGAGTTCCAGAAACTGGACCTCGCCTCTCTGCAGTCTGTCCGTCAGTTCGTCCAAAGCTTCAAGGCGCGTGATTTACCACTCAATATCCTGGTCAATAATGGTGAGTGATACACACATATTGAATATTGACTGAGATTGCATACAGGTGTTTTCAAGTCGTATGAAGAATTCTGCGTGTCCGGCAGGGACATTTATGATCATGATCATGATGATGCATTCAAAGAAGCTGGGATATACAGTTGAGAACAAAATGATTAAAATGATTAGAATTTTTTTATTTGAAATTTTTCCAAAGAAAAATGGCCTGTTCAATTGACTATTAGGATCGGGGGGGGATTATTGGGGAATATTTTCATCTCTGTGAGCAAACTAAAATATTGGAAGCATTTGAAATAAAAATAGGATGTCTAAAAAAAAAAAGCTGTGTTAAAAGTGTAATGCTCTGTTTTAAGGTACTTTAATACTTTATATATACCTTTGTCCTCTACTGTATTTTTTTTTTTTTGGACAAATTGATACAAAAATTATTTGAAGAAGTACAGTCCCAGCTATGTGATATTATTATTATTATTATGACAATAATCCCTTATTTATTGTGGTTAATTAGTTCGAGACTCGACCGTGACAAGTCAATTTCCTCAAGGTTTTCAGTTTAAATGCAACATTTTGGTAGTTAGACTTTCGCTATGTTTTTTTAACATTATTAGAGCGCTCTTCTGAATTAATATATGTTTATGTTTTAGTTTATATAGTCATTTGCGTCAATGCGTAAAATATGCATACTTTTTTGACTAATAATCGTCCGTAGCCAAGCACGAAACAGCAATAATGTATCAATTAATTTATTTTGAAAAGCTGGGGTAGAGTTAATATGCCAAATTCATATTGTGAGGTAGAGAGGGAGTATTGTGTTATTTTTTGGATGGCAGAAAATACTATGGAAAGACTGTATATATCTTTGTTTATATATCTTAATTATAATATGAGAATAAAGTCAAATTATTATGCGAGTAACATCATTATGATAAGAAAATGTACTAGACTATTAATAAAAACTGCAGACATTGAAAGAAAAGGTCAACGTCAAAACTTTAAGATTTAAGATTAAAATTTTTATTTTGTAAAAAATGTGTCGATTTTATGAGAATAAACTTGTAATATTATGTGGGAGTCATTTTTCTCCCAGAAAATGACTGTTATGCATTTTATTTTTAGGGTTTTCATTTGTAACAAAAGGGACAATTTACATTTATTAACTTTATTAACTCCTTTTTATACGTTAGGCAACCAAGATGAACAACAAGAACATACACAAATCCCTTTTAAAGGTGGACTGTTTGATACCTCACCTTTATTTATCTAATGCTATGAATAGATCATGGACCTCTTTTAGTTGGATTCTCAATCAGCCAGTTACAATTAGAAGACCACTAACCCTTAATTAGAGCCCCTGAGTGATTGAATCCATGATTACACGTGTGTGTCACACGCTTGTGTGTGCAGCGGGTGTCATGCTGGTTCCCGAGGGTCGCACCCAGGATGGATTTGAGGTGCACTTCAGTGTGAACTATCTGGGCCACTTCTTGTTAACCTGGCTGCTCCTTGACACGCTGAAACGCAGCGGCAAATCTGGTAACTTCTCCCGTGTGGTCAACGTTTCGTCCTCTGCGCACTGCGTCGGCGAGATCCGGCTGGATGACTTGAATAGCAAGTAGGCTCTCACACATACAGTAAGCCTGTGTAACGCAGTTCAATGTAAGGCCAATATAAATGTGCGACAATGTTCTTACCCCTCAGCCGCTGCTATTCAGCCCACGGAGCTTACTGTCAAAGTAAGCTGGCACAGCTCTTATTCAGCTCCCACCTCCACCAGGAGCTGCGACATGGAGGTTTACCAGTGAGTTCATGCGCTGTGGATCCTGGCATGGTGGACACTGATCTCTATCGCCACCTTTGGACTCCTCTCCGCCTGGCACAAGGTGTTGCGTCACGCTTGCTATTCAGGGTACGGTACTGTGCACAGACTCATTTTGTTCTTCTCAAAGACTTTTAATACGGGACATGAATTCCCCAAACTAGACACATTTCTCAATCCACAAATAATTACAAATAATTACAAATAATTTTTTGCGGATAATTTATTTTACAAACTACTTGACCAAAACAGACATTACGTCCCCTTGGAAGGCAAGTTATAACATTTATAAAAGAATAGAGAACAGGCTGAATAGGTTCGATTACTGTGTTCAGCTGCAAATTTAACTATTTGCACTATTTGTGTTCTTTGTGTTCTTTGTAAGCTAACGTCTACTGTTTAAATATTTTGGTAGTTAGACCTCGTAAACCTGTTTACGACTTTTGCTCCATTTTTTAAACATTATTAGAGCGCTCTTCTGAATTAACATATGTTTATATTTTAGTTCATATAGTCATTTTTATGCTTGAAAATGCATGAAATGTGCATAAATATGCATTTTTTTTTACTAATAATCAGCCATAGCCAAGCACAAAACAGCAATAAAGTATCAATTAATTTATTTTTAAAAGCTGTGGTAGAGTTAACATGCCAAAATTCATATTGTGAGGTAGAGAGGGAGTATTGTGTTATTTTTTTGAAGGCTGTATCTATCTTTATTAATATATCTTAATTATAATATGAGAATAAAGTCAAATTATTATGCGAGTAACATGATGATGAGAAGAAAATGTACAAGGATATTAATAAAAACTGCAGACGTTGAAAAAAAAAGGTCAAGGTCAAAACTTTAAGAGAAAAATTTTCATTTTGTAAAAAAAATGTGTCAATTTTATGAGAATAAACTTGTAATATTATGTAGGAGTCATTTTTCTCCCAGAAAATGACTGTTATGCATTTTATTTTTAGGGTTTTCATTTGTAACAAAATGGACAATTTACATTTATTAACTTTATTAATTCCTTAGAAAAATAAAAAAAAGAGAAAAATTTTCATTTTGTAAAAAATGTGTCACTTTGTCTACAGTTTAAATATTGAACTGTTAATGAGTAAGAGATATATTTTTTTCATTTATAAATCATTCAGGAGTATAAGTCGCAGCAAGAGCCAACCTATGAAAAAAAAAGTGTGACTTATAGTTTGGAAAATACGGTATTTACAGACACAAAGTCTCCAAGGCAGATGCATATTCCTCAACAGAAAGGGTCCGGTTTGCTCTGTGTAATTCAATTAGTGTGCTTAACTGCATCACAAATTCATCTTTGTTATGCGACGGACCACAGGGGGCTCCTATGGGTAAAAAGTGCAACTTCATGCAGGAGCCTCATTTGCAGCCTGTGGCTGTTTTATTATTTGCCTGTGGCACGTTCATATAATTAGAATTCAACAAGGAAACTGAAAAAGTTTGAAAAAAATGACGAGAAAATAGTTGTAAAATAGCGAGACCTCCATCAGAGGACTGGACAAGTGCTAAAAAAATGAGGGAGGCTGTTCACTTTTTTAGTGTAGCTTGAAGCGCCGGCCACAGGCTGCTGTTAATGTTGTCGGGATTTAATGTAAGGGGACTTGTGTGCGTGTTTGAGCTCAAACTGCAATTGTCACAGGGACTTGCCTGTGAGCACAACCTTTGGGTTGGTTCTGCCCCACATACACAAACACATTAATCACACACACGCATGCATGCCAGTCGCTAGCACGCACACACACACACACACACACACACACACACCATCCACGCCATCATTGTAATGCACAAACTGTTTTTCTCGCCTGTCACAACACCTTCCATGTCAAGCAGGAAAGTGTATGATCATGACGATGCATTCAAAGAAGATGGGATTTTTTTGCTACAATTTCCTACAAGAATTCCCTGAGGCCTTAAAGTCCCAGCTTTGGTGTTGCCATGTCATATTATTATTATTTTCACAGTAATCCCTCGTTTATCGCGGTTAATTGGTTCCAGATTTGATCGTGACAAGTGAATTTCTGCAAATTAGGATTCCGTATATTGTATATACTTGGAATATTTTTGAAGATAGAATATATAAAACCTTGTAAATATGGTTTTTAACATTATTATCACCCTCTGGACATGAAATAACATCCCTACAGTCACCTTTACACTCACACTACACAATATAATGACATTATAATGACATAATAATGAACTGAATGACATTCAGTCATTCATTCATTTTCTACCACTGGTGGCCAGCCAATCACAGGGCACATATAGACAAACAACCATTCACACTCACTTTGGGGAAAATTAGCTTGGGGAAAAAAATTATGAGAAACTGCCGAAACAAAATAAAGTTGTAATTTAGGGGAAAATTAGCTTGGGGAAAAAAATTATGAGAAACTGACGAAACAAAATAAAGTTGTAATTTTGGGGAAAATTAGCTTGGGGAAAAAAATTATATGAGAAACTGCCGAAACAAAATAAAGTTGTAATTTTGGGGAAAATTAGCTTGGGGAAAAAAATTATGAGAAACTGCCGAAACAAAATAAAGTTGTAATTTAGGGGAAAATTAGCTTGGGGAAAAAAATTATGAGAAACTGACGAAACAAAATAAAGTTGTAATTTTGGGGAAAATTAGCTTGGGGAAAAAAATTATATGAGAAACTGCCGAAACAAAATAAAGTTGTAATTTTGGGGAAAATTAGCTTGGGGGAAAAAATTATATGAGAAACTGCCGAAACAAAATAAAGTTGTAATTTTGGGGAAAATTAGCTTGGGGAAAAAAATTATATGAGAAACTGCCGAAACAAAATAAAGTTGTAATTTTGGGGAAAATTAGCTTGGGGAAAAAAATTATGAGAAACTGACGAAACAAAATAAAGTTGTAATTTTGGGGAAAATTAGCTTGGGGAAAAAAATTATATGAGAAACTGCCGAAACAAAATAAAGTTGTAATTTTGGGGAAAATTAGCTTGGGGAAAAAAATTATGAGAAACTGACGAAACAAAATAAAGTTGTAATTTTGGGGAAAATTAGCTTGGGGAAAAAAATTATATGAGAAACTGCCGAAACAAAATAAAGTTGTAATTTTGGGGAAAATTAGCTTGGGGAAAAAAATTATGAGAAACTGCCGAAACAAAATAAAGTTGTAATTTTGGGGAAAATAAAAATTGGGGAAAAAAATTATGAGAAACTGCCGAAACAAAATAAAGTTGTAATTTTGGGGAAAATTAGCTTGGGGAAAAAAATTATGAGAAACTGCCGAAACAAAATAAAGTTGTAATTTTGGGGAAAATAAAAATTGGGGAAAAAAATTATGAGAAACTGCCGAAACAAAATAAAGTTGTAATTTTGGGGAAAATTAGCTTGGGGAAAAAAATTATGAGAAACTGACGAAATAAAATAAAGTTGTAATTTTTGGGAAAATTAGCTTGGGGAAAAAAATTATAATATTATGGAAATCAAAATCAGTCAAAGTCAAAATATTATGAGAAGAAAAGATGAAGTAAGCTAATTTACTCATGTCTAAAGGCAAACGGACACATGGCAAGATGTGGGGACACTATAGGACTGCATCAACCTTTTCGGCACTTGAGGCTTTCTTGCGAGGCGCTATTATTATCATTATTATTATAATCTTTATCATTATTACCATCATTATCATCATCATTTGTTTCCACAGACTCCTGCACAGGGTGCCGCCACCGTCCTGTTCGCTGCCCTGTCACCAGCATTGGAGGGCGACTGCGGAGGAGGCTACTGGGCCAACGGGTGTCGGGAGAGGACAACGCCCCCCACTTTTGACCCTCACATGCAGCAGGTCTTTTGGGAAATCAGTCACAGGTTTCTGGCCCAGTTTGTGTTATCTCACGATCCACACGCAGACTGAACAGTGATTATCTTTTTACGGATCGCTTTGCTTTAGTCGTCCTGCCTAAGAAGGGCTACAGTTCTTGTTCTGTTTGTCACTGTGAGCTAGCAAACATGGTCGTAAACTTAGGTTTGGACCAGCGTTTGATGTTTTTGCCATAAGTACTGACTGCCTTAACGTCACTTCTGTCCAGTGAGTAGGCTGACTAACTATTCCCAACACTTTCGCCATTCGGGACGAATCATCCATGTTGGCCGACACTGTTGGTCAAAGCTGAGCACGGCCTCGCTGCAGAGAGGCTGAGTGATGTCATCACTGAGTTTTACCACCTCGGTGATTCTTCCATCGCCTCATGATGTCATCATTTGACGGGGAGCACTTTTGAGTGCGTCTGTCGTGTTCCGTGTTCCGTCTTCACGTGGACCTTCTCTCTTGAGCCTTCCAACTGTCAGCAAACCAACAAAAGACCTTCACAGTGACTGATATAATGCTACTTGAGCGGCAACTAAATATAGAAAGTAGGGTATTTTTTGGGGAGTAATCCCTCCCACCCCTTTTGGTAGCGCTTTTGTTTGGGAGAAACACAGTTTTCCAAAAAGCGGGATTTGCTCACAGGCATAAAAAGTAAAAGGGTAAAACAATGCTGCTGCAGTCTGTTCCCATTTTCCTTTATGGACCGTCTTAATCCCGAGCTGGGGAGAACTTGAGTTCTGGATCCAATTTTGCACAACAACGCCCAGATCGTAACAATTTGGAGCCAGGAAAAAGGGCAAAGAAACACAAAAAGGCATTTTTTTTCCCTTCGATAATCAAGCTGTGATTGGTTCCCTGCTGCTTCCCAATCTTCATCTGGCGCCGCGCCCACTGCATTGTGGGTGTGAGATTTCCCAGTGGCGAGACTCAAGCTTCATCTGCTAAGCTCACACACACACACACACACACACACACACACACACAGTCATTCATAAACATTGCAGCCAGTACATCCAGGCACGGTTATCTAAACAAGCACACGGCAAACAAACACTTCTGTTGTTCACCACTGTGATCAAACATTCTGACTGTGAAGATGGAACAGTTTATCTCCCAAACGCAACCATTTACGATTATGATCAGTTGTACGTGAAGCAATATGATTGCTCTGTAGCTCACAGCAGGACAGCCTGACACCAGCCTTTTTCTTCGCTGAACGTCAGATATTTTCCAAACTATAAGTCGTATAAGTCGTAGAAATTGCATCAGTCAAAAAATGTGTCATAAATGTCCTGGACTGTAAATCTGATTTATTAAATTATTGATTAATTTAACACAATTCAAGACCAAGAACAAGAGCACACAGAAAAGGTTGAATTGGTTAACCAACAATTATTTTCTTAGTTGATTAATCTGAAGCTTCTTGTTTCGATTAATCAAATAATCTCCGCGACATATCAGAATTTTCCAAACTCAAAACTAATCTTTTGTCTAGAACACAAAGATAACAGGTCCGCTTTTATGAGTTATTTAGGAAATTAAAAAATGTTCACCTTTGAGAGACTTTGAGATTGGAGGATATTTGTTTTTAATTAAAAAACAATTAATCAAATACCAAGAGAGCTGTTCATTAATTGGATAATTCATTAACCATCCATTCAGTGATTAATTGTTGCAGCTATACTAAGGAATGAAATTCCTTTCAGTCAAATAATCCGTCATGAAGAGGAAAAAAAACGAAAAAGTTTCAAAGGACTATAAATTTCTAAATTGATTTCCCATAATTCAAGACCGTGTAATAGCACACAGGCTGATGGTGTTCTGTATGTTAATGTAACACAGTTACAGTAACAATTATTCAGCTGCATTGAAGCATACCCGGGAGGCTGGATACGCAAAATTGACATACGGCAGTTAACTAGCAAATTAAGCTACTTCACCGAACTCCCAATCGCATTCCATATCACTGAAGCTATTGAATTCGCCAAGAGCACTCGCTTGTGGCTGTCGACGACGACAGTTCACTCTTTGGTTCAAGTCATTCATGATGAATTCAATTTTTAAAATAGGATAAATTGTTGAAAAAAAATTCTTAAAAAAAATACGGTAATCTCCTTCAGAGGACCTGTCCTCGTTTGTGAAAATCTAGGCCGTGGTGTGTTCGGGTGCTCACCAATGGGTATCCATTATTGTAGCACCACTCGTACTCTAGGCAGCTTTCAGACCAGTATCTTATAGACTGGCGTGAACGGATGACCTTGTGTGTCCTCCAAACAGTGGCTCTGTGCTGCGCTTTAGAAATGGCACAGGAAGCACATATCATATGAGGAGGGGTGGGGGCGGAGGGGGCGGTAGCGATGCAGAAAACCTCACTTCATCATCCAGCTCAAGCAAGGCAGTCGCTGGTGTGAGGGTTTGAATGACAATGTAGCTCCTCATCCGTTAAATTAGGCTTTGATTAGCCTCCAACGACTGAGCTGGCTGATATGGCCATCCATATTGATTTTTTTTTTTTTTTTGGAGCATTCCAATTTATTTTCCAGATATGTCACTGTTTTCCCAGCTTTGCACTCTGCACTGATAACATAGAAAGTGAACACATGCATCTTAAAATACCAGCTCACACTGTGCCATCGCCAAAATACTAGAGACTTGAACTCCAAACTAAAACCGACAAAATGCAACTTGATTCATCTCCAAGAAAAACAAGCTATGTACCCGGGGAGTGGCGATGTGTTCATGCGTATTACAGGATCAAAATACACGCTCTTTGTATTTTAAGTATGGAATGGAATATTTTCCTCTCTGTTATCTAACACACACAGGTTGAGTTAGAAAATATTCCATTCTTTACAGTGGATGGAATGTAGTTTAAAAATTATTATTTTTTTTTAAATTAAGGTTAAAAAAAATAAAAGCAATGGAAAATATTCCATTCCTAACCAGTGGATGAAATGTTAAAATCTCAAAATAATTTATTAAATAAATAAATAACTATTGAAAATATTCCATTCCTATCCAGGGGACAAAATGTGGTTAAAAACATCAAATACATTTTAAAAAATCACAATAAAATGGAAAATATTCCATGTACTATAGCATGGAATGGAATATTTTCCTCTCTGTTATCTGACACACACATGTTGAGTTTGAAAATATTCCATTCTTAACAGTGGATGGAACGTTGTTTAAAAATTATTATTTTTCAAAATTAAGGTGAAAAAAATAAAAGCAATGGGAAATATTCCATTCCTAACCAGTGGATGAAATGTTGTTAAAATCTCAAAATAATTTATTAAAAATTAAAATAAAAAAATAACTATTGAAAATATTCAATTCCTAGCCAGGGGACGAAATGTGGTTAAAAACATCAAATACATTTAAAAAAATCACAATAAAATGGAAAATATTCCATGTATAGCATGGAATGGAATATTTTCCTCTCTGTTATCTGACACACACATGTTGAGTTTGAAAATATTCCATTCTTAACAGTGGATTGAACATTGTTTAAAAATTATTATTTTTCAAAATTAAGGTTAAAAAATAAAAGCAATGGGAAATATTCCATTTCTAGCCAGTGGATGAAATGTTGTTAAAATCTCAAAATAATTTATTAAAAATTAAAATAAAAAAATAACTATTGAAAATATTCAATTCCTAACCAGGGGACGAAATGTGGTTAAAAACATCAAATACATTTTAAAAAATCACAATAAAATGGAAAATATTCCATGTATAGCATGGAATGGAATATTTTCCTCTCTGTTATCTAACACACACATGTTGAGTTAGAAAATATTCCATTCTTAACAGTGGATGGAATGTTGTTTAAAAATTATTATTTTTTTAAATTAAGGTTAAAAAAATAAAAGCAATGGAAAATATTCCATTCCTAAGCAGTGAATGAAATGTTGTTAAAATCTCAAAATAATTTTTAAAAATTAAAAATTAAAAATAACTATTGAAAATATTCAACAAGGGGACGAAATGTGGTTAAAAACTTCAAATACATTTTTAAAAATCACAATAAAATGGAAAATATTCCATGTATAGCACATGATATTTTCGCGTCAATCCCCCAAATATTTTTTTCTTGTAACTTTTCAGTGTGATTATTCTATGTTTATATTATTGTTGTTTTTTATTACACTGGTATTTTAACAGGGCTGTGTTCACTTCCTGTCTTATTATTCAACATGTAAGCAAACCTAACTAATTTGAAGCATTTTTACTTTGGTAGTAGCAGCAATTTTGTGTCAGAGTATGTTGTTTTCATTTGAATTTTCTATCCTCATTTTGTGTGCAATGTTTGCAACTTGAGGGCTTGCTTGTTTTTGATTGTAAGATGCCGCCTAAAAAAACAAAACAACCAAACTGGGTCCCGCAGGAGCAAATAAACCTCCGTCCTTGCAAGGCAAAAAACGCAAGGCTAGTGCATAAAGTACATCTCCTTCAAAAGTGATCTTGTTTTTTGTTCTTGAGTCGGCGCAGTGCTTGTTTTTACCAACTGAGGCCATCCTTTTTCCAAAGATGAGATGGAGAAGAGTGTGAGGGTGTGTCCCAGACGAGGATGCTAGTTAGTTAGTAAATGCAAATGTTTTATGGAACACCAAAAAAAAGATAGTAATTAATGTAAATCCAACTAATCTGATTAAAAGTGATTATTAAATTTGGCTCCAAGGTGGGTTATTTAGAAACCCCTCTCAATAAATAAAAAAAAAATTCAGTCGTCCCGGGCAACGTCACAGTTTAAACATTATTCCTTCCCTCTTGCATAGTTTTTAAAAAATGAATTAATAATTGCTGTTTCATGGTCGAATACTGACTATTAGTTTAAAATAATTAAATCAAATTGTACTTATTCTTGGCCTAAATTAAACATTTTCAAGCATAACAATGGCTAAGTGAATTAAATAAATGAAGAAAAGATGCATTCAAATTATTAATGTAGTATTGTATTCTACATTGGCCACTAGGTGTCACTAATTGCTAAATGAGACAGGAACTAGAATCATCAATACAGTTCCTCAGGGAACAACGTCTTAAATGGCTTATTCACTTAGTATGCCCTTATTTAGAAGAAAGTGGTGAAAATATTTATCAATATTGAATTGTACGTCATAGAAATTCACATTTGGACGACTGTACATGAACGATGTCGGGTGCTCTTGATTTAGTGGACTATTTTGCTATGCGCCAAAAAAAGTTTTTCTGTATGAAAGAAATATGTTGCATACTACACAACATGTAGCAGCGCCCTCATGACAAAACGTGTTGGGTCTTTATTTCGCAGTACAAACAAAAAAGGGCAGAAACCGCTCCAGTAAAACCGTGTCTGTTTTTTTTTTTTTTTGTTCTGTATGTGTTTTACCCCTGTCATCGTTTTAAATCGTTTTTTTATCTGCGTGTGATTTGCTCGTTTTGAAGCGTGGTGGAAGGCTGCAAACCACGGAAGCTGTTAGTCGACTTCTTCTGACTGAGCTGGAATGACATTTATATTAAATGTTCCCAGTTCAGTTCCCAGTTGTTTAAATCCCTAAATGTGTATATGTATAGGAAGAAAGTATTATATTAGCCGACAGATGAACTGAATCATCTCTCAGTCATTTTTGTGCACATATTGCGTTTTCTCCCTTGGGTGTGAGAGTCGAATCCGTGCACATGAAGTTTGCACGTTCAAATCCAGTGTCAATATTTCAATATTCAGTCCATCTGGGCCCATGTTGATTTAACCAAACATGCACAACTGTTGTGTTTTTTTTTTTACTTGATTTCATGTTGAGATCTTGCATTTTTTTTGCCTTGTAAAAGTAAATTCTCCCCATTATTGTGTACCTTAACTGTGACTTTTCCATGTAGAAAATGATCTTGTTCAAACTGTGAATCTGTCTCGTCCCGTGCATTGCTGTAAAACTTGGAGATGGGTGTGAGCGGGGCAACAAATGTTTATTTTCCTGTCCATGGTTGTGACATTCCAGCAGTAGTCGCCACCTTTTCTATAATCCAAAGCCTCTCAATAAACATATCATGGTGTCAACTCCGGTTCTCCGTCCTTGACAATAATGTGTGAGAGAGAAACTTCAGTCAGTGTGTGTGTGTGTGTGTGTGTGATGACACGCAGCGTGAAACGATGAGCCTCCAGCGCGGTCTGAACTTCAGCCACGGATCACACACACCATCAAGCTCTCATTTGCTACGAGTGCACTGGAGTGAACCTTTTTTTCCTCATCTCTCTAGTCGCACATTTGATCCACTTTATTATGACTGCGGCCTCTGCTGTCAAATATTATGGTTATATATATATATATTATACAGTATATACACAGTATACAACCATCTCTCCTTTCTCTTGGCTGTGAGCAGTCATCGTTAAAGGTGACTGTTAATTGGTTCCAAACCCAGCTGTGATAAGTGAATTTCCACCCAGTAGGATTCCTTAGTTATAAATGGAGTATTTTTTATAGTTATAAAGCATACAGAACCTGCTTTACTAAATAGTTCTTAAACATAGTGTTGCTATTAAAAATGTATTGAATGTCTGGACTGGACGCCAGCCAATCACAGGGCACATATAGACAAACAACCATTCACACTCACATTCATACCTATGGACAATTTGGAGTCGCTAATTAACCTAGCATGTTTTTGGAATGTGGGAGGAAACCGGAGTACCCGGAGAAAACCCACGCATGCACGGGGAGAACATGCAAACTCCACACAGAGATAGCCGAGGGTGGAATTGAACCCTGGTCTCCTAGCTGTGAGGTCTGTGCGCTAACCACTCGACCGCCGTGTCACCCGACACGCAACATAATCAATGTAATTTTTTTTCAACATAATACAAGGGTTAAGACCTTCTAAATACAGTTTTCAACAATATTAGAGCCCTCTAGACATGATATAACACCCCTATAGCCAGCTTACACTCCTAAACTTACCACTTCTACACTGAATGGGAGAACATTTTTTTCACTCTATCATGTTGGACATGCCGTGGCAGACTTCAGACTTCATGCAGAGTTAAGGTAATGTAATGTAAGGTAATGGCTCAATGTTTTGGATCATTACCGCCGCGGAATAACCAGAATACAACATATCACTTGTATTTCAATATATTTTGACTAATAATAGACCAGAGTCTACCATGAAACTGCAGTCATAATGAACTCATTCACTTCGGTATCGGCCATTTTAGATGGTATAAACTGATCTTTCTGTACATGTGTGTCTGTGCATGCGTTACAATTTCCCGATAATGTGTAACCTCCGGCACTCTACAATCCTCCAAACACTTCCTCCTTCCTGTTGTGTGTTGTGTACTACTGTGGCCATTATTATGGCTTAAAATTGCTCTAAAAGTGACATCCATTAGTGGGGAGGTGGGTGATCATTCATCACCTCTTTTTGCCGCAAAAAAATAAAAATAAATAAAAAGTCATATAAATACTTTGTTGGGATCAGGAGTTAATTTATTAATTTTGGTAATGGTAATGGTTTTATTTCATTTGAACATGCATCAGATTACAATTGAATGCATCACATAATCAGTTCACAGTTCCACATGTCCAAAAGGAGTAGGAAGAAGCAAAGCTTATTAAATCCTACCCCTCCATCTGGTTCTTTTACAATCAGTAACTGTTACATTTGTTCACTTCCTGCTTTCCATTATACAGTTTAAGGTTTTTTTTTTGTTTTTTGTTTTTTTTTTCAATAATGTATCGAAGTACAAGGTGATATGAGCATCCAATGCCATAATGGGTACCATAGTAAGTGTCAATATAGTGATATATATAGCACATCATGACTGGTTCAAGACTCTTCATCCTTGTATTTAGCAAACATCAACTGCTTGTATTGTTTCTTGAATTGGCTCATCGTTGTGCATTGTTTGATTTCCTTACTCAATCCATTCCATAGTTTGATTCCACATACTGAAATGCTATGGCTTTTTAACGTAGTACTAGCATATAAGTGTTTCAAATGTACTTCTTCCCTGAGATCATATTTCTCCTCTCTTGTAGAGAAGTATTGGATGACATTTTTAGGTAATTGGTTATTTTTAGCTTTATGCATTATTTTATCTGTTTGAAGATGAACTATATCAGGAAGTTTAAGTATTTGTGATTTTAGAAATAAGGAGTTAGTATGTTCTCTATAGGCGGCATTATGAATTATCCTTACTTACTTACTATCCTTAATTATCCTTACTTACTACTGTATTGCATCCAATATGGCTTGCCCAAAGCATGTATTTTTATGTATTCAATCTTCTCTGCAGTCTCATTTTTTGCAATGAATTCTTTCACCTCCATTCACCATTAAATAGAGGAAAAAAAACCTTGAACTCTGTGTCATCAGAAACATTGCACAAATAAATCAGACGTCTCACTCTGCCATCACAGGGCGTTGCATCTTGAAGGACAAGACCGGCACGGCAGCACACCTGATTAGGCAGCAATGACGCCGTGTGACGGCACAAAGCACTAAAATGGAAAAAAAAAGCACACGCCAACCCATCAGGGGTGCTCCTAAAATGGTCCCGTGTTTTAAGCCTCCAAGGTTCTGACCCCGTGACACTCTCTCCATTAGCACTTTGAAACAATTTACGGACACATCCTGCGTGTTTTGCTGCTAATTGACTGTCATCTGAGGTCACTCAGGCAGGAAATGGAAGGGGGGGAGCGGTTGGAAATGACAAAATGATCGTCTCTATTCACGTCGCCCGTAATTGATGATCACATACTTGGGACACTTTCATCACAATTGAGTGTAATTCACAAGGCGTTCTAAACACACTTAATGGCTCCTTGTGTAAGCGATAAGTGGCGGCTCTCCTTGAAATCGCTTTTGTGCACGTGTACTCGCTAAGGAGGAAGCGGAAAATAAGCATCACTTTGTGCAATTAGTGACTAACAGCTGGAAAGATATTCATATTCAGGACAAAAAAACCAAAAAGGGCTGCTGTTCCTCCTTATCGTCTTGCAATATTAGCTTATTGTTCAAATATGGTTTTTCAAAACTTTTTATTCAAGGATCATTTTCCATTTTTTTTATGTAATGTATAAACTTTTAAAAATACAAGACTTGGGAATATGCCGGGAATGAAGAGCTAAACATGAGCTTTCCTGGGAAAAAACATGAGGGTTTAGGAGAGCATTAGAACATTCATACTGACAAGTAATTATGGCTAGAGTGGTTGCAAAAGGAGACAAGAGGAAGTAGAAGATGAGCAATGTCGGTAACCACAAATGTCCAAATGTGCATTCGCAGGAAGTACAGTAACTATGTAGTGTACGTAGTGCAAAAGCTATTTCTTCTCTCATCGCCTTTCTTCGCCTTGTAACAGCATCGGACACGTCATGCCATTTGGAAGGTCCACAAAAAGAGCAATATATTAGATAGCCCAGAATTAAAGCACAAAGTGAAAGTTAAGCCTGTGTAATAGAGTGAGAACCATGTATCTTTTGTCTACTAGTATTTCTCCGTCATTCATATGTATTGTGCAACTGATTGTGCTATGTGAGTGTGTCAAAAATAGCTACAACAGCGATATACATGGACTAAATAAATCCAGGTAACAGTAGGACACGTCACGCCATCTGGAAGGTCCACAAAAAGAGCCATTAATTAGATAGCCCGGAATGAAAGCACAAAGTGAAAGTTAAGCCTGTGGGAGAGAGTGAAAACCATGTATCTTTTGTCTACTAGTATTTCTCCGTCATTCATATGTATTGTGCAACTCTGATTGTGCTATGTGAGTGTGTCAAAAATAGCTACAACAGCGATACACATGGACTAAATAGATCCAGGTAGGTGCTTTGTTTGGATACCAAGCAGAAGAAGGTTGGAATCCATGATATGTTTGTTAGCATTTAGTCACCTTTATCATCAATTATGGTTGCAACAGTCAAGCTGTTGGGACCTAACTAAGAATGAACCCAACCTGTCTGTTTTTAGGATATTGAAGAATACACACAGAGATGTTCCGACAGAAAATAGAACCCGGCCTTTGTGCTAACCACTACCACACCGTGCTGTAACATTCTGTTATGTTGCTGCTTAGAGAACAGGCCACAATAAAAGGTTCTTCTAAGGTGAAGGCTAACAAATGAGGACCTCTTGTACTCTGCAGCTCAGTGTGCCCTCAAGTCCTCTTATTGGCGTTTTCTAAGTGCAACATTAAGACGGCCATTAATCTTGCAGCCAACAGTGCTTTGTGGGAAAGACGTGACAGTCCAGGGCTAAATGATAGATGGACCTTGTCACCACTCCTGATGGAGGGATGGATGTAATAACCAAGAAACCCCCACAAACCCCTCACCTTCAGCCTAACCGTGTGACAACTTGGCCCGTGGAACAGATCACCGCTGTTGTATAAAAGCAATTATTTGGAGAGAGTGTTTTTCCCATCATGCACTAGCTTTACTACTTTCCTGCAAATACACCACAATAAATGCTGCCAAGTACATTCTTTTCATATAACCCTGGATATTGAAACACACAAATGTAAAATAATTCCATATTTTGTGATTTTGTTGTTGTTAATGACAAATACAGTAACTCATTATACAGTAGTGGTTTTGTAAAAAATGATTTAGAGTGCATGAGAAATCCCACTGACCACATTCATTAAGAGTTATATTGAACAATACAGTACCAGCAGCATGGTGACCGAGTGGTTAACATGTAGGCCACACAGTCAGTAAACGGGAAGATCTGAGTTCGATTCCCTGCTTGGACATCTCTGCATGTTCTCCCCGTGCATGCGTGGGTTTAGTACTCCGAGTACTCCGGCTTCATCCCACATTCCAAAAACATGCTAGGTTAATTGGCGACTCCGAATTGTGACCCTGATGACTCTAAATGGATGGATGAACAGCAGCAACAGAACCAATGTTGTAATGTTGTACCTGAGTACCGGTACCGTTGTTCTCTACAAATAACAGTACGGTAAGAGTTGTGCTACTACCTTCTTGGCATTCATTAAAAAAAAACATTGGGAGGTTGCCTACAGCCACACCTGTTCATGTTGTTTGGCCCAGTGCGACCCGAAAATAGGAATCTCTGCAGTTAATTCAATTGTGGCATTAATTTGAGTTAGTTACGTTTTTTTTCACAGAAGAAATAGTTGAATATAACTTTTTAAATAGAAGAAAAAGTAAAATAATATAAATGAAAATACATATTAAAAATATGCAAAAATATACAAATATACAAAACAATTGAGAAGGTGATATCTCACGGACTTTTGCCATTTTTTTGTTTCCATTTTTGGATTAAAAAAAACAACTTGACTGAATAATAACTCTTTTAAACTAACATTGTGACATTGGGCTGCACGGCGAACAACCGACCCAAGTTCAATTCCACCCTCGGACATCTCTTTTTGGAGTTTGCATGTTCTCCCAGTTTTTGCGTGGGTTTTCTCCGGGTACTACGGTTTCCTCCCACATTCCAAAAACATGCTAGGTTAATTGGGGACTCCAAATTGTGACCCTAATGACTCTAAATGGATGGATGAACAGCAGCAACAGAACCAATGTTGTAATGTTGTACCTGAGTACCGGTACCGTTGTTCTCTACAAATAACAGTACGGTAAGAGTTGTGCTACTACCTTCTTGGCATTCATTAAAAAAAAAACATTGGGAGGTTGCCTACAGCCACACCTGTTCATGTTGTTTGGCCCAGTGCGACCCGAAAATAGGAATCTCTGCAGTTAATTCAATTGTGGCATTAATTTGAGTTAGTTAAGGTTTTTTTCACAGAAGAAATAGTTGACTATAACTTTTTAAATAGAAGAAAAAGTAAAATAATATAAATGAAAATACATATTAAAAATATGCAAAAATCACTGACTTTTGCCATTTTTTTTCATTTTTGGATTAAAAAAACAACTTGACTGAATAATAACTCTTTTAAACTAACATTGTGACATTGGGCTGCACGGCGAACAACCGACCCAAGTTCAATTCCACCCTCGGACATCTCTTTTTGGAGTTTGCATGTTCTCACAGTTTTTGCGTGGGTTTTCTCCGGGTACTCCGGTTTCCTCCCACATTCCAAAAACATGCTAGGTTAATTAGCGACTCCAAATTATCCATAGGTATGAATGTGAGTGTGAATGGTTGTTTGTCTATATGTGCCCTGTGATTGGCTGGCCACCAGTCCAGGGTGTACCCCGAATGAATGAATGAATGTGTGACATTGTAAGTATTACAAACAATGCATTTGTAAAAACAGCACTTTTGCTACAACTGCCTGCACTCCATTGTTCATCTGTACCTAATGTTATGGCCAGTGAGTGTATCCTTATTATACTTATTGTGTATCATAACCAGTCAGAGCGTGAAGTGTGCTTTTTTTTACGTGATATCTCTCTCACACACATTTCCATACACTCGCAGCAATGCACTGTAGGAAAACGATGGGAATTACCGTCTAAAAATGTCCAATGAGGGGGTGGAGGGAGGTGGATGAGAAGTGAAAGATTCATGGAAATCTAGAAAGACAGGCGAGAGGAGGGGGGAATGCGGTCGTTTCCCTTCTGAAACAAGAAATAAGGATGGAATGAATAAAAAAAAAAGAACACATGAGAGGAACAAAATGTCAAATGGCTGCAGACAAAATCAAATAAAAAATAAGCTAGATTTATGAATTTGTGCGATGACAGCAACAACACAATAAATCAGATAATTCATTTAAACCCACGTAAAAAGGGATGGTTCGATTTTCCTATTGTGTGAGGGCTCTTCAATCTCTTTCTCACACACACACACACACACACACACACACACAAATGTACACAAACCCATCTTGAAAAGAGGATGGCACAACAATCTCCAGGGCACAATGCTTCACTCCACCCACTCATCTCTGCTGAGAGCATGGGGAGACAGGGGGGGGGGTTGAGGGCAACAGAGAAAAACCCTGAGAAAAAGAACGAGTGGGTAGAGAAAATCTGCAGGCAAGACGGGGTAACGCGAGAGAAGGAGCTCATGGAAAAAAGTGAGAAAAAGAGCGGAGGAGGAGGAGGAGGATGACAGCGCAGAGACGAGAAAGAGGAGTCTAACGTTTGCGTCACATCTGCAGTGGAGGAGAAGTGCCTGACGCCATCAAACGCCTGCTGAATGACAATCTCTCCTCGCTTGCTCTCAGGTGGCAGACTTATCCCTCCTTCCTCCTCTCTCGTCTTTTCCAGGAGGGAAAACACTTTGGCCTTCAGTGTCCTTGAAAGTCCATGCGGCAGGCATTGCAGGCCCGGGTCGTTTCCCAACTGCCAATCCGTCTCGTCTAAAAACAATATTTGTTTCCAGCCTCGCTACGGTGATGATGGTCAGACCTTCACTGATGGACTATCTGCTCCTCTGCTCCTCTCGTACATCTGGAAGTCATCACATGTATGCAGGGAAGCAAATAAATACATTCATGAGCGGCCGCACATTTAACAAAAACAAACATGTCAACATGGATGATGGTACAGTATATGCTATACATATGGTACATGGTACATAGTGTGTGGTACATGCTATATCATGGATGATACATGGTACATAGTGTGTGGTACATGCTATATCGTGTATGGTACATGGTACATAGTGTGTGGTACATGCTATATCGTGGATGGTACATGGTACATAGTGTGTGGTACATGCTATGTAGTGTATGGTACATGCTATATCGTGGATGGTACATGGTACATAGTGTGTGGTACATGCTATATCATGGATGGTACATGGTACATAGTGTGTGGTACATGCTATATCGTGTATGGTACATGGTACATAGTGTGTGGTACATGCTATATCGTGGATGGTACATTGTACATAGTGTGTGGTACATGCTATGTAGTGTATGGTACATGGCACACGGTGTGTGGTACATGCTATGTCGTGTATGGTACATGATACGTAGTGTATGGTACATGGTACGTAGTGTGTGGTACATGCTATGTAGTGTATGGTACATGGTACATAGTGTGTGGTACATGCTATATCGTGTATGGTACATGGTACATAGTGTGTGGTACATGCTATGTAGTGTATGGTACTTGGTACATAGTGTGTGGTACATGCTATGTAGTGTATGGTACATGGTACATAGTGTGTGGTACATTCTAGGTTGTGTATGGTACATGGTACATAGTGTGTGGTACATTCTATGTCGTGTATGGTACATGGTACATAGTGTGTGGTACATTCTATGTAGTGTATGGTAGATGGTACATAGTGTGTGGTACATGCTATGTAGTGTATGATACATGGTACCTACTAGTGTGTGGTACATGCTATGTAGTATATGGTACATGGTACATACTGTGTGGTACATTCTATGTTGTGTGTGGTACATAGTACGTAGTGGGTGGTACATGCTATGTAGTGAATGGGACGTGGTAAATAGTGTATGGTACTTGGTACATAGTGTGTGGTACATGCTATGTAGTGTATGGTACATGGTACATAGTGTGTGGTACATTCTAGGTTGTGTATGGTACATGGTACATAGTGTGTGGTACATTCTATGTCGTGTATGGTACATGGTACATAGTGTGTGGTACATTCTATGTAGTGTATGGTAGATGGTACATAGTGGGTGGTACATGCTATGTAGTGAATGGGACGTGGTAAATAGTGTATGGTACATGGTACATAGTGCATGGTACATTCTATGTAGTGTCTGGTACATGGTACATAGTGTATGGTACATGCTATGCAATGTACGGTACATAGCACATAGTGTGTGGTACATGGTAGGTTAGTGACATGGTGTGAAGTTTATGGTGATACATATGGTACATAGTGGGTGGTACATGCTATGTAGTGAATGGGATGTAGTACATTGTGTATGCTACATGGTATGCTGGAGCCATGTTACATATGAGACCACGTAGTGTATGGTACATGGCACGTAGTGTGTGGTACATGCTATGTAGTGTGTGGTACGTAGTACATAGTGTATGAAACACGGTATGTAGTGTATGCTACATGGAATACATGGGACATGTTATGAATGGGACCATGTAGTGTATGGTACATGATACAAAGTGTGTGGTACGTACATGCTATGTAGTGTGTGGTACGTAGTACATAGTGTATGAAACACGGTATGCAGTGTATGCTACATGGTATACATGGGACATGTTATGTATAGGACTATGGTACATGGTTATGTGGCACATCTTGTATGGTACATGGTACATTGTGAATGCTGAATTATACATACTGTATGTAATATATTAATGAATAGTGCATGGTACATAACCTATGTTGCATGAAATGTGTCATCCAGGGTTTTTACATGGTGCAGATAAAAGAAAGGTGTATGGTGTATGGCATGTACCTACATTGTTCCTGTCTGTTTCCATTTTGTTTTTCAGTAATCAATATTTTTCAATACTCAATATTCTTCTTCTTCACATTGTCACTTATGAGATATAATGCCATAATATTATGCCTGTCTGTAGTCTTGACTGATCCCCCTCACAGTACTGGATTCATAGCCTTCTTCAGTGATGCTTTGTCTCCAACCATACCATTTATACAACCATACATCACTGCCAGTACTCCTCAGTACGCCATTACTTCCTTTTAAGCGTATATCTCTGTAACTGCGTGTATTTTTGCTGCTGGACATTCCCTTCCTGACAATATCCTCTTGAACCGGTGGAAAGGAAAAAATGAAATTTCATGTACTTCCGTCCTGGACTGCTTTTTGGGGCCATTTTTCAAATGCAACTCAACTGAAGCCGCTGCCGCTGCCGCTGCCGCTGCCAGGCTCCCTGCACAAGACGCCATTTGACTCATCCTGGAACTACGTGCAATTTCCAAACAGAAACTGGTGAGTCAAAGGGCAGTAAATGAGCATTAACATTATAAAGCATCCTGCCTGTGTCTTGCAGGCGTCATTAGAGCGCCGGGGTGGCATTTTGGATAATCTAGTTGTGTGATGTCAATCCCGACGTTTGAGCCGATCGATGTCGGTCCAGTCTCTCTTAGGGCTAAGATACATTTAGCCGAAATGGCACAGAGAAGAAAGTGATTGCTGTTGGCCGTTTGCTGGCTCCATCAATAAATAGTAGAGTAGAGGAATAATCACATGAGAATCAATTTTTCCCATTAGATGACGCAGAACCGGCCTTACTCGCTGTGGGGCCCTCTCAGAGATTTATATGGAACCCCGCCTCCATCTGTAATTATATACCTCTGAATTTTCAAAAGAAAACAAATAGAATAGTCGAAAATGAAAATATTCAATTTCAAATTTTCAGAAGAAATCAAATACAATTGTTGAAAAATTTAAATATTCAATTTCAAATTTTCAAAAGAAATCAAATACAATTGTCGAAAAATGAAAATATTCAATTTCAAATTTTCAAAAGAAATCAAATACAATTGTCGAAAAATGAAAATATTAAATTTAAAAAAAAATCAAATAGAATTATTGAAAATGAAAATATTCAATTTCAAATTTTGCAAAGAATTCAAATAGAATTGTCCAAAATTAAAATATTCAATTTCAAATTTTCAAAAGAAATCAAATAGAATTGCCAAAAATGAAAATATTAATTTCAAATTTTCAAAAGAAATCAAATAGAATTATCAAAAATGAAAATATTCAATTTCAAATTTTCCAAAGAATTCAAATAGAATTGTCAAAAAAGAAAATATTCAATTTCAAATTTTCAAAAGAAATAAAATAGAATTATCAAAAATGAAAATATTCAATTTCAAATTTTCCAAAGAATTCAAATAGAATTGTCGAAAATTAAAATATTAAATTTCAAATTTTCCAAAGAAATCAAATAGAATCGTCGAAAATGAAAATATTCAATTTCAAATTTTCAAAAGAAATCAAATAGAATTATCAAAAATGAAAATATTCAATTTCAAATTTTCAAAAGAAATCAAATAGAATTGTCGAAAATGAAAATATTCAATTTAAAATTTTCCAAAGAAATCAAATAGAATTGTCGAAAATGAATTCAATTTCAAATTTAAAAAATCCTACTTGGCGGAAATTCACTTATCACAGTCGGGTCTGGGACCAATTTACCGCAAAATCGGTGAGGCGGCACGGTGGTCGAGTGGTTAGCACGCAGACCTCACAGCTAGGAGACCAGGGTTCCTCGGCCATCTCTGTGTGGAGTTTGCATGTTCTCCCCGTGCATGTGTGGGTTTTTCTCCGGGTACTCCGGTTTCCTCCCACATTCCAAAAACATGCTAGGTTAATTGGCGACTCCAAATTGTCCATAAGTATGAATGTGAGTGTGAATGGTTGTTTGTCTATATGTGCCCTGTGATTGGCTGGCCACCAGTCCAGGGTGTACCCCGCCTCTCGTCCGAAGACAGCTGAATGAATGAATGAATGAATAAATCGGTGATGCTCAAATCGAATCCTTGTAAGGAGAAGGATCTATGGAATGTTCCTTAGGTCACAATCCCCTGCGTTTATGGCAGTCCTTTTTATTTGACTGCAGTGATGATGATGTGCAATCAATCACCAACTGAACCAATCAGTGAGAGCGTCAGTCATTTAGGTTGACCTTCACGCTTCATACGACTTCCCAAAGAAATCCAATTTGCTCCGGGTAGTTTTATTACCATTCATGTAAATCAGGGTTCTCAAACATGCGGCACTAGTTTGAGGCCCCCGCCATGATAAGAAAGTTTAATGTTAGTGCGGCCCGCGCAAGTTTGATATAGATGCTGTATGGTATCATGTACCCAGAAAAAATTATTACGTTTGATTAATGTTCATGTTAAAGGTTAAATAACTGTTAATAGTTATCCTCCCGATCCATGTGGAAGTGGTAAGTTTTTGGCTATTTAAGTTTAAAGGAAATAACTTGAAGGCTACCGTTTAGGTCGCTAGCGCTCTAGTTTGCGAGTTAGCATGTGTCTCAAGACCCTGCAGTTGCGCAATATGTTGTAAATAAAAAAAGTATAAATGTGACTATAGTCGTGTTTTGTCATGTCTACAGGGCTCTAATAATGCTTTGTTCATTTTAATCTGAAAAAAATAATTTGTCTACTCACCAACTATATGTGGTTTCTTAAGTTTTTATTATTTGCTGTTTTATTATTATTATTATATTTATTTATTTATTACTGATTGATTGATTTTTTTTATTGTTGATTTGTTTATTTATTTTTCATCTTATTTTGTGTAGAAAAATAAAAATTAAGATATTTGAGAACAGTGGAATGTTTTATCAGAGCTTTTCTTGTAGAAAATCAGAACCAAAGCACTGAAAAATTTTGTATATTTTTCTGTTTTTAATAAATGCGTTTGTTTTTTGTTTTTTTTTTGGAAAACCTGATGCGGCCCAGTCTTGCCCAGACCCTAGCTCCAGTGGCCCCCAGGTAAATTGAGTTTGAGACCCCTGATGTAAATGTATATATCAGACCCAAATGCCCCTAATACACCTGAAGTCAGGAAAATTCAGATTCGTGCAAAGAAACAAACAATTTGTCTCAACATGGTGGACGGTGTCTTTCCTAATAAGCTGCTTTCTTTGGAGTTTGAATCTTCAGAAAATGATCCAAGCCGAGACCATTCACCTTTGAAGATAAAACCGGGGTTGGATTACGAAAGTGACTCCAGCAGCTACCCTTGATTGTGTCGCCAACACTTCACACAAAATGACCCGCAACGGCAGGCTTTGGTAATTTAACACCCCTGGCTGAATAATAAGCAACCTGTTAATACGACAGATGGCAATTTTTTTCTCCCATGCTACCATCTGACATCAATGCTGATGAGAAGACTCAAGAGACCTTGGACAAGCGACCAATCAAATTACTGTGTGGTTCCACCTGTCCAGCACCCTGATGTGTTTGATCTGTTTGAGGCTGAGAAAAAAAGGTAACAAATAAACGGGTGAATTGAAAGAGGGTATAGTGCACACCCTTACTTTTCATTTATTGCAGATATAACTCACAGTATATTTATATATACAGTATAATATATACATACTGTATATGCATATGTCTACTTAGAAAAGACAGAGTCTTAGACTTGAAATGCAGCTTATCCAACGTGCAAAGGACAGTGTGTGATTAGGATTACGTTGGGGAGCCGCAGACACCTGAACGTTATTTGACTTTAATTTGCCTCCTCCATCTTGAGGAGCGGGAGATTAGACACAGAGAGATAGATGAGATTACCGAGTGGAAGGAGGATGAGGAGGAGGGATGAGAGTGTGAGATAGCGGGTGATCTCAGGTGAGACGAGTTTTTCAGGTCTAAGAGAGTTCTCCGGGAAACAACCATTTGTTTTATTGCGCGGTGCCTTTGGTGTCCTTGGAGATGTGGTCAATACAGCCATTGTATGATAGTGTCACAAAAAGAGAGGTAACTCACTGGGAGGACAAATGAGTGACACTAATATCAGTTAGTTCATACCAGTTTGAAAAGAAGAACAGTGGATCCCTGCACACTTTTTTTGATTCTGTGTTCAAAAATATTGAAAATTCTGACCTATAAATGTTGTTAAAATGTTGTATTTTCGTGTTAAATGATGCCAAAGTTTCAGATAATGAGGTTTACTTAGCTGGAAGTGAGCCTTGAAAGAAGTTTGGGATGGTTCAAAATGCTCGGTTTCAAAAGGCGTGGCAAAACTGCCCTTTTGTGATGTCACAAAGAGCGGACTTCCTTATATGGTTCATACTTAGGAAGCACTAAGACCAATCAAAGTGGAGTGCTGGCCGTGGGTGGAATAAATTAAAACACTCCTAACTGCTATAGAGACTGTGTACTTTCATCAGGGGTCTCAAACACGCGGCCCGCGGGCCAAATGTGGCCCGCAGGACACTAGTTTGAGGCCCCCGCCTTGATATGAAAGTTTAATGTTAGTGCGACCCCCTGCGCAAGTTTGATATGGATGCTGTATGGTATCATGTCCCCAGAAAAAATTAATAAGTTTGATCAATGTTCATGTTATAGGTTAAATAACTGTTAATAGTTATTCTCCCTATCCGTGTGGAAGTGGTAAGTTTTTGGCTATTTAAGTTTAAAGGAAATAACTTGAAGGTTACCGTTTAGGTCGCTAGCTCTCTAGTTTGTGAGTTAGCATGTGTCTCAAGACCCTGCAGTTGCGCAATATGTTGTAAATTTAAAAAAAGTATAAATGTGACTATAGTCGTGTTTTGTCATGTCTACAGGGCTCTAATAATGCTTTGTTCATTTTAATCTGAAAAAAATAATTTGTCTACTCACCAACTATATGTGGTTTCTTAAGTTTTTATTATTTGCTGTTTTATTATTATTATTATATTTATTTATTACTGATTGATTGATTTTCTTTATTCTTGATTTGTTTATTTATTTTTCATTCAGAGCTTTTATTGTAGAAAATCGGAACCAAAGCACTGAAAAAATTTGTATATTTTTCTGTTTTTAATAAATGCATTTTTAATAAACCCTAGCTCCAGTGGCCTCCAGGTAAATTGAGTTTGAGACCCCTGGACTACATGATTGTGTCTTGTCGCTCTGCTGCTGCCCCCTGCTGCTTTTTCTTTGCAGTGCATCCTGTCCAGCAGCAGGTGTGCCACTCCTGCACACACCTGTATCCAATCATCCCGTTTGACTACTTAAACCCCGCTCACAGCTGTGCTAATCGCCAGATTGTCCCTGAAGCTTCCTCAAGTCGCTGTCGGCTGCTCGTCTTCTGCACGATTCCCTTGTTAACTCTCTCTCTCTCTCTTTCTGGCTTTTAGTCTTTATATTGTGAGTACTAGCCTTTTTGTTTTTGCCACTGTGGTTTTGGTTTCCACCGCTTGGTTTTTTCCGTTGTGGACACTTTTTATAAATCAACTCTTTTGTTCCGGACCAGTGCTACAGTTCTTGACGCTACAACTTTTGCAACACTATCTATGTTTATTTCCCTCTTCAATTACGCCTCATTTATCACACACGTTCATTTGACTCAACTTGTTTTGCTTCCGGTAACCCCAGGGGCCCACACGGGTTAGCACGGGGGCCCCCACTAAAATGATGATTCAGTATCGGCCCCAAGAATCAGCATGCAACATTAGTCTGATTTCAATAAGGTCAGTGCACAAACACTGGCATCTACAACACCTGCACTGGAACTCAAACATATATATATATATATATGTAATGGTGTGTTCAAGGAAGCGTCGGGATTCTGCCTACGGGAATCAGACTGAAGGGTCAAGAGTGTGTAGAAGAGGAGGCGAACACACATTGGAAAAATGAGACTTGTATCAAAGCAGAGAGTGCTTTGCTGTGGATGTTTTTTCCACACACTACTGATGAAAACCATTGATATGGCCAAGCGGGGGAATCGACATGGGCCTGCGTGCTAACCACTTGCAGCCCCGAATGTCAAATGACTTTCTAAATGAGACTGTTACCATTAGAGCCCTCTATACATGAAATAACACCCCCAGAGTCACATTTACACTCTTATTACCCAATATAGTAAACATAATGAGATAATAAGTCATAAAAACATGTTTACCACCTTCTAAATATGCCTTCCAGCATTATTGCAGAGCTCTAAGAAATGAAATAGCACCCCTATAGTCACCTACTATTGTTCTTTGTTCATACCACATTGTGCAATTGTTATGCACCAAGAGAACAAGCTCACTAGTTTTAGGGTTAGGGTTACTAAATTTAAGAAAAAGGTTCCAAACAGAGTGGGGGAACCTACCACTTCCACACAGAATAGGAGGAGACCTTGTTTTCACTATCATGTTGCACATGCCATGGCCGACTCCATGCAGTTTTAAGGTAACATAATGTAAAGTAATGCCTCTCAGGGCCAAATGGTTAGCGCGCAGGCCACACAGCAAGGAGACCCGAGTTTGATTCCACCCTCAGCCATCTCTGTGTGGAGTTTGCATGTTCTCCCCGTGCATGCGTGGGTTTTCTCCGGGTACTCTGGTTTCCTCCCACATTCCAAAAACATGCTAGGTTAATTGGCGACTCCAAATTGTCCATAGGTATGAATGTGAGTGTGAATGGTTGTTTGTCTATATGTGCCCTGTGATTGGCTGGCGACCAGTCCAGGGTGTACCCCGCCTCTCGCCCGAAGACAGCTGGGATAGGCTCCAGCACCGCTGCGACCCTCATGAGGAAAAAGCGGTAGAAAATGAATGAATGAATTAATGAATGTAAAGTAATCAAAGCCAAAAAACTACCACTTCCACACAGAATAGGAGGAGACCTTGTTTTCACTATCATGTTAGACATGCCATGGCTGACTACATGCGGTTTTAAGGTAACATAATGTAAAGTAATGCCACTCAGGGCCAAATGGTTAGCGCGCAGGCCACACAGCTAGGAGACCCAAGTTCGATTCCACCCTTGGCCATCCTTATGTGTGGAGTTTGTCCATATGTGCCCTGTGATTGGCTGCCGACCAGTCCAGGGTGTTGCCCAAAGACAGCTGGGATAGGCTCCAGCACCCCCACAACATCTATTGTTTTTATCAATTTTTTTGAAGTGTCAAATTTAAGGCAGCAAACAAATGTGAAACTTTCCCTCTGTTTATTTGTTCCTGACTTTTGGTGTATGTGTGTGTATGTGTGTTTTTGACTTCCTGTGTGTATTTTCCGGCAGTCAATTATGTACAGCAGTAGTGCTGTTTTTTTTTTCTTCAGATATTTCATCTTCTTGTGCAGCTTTCCCGTCCTGTGTGTGTGTGTGTGTGTGTGTGTGTGTGTGTGTGTGTGAAAGCGGCCCATAGCGCAGTAATGAGACATGTCGGCTTGACAGAGCCTTGGGAAGGTCATGTTAAATGGAGGCATTGAGGAGGAAAGAAGATGTGAGTCGTATGACTGTAAGCTCCTAATCACAAATCAGAATAAATCTGCACGAAATTAGCATAGCAGCCAAGTATCATCCTGTAATGACCTGAGGACGGTGGATGGTGGGGGGTGGGGGGGGTGAAAGTAGATGCGTGCAAATGGAATATCACGGATAACACTCATCAATCTTTTATCTCTTAAGTCATCAACACCTCTAGAACGTGTTTGTCCAAAGTGAGAAGGAGGTTGCAGACATAAAGCATACAATATTTGAGTCATTATCAGCCTGATGACTCCAAACATGAAGCGGCTGTCGGGTGGATGATGAGTGCTGGTGACCTATGCCGACTGGATTTGATTGCTTTATGTTGATTTGCATCAAACAACACAGATTGTACCTCTGTGGAGAAGACCTACTATGTATTTACCGACTATACACAATGGTGGGAAAAAGTGTTTGCCCCTTTATGGTTTTGTTTTTGCATGTTTTTTTGCATGCACAATTTGAATATTAGTCAAGGACAGCACAACTAAACACAAAATGCAGTTTTATTATTGTATTATTAAGAGAGAAAACCTACATGGACCTGTGTGAAAAAAAGTGATTGGGCCGCCCTTAGCAGTAACAACTGCAATCAAGCATTTGTGATAACTTGCAATGAGTCTCGTACAGTGCAGTGGAAAAATTTTGGCTAACTATCTATCTTCGGGCGAGAGGTAGGGTACACCCTGGACTGGTGGCCAGCCAGGTCTCCTCCTATTCTGTGTGGAAGTGGTAGGTTTTTGGCTTTGATTACTTTACATTCATTCATTCATTTTCTACCGCTTTTTCCTCGCGAGGGTCGCAGGGGTGCTGGAGTCTATCCCAGCTATCTTCGGGCGAGAGGCAGGTTACACCCTGAACTGGTGACCAGCCAGGTCTCCTCCTATTCTGTGTGGAAGTGGTAGGTTTTTGGCTTTGATTACTTTACATTCATTCATTCATTTTCTACCGCTTTTTCCTCACGAGGGTCGCAGGGGTGCTGGAGTCTATCCCAGCTGTCTTCGGGCGAGAGGCGGGGTACACCCTGGACTGGTGGCCAGCCAATCACAGGGCACATATAGACAAACAACCATTCACACTCACATTCATACCTATGGACAATTTGGAGTCGCTAATTAACCTAGTATGTTTTTGGAATGGGGGAGGAAACCGGAATACCCGGAGAAAAGCACAGGGAGAACATGCAAACTCCACACAGAGATGGCCGAGAGTGTTATTGAAATCAGGCCTTCTAGTTGTGAGGTCTGCGCGCTAACCACTTGACCGCCGTGCAGCCCTTTAGGTAATATATCTTAGAAAATATAAAATCTTTGGAGTAACTTTGAACATATAAACCATACCGTGTCATGAGACACAGTTGCCCTATGAGGAGCGCGTTGGTCACAGTTGGTCACACCCAGGTCACGGGTTCAACCCCCAGTACTGGCTACTGTTTTTATTTTCTTTGACTATTTGACGATCATTTTGAGCTGGAAACATTTTATACAACGGTGTCCTGTGGCCGGTTAGCTCAGCTGGTTAGAGCGTGGTGCTAATAACGCCAAGGTCACGGGTTCGATCCCCGTACTGGCCAGGAACAACAAAAAGCCCAGGGCGAAAACCCACCGGCACCCATAACCAACATCACACCACGGGGAGAACATGCAAACTCCACACAGAGATGGCCGAGGGTAGGGTTGAACACAGGGCTCCTTGCTGTGAGGTAACCACTCGACCACCGTGCAGCCCTTTAGGTAATATATCTTAAAAAATCTAAAATCTTTGGTGTAACTTTGAACATAAATACATGACCTATGCGGACCTATGAGGGCCCCGCTCACTCAACTCAAAAACTTCAGAGTCTACCCAATGCCAGGCAGTTGGAGAAGGCAGGTGGGGGCGGCTTAACCTTAGCAGAGAGGCTTTTAAGAGTGCCAACAACAAAATTGATGTTGATTTGAGTGTTTGTTGAGCCCCTGCAGCGTTACGATGACTCTTTGCGTGAGGAGCTCTCTCAAGGCAGACGAGTATAATATAAGCACCTTTGACTGACTTCATTTCATTTTTAGCACACGTGGGCTTGAACACACACTGACATGATGGGGGGAGGGGGGGTGGGGGGGTCGGTCATCCTATGGCGAGGAGCTCAGGGTAGAATCGCTGCTCCTTCACATCGACAGATGGTGGCTCCGGTATCTAGTCCAGATGCCTCCTGGACGCCTCCCTGGTGAGGAGTTCAGTTGGACATCTCTACTGAGACTGCTGCCCTAATGACCAAGACCCGGATGGATGAAAATATTATAAGATTAATATTTCTTCTTATATTTTCTTCAGGAAAAATTGCTGAATTGGCACATTATGTTATGCTTTGCTGAATTAATTTGACTGCAATGTGGTGTCCACAATTCATCCCATTAATGTTTTTTTATTGGCCTGCAATACAATATATAACCGAAATAAAACACACACAATTTTTTTTTAGCAGTATAAGGTTGAAATATTAGAGAAAATTGTTGTTATTTAAAAAAAATTAATAAACCAATAATTGAAAAAAGGGTGTGGAAAAATTATAATGGTATGAGAAAGTCAAAACATTTACAAAAAGAAAGTTAAAAGAGTGGTAAACAAAAAAAACACTGTCACTTTACAAGAATAAAGTCAAAATATTAAGGAGGAAAAAGTAATAATAAAATTATAATTGAAAATTATATAATAAAAACATAATATTAGAAGAGAAATTAGTTGTTATTTAAAAAAATTAATAAACCAATAAATGAAAAAGGGGTGTGGAAAATGTACAGTGAAGAAAATAAGTATTTGAACACCCTGCTATTTTGCTATTTCTCCCACTTAGAAATCATGGAGGGGTCTGAAATTTTCATCGTAGGTGCATGTCCACTGTGAGAGAGATAAACTAAAAAGAAAAATCCAGAAATCACAATGCATGATTTTTTAACAATTTATTTGTGTGATACAGCTGCAAATAAGTATTTGAACACCTGTGTATCATCTAGAATTCTGACCCTGAAAGACCTGTTAGTCTGCCCATTAGAAGTCCACCTGCACTCCATGTATCATCCTGAATCAGATGCACCTGTTTGAGGTCGTTAGCTGCATAAAGACACCTGTCCACCCCATACAATCAGTAAGACTTTAACTTGTAACATGGCGAAGACCAAAGAGCTGTCCAAAGACACCAGAGACAAAATTGTACACCTCCACAAGGCTGGAAAGGGCTACGGAGCAATTACCAAGCAGCTTGGTGAAAAAAGGTCCACTGTTGGAGCTATCATTAGAAAATGGAAGAAGCTAAACATGACGGTCAATCTCAATCGGAGTGGAGCCCCATGCAAGATATCACCTCGTGGGGTCTCAATGATTCTAAGAAAGGTGAGGAATCAGCCCAGAACTACACGACAGGACTTGGTCAATGACCTGAAAAGAGCTGGGACCACCGTTTCCAAGGTTACTGTAGGTAATACACTAAGACGTCATGATGTGAAATCATGCATGGCACGAAAGGTTCCCCTGCTTAAACCAGCACATGTCAAGGCCCGTCTTAAGTTTGCATATGACCATTTGGATGATACAGAGGAGTCATGGGAGAAAGTTTTATGGTCAGATGAGACCAAAATAGAACTTTTTGGTCATAATTCCAATAAGCGTGTTTGGAGGAAGAAGAATGAAGAGTACAATCCGAAGAACACCATCCCTACTGTGAAGCATGGGGGTGGTAGCATCATGCTTTGGGGGTGTTTTTCTGCACATGGGACAGGACGAGTGCACTGCATTAAAGAGAGGATGACTGGGGCCGTGTATTGTGAGATTTTGGGGAACAACCTCCTTCCCTCTGTCAGAGCATTGAAGATGGGTCGTGGCTGGGTCTTCCAACACGACAACGACCCGAAGCACACAGCCAGGAAAACCAAGGAGTGGCTCCGTAAGAAGCATATCAAGGTTCTAGCATGGCCCAGCCAGTCTCCAGACCTGAACCCAATCGAAAATCTTTGGAGGGAGCTCAAACTCCGTGTTTCTCAGCGACAGCCCAGAAACCTGACTGATCTAGAGAAGATCTGTGTGGAGGAGTGGGCCAAGATCCCTCCTGCAGTGTGTGCAAACCTGGTGAAAAACTACAGGAAACGTTTGACCTCTGTAATAGCAAACAAAGGCTACTGTACCAAATATTAACATTCATTTTCTCAGGTGTTCAAATACTTATTAGCAGCTGTATCACACAAATAAATTGTTAAAAAATCATGCATTGTGATTTCTGGATTTTTCTTTTTAGTTTATCTCTCTCACAGTGGACATGCACCTACGATGAAAATTTCAGACCCCTCCATGATTTCTAAGTGGGAGAAATAGCAAAATAGCAGGGTGTTCAAATACTTATTTTCTTCACTGTATAATGGTATGTGAAAGTCAAAACATTTACAAAAAGAAAATTGAAACAGTGGTAAACAAAAAAAACATTTTACAAGAATAAAGTCAAAATATTAAAGAGGAAAAAGTAATAATAAAATTATAATAAAAAATATATATAATAAAAACATAATATTAGAAGAACAACCTTTCCAAAGATTATTTAAGGAGAATTATTCAATATTATATAGTGGATATTAACAATAGATGTTTTCACCTACTGAATATCACAAAGCTGAGATGTTTTTTTCTTGAAATGTATATAACTTGTTAGCATATGCTAAGAATATGCAGATATGCATATGTACATATCAAAAGAATATGAAAGTGGCCCGTGTATCCTTTCATTGTTTATATGGCCCTCGCGGTAGAATTCATTCATTCTACCACTTTTTCCTCACAAGGGTCGGGGAGGGGGTGCTGGACTGGACCCTGGACTGGTCGCCAACCAATCACAGGGCACATATAGACAAACAACCATTCACACTCACATTCATACCTATGGACAATTTGGAGTCGCCAATTAACCTAGCATGTTTTTGGAATGTGGGAGGAAACCGGAGTACCCGGAGAAAACCCACGCATGCATGAGGAGAACATGCAAATCCCACACAGAGATGGCCGAGAGTGGAATTGAACCCTGGTCTCCGAACTGTGCGGCCTGCGTGCTAACCATTCGGCCCTGAGTGGCATTACTTTACATTATGTTACCTTAAAACCACATGAAGTCAGCTTTTGGCATGTCCAACATGATAGTGAAAACAAGGTCTCCTCCTATTCTGTGTGGAAGTGGTAGGTTTTTCGCTTTGTCCTTGTTCCCCCACTTCCTTTTTCTTAAATTTAAATTCACAAAATCCCTTTCAGCGTCTAAAAACATGAAAAAGACTAAGTAAATCAGGAATGGACGTCATGCACGCGTCACCATTACAGTACCGTGATTGCAGACGAAAAAAAAAAAAAACGTGGGTGACTTCCCTGCTGCACGGTGAAACGACCAACCCCGCATTAGCAGTCTCCTTCCTGCTACAGAATCAATGTCAGATAGCACACCTGCCACTCAGCCATGGAGGCCCCTGCTGATAACTCCGCGTGGGCCGATCTCCGTGGGGAGCCTGTAATAGTTGGTGTTAATGGGACGAGAGGCTTGCTGCAGTCGGTGTGATTAATGTTGAGTGAAGTCCCTCAGGTCCAGTCAAGTGTTCACCTTTTGTTCCTTTAACAAAGGGGTCTGAAATCGTATCCGCCAGGGAAAGTGAAGCAATCCTCCTGAGTACCTGCCAGTAATAATACTAGCTTTGTTTGGGTCTTATCGCTCTTATTGCTTATCAAGACCCACAGTAGTTTGGAATGACTGATATCACACACAAATACAGCCGGGGGTCAAATGAATGCTTTGTGTCATTCAGTCTATACACTTTAAACTGTAAATAGGTCAGTTTGAATGCTAATCCTATAAAACTTTAATGTCCTTGATTCTGTTTGAAGTTGTTGCGGAAAAAAAATAACTTGTTCAAGTAGCCAGCCATCCTTTTTCTATGATGCTTTATTCTCAATATGCTGGAGCCTCAAAAATAATAATGCATCAAAATCAATGTGAACTATAATGATATGACTAGAAGTCACAGAAGTCACTGGACCATTTTCTTCAGGTAAAATTGCTGAATTGGCACATTATGTTTTGCTTTGCTGAATGAATTTATAAAAATTAAAAAAAAGAAAAAAAGCCATGAATTTTTTTTATTGGCCTGCAATACAAGAAAACTACAAAAAAATATTAAAAAAAAATAAAAATCAGCAGTAATTTTACAAAAATAAAGTTATAACCAAAAAAGAAAACACAATGAAGATTTTTTTTTTTGCATTTGCTGCATTTTGCATGCGTCTTTGCAGCACGCTGTCTTTATTTGCTGAATGAATTTGACTGCAATTTGGTGTCCACAATTCATCTCATGAATGTTTTTTTATTGGCCTGCAATACAAGAAAACTACAAAAAAATAATAATAAAACAATAATAAAAATCAGCAGTAATTTTACAAGAATAAAGTTTTAACCGAAAAAGAAAACACAATGAAAAATTTTTTTTTTTTTTTTTTTAGCAGTATAAGGTTGGAATATGAGGAAATGCATTTGCAGCACACTGTCTTTATTTGCTGAATGAATTTGACTGCAATGTGGTGTCCACAATTCATCCCTTGAATGTTTTTTTATTGGCCTGCAATACAAGAAAACTACAAAAAAATATTAAAAAAAAAATAAAAATCAGCAGTAATTTTACAAAAATAAAGTTATAACCAAAAAAGAAAACACAATGAAGATTTTTTTTTTTTGCATTTGCTGCATTTTGCATGCGTCTTTGCAGCACGCTGTCTTTATTTGCTGAATGAATTTGACTGCAATTTGGTGTCCACAATTCATCCCATGAATGTTTTTTATTGGCCTGCAATACAAGAAAACTAAAAAAAATAAAAATAAAACAATAATAAAAATCAGCAGTAATTTTACAAGAATAAAGTTTTAACCGAAAAAGAAAACACAATGAAGAAATATTTTTTTTTTAGCAGTATAAGGTTGGAATATGAGGAAATGCATTTGCAGCACACTGTCTTTATTTGCTGAATGAATTTGACTGCAATGTGGTTTTTTATTGACCTGCAATACAAGAAAACTAAAAAAAAAATCATCAATAATTTTACAAGAATAAAGTTATAACCGAAAAAGAAAACACAATGAAAAAAAATTTTTTTTTTGCAGTATAAGGTTGGAATATGAGGAAATGCATTTGCTGCATTTTGCATGTGTCTTTGCAGCACGCTGTCTTTATTAGACTTCATTTGAACTCTTATTAGGATAACCTGGACCATCTCTCCATGCATACGGTATCTGAACGCAACACGTGATTGATCATTGTTGCTGTGTAGTAGCACCCCCAACCTCCTCATCCTATTTTTTTCCTCTGCTCGCCTCTCACTCTGTGCAATACAGTGCCAATTATTATGGTAATGACTGAAAACAGATAACAAGATGGGGCTTTCCAGAAGGAAGCTTTTTTTTAATTTTATTATTTCACAGATAACTGTGAATGATTTTATGCATATTAATACCCACATGGTATTATTTCCATCTCATTATGTGTAGATATGCATGTGTTTGTCTATTTGTTACTAAAACAAAATGAAATAGGATACATTGTTTTTAAAGGGAGAGCTAGAAGTCACGTTTCCAAGGTCATTTCCTGTCTTGTCTGTTTTATCTTCTGAGCTCTCGTGCTTGAAGGGCTTCATGTGTGTCTGTCACCTCGTGTAACGCCACATGATGGACGCCATCACATTTGAGGGGGAATAATTTCAGTGATGGCTGTAAAGTTCACGTCCATTTTGGGAACTGGTTTTGTTGACCTTGAAGTAAGATGCACGTGCAGAACACATGAACCGACTCACACGCACACACTGGTATTAATGTGCAGGGCATCAGGCAACGAGCCTCCTATTCTATCTGTCATTTGACATCATCATTCTTTTTTTTTTTTGTGAGATTTTTAAAAATTTTTTTTAGTTTTTCTCAAAATGTGATGATTCGGTTTTCAAAATAAATTTTCTCCAAGTTTTTGACATTTTTTGTATGACTTGGTTTTCTATAAAACATTTTGTAGGATTCGGGTTTCCACAAAAATGTTCGTCAAAAATATTCTGCACATGTTTGCTCTGTTTGAAAGATTTGTTTTTCAATAAAAACTTTCTTAGGATTCGGTTTTGGATATAAACTTTCCATCAAAATGTTGCCAAATGCTGCCCCACTTAAGTAAAGGTTGGTACCCAAATTTTGCCCCAGTTTTCACATGATTTGATTTTCGATTATTCCCTACAAAGTCAGCTGGGATAGGCTCCAGCACCTCTCGCGACCCTCGTGAGGATAAGCATTACAAAATGAATGAATTAATGAATGTTGCCAAATGTTGCCCCACTTAAGTAAAGGTTGGTACCCAAATTTTGCCCCAGTTTTCACATGATTTGGTTTTTGATTATTCCCTACAAAGTCAGCTGGGATAGGCTCCAGCACCTCGTGAGGATAAGCTGTACAAAATGAATGAATTAATGAATGTTGCCAAATGCTGCCCCACTTAAGTAAATGTTATTACCCACATTTTGCCCCAGTTTTCACATGATTTGGTCTTTGATTATTCCCTACAAAGTCAGCTGGGATAGGCTCCAACACCTCTCACGACCCTCGTGAGGATAACTGATACAAAATGAATGAATTAATGAATGTTGCCAAATGCTGCCCCACTTAAGTAAAGGTCGGTACCCAAATTTTGCCCCAGTTTTCACATGATTTGGTTTTTGATTATTCCCTATGAAGTCAGCTGGGATAGGCTCCAGCACCTCGTGAGGATAAGCTGTACAAAATGAATGAATCAATGAATGTTGCCAAATGCTGCCCCACTTAAGTAAATGTTGGTACCCAAATTTTGCCCCAGTTTTCACATGATTTGGTCTTTGATTATTCCCTACGAAGTCAGCTGGGATAGGCTCCAGCAACTCCCGCGACCCCTGTGAGGATACCTGGTACAAAATGAATGAATTGATGAACGTTGCCAAATGTTGCCCCACTTAAGTAAAGGTTGGTACCCAAATTTTGCCCCAGTTTTCACATGATTTGGTTTTCGATTATTCCCTACAAAGTCAGCTGGGATAGGCTCCAGCATACTCATGCGACCCTAGTGAGGATAAGCGGTACAAAATGAATGAATTGATGAATGTTGCCAAATGTTGCCCCACTTAAGTAAAGGTTGGTACCCAAATTTTGCCCCAGTTTTCACATGATTTGGTTTTTGATTATTCCCTACAAAGTCAGCTGGGATAGGCTCCAGCATACTCCTGCGACCCTAGGAGGATAAGCGGTATAGAAAATGGATGTATGGAGGATTTTTGACAAACAATGTTCCCCTAATTTTTGCATTATTCCGTCATTATTAAGTCTTGTCCCAATATTAATTTAGTTGATGTTTAAATGTTTACCTATTTTTTATATGATGCATTTTTTGTTAAAAAAATTATTATTTGATTTGTGTCAAAATGTTGCCATGTTAATTTGTACACTGTCTCTTATTGTATGTAACAAACTAGCCAGTTTACTCTGTACTGCGTTGTACTGAATGCATACCGTTGTTAGATTCCTACAGTTTTTGTCCTTGAACGCACCACAGTTGTGTGCTGTGAGAAGCAAAAGCTTATATGGCTACATTAGCACGAGCTTTGACAGTGAATCTGGCCTCACGTGTTAGCCTGATGACCGGGCTAAAGGCTAGCATGTTCCACCTGTTCATATTTAGGGATTAAACCTTGTGTGAACAACAGCAATTGAAGAGAATGGAGCGAGCTGAGTGTCAAAAATACCTCTTAACCTTAACCCTGCAAAAAGTGCTGATTGGTTCGCCCATAAAAAAGGAGGCGGGGCTGACAAAGCCATGTGAAACTAATGACGAGGAGACAATTGTTAAAAATCAAATCAATGAACTATAATCAAATATTAACGAGCATGAGTCCACAATCCATCAGAAAGCCACAAAGCGAACGGGTCTGTGACAGTTTCATAAAAGAAAGAGATAAAAAGGCCCATTAATTGCATGATTATTATACCGTATATGCATAATTCACTGATTAGTTTTTGTCTATTTCATTATTTTTAATGAAGCCTCCAGGCAAATTGACTTGACGGTGGAAGTTTGCCATTCCTCTGATTGACTGTACATTGTTATGATTATGTGTACTGAGTGTGAAATAGCGCGTTTACATTTGACAATTCAGACACTACGGCTACATTGTGCATTTTTTTAGTCCATACACAATGCAAGGTGCACGACGTGTGTGTGTGTGTATTTGAGAAACAAATGCATGTTCACTGTCAAGCCATCGTTGGCTGCAGATGTTCTATTATCTCCGACACGTCTTCCAGTCTGCATGCTTATTTGCAGGCTGAATTCACCAAATGAATCACAACGGTGCGTTTGCATGCACGGCACGCACACAGGCTGCATGCGCACACGCCACGTGTTCTGTCGTTGTTCAAAAAATAATATCCAACTACATTTCCTGGCCACAAAGAGATATGAGAAAACGTTCTGAGCTCAGCTAAATGCAGGATGAAATATAAAAGTATTTTGGAGATGAGCAAACATCGATGCTCAGTGATCTCGTTTCTTCCATCTCTGATTCCCTTCATCAAGAAAAAGGGGTCCACACAAAGTTCAGCTGCCTGGAACTTGACACCAAGTGGTCGAGTAACGTGAGGATATCAGTATTGCTAGCGTTGCATATATTTTTTTAACACCAAATTAATGCGCATTGTTTTCTGCGACATTGTGGTGTATTAGAGCAATGAATCGGTGCTCTGCTGTGTATCTTACGTGCCTAACGAGCATAGTAGGAACTGCTAAATTGTCCATTTGACTAGCGACCATTTCAAGGAGTACCCCGCCATTTGCATGAAGTCAGCTGGGATAGGCTCCAACATGCCCCCACAACCCAAGTTGTGATAAGTGGCATAGAAAATGGATGACTGGATGGATGGACAGAACACATACCTAAATTGACACTTAATTTCCGACTACTATTTCTGCCTTTATTGTCATTGTATTGCACACAATGACATTTGGGGGTCACGAGGGTGCTGGAGCCTATCCCAGCTGTCTTCAGGCGAGAGGCGGGGTACACCCCAATCACAGGGCACATATAGACATTATTCATTCATTCATTCATTTTCTACCGCTTTTTCCAGGGTTCAATTCCACCCTCAGCCATCTCTGTGTGGGATTTGCATGTTCTCCTCAAGCATGCGTGGGTTTTCTCCGGGTACTCCGGTTTCCTCCCACATTCCAAAAAACATGCTAGGTTAATTGGCGACTCCAAATTGTCCATAGGTATGAATGTGAGTGTGAATGGTTGTTTGTCTATATGTGCCCTGTGATTGGCTGGCCACCAGTCCAGGGTGTACCCCGCCTCTTGCCCGAAGACAACTGTGCTTCATGCCACTGGTGTACACGATATACGCACCATGTAGTCCAGTTCTTGGGTTTCATGATATCGATATTGTGTCGTTATTCCATGTAGAGCATCTAGAGGAGTTTTGGTTGTGTAACGACACAGGCCAGCCAAACTAAACCTCCACTGTAAATCATGACTCATACAGATATTATATTTTTACATGCTAATGAGCTGAAGATTATACAGCGTGAAGAGCGAGGTTGAGCAAGGAAGAGTTGAGCTCCACATTGAAAAAAAAAGTGCTCCTCTACAGCCGCACTTTTTTTTTTTTTTTTTTTTTGCCTGAGCTGACAGTCACGCTTTCCCGCTGAAAGTATAAGATAGTTTTCAAATAATCTCTTTTTACCCGCTTTAGTATTTATGACTTTGCCGTGACTCAGAGCGGGAAAGAGAGAGTTTGGATGGCAAAGCCTGCAGCACTGTGAGAATATGCTTCCCTCTCCCCCCCTTCTTTTTTTTTCTCCCCCCCTGTCTCTGTGGTGCAGTGTGAGGGGGGCTAAACAAGGTTAAAGAGAAGGTCAAACACATATGGACTCACTTAATCTTCCTCCTGTCTTTCCAGCCGCGTGAGACAGCGTTCCTGCAGGGTATACTCAATTATTTGTCCAAGTAGAATAAACTATGTCTTCCTCCACTTACAGAAAAAGGGGAGCTTTGATTGGCAGATCAACACCCTTTGTACAATATAGAAACTGTATTTGTGTTAGTTAGCATGTTATTCCTATTGGCCCCATTTCCCATATCATCCCGTTCTCATTCCGGCTTATGGAAAGATTCCTTTCATCATCTTCCTCTCACCCACTCCATCTTCTTTACCTCCTTCTTTTCATGTCCCTTCATGCATTCCCAATTTTGTTCCGTCTTTGCCGTGTTCCGCAAAGCCAAGCTCTGCTGAAGGTCATTTCTGCGGTAGAGGTAAAGAGGGGGAGGGGCTGATGCGGTTTATTGTCGCCGCTGTCCCGGATAACAGCTGGAAGGCCGAAACGCGAATGATAAGAGCCGTGAAAGGGAACGACTGCGACGATGCAGGAGGAGGACAGACTTCCCTGCAACCTGATGAGGACACAGTGTTCCTAGGCATGCTGCTGGAAGTGTGGAAGTGGAATTGTACGGGAAGGAACATTTGGCTGCTTACAGAAAGGACAGTCAAACCTCGTTTTGTGAACACAACAGTTTTTGTATTATTCGGTTTGTGCCAAAATGTTGCCCTCCTTTTAGTAGATTTCGTTTGTCAATAAAAAAAATGTCTTCCAAATTTTGCCCTGGTTTTTGTATGATTAGTTTTTGACAAAAAATGTTTCAGTTCAATTTTTGTCAACATTTTCACTCATTTTTCATATGATATGTTTTTTGGCGGAAATGTTGGAACTTTTTCCATAATTCATTTTTTTCCCCGGGTTCAGTTTTGAAGAAATATTTTTACACCTTCCCCCAGTCTCTGTTGTTGTGTCCCTGGGCAAGGCACAAATGTGTTGGTGGTGGTTGGGGAGACCACAGGGAGTCTACCCCAGGGCAGCTGTGGCTAAAAATGTAGTTTTTACCACCACCAGTGTGTGAGAGAGAATGAATAATGAATTCACTTCACTGTGAAGCACTATAGAAATTCAAATCCATTATTATTATTATTACATTTTGCGCTGTTTTTTTGTCTTATTCAGTATACAACAAAAAATTAGTTTGATTTGTTTTTCATTTCATTTCAACTCATCGCAAAGTACAAAGACTGCGTTCCCTCCCCAAATCATCAATTTATTTTTGCATGCAAAGCTATAATAATTTGTTTTATGTAATATATTTGCCCTGTGATTGGCTGGCCACCAGTCCAGGGTGTACCCCGCCTCTCACCCGAAGACAGCTGGGATAGGCTCCAGCACACCCGCGCCTCTCGTGAGGATAAGCGGTAGAAAATGAATGAATGAATGAATTTTAGGTGGTTGAGTGGTTAGCACGCAGGCCACACAGCTAGGAGACCTGAGTTCGATTCCACGCTCGGCCATCTCTGTGTGGAGTTTGCATGTTCCAAAAACATGCTAGGTTAATTGGCGACTCCAAATTGTCCATAGGTATGAATGTGAGTGTGAATGGTTGTTTGTCTATATGTGCCCTGTGATTGGCTGGCCACCAGTCCAGGGTGTAACCCGCCTTAGGTTTACAAATGCACAGTGATAAAGGATGTGATAAAGGATGTTTTATAGCCAAACCTGTCAGTCTCTTGATGGTTGAGTTTCTGTATGACTTCTTCAGGGACAGGAAGTGGGTCGACCTTGGCATTTATGCACTAATGAAAACAATCATGGGAAATATGTTAATGCTCCCGCTGTGGTTTGCTGAAATAAACTGTGATCTTTAAAAAAAAAAAAAAAAAAAAAGGCCAGATGCTCCTCTGAGTAATAACCTCCAGCAGATGAATCATTTAGCATTAAGGTGCTCCAGTTGACCCCTTCACGCCATGCTGTTGAGACACATCTGCTATAGCGGAGACTGATAACTGTTCCCCTGCACATTATGCATGATTAGCATACAGGTAGCAAGCAAAGCCACAGAGGTGTGAAAGTCATTAACATGCAATAACAACACTCTCCAAACAACAACAGAAAAATGCAACGATGAACTAACTGAGCACAGTTCAAGTGTATCCGGCATGGCTTCTGTATCAGTGATGATAATGACTGTGCAGGGAAAACTATTCATTTATGCAGGAATACATTGGAAATTACATGCCCTAAATGGCAAGAAAGCATGCAAGTCAAATGTGATTTTTTTTTTCCCGGGCAAAAATAATAATGCATGTGTTTCTCCACTCACGGTAACTGTGAATAAACTAGAGTGTTGCACGTTGCACTTGTAAATCACATCTGTTTTTATTACAATATTTTTTAAGAGTTTATTGTACGGTGCTTATCATTATCCAATGAAATCTTTATGCCACAGCTGCCATAAATAAACAAAATTGGTAATCATTGCAGAATCAATTATGGTTAATACAGTATGTACTGTACAACCCTTTTAACTGAAATTTAACTTTAATGCCTTTAATGGTTACTTTACATGAAAAAATATAGATTATTTAGTCATGTCTAGGTACACTCACATGAAATTCATTCATTTTCTACCGCTTTTTCCTCACAAGGATCGCGGGGGTGCTGGAGCCTATCCCAGCTGTCTTCGGGCTAGAGGCGGGGTACATTCATAGACAATTTAGTATGTTTTTGGAATGTGGGAGGAAACCGGAGTACCCGGAGAAAACCCACGCATGCACGGGGAGAACATGCAAACTCCACACAGAGATGGCCGAGGGTGGAATTGAACCCTGGTCTCATAGCTGTGAGGTCTGTTTGCTAACCACTCGACCGTCGTGCAGCCCTCACATGAAATTCATTCATTTTCTACCGCTTTTTCCTCACAAGGGTCGCGGGGGTGCTGGAGCCTATCCCAGTTGTCTTCAGGCAAGAGGCGGGGTACACCCTGGACTGGTCGCCAGGCAATCACAGGGCACATATAGACAAACAACCATTCACACTCACATTAACTTAGCATGTTTTTGGAATGTGGGAGGAAACCGGAGTACCCGGAGAAAACCCACGCATGCACGGGGAGAACATGCAAACTCCACACAGGGATAGCCTCCTAGCTGTGAGGTCTGTTCGCTAACCACTCGACCACCGTGCCGCCCTCACATGAAATTATTCAATTTAATTTAATAATTATAAAAAATAAATACTGGTTACTACCGTTGTAAATGGTATATTGTTGCAATTTTTAAGGGATTTTTTAGGGCTTTATAGTCGAAATAGGTTTGTCCCATTATTGTTAGCTCCTTCATGCTTGCTATTTTTCAGCGAAGGTGGGGACACAACAACGCCCTCCTAAATGAATGGCTTGTCCCCCGATATTAACATCTTGGAAGTCTTGGCCAAAAAAAGCACACGACAGCTCCACTCATCATCGCTCATCTCCGTGGTTGTGCTGGATGCACGCCAGATCGCCCCACCTGCCCCCCTCCCCTTAGTCATCCAATCACAAATAAGCCAACACACAGTGCAGACTTTGTGGAAACAGAGAAAGTGACCCATGAGACAACTAATAATTAACAACAATTAATATAAACTTGGTTGTTAAAATCTGGCTGTAGAATATTTTTTTTTACTTTTCATTTTTCATTTTTTCTCAAAAGTTCTATTTGGCGATTTAGAGCAGGAATGCTGGAGGAAAAAAAATAAGAAAAAAATAAGATGCTCGGATTAGCGTGATGCTGTGTTTAATGTAATTGTCGGGAAGAGATGACGTATCCCACGAGGTGGCTTATGTGGGGAGTGGTGCGCATGGTGTCCTCTGATGCGCAGTCCGGTCCGGCACATTTAAAGTCAATGATTTGATTGGTTAAGATTACACTCGGTGGTGTTAAACCCTTTCATGCCTTCTCTACTCCCTCTTTGCCACTTTTGACGGTGGGAGGAATGGAGGTGTGGGTGCGCAGTGCTGCGCCCAGACTGTGCTGCTCACAAAATTTGCAAAGTGCGCTGGCCACACCCTGTTGGTGCGGGGTAGGTGCGCCTGGTCTACGAAATTAAAGCCCCCAAATAACCATCACTATCGTCTAAGCAGATTGGATAACTAAACACAAAAGTTCACCAAAAACTAAATATGAAATACAATGGTGTCTTGGTTTTCACTATTCCAAAGGCTCAAAACCGAGGTGTACAAAAAGCAAAGTACCAAGTGCATATAAAAGAAAGGCATTTATATTATCTCTTAGCGTTCTACAGTCCCTGGGAAAGTAAACATGACTTTGTCTGAGCGATTCTTGGAATGGTCCAATAACAAAATGACAACCTTCAAAAGTAAACAAGCAAGACAAAGCCGAATAAATTAACTTTTTGTATTTTCTCTACCAGTGAACAGTCAAAATGAATGTCTGGGGAACGGACAAATATTTGTATTCATGTCGTTTAATTACTGCATATCAGAAAGATCCCTTCAGATCATAAATACGCGGATCCAAGAGAGGAAAAGGTTTTTTATCTCATCACATTTATCAAGAGTGCTTTGTTGGTTCAGAGGCCATGTTGAGGGCTGCTTGGTAAACACAATTTCGATGTCACCTTCAGTGTATGTGTGTGTGCGTGTGTGTCTTCCACGGCTCCTCGTTAGAGGCATCAACGCTGTGAAAAATCACTTTTAATAAAGAGAAGCAGTTGGCCGGAGTCATTCCCTACGGCTTGGCTAACAGTAGCCTCTGACGTCAAACTTATTCTTTTTTTGGAGGGAGTGCACATGTGAGGGGACAAGTGACAACATTTTGGCCGAAACATGGCTGCCAGACAGCTAAACCCTCCTGGTGTGTGTGTGTGTGTGTGTGTGCATGTGTGTGAAAGACACACACATTGTATTTAGCCATGCTAACGGGCAGGACAAAGATACAAAAACAGAATCGATTGCAAGTGACAGAGAGGAGGAAGGGCAAAAAGTTGTTATCAAGTCGAGAAGAGTATCCTACACACACATTGGCTAAACCTTGCCAAAGGTCTTCAAGCAGCATACATTTTCGGTTTCTCTGTATTTGTAGCTCATGACGTGTGTGTGTGTTCATGTGAGAGAAGCCTACAGGGCCGACATCATTGTCTTCAGTTCAATACTACTGTCACAAGGCCATGAATTATGGAAGCGACAAAGCACGGCTTACAGCCAAGAGACATTTTTATTGAGTTTTGAGGTGTGTGTGTGTGTGTGTGTGTGAGCGAGAACGATCATGTCAGCAACACTTTCAATAAAAACTTACTCTGTCACACCACAAAGCTCTGATGAGGATATTTACCATACAATGAATGAATGTCATTTGGAAACAATAATGGAAAGAGATGCAAGGTTGTCCATCATTGTGGAGAGGAGCATGTATGAGATGCATCCAAACTGTCTACAGGTGATGCTGCATGATGCTACAACAATAGGAGCTTTGGTAGATGTTACTTTGGAGGCTTTACACCTTTGTCATAGACCATCAAGTGTGGTTGCACAAAAATGACATTGATACACCTCACTCCCTGACTCAACTCAAATTCAGACTTTCTGTGGAACCTTGGTTTTCATACGCCTTCTTCTTCTTCATAGTGAGGGAAAGCTACATTTGTTTACAAATCCTAACGGCGCAAACATCGGGCACAAGTGGTTTGAGTTTCTGATTCCCCACCGGCAAAAGAAAAATATTTTAATCTGTCTACGACAGGGGTCTCAAACACGCGGCCCGTGGGCCAAATATGGCCCGCAGGACGCTAGTTTGAGGCCCCCGCCTTGATATGAAAGTTTAATGTTAGTGCGGCCCGCGCAAGTTTGATATGGATGCTGTATGGTATCATGTACCCAGAAAAAATTATTACGTTTGATTAATGTTCATGTTAAAGGTTAAATAACTGTTAATAGTTATCCTCTCTATCCGTGTGGAAGTGGTAAGTTTTTGGCTATTTAAGTTTAAAGGAAATAACTTGAAGGCTACCGTTTAGGTCGCTAGCTCTCTAGTTTGCGAGTTAGCATGTGTCTCAAGACCCTGCAGTTGCCAAATATGTTGTAAATAAAAAAAAGTATTAATGTGACTATAGTCATGTTTTGTCGTGTCTACAGGGCTCTAAATAAATAAATAAATTATGAACTATATGTGGTTTCTTAAGTTTTTATTATTTGCAGTTTTATTATTATTGTTATATTTATTTATTACTGATTGATTGATTTTCTTTATTCTTGATTTGTTTATTTATTTTTCATCTTATTTTGTGCAGAAAAATTAAGATATTTGACAACAGTGGAATGTTTTATCAGAGCTTTTCTTGTAGAAAATCGGAACCAAAGCACTGAAAAAGTTTGTATATTTTTCTGTTTTTAATAAATGCATTTTTTTGTTTTTTTTGGAAAACCTGATGCCGGAAATCCAAAGAAATAGAGCTGGAATAGGTGCATATGCTGGAAAACTAGAAAGCTTTCAGTGCTGGTCACTGTGTGCAGCTGCTCTATAGGAGTCCACAACTCAAGCGACAGAAAATGAGCATAATAGGTCCTCTTTAAAACTGAACAATTATGGTGTAGATCCTGATAAATTGTAAACAACATGGACATAACAGATACTAAAATCCTTTTAGAATCTGTGTCAATAAAGATGCTTGCATACATGTAAACAATGGTTGTTCTGTGCTACATCACATCAAAGCTCAGAACTTGAATTGGTGTGACTACCCTCCCACCCCCCGACCCCCACCCACTCCACACACACACACATTGAGAAAGTTCCCTGAAATGCCCTCAAAGTTGTTATCTTAAAGTGGCATCCTGAAGCTGGAGGGTGTTAGGCTGCGTGACTTCCGGAACAGATTTATTAGGTCCCCAAAGAATGCTGTACTCTACACACACACACACACACACATGCAGAAACACACACACAAGTGAATGCAGACAGGTGAATGCACATTATTTCTCGTACTCACACAAAATACACAGTTACACACATGGCTGAAAGTCATATAGTGTGTCATAATGCTCCTGAGACTACTGAAACTTTTCATACTTACCTGGGGGGTGACATGCATGGAGGATAACACAAAAAAAGTGTGATGAATAATCATGGAAAGTTGCATTCACAGCCACTCATACAATTATATATAACAGGGGTTCTTAACCTTTTTGACATTGAGGCCTGATTTTTTTCAGTGCAGAGTGGCCTGGGGCCAAAGAACCTGTTCACGACCTTCTAAATATATTTTTTTTACATTATAAGAGCCCTCTAGACATAAAGTAACATCCCTATAGTCACATTTGTTTGTTTATTTTGTCTTTTTCCTGATTTTGGAGTCACTGTGAGCCATTTACGGTGCTTGTGTGTCTTACCATACATTACAGTAACATTACCTTTTTTTGTTAAGTACATAAATCCACATGTGTTCATGCATAGGTTTAATGCTTTCAGTGAGAATCTACAATATAAATAGTCATCAAAATTGAATGAGAAGGTGTGTCCAAACTTTTGGATTCATTGTTGTTTGTGTGCAATAGGCGAACAAATAAGTACTTTCGATGATGATGATGTTGTGCATTAAGAGTATATGGTAATGGTAATGGTTTTATTTCATTTGAACATGCATCAGATTACAATTGAATGCATCACATAATCAGTTCACAGTTCCACATGTCCAAAAGAAGTAGGAAGAAAGCTATTAAATCCATCTGGTACTTTTACAATCAGTAACTGATTTGTTCACTTCCTGCTTTCCATATATTTTTTTATTGTTAGAAATTTTTTGTTAAAATTTATTGTTATAAAATTTTATGTGATTTGTTCACTTCCTGCTTTCCATAAATTTTGTATTGTTATAATTTTTTTATTTATTGTTATAAAATTTTATTGTTATGTTTTTATATTGTTTTGAAGACTTACTTTCTATTAAATGACAGCTGGTCTTCTTACATGGTGCTGTGACTATTTTGTGCAATATATGATATATATGAGCAGAATATATCTGGATACACAGATATAAACCATGAGATTTTTTTTGTGCAACTTTTAATGCCACAAAACCCTAGCCGCCTCGGCATGTCCTGATGCATGCGCATGCATCCACAAACGTACAATTCAGGCGGAAATGCCAGGCCCAAACATAGACATTTTTATGGCCCTATCATTTACCAAAACTTTAAATTATTGTTATTTATTCTAAATTATTTAAATTATTTGTACAAATTACTGTTAATGCTGTACATTGTTCATATTTATTATTTATTATTTATTATTTATTATTTATTATTTATTATTTATTATTTATTATTTATTATTTATTATTTATTATTTATTATTTATTATTTATTATTTATTATTTATTATTTATTATTTATTATTTATTATTTATTATTTATTGTTTATTATGTATTGTTTATTATTTATTATTTATTATTTATTATTTATTATTTATTATTTATTATTTATTATTTATTATTTATTATTTATTATTTATTATTTATTATTTATTATTTATTATTTATTATTTATTATTTCACAGGAGCCAGTCAACAACATTTCGTTGGCAATTTCACTGCCGTGTTATTGTGCAATGACAGTAAAGAAAGTCTATGTCTATGTCTATGTCTATGTCTATGTCTATGTCTATGTCTATGTCTATGTCTATGTCTATGTCTATGTCTATGTCTATGTCTATGTCTATGTCTATGTCTATGTCTATGTCTATGTCTATGTCTATGTCTATGTCTATGTCTATGTCTATGTCTATGTCTATGTCTATGTCTATGTCTATGTCTATGTCTATGTCTATGTCTATGTCTATGTCTATGTCTATGTCTATGTCTGTGTCTGGTGGTCTTGTAACCCCCCCCCCCAAAACTGTAATCATTAAGTTGGATTGCCTTGCCTTTAGCCAGAATGAGCAGAAACGAGCGAGGTGGTTTAAAAATGCATCAGAGGTCATCCCAGTTATTTTGGGATTGTACGTTTTCTCTGGTTTCACTTGAGGGAGAACCGAAGAGTCCAGACGTCCTCGGCTCACCTTCGGTATATACGTATCACGCTCTGTCACACGTCCCTATTTTTATAATGCCGTCTTTATAGAAGCATCCATGAAACCCACTCAGTTTGAACCTGAGGCTGCCTCAATAGCTTCATGAGATGGAAAATGGAAGTGAAAAGCAGCGAGGAAGAGGACGAGCAGGGAAAAAAAATGTACGCACCTTTCTCCAGTGAAGTAGAAGACATGGACTAAATCATTGACGAAAGCGGGACAAAAGTAGCAGGTCAGTGCTTGAAGAGATGCTCTCACACCATTACGCCACTGAAAATAATACTTTTTTAAACGCACACTGCTGACAATATCATAATATCCACATGAGCAGAAAACTAGCAGGAAGGAAGAAATCATGTACTCTACCATGGCAGTTTTTCCCTTATTTTGTATTCATTTCTCAGTGAAAAGCACATGACGATAATAACCACATTCGGGTAGAAAGGAGGTAGAAAGGAGGTGCATTACTCACCTTGTGTTCTGCTCCTGCTAACATTGCAGATAGCTAGCAGATTCAAAAAGATACAAAAGGACCATTCCTTTACTTGAAGCCTACTACTAAAGCCTAAAACTTAACAGAAACAAAGTATGTCAAAATATAATTTACACAGTACAAAAAATATATAAAATAATGACACAGAACATAAAAGAAATGTATTGAAACAAAATGTGCTAGCTCAATGCTAACTTGCTAAGTATGAAAATAATCTATTGGCTGACCTAGAAGTTGATGTCTGACTAATTTGCATATCATTTGCATGTGGTGGGAAATGCTGTACAAAAGGTTAGCACAATTGAACAATGAATAACAGATAATGCTGTGTTTATTTTATGGCCGTGTGATTATTATATTTATATTTATATTTATATTATAAATTATATTTATAATATAAATATTTATATTTATATTTATATTTATATTTATATTTATATTTATATTTATATTTATATTTATATTTATATTTATATTTATATTTATATTTATATTTATATTTATATTTATATTTATATTTATATTTATATTTATATTTATATTTATATTTCAGAAAATATATTCTTCAGGGTGATTGGAATATCACCAAGATCTAGCAAAAAAATCTGTAAGTTGGCAACCCAGCAGAACACACCCTATCATCCTAGCTACAGATCAATAGGTGCTTTCACTTTTAAGTCCCCAGATACCAGAAAAATCTCCAACTATGCCAAAAAAATTTGTCACTAGTCACTAACCCGGAGTCGCTAGTTGATGTTTTTGACTAATTTGCATATAATTTGCATGTGATGGGAAATGCTGTACAAAAGGTTAGCACAATTGAACAATGAATAACAGATAATGCTGTTTATTTTATGGCTCACATTAATATGAATCTGTGTGGTTATTATTATATTTATATTATATATGTATTTATTTTTATTATATTATATTTCAGAAAATATATTGTTCAGGGTGGTTGGAATATCGCCAAGATCTAGCAAAAAAATCTGCACGTTGGCAACCCAGCAGAACACACCCTATCATCCTAGCTACAGATCAATCGGTGCTTTCACTTTTATGTCCCCGGATACCAGAAAAATCTCCAACCATGCCAAAAAAATGTGTCACTAGTCACTAACCCGGAAACACCTTGAGGATACCTTTAATTATAGAAATTAAGAATTAAGAAAGATAACAATACATTTAGGCAACACACATTGTGTAATGTGTAATAATTTGTAATAATTTGTCTTTGTTGGATAAAACACAAAACACAGCTGTGAAGCAGAGAATATTAACTTCAGTAGGGTCTTTTTTAAGTGGAAAAAAAAGTACTTAATTGTCTAATCTGGTTTCAGTGCGCATGGAGGATTAGAAATGATAAGGTATTTATAAGAATTCAGATGTGGATTAATTTAAGATCATATTTAAAACTACTGCCACAATAAGGTCTCAGGAATATATCCACAAAGATTTTTTTTTTAAAGTTTAATATGAGACATATGTATATGAAGCTATTAGTGTCAATTTGTACCACGAGTGCATCTCAACACGGGTCAAAGTGTCGCCAGCCTCACAACTTCAGCCTGGCTCATTAGGTTGACTCTTTGTAAAGCTGCCCTCGTGGATTTGACATCATTCTCATTTGCGGCGCTTGAAGGTCTGATTAATTCATAATTATCGTGAGAAAGAAGTCGAGGCAGAATTTGTGGCAGAGAAGAAGAGCACTGGCCGTGCGGTCAAATGAACACCGAGTAGGAGTTGGCTCAATAATGAACTCTGGAGGTTGATTTTCTAATTGTTTTAAAGCCAAAAATGCAGACAAGTGATAATTATTTTCATACCTGAAGACATTCCCCATCGGATGTTTAATAATTTCATTTGTTATTGTACGTTTTCACTTTGAGGAGGTTGAGCCACAAAAGCAATTTTGTTCACTTTGGAAGGTAGATTGTGTGTCAGTTTGTTGACATCATTCTGTCAATTCTATCTCTCTACAGGCTCAGCCTCAAAACGCTTGCGGTACCATTTCATGTCGGCAAAATCTCTTAACAGCTGCTCCTGACAGGCAAAACATTCTTCTTTTTTTTAAATTAAACTTATTTTTCAGTATTGTGCAGGAATTGTCACAATGCATGATATAATGATCAAAATTTTAAAAAATTACAACCATTTATATTTTGCACTATTCTAAAATAAGGCTTCAAAATGCAAAAAATAATAATAATAAATAGGAGTGAGACAAAAATATTTGGAGTAAGCAATTTATTGCAAATAGGCTTAGATTTTAAAAGCCAAAATCTTTGTATAACTGTGAATGCAATATAATTCCACACTGTCATGATCTCATGATGGCAAAGGCAAAAAAGCTTTCTCTCTATGAACGCTCTTGGATTGTTGAGCTGTGTAAGCAAGGCCTCTAACAACACACCATTGCAGCAGAAAAACAGTCATGCAGAACTTCTTTAAACAGTCAAAAAAACAGGTTTGTGTTCCAACGAGCCTATGTCCGAACGACTTGAATAAGGGTTGGGAAAAAGATGATGAAACATAATCATATTTATTTATATTATGTGTTGTACATACAACATTAACGGCCATAAACTCAGGAGACAGTGAAGACCAACAATGCACTTTCAGTACTGCCTTCACAATAAAAGCTTTAGAGCTGCTCCTGGCTCGTTTGCATACTAACAGTGATTGGATGTTTGCTGAAAAGAGGGAGGAAAGGGGGGGCAAATCATTTATATGGGGGGCATTCCACCCCTGTGCCCCAGTGCCCTGCCCAGGACATTTTTTTATACATAGTCAATTATTCAATTGTTCTCCGGGTTTTTCAGGGTAGGGAGGAACACTAGAAACTACCTGTGCTGCACTTTTTTATTGCTATGGCAACCCCAACTGGCTTCCCGATATACTCTACCAACAGTTAGAGGTGGGAAAAATGTGCTTAATGAATAAACCAAATAGGAAATGTTATCAGGTTTGGTATATCATTGTTTAGAAAGCTTAGTTTAATGTCTTCAATGAACAGCCCAAGCACAGCTACCATGAAATAATTATATCCTATTTGGAATTCCGCTATGGCTCTTCAAAACCAAGATAGCGAATGCCAACCCCTCCAGACCTGCATAACAGACTGCATCACATAAATATACTCCAACCTAACGTCAGATATTCTCATTCACTTCCCGTGCACGCAATAAAACATGCCTTTGAAATCAAAGATGAGGCAAATTATTCTAAAAATGGCCTAATCTGTAATCTGTGAAGAATGGACAGAAGTAAGAGGTTCAGACAGGATTTAGGCTGGAGAGATAAGAAAAGATATGCAAGCAAGTTCATCATCTTAGGGGGAGAAAAGACAAGTAAATCCAACTGCACCAGCATCCGATTGAGTCTGACCTTTCCAAAGTCATTTACAGTGTAATCAGGCCGGCTTTAGGTTATCATTAGAGTGATTTGGATGTTTTTTTTTTTAACTGATTCTAAGGCAATTGTAGCCCCGCTAAGACAGAGGATGCTAAGGACTTTTTTTGTACAAACTTTGAAATACACTTGGAAAATATGAGGTGAGGAACACACACTGATGCTGCGGTTACATTTTTTGTTACTGGCTTACCAAAAGTGAAACTGGCAAAAACTGAATAGACAAACAGCTTCCCTTGCATTCCCTTCCTTGAAATCCATTGGGGTTTCCCCGCGCAGGTTCGAATCCTGCCGACAACATGCAGTTTTGGGATCTCTCGTGGACTTCACTGATGGGGGCAATCCATCGGAAATTCTCAGACCAAAAAATCCCTTTCAGTCATCGTATAAGGATGTGTGTAACAATGGAGATCCAGGTGAAATTGCCTGGATCTTCATGGTTGCTGACTGAATTGACAAACAGTTTTCCTTGCACTTTGACTGATATACAACGGCATAATCGGTGAGGTTCTGTGCATCTTACAAGTTGTTGTGGCCGAGTGGTTAAGGCGATGGACTTGAAATCCATTGGGGTTTCCCCGCGCAGGTTTGAATCCTGCCGACAATGTGCATTTTTGGGATCTCTCGTGGTGTCAAGACTTCACTGATGGTGGCGATCCATGGGAATTCCTCAGACCAAAAATGTGCCAGGGACTCCATGTGAAATCCCCCAAAAACGCAAGCTGGACTACCACTCAGAAGTTGTTGTGGCCGAGTGGTTAAGGCGATGGACTTGAAATCCATTGGGGTTTCCCCGCGCAGGTTCGAATCCTGCCGACAACGTGCAGTTTTGGAAATTCTCAGACCAAAAACGCGTCAGGAAATCCATGAAATCCCTTTCAGTAAGGACGTCTGTGACAATGTAGATCCAGGTGAAATTGCCTGGGATCTTCATGGTTGCTGACTGAATTGGCAAACAGTTTTCCTTGCACATTGACTGATATACAACGGCAAAATCGATGAGGTTCTGTGCATCTTACAAGTTGTTGTGGCCGAGTGGTTAAGGCGATGGACTTGAAATCCATTGGGGTTTCCCCGCGCAGGTTCGAATCCTGCCGACAACGTGCAGTTTTAGGATCTCTCGTGGTGTCAAGACTTCACTGACGGTGACGATCCCTGGGAAATCCTCAGACCAAAAACGTGTCAGGGACTCCATGTGAAATCCCCCAAAATCGCGAGTTTACGAGTCTAAACATGACAAGTCTCTCACGGTTGTTCATAAAATTGGCAAAAAGTTTTCATGGCATTTCAACTGATATACAACGGCAGAATCAATGTGGTTCCCATTTTGTGGCAAGTTGTTGTGGCCGAGTGGTTAAGGCAATGGACTTGAAATCCATTGGGGTTTCCCCGCGCAGGTTCGAATCCAGCCGACAACGTGCAGTTTTGGAAATTCTCAGACCAAAAACGTGTCAGGGAATCCATGAAATCCCTTTCAGTCATGGTGTAAGGACGTCTGTGACAATGTAGATCCAGGTGAAATTGCCTGGATCTTCATGGTTGCTGACCGAATCGAACAGTTTTCCTTACACTTTGACTGATATACAACGGCAAAATCGATGAGGTTCTGTGCATCTTACAAGTTGTTGTGGCCGAGTGGTTAAGGCGATGGCCTTGAAATCCATTGGGGTTTCCCTGCGCAGGTTCGAATCCTGCCGACAACGTGCAGTTTTGGGATCTCTCGTGGTGTCAAGACCGTGATGATCCATGGGAAATCCTCAGACCAAAAATGTGTCAGTGGATCTATGGGAATCCATGTGAAATCCCCTGACCAAAAATGTAAGCCGGAAGGACCACCATCAGTGAGATTGTGTGCGTAGGCTCAGGTTCAAATCCTGCCGACAATGTGCAGTTTTGGGGGCTATCGTAGTGTCAAGACTTCTCTGGTGGTGGTGATCCATGGGAAATCCATGTCTTATAACAGCCTGACCACAGTACGGTAAAAAGTGTGGTTGACTGTCTAACCTCAGGTTATGAGTAGTTTCATGAAAATAAAATATATATATATATTTTTTTTTTAAATTAACTGTAGACCCATGTATTAAGAGTGCATTTTTAATAATCTTGCTCAAAAGTCCCACTACAAGCTACAAGGACCACAAATGTGCTATTAAAAGTGATTATTTATACACGGGTACATCATAAAAATATAATTCTGGATGAATGAATTTGTTGCTTTTCTTTTTATAGTAATCATATATGAATTCAAAATTGTGTTGATTTCACTGATTACGTGAACTTCAGTCCTGGTGAACCCCCATTTTAATTCCTCCTCAAGTTCATGCCTCTTTAAGACCCAGAACTGCATCATAGATTTTGCCCGTGAGTCGGTATTGGATGTTGGTGAAGCCGGCGGCGGTCAGCAGGGCACTGTACTGAGTCCCGGTTCGCTCCCGGCCCTCTGTTTGTACCAGCATGTTCAGGGAGTAGAGCTGCGCTGTGAGCGGGCCGGCGCCGTCCTCGTACAGCAACGCCTCCACCAGCAAAACGGCACCTCCTGTGGGAACCCACAATGGACCGAAGAAGGTTTTGTTTGTGTGCAAATCCTTGTGTACAGTTTTTGGTCTATCTGCATTCATTTGTAAAATTCACCTTAAATACAATTCTATTAATTAATACTTATTAATTATCATTAATTCATTCATTTTCTACCGCTTTTCCTCACGAGGGCCGCGGGGGTGCTGGAGCCTATCCCAGCTGTCTTCGGGCGAGAGGCGGGGTACACCCTGGACTGGTCTCCAGCCAATCACAGGGCACATATAGACAGACAACCATTCACACTCACATTCATACCTATGGACAATTTGGAGTCGATAATTAGCCTAGCATGTTTTTGGAATGTGGCAGGAAACCGGAGTACCTGGAGAAAACCCACGCACGCACGGGAGAGAACATGCAAACTCCACACAGAGATGCCCGAGGGTGGAATTGAACCCTGGTCTCCAGCTGTGAGGTCTGCGCGATAACCACTTCACCACCGTGCCGCCATCATGCAGAATGTTAAAAAAAAATACAATTTGTGGGGCAAATGTTGCACTAGTTTTATTTTTTTTCCCCATTTCATTCAACTAACACTTGTTTGACAGTTATTGTTAAAATGAAATGTCTTTGGGCGGGGGGCGGGGTACACCCTGGACTGGTCTCCAGCCAATCACAGGGCACATATAGACAAACAACCATTCACACTCACATTCATACCTATGGACAATTTGGAGTCGCCAATTAACCTAGCATGTTTTTGGAATGTGGGAGGAAACCGGTTACTTATTCATTAATAATAACTAATTGATATCAATACAAATTCTAATACCAAAAGGGTCTGCTTTGTACATAGTTTTGCATATGTTTGGTATTTCATACAGCTTTTGTACATACAGTGGATATTTTATAGTTATTTACTGTTTGAATAGTTATTGCAGACTGTCAATGTAGTTTATATAGAGAGAGTAACTGTATATTTATTGAATTATTTACATATTTCAGATTTTTTTGTATCTATTTTTAATTTGCTAAGCATGTAAATTGGAGCCATGTTTTATAAATTAAAAACAAAAACAATGCAAATTAATGTTTTCGAAAATGCAAGTAAATCACTGATGGTTGTGGGGGATGCCACACAAGGATGTAGAGATATCCGATAATATCAGCTGAGTGATAATAAATAAATACTTCTGGACAATATCGGTATCGGCATCTCTAGCTAAGCCAATAAACAAATTCCCAGGATGAAAAAAAAACCATCAGATTTACCGACCTGGTTTGCATGCTTTGTGGACTCTACTGAGCAGTTCTACACAACGCTCATCTGTCCAGTCATGGAGGATCCTGGCCAGGATGTAGAGGTCCGCCTCACGTAGGGGGTCGTTGAAGAAGTCGCCTAAATAGACATGCACACTAAGCATTGATGTAAGGATTTGATGTAAGAATTAATGAGAGCTCAAATGTTAAACCAAAGAATCTGTGCTTGAGTGCATTCACTGATGTGTTAGAAGTCATTTTCCCGCAGTGGTAATGGAGTTACCTTCAATGAAGCTTATCCTGTGGTCAGCCTCTTTGACAAAGTGTTCCCTGGACGTCTGCACCACCTTGGGGAGGTCAAAGATCTTCACCGTGCACTCTGGGTATGCCGACGTGCACTGCTTGGCTAATGCCCCGCTGCAGCCTCGGGAGAGACACGGGCAACATACTGAATTACTTTGAGTCACTGCACCATGAATACGCACAAGCATCATTAAAATGGTCGGGAAATCACTCACAAATGTAAAAAAAAATAAGTTATCGGAGTGGAACAGATGCTCGCAGGTATGTCGCCATTATTATTTATTATTGCATGATTTGTATTCAGCTGTGTGTTGCGGTTCATCTAACATTCATGCCAATAAAGCAGACTGAAGTGAACTGAATTTGGAGTGACAGAGAGACAGATGCTTCATACACAAATTGCTCCAGTAGGAATCTTTTAGAGGCCGCTGATAAGCCATGCTAACAGAATAGCCATGACAGATTTATTTACATTGAGAATAAACCTTCTTACATGTAGAATGTCTGAGCATCGACTTGATTGGATGATTTTTCAACAAGGGTCTGGATTTCTTTGGTATTGTGAGTAGCAGAAAATATGTTTCAATTCTATGCATGCAAGAATGTATGAATCCTGTTGTGAAATATAGTAATATTAATAATTATATTTTACAGTCAAACATTTTGGAATGCTCCACTTATCGGTTTTTCCAACAAAAAATGTTCCCTAAAATTTTGCCTCAGGGGTCTCAAACACGCGGCCCGCGGGCCAAATGTGGCCCGCAGGACACTAGTTTGAGGCCCCGCCTTGATATGAAAGTTTAATGTTAGTTTGATATGGATGCTGTATGGTATCATGTACCCAGAAAAAATTAATAAGTTTGATTAATGTTCATGTTAAAGGTTAAATAACTGTTAATAGTTATCCTCCCTATCCGTGTGGAAGTGGTAAGTTTTTGGCTATTTAAGTTTAAAGGAAATAACTTGAAGGCTACCGTTTAGGTCGCTAGCTCTCTAGTTTGCGAGTTAGCATGTGTCTCAAGACCCTGCAGTTGCGCAATATGTTGTAAATTTAAAAAAAGTATAAATGTGACTATAGTCGTGTTTTGTCATGTCTACAGGGCTCTAATAATGCTTTGTTCATTTTAATCTGAAAACAATAATTTGTCTACCCACCAACTATATGTGGTTTCTTGAGTTTTTATTATTTGCCGTTTTATTATTATTATTATATTTATTTATTACTGATTGATTGATTTTCTTTATTCTTGATTTGTTTATTTATTTTACATCTTATTTTGTGTAGAAAAATAAAAAGTAAGATATTTGTGGAATGTTTTTTCAGAGCTTTTCTTGTAGAAAATTGGAACCAAAGCGAAGTTTTAAATTTTTTTTTGTTTTTAATAAATGTGTTTTTTTTTTTTTTTGGAAAACCTGATGCAGCCGAGTCTCACCCAGACCCGAGCTCCAGTGATACCCAAGTAAATTGAGTTTGAGACCCCTGGTCTAGATCTTGCTCTGCTCTGGAGAGGGGAGATGCGGCAAGCTGGTGAGCCTCTGGGATTTATCATAGGGGGTTCTGAAGAGCCACCTGAGCAGTTCTACTGGGAGACTTCAATGCCCACGTTGGCATTGTGACCTTGAGGGTTGTGATAGGGTTGAATGGCTTCCCTGATCTGAACCCGTGGGATGCAATCTTACTGAACCTCTATGCTAACCACAGTTTGTCTATAACGAACACCATGTTCGGCCATAAGATATCCATAAATATCTTATTACTCTTTGCTTCTGCCTTGAACATCCATCAAATTGAACAACCTTGAGAAATACTGGTATCACACAATCACCGTATTGTGATATTGTTAGTGTGTGAGCCTCCAGAAGCTAAACTACACACTCATGCATGTAGGGAAAGAAAGTGGTACTTGGCAGCGTTGTTATCCATGTTCATGCGTTTTAAATGAACCTCAATCAGAAGCAGAGGGAGAGGAAAAAAATTTACAAATTGGATGGAGAGACCCAAAAGCAGTGAGGTGGAAAACAGGATCAAAAGATCTCATTTAGACAAAACTACAACTGTGTATGTGTTCCGGTCTCTCTGACATTGTGTGGCACAAAAACATCCTGTCTTGTGTGTCCGTTTTATACCCACTCATTCCACACACGCACACACACACACACACTTTAGCTTTCACATCAAACAAGGGTCAGAGGAGGATGCAAATCAAAGAGCAACACAGGGGAGTAAAGCCAAGTCCAACATCACAAAACACGAGTCCCAAACTGACCTGGATGAGTCAGTCTGTTAATGACCTCCTTTCATGGCGGCCGTTGCTGCACATTGTATTTGTTTTCAATGAGAAAAATACATTCATGTAACCAACCTGACAGACTTGAGACATTATGATGCCCCCCCCCTTCATCGCCCAATCATCCCGTCCTGTCACCCCTTGTCTCACTGCATAGTATGTTGTATATGTATGAACGAATGATTGCACAATCTTGCTTGTACTCCTGTATAAGTGACAAGCATAAAGGGCTACTACTAAAAAAAAAAATACAGGCAATTCCAAAAAATATGAATCCATACATCCATCTATCCATCGTCTATACCACTTATGCTCACTAGGTTCTCCGGGGTATACTAGAGCCTATCCCCACTGACTTTGAACAACAGGTGGTGTACACCATGGACTGGTAGCCGGGCCAAAACATTTTCATCAAAAATCATGACAGCAAGTCAGCAACGGTAAACTATTGGATTTAAACCAATTCAAGATTTTTGACCGTGACATTTTGATGAAAATGTTCACAGAAAAACAGGGCGAAAAACACTTTTGTCAAAAAACATGACCAAAGTTGCGGAAAAATTACATAGAAACCCCAAATCATACTAAAACATGCTCAAAAATTTAGTGAGCGGTTTAAAAAAAAAATACTTCTAGTTCTGAAGTTGACTTACAGTTGGCAGAGCTCCATGCCTTATTTCAAGATGTGTAGTGAAGCCTGTTTTTTTTTTTCATTTTAACAGTAACTGTCAAACTAGTGTTAGTTGAATGAAATGGGGAAAAAAATAAAACTAGTGCAACATTTGCCCCACAAATTGTATTTTTTTTTAACATTCTGCATGATGGCGGCACGGTGGTGAAGTGGTTATCGCGCACACAGCTAGGAGACCAGGGTTCAATTCCACCCTCGGGCATCTCTGTGTGGAGTTTGCATGTTCTCTCCCGTGCATGCGTGGGTTTTCTCCGGGTACTCCGGTTTCCTCCCACATTCCAAAAACATGCTAGGTTAATTGGCGACTCCAAATTATCCATAGGTATGAATGTGAGTGTGAATGGTTGTCTGTCTATATGTGCCCTGTGATTGGCTGGCGACCAGTCCAGGGTGTACCCCGCCTCCTGCCCAAAGACAGCTGGGATAGGCTCCAGCACCCCCCGCAAACCCATGTGAGGAAAAGCGGTAGAAAATGAATGAATGAATGAATGAATGAATTCTGCATGATGATGAGAGATGTCAACCAGTGTTGGCAAAAACGAAAAAACTAACAGCTTTATATACCTTAAATTGCAGTATATTGTTCTTCTCATAACACCCTTTTAATTGTTTGTCTTTTCAGCCAAACCCCCCCCCCCCCCCCCCCATACACAAAAAAAACACACCAACATGCAGCTCAGTGACTCTTTCGATGCTCGCTGAACTGAGCTCTTATGAGGTACGCTGAGGTCTTATGCAATATGCTGACATTTTCGGTGACGCCACACATGACATCGGTTCGAAATCCAGGCTTTTTTGTGCAACTTTAAAGGCGTAATTCTCCCTATAAAACGCCTTCCGCCGCATTTCCATGCGGCTTCACAATACATTCGGGCAGTGACTCTTGTTAAATCGTGACCTTTAAGCATTTGTTTTAATGCGAGTGTGCTTCCACTTGGGGTGCTGTAGTAATTTATACAGAGGGAACGACGCCATCATTAATGAAGTCAACAAGAATGCAATAAAACAATAAAGCATGCAAGGAACCTTCATTACCTACATGATGTAGAATTTGATTGAGACTCAACATTGCAATCTGTTGCTTGGCAAGATGTCGGACAGCCAGAGGAGCTTAGCAGCAGGTGCACTCGGACGTGCGCCCTTCACACTTCTGCTGTCTTATTTTGGCTGACGAGCATTCTTGTGCATAAATATGAACCCACAAAGCAAGACCCGGTGAGAAAGTCACTAAGGAAAAGACTGGGTGCAAGAGGAAGGACGTCCTCTGTGTGTGGCCCCGTTTTTAGTGGCTTCACAGCGCCCCAATGTGGCTGACTGAGGTATCACATACAAATATCTGTATTGAGGTTTCTGCATGACAGCTTATTTACATTACCAAATTGTTTAGGATCTGCCTCTACAACGATGACGATAAGTTTTTGATTGACAGAGGGTTACTTCTACACTACTGTAACTGTAATAGTAATTTAGATGTCAATCAAGATCAATAATGTCCTAAAGGGTAACAGAATATACATTTCTGGGTGTGATCCACAGCCAAAATAAACAACATTCGTTGCAAAGTGGCAAAAAATGTTGCTATAATGGGAAAATGTAGATAATGTAGATGTAAAAGGTACCAAATACCACGCAGAAGTGCATCCAAATCTACACAAGTTCACAAGCCTAACTTACTTAACCATTTAAAGCAGGGGTCTCAAACACACGGCCCGCGGGCCATATGTGGCCCGCAGGACACTAGTTTGAGGCCCCCGCCTTGATATGAAAGTTTAATGTTAGTTTGATATGGATGCTGTATGGTATCATGTACCCAGAAAAAATTATTACGTTTGATTAATGTTCATGTTAAAGGTTAAATAACTGTTAATAGTTATCCTCCCTATCCGTGTGGAAGTGGTAAGTTTTTGGCTATTTAAGTTTAAAGGAAATAACTTGAAGGCTACCGTTTAGGTTGCTAGCTCTCTAGTTTGCGAATTAGCATGTGTCTCGAGACCCTGCAGTTGCGCAATATGTTGTAAATAAAAAGAGTATGAATGTGACTATAGTCGTGTTTTGTTATGTCTACAGGGCACAGTCACTCATTACATTGGCTGATTCATGCGGATGTGTTTTAATTGGGAAAAAAATGTTGTGTGTCAAATTGCTCATTTGTCATCATAAGTCGAGAATAAATCATAAATATGTGCTAATACTGGCAAAAACGTACAGCATACATGCAACACTGTTAAAAAGGCCCGCCATCTTTTCATGGTAATGTTTTTATGCTTCACAGATTGAGATTTTGCACTTTGTTCGCGGGTCCTTGAACGCACCTTGGCTACAGTAGCACGAGCTTCGACAATCAATCCGGCCTCAAAACATGTTTATGAACCCATAAACAACTGATGGTATATCGTAACATTAGCATTCATTAGTGGCGATAAGCTTTATATTTATATATTTATATTGAAATGTGTTTCATAAGTGTCAATCTCGCAGGAGAGTTTGGAGGGAGAAAGGAGCCGCGTGTCAATGACATTTTATGGTCGTATATCGAGCATGGACGATGGTGATGTTTTCGTAATGATATCGGCGTAATTAGCCAGTTGATATTTACTAAAATACTAATTACCAATCAGTCATAAAGCCCATCAGTGTTACTAATTGGAGTCTTTGTGATGCGTGGTGGGAGGGACAAGAGAGACTCCAGGTGTGGCGACTTTTGACTCATGCGAGGACAATCAGCCGATTTAATAATAAAAAAAAAATCATTAACTAACAGAGCCTGCGGCTAGAGGAAAGGCCAAGGTGTGTTGTGCACACGCACACACGCTATACGGCATAAATATGCATGCACGCCACAGCCAGCTGTCTCTCGGCTAACACGTGACACTAACAATTTAAAATGTTAATCACTGTGAACCGACAACCTCGGAGAAAATTACTTTATGGTGACAAGCAAAGCACACACACACACACACGTACACACATACACACACTTACCCCCAAGGTCACAGATGACCTTAAAAGGTGAAAGATCAAAGGCTGTGATCACATCTCGGCCGCAAACGTTCCAGATGGAGTTCATGAGCTGCATGAATTTCACCATCTCCTCATCCGACCTAAGCACACACACAGACACACACACACACACACAATGTTATTCAAGGCATCCATTGAGCTAATAAATGCTATTTGTGCGATGACTAGTGATGGTCACAGTCAGGAGATAGGAAAACGTGCGTTGGTTTTCTCCAGGTACTACCATTTCCTGAATGGTCGTTTGTCTAAATGTGCCCTGTGATTGGCTGGCGACCAGTCCAGGGTGTAGCCCGCCTCTCACCCGGAGACAGCTGGGATAGGTTCAAGCATACTCGCAGGTATGCTATCCCCTAGTGAGGATAAGTGGTATAGAAAATGGATGGATGGATATGTCACACTGGCTCACTATCATTATCTGCCTGAGGCAAGAGGCCTCCACAACAAGTCCTTCACATGCTTATCACCTGATTCAAACTGTGTTGAGTGTCTGGGCATGTGAGGCTGTCCATTGCATTGGAGCCTGCAGCAGGTTTTCCTTTGGAAATATATAGGGTCAACATGGAATATTCATTCATTTTCTCCCGCTTATCATCACGAGGGTCGCGGGGGTGATGGAGCTTATCCCAGCTGTCTTTCGGGCGAGAGGCGGGGTACACCCTGGACTGGTGGCCAGCCAATCACAGGGCACATATAGACAAACAACCATTCACACTCACATTCATACCTATGGACAATTTGGAGTCGCCAATTAACCTAGCATGTTTTTGGAATGTGGGAGGAAACCGGAGTACGCGGAGAAAACCCACGCATGCACGGGGAGAACATGCAGAGGGTGGAATTGAACCCTGGTCTCCTAGCTGTGAGGTCTGCGCGCTAACCACTAGACCGCCGTGCCGCCCATCAACAAAACATGACACAACAAAATATTTTTGTTTGTCACCCCTCTCAGTATGAACACATACAACAAAACAAACTTCCCAGAGCCGGCTCCCGTCGTTCACTTCAAAAAGCCTGATCGTTCGCAGACTACCCATTACTAATGCTGTCGCCAAAGGGGTCTACTTGCTCCACAATAAAGACACATGCACGGTTTGCTTCCAGAAATCAGAACCCCAATGGCAACACATCGTGTGTGTTTGGGAGAGACAGAAGACCCTGTGGTGACTGCTGCTGTTCTGAGAAATCTCCACCTCATCACCCAGCACTTTAGCTTGCCGGGGGTGGGGGGGCACACAAACACACAAACAAAAATCAGAGCTACTTCCGATGTGTCCAGACTAGAGAGTAGCAAATGAGCAAACTTCGGATGACACACTGACCTCCGCAAGAACTTTGAAAGTGACTCACTGTTTTAATATTGTGGCTTTTTCGCTCACAGTACCTCGGATGAAAGGACTGTGGGGGCCAAACAGGCGGCTGTCGGCTTTCATTTGGCAACATTTTACCACGATGTCCTGCCCAATGACAACATATGCCCACCCCCCGCTTTTGGAAAACGACGGAGACAGACTGGAATATCACCATACCAACATCGCCACAGGTCGGTGCCATCTGCACTGCTGTGCACACGCGGACACACGCGTTAGCATCATTTGATTAGCAACATTCTGCTAAGGCCAGAGCAAAGGAGGTGTCATGTGGAGGCCACATGCTTTGTAGATTACTGGAATTGCACCGACCATTAAAAGATTCACAAGCTGTCCTATCTAGTCTAGCGCTGTTCTACCAAGCTCTAGCCCTCGAGTAGCAATCAGGTCAGTTGCGTACTATAGAGGTCCTATCTACTATATATACTGTACATCAGGGGTCTCAAACACGCGGCCCGCGGGCCAAATGTGGCCCGCAGCACACTAGTTTGAGGCCCCCGCCTTGATATGAAAGTTTAATGTTAGTGCGGCCCGCGCAAGTTTGATATGGATGCTGTATGGTATCATGTGCCCAGAAAAAATTATTACGTTTGATTAATGTTCATGTTAAAGGTTAAATAACTGTTAATAGTTAACCTCCCCATCCGTGTGGAAGTGGTAAGTTTTTGGCTATTTAAGTTTAAAGGAAATAACTTGAAGGCTACCGTTTAGGTCGCTAGCTCTCTAGTTTGCGAGTTAGCATGTGTCTCAAGACCCTGCAGTTGCGCAATATGTTGTAAATAAAAAGAGTATAAATGTGACTATAGTCGTGTTTTGTCATGTCTACAGGGCTCTAATAATGCTTTGTTCATTTTAATCTGAAAAAAATAATTTGTCTACCCACCAACTATATGTGGTTTCTTAAGTTTTTATTATTTGCCATTTTATTATTATTATTATATTTATTTATTTATTACTGATTGATTGATTTTCTTTATTCTTGATTTGTTTATTTATTTTACATCTTATTTTGTGTAGAAAAATAAAAAGTAAGATATTTGAGAACAGTGGAATGTTTTATCAGAGCTTTTCTTGTAGAAAGTCGAAACCAAAGCAAAGTTTATTATTTTTCTGTTTTTAATAAATGCGTTTTTTTGGTTTTTTTTTTTAGAAAACCTAGTCTCGCCCAGACCCTAGCTCCAGTGGCCCCCAGGTAAATTGAGTTTGAGACCCCTGCTGTACATGTATACTGTATATTCTAATGTATTTGTATAACACGCCACACCCAGATGTAGAGGATCCAGTAATTTGCCCTTGAAATGACATTAATTCCAAACCCATCTGACCGGTTTAGAAAACACGTCAGTCACTTTAGGCAAAAATGGTTCAGTGATGAATATAACAGCAAGGCGTTTATTCGGCTTTAATTTTCTCATTACGCAATCCCGTACGAGCTCCCAAGCAGCTCTAAATCTGCACACACACTCTCTCTCTCTAGCTTTGTCTTTTTAGAGTGTTAGAATTTGAGCCATATTCCAGACTTGGCTGTAAATTATTCAGGTGCATTATGCGGCTGGTTAATTGGCACGGAGTAAACAAGAGTGGGAATCATGCAGCCAAGCTATGAGTCATTCTGCCGCTGCTCCGAGAAAGCTCTCAATGACTTCCGTGGTTGTTTCCACTGCTAATTTCCCCTCCGTATTCTCGGGGGAAATCAGCAGGGACAAACAACTACGGCTCTGCATTTCAGCCTGGTGAGCAGGTGTTGATATTTACTTTTCTATCAATTAGTGCTGAATGACAAATGCATCTTTTCAAGGATGGGTGCCATTGTTTACGCACGTATCATATTTGGAATAATCTAGCAAATATTCTTTTTATAGCACCATTTCTGTGAGGGAGTTAGATGCTCAGCCTGGTGACATTAGGAAATGACACTCATATAACAAGAATGCAATTAATGAATAAGACTATGGAGCAGCATACATGTGCACCTGCTGCATGCATTTATTGTATATAGTCCCTCTCAATAAAACCAAATATATTCATTCATTCATTCATTTTCTACCGCTTTTTCCTCACGGGGGTTGCGGGGGGTGCTGGAGCCTATCCCAGCTGTCTTTGGGCGAAAGGCGGGGTACACCCTGGACTGGTCGCCAGCCAATCAAAGGGCACATATAGACAAACAACCATTCACACTCACATTCATACCTATGGATAATTTGGAGTCGCCAATTAACCTAGCATGTTTTTGGAATGTGGGAGGAAACCGGGTAAAACACGAGTAAAACATGCAAGCCGAGGGTGGTATTGAACCCTGGTCTTCTCGATGTGAGGTCTGCGTGCTAACCACTCGACCGCCGTGCCGCCCACCAAATACATAAATTGAATAAATAAATACAATGCAGTCCCTCTCAATAAAATCTACGTATTTTTAAATCCTATTTAAAGGATAAGGGAATATATTATTGCGTGTGCATGTAAACCAAAGATTGTTACCTGTAGAGAGCCTGAAACAAGTCTTTAGAGGTGACACCAAAGGCTTTTTCATATTGGTTTGTTCCATCCCTGCAACACCAAAAACACATTATTTCATTTTTGAAATATGCAAAAGCATTCTGTATGCTGGCTTACCTGACAGCGTCAGTCAGGTAGTGCCAGCAGAGGTAGATGGTTCTGGAGCTGTACTGGATGGAATGGTAGAGGGTTGCGGAACCGGAGCGGGTCAGATAGAGGCTGGCCTGTTCTGTGTTACTGTAAGACACTGACAGAGATAGAGGAGGTGGAGGTGACTATGAAGGAGATCCTGAAGGCGTCAGAAGAGAGTTTGACCTTTCAGGACATGTGGAACGAGAGAGAAGATAGGGAAGAGGTGGAAGGACTCTTCAGCTTTACATTTTTATTACATTTTTATTACTTAATACAATATTTGAAGTAATAACTATAAAAGCAATCTTCACTCGCTAAATGTACTACAAAAAAGGTCAGTAAGGATAATTCATAATGCCGCCTATAGAGAACATACTAACTCCTTATTTCTAAAATCACAAATACTTAAACTTGCTGATATAGCTCATCTTCAAACAGCTAAAATAATGCATAAGGCTAAAAATAACCAATTACCTAAAAATGTGATCCAATACTTCTCTACAAGAGAGGAGAAATATGATCTCAGGAAGAACTACATTTGAAACACTTATATGCTAGTACTACGTTAAAAAGCCATAGCATTTCAGTATGTGGAATCAAACTATGGAATGGATTGAGTAAGGAAATCAAACAATGCACAACGATGAGCCAATTCAAGAAACAATACAAGCAGTTGATGTTTGCTAAATACAAGGATGAAGAGTCTTGAACCAGTCATGATGTGCTATATATATCACTATATTGACACTTACTATGGTACACATTATGTCATTGGATGGTCATATCACCTCGTACTTCGGTAAGAGATACATTATTAAAAAAAAAAAACTATTATGGAAAGCAGGAAGTGAACAAATGTAACAGTTACTGATTGTAAAAGTACCAGATGGAGGGGTAGGATTTAATAAGCTTTGCTTCTTCCTACTCCTTTTGGACATGTGGAACTGTGAACTGATTATGTGATGCATTCAATTGTAATCTGATGCATGTTCAAATGAAATAAAACCACTGTGTATTTTCTAGTCAACTTAATACACTAATGATTGTGAGTAAATCCACGTTTCCAAGCCACACCATCTTTATATGATTATGCCAGTGTGATTTCCCTTTTAATGTTGCCAGTCCGCTCACCTTGTCCATTATCCTGGTGCGTCTCCAGCAGCTGAAGGCCGCTGCAGGCCGCTAGTAGTCTCTCTGTGCCGTCCAGACTGGCACCGACCGCCTGGCTGATCTCCTCCGCAGACAGAGGGCGTGCTGCAGCCAACAACACATCAAACACGCCGAGCTCGCAGGCCGTGAACAGCGTCTGGTTCAGAGGTTAAGAATGACTTCTTTTCTGACTGGAGGTTCCACAAACACTATAATCTACTGGTCTGCTATTATGGTCTGGAACAAAGGAAAGCAATATTTATTGTCACTGTGAGGTCCTATTTTGTGTCAAGAAAAGAAGAGTGCTTTGATGTCACGTGACAGCACTCCCTAGTATTTGATAATGTAATGGTACAGCTGCTGCTTTTGAAGGCAGTGGGTCTGTGATCTGATCTTTCACAAAAAAAGTATTCAAAGCATCAGTAGCACTCCAAAAAATGGCAAAAAATACTGATTTAAGTAAAATGGTATGAAAATTGCTTTCATTCATATATAGTATATATACTATATATATGGACTATAAGTCGCTCCGGAGTATAAGTCGCATTTTTTCTGGTAATTTATTTTACAAACTACTTGACCAAAACAGAGTTCTAACAAGTTCTAACAATAAACTATTGTTAGATATTGTAAGATATGCTAACACAATAGTTATTCAGCTACACAAAATATAAACATGAACAGAAAAGGTGTCCAGTGTCCATCAAGTTTTTTCATTTATAAGTCGCTTTGTACTATAAGTCGCAGCCGACCCCTGAAAAAACTTAATAGTCCGGAAAATACGGTGTATATATATTTTTTTTTAATTGGGGCGCAGAATTTGTCGGGGCGGAGTCATCAAATGACATCTTTTTGTTTCAGTTCTGCCACTTTTTATAGGACTGCTACTGTTCCGAGTCATGAAATGTGTTACCTTGGAGACGAGGAAGCCTTCCATGTACTCCAGTATTTTCTTGGGGTACGTGTCGGCGGCAGGTGCAACCTCAGTGGAGTCCATTTCTCAGCCAGATGTCTTCCTCTTCCCGTGAATCGAGCGTCCCTGCAAGGTGTCTTGAGAAGTGGAGAACAAACCAGACTGGAGCTACAGAAAGTGCCCACCCAGCAGTGGTAGCAGTGGGCTAAGCTGATTAGAGCCCGTAACCCAGATTAGAGCAGGGGCTCACCCCGCCACTGGACCGTGGAACAAAAACACACTGCAACCTTGTTTGCTATCACTCACCCGCCACCCCAGAACTATACTGGAGCCAATATAGAGGTTGTTGATTAGCAAATCCATCAGTGACCCTCGTGTTGCCACTTAGTCTGACCCACACATGGGTCATACATATACTGGCAAGGATTTCCCAGAATTCAGTCCTGGATGGTGTAATGGTACAACTGCTGCAGTTCAAACCAGAGCATATGTTCAATCACAATCCGGTTAATTTGTTATTTTGCACAAAAACTATTTCTTGAACATATTCTGTTTCCCGTGTGTTTGTATTTAGTCAAAATAAAATTCTGCTTAGGACACCAATTTGGCTGGGGTGACCCTCTTTGGGATAAACTTGAACAGCTCTCATCATTTTAAATGGTCTTCTGGAAAAGTGCTTCAAATCGGCGTAAAACAAAAACAATATATCCACTTTTATTGGAACTGCCTGATGTTGAACAAGCCCCATAACTCGGCTACACAGTACAGACGTGACAAATTGAAACACTCTAATCCAATTAAAAGCAGTCTTTAGCCACGAGTATCCTTAGCCAGAGCTACAATGTAAAGTATGAAAGCAATGGAGACAATCCCATCATTCTCTTATTTACGGAGGTTATGCTGTGATTACTCTTTCTTCTGCTTATATCTGACAAAACGCCAGGTAAGTCTGGAACATCAGGGATCTACTGTAATAGATACCAATTTTTTGTCCACTGAACTTTGTCCTAAATGTATTTTTGTAAATGATTCCAGTCATTATTAACATTTTCTCAAGTAAAACTTTGGGATGGCACGTTCCCGTTTGTCAGCATATCACTATGTACTAATATTTATAAACCATATCTTTCTACCGCCTTTGTAATGTCATTATTCCTGCTAACTAAACGTCACCCTGGTTCACCGTGAGGGGGAGCATCATTCAGACAATTGCAACAACAACAACAACAAAAAAAAATCAGTTTCTCGGGAAATAAAGATGTTTGAACCCTTTAAAGCATCACTCTTGGGGTTCGAAATCCTGAGTTTTCCAGAGCTGCTCGGCAAAAACACGACATAAAAACTAACGTCAGAAATATTGGAGGCAGCCTGAGACGAGTCTTCAAGTGTAAAGTACACATTTGTGTAAGAGCAGCATCCCGAGTTATTCACTTAGCAGGAGAGGTGGTCCCAGGGCTTGTTGGAGGTCATTTGTAAACATTGTGGAGGCTCCTAGTTGAGTCAATACTAGTATTCATTCATTCATTTTGTACTGCTTTTTCCTCACGAGGGTCGCAGGGGTTTCTGGAGCCTACTGTCTTTGGCCAAGAAGCGGGGTACACCCTGGACTGGTTGTCAGCCAATCACAGGGTCAATACTAGTATTTATCATCTGTTTTAATTCCTAAAGGCTACAGCTGCAGATGGGCTCAGTTGTTTAGTAAGGATGCACCTAATAAACCGCTGAGTGTGCAATAAATGAGTAAAATGGGCATGTAATTGAATTCCATTAAATTTCACATGCTGCTTGTATGTTTTGGAATTGAGTTAAAAGTTACTGATTGTTCAACTGAAGTGTTATCAACTGCTGTGTTTCTCGTTTTCTTGCTTTTGGTCACCAAAAGCCCAAATGAAGAACATCCTGAAGAAGTGAGGAGTGTGTTTATCTTCTGGAGTGACTCCTGTCTCTGCTGTAGCTGCGTCTCCGGCATCCCCGCCGATAGCGGCTCCTGTCTCTGCCCCTGCTGCTGCTCCTGGAGCTCCCTCTGCTGTATTTGCGGCGGCCGTTGTCAAGCCGGCTCCTCCCCCTGCTGTGGCTTCTCCCGCTGCTGCTCCTGCTCCTGTCCCGGCTGGAGCTGGTGCTCCTGCTCCAGTGGCTGTGGCTACTACGCCTCCTGTTCCGGTGTGGACTGTAGCTCCTCCTGTGATGACTGGAGGTCCTTCTTCTGCTCCCGCTGGAGTGACGCCTCCTCCCACGGCTCCTCGAGCTCCGGTCTCTGTGTGAGCTGTTGTGCTGTCTTGCATTGTCCTCGCTGCACTTGCTCCTCACCTCCTCTTTCCTTTTCTCCTCACGAGTCTTCCTTACATTCTCACTTCCTTTCCTTTCCTTTGTTCCTCTACTTTTCCCTGAAATGTCAGAAGGAACACCGGGTTTGGACATGCCCCCTACTGCAGTCATGCCGCTCACCTGGCCCGGCGTCGCATTTTCCCTAGCAGCATCAGAGGCCTCCTCCCTACCTGTAGGATCGGCCTGCTCCTGCGAGCCGGGATCTCCGGTTGGTTTCTCACAGTTCTTCTTCAACATGTTGGAGAGCAACCTCTCTCTCAGCTCTTTCTCCCGCCGCTGGAGGTCTAAAGCCCGCTCCTTCTCCAGTTCCACCCTGAGGAGCTCCTCCTGTTGCTCGCGGCGGCGGGCCTCGAGCTGCTGCTGGCGGGCCAGTTCCTCCTCCTGTCGGGCCTTCTCCTGCCTTTCGTGTTCCTCACGTTCAGCCCGTTCCTTCTCCAGCTGCTGCTGCTTGAGGGCCTTCAAGGAAGAAGAAGAGTGTGCGTTGTTACTAGGGATCGACCGGTATGTTTTTTTTTTTCCTTCTCCCTCTCGGTGCGCGCGCACGCATGCACGAGACCCTGCCATTACACAGTGAGCTGTTTCTCCTGTAGTACCTTGGCTCTGGACAGCAGCTCAGCAATGATCCGGATGGATTCCAGGTTCCGCTGAGCCAGAAGCAGCCTCCTCTCCTCCATGGCGATCTTCAATTGAAGCTTCTTCTGCTCCTCCTCTTGCTGCTTCCTCACCCTCTTCAGGTTCTTCCTCTCCTCTCTCTCCTGCAGCTTCTGCTCGCGTTTCCGCTGCCTCTCCTCCTTCTTCCTCTCCCTCTCCTCTGCTTCCTGCTCTTTCAGTTTCCTGGGGAATATTTGGCATTTGTCAACACGTGCCGAAACAACATTGCAGATGTTCCTTCGTCGGTTTGAAACACTCCATCCTACCGCTCCTGCTCTTTGCGTCGCTCTTCCTCCTCCTTCTTCCGTCGCTTCTGCTCCTCTCGCTGTTTTTCCAACTCCTGCAGCTTCAGTCTCTCCATGTTTCGCTTCTTTATGGCCAGCTCGCTCAGATGCTTGGTGGTATCAAAGCTCACCTGGACAGAACAAAGCTACAGCTTCAGCCAGTGTCGCATACTTGCGGCCCGCAGGCCACCAAAGTTGAATGTAAGTGCAGCCCGTTAAATAGATTTTTAACTCATTCACAACCAGACATTTTTCAAAAGGCATCCCCTCAAGCACCAGACACTTTGGAGGACTTTGACTGACCTTTCAAAGCCCATCGAATTTTGGGTTTTCGGGTTATAGAAACATGAAACATACCAAATGGAAGATTAGACTCTCCTCTTTTAGGTGAAAAGAGGTTTGTTTCTACCTTTTTCCGTTCCGTTTCCAAACATGCTAGGTTAATTGGTGACTTTGTGAATGGTTGTTTGTCTATATGTGCCCTTTGATTGGCTGGTGACCAGTCCAGGGTGTACCCGACCTCTCGCCCAAAGACAGCTGGGATAGGCTCCAGCATATCCGCGACCCGAAAGGATAAGCGGCATAGAAAATGGATGGAACTGAACTATGTGTGCACACTTGTGTGTACAGTGCCGCTCCGTGCTTTTCCACTTCCTTGTTGCTGTGGAGAGCATTATTACACAGGGACGATGAATGCTAATATCAAATGTACTTCTGCCACCTTGTGGTGTTTTTTTAAAATATAATCTCTTTGATTTGTGTCTCCCGTACAAACAAAAACGTAAAAAATGTCTGAGATTGGGCGTTCGGGTTTAAAAAAAAACGTACAAACACCTTTAGATTACACTCTGCCACCACAGCATGAGCAGCTTTGATTCTAATTTCCCTAAAAGGTCTTAAGGCGTTAGAGAATGTGCCTATCATGCGTCAGATCAAGTGAATCTCACACTTGACTGATGAATCCCTCATTACGTTCAGTGAATTCCACATCGAATGCCCTGCATCAGGTGTATTACGGTCGAAGTTTGTGTCAATTCTTTACATTGAAGAAGACTTACTGTACCTTTATGTTGCAGGCGACAGCCTTTCCGTCATCTCCTTTCAGCATCAGCTTCATTCCGCGCAGTGTGTCCATGGCCTTGGTGAAGCCGCAGTACTCTTGGTATTGGACATACGCTTCAAAGTTCAGGTGGCCTCCGAAACTAAAAGTATTGAAGTTCTTGTCCAGCATCTCCTCCCTGTATGGATCCAGCATAGGGATGTCGACGTTTCGCACCTGCGGAAACAAATTAATTCTTTATTTTACGTATTACCTATGATGAATATCAACAATTTAATTGACCATTAATATATAGAAGTAAAACAGCAACACAACTCTGCTTCTTTCCACACCTGGTCTGCCAGAGAAGACGATAACGTAGCAGGAGGGATCAGTATGTTTCTATATTAATCGACAAATCTAGCAACTTGTTCTAGTCTTATTGCATACACTGACAGTTTTGCTAAGAAGCTATTTACGCAAATTAGATGATGATTTGGGGACACCCACTGCCACAAATCAATGTTTCACCTTGCCAAAGCTCTCAAAGACAGCAATGAGGGCCTCCTCCGACGGCCGATCCGGAAAGTTGCCTTGTTTCTGGCTGAACCAGCGGCACGGCAGCCCTTCCAGATGAATCGTGTCGGGCCGCTCTCCCGGCAGGGTCTCATTCATGTCTTTGGCATCTCGAAAGAACGAATCCCAGTCGTGCCTTGTAGGGAAGTCCACTTTGTTCTCAACTGCTCGGACCTGACAAAGAATGAAGACGATCCAATGTTTATTCAGCAGAAGATTGACAGGAGCAGGCAGTGCCAAGTGCGAAAATAAAACACCCAATAATTATTGTTTTAATTTAGTGTCCTGATGTGTTTATTACCTATTCCAACAATTGTTTCTTAGTTCTTTTTTAATGATAATCCAAATTGTATACAAATATTGACCATAGTGTTAAATGATTGTCTATGTGCTGATAGTCGGTCAAATCTTGCAGGAAGGATGCAGGTCTTTTTAGGGAGTCAAGCAGTTTGCCCACCCTTAGTAGAAGCGGATGCTAGAGGGCCAATGCATCAAAGGTGAGCGCTACAATCCACAGTAAACTATATCCTCACCTTTAAGACGTCAGTAAATCCACTCAGTTTGATGCTCTTTCCATCCAGACGACTCAACAGGCTTTTCACCACCGTTTTGTTTTCCACTTCTCCCTCAAAGCGAATGAAGTCCATGGTGCTCTTGGAGATCCGCAGAGCTGCAAATTGGTCGGGGACCACCATGGCCTTCACACGCTCCATCACCTCCCAGTTGGAGATGCTTTTTCCGGGTAACTTGAGCTGCGGGAGCGTCACACTGACCGTCATTTTAGCGATGGGCTTCAGGTATATGTTGTACTCTGCGGACAGGCACACCGCCTCGGTGGTGTCGTGGACGATGGTCGTCATGGCGGCAGCTGCTGTAAGGCAAGCAAAGGGCAAAAGCAAAGGCGTTTGACAAACAAAAGAATCTATAAGAAAAATAACATTCAACAATATTACGAGGCAAATATTTCAATACGCTACAGGACAACAGCTAGTCACCGATTCGTCTACTAAACGTTGCTTGTCGGCTAGTTAGCATTGATTGATTCCGGCATACCTCAAAAACCTCAGTCAGTGTAATGTATATGATGTTCTTGCGATGACAAAAAAAAACAGAATTAATCACACATTTGGTAACTTCTCGGTGAAGGACAACAAAATAATTTTGAGCGAGGATAAAGGCTGCAGGAAGAGTGCAAGCGAAGCTACTTCCGCATAGTGTCAACTTTGACCCCATTGCCGACCAACGAGTAAGACAAGAGTAGTTGAACTCAGAACAGCGACACCCCGTGGAGACAGATTTTTACCAACCTTTTTGTTGTGTTGTATTATCGTATTATAGTATCTTATATTCTATCCATCCATCAAATTTTCTATCGTTTTTTTTGTCGAAGAGAGCCATGAAAGACACATGTTTTGATTTGTATTTCCAAGAGAGCCATATCATAATTTATTAATATTGAGTACAACTAAACATCCCTGTAATTGGCTGACGGCCAGTCAAGGGTGTACCCCGCCTAAGACAACTGGGATAGGCTCCAGCATGACCACAACCCTCATAAGGATAAACGGTAGAGAAAATGGATGGATGGATGGAGTACAGCTAAACGTTTTTTTGTTTTTTTTTACCAAGACCAACAATTAAAAATATAATGAGTTTCTGAATATATTCTTTTTAACATTCTTAAAGCAGCAAAGTTTACTTTTTGACCTCTCAATGACCTGGGTAGGTGACCACATTAGCCAGTATTAATTACGTTTCAGTGTCTGACACTCAAAATATAGGGAGGACGGCTGGCATTGGTTTTAGCCAATTTTAATTTTTTAAATTTAAATTATTAAAATGTATAATGGATTAAAATGTATAAGAAAGCAGCTTTATATTTTTAATTTATAAAAATAGTAGACATAAAAGTGTCTTGATTAATTTTTTTACTTAATATAAATATATATGAAAAAGTAAAAATAAATAAAAAATTATAATAATATTAAAAAAAATATGATATAACTATATTCAAAAAGTAATAAAATACTGTATAAGAGCATTATTTCCAGGCTTTCATGTGCCACATAACATGATATGGAGGGCCAAATCTGTGTGGCTTTAACCAAAAATCATTTTCATTCCGTGGAGAGCGCTGGCGCTACGATCCTACTGCAACTACTGCAACTATTCGGGGAACAGAACGAGCGATACAGTGGATTGAATGTGGATTAGTCCAATAAGAGAGCACCACTGGCACCAATTCCCTGATAGGATGGCGAGACATTTACATAACAGGCATTATTCCCTTCACTGTGTATGTAGGTCAGTATAGCTGCAGTCTCTCAGCAGTCATGCAACAGATAAATATGGCCTCAAGCTACTTTGGAATCTACAAGAGACACAAAATTATTACAGACTACATTTTATTTGGACCCATTTAAAGCTATTATACTATTTCATTTCAACATTGAATGCTTTGGAGTCAAAGGCATACTATAGAAACAAAATGTTCAGTGACGTTCATTCATTTATTCATTCATTCATTTTCTACCACTTATCCACATGAGAGTCGCGGGCGTGCTGGAGCCTATTCTAGCTGTCTTCGTGCGAGAGGCGGGGTACACCCTGGAATGGTGGCCAGCCAATCACAGGGCACATATAAACAAACAATTTAAAAACACTATTCATGACAGGGATCAAACCCACACCACACAGCTGTTTTTTTTTTATTGGCCTGCACCACACAAAACAACAACCTGAAAAATGGAAAAAATCAGCAGTAAGTTTCCAAGATCCCCAAAAAAATCTAACCACAAAAAGTCGTAATTTTACAAAAATAACATCAGAATTCAAATTAATTGGAATTTAGTAGCATCAAATTTAAGTATTTTTTTAAAAGATGTTATTACAGTTGTAATAAAATAAAGTTGTATTTTTTGGAAAATTTGGTTGAGGAAAAAAAGTTATAATGTTAGGAGAATAAAGTCAAAATATGATAGGAATAAATGAGAATAATTATAAGAAAATGTACAAGCAGAAAGTTTAAATTGTTGAACTCATCCCCAAACAACGACCACTGAAATGGGAAAAAACGGCTATAATCTTATGAGAATAAAGTCAAAATATTGAAAGAAAAAAGTCACAATTTTATGAAACAAAAACCATATCATGAGGAAAATGTCATTTTAGTAGCATAAAATTGAATTAAAGAAAAAATGTTTCTTGTCATATTACGAGAAACAAACAAAACAGACGAGGTACAAAGCTAAACTATAATGAGAATAAAGTGGAAAAATTATGATGATCAGAAAAAAAAGAAACTATTTGGAAAATGTAAGAAAAAAAATTGAAAAATCCTATTAATTGTCTTGTTCACAGACATCAATCACAAAGCTGAGATTTGTTTTTTTTCTTGAAATATGTCAAATATATATCATATATATATCAAAGTAGCCCTTGCATCCTTTTATATTTCACCATTTGGCCCTCGCTGGAGAAAGTCTGGACACCCCCGGCATACCCCCGATTGGGGGAACCAGATACGTGCATGTGAAATGTTGGAGAACAGGTGTTCAGTGATACTTGAGTGCTGTGTTACAGTCAGCTGTGGTTATTGTCTCATCTACGGGCATCACATCATCAATTATTCAACATGACCAGACAAGGACAGCCGGCGTTGGGGGGGGGTGCTAACTAATCAATGACTTCATTAAACATGTGGTTTTGTTGTGCTACTGAGTATTGCTTTATTTCACATTGTAGGATGAGACAATGAAAGTGGCTCAGTCTGGTAACTTCACAGTATCAAAACAAAACATAAAAGTGTTTCCTCACACTCATGCACGTGAAGAGTGACATCAAAGTGCACAAAGACGCAAGGACAGTGATTACAATCCAGGAAATAGACATGATGGTCATTAAAAAGAGACAACAACAACAGCGAATCATTGAATATCTACAAGTGACACCGGCTTGGAAAACAATACAATCCAAGGAGATGAATGCAGCTTGTGATGGCTCGATTGCATATTTACTGATCCGTGCTACGCTGGTTGTCAAGGTCCCTGAACTCATATCCAAATAAATCAGCATTTAGAAACCACGTAGTGTTTCAAGAAGCAGGTTGACTTAGAAAACAGTATAGCAGCCCCCAAACAAGGTGAAACAGTCTTATTTGTCTAAGTGATTAGTGACAGCAAAACTGCTTTGTGTAGAATATTCAACATGTGACCCAACATAGTGACTTCCTGAAAGTGGCAAGTGCAACTGTAACAGAACATTTTACAAAAAAAAAATATATAGCAAAATTCCCCAATAGAATATACAGTTAAACCTCAGTTTTCGTTATACATTTACCACACAATTTTGCCTCGGGTTTCGTACAATATTGGACACAACAAACTACAGTAATACCTCGGTTATTGCAGTTGGTTGGTTTCGGTTCTAAATATGGTTTTAACATTATTAGAGCCCTCTGGGCATGGTATAACACCCCTATAGTCACCTTTATACTCCTATTACCTAACATTGTAGCCATAATAAGAGTACATAAGACAAGGAAGGCTTGTGCATGTTGCTATAAATGTGGCGTTCGAGGAGCTGAGTTGGGGGTGGACAGAAAGTGACTTTCATCTTGGCACGGGCTAAGTTAGGTCACAAGTTTTTTTTTTAAAGGATTTGTGTGCCTTTTGTGAGATAATTCAGAACCTGCAATGAAAGTCTGGTGCTTGTTTGTCTCACCCAGCCTTTCAGTATCATTACTTCACAATGTCTTTGAATGTGTCGTCTGACAGCCTTGTATTTTACATTATTTAGCCATTTTTATGCTTGAAAATGCTTCATTTAGGCAAAAAAATGCCTGAATATACTATTTTTATTTAATAATAATAAAATTTATATAGATATATTTTTAAGTGTCGCTACAAAGTGGCGAGGGATTACTGTAGCCTGTTTGAGTGCCCAAACATAGCATCCTACATGTCGCTGACTGTGCATTTGTTACTGCTTGCAACTGCTGATGGAAAAAAAACTGACTTTTGCAACAATAAGACCAAAAACTGAGGTAATGCAATTCAACTGTTGTAATTCAGCACCAGAAACACCACTTGGGATTCGTGTGACTTTTTCACCAATGTGAATCAAAATGACCGCTTTCGCAAGAATAGAAAAAATAGAAAAAAAAAAGATGCATTCAATGTTTCTGTTAAAATAAATTAAACGAATGCAGCAAAAGTGCATTTTTCCCTTTAGTAAATAAAATCTGTCACGAATAAAAGTGTGTTATTGTACAATAAACTATGAGTTTGAGTTGTAAAAATGTCAAACTTAATAAATAAATAGCTGGTTGAGAGCAGTGTGGCTTCATCCAAACAAGTTGGAGAGCGGTCGTGTTCGTACCGGGCTGCTGGGAAGCTCTCCTCTTCCCATTTCCCCCGTGTCCCTGAAGGAGGCGCTGTGGATGATCTGAGCCCTATGCCGCCCCCGATGTAATCGAGCGTTCAGCCTACTCAGAGACGACTTCCTCAGCATGGCCCCCTTGGTCCTCCCGTTCCCGACCGCCTCCTCGGAGGTTCCGGCGGCTGGCGAGTTGAAGAGGCGCAGCGGGTTCAGGTTGCCCTGGAGGACTTTCGGGAAGCGCCAGCCACTCCCCCGGCTACTGCTGCTTGTGTTGTCATTGTCAGACTCGGCCTCTGGTGAGGTGACCACCCCTTGCTCCTGCAGGTCTGCAGCCAGGGGTGCGGGTAGATACTGGATAGCTCGCCTGCCGCTGTAATCCCTCGCTTCGGGGTCCGCTTCCCAGTCTGATAGCAGTACACGAACCACCTGAACATCAAGAAACACTTAAAATACGTCATTGTTGTTATATTTCGGCGCAATGCACCTTTACCTGAGTGTGTCCATGCATGGCCGCCAGATGCAGCGGCGTGTATCCAGCGCTGGACCTCACATTGACATTCACAGGCACGCCGTTGTCCTTGGCGAAGGTCAGCAGCTGGGAGAGCAGCTCAGCTTTGCCCTGCTTGGCCGCCCAGTGGAGGCATGTGAAGCCTGTGACAAAGTCCCTCTTGGCAACCAGGCCGGCCTCCACGGCGAGGAGGGGCTGCAGGCTCTCCCACAGGCCGTCTGAGGCGCACAGCATCCACTCGTGCTCCAGCGGGTCCAGAGTCACCAAGGCGCAATCCTCGTCCGTGACTGAGGAAAGGAGAGACGATGAGTCGCCGTCGCTCCTCATCGAGTCTCGAAGGCGTGGACCTCGGTTAATGAGGGACCTTCGAACCTGCAAATAAAGAGCCGCGGTGGACAATTAGTCAACTCTGAACCCTCATTTGATGACAGAGTGTCGTTTTCTTTGTGTTTCCGGGCTACAAAAATGCTGTTGTACGGCCAAAATAATACTGTTGAGAAACATTTTAAGTTAGAAACCACCCAGCCAAACCTCATTTTTCATGCACCAAAGATCCGAACATCTCACCTGAGGAGAACTATTCATCATGAGCTCGATGAAATTCCTGCGACTCCCCTTGGGTGTGTTCAAGTCCACTCTGTGGTCCAGACCTTCCATGGAGCTGTCCTCAGACAGGCAGCTGGTCAGCAAAGCTCGCTGGGACCCTTTGGACACCCGGCGGGACCCTCTGACTTGTTGGGTGTGGGAAACTGTGGCATGGTGGTCCAGGTCTGGCACCCCGATAACCGGGGCAGACTCTCGCCTCCTCCTTTCTCTCAGCTTCACCTCGCTTGCTCCGACAGAAGTAGTTGTGTTCTTGTTCACAGGGGAGGGGGCTGCAGGTGGGCCACGGTTGTTGTACTGTGTGATGTCATCCATACCGGAAGAGGAAGTTCCTGTAAAAGCATTTTTGTATGCTGAATAGATATTCAAAGGGGTCACATTGTAAGCTAGGCTACTAAGAGTATGTGCAAGTATACACTGTATACACTGTAGTGTGATCGTCATATAACATTGGTAACAAATATTTATATTTATATATTTACAAGCAAATGCCATTTAGGAAATAAAGAAAAGCTGGGATGCTGCAGTGTTATCAACACGCACCTGTTTGCAGGCCGTTGTCACGGTTGCCGCTGACTCGGCCCTTGTTGTCCGGTGTGTCGTTCACGCACATCACCGACTGTTTGCTACATTCAACGTTGAGACACACGAATTTCACGCCGTCTTCCACTTCCACGACGCCGACCGTGTCCACGATGCGCCACAGAGCCTCCTCCTCTTTCAGCGGATCACTTCCACCCCACGTCGCCGCGAAGTGATCGATCAGCTCCATCTGCTGGACCCTCCCTCCTCGCTCCTTTAGGAACTCCTGCACGGCTTGAACCGTCCACCGGGACGCCATCTTCATCGCCTTATTATCCGAGGAAATGAATTACATGACACTAAAAGGTTTCGAAATTATTCCCTTTCCGTTTTGCTGTCAATCGCGGATCACAGCATCTTCACAGGGCCTCCTGCTTTCCTCCATGGTGGGAGGCATTACTAATCAGTGTATAGCAATGGTCGATAGGGGGCACACAGTATGACTAATCCCTCGTCGTCGTGCTGCATTCAAGGACTTCACGCAAATTCGGCACAATTTATAATATTGGTATTTTCAGCAAAGGCGATCATATTTGTAGGATTTTTTTAATATTACATTTGTGAAATACGGTTGTATAAATTAAATAACGAATTAAAAAGTATTTATTGGTTTGGTTTATTTTAAGTGGCAGAATTTGTTCACTTTACTTACACTTGTGGGTTACTATAACTGAACAAATGTATTAAAAACTGTTAAAAATGTAGAACATACTCATAGATTACCGTAACAAAATAGGTGCAGTACTGTCAGATTATATTACTTTGTTTAAATGTGTTTGTTGATTTTTCTATTTAACGACGTTCCTCTCATTTTGGGCACATGAACGCCACATAGGTGTTAAAAAGGACTGTACCAATTTACAAAAGCGGGGTACTCGCGTCCAAATAAATATATTGTAACAATTGCTCTTCCAAGCAATGGGATTATAATTGTTAATTTAAGGACTAAATATCCAAATGCACCCTAATGTCGAAGTGAAATTACGAATGTTATATCTGAGCTATATTCATTCATAATACATTAAACCTAAACCCCTTCTTTGCATGGTTTAGTCCGTCGACTGTGAGGCGCTCTCAGTCCGGATTCTTTGGGAGAAAAAATACACTTTCTATAACTGTTGCTGTATCTTATCTTAGATCTACGGGGAATTGTACATTTAATCGAAAACAATGTCTTCTTCCGATGTTGCTCGGCAACCGGTTTGTATTTTCTGCTTTGATATTTAACTCTTATGACGGTCATACTCGAGCAGGGAGTGTCTGTGGCTAAAATGAAGTTAGCTAGCCGCACTGCTAGCATAACTTCTCACTTTGAGAAACGGAACAGCGTTCCCGTTCAAACTAAATTTAAAGGAATACAGCTTATTTGTACAGTGTCTGCGTAATATATTTATGGTAATATTTGTCAGCATGAACGTTAAAGTGTATTCTCAGCGACATAAACACGTATGGCCAGAGGGGCGTTAGCTGCCTGAAGCACATATCACGTCATCCAGTTGGCTATGAAGTTTGTTGTGAGGAAAAACACTCAACTCCTCTCTGGTCCTTAGTACTACTTTGATGTTATGTCTACCGTAGTTTGTATTAACTTTTTACTTTTTCATAAGAAGCACCACACATGGTAATTGCATATTGTCACCTGACAAGACATTTGAGTACCCTACTAGTAGATAATTATCATAGTAAAGCTGTGCAGTTGATGTTTTAGTTTGAGATTCACTTTCAATTGTTAGTTTTGTGTGTCATTAAAGCAAAGATTAACCTTTAACATATCAGACAAAAGTTGTAATTTATGTTTGGTGAACAAAAAATGCCACTGTAATATGCACTGGGTGTGATGTCTTTGTGTGTGTTGTGTTCTTTAGGATAAGGGAGTCCGGCCTCTCTCCCTGGCAGGCCACGTGGGCTTTGACAGCCTCCCAGACCAGCTAGTCAACAAATCTACCAGTCAGGGCTTCTGCTTCAACATCCTATGCATTGGTATGATGTCAGACATACTGTACACCAACAGCTTTTACACAGTTAGAAAATGCTTAAAGGGATACTTTGGATTTTTTTTTACATCATCTTCCACTGTGGAAGTCACACGTAAACAACATGGCAGCGAAAGGAGACGTGTGTTGCTCAGGGATACAGCGGGAGACAAATATAAGTCACTGATGATGTACAGTGCAACACTGCTGATGGAGAAAAACTATCCTTGGAAGTTAGCGTGAGATTTGTCAACCTCCAATTTTATTTAAAGTGGATTTTAACATGTTGTGTGACTGTTTGTCACCGTACAGCCAATGTGGTATCATAAATTACTGAATATAAGGAAAACGCTGTTTATTACTGATGCACACACTGTCATGTTTTGGTAATCAAGCTTGCCTTTTTTTCTTGCTTCAGGTGAGACGGGGATTGGCAAGTCCACCCTGATGGACACCCTGTTTAACACAAACTTCGAAAACTTTGAATCGTCGCACTTTGAGCCTCAAGTGAAGCTACGGGCTCAAACCTATGACCTGCAGGAAAGCAACGTGAGACTGCGCCTCACCGTGGTCAACACAGTGGGGTTCGGAGACCAAATGAACAAACAGGAAAGGTTAGCGCTTGACTGTGAGAGACTGACGCTTACAATGGTGATGATGTCGCCCATCAGTGTCTTGGTTTGTCCTGCAGCTACCAGCCGGTGGTGGACTACATCGACAAGCAGTTTGAGAGTTATCTGCAGGAGGAACTCAAAATCAAGCGCTCCCTTTTCAACTACCATGACTCGCGAGTCCACGCCTGTCTGTATTTCATCTCCCCCTCGGGCCACTCGCTCAAATCCCTGGACCTGGTCACCATGAAGAAACTAGACAGCAAGGTACGTCATTGGTATTTCAGAGCTAAAAAGTAAGTCTGTGGCGGCCACAAATACATGAATGTATGGGAAACACAGCGGTAGGCTGTTCTGTCTATCAGGGGTCAGCCTTTAAGTCTATTAAACAAGCTCACTAAGACTTGGGTTTTTTGGCAGTGAGACTGGTTCAGTACCGCTTATAGTCTGGAGGTGGTCAGAACCTTTCCCATGCTCTGTGAGTCACTGCCGGGAAGTGGCAGTAACCCAGGATTTGCGTGTGAAAAGAGTCACACAAAAAAAAAAAAACGTTGGAATGTTGTAATCGCCTCACGCTCACACACTCGAGTTGTCCTTTTGTGTCACTGTACAGACAGAAAGACAGACAGGGCGCAGAGAGAGACATTTGTTGCTGAAGAGACAGTCAGCCTCTCAGAGCAAACTCATTGTGTTGTTTTGTGTGCTGCCATCAGTGTGTGCTTTATATGTGTGGTCTAACTCTGAAGTTCCAGCAGAAAAAAACATTCCTCAGCTCAACAAAATGACTCAGACATACACAAAAAGAGGAAGACAGGAATTTGGGTTGGCTCGGAAGGCTGCTGAGCCACAAATACCATCGGAACTCATCGTTTAGTAATTCCTCTTTTATAGTGGTTAATCAGTTCCGGAACCAACCGTGATAAGTACATTTTCACAAAGATTCCTAATTTAGAAATTAAATATTTTCATAGTTAACATTTTAAACATTGTTAGAGCCCCCTAGACATAAAATAACACCCCTAATAACGCTCCTTTACCCAATATAGTGGACATAATAGGAGAAAATCGGCATTAATAAGACTCAGCTTTGAGAGAGTTCTTTGTTGTTTTTTTACTCCCTATTTCTGTACAGCAGTGTCTCTAAGATATTTAGCTGCACCTCATTCATGGAATCTTGAGCAGCAGCACACACTGAAACACTGACTTCACTTGCCGCTTAGCTCCATTGGGTGAAGGTTGCATACATGAGAATGACTCTTAAGACTGAGGTCATAATAATAGCACTGTGACCCATTAAAAATACAGAAGAGCCTGGGTGACCATCAGCAAATGGTGTGTGTGTTTTTATATATCTCAAGGACACTTGGCAAAAAATATATATCAATGAAGACATACAGTATATGCAAAAATTGTTGGCTTTTTGGACAATTTTCAGAAGCAAAAAATATACAGTAATCCCTCGCCACTTTGTGCTTTGGATTTTGTGGCCTCACTCACAGAGTTTTTCAAAAATATATCAATAATTCATGCTGTTTGCTGGTTTAATATGCTTACAATATGCTTCTTTAAGCAAATCTTACATATCGTTGCCGAAATGAAGCATTTTCAAGCATAAATATGGCTTACTTTCTCTTATGTCTACTATATTGGGTAGAAGGCTTGTAAAGGTGACTATATGAATGTTACTTCATGTCTGGAAGGCTCTAATCATGTTTAAAATCATATTTACAAGATTATAAAGTTTGAAAATATTCAATTTATAAACAAGGAGTCGTTACTTGTAGACATTCCTTTTGTGCTAAGCCTGTTGGCTGTGCTTCCGCCTTGCTTAGGTGAACATCATCCCCGTCATCGCCAAAGCAGACACCATCAGCAAGAGCGAGCTGCACAAGTTCAAGATCAAAATCATGAGCGAGCTGGTGAGCAACGGCGTGCAGATCTATCAGTTCCCTCTGGACGACGAGACCGTAGCCAAGGTCAACACAGCCATGAACGTAAGTCATCACACGTGCTCTTCACAGTGGGCTGTCTACTATACAGTTCTTTTTGTGTATTGTGTTCAGGGCCATCTGCCTTTTGCTGTTGTGGGCAGCACAGAAGAGGTTTGCGTAGGCAACAAGATGGTGAAGGCTCGCCAGTACCCCTGGGGGGTGGTCCAAGGTGTGTACTCATAAACTGTAATACATTGTCCCTTGAGAAGATGAACTGTAATAAAAATGACACGTAAGGGGTGTCATGTTTGTGAGATGGTGTGTGTGTGTGCGCACTATGCATCCCATAATAATGTATCCCTGTGACGCCCAGTGGAGAACGAGAGCCACTGTGACTTTGTCAAGCTGAGGGAGATGCTGATCTGTGTCAACATGGAGGACCTGAGAGAGCAGACACACACCCGCCACTACGAGCTCTACCGACGCTGCAAGCTGGAGGAGATGGGCTTCAAAGACACGGACCCCGAGTGCAAACCTGTCAGGTGACCTCTCATTCCTCGGAACAGACATGCCCACATCACAGCTGAATCTTAGATGACTGTGTACATCTGTATGCAGTCTGCAGCAGACCTACGAAGCCAAGCGGCACGAGTTCCTAGTGGAACTGCAGAGGAGAGAGGACGAGATGCGGCAGATGTTTGTGCAGCGGGTCAAGGAGAAAGAGGCGGAGCTGAAGGAGGCCGAGCGAGAGGTCAGGAACTCCCGACTGTGAGAGGATGGAACAACATTGGACTGAATTTTCCTTCCTTAAGCCCACCTCGTTGTCGTTGTGCAGCTGCAGAGTCGCTTTGAGCAGCTGAAGCGCCTTCACGCCGAGGAGAAGTCGGCTCTGGAGGAGAAGAGGCGACTCCTGGAGGAGGACCAGAGCTCTTTCGGCAAGAGACGTGCTGCTGCTCAACTGTTGCAGGCCCAAAGCCTCACCGCCAACGGCAAGAAGGACAAAGACCGCAAGAAGTAAGAAATACGTCCACACACATTTAGCGTATGCTGTGAATCTTCACCAGTCAGTCTCCTATAGTCACCAGGGATGTGGCGTCTACAAAAGCAAATAACTAGCTGGGTTTCTAATTAGCTTCAACAGCTGTGGTGTAGTAAACATCTACCTGTTCTCTGTTGCTTTCAATGAATTCCAGCTGTTCCAACATTGGTTACAAGTGCCTTGTATTTGTATTTTAGTTCCTCATGCCATTTGTCTGCTTAATTTAAGCAAAAACCCTAAATATAGGCCATATCCCGCCGCAAAACTGATCATTTATTAATTCACATGTTTTTGAAAAATTGGGATGGAGTGAAGCCGTAAAATTGGAAGTAAGAAGTGGCGAGAGATTACTGTATTTTTATTTCTACTTTTATCTAAATACTTATTAACGTAAAAAGAAAAAACAATGTGTTTATACATTTAGGGGTGGGGGCTACTGACACGTGATAGGTAGACCATTGTGGTTTGTGTTCTAACAAATTCTTCTGGTGCGGTCCAAATGGAATTGTGGTGGGCCGAATGTTTGGCAAACAATGCCTAACTGTCAGCATTATAACATGTTTGTTTTTTTACTGTCCAGGCATTTTTGATGTAGCAATAATGGCTTTCTATTGTAGAATATGGGTCTTTTGGGTTGCATATTTTTTACGGGATCTGCTCCTGCCAAACTGTCTTCACCATCTTGGGTCGTTTCTTGTTGTTTTTCCCCTCCACCAGTTCCGGCTTCATGTGATGGATTTGGGAGTCTCCAGTCTGACCAGCGACATCATTCCCAGATCTTTGTGGCCAGTTGGTAAACACTAACCAGCACCCCACCCTGACCTCACCAACCCTCCTCCGTCCCTCCCTTCCTCCCTCTCTCCACCATAATCACCACCAGCAACACACCAGCGTGTTTTTGTGCCAAAGTTAAGACCATACTTTTTACGTGTACTCTCTGCTCTGATCCTAACGTGTGGGCTTTGTATTTCCTTTTATGATCTTCAGTGTTGTTTTTAGAGGAAGAGGCTGACAGTTGCACATCTTTCCAGTAAATCATGGACCTACGATGCTTTCAATGCTACTTTCATGTCTTTGATGTTGTACAGTATATCGGGTCATTTGCAGAATGACTGCTGAAGATGAAAGCCTTCATTATCGTCAATAGATCATGTGACTTTATGAAGCAAAGCTACAGAATACTAGTTGTGTTTACTAGACAATTAAGTTGACTTTGAATTGGTTCCAGTATATTTTTATACACTAGACTAGTATTTTGTCTTGTACTTCCTCCCTTATGGATTCTACTGACACGAGCTTGAGTGTCGGTGCCGACTCGTTGGGAATAAAAGTGGGGAGGAGGACGAAAAGGGGGAAGATTATTTTCGATGCACTCGAGACTCACACACCTTTGTAGCGTTTGAACACACAAAGTGAGCGGTGCTGCTTACCTAGCGTGACGCGTGTGTGTTCCTGATGTGTTACATGTGCCTTACGTGTGTCCAGCTTACTGTAACAAAAAACACTTGACTTATACACGCCGTGAAACACACGGATGCTTGATGGAGGGAACCTTTTATACTTGTACTACACTTGTATTTATGAAATAAACAGTGTTACTCACAAGGCCTTTTGTCCACTACCGCGTTATTATTGGATGTTATGAATCACTTCGACCAAGTTTGAAGATGATGGCAATTAACGGATTAATGCACTGTTATGATAATGAGGTAGTTGATGGTATGAAAATCTTTTTGCCTATATGTGGGGAGATGTTTATATAAATATTGCTTGAGGCAGAGAGAATATGACGTAGGTTTTCTTTGAAAATAAACTTTTTCCATTGAAGGACAACGTCAAGGTTGCTTGAGCTTGGCTTGTTCAGACGGCATCACTTTCTGAAAGGAAACCCCACCCCCTGCCCCCCGCCGCGTCTCACCTTCATGTCTGCAGCACCATGTGGCGGAAATTGTGGGAATGAGGATGGATTCCCTGCAGGAGGTAACAGCACCTCGCTGACGGGCCTGTGAGGAGAACACCCGTGGAGAAGCGTCTCACAGAGAGGTAGGCCCCTTTACCGCCCTGTGAGGGGTAAAGCTGCTGGGTGGGAGCGCTTGTCACACCTTTTCCCATGCACAAGCTCTTGGACTTCAAACACACACACACACACACACTTTTTGCTAATGATGGTCGGATTTGGGCCTTTTATGGTGAGTTTGTTTTATTGAGCATGGCTCACCTACACTGCATCGTCATACAAGCTATTTTAAACTTACACTGGGAGGCCGCAAATGAAAAAAACCCACAAATAATATTAATTAAATTTTAAACACTTTTAAGTTCCAACTGCATTTGAATTTGACCAATCAAATCAAGCCGTTCGGCTGCAGCGTTTTAGTATCCTTGTCAAAACATTCCTCCTGCTGTTGTCCTACTCCTTGGACAAAAGATTCATTTAGCAGGTTTAGCCGAACCCAGGTGTCCGAGCTGTGTGGCCTGCACGCTAACCACTTTCCACCATGCAGCCCCATCTGTTACAGTAGTCGTAAACAATCAGGATTGTAGTTTGCAGTGGTATTTACTGCTTCATGTGTTACACCTTTATTTTGTAGTAAAATCAAATTACAGTCATGTTGGACTGCCGTTTTTTTTCCAAATATAAAAACACAAAGTACATTGAAATAAAAATATTTTATGTAATATTTAAATAATATTTTATATAATTTAATACAGATTAGGAATCTGCAGTGGTATCCAAACTGAAATGTACAAAAACCGATGCATAGGAAGCCATAGGAAATCATGTAAATCCAATTAAACTGTCACAGAAACCCCCAAAATATTAACAAATATAAATGTGTATTATAAATGCATAAACATTAACATCACTTTTACCTTGAGAAGCAGCGAGGGAAAAGGGGAAGGGACTAAAACTAATGCGTTTTTCTTGAACTCAAGTCACCTTCTTTATCGATTTGCTGGCACTGGCAACTTTCCTTGGCCCCATGTCGGGTTATTTAGATTAGGGGTCAGAAAGCCGTTGGGTGCTTTGTCAGGGCACTCAATGTTGCAGAACGATACAGTATGAATCATACAAAATTTGTGGCATAATTAAAAAATGAGGTTTGACTGAAAATGATACAAAGTAGTCGTTTTTAAATCAAAGGCATTTATTGCGAAAAACTTGACATGAAAAAACAATCGAGTCAACCACGGGTCATCAGTACAAGACGATGCATCATGATCACATGGTAGAGCGCTGAGCACGGCCAGCGCAGAGCAGGACGTCATCGGCACCAAAGGCCTATAAATATTCTGCACAATATAGAATCAGATACTTCTTTTCTTTTCGTTTGCTGTACAGACCTGACTCAGTCCTGATGAGCGTCCTTGTTGCCTTTTTTTGTGTCATGTATCGAGCTACATACAGAGGCCTCCTCAAACACACACACACACACACACACACACACCAGTCAGCCATGATAAACATTCAAATTAATATTATTTTTCTGTGCAGATCACCCATCATTCCATTTCAAAACAAATAGCATTCTTATGTATGTGAGTCTGTCAAGTCCAGCTTTGCTCCTTTATCACTTCATCTATGACCTTAATCTACTTTGCAGAGTTGGTCCAGATGCACAGGATTACCCAGAATGCACTCAGATCCTCTCCGCCGCGTCACTGTAAGCGAGACGTTTAAATTCTTTACATCACAATTTCACCCAAAATATGACATTATTTGGAGCAAATTGGAGGAGAAATTCCAGTTTTGATTCCATGGACTGTGCTAAGAAGAAAGGCAACTGAGCAGCCGATCAGTACGACAAAGTATACATTTTATAGAAGCCTTGCTCTGCAGTCATACAGAATACAGTAGATCCCCGCAAAAACAAAAAAACACATGTACAGTCTCTGACACGGCCATAAAAATGTCTATTTTTGACACCGAGCTCGCTCCTTTTCCTCCAATTTATAATAAAAGTGCCTGTTGTAATTATTAATTAGACTCCGCTTCAGAACCCTCCACTTCTCTCTTTAATTGCCATTGTTCCTTCGCGACACAATCCAGGTTTAAGCCTTAAATATGCCTCCCACACTTATTAAACACATTTAAAGGCTACATAATCCTCACTGCTTGCCTATTGGAATTCCGCTAACGACTATCCATCATATTTTAACTTGTCCTGTTAAACATACACTTTTGCTTCTCAAAGCAACCATGGTGCGTTCAAGGGCTGTCTAAAAAGAGAAATCTCGACACTTGAAGCCTTTATGAAGACATATACAGGTAATAATTGTGGGCTGGTACATGTATGCTGTATGTTTTTCTTTTCTTATCACATATTTATAAATGATTCTTGCATTCTGTGGAGAAAAATTACTAATTTTGGAGAAAAAAAATGTAAATAATGTGCGGGGATCCACTGTAACAAACCAGTAGCAATACTTTGCAAACCTTTACTCAGAATTAGGTGTAATTACCATCAAGTAAGAGCGAGAGCTCATTCCATTTTTGTGAGGATGTAAATAAATAACACATTGTTTTTATCAAACATAAAAATGTAGCCTATCACAGGGTGACGTCACTTTTTTTTTTTTTTTTATATCCATGGAGTATACGGTGGAACCTTGGTTAGCGTCATTAATCCGTTCCAGTACATCACACTCTAACCAAATCAATTCTTCCCATAAGAAATAATGCCACAAAAATATTTTTATCATTTCATAATTATGGTTTTACATGCAGAAAACAATTCTAAATGCATACAAATAAGGAATAAAAGAATATTTAAGGTTACTTTTTATCTTCATTGAAGTTGTGACGTGATAATGTGGGAGCGAGATCAACACAAACACCACCTTCTTGTTTTGCTATGAGTTATTTCTTAAATTCAATAGCGTTTCTTCACTTCTTTATCAAAATGCTGGCATAGGCACATTTCTTTGGCTCCATTTTGGCTTATTTAGCAGCCCTGATCAAAAGAAAAGCAGAGACTTCGGTGTCAATTTACAATAAAGTACACAAAAATAAGTAGCTATTGAGAAACTAAAGAGTCGTGGTTAGGTAGGTTCGTTACTCATTAACTGCTCATTTTGTGTACCTTAATGGACTTCAGGCGAGAAACACAATTGAAGAAAGAACTCACAGCAAAACAAGAAGGTGGTGTCCCTGTTGATCTCACTGCCAGATCGTGTTTTTGGCAAATATCATTAAAATCAATAATAAAATGTTAACGTATCCCTTTCTTTCAATATTAATATACATTTAGAGTGGTGTTGTCAGCTTTGTGCTATTAGTGAAAAGCCCGTTGTTAGTATCGACTTTACTCTGTGCTCTTTTTTTCCCCAATTTTGCTGGTGTTTGTCTTCCAAATATTTCTACTTTCTTCTTAAATAACCTTTGTATATTTTCTTTTCATCATATTATGACTTTATTCCCATATTTTACACAATTGTGTAACTTTTCCCCAACCTAATTTATAATGTTTTGTTTCTAATATTATGATTTTAAATTTTTTCTTTATATTATAACTTCATGCCAGTAAAATTACTGCTGTTTTTTTATTGTTGTTTTAAAAAAATCTCGTTACCGTAAAACGGGGTTATAAAGGACGGCAGGGTAATAAGGGACAATTTTCGGGAAAATGTTTTAAATGTAATTCTGCCTTTTCATGTTAAAACATTTTCCCAAAACTTATTACCACCGCCGTCCCTTATAACCCCGTTTTACAGTACTTTATATTTTTAGAATGTGCTTTCCGCCAACAAAAAAACAGCAACCTAAAAGGATGCTGACAAGGACGTCATGATAAAAAGACTTGCGCTAACCAGAAAATGTGCTGTTAGGAATGGAATATTTTCCACTGTTTTAGTCAAAGTACGGCAACATGCAAAACTATGCACATCCACCGCAGTCACATAACGCATTCACAAGACCTTTCACTTCGAAAAGATGTCGCTTTTATCTGCGCTCACACATATTAGTTTCTAGCTATGCCAGCAGCTTTTGTTGCCTCTGTGACAGAAGTTATAAAGTACTCGCTTTTTTTGTTTTTCAAACACGCTAACGGAGGCTCCGCTGAGCTTTCACCTTTTTGTATATGTTGAGTTTATTAGCCAATCACACTTTACACGACATTCAGGATGTTCCCACACATCCCCTGTGCTTTTCAGCCCTTTCCTTTGTTGCAGAACATCACACACACACCAACACACACACACACACACACACACACACACACACACACAGAGTGAGTCAACCCTTGAGTTTGGCTGTGCTTCTATCTCCAAGGAGGGGAAAAGGTAGATCGTGTGATGGATGTAAACTTGCCCTTTTCCAGTCAGGACATATAGAGCTTGATATAGCAGACTGTACACCCACTGAAGCCATATAGAAAAATATCAACAAGAGTCGTACAACAAAAAGCTTATTTTCCCAAATTCACGTGTGTTGTTTTTTTTTTTTGTTTGGGTTTAAAAAAAAAAAAAAAAAAAAAGTAGGGCTGGACCATAATCATCACATTTAGTAGATTCTGCATGAGTGCATCGCAACAAATTATGGATATCAAGACTTTTCTTACATTCAAGCCATTTTTTTTCCCTCACCTGAAGCCGACGTGTGCGTGAAAAAACATGAAATAAAAGGCGGCTGTATACATTTGTAATAAATATCAAAAATGACTGCACCGTTTCTTGTTCAAATAATATTAATAATACTACAAAAAAAACAAATCCAGTGACAGATCACAGCGTGACAAGTTTGGGACAACACAGATATCGAGCCGAACATTTAGAAACAAAAATAAAGAAAACAAGAGGAAAACATAACGGGTATTTATCGTTAACACGTGAAAAAGAAGCGACGGTGTGCTTATTGCCACAAACACGACGATCCTGTTTGGGTCCGAGAGGAAGAGGAGTTCTGAGGTCGCAGTTTGAAGCTGGTGGACGACACCTGGGAAGCTTTTCTTTCTGTGCTTTAGAGGATGGGGGAAGCGTGGGAAACTTCATCCTGGTCAGTTCCTGCTGTGCTGTGATGGGAGTCGGACGTCTTTGTGCTACTGTCTTTTCAAAAAGGAACTCCTGCGAGATCCCGTCAAAGGACATTTTTGAAGGTGAGCATCTCCTTTTAAGGCAGGTTGGAAAAGCGAAACATGGTGTGTGTGTGTGTGTGTGTGTTCTAGAAGCTCTCCACAAAGCTGCCGGGAAACAAGCCGGTCTGTCCCGTCCTCTGCAGGGTGCCTTTGTACCAGCCGTCGTCACGCTTCTTGTGCACGAACACCACGTCGCCTTCTCGAAGCTCGATCTCTGCCTCGCTTTGCGGCGGGTAGGGCACCACCACACGGTACCTGACCCCACCCCCCCCACACACAAAAGCACATCCATCAATCATCAATCCATACTGCTGTCAATGTAGTCCCATAATAAAAAGGCCTCCATTGGTACAGGTTAGATTAGGTTAGTGCGACCAGACCATTTTTGCAAAAAATGTCGCAAAAATATCTCACCGGGATGGCGATGCCATCATCCGCCAGGTAGCGGCTACAAAGCCCCGGTCCTAACCGGCTACGCTATGAGTACGGCCTGGATTTGGGAGCATTCAGACACTATGTAGCACTTTTTAGTGCAGGAGGAACTTTCATTGTGTGCGGGGGCTGCGTTGCACTCCCGATGATGTGTGACATGTGATGAGTGAGCGTTGGTGCAACGCTTGAAACGGGTGTCGTACACACTAATATCACACTCATATTTCTATCGGAAGAGGGAGTCAGCTGCATCTGCGCTTCAGAAGGAAGCGGATACGGCTGGAGGGGCCCGGCAGAGGCGGATAAACCTGCTTTTTTTAGTTTTCAGTAAATAGAAATACTAGAAATTAAACCATAGTAAAATACAAAAAGTGAGTAGGGGATTCCAGCATTTTGTTCATGTTGTGCAAAAACAAGCATATTGACTTTGCTTGGCTTGTAAGCTAAGCTAAGCTAAGCTAAGTGATAAACTATGTAAATAAATGTTACAAAAATAAGTAGCTGTTGGCCATTTTCATTTTGTAAAAGTAGCTCTCACAAGAAAAAAAAACCTTGGGGAGCCCTAATATACGTAGTAAGTACTACATTTAAATATTTATTTAGCATGTATGTGTTCGGTATCGAACGATTTCACACATGGATTATCGGGATCGTTATCATTTATTTAGTCTATTCATCACCAATCAATAATAGTAAATATGCAGGCTGAATGTTACAGCAGGATTGAGGATTGAACCAGCAACTGATAAGTTGGGAAACAACCCTACTTCCTGTAATAAGCAGATCGTTAGTCATGGAAAATGTTAAATTATTTTACACCAACAGAGGGCGCCAAATAAATATCCTATTCATTTTCAATAGGAAATATGAAATTACAGTAAATGTTTTTTTCCCCTCCAAAAAATAGCCAATGTGTCCTGACAGAAGTGAAAAGCATCAGGTGACCCTCATCAGCCAATCACAGGGTACATACAAACACACAAGCATTTCACACTATGATATCAGAGTACGAGCACCCACCTCTCCCTGGACAAGGGTTTGGGTTCGGGTCGTAGCACCATCAAGACGCTGTTGGCTCGCGTTGCAGGGGGCGACATGGGAAAGTTTGTATCTAAGGAGCCCGACTTCCTGTGCAGGGGTTCCAACCCCACGGCCCCCGCCATGTCGATCTCCACCGGACAGGAGCCTGCCCGCCCCTGAGAGGCCATGGGACAGGACCCCGAGCGGGCGTGGTAGTGGTGATGATGGTGGTGGTGAGGATGATGGCCGACGTCAGTGGCCACGGCACCTTGGGAAGGGTCGTAGGTGGGCGGGGAGGAAGGAGGCGAGCGAGGTTTCTTCTTGGCCGCCGCCCCTGACAAAAGCTTCAAGAGACCTCCTGATTTTCTCTCCTTCTGTGGGAGCAGAAGAGGAGGGAATGAAGAAGGAAACGTGGTTGTTCCACAGTTAGCCACAAGATGGCAGCATTCGCCTTATTATGCACGGCGTTCTCTGTATAGTCCACATGTAACATAAAACATACAGTATGCATGCAACAGAACATTTGATTGGTTCAGTGATCAGGTCACGTGATAAATGGTAGTAATAGGAAACACACAACGTGTGTAACATCTAAGTGTACACTAAACTACATTAAATACAGATTGAACTCCATGGAGGACACTCTGACAAGCATCAAGTTGGCAGTTGCTCTATGAGCTCATACAGTTCAACATGATATGTGTGTGTGTGTGTGTGTGGTGTGTGTGGTGTGTCTGCCAGACATTATCGGAAATGCTTTATCATTTCCCGTAGTTTGAGTTAGACCAGAACAGACAGACGACGCAGCGTCACCACCAGCTGTGTGTGAGACGATCGAACACCTATCATATTAAAACTGCAATTATTATGATACAGTACATCACTTATAGAATTCAAACCATGCTGTCTTAAGACTACAACACCCCAAAAAGAGTGGTTAATGTGCAGGCCACACAGCTAGGAGACTGGAGTTCGATTCCACCCTCGGTCATCAGGTTGCATGTTCTTCCCGTGCGTGCGTGGGTTTTCTCCGAGGACTCCGGTTTCCTCCCACATTCCAAACTCATGCTAGGTTGGCTAATTGGCGACTCCAAATTGTCCATAGGTATGAATGTGAGTGTGAATGGTTGTTTGTCTATATGTGCCCCGTGACCTGTTTACAAGCTTCTGAATAAGGTTTTTAACAATTAGAGCCCTCTATTCATAAAATAACACCCCTATAGTCACCTTTACACTCCTAATACCAAATATAATAAGATAAAACAAGACATTTAAGACATAAGATTTATAGTTGTATGTGTTGCTGTAAATGTGTTCCGGAGGGCGTGGACGGGGATTGACGTTGGGGGTTCAGTGTTGAGTTTTAGATTGCCGTGGGTTACGGTCGCAACAGTAGCACGTCTTAGGGGAAATTGTGCCTCTTGTCTGGTGCTTGTGTGTCTCGACGATCATTATAGTAACATTACTGACACCTAGTGAATGTAAAATGCTACATATCTTTGAATGTGTCGTCTGAAAATGCCTTATATCGGTATTTTACTTCATTTAGCCATTTTTCTGCTTAAGCATGTACATTTTTGACTAATAATAGACATATTCAGCTGTGGAAAATATATATATATATATATGAAGCAAGAGGGATTACCAACACAGTTCGAACAACAATATGTGTGTATTTTTTCCCTCCTCCAGCAAGGTGGATGAGTTTGGCATGGAAGAACCCAAGAGCCCAGACCTCAGTCCCGTCAAGCACCTTTGAAATGAACCCCAACAGACACGGTTCATAGTTTCTTCCACTTCCATCTCAAGGAAAGCATGGCGTCTCCTATGTAGGCTGGCCTGATGACCAGGCTAAAGGCTACAGCGTGACTCCCGTTCCGTCTGGTCATCCATCATCAGTGGTGAGTAGCTGTACATTATAGACTTTAAATGTGTTTAATACATGTGCAAAATTGGAGGAGAACGTCAATGTCAAGCTCGCAGGGAGGAGCGAGCAATGTGTGAAAAATTTAAATTTTTATGGGCGCGTCAATTGCTGGCTGTTTTTTTCCTGGTAGTCCCGGAGTAACCCCCAGGAAAAGTAGGGATTTGCTGTACTCCTATTAGAGACCAAGCTACACTAGGACAGACAGGTAAAGACAATGCAATCCCAATCTGCGCTTGTGTTCGGATGAGAGGATTCATTATGAATTTGTGGGCCTCATAAAAAAACAAGAGCCATCTTTGAAGGGGGGGGGGGGTGATGTAAACAAGCCTGCTGTTCCACCGTCACAGAGCTGTTTGTCAGCTCGCCATGTAGTTAGATTAGCTGTCCAACACAGCGGAGCCAGCAGCAAAAACAAATGGAGCTTAGACAGATGCGAGCTATTCTCTGCCATCGCTCAACGTGCGCACGTCCCCGTTTGACACCGGCAGCAGCCGAGGCGGCCCATGAGTCAAAGTTGAAGTAGTATGCAACGAGAAATAAACTCATTAGCGCACTTTAGCGCCAAATGTTGTGCAGCTTTGTTGAAACAAAAACGCTTCAGTAATTAGCTCGCATATGTTTCGCCGCTTTTGCTAGAGGGGGACCCCCGCATGTGTCAAATCAAAAGCTATTACATTGTCAGACAGATCTGTTTAATCAGCAGAATATTTGTTTTTGTTTACTAGTTTGGAGTGCAGTGGAACCTTGGTTAGCGTCATTAATCCTTTCCAGAAGGTCGGACTCTAGCCGAAACAGTTTTTTCCAATAAGAAACCATGTAAATCTAATTCACCCATTTCAGAAAGCCAAACATTTTAACGCAAAACATGTTTTTCAGAGTTTCATAATGAACTCATTCAATCCCAGCCCTTTTTCTGTACATTTTTTATTATTTTTCAAGGCACACACAATGAATGTGTCCTAGGGCTACATGCTATTTAAACGTACCAACGCCAAGAATAGACTCTTATCTTTCATCAGAAAAAAAAGTTTGTTTGTATCTGTTTCCGTTCTCAACAAAAGAGGCAGGAAAAAGGCTGGAAAATGTACACAAACTGAGGTAAAGTAAATTTTGGTTGTTAACCAAAAAAAAACTGCTAATGGAGGTTCCACTGTATTACTTTAGTTTGGCTGCAAGTGCATCTGCACAGTGGTACCTCGGTTTGTCTCATTAATCTGTTCCAGCAAAAACTCAACTGTCATGTGTCTGTCTTAAACCGTTCCCCCTTGCAACCTGTGCTAACTAGGAACCTTTAGATTACGATCCCACTGGACAGTACCTTAGTACTTTATGATGAGTTATTTCTCCAAATTCAATAATGTTTCTCTTATGGTAGTGGCTGTCTTCAATAAAAAACATTTTTGGTAACACTCAAAAATACACAGTGCACCTGAACTCCTCATCTGTGCATGGTAAAGTGCTGAAGAGCAGGATGGAAGGAGACAGATACAAAGTTGTTAATCGTTATGTGCGCATTTTATGAACACATTACCACCAACACATAAAATAAAGATGATTAAAGGATTCCCTGGCTGGAATCTGTCTATAGTGTCCCAACTCTAAAAGATCTATTCTTCAGAGACTAAATCACCAACATGTGGATGCTTCGTTTGGGGACGCGAGGCACACTGTTTGTACGATAACTGAAACAGGGCACATAAACCGAGACTTACCTTTTCCGTTTTGGGGGCACAAGGGGAAGATGCGTGCGAGGGGCCTGGTGAGGGCGGTTGAAGTGGGCTACCCGCTTCCCCGTTAAGAAGCACCGCTGACACATTAGGCGGCGTGAGGCAGGACAGAGGCGACGAGAGGGGCAGGTGAGGCCGTGACGCGGGGGACGACAGGGGCGAGGGTCCCAAACTGGGTCCCGGGGACGTCATGGAGAGAGGGCGACCCGATTGGCTGGAGCAACGTGACGGGGAGGAGCTCTGAGAGCGCAGGGATGATATAGACACCGTGGGACGCTCTGGGCTTCCGGCAGGGGAACTGTGGACTGAAATAGACACACACTCATTTTCTGCATGAAGATACTGTAACTGACAGCAGCCATTTGTCCTCATTAACTCATGGGGGAGACATTTATCTCCATATTTAACACATCTCAAGACACTCTAAGGTTAAGTCTTACATAGAAATACAAGTGGTCCTCTTTTACAGAATGGATTAAAAACAATTTTTTTCCGAAAATTAGCTTCAGAGGGAGAATAGTTCTCAATCTTTTCCTGGAATTATTTTCCAGGGCATTTTAAGCCACTACAGAGGCAGATGAATCAATATTAGTGACACTTGGCAACTTCCAGTTTTATGTCAAGGTCCTTAACAAACAAAAAGCAACAGAGCAACCTTAATGTCGCCCAGAAAAAGGAATTTTCCATGTTTTCCGATAACATTTTCCCAAGGTTTTCCAGTTTCTCCTGCTCAGCCACACTGAGAGCAACAGTAGCCACGTATACATGGATTCAAATATTCATTCATTCATTCATTTTCTACCGCTTTTCCTCATGAGGGTCGCGGGGGTGCTGGAGCCTATCCCAGCTGGCTTCGGGCGAGAGGCGGGGTACACCCTAGACTGGTCGCCAGCCAATCACAGGGCACATATAGACAAACAACCATTCACACTCACATTCATACCTATGGACAATTTGGAGTCGCCAATTAACCTAGCATGTTTTTGGAATGTGGGAGGAAACCGGAGTACCCGGAGAAAACCCACACATGCACGGAGAGAACATGCAAACTCCACACAGAGATGCCCGAGGGTGGGATTGAACCCTGGTCTGCGCGCTAACCCCTAGACCACCGTGCCGCCCTGATTCAAATATTCCAATTGAATTCGGTTTATTTGCTCCAACGGAAAGAATTGAATCTTTGTATATACCTCATTCCGAAAAAAAGTGCCAATCCGAATGAACATCGGATTCCCAAGGGTGGAATATTCCTTTCCCCAATCCGATTGAGGTATCTGGTACCCGCTGAAACGGAAAGTTGTTCTTCGTTGTGTTTTTCTTCTTCTGTTGTTTATTGGCGGTTGGCAAGCAGCTTTCTGTGTGCATTAGCGCCATCTGTGGAACAGAATCTAAACCTTCTCTACTTTATTCACAAGTCCACTTTTATTAAAAAAGAAAATATATATCTATATAAAACATGTCCCGAGTTTAATTATAAAATATTAGCAAGATTGAATTTGATCTTTTCCTGTTTAAATTTATCCCGGGTACGTTCTTTCAGCGCATGCTCAGATATGACGTAACACGCAGATTGAGACGTTCTTCACTTTTAAAAATGGAGGAAAGTTTGTTTTTGATCCAAACTAAATTTTAAGTCTAGATGAATGAAAAACTTCCAACTTGTTATTCCAACAAGAGAAAGAAAAACTCGGGAAAGTCGGTATCACGTGATATTGATGTTTACGTTTTACTGCACATGCCCTATTGACGATTCTGCTTGATTATAGCATGTAAACAAGAGATTGGAATATTCCTTTCCATGGATACCATTGTTTACCATTTGGAAATATTCCATTTGGAAAGAGAAAAACTCCTCATGTAAACGTGGCTATTGCTTATTGAAGTGAAACTTTGACTCTTAATTATGTCTCCCAAGTGGCGGTGCGCCAAAGAAAAGGAAAGCCATCATCACGGAAGTGAAAATGAACATCGTAAAAAGCTCAGAGAGAAGAGAAACGCCCTACGATTTTACTCTTTTATGATATCAAAATGACCGCTGTGAAAAGTGAATTCAAACAACAAACTCTAAATAGGCAACCCAAAATTGCCAAACAACAAACATTTAAGTTTACACAACTTCCCATGCACAAAGTAGCTTTCATGTACACCACACCATAAAACCCAAAAACATACTGCACACACACATACACGGTTCCAAGCCACCTGCCGGACAACACAACACAACACAACGCAAGAGTGGCTTGCTGGTCATGTGATAAAACCGCTTGACACATACTTTATTCCGTAATGTCATCCAGATGTTGGTGTGTGTGTGAGTATGGGAACCGCAGGGAAAAAAAACGGCAAGAGTCTCTGTCATTACGCCTACACTGGACACCAAAACAACGTGATGTCATTCCGAGTGTGTTTTTGTGTGACCCGGTAAGTCGTGTTATGTGTTTGTGTGTTTTAACACAACACATCACACTCAGTTCATGACAACGGATGCAGCCAAGCGTTGGCTTTTGAGGGTTTCAAACAAATTTTTTAATACTTTGAAGGGTTTTTGGCATGTATGTCTCCTGTCAAAATTCACTTTTTTGATGTTTCGAATGAATATTTCGACTAATATTCCTCCCACATTCCAAAAACATGCTAGGTTAATTGACGACTCCAAATTGTCCATAGGTATGAATGTGAGTGTGAATGGTTGTTTGTCTATATGTGCCCTGTGATTGGCTGGCGACCAGTCCAGGGTGTACCCCGCCTCTCGCCCAAAGACAGCTGGGATAGGCTCCAGCAAAAAGAGGAAAAAGCGGTAGAAAATGAATGAATGAATGAATTTCGACTAATAATTTAGTTATCCTAATAATAATAATAATTTAATAATTAATAATAATAATTTAGTTATCCTAATAACTAAATTAGTTATTAGTTATTAGTTAGTTCTGAACTGAGTCAAAAGCTACTTAGCTGACAGGAAGCAATACGTACAGCTAGGAGAATAAACATCTGCAAGTTAATATATTACGTGCGGAGTTCCCCAGGGGTCAATACTGGGACCAAAACTGTTCAACTTGTACATCAATGATATCTCCAAAGTTACAAAATACGTAAAGCTGTTATTATTTGCGGATGATACCATTGCTTTTTGTTCTGGAGAGAAGAAATGGTCACACTAAAAAGATGCTTTGATGATAATAGATTGTTCTTGAACCTAAATAAAACTAAAATCATGCTGTTTCATAACAGCAGAAAGGACACGCACCAGCAAATACAAATAGACGGTGTAGACATTGAAAGGGTGAATGAAAATAAATTTCTGGGGATCATAATAGATGAAAATATGAGCTGAAAAAAACTCATATTACAAATATACAACATAAGGTGGCAAGATTTCCCCCCAGCACACACAACAATTCACCGAGCCCCCTTTTTACCTGTGAAGAGCCAACCATAATTCCCAATGAGAGGGTGAGGCAATACGTCTAAAAGGTACCATATTTACATTCATAACACCCTTCTTTTATATTACAAAAGTCTTTCAAGAGTCCCACACTGAAGTTTCGCTTCCTGTATACATTTAAGCACTCGATTACATAACTTAGATAACCGAACTACCACCCAGTTAACCCCCCCCCCTCCTCCAGGTGACACTTGGGAGAGTCCAATTAAGGTGATTAGCCTCTGGCCTGCACTCACATGGGCGTGCTTCCATGTTTGTGCCCCGACCAATCACCTCAAACAAAAGGAGAAACTGATGAGAAATTAATAACAACACAGATGACTTCTAAATGAAAAATTAACCAACTAAAGTGGCAATTAAACAACTTAAATGGCAAACAAATATATAGGTGGGGCATACACCTGATCAGTGAGGGAGGATTGGCAGCTCCCTCACAGTCAGTAAGGATAATTCATAATGCATAATGCTAAAAAATAACCAATTACCTACTAAAAATGTCATCAATACTTATTATTAGAGCCCTGTAGACATGACAAAACACAACTATAGTCACATTTATACTCTTTTTATTTACAACATATTGCGCAACTGCAAGGTCTTCAGACACATGCTAACTCGCAAACTAGAGAGCTAGCAACCTAAACGGTAGCCTTCAAGTTATTTCCTTTAAACTTAAAAAAGCCAAAAACTTACCACTTCCACACGGATAGGGAGGATAACTATTCACAGTTATTTAACCTTTAACATGAACATTAATCAAACGTAATAATTTTTTCTGGGTACATGATACCATACAGCATCCATTAAACTTTCATATCAAGGCGGGGGCCTCAAACTGGTGTCCTGCGGGCCACATTTGGCCCGCGGGCCGTGTGTTTGAGACCCCAACGTATGATTTGTTTTTCCTGAACATTTTTTCTTGGTTCTCGTACAAAGTCCTACAATATTGCTGTTGTATTTTAGACTTTGGTACGTTAATACAGATGTGGAGTCCCACATTTAGTTACATCAACTAGTCTTTTTGCCGTATCAGCAATAAGTTTCTTCCTGGCCAAGAAAGACAAAAAGGGCAAAAGTGTTACCACCCTCCCTTTATGCTTCTTGCTCATCTTCAAGCTGGTTGACAGGTCACTTGTCCACTTGACTATCTCGTCTGCATCAATTAAAAAAAAAGAACTAATAAAAAATGAACCCATAGCCTGAATGTCATTGATTGCCTTTGGCGACGGGAGATTTGAAATGACAAACGAAAGTATTAATAAACTGTAAATAAAGTCACACATACATTACGTTCTCGGGACAACCTGAAGACCACCCGTAATGTTTATCAGAACGTTCCTTCAATGTGAAAGCGTCAATATCTGTTTGGAAGCTACTTATAAATCTAGAATGAAAGATTTTCAATGAGTACTGACCGAAAAGCGGCGATCTGCTTACCCAGCTGCATTGACGTACGAGTCTGGTTGACGGAATGCTGCCCAGAGCGTAAGCAGTTCTTCAACTGCGCTGCCGCCGTCTGCGGCGAAGAAGCAGGACTGACCGAGTTGACCAACGGCGTTGAAGGACGGGATGAAGACGGCCCCGGAGACGCTGGAGAAGAAGCGTCTGAGATTTTACCCCCAGCTTGACTGCATCCGCCGCCGTTTGCTGGACTGGATAAACACGATCCGCGTGTAGCACCGCTTCCGAATGTAGCCCTGAAGAACAGAAGAACCAAAGGTTTGGAATTAGTGGTAATACTGAATAGCAGCACAGCGAGCTGGACTTTATTGACTGCACCATCCAACATTGACTTCCTGTCATATACAGAGTTATGGCCTCTTGTGTGTGTTCCATCATTGAAAGAACTTGACTTTTAAACCCACCTATAAAGCGGACAAGAGGATATTCCGGTTGTCCCGTTATACACACAGCCGTTTCCCATCAGGAATATAACCCTTGTGAGTGAAGTGCACGGAAACGGGGACGCGGAACACAATGTTATGTTATTAAGCTGGCATCGTGTTGATGTTTCTTTGAGTGGGACAGCTGGAGGAGTCGGCTCAAAATGACGTTACTGTTGCGGCACCCCTGCGGCAAAAATATCACACACTGGGGGTGACATTAAGGATGTGTTGTTAAGTTATGTACGAACATGCACTGCATAGTGGTGGAGTGGCTTTTAATGTGGTATTGCACAATCTTTGTGCAAAACAGGCATATAAGTCATTTTGAGGTTTATGATTGGAAAAACGTTGCATTATGTGAAAAAGTGTGCAAGTTTCTTTGAGCAACGGAGGAGGAAGTCCAAATTGGGAGAGACTGTGTTAGCGCAACATGGAGATAATGTACTTGCAAACGCAATATTTATAAAAAAAAAAAAAAAAACGCAATTAAATGACGCAAATGAGGATCGGATCACACTTTGAGGGCTCATTACATTTGTAGCAACATTTAATAAACTTCTATCATTTTGAAAAATCAAACAGGAACACAAATGAACAAAGCATTATTAGAGCCCTGTAGACATGACAAAACACGACTATAGTCACATTTATACTTTTTTTTATTTACAACATATTGCGCAACTGCAGGGTCTTGAGACACATGCTAACTCGCAAACTAGAGCGCTAGAGACCTAAACGGTAGCCTTCAAGTTATTTCCTTTAAACTTAAATAGCCAAAAACTTACCACTTCCACACATATAGGGAGGATAACTATTAACAGTTATTTAACCTTTAACATGAACATTAATCAAACGGAATAATTTTTTCTGGGTACATGATACCATACAGCATCCATATCAAACTAACATTAAACTTTCATATCAAGGCAGGGGCCTCAAACTAGTGTCCTGCGGGCCACATTTAGCCCGCGGGCCGCATCTTTGAGACCCAGGTTCTAATGTAGAATGTGTTTTATTTCTCTTGTGTATTCTAGTTTTGGCCTCAGAGGATCCTTTGCGTTTCCTCTGCCTTTTTGGAGCGAGGACATACTCCTAGATTTAGATTACTTTCCACATCCTGATGATCATCATCTTCATAAAAAGGTCTTATTATCATTAATGTTAGCAATCAAACACCACTCGTTATTAAAACTCATATTTGGTCATTTTCATAACCGTATAATGAAGGCTGCAAGGGGGGGGGGTGAAAGGGAAAGTGAAAAGTGGGGAAGAAGCAGTGAAAATAAAGAATATGAAAAACAGCAGGTGCCACCTTCCGCTTTATGCAATAGGAGGGAGGTCTGAAAATATCATCTAATAAGGCAATTTGTTATATTTCCACTCCCGCTTCCTTCTGCTAACCTCATCCTCCATAAGCGGCGAGGCTTCTCTATGATTCTCACACACGTACCTCCACACACGTCTAAGGACACTTCATTGGCTGCCTGTATTTTCCTAGTGATTAACCAGAGGCACTTAGCCCTGAAATATACTTTAGTGTCCACACTAAATATTTATGACACACTTTGGCTTGGACTGTTAACTTTATGTTTTAAATTCATGCGTCTTCTTTGCCCGCGTTGTTGTCTGGCTATCGTTTTTACCCGAGTCCCACTAGCCAAACCCCGCCCCCGCTCCGTGTAAGCCAATCAGCGAACTTTTTGCCATTATGACTGCCAGATTGTTTATTCGTACTGATTTTTATGTTTTTTTTATAGTGAAAGACTCACTTAAAGCAAAAAACACTTGAAAAAAAAACGTGAGTAACTAGCCATGTTTACGAATGACTTTTCCGAAAACAATAGTATCCATGGAAAGGAATATTCCAATCTCTTGTTTACATTCATTCATTCATTTTCTACCGCTTTTCCTCACAAGGGTTGCGTGGGTGCTGGAGCCTATCCCAGCTGTCTTCGGGCGAGAGATGCGTTATACACCCTGGACTGGTGGCCAGCCAATCACAGGGCACATATAGACAAACAACCATTCACACTCACATTCATACCTTTGGACAATTTGGAGTCGCCAATTAACCTAGCATGTTTTTGGAATGTGGGAGGAAACCGGAGTACCCGGAGAAAACCCACACATGCACAGGGAGAACATGCAAACTCCACACAGAGATGGCCGAGGGTGGAATCGAACCCTGGTCTCCTCGCTGTGTGGCCTGCGTGCTAACCACTCAACCACCAAAAATATATAATTCATTTTCTACCGCTTATCCTCACGAGAGTCGCGGGGGTGCTGGAGCCTATCCCAGCTGTCTTCGGGCGAGAGATACGGGGTACACCCTGGACTGGTGGCCAGCCAATCACTGGGCACATATAGACAAACAACCATTCACACTCACATTCATACCTATGGACAATTTGGAGTCGCTAATTAACCTAGCATACCTGGAAAAAACCCACGCATGCACGGGGAGAACATGCAAACTCCACATAGAGATGGCCGAGGGTGGAATTGAACCCTGGTCTCCTAGGCTGTGAGGTCTGTGCGCTAACCACTAGACCGCTGTGCCGCCCTCTTTTGTTTACATGCGCCGCTATAATCAAACTGAATAGTCCGAAAGCCGCCAATAAACAACAGAAGAAGAACGCACCCTGACAACTTTCCGTTTGAGCGGGTACAAGATACCTCAATCGGATTGGGAAAAGGAATATTCCACCCCTGGGAATCCGATTATATGTTCATTCGGATTGGCACTTTTCTTTCGGAATGAGGTGTATACAAAGATTCAATTCTTTCCGTTGGAGCAAATAAACCGAATGCAATTGGAATATTTGAATCCATGTATACGTGGCTACTTTCAACCACAACACCAACCTGGACACTGGCGTGACGTAGTTTCCCGGGAAGACACCCGACGCTGCCGTTCTCAGCGAGGTACCTTTGAACCATCCGTCTTGACACTTCTCCGTCACCCGGTACATCTCCCCTTTCCGGAGTTCAAGCTCGTCAGCCTTCTGTGGCTTGTATGCGTAGAGAGCTAGGTAGCTGAAAAAGCACAGAGAAAAACAGAAAGCATTCATTGACTGGCAACGTATGTGACAGAAAACAAAAATGAAGTAAAATGTGACAAAGACAGCCGATGCATACGCATAATGTCATAATATGCAGTATTGTACACTGCTCACTAATATATAGTAATATTATTGTAATGACACACAAGCACCAGACTTGATTGATGGCTTTTATTGATGGACGCTTGTTTTGTGTCCATTATTCCACTTGATTTGATTAATGTTAGTTAGAACTAGAAAAGCACTTGAAGAGCACATATTCCCTTCCCCATTAGTCCTACATTTATTTTACCTCCATATTTACATTCCTTGACCATGGAAAAATACCATTACCAATTTGATCCATAATATTAGTTAAGTACTTCATTCATTTTCTACTACTTATCTTATTTTCTACTACTTATGGAGCCTATCCCAGTTGTCTTCGGGACGAGAGGCGAGGTACACCCTGGACTGGTGGCCAGCCAATCACAGAGCACATATAGACAAACAACCATTCACACTCACATTCATACAATTAACCTAGCATGTTTTTGGAATGTGGGAGGAAACCGGAGTACCCGGAGAAAACCCACGCATGCACGGGGAGAACATGCAAACTCCACACAGAGATGGCCGAGGGTGGAACTGAACCCGGGTCTCCTAGCTGTGAGGTCGGCGCGCTAACCACTCGATCACCGTGCAGCCATCACCTTGAAATATTCCAAATAATCAAAATATGTATATATATATATATCAGAGATGGCCGAGGGTGGAATCGAACTTGGATTTCCTAGCTGTGTGGCCTGCGTGGTAACAGATTAAAAAAAAAAATTGCAAGTTTTATTAAATTGTGTCTCTCATTATTCCCAAATACATATCTCTTGTCTGTTTTGAAGCCATCAGAATTTTTTTTACTTGACACAACAGCTGCTCTGAACCCATGGCAACACTTCCTGTCCGCCACTACACTGAGCTCCTCTATCACCGGAACACATTTACAGCAACACACATGAGCACAAGTCTTATTTATGACTTATTTTCTCTTTTTACATCTATTATATTGGGTATTATGAGTATTAGGATGACTATAGGGGTGTTATTCCATATCTGGAGAGCTCTAACAATGTTAAAACCTGTATTTAGAAGGTTTTTTATGCTATGAAACTATGAAAATATTCTACTTTGCTGCAATAAATGAGGGATTACTGTGTGCTGATTTCGATTTTCACAAATTAGTAGGAAAACAGTTTTCCGACATTGATTTGAGCCGGCATCCAACTGATGGGAATTAATATGACGCCAGGTTCATTTTAGAAAGAATCCATCCTCTAGAGAAGATGCAATGTTGTGAAAGGCGACATCGCCTCCCTGCCAACGATCAGGAGTCGTAACAGGAAGTGTTTAGCACCTTTTCAGCGTGCTGGAGTGGGCTCCTGCGTTCCGGGAACTGCCTCTACCTTTTCCATCACAAACGAGCTTGTGTTGTCGTTGTCGTTGCTGATGACAAACGATGAGAGCGCGGAGTGAAGCAGCTCTATATATGTGCTGCCTGGAGGTTGCCATGGTAACAGATGGTGGAGGGGATCGTATTCCGTCTTCCCATGGCAACAGGAATAGTTGCCAGGTCAAGATTGAAATGTCCAACCAGTCGCCAGACGTGTGTTTGTGTGTCTATATACTTAAGTACTCATCACCTTGTGTGGATAAACAGACATTTGTACACATTAAGGGACTCAAATGCAGGACTGTTTTGCGTTGCATTTGGGGTAAAGCTTGTAAAATCAGCAGACGCGATGGAAACTTGATATTATAAAAGCTAAGGTGGTAAACACTTCACCCTCATTCGCACATTTGATTTCCCAGAACTTGAACAGGACGTGACAGGAAGTGATGTAAAAGAATATAAATTAAAATCTCCAAAGCCCAGTACAATGTTCTCCATAACGTTGGTCAACCTCGGCGTTCCAATGCCCCATTTTTCGGGTAATTCAGTTTGTGGCAAAATCTTGGTTATTGTCCAAATATTGTACTGAACATACTAGTCCGGTTGCCTTGTGCAGTATCGTTCCGCACATTTGATTGGCACATGAAAGGACCCAGTGCTATACTGACTCACTGACTGTGTAGTTTTGATTGATTGCCAATAAATAACCCACCATGGGGACAAAGAAAGTTGGATCGAAAAGTACAAAGATGTGGTCAACTCCTGTTATTCTATCACCGCTTCAGTAAAAAAAACAAATGTTTATTCATTTCATTTGTCATTTATAACTATCTTTGGCAAAAAAAAAAATTATTCCCAATAAAAAAAATTTGGTCATATTTTTGGGTGTCGGACAAATTAATTGGATTGACATAATTTTCTATGTAAAAATGGTAAAAAAAAATGTTTGTATGTTTCGGGTTGGGCGGCACGGCGGTCTAGTGGTTAGCGCGCAGACCTCACAGCTAGGAGACCAGGGTTCAATTCCATCCTGTGTGGAGTTTGCATGTTCTCCCCGTGGATGCGTGGGTTTTCTCTGGGTACTCCGGTTTCCTCCCACATTCCAAAAACATGCTAGGTTAATTAGCGACTCCAAATTGTCCATAGGTATGAATGTGAGTGTGAATGGTTGTTTGTCTATATGTGCCCTGTGATTGGCTGGCGACCAGTCCAGGGTGTACCCCGTATCTCTCGCCCAAAGACAGCTGGGATAGGCTCCAGCACCCCCGCGACCCTCGTGAGGAAAAGCGGTAGAAAATGAATGAATGTTTCGGGTTTCATCTCACTTTTTCGAATGGATTAAAAACAAAATCGAAGTCACCACTGTTTTTGGTCAGGATATTAATAATTTTGGGTCGTTAGCATAACGGTAATTATGCAGTCAATAAATGTTAACGTGATGTTAAATGTTACCCATTTAACTTGTAATTTCTAAACATTAAAACTCCTATAGGTGGCGACACAAAAAAAATAATAACATGGTCCTGAAAGAAGAAAAAGTATAAGAAAACTTCTTATAAATAAACCATCAGTGTGTCGTTTATATACGCTGTATTTAGCTTCTAATCCAGACTTTACAAGAGTTTTGAGAAGCTTTATCAGTGTCACAGTGGAGGAGTAGTTGTTAGTAGTAGAAATAGTGGAACGTGGCCAATATCTCTGGGCGCAATGGTGGAAATATTTTTTAAATATACATTATTTAGAACAAACAAAACAGGCACAAAAGGTCGGTGGCGGGAGGGAGAAGTGACTCATGTCTACTCACATGTTGAGAGGCAGCTGCACCTTTGCATGGGCCAGCAGCTCAGAGGTTATGGATGCCACTTTTGGGGGCACCAGCACCCCTGCCGAGGAGGGTGAGGGACCTGGGGAGGATGCATCCTGAAGATATATAATATAAGAAGACACATTATTCCGGATTTGTCTGCAGGTTTTCACCTCTAAATGCACCTCGGGTATTATATCCAGAGGACACAAAAACACCAAAAAAGAAATGTGCAAATATTTGACTGAAAGAGACGCGTCAGAGGTGGTTTTTGAGAAATACGTCAAATGCAAAAGAGCTGTGTCTTATTTTTAAGACAGTATCTTTCATCTCAGACAATTGCATCAGCGTGCAGTTTGCCTTACATCAGCCACAAATCACTCAACTGAAGGCAACAATAGGAAGACTATGCAATTATAAGAATGTATTTCCAGAACTATGCGGCACGGACGTGAGCGCGCACCTGGATGCGAGCAGCCGCCCTGGGGTCGGAGGAGCTGATGAGGACCGGGTGGGAGATCTCCATACTATGTCTGTTGTTCAGCTGGGCCGCTCGCTGGCTGACGGACAAAGCTGAGAAGGAATGTCGCTTCTTTGCATTTTTCTTCCCTTCGCCTCTCCGGTGTCCCGAGCCGTTCCCATTGGATGGCGATGTGCTGGGGGAGGGGCCGAGGGAGCAGGGACCCATTGGCGACGGATCAGAACTCGGACCCGGAACGTTGGTTGTTGTCGGCTTGTCGATTTCCATCAACTGCTTTGCGGTTTCATTTAACTGCGGAGGGCAGAGATAAGGGGGGGGGGGGGGGGCACATACATCACCTTCAACAGGTTGCATTTTCAAGAACATGCAGTGGGTTTCCCCATCTGAACCTATTGAGTGTTATTGACCTGTCACAATATTTTAGGAACCTTGTACAGTTTATGATTGGAAAGTAGCTCTCTGGTTATGAAACCTATGATAATTCATTCTGTCTTGTGTGTACACCACAGATTAATTATTATTATTATTATTTTTATTATTATTTATATTATTATTATTATTATTATTTATATTATATAATATAATAATAATAAAATAATAATAAGAACAACAATAAGAGGGGTTCCCAAAATCTAAAAAAAAAGGTCTGCAGCCCACCTTTGTCCTATAAATGAAGGCACAACAGGTCGAAATGCTGCATTCTCAGAGCACTTAACTTATTATTATTATTTTTTTTTATTGTTATTATTTATATTATTATATAAAATAACAATAAAAATAATAATTATTATTTCTTGTAATTGTTATTATTTTATATTATTATATAAAATTTTATTATAATTATATTATAATTAATTATATTATTATATAAAATAACAATAAAAATTATTATTATTTCTTTTAATTGTTATTATTTTTATATTATTATATAAAATAATAATAATAATAACTATTATTATTTTTAATTGTTATTATTTTTATATTATTATATAAAACAATAATAATAATTATTATATATTATATATAATAATATATATTGTTATATTATTATATATAGTATAATAATAATAATTATTATATTATTATTTTATTTTAGTATTTATGATGATAATAATAATAACTATTATTATTATTATTATTTTATATAATAATATAGAAATAATAACAATTAAATATAATAATAATAATAATTATTATTAATAATATTTTATATAATAATATAAAATAAAAAAATAATAATAATAAGTTAAGTGCTCTGAGAACTCAGCATTTCGTCATTGTGCTGTTTATAGGACAAAGGTGGGCTGCATACCTTTTTTTTAGATTTTCAAGTTTGGGAACCCCTCTATAATGACAAAACATAAGATAATTATGTATTGATTTAGCTATTTGACAGACACAGCACAGTATGAATTCAGTGGTTTTAAGCACGAGACAAGTCCCATCCTGCTAGAACAATACAGACGTATTGTACCAGGCAGATAGAACAGACTGTCTGCCAGCACTGGGAGTGAAAGCATCTCTGACTTCTTAATCTGTGCCGGTCACTTGAGCTCCGGTACACAATCAGCTCATTCCCCCCCCCCCCCCCCCCCAGCAGAAGGGACAAATGTGTCGGTGTGATCCGCATCATCTCAATGCTGCCACTGACTGGCAGCCACATTGGGCCACTTGTTTATCAATGCGGATGTGAATGCCGGCCAGCCGACGAAGTGTTTGACAGCAGCTGCAAGCCCAACTTGAATACGAATGAGAAAGACGTGGAGCACATCTTGGTGAACAATGTGCTCATCAGTTATGAGGCTTCATGCGAGTTTAGGCAGACGCTGTTGCTGTCACACGCTCCATGTAGCGTTCATTCATTCATTTATCTCAGCACTCATCACAAAACAAACATTTTCTATTCTTCTTTATGCAAAGCTTACACTTCCAGCTCTTCTCTGGATCTGAAAGACAACACTGTGTCCTCATAAAACTTTATTTACATCAACTGGTGACATCAAACGCATGTGCAAGACTGCGCTTTGCAGCATAACTATGCAAACACACGGGATTATGCAACAATTTGCAACTTTCTCCGGCTTCATGTTGGGTTATTTTGCAGCCATCATCAATACAGAAAAGCACAAACATTGTGTTACGTAGTGCGCTTGAGCCGCATTGACAGACATCGGCTACTTTTTTCACACCCCTAAATAATGTTAAGGCTAAAAAAAACTACACTTCCAATGATGCTTAGAGTGCAGAGTCAAGAAAACGTATGTGCTAAGTAAATTTGATCAAGTGTAGAATTACTACAGCTTCTGTTTGGACTGCTTAGAGCTGTTGTATTCCGATAAAACATCACCTCACGTCTCACCAGCAGAGCTAACTATGGACCCTGGGAACACCAAGTGTAGGTAGGATGTATAGCGTGTTTTGCTGTCTTTATATTTATATCCCATGTTACAACTCTCACCTGCGCTTATGGATAACATCTTTAAATATTTATGACTATACAACAGATTTCCTGGGTGTAAATCTGTCTATAGTGTCCTAACCCTAAATGGATGCATTGTTTGGGTACTCAAATTGTAGTTAGGACTAGGACTAGTTTCTCAAGTGCGATGTTTGGCCGTACAATACCGGGAGTGTACAAAAACTGAGACATATTTTTGGTAATAATTTCAATCAACAGCAGAATCCTACAAAAAAACAGAGTGTAGGAACACCAAGGTTCCACTGAATGGAACTGATACCACATCCTAATTACAGTGCAACCAAACTCTTATGTTTCAGAAGTCACAGGACTCCGATTGTGACCAAAATTTGATGCATGACATCAGCATATGACACCACCGATGTTCAAAAGGCATCTGTACTAACAATGTAATGTTAGTACAGAAAAAGAAATAAACAAACCAACAATCAATCAGTAATAAATAAATATAATAACAATAATAATAAAACGGCAAATAATAAAAACTTAAGAAACCACAGTTGGTGGGTAGACAAATTATTTTTTTCATATTAAAATGAACAAAGCATTATTAGAGCCCTGTAGACATGACAAAACACGACTACAGTCACATTTATACTCTTTTTATTTACAACATATTGCGCAACTGCAGGGTCTTGAGACACATGCTAACTCGCAAACTAGAGAGCTAGCGACCTAAACGGTAGCCTTCAAGTTATTTCCTTTGAACTTAAATAGCCAAAAACTTACCACTTCCACACGGATAGGGAGGATAACTATTAACAGTTATTTAACCTTTAACATGAACATTAATCAAACGTAATAATTTTTTCTGGGTACATGATACCATACAGCATCCATATCAAACTTGCATGGGCCGCACTAACATTAAACTTTCATATCAAGGCGGGGGCCTCAAACTAGTGTCCTGCGGGCCACATTTGGCCCGCGGGCCGCATGTTTGAGACCCCTGGTCTACGTTAATCAAATGCTGAACGTTGCGCGTGCGATTGCTCAGGCACGCCAATTGGATGTGGTTATCCTGGATGAGAGTACAGTATGAGAAACATGAAAGTACGGTAAGCAGCTGAAGTGGACAACAAAATGACCAGCAGGTGAATGTGCATTAAATGGTCTCCATTTAATTAACCGAGACGTCCCAAGTAAAAGAGGTTCTTGTTAAGCACCCGCACGGCTTCAGAGGACACTCCATTGACGTGCGTTCAAAACAAGCGCACACAAAGGAGCTGCTATACATCAACTCAAACATTAAGAGATAAACATCCTAACGCCCTCTGACAAACTTCAATTATCTTTGCCTCCAGCCTCACCTCAGACTCCGCAAACACTCCCTGGAGTGAAAAGTGGAGTTATTCCAAGAGAGAACGCAATAGAAGGGGGTACAAGAACAACCTATACGGGCTCAGTGTCGGTGGCGCACATTTCCATATTAATAAATATGCTAATCAAGCCAAATCATATGCTAATAAGAATGATGGATTGAAAAGGAAATTCTCATGGGATAGACGAAAAGGACACGCACATAACCTCCCCAAAGGCAGAAGGTCAGTGATGCAACACACACTCTTAAAATCAAACTTAATCACGTCATTTTTACTGACGACGTGCACACACACACACACACACACACACATATACACATATATACACCGCTAAAGTGCAGAGTCATCGCTGCGGAAAAGGTGATAAGGATGTGCGTACATTGGGACAAAGGGACATATGCCTGATAGAGACAATTCTTTACGTGGAGATTTTGTCTGAATGAAACATCCAAGGTTAGCTATTCTGCTTTGAGATAACGCTTGTATTCCGTTTCACTGGGGACGGTTGCGGAATACCGCGACTTGAGCTGACATCTGCACTGTACATTGTCTGAGGTGCATGCACAGATATCATATGCAGACATTAAAGGTGTTACCTTATCTATTCTGTCCCTTTAATAATTGCAACAACTGTCACCGTATATTTGAATATACTGTACAGTGGAACATCCAACTACAATTTTGGAAATAAATGTAACTGATTTGAAGATGCTTATATTGGGGATTTAAACAATTTATTATATAACTTAATAAGTGTAGACAGAATATGACCTCAGCTCATAGAGTTGGCTGTCTAATCTGGTGTCAGCCACCAGGAAGTGTGCACTCATTGCTAACGTGTGAGTCTTATTTATGTCTAACATGGATTTTCTATTATTAGGTCATAGCCTGTTATAGTACTTATAAAATCGCACTTCTGGTTGGACGCTAACCGCATTTTGTTGCCCTGTACAAGTGACATGAGCAATAACAATAAAGTTGAATCCAATCTATCTAATATTGGGTAATACGGTTGTAAAAGTGACTATAGGGGTGTTATGTCATGTCTAGAGGGCTCTAATTATGTTAAAAAAATATTTGGAAAGTCATTAACAGTTTATGTTGTATGAAAATATTCCATTCATGAATACTGAATCCTACTTTGCTTCACTTTTTGCAGTCGGGTCTGGAGCCAATTAACTACAATAAACGAGGAACAACCTTACCTGATGTTCATTCATTCATTCATTCATTCATTTTCTACCGCTTTTTCCTCACGAGGGTTGCGGGGGTGCTGGAGCCTATTCCAGCTGTCTTTGGGCAAGAGGCGGGGTACACCCAGGACTGGTTGCCAGCCAATCACAGGGCACATATAGACAAACAACCATTCACACTCACATTCATACCTATGGACAATTTGGAGTCGCCAATTAACCTAGCATGTTTTTGGAATGTGGGAGGAAACCGGAGTACCCGGAGAAAACCCACCCATGCCAGGGAGAACATGCAAACTCCACACAGAGATCGGAGGGTGGAATTGAACTGGGGTCTCCTAGCTGTGTGGCCTGCACACTAAAAACTCCTTCACCGTGTAACCCATAAGAAAAGTTATATATATAAATATTAGGACTTCATTCCCGCAACGTAATTTCCCAAACATCTCTTTATTTTGTTTAGTTTGTCTCATAATATTAAGACTTTAACAAATATATAATCTTTCTTTAATATTCCAACTTTTTACTCCTAAAATCATATAATTTTTCCTCATACTACGAGTTTATTCTTGTAAAATTGCAACTTTTTTTCTCGTTACAATATGATGTTTTTCGGTTAATATTTGTACTTTATTCTCGTAAAATCACAGCTGTTCTTATCTTGTCATATTATTACTTTATTCCCGTAATATTTCAATGTTAATCTCATAATATTATAAGTTTATAACTAATTTTCCATAATTCTATTTTCTAGTATTATGACTTATTTTTTTCTTTAATAGTTCATCTTTTTGCTACTAAAATGATGCTATTTTTCTGCATTATTTTATTACATTATTCTCATGAATTTTCCTTGTTAAATTAATTTTTTTTCTCTTTTCATTATTGTAAAATGCAGATTTTTTTAATTTTTGCATTTTCTTCTTGTTAATTTCCATTTTTAGACTGCACCACAGGCCAATACAAATACATGTAAGGGCTTTGTAAAATTGCAACTTTTTTTCTCGTTACAATATGATGTTTTCCGGTTAATATTTGTACTTTATTCTCGTAAAATCACAGCTGTTTTTTGGAAAGTTCTTATCTTGTCATATTATTACTTTATTCCCGTAATATTTCAACGTTAATCTGATAATATTATAAGTTTTTCCTTCAACTAATTTTCCATAATTCTATTTTCTAGTATTATGACTTATTTTTTTCTTTAATAATTCATCTTTTGCGACTAAAATGATGCTATTTTTCCACATTATTTAATGACATTATTCTCATGAATTTTCCTTGTTAAATTACAATTTTTTTCCCTTTTCATTATTGTAAAATGCAGATTTTTTTTTAATTTTTGCATTTTTTTCTTGTTAATTTCCATTTTTAGACTGCACCACAGGCCAATACAAATACAGATAAGGGCCACAAATGGCCCCCAGGCCACACTTTAGACACCCCTAGTCTAGCACAAGAATACTGCACTGTGAACGCCCCTTCCGTACGTTTCGCCCTGTGTGTTTTGTTTCTGACCTGTGGCGCCCAGTCCAGGGTGTAAGTACGCTGACCCAACTCACATAAAAATAACTGAGTGTCCTATTGGGCGGCAGGAAGTTCTATTCTTTAATGCGCTGCAGCGACTGAGATTACGAGCAGGGTAAAAACAGCAGACACAACCGCTGCCGCCCTATTTCCACCACCCACACTTTGTACTCTTTTTAAGAGAGCCAGAAAAAAGACGAAGTGACATCATTTCAAACTCCTCACACCCTCAAGGCAACCTTTTTCATCTCTCCCCCCCCCCCCGAGCTCATTCTACTGAATCCTGCAGAAAACATGTAAAAAAAGACACATAGGAGAGACTGCTTATCATCCTGCCATGCAAAATCACAAAACATTATCTCATAAAAAGCTTCCTACCTTTCTGCAAACTGTAGAAATTCACACGTAGAAATTCTTACTATAGAATACCAGAGAGTATTCCTAAGTACAGTAATCCCTCATCACTTCATGCTATCATTTCTTTAAAACATATTAATTACTATATCATGTAGCTTTCAGGTAAATATAGACTATTACTTGTAAAATGTGCATATTTTTACATATTTTATTTTATTTATTTTTTGCCAAAATGAAGATTCTCAAGCTAAAAAATGAATAAAAAAAGGAAAATACAAATTTAAGGCATTCAGAAGATGCATTTAAAGACATTACTGACCTTTATTGCAGCTTTGAATGATCTCACAACAGGTTGTAATAACCCCTAAAATATGCTACTGAAATTTTTTTTTGTACTGTAAATGAGAAAAATCATCAGTAAAGTATCCATGTATATTACCATTCTTCATTGTATTGTATTCTCAGGCCTAAACTATGAAGTATATGCTGCTTGTGTATTGAAAGTCCATAAATTCGTACACTTTCCATAAAAGCTACAGATGTGCGCCATCTCCTGGTGTAAAGTATTAACTACATCAGGCACCAAATTGGCAGAAAAGGCAATTTTGCGACTTTTGCGCTGAAAGGGTTAAATGATTGATTTTTAAAAAAAATCATATTATTAGGGGTGTTCCAATATGATATTAATATCAAGTATCCGTCCGATACCAGCCTGTATTGGATTATATCGGCCTGCATCTAAAATGTGTGATATTAGCACTCCGGTACAAGCAATCCATTCCATGCTGGTGACTATAGGGGTGCTATTATACGTCTAGAGGGCTCTAATAATGTTAAAAGCATAAACGGGTCTTCTCTGCTCTAACTAGAAAAAACATTCCATTTCTAAATAAGGAATCCTACTAATCCTACTAAAGATACATTACTTGAGATGTTATTTTACAAAGGTTCTCCATCCTGGTTCTCTTGTCTAGACATCCTTCTTCCTGCCGGAGTCATATCACCAGTTATGGCACTAATGGTTTGAAAATGGAATCATCTTTACATCTGGATGATACTGACCATCCTGTCACATTATTTGTAAATGTATGAGATTATTCGATTTTGCGCACACAAACTAAACACTATCCGAAGGCCAGCTGGGCCCCATTCACTGGCCTCGCACACATACACATACACACACATGCACACGCACACGCACACAACCCTGACATGTCCTGCTGTTTCCAAGCGATGGCGAGGTCTTGATGATTGATGTATCTCTATTTAAAAGGAACCCTGGGTAAACTATGGATGAATGGATATCTGTAGGGATGGCGGGTGCCTGGCAGTACCGGTTTTAACCTCGAAAAAGGCGCTGCAGCAGAGTGTAAAACTTGTCATGCACAAATTCCCTGTGGCGACGCAGAACCAGGCAAGTTTATGCCCCCAGACTCGTTTAAAGCAGCATCACACAAGACAGCAAACAGTCATTAGCTATGATACAATCTTGTGCTGGAAGACACAGCCATCCCAAGGAAAGCGGACATCGTAGGTGTTGTCGCTATATCTATGCTGCTGTTGTTATTGAAGGAACTAGCATTAAGTATGTGTAGCAATGTGCCTCAAAAAAAAGTTTTGAGGGCTTCATAGCCGAAATAGGTGTATCCCAATAACAGTATTGTAAGCTAGCTGAAATTAACTTGTTTTCTTCTGTTGTAATGCACAGAAAAGGGAAATAATTATGTGTTGGATTGTGAATGATGGGAAAAATTCCAAAAGAAGTGCAGTTCCCCTTTACGTGAAAAAGTTGCATTGGGACACCCCTAATAACTATAGCCTAGCTCAGGGGTGTACAAAGTGCAGCCCGGGAGTCATTTGGGGTCCACGGCAGTTTTTTTATTGGCCCTTGGCACAATCTAATGAAACAAAAAAACTAAAAAAACATAAAAAAATTTAAAAAGCAGTAATTTTATATTAAGAAAAAGTCATAATAGCAAGGGAAAAATAGTATTAATTTGAAATATTAAAGAAAAATTTTAATTTAAAAGTGTCATATAATACAAATAAACACATGAACACAAAATTGCAAAATAAGAAAATTTAGGTTTGAAAAAAGTTACAATATTCAAAGAATAAAATCAAAATATGATGAGAATTAAGACAAAATAAAAAAATTACAAAAAGAAAGTTGAAATATAGTATAAATAAATATAAATATAAATATAAATATAAATATAAATATAAATATAAATATAAATATAAATATAAATATAAATATAAATATAAATATAAATATAAATATAAATATAAAAAAGTAAAATATAGTATATAGTATAGTATAACATATAGTAAAAAGGAAAAAATGAGGACAAAATTGTAAAAATGAAAAAAATTGCCCCTCCTTCTTTTGATTTTTTTTTCAGTATGCGACCCTCGTTTGAAAAAGTTGAGACACCCCAGGCCTACCGTCATGCTTTGCAGAAAAGCAGTTTAAGGCACCAAAGGTGAGGATTATAATTAAAATTATAGAATTTCCATTTCACTAAAAATGTCAAAATATGCATAGAATAAAGGATCTTTGATATTATGGGGATTTTTCTCCGAGCAGAAAACAAGGTCAGGTTGGTTTCCACCGATCGGTCCTGCTACGGGTGTGCAGGTTTCTTGTCTATTTTCATCATGTCACACATTAGGGTCAGTGTGAGTGGGTGTGCGTGACGTCTTCACTCTTACCTCCACGTAGAGAATGGGGAAGATGCCAATCTTGTCTCCCAGCATGCCTTCTGCCCAGTTTTCATCCACTCGCCTGATTACCGTCAGGACTTCATCCTGGTAAGAGATGGACAACACACAAAAAACAAAACATAAACACAAAACTCCACTTCTTTACTTATAGTACAGCAGAGCCCCTGCTTGGTGCAGGGGTTCCGTTCCTCGCCTGCCAACGAATGTTAAAAATCTGTAAATGATACGCCCATAAAAATGTCTATTTTTGACACTACATAAGCCACACGACTTGCCTCTTGTAACTGCAGCAACGCAATTCAAATGACTATACTAATAATATTTTAAATGACATTTAATTTCACTTGCATTTTAATTCAATTTATTATGATTAAATTGGAATTAAAACTAAATTAAAACAGGTTTTGGGGCTGGATTGTATTATATGTTCTTTCACTTTTACATCTCACAGCAACTATGGTGTGTTCAAAGACCACCAAACAAAGCCCGCAATCTGAACATGTGATGAAAAAAAAGACGCATCAATGACGTATAACGACCTGTATTATTATAATTTGTAAATTATTACTAACATATTACCAAGATTGCTGCATGGTGGCCACCAGTCCAGGGTGTACCCCGCCTCCCGCCCGAAGACACCCCCCCGCTGCAGCACCCCCCGCGTAGAAAATGAATGAATAAATTTTACCAAAATGTATTTTATGTGGAAGAAAATAATATTTAACTTTTTTATAATTATTATTCTTAATTAAATAAATTCACAAATTAAAATAATAAATAATAAAAAAAATTATGTATAAATAATAATTAAAATAATAAATGTACACAAAAATGCTAATTTGCTGGGCTGTGAAGGCTGAATTACGAACGTGCAGGAATCAATTATTTGGATTATTTAGAATATCTCAACGTGATGGCTGCATGGTGGACGAGTGGTTAGTGTGCCGACCTCACAGCTAGGAGACCAGGGTTCAATTCCACCCATCTCTGTGTTTTCTCCGGGTACTCCGGTTTCCTCCCACATTCCAAAAACATGCTAGGCTAATTATCGACTCCAAATTGTCCATAGGTATGAATGTGAGTGTGAATGGTTGTTTGTCTATATGTGCCCTGTGATTGGCTGGCGACCAGTCCAGGGTGTACCCTGCCTCTCACTCGAAGACAGCTGGGATAGGCTCCAGCACCCCAATGACCCTCGTGAGGAAAAGTGGTAGAAAATGAATGAATGAATGAATCTCAAGGTGATTTTAATTTACATAAAATAAGCAGTTGAAATAAGCCGATTTGTTTTTCACGTACAGTCGCCATGTGACCTACAACATTTATAGCAAAAGAAGAATGCTGCTCTCTACAATCTGTATCTCCATCATCCTACCAAGAGCCCTAAAAACAGCCTCCTTGGTGGAGGTAATTAAAGAATGAATACATGCTTGTTTTACACACGGGTGTTCTTTTTTAAGCACACGCTATAGAGCGCAGCTTTGTATAGTTCATGGTACACTTGGAGTCGGGTGAAGAGTTGATATTTTTGGAAGCATGAGGGTAACCACTCTAAGACAAAGCTATATTTTAGCGCGAGTGCTAAGGAATGGTCTTACTGTCGCCAAGACGTATGGACTGTAGAACGTCAAGCCAGACAGGCAGAGATACACGATATAAACAGGACAGTACGCTCCACGCTTATCTGTACGGATAAAATATTCCGAGGAATAGCACATACCAGACGCGGGTACATGCTGCTCCGTCACACACAAACACACACGCTCGTGTTTTCCCTCATCACGTGAATACGAGGGTCTTGGTTAGACCATTAGGGTGAACAGTGATAATGTAATTCTGCTAAATGACTTTGTATTAGTCATACTGAGTAATTAGCTTTCCCACTGAGAAAACAATCACGCACACACTGGTTTTGCATGACAGCACACATTGTGTGCACGGCAGGGGAGTTCATATACAGCACAGCGTCATGTGCCATCATGTACCTGTTGATTCATTTAGCCCCAAAATCGGAAAAAAAACTTTCACTTCATCTACAACAGGGGTCTCAAACTCAATTTACTTGGGGGCCACTGGAGCTCGGGTCTGGGTGAGACTGAGTCGCATCAAGTTTTCCCAAAAAAAAACAAAAAACGCATTTATTAAAAACAAAATTTTCCAATTTTCTACAATAAAAGCTCTGATAAAACATTCCACTGTTCTCAGATATCTTACTTTATATTTTTCTACACAAAATAAGATAAATAAATAAACAAATCAAGAATAAAGAAAATCAATCAATCAGTAATAAATAAATAAATATAATAATAACAATAATAATAATAATAATAAAACGGCAAATAATAAAAACTTAAGAAACCACATATAGTTGGTGGGTAGACAAATTATTTTTTTCAGATTAAAATGAACAAAGCATTATTAGAGCCCTGTAGACATGACAAAACACGACTATAGTCACATTTATACTCTTTTTATTTACAACTGCAGGGTCTTGAGACACATGCTAACTCGCAAACTAGCGACCTAAACGGTAGCCTTCAAGTTATTTCCTTTAAACTTAAATAGCTAAAAACTTACCACTTCCACACGGATAAGGAGGATAACTATTAAGAGTTATTTAACCTTTAACATGAACATGAATCAAACGTAATAATTTTTTCTGGGTACATGATACCATACAGCATCCATATCAAACTTGCGCGGGCCGCACTAACATTAAACTTTCATATCAAGGCGGGGGCCTCAAACTAGTGTCCTACGGGCCGCAATTGGCTCGCGGGCCGCGTGTTTGAAACCCCTGATCTACAAGCTGCGCCTGATGTGTTCGACAAAACACAAGAACACACCCCCCCCTTTCATAAATGTAATGCAAGGAACAAAATGTTACAAGCTCTGAGCGCCAAAAACGAACATGATGTAGAAATGACGATGTTTACAGCAAACCAAGCCCCGGGAACACACTTTCATTTTGTACTCTCCGTTCCCTCTACATCCTTTTATGAGGAACACTGGGAGTTTAATTTAGGAATTCTAAATGTCATTCATTCTAAACAGGAGAAACTTCTGCTGGAATTGTAAAAAGGCCCAAAAGGGGGAAACACCAGGGCTGTGTTTGAAACCGCATACTCATTACTACATACTTCCATGCCCATACTATCCACACTCCATACTGCAGTATGCAAAGCGTTTACACTACAGCGTACTACATGATAACCCACAATGCATTATATTGACAGGCTGAAACTGATTTCACTCTAAACCAGGGGTCTCAAACATGCGGCCCGCGGGCCAAATGTGGCCCGCAGGACACTAGTTTGAGGCCCCCATCTTAGTTTAATGTTAGTGCGGCCCGCGCAAGTTTGATATGGATGCTGTATGGTATCATGTACCCAGAAAAAATGATTACGTTTGATTAATGTTCATGTTAAAGGTTAAATAACTGTTAATAGTTATCCTCCCTATCCGTGTGGAAGTGGTAAGTTTTTGGCTATTTAAGTTTAAAGGAAATAACTTGAAGGCTACCGTTTAGGTCGCTAGCTCTCTAGTTTGCGAGTTAGCATGTGTCTCAAGACCCTGCAGTTGCGCAATATGTTGTAAATAAAAAGAGTATAAATGTGACTATAGTCGTGTTTTGTCATGTCTACAGGGCTCTAATAATGCTTTGTTCATTTTAATCTGAAAAAAATAATTTGTCTACCCACCAATTAGATGTGGTTTCTTAAGTTTTTATTATTTGCCGTTTTATTATTATTATTATTATATTTATTTATTACTGATTGATTGATTTTCTTGATTTGTTTATTTATTTTTTAAGATATTTGAGAACAGTGGAATGTTTTATCAGAGCTTTTCATTCACGATAACATGTAATACTTACAGTATTTTGCCATATTTGGTTCATTTTAAGAATTAGTGAGAGGCTAGTGAAGCTAGTGGTGAGGCTAGTGGCTAGCTGGCTAGTAGCTAGCCAATGTGGTGTGTGGCGAGGAGTCATTACACCGGTAACGTAGTTCTTTGGCGTGACAATGTTAATAACAATAATGATAACTATGTTGATGTAGGGCGGCACGGCGGTTGAGTGGTTAGCGCACAGACCTCACAGCTAGGAGACCAGGGTTCAATTCCACTCTCGGCCATCTCTGTGTGGAGTTTGCATGTTCTCCCCGTGCATGTGTGGGTTTTCTCCGGGTACTCCGGTTTCCTCCCACATTCCAAAAACATGCTAGGTTAATTAGCGACTCCAAATTGTCCATAGGTATGAATGTGAGTGTGAATGGTTGTTTGTCTATATGTGCCCTGTGATTGGCTGGCCACCAGTCCAGGGTGTACCCCGCCTCTCGCCCGAAGACAGCTGGGATAGGCTCCAGCACCCCCGTGACCCTCGTGAGGAAAAGCGGTAGAAAATGAATGAATGTTAATGTAGGTGCATCCCATTATTTTTAGCTCTTTTTATATCTTTAGAACACATGGGATAAATGACAACAAAGTGCAGTCTCCCTTTAATGACAAAGGAAGCCATTCTATTCCAAAGCATTTAGCAAGAGCGACTCCCCTGAGATGACTCGTCTTCACTTTCAGGAATCCAAAGGTGCTCCTCAGCCGTGGAACCAAGCGATCTTAAAAGCCAAGCTGTTATCGGAGTTTCAGCACACAATGTTTAATTACCAGCTTCATTTTGATCATCCAGATGACAATGACCTCATATGAAACAGATGAGACGTGCAGTATGGGGTATCAAAGTTATCAAAGTGGCCCGAAAACAAAGCTCACTCTAATTCTTGGATGAAAGCGGCTTGTTGAACAATCCCGTCTCGTGTTACTTTAATGTGCACCTCGACCATAATAGCTACTAGGAACTGACCCCCCCAGTTAGATCATTTTCCCAAAGAGAACATAACCGCAGCTGTGATCCACCTGAAACACGGCTTTGATTATTTTTGATGTTTTTCTTGCCGGAATCTCCTGAGCATTGCCGCTGATTAAAGTTAAACTCGCCTAAAGTCAGCGTTGGTATGTTTAGTCAACAAAAGCCAACAAAGTTTACTCTGGAATTAGCCAAAAGTCTCTCTCCCGCTTATAGTTAGTCCAGAACTCTGTGGCATGGCTTTTAACAGGAACCAAAAAAGGGGGCGCACATCACCCCAATTCTGGCGTCCCTGTTCGTTTTAGGATTGATTTTAAGATTTTATTGTTTGTTTTTAAGGCGTTGAATGGGCTGGCCCCCAAATTCATCTCGGACCTCATTCAAGTTTACTCTCGTCACTGAGGTCCGAGGGCCAGTTCCAACTTGTGGTGCCTAAGACGAGACTTAAGACCAGAGGGGACCGAGCCTTTTCTGTGGTTGGCCCCAAACTATGGAACCCCCCCCAAGTAAAAAAAGGCCCCCCAACATCGAAAGCTTTAAGTCTCGTCTTAAAAGCCATTTTTATTCTCTGGCTTTTAACTCGGAGTGAGTCGTATGGTCCTGTGTCTTTTAGTTCTTCGTTTTTATTGTAATTGGTTTTATTTATTTTATACTTTTATTGCTTTGTTTTTAATATTTTAATATCTATTTTACTATTTTATTTCTTAAATTATCTTTTAGTTTTGGATTATTACTTTTTAATTTTACTAGTCTGTGCAGCACTTTGGAAACTTTGTTTATAAAATGTGCTATAGTGGTTAGCGCGCAGACCTCACAGCTAGGAGACCAGGGTTCAATTCCCACCCTCTGCCATCTCTGTGTGGAGTTTGCATGTGCATGTGTGGGTTTTCTCCGGTTTCCTCCCACATTCCAAAAACATGCTAGGTTAATTGGCGACTCCAAATTGTCCATAGGTATGAATATGAGTGTGAATGGTTGTTTGTCACCCCCCGCGACACCCTCGTGAGGAAAAAGCGGTAAAAATGAATGAATGGATTGGCAATTCGTGTGTGTGTGTGTCACCTTGCTGAAAGCCAGGCAGTCTTTATCCTGGTCTTTGTTTTTGACCTCAAAGTCGTACAGCGCTTTGCCCTGGGGTGGAGTCTGACTCAGGGGGCGCAGCAGCTGGATGTAACTGGCGGGCAAAAAGCCATGGCAGCCGTTTAGCTCCCCGTGGTACCAGTTGTCATCCACTTTACGTCGCAGGATGATGATGTCACCCTTGGAGAACTGCAGATCCCCCGGCTCCTTGCCCTCGTAGGAGTAGAGTGCCTTCCCACAAGGCAGAGCTGGGATGTTCTGAGAAAACATCGGAAAACAAAATTCATTGTCAGTTGTCCTAAAGCAGAAATAATGCAGTATATGAAAAAATATCGGGTGGCACGGCGGTCTAGTGGTTAGCGCGCAGACCTCACAGCTAGGAGACCAGGGCTCAATTCCACCCTCGGCCATCTCTGTGTGGAGTTTGCATGTGTGGGTTTTTCTCCAGGTACTCCGGTTTCCTCCCACATTCCAAAAACATCCTAGGTTAATCGGCCACTCCAAATTGACCATGAATGAAATAAATGAATATGTCTTTAAATAATTCCTAAAAACTGTCATTAATTAAGGAAATTTGGAATTAAAATAAAAAAATTGAATTAAACACATAAATATGTGATTAAATAAATTATTAAATGTGCCATGAATTGATGAAATACATCCAAAAATTAAAATTAAATACATGAATATGCCATTTAATAACACTTAACACTTAAATGTGTCAAATCATGAAAATATTAGTTTATCTAATGTAAAAACATTCACAACATTATTTTTTTTTTGACGACACTACAGTTTTTCTATTTACTATTACAAATCAAATAAGAAATATAACTATTGTCATAGCAGCACGGTGGGCGAGTGGTTAGCGTGCAGACCTCACAGCTAGGAGACCAGTGTTCAATTCCACCCTCAGCCATCTCTGTGTGGAGTTTGCATGTTCTCCCCGTGCATGCGTGGGTTTTCTCCGGGTACTCCGGTTTCCTCCCACATTCTAGTCAGTCTTTAAATAATTCCTAAAAACTGTCATTAATTAAGGAAAATTGGAATTAAAATAAAAAAATTTAATTAAACACATAAATATGTGATTATTAAATTAAGTGATGAAATACATACAAAAATTAAATGTGTCAAATCATGAAAATGTTAGTTTATCTAATGTAAAGACATTCACAACATTGTTTTTTTTGACGACACTATAGTTTTTCTATTTACTATTACAAATAAAATAAGAAATATAACTATTGTCACAGCGGCACGGTGACCCAGTGGTTAGCGCGCAGACCTCACAGCTAGGAGACCACGGTTCAATTCCACCCTCGGCCATCTCTGTGTGGAGTTTGCATGTACACTCCGTGCTTTCTCCGGGTACTCCGGTTTCCTCCCACATTCCAAAAACATGCTAGGTTAATTAGCCCAAATTGTCCATAGGTATGAATGTGAGTGTGAATGGTTGTTTGTCTATATGTGCCCTGTGATTGGCTGGCCACCAGTCCAGGGTGTACCCGCCTCTCGCCCAAAGACAGCTGGGATAGGCGGTAGAAAATGAATGAATGAATGAAAAAATATCCTTCATTTTGATAAAAGACAGCTTTGGATGTGTCTGCAAACCAAAAGAGGGGGTAAAGAATTAGCCTAAATTACAGCAAGAGCTCTCAAGAAAGCGTATTTGTCCTCTTAACTTGTTGCTTTGAGTGGCCAAATGTTATTACACGCCATTTATCCTGTGACACTCTTACACAGAACCGCATTAAGTGCCTTCTCAAAACCTCTGCGGAGGATTAAAAGGAATGCTGTCTAGCATTAGTGTCACACGGTAGAAATGATTCCAAATAAGAACACTACACAAACCTCAGGATTCTATAATTTACACTCAAATGTTTTTGTTTTTTTTCGATTTAAGGAGCTGGAAGTAGACTGGAACAAATTGCTTTCAGTGAAATATCTAGTGTGTGTTATGTTTGCATTGGAATATTGTTATTTTTCACAACTGCGGTATTTAAAGAGGTACAGGTGGTCCTTGGGTTACCGGTGAGTTCCCTTCCGACACGCTGATCTATACGTCATATACGTTAAGGATGTCCAATATTATCACGTTTTTTTCTCTGCAATGCAAGCTGATTCATTCATTCATTCATTTTCTACCGCTTTTTCCTCACGAGGGTCACAGGGGTGCTGGAGCCTATCCCAGCTGTCTTCGGGCGAGAGGCGGGGTACACCCTGGACTGGTGGCCAGCCAATCACTGGGCACATATAGACAAACAACCATTCACACTCACATTCATACCTATGGACAATTTGGAGTCGCCAATTAACCTAGCATGTTTTTGGAATGTGGGAGGAAACCGGAGTACCCGGGGAAAACCCACGCATGCACGGGGAGAACATGCAAACTCCACACAGAGATGGCCGAGGGTGGAATCAAACCCTGGTCCTCCTAGCGGTGAGGTCTGCGCGCTAACCACACAAAATTGCTTAATTTGCAAGTTCCAACATCGCCGTCGCATCGAGCGCTGAGTGTATGTACGTCAAAGTTGCCGCCATATTGGATGTGGCAAGGCTATGCTGTAAGTAAATCAAAGTAAATGCACTTAATTTTTATTATTTTTTTATTTTTTATATTTAATATATAATAATATATATTTTATATATATATATATTTTTTTATTTTTATTTATTTTATTTTTATTATTTAATTAAAGACATTTATGTTAATGTATCTCGTTTGCACAGTACATCCACACACACACACAAATACACTTGGGAAACCAAAAAGGCACGAAAAAAAATGTATATTTGGTCTTCTCTGATAGCAAAGATAAGAACTTTATTGATCCCACACATCAGCTATAAAGCATGAATTATAACCTCCTGTTGGTTTGACACCAAGTGAGCTTGGGTTTAAATGTCCAGCTAATTCATCGCAAAGATACAACATGTCCTCAAGCAAGTTGATATTATTCAAACCCAGGCTTGATTAGAGTCATGTGATGGTGATGACTATTCCTTCTTTTGGACTGGTCAGGCTATTAAAACCCAGAGAAAGTAAGTCCAACAACCTCTCGGTGCACTAATTAGTGTATGTGGATTTCCATAATTGACAGAAGGTATTCATGTGTGTGTGTGTGTGAAGTCCATGTGGACATACAGTACATGCAAACACATTGACCACTGCCGAGGCTCCCATCTGTTCAGATCTTTCAATGGGGGAGGGTGGGCTTACATTTCACAGTGTACAGACTTGTTGGTCCAAAGTAAGCTTTCATGCTGGTCTTTACATTACCGACTAAGCTAGCAGTCACACCTCATCCAAAGCGAAGTGAGCAGATGGGAGAGTAGTTGACGTTGGCCTCCTCGCCTCGGTGATGTGAAGAGCTATTCCCGTGGGGTGAGCGGTGGAGATCGCAAAGATCCCCCCCCCCCCGGTCATCATGGTGGTGTCGGCATGTGCTGCGGAGTGCATCGGTGCGTGGAAGTGACTCACAGAGGTTATCCACTGCGGCCTGGAGCTCTCCAGTTTAAAACATTACAACATAAAGACCTTCCAGGCAGAGAGAGAGAGACTCATTACCCCACTGCAATGATTTTCACACTATTAAGTCTTCCCTGCGCCGTTATGGCAATCACGCAGGACTTTTCGGAATTTCGGAATCAGATCCAGCGTTGCATGACATAAGGAGCACTACAGTACATCCAATAACTCAATCAAAGGCAGTTTTCGTCTGCAAGTCGGAGCAAAGCTGGAGGAGTGGACCTAAGATCAGACATCGTGGCAGCCTGGATATTGGATATGATCCATCGTGTTTAACAAACTGGACTTTTGGGTTCAACATCAAACACGCATGCTGCAACGGGCTACAAAAAAACATCAGTGGCTAAACACTGCATGAGAGTACAGGAGTATAGAACCACGGGGCAACAATGGCAACCGCTATCAATTTCTTCTGGAGCGACTATGACACACACACACACACACGCCTTTTAACAGGATTAGAGTCTGTACGCCACGCGCTAACACCGAGCTAATTAAAATCAATAAATACCAGACACACTCAGCTTGTGTACAAAAGCAGTTTCATTTTCCAGAACAATACCATGCGGGCCACTACCTATCAATAGCCCCTTTTACATCGCCTTTACCAGGGATTTGGACAAACATTTGCAGGTTTCCACTTAAAAAAAAAAACAAACCCAAAACAATCCCAATAAATATAAATACCAATAAAAATACCAGATATAGTTCTCAAGATTTCCAGGAACGTTTGAGTGTTGGAGATCACGACTGGCATCATAACTAGTCTACCATTACTAGTAAGATACTATTTTTTGGTTTAAAATGAATGAAATAAATGAATATGTTTTTAACTAATTCATTCACTAAGTCATTCATTAAGGAAAATTGGAATTAAAATAAAAAAATGTAATTAAACACATAAATATGTGATTATTAAATGTGCCATTAATTGATGAAATACATACAAAAATTAAAATTGAATACATGAATATGCCATTTAATGTGCTTACTTAACACTTAAATGTGTCAAATCATAAAAATATTAGTTTATCTAATGTAAAAACATTCACAACATTGTTTTTTTTTGACGACACTACAGTTTTTCTATTTACTATTACAAATAAAATAAGAAATATAACTATTGTCACAGCGGCACGGCGGTGCAGTGGTTAGCGCGCAGACCTCACAGCTAGGAGACCAGCGTTCAATTCCACCCTCTGCCATTTCTGTGTGGAGTTTGCATGTTCTCCCCGTGCGTGCGTGGGTTTTCTCCGGGTACTCCGGTTTCCTCCCACATTCCAAAAACATGCTAGGTTAATTAGCCACTCCAGGTATGAATGTGAGTGTGAATGGTTGTTTGTCTATATGTGCCCTGTGAATGGCTGGCCACCAGTCCAGGGTGTACCCCGCCTCTCGCCCGAAGACAGCTGGGATAGGCTCCAGCACCCCCGTGACCCTCGTGAGGAAAAAGCGGTAGAAAATGAATGAATGAATGAATGGAATTAAAATAAAAAATGAATTAAACACATAAATATGTGATTAAATATATTATTAAATGTGCCATTAATTGATGAAATACATACTAAAATTAAAATTAAATACATGAATATGCCATTTAATGTGCTTACTTAACACTTAAATGTGTAAAATCATGAAAATATTAGTTTATCTAATGTAAAAACATTCACAACATTGTTTTTTTTTGACGACACTATACTTTTTCTATTTACTATTACAAATAAAATGAGAAATATAACTATTGTCACCTCTACATAGCTGCTGGCATTCGATGCTATGCTGTTTCAAAGGCTATGAGTGTTGCTATATTGTCTGTTTCAAGTGCGACTCTTCGTTTTTGTCTTCCATGTGAAACATTCAATTAGTACAACAATTACACCCCCACGATTAACAACAACACTCACATGGCAAGCTTTTGTTCCTCCATTTATGAGGGGATGATATAAACGAGCCAATCATTTATTTATAAATAGACAAAGAAAGGACTGCAAATCATGCCGTGTGAAAAGGAGATTGAGACTACATCGTTTGGCGGGCATGTTGCCACTGAGACCAATGAGAGACCATTTACTGAGAGGCAGCACTTCACAGCCTCTATGTAAACGGTAGTAAGCGTACTTAAAAAGCCAAGTAGCCATCGGTGCCTCATTTGGGAGCTTAAACGAATGCAGACTCAGCCACCTACAACAAGTGCTTGATGATGCTTTTTTTTAAACATTAAACTTGCCTACCTTAAGACACCAACAGCAGTGCTCGGTTCAAACACCACCGCTCTCAACGTGACACAACACGTCTTCTTTTTCCACCGATCACACTCACGTCAAGGGAGGTGCATTCACCAACAGCGGAATTATCAACATCAACATGACAACACAAGCATGTGGTTACTCATTTCGATCAATTAATACATGACTATTGCAAGTAGAATTAACTAGAGTAGTCTAATGTCACGATTGCGGCAGTGAAATCAACACAGATACCACCTTCCTGTTTTACCATGAGTTATTTTTTCAATTTAATCGTATTCCTCACCTCACGTCTCTGCTTTTCTTTTTGTCACGGCTGTAAAATAACTATAAAATAACACAATTGTGGCAGTGAAATCAACACAGATACCACCTTCCTGTTTTGCCATGAGTTATTTTTTCAATTCAATCGTATTTCTCACCTCAAGTCTCTGCTTTTCTTTTGGTCACGGCTGTAAAATAACTATAAAATAACACAATTATGGCAGTGAGATCCACACAAATACCACCTTACTGTTTTGCCATAAGTTATTTTTTCAATTCAATCATGTTTCTCACCTCAAGCCTCTGTTTTTCTTTTGGTCACAGCTGTAAAATAACTATAAAATAACACAATTATGGCAGTGAAATCAACACAGATACCACCTTCCTGTTTTGCCACAAGTTATTTTTTCAATTTAATTGTATTTCTCACCTCACGTCTCTGCTTTTCTTTTGGTCACGGCTGTAAAATAACTATAAAATAACACAATTGTGGCAGTGAAATCAACACAGATACCACCTTCCTGTTTTGCCATGAGTTATTTTTTTTCAACTCAATCATATTTCTCACCTCAAGTCTCTGCTTTTCTTTTGGTCACGGCTGTAAAATAACTATAAAATAACACAATTGTGGCAGTGAAATCCACACAAACACCACCTTCCTGTTTTGCCATGAGTTCTTTTTTCAATTCAATTGTGTTTCTCACCTCAAGTCTCTGCTTTTCTTTTGGTCATGGCTGTAAAATAACTATAAAATAACAATTGCAGCAGTGAAATCAACAAAATACCACCTTCCTGTTTTGCCATGACTTTTTTTTTTTATTAAATTGTGTTTCTCACCTGAAGTCTCTGCTTTTCTTTTGGTCATGGCTGTAAAATAACTATAAAACATGACTGCTATCTATAATCGTTAATATGACAACAATTACCACGGCTACTACTGAATTTCTTCCTCTTGTGTGTTTTTACTGTGTAGAAAGGACACAGCAGTCTGAAGATGCTGCAGTGAACCAAGCAAGCAGGCTTTTGGACCATTTTACATTTTGTCTAACATGCCATGTCCTTTCTGTGGCTAGGATCTTTTAGAGGATGCCAAAATGTGGCTTTCACACATTTGTCCTGCCACTGGGATCCTGCTAAATATAGAAAGACATAAACAGTGTCTTTCTGCACATCCTGTCCCATGTCTCCGCACGGAACCCTTCTTGTCTCTCATCCTTGTCATGAATGCGCTGGCATGAGCACATGAAGCTGGGTGGCGTTGGCTCCTGTAGTAGACATGGAACTTGTAGTGCACCACATTTGTGGTTACACCAAATGATGACCAATCCAGGCATGACACAGGAACATGTCCGCTGAAGCTAGACGGCATTTTCTTGGAGTTCAAGCAGGGGTGTTTTTACATCAGTATGAACTTTTTCCTCCTAACACTTGCTCTATTTTTCCTTTTTTTTCCAAATTTACAAATATTTTAAAATAAGAACAATAATACACATAATGTTATTGTATATTTTTATGTAATATTGTGTCTTTATATATATTAATATTTAAACTTTATTTTTTTCTCTGAATATAAATACTTTATTCTCCTTAATATTGTGTCTTTATTATCAGAATATTTTGACTTAATTATGTAAATATTAACAGTTTTACCCAACCTAATTTCCTAATATGGTTTTGTTGGTTTCTCATAATGTTTTAATATTTAAACTTTATTTTTTTCTCTGAATATAAATACTTTATTCTCCTTAATATTGTGTCTTTATTATCAGAATATTTTGACTTAATTATGTAAATATTAACAGTTTTACCCAACCTAATTTCCTAATATGGTTTTGTTGGTTTCTCATAATGTTTTAATATTTAAACTTTGTTTTTTTCTCTGAATATAAATACTTTATTCTCCTTAATATTGTGTCTTTATTATCAGAATATTTTGACTTAATTATGTTAATATTACAAGTTTTACCCAACCTAATTTCCTAATATGGTTTTGTTGGTTTCTCACAATGTTTTAATATTTTTTTCTCTGAATGTAAATACTTCATTCTCCTTAATATTGTGTCATTATTCTTTTTGAATTGGGGGAATGAATTAACATACATGTTGGGTGGGTATGCTGCCGCTATGACAATCGCAGCCAATCAGGCAGGGATTTCACCCGAGCAGATGGGACAGCGTGTTCCCCTCCGCTAATACCCCCGTCCATTTTCAGTGACATTTTTATAATGCCATAGAGAGTTGTACTGCGAGGAAACTATAATTCAAGTTGGCTGCCTGAGCAAAGTCACGAGGGTGAACTCTAAATCAAAACCCTCGGCCATGATAGCAAAAAGGGTAAGAAATGTGATGCCACACAAGTTAGAGTTCACATTAAAAAAAAAAAAAATCAAATTTAAACACTTTGATGGGTTTGCTTTATTGCAAGCATTGATTAATGTTGTGTTTTTCACATCATGGTTGTTTATGTGTTGGTAGGACATTGCGGTACTTATTACAGTAATCCCTTGTTTATCGCGGTTAATTGGTTCTGTATTTTTGTATTCAGAGCAGGGGTGTCCAAACTTTTTCCAATGAGCACCACATTCTGAAAAATGAAAGGATGCATGGGACACTTTGATATTTTGTACAGCAACACATCGTTGTAGTTGCACATCGAATCGACTACCACAAAGATATTTTCCCTACTTATTATGGATATAAATGTATTTCTATCTGCGATTAAATGTGATTAAATGCGAGTTAACTATGAAAAAGTGAATACATTTTTTTGCATCACAGCTTTGTGATATAGGCGAAAAGGTGTATTCACTTATCAACATATTAACTTTGGTCTTAGCTTTTTTTCCCCCAAGGAAAAAAATGTCAAAATATTTTGACTTTCTTCTGAAATAATCTTGGCAAATTTATATTATACATATTATTTATATATATTATATTATGACTTTATTATCACAATGTTTTGATTTATTCCTATAATATTACAACTTATTATTATTATTTGTATTTAATATTTAAACTCCATGCTAACAAAATTACATAATTTCTATTCATAATATTGAGTTTATTCTTTTTTATTCTTCTATTTTTTCAATTTCTGCTGCTTCTGCTTCTGCTGTTGTTTATTATTACTATTTTAACTTTTACTAGTAACTTTCCCAAAATATCCCCAAATATTTTTTATATAAAATATATACAAAATATATGAATATAATAATAATAATATAATAAAATATAATAATAATAAAATATAATATATATATATAATAAATATAAATGTATATAATATATAAAAATATTCTTTAAAAAGTAATTTTTTTCATTCATATTTAGACTTTATTCAGCTAAAATTATGTTATTTGGCCTCATAATATTATAACATTACTCTTATAAAATTATGATTTTTTTTCTCATCATATTTGTAAGTTATTCTTGTAAAATGACTACTGATTTTCACATTATTTCAAAGTTATTAGAACCCTCCAGACATGGAATAACACCCCTACAGTCACCTTTACACTTGCATAACCTAATAAGCAATTGACATAAGAAGACAAAGTAAGACATATGTATAAGACATAAATAAGACCTGTGCTCTGTGTGTTGCTGTAAATGTATTCTGGTGGCGTGGACAGGAAGTGACGTAGTGGGTTGAGCGTTGAATTTTCAGTTCAACCATGAAACAGCATGATTTATTCATATATTTTTGAATAACCGTAATAAAGTGAAGCCATGAAATTAGAAGTGAAAAATGGCGAGGGATTACTGGATACTCTTTATGTGAAGAAGATGCATTTTGAATGAATTTACAATCAATGTGGACGTGTCTATTCACAGTTGAGAACTGAATTTAGGAAAAGTTTGCATATACCGTATGCGTACATCGGGAATGTCCGCAAGCGTCACGTAAGGTGAGCGTTGGCAGAAGGAACGGAATCAAAAGGGACTAAAACCGTCTAGTTTGGCATCGTGGAACGCATCCCCTCGACTGGATTCACTCATTTGTCAGCTGAACTGCTCGCCAAACGCTAACATTCCCATGCCAAACCAGTCGTATGTGTGTGTGTGTGTGTGTGTGTGTGTGTGTGTGTGTGTGTGAAGGATAGGAGCTGGGACAGGATGTTCCACTCCACTCACTTCCTCATCCATTTCTATAAAACCAAACCATTTTGTGTCCCTGCAGACCGTCTACCACCTTTTGTCTCTCGCTTGCTTTCTACACACACACACACACACACACACACACACACAGTCTTTAACTGTGATTACTCTGCCTCCTTGTCTCTTGCTCATCTGTCCTTGGAGGGGCATTGGACTCTCCAACTTCTCCCTACTCCATGTGTGTGTGTGCAATAGTCTAGTAAATCTGCAGAGGTCTTTTTCCACTCTGCTATCAAGCTGTGCTGTTTTAATGGAGCAGACACTCGAATGCAACACACGTCACAAAAATATCACCTGTGTGTGTTTGGATCAAATAAATGCGTCAAACGCATACAATAAAATAAAGAAAGACGAGACATTTATGACAAAAACGTCGCCTAATTTACCAATGAAAAAAACAGGAAATTATGGCGGTGACTGCCAGCACATCAGCACTTTTTTACGGAAATACAGTACACACTCAAACGTGGTAAGGGGGGGGGGGGGGGGGGCTGCCTTGGCAGGCACTCAGTGAACTATTGATTCACTTTCCATCTATAATTCACAATACAACACACACCTCTGGTTAAGTGGCGACACAAGCAGACTCAAAGAGACAGAAGGACAAGACACGACTCGAAACAGGGTCCGTTACTACTACTACTATTACTACTACTTCATTACTTCATCACTCTTTTTCATCCTACACTCCCACTTGATTCCATTCCAATACTACTATTAATACTGCATGCCTCTTGTAACAATAAAAGAATGAATGAAGAATGAAATAAACTGCAGTAATCCACATGTGTCAAACTGAGGCCCGTGGGCCTAATCCGACCTTTCACGCCGCTGTTTGGAAAATATAATTCCCACGTCACGGACCTTATGAAATAAAGTGTTTACAGTGATCTGACCGGTATAACTTAAACGTCTGCATTTTGACTTGAAAACTGCAAACAATATTGTATATAGGACAAAATTCACTACCATTATTAACTCATTCAATCCAAGCCATTTTTCAAAAGCCGTCCCTCTTGGTAACAACTGGCCATTGTTTATGATTTTGACTGATTTTTCAAGGTACACAGATTATTGGTTCCTTTTGGTTCCTTAATAATCAGCATTAGAACATAGGTAAGTTTCGACATAATACCAAGAGAGAAAAGATACATTTTAAGCATAACTTTCACTTTGACACAAATTTTGCCAAATAAATTTAGAAAAAATTATATTTTTCAATACAATGTCATCAACTATTTACAATTTTCACATTTAGAACTTAACTGCGTGTGTGCACACGTTAAAATATCTCTTCAATACTTATGTATTCTCTCTTGGTATTATGTTGAAACTTACCTATGTTCTAATGCTGATTATTAAGGAACCAAAAGGGGTAAAAACAAACTTTTTTTCTGATGAAAAATTATAATCTAATCTTTCTTTTGCTATATACCATGTCTATATAGCCCAAGGACACCATATTCTGTGTACCTTGAAAAATCAGTCAAAATCATAAACAATGATTCTTCTATTGTAGAGTTGCATCACCACCACTTTGTCTGGCACAAAGAGACCTCCCCAAAAAACGTAAAAGACGTATAAATTTGTATTTGGTGATTTAATAAAGATTCCAGAATCAGAAAAAAACTCGCAATAAGGCTGCACGGTGGTGGAGTGGTTAGCGCACAGGCCTCACAGCTAAGACACCTGAGTTCAATTCCCCCCTTGGCCATCTCTGCGTGGAGTTTGCATGTTCTCCCTGTGCATGCGTGGGTACTCCGATTTCCTATGTTAATTGGTGACTCCAAATTGTCCATAGGTATGAATGTGAGTGTGAATGGTTGTTTGTGTATATGTGCCCTGTGATTGGCTGGCCACCAATTCAGGGTGTAACCCGCCTCTTGCCAAAGGCTGTATTATATCTTCTTTATGTCTTACTTTCTCTTATTATGTCTATTATATTAGTTAAGAGGAGTTAAAATTGGGCTATAGGGGTGTTATTTCATGGCTAGAGGGCTCTAATAATGGTATGAATGGTATGAAAATATTAGATATTTCAACAAGGACTTGTAGAACAAAGGGGTTACTGTTAATTATATAGCTTTGACTAATATATATTTCAAAAAGCGTATAACATATTTTGAACATTTGAGGGGTCATGAATGCTGAATAAGCAATACAATAATATATATGATATATATATGATAAATTATAAATTAATTTATACAATGTGTTTAAACAACACAACAAAGGATATTGTGAAACAGATGTTTGTGAAAATATAACAAATATCAATCTTATCATGCTAGTGTCAATCCGATATGGATACTACCGTGGTATCAATAATATCGATATTTGGATTGATCCACCCACAGAAAGTGTCGGCTTCTGTCCAACATGTCGGAGACAATGTGTATTCTTTACAATCATGGAGACTGGACACTCGGATGTGGATGAAAACATAAAAATAGACCGAGTGGCACCTCCAAAAGGCTTCTCATGCATATTCATTATGCTCATTTCCATGTGAGCTGAGCGTGGTTATGAAAAACTATAAGCACGTGCATACACTGACACCATGCTTGTTAGAAACGCAAGCTGTTGACTTGGAAAAAAAAAGGATGCGTGTCCGACCTGATTGGGGCAAGAGACGAAAAGGAAAGCATTGAGGTAGGGACACTCATCAGCTATTAAGGAAAGATCACCCCGCCGGCCCCACCCCCCCGTCGGGCCACCTTAATGTGGTCGCTTTAGCATTGGCTAAATGGGTAAGTCATTCTCTGCACGGATTGCAATGCAAACAATGGATGCCATAATGGCACACGCATGGAAAAGATAATTATGGAGGCAATAACACGGCAAGAAAGATGAGCTGATATCTCACTGCATCACGGCACTGGGGTTTGTTACATCATTTAGCACATTGTGTAGCTTTTTAAATCATGCAATAGTCCTGATGATTATGACAGCCACGTAGGAATTCATTATTATTATATATATATATATCCCTTTATAACGAACATAAAACAGCCAGATCTGGATGTGGTTTCAGTTGTTATTGTTCACAACTACTACACAGGAAAGGGTGTCGTGAGATATCGCAAGATAAAAAAGTGACAAGATTTGTCATACAAATGACAAAAAAAAAACTATCCTGTGGGCACTAAGCCTGGGGCGATAATAAATAAATTTGAACAAAGTTGATTATTTTCCCAGCCTCAAAATATTGCCAATTTCATGTCTGTCAGTTTTCCAGGCACAAAGAGAGTTCATTGGCATTGGTTTCAGCATCTTGGCGTGTTTGTCCATAGAACAACAGGAAGAGTGGAGTGACCCCCATTTGTCAGTCAAACGGTCTCAGTAGCCACGTATACATGGACCCAAATATTCCAATTGAATTCGGTTTATTTGCTCCAATGGAAAGAATTGAATCTTTGTATACATCTCATTCCGAAAGAAAAGTGCCAATCCGAATGAACATATAATCGGATTCCCCGGGGTGGAATATTTCTTTTCCCCAATCTGATTGAGGTATCTTGTACCTGCTCAAACGGAAAGTTTTTCTTCTTCTGTTGTTTATTGGCGGTTGGCAAGCTTTCGGTGTGCATTAGCGCCATCTGTGGAACAGAATCTAAACCTTCTATATTTTATTCACAAGTCCAGTTTTATTAAAAAATAAAATATATATCTATATAAAACATGTCCTGAGTTTAATTATAAAATATTAGCAAGATTGAATTTGATCTTTTCCTGTTTAAATTTATCCCGGATGCGTTCTTTCAGCGCATGCTCAGATATGACATAACACGCAGATCCAGACGTTCTTCACTTTTAAAAATGGAGGCCAGCAACCGGGACTGGACTGCTGCGGAAAGTTTGTTTTTTTGATCCAAACTAAATTTCAAGACTGGACGAACGGAAAACTGGCAATATGGAGTTATTCCAACAAGGAAAAGAAAAAGTCGGTATCACGTGATGTTGACGTTTACGTTTTACTGCGCGTGCCCCATTGACTATTCTGTTTGATTATAGCGGCGCATGTAGACAAGAGATTGGAATATTCCTTTCCATGGATACCATTGTTTTCGGAAAAGTCATTCAGAAAGATTCCATTCGGAAAAACTCCTCATGTAAACGTGGCTATTGTCTCAGTGGGTGGAGGCGGGCCCGATAGCATACACATAGCATGCAGAAGTGTATAACATAGTACAAATTAAATGATTACATTGTAATATATTCTCATTTTGACATTTTTTTCATGTTACTCTTCTTGTCTGATGAACTGGGGGTCTCGTGACACCCCTAATTGCTCGAGTCGTGGTGTTGTGGTGAGTTAAACATGTATTTATGCACATACAACTGTAATTCTTCTCTCTAAAATGTGTTTTGTGTTCATATTTTGCGACATGGATTCACTGGATTTATATGATTTCATATAAATCATATTTAAAAATGTCTAAATGAAGTAAAATACAAATATACGTACGTCATTCAGAGATGTTGTTGACGTGAAGTGTGTTACTTGGTCACTAAGTGTCAGTAATGTTACTGTAACGTCGGGCTGAGACACACAAGCACCAGACTCGATGGTCGGAACAACAGCTTTGAATGATGTCAGAACAGGCAACAACAATCCCTACCTAACACAAGGCTACTGTTGACAAGTTAAAACTCAACTCCGAAACCCAAAAGTATTAAAAAAAAAAAATAATAATTATAGTCTTACTCTATATAAATTATGAATGAAATGGATAAATGGACATTTGGCATCACTACTTTTATTGAGGACTTCTGTTGGCGAACTTTATACTGTACTCTCAAATTGCTGGCACTCGCAACTTTCTTTGGCCCCATGGCGGGTTATTTAGAAGACACATCAATTCTATGGAAAATGATTCAATACAAACAAAACTTGTAGTTTGTTAAGTGCAATATTGTACAAATACTAAGACCGTGTATAAAAATCGGAGCACCATTTTTGATTGAAAACTGAATCCAATACAAAAAGCGAGTTAGTCATCTTGATTATTTATATTGGCTACTGTTAAAAGTTAAAACTGGAACACATTCACTGGAAGACACAGCAGAAAATGCAAAAACAGACTTTTTGGATTGATGGAAGAGAGACATTCCAGGGGGTTAGTGATGTTTCCAAGGCTGACAGGTCATCATGGATGTGCCCTTTCTATTTCACCCTCCCGGCCCCCCTCCATCTCGAACTCTGTTACTGTGGCGACAGGGGGTCTTGAGTGACAGATGGCTGCCGAGGCGTGTCGGCAGTCGTTAAGAGTACTTAAAGTGCCAGTCACAGGAACAGACAAACGAAAGAGCTCAAAGGAAAGAATCTCATGATATTCACTCAAGGTCTGTAGCCAAATAACATATGCAAGATGTGCAAAGAATGATTTGCAGTTATGCGGGAGATGTCTCAGTTATCATTTAGAAAGACGTCTTTCCAACCCTGAACACCAGTTGCTCGGAAAATGATATTAAGCCCGGTATCGGATGTTTTAAAAGACCACAGCACATGATTACATAGGGCATCATATCATATAATAGCAACTGATGAAAGATGATGATCCCTGCATATAATAATGGGTATACGCTTTAATAATGATATGCACACATGGTCATTTACTAGCAGTGAAATGACTTTCATCACAGTTGATATGAAAAGCCTTTTCCTACTGGCAAACCATATAAGAAAACTACATTAGCACAATGTTTTCTTCGATAAAAATATAAAGCAATTTATCAAATTCCTCTACAATGCACTTTGGATATGTTAATTCATGTTTAAAAAAGATGGCACAGGCAATTAAAAAACATTATGGACTGTGGGTCCTAGGTTGAGACCCTTTAAGAACCCCTGATTTAAAGCATACCACACATTATGGTTCAAACATAGCGGCAGTGTTATGCCATGTATAAATCATCATTTATTTATCACGTCAGGCTCACTGGTGTTGACTGATTATGTTTGTCGGACTATATATAGCAAGGGTGTCCAAACCTTTTCCGGTGAGGCCCACGTACTGAAAAATGAAAGGATGCCACATTGACATTATATTTATGCTAAGACGTTGTACATACATGGATGAATTGATTGGATAACCTTTGTTTCATCAGTTGATTGATCCATCTTAATGCCTGGTACAACTAAAGGTACATTTATTTGGACAGATATAATGATGATAACAAAACTAACTCATAAGAGTTTAATTTAAGAGCTGATATCGAGCAACTTCCATGGTTATTCTTGATAATAACCGAAATTACTTAACTTCTTACATAAATATATAAATAAAATAACATATTATATCGTTAATATTTCAACTTTATTCCAATATTTGATACTATTCTTGCAACAACAAAAAAATCCGACTTTACTACTTTGGCCTTCTTCTTAATTTTTCCCTGTAATATTCCCTGAATTATTCTCCTATTATAACTTTTTCTGCAACCCAATTCCACAAAATACAACATTATTCGTTATTTTGTTTGCTTTTCATGATACTATGAGTTTTTAAAATTATATTAAAAAATATATAAATAAAATCTGAATAATATTTAAACTTTAGGCTATTAAAATGACATAATTTTCCCTGATAATATCATGGCTTTCTTTTGATTTTTCCCTGTAATATTCCCTGAATTATTCTCCGATTATAACTTTTTCTGCAACCCAATTCCAAAAAATACAACATTATTCGTTATTTTGTTTGTTTTCCATGATATTATGAGTTTGTAAAATTAATATTAAAAATATAAAAATAAAATCAAAATAATATTTAAACTTTAGGCTATTAACATGACATAATTTTCCCTGATAATATCATGTAATTCTTGTAAAAATATTACTTTTTCTTATTTCTGTGACTTTATTCTTGTAAAGTGATATTTAATTTTTGCTAAATAGTATTTTCAGAATGTACTTTGGGCCAATAAAAAAAAAATAGGCACAGGCTGCAAATGGCCCCCAGGCTGCACTTTGACACCCCTGATACACCCCTGATCTTTACAAACCGTTGGAAAATTCCGTCAAAACAAACTGCAAAACAACTTTTCAAAGGCACATACAGTGGTACCTCAGTTTTCAAGCCAAAACGTACTGAAACCAAGGTAATTGTTCCCATCTGAAACAACAGAAATCTTCCATCCACCCAAAAGTATTAACAAAAAAATAATAATTATAGTCTTACTCTACTCTACTTACAACTTTTATTGAGGACTTTTGTTGGCGAACTTTGTACTCTACTCTCGCAACTTTCTTTGGCCCCATGGCGGGTTATTTAGAAGACACATTAATTCCATGGAAAATGATTCAATACAAGACAAACCGGTAGTTTATTAAGTGCAATATTGTTTTTATTAAAAACTGAATCCAATACAAAAACCAGGGAGTTTCACCTCAATGACCGAGTTAGTCATCTTGATTATTTGACGTGAAATCCAATGCGGTGGCACAAAAAGGCAAAATCATTAAAAAAATGGTCCAAGTACTTCTGGACCCAACAGAGGAACAGAACCAGAGAGAGGAAGAATGTTCTGTCTGGCAACAAGCACATCTTATAAATGATGTTCCCTTCTCTGTCACTGACACTTTTTCCAAACAATGTTAGATGGGCCAGAGTGACAAATCATTGATTGGCAACTGTCAAACCAATGAAATTGACTTTTCGTTGATCTAATGGTCCGAGCAGCTGTCAGACAAGGTTTAAACACAAAGACTGCTTAGTGGTGCCACAGGCTTACTCCATGGTATTTGCTACTTTGTGGAGAACTGCAATACTACACATGGGCCTGTATGAAATATGATAACCCTGGGGAAAAATATTACGTTTTCCACTAGTGGTGCATGTTTGCTGTACACTTTACCTCAGGGGTCTCAAACTCAATTTACATGGGGGCCACTGGAGCTAGGGTCTGGGTGAGACTGGGCCGCATCAGGTTTTCCAAAAAAACAACAAAAAACGGAAAAATGAATAAACTTTGTTTTGGTTCCGATTTTCTACAAGAAAAGCTCTGATAAAACATTCCACTGTTGTCAAATATCTTATTTTTCTACACAAAATAAGATGAAAAATAAATAAACAAATCAAGAATAAAAAAATCAATCAATCAGTAATAAATAAATATAATAATAATAATAATAATAATAATAACAAGGCAAATAATAAAAACTTAAGAAACCACATATAGTTGGTGGGTAGACAAATTTTTTCAGATTAAAATTAACAGTATTAACAATTATTTATTTTATTTACAACATATTGCAACTGCAGGGTCTTGACACACATGCTAACTCGCAAACTAGAGAGCTAGCGACCTAAACGGTAGCCTTCAAGTTATTTCCTTTAAACTTAAATAGCCAAAAACGTACCACTTCCACACGGATAGGGAGGATAACTATTAACAGTTATTTAACCTTTAACATGAACATTAATCAAACATAATAATTTTTTCTGGGTACATGATACCATACAGCATCCATATCAAACTTGCGCAGGCCGCACTAACATTAAACTTTCATATCAAGGCGGGGGCCTCAAACTAGTGTCCGGTGGGCCACATTTGGCCCGCGGGCCGCGTGTTTGAGACCCCTGCTTTGCCTGTATCATCGCGTATTTATAAATTATTACCAATTTAGATTGAATGAGATGTGTTTTCTGCAGAAAAAAAATTCTATTTTATGTGAAAAAAACATACAAAATTTTAAATCTGCCAATTTGCGAGGCCATGAATGCTGAATGGTGACTACGTGGGGATCTACGTTATATCATCACATGAGCTGTTTCTACTATTTTGACTGTAAATTGGTCTATTTGAGCTGAATAGCTACACATTAGAATGGAATAAAACCTGTTTACAACCTTCTAAATATGGTTTTAAACATGATTAGAGCTCTCTAGGTATGAAATAACACCCCTATAGTCGGATGAGAATTCAATAATTCTTGGAGAGATATTGCTCCCACTTGAGGAAGAGACGAGGATTCTTGTTTAATGGACAAGTTGACCACCTCCTTTCCCTTAGCAAATAATAAACAACATAAAAGTTCTTTCTTTTTGTTTAATCTCACATTTGTTGCCAACAACGCTTTGTACTTCGACTATTATGTATTGTTGTATGCACGCCAGAGATGCCCTACACTGCCCCCCAGGCCGAAACCCGCCGGGCAGCTCACCCCCGGAGAGGAAGTGCCATTGCTCCAAGCCTCAGAGCCGAGGAGTCACAACCAGCGTTAGACCGACTGACAGATCCACCATCCACCAGGAGGCCCGACCTCCACTCCGCACCACTAAAATACCGGAAAACCATCCCCGACGAGCCCTAAGACAGACCGAGGACGGGCAAAGACAAGGAAAGTGATGCAGCAGAGTACCAACACCGGTGGGAGCAGATACCGAAAAACCCGGGAGAGCATCGCCCCAAACCCCCTCACCCCCCAGCAGACCCAACCACAAGGCGCAATTGATATAGCTTTGAAAAACTCTTGAAGGCTGGAGCCTCAAAATCCAATTCATGAATGAAACCAACTGCTGACAGACCCGGTTCGATAGAGGATCAATCAATTCAGCATCTCAGCTCCAGGTTTAAGGTCATTCGGGTCCCATCAACAAATCTTTGCCCCTGACATCCCCAAGCAGTTTGACCCATCCTTGGCTGAAGCATTGAGGACAATGGCGAGAGTGACATGACACAGTGAGAACAAGCAGGACATCATTCATCTGACTCTTCTTGCATACACACATCACAAACATGAACACACATGTAGAAGCACTGAGGTCAAGAAAAACTGTAGATCTTCCCTCAGGGCTCCCTGTTGAGTATTTACTGCAAAGGAGATTCTTCTAGCATGATGTCAGTCCTTCTCATCATACACACACACACACATTGTATGGCGGTGATTGGATGGGAGCAATCTGCAATAACCAATCGGGTGACAGCACGGAGCGACGGCATTGAGGTTTCTATGTTTCACCTCCTCTCCACCTTGTCACTGCATGCATCCTCCACTCTTCCTTTGTCTCTTCCTTTTTTTTCCCTTTTATCTGCTCGGGGTGTTTATCGTATCATACATCACCGCTGAATGAAAACAAGCCTATTTTCGACATTGAAGTCAAGGATGAGTTTGTAATTGCTTCTAAAATCTGAGCACGATGGTCCATATTTACAAAATGGTGAAAAACAAGTCATGTAGCAGAAACGTTCTTTTCTTCTGCAATGAAATGTTGCAAGGCTGCTTGTGTTACATGGCTTAAAAGGTCACAAAACGGAGATAAACTGAACATAAGACGCTTTCCAGTACACTTTTGTTGGGATTTAACTCTCATCTTGGGAGTTTTATTGCAATTACAATTACAGCTGCAACAATTAATCAATTAAACATCGCACAATTAATCAACTATTTTGGTAATCGATTAATTAATTCTTTCATTTTCTACCGCTTATTCTCACAAGGGTTGCAGGGGGTGCTGGAGCTTATCCAAGCTCTCATTGGGTAAGAGGCGGAATACACCCTGGACTGGTGGCCAGCCAATCACAATCACAACAATGGACAATTTGGAGTCGCCAATTAAGCTAGCATGTTTTTGGAATGTGGGAGGAAACCGGAGTACCCGGAGAAAACCCACGCATGCACGGGGAGAACATGCAAACTCCACACAGAGATGGAGATCCAAGGGGTGGAATCGAACTCGGGTCTCCTAGCCGTGTGGCCTGGCTATTATCCTAGGTATTTTTTTGATGAATGGAAAAAATAATCGTTAAGTGAATAAGTAGGGTCCAATATTAATACATTGAATATTTCCATAGTTTCCAGCCTCTAAATGTGGTTTTTAACATTATTAGAGCCCTGTAGACATGAAATAACACCCCTATAGTTACCTTCATACTTGTATTGCCTATTATAATAGACATTTATTCGTTAATTTTCTACTGCGTATCCTCACGAGGGTTGCGGGGCATGCTGGAGCCTATCCCAGCTGTCTTCGGGCAAGAGGCGTGGTACACCCTGGACTGACCGGTCGCCAGCCAATCACAGGTCACATATAGACAAACAACCATTCACACTCACATTCATACCTATGGACAATTTGGAGTCGCCAATTAACCTAGCATGTTTTTGGAATGTGGGAGGAAACCGGAGTACCCGGAGAAAACCCACTCATGCACGGGGAGAGCATGCAAACTCCACACAGAGATGGTGGAATTGAACCCTGGTTTTCTAGCTGTGAGGTCTGCGCACTAACCACTCAACCGCCGTGCCGCTGCGGTTGATTTCAAATGACCTGCTCCTATGAAAGCGACCGTAATAACTAAACAGGTTACTAAGGTTGCGATTGCTTGGCTACCACGTTTTGAAAAAGCTGCATCCATTTTCGGCTGCAAGAATCCTCCCCGCAAAAAAGTCGCCGTAATCCTGAAAGGACTGAACGGTTCAGGTGGCATCAACTCAAAGAGTCACACGCTTCTGACTGACAGCGATGTCAACAGCCCAAAGGTATAAATAACAACATCACCTCGAATAAAGGCTTTGCTTTGGGCAATGCACTACAGTTTGAAAGAATGACTTTTGCATAACCCCAGAAATCTGACTTAAAATTAACACTGGAAAAAAGTCAAAATAGCAAGAATAGGTTAAAAAAAAAGGCGGGGTACACCCTGTACTGGTGGCCAGCCAATCACAGGGCACATATAGACAAACAACCATTCACACTCACATTCATACCTATGGACAATTTGGAGTCGCCAATTAACCTAGCATGTTTTTGGAATGTGGAGACGGGGAGAAAATGCAAACTCTGCACAGAGATGGCCGGGGGTGGAATCGAACTCTGGTATCCTAGCTGTGAGGCCTGTGCGCGCAAATTAATCAATTAATAAAACATGCTGTTTTGCAGTTGAATACGGCCTATTATTACGCCCCACAATATAATACTTAACAAATTTACGCATGTTTCCATAAATTTCCAGCATAAACGGCATTCAGAAGATGCATTTACAGATGTTGTGATGATGTGTGGTCACTAGGTGTCAGTAATGTTACTGTAATATTGGGTGAGACAACCAAACACCAGACTTCCTCGCTGCAACAACAGGCTTTGATTGCAGGTTTGAATGATCATACAACAGGCACAATAATCCATAATAATAATAATAATAATAATAATAATGTGGTGGTCGTATGTAGCCCCACACTGAGCTAAGACCCAACTCTGAACCCCTGATATCATTTCCTGTCCACGTCCCGCTCAGCTCCCCTAGAACGGCAACACATTAACATTTGCATCAATGTTAATGTTTCAAGTCTACTATATTGGCAACTGTTACTATAGGGGTGTTATTTCATGTCTGGAGGGCTCTAATCATGTTGTAAATAGGTTTTCTATGGTCTAACTACAAACGTTTTCCATTTAAAAATAAGGACTCTTACATGGGCGGCACGGCGGTCGAGTGGTTAGCGTGCAGACCTCACAGCTGGGAGACTAGGGTTCAATTCCACCCTCGGCCATCTCTGTGTGGAGTTTGCATGTTCTCCCCGTGCATGTGTGGGTTTTCTCCGGGTACTCCGGTTTCCTCCCACATTCCAAAAACATGCTAGGTTAATTGGCGACTCCAAATTGTCCATAGGTATGAATGTGAGTGTGAATGGTTGTTTGTCTATATGTGCCCTGTGATTGGCTGGCCACCAGTCCACGGTGTACCCCGCCTCTCGCCCGAAGACAGCTGGGATAGGCTCCAGCACCCCCCGTGACCCTTGTGAGGAAAAAGCGGTAGAAAATGAATGAATGAATGGATCTTACATGGAAATGCACTTATCACGATTATATATTTTTTTTTTCCGAGTTATTATTTTACCATGACAGTTTTGTAACTTTTCTGCTCAGTTTGGTTGAGATTTATCATCCAACGAAGGTTCTCTGAAATATGTCAAGGATTTAGGAAATTAGGCAGCTTTGCTGTAAAAAAAGTGACATGTTCCCCCTTTTTAGTTTTACAGCTATTACTGGCATGTATTCAGCTTTTGCTCGATGAAGATTGCTTTCATTTCCCTCCAATAATCTTCCTCGTGGCGCTCCTAAATCCCTTTTTACGCTTTGGTCTTCACAGGCAGATCATTTTCCTCATGAGACTGATAAGGTACAAACAGTGTGACATTCCCAACATTGAAACTCCATCTCCAACCGGCCTTTTGCCACCATTCCCAAACACATCTTCAACGTGTTTAGCTGGGAACATTTGCAAGAATAACAACCAGACTGGAATTCCAACCCTGTGCATCTTTTTGATACATCGGCTGCCTCGCGTTTGTAGTTGATATTCAGGCAAAATATATCCGTTACTTAGCTGTGTTAGAGGAAAAGAACCTGGAGCTTCCCAATCATGTAAATCAGGGGTCTTGAACGTCCTGCCGGGTTTTAAGAAAGAGGCTCTTTAGTTGGGAAATCAATAGGCAACACTAACTTGGCACTGAGTTTGGCACAGAGTGAAATGAGCAGCAGGGATCACTAGACGGAACATTGACTACAGGTAATCACAGGTAAATAAACACAAACAGGGAAACTACTACGACTACTACTACAATGAGAAACAATAAAAAATAAACAACAACAATGTTAAACGTGCATCTTTAGCAACTTTTTCCAAAGCAAGTGCTGCAAGGCATGCTGGGAAGATAAGATAAGAAAAGATAAGATATGCCTTTATTCGTCCCTCAGTGGGGAAATTTGCATTGCACAGCAGCAAGAGTACAGAATCAGTTAAGCAGTACAAAATACACAATATAGAATAATAATATAAACAACCCAAGTATTAACAAAATCAACAGTTTTGCCCAGAGTTATATACAATACAGTATGTAGATAATATGAAACGAGATGAGATATATGACCAGTCTATACACTGAGATCTTACTAGTGAGTTAATATGAAGCATTATGGAAATACTTCACATAGAACTTAGTATAATGCATTTAGAGCCCTTAATATTGCACATGGAGGTTGATCAGATATTGCACAGTATTACACAGATGTACATAGCGGTGTAGAAGCAAAAGCTGTGTATGTTCAGAAGTCTGACAAACCGTTATTTGTATACATTATTACTTATTTTGTGGATCGATGCAGCCAAGCCTGAATCCAGACTCTACCTCCGGCGCCCCCCAGGGAAGTTGAGTTTGATACCTCTGATGTATCAATACTAATGTAGTGAATATTAATTATTACAATTGGCTCCCGTGTTGTTGTTCCCACAAGTCTCCTATGATACTGTACACCATCATCTCACATGTACTGGATATAGAATGCACAGTATGGTCTCTATAGCACATGCTCATTAATTTCCAGCCTGTAAGGAAGCTACAAAAATCTGATAATTAGCCAACGGGAACACTTTATCTGGAGAAAAATATTCTATGGAGAAATCATTTAACCATATGAGCATATTTTCTTCTTTAAATGCACCTGTAGAGTGTACCTACTTTCCATAATTAGAGTACATGTACAGTACAAAGTCAATCAAGTGAGGCACAGAGGTTAAAAGAACCAAAACAAGTTGGATCCTCTATTATAGCAACAATAAATACAACAACAAAAAAATATATTATAATTTACAGTCAGATGGGATAGGCTCCAGCATATCCTGCAACCCTAATGAAGATTAGCGCAATAGAAAATGGATGGCGTTTTCTCATGTTTTGAATGTGTATTGACGAATGAATGTTGTATTTTGTTGTATTTTTATCTTTTGCTCTGTTTGCTTGCTTTTTTGTCCAAAAAATGTGCACTTCTTTGTCCCTTGTTGCTCTGTTTACTTGCTTTTGTTCAACTCCATTCTTCTGTGTGTGTCTTTGAGTATTTTGAAAAGTGCTATACAAATAAAATGTATTATTATTATTATTATTATTATTATTATTATTATTATTATTATTATTATTATTATTATTATTATTATTATTATTATTATTATTATTATTATTATTATTATTATTATTATATAAAATTAAATAAAATTAAATGTGTGCAAAAACTTTTTGTCCCAAAAATTTGCACTTCTTTGTCCCTTGTTGCTCTGTTTGCTTGCTTTTGTTCAACTCCATTCTTCTGTGTGTGTCTTTGAGTATTTTGAAAAGCGCTATACAAATAAAATGTATTATTATTATTATTATTATTATTATATAAAATTAAATAAAATTAAATGTGTGCAAAAAAAATTGGTCCCAAAAATTTGCACTTCTTTGTCCCTTGTTGCTTTTGAAATGATTGATGCAGTTTGACAAATTTGGTGTAAGAAGAATGTATCTTTGGATTAGATTTAATGCTGACATTTGTGCTAATTTGTTACACATGCACACATTCATACTGTGTAAGCACATCTCAGGAGGCCTACTCATCTTTACTTACACACACACACACACACACACACACACGCTGCATGTACCAAGAAGGTGAGTTGAAGCCCCATGACGCCATACACCAAGTGATGGACTGAGTCACCTCCCTGCCTATTAACATTCATCCATCTCACACCCACCCACCAGGTTTGATCTCTACAGATACCTAAAAATAGGTCATGAACTCTTCGGGGGGTGGATTATAAATTATTTTGACAAAAAAAAAAAGGGTGGAGCATGACCTTTGGAACCGCTTGTTAATCAGTCGAGTGATGGAGGAACTGCAGGTGTGACTGCATTGTAAGCATTTTTATTTGATGCTGAGTGAAAAAAAGGAAGCACAAATGTAAAGGTGAGAAGGAAGTACAATGTTAAAATCTCTGGAGCAGGCATCCAGACATGAACTGGAAATGACAATCTTGATTGATATATATATATATATATATATAGTATATAACTCAGACATACAACGTGCCCGGTCATTAGCGTAATGCAAATGTGCAATATAGTGGCCCGCAGGACACTAGTTTGAGGCCCCCGCCTTGATATGAAAGTTTAATGTTAGTTTGATATGGATGCTGTATGGTATCATGTACCCAGAAAAAATTATTACGTTTGATTAATGTTCATGTTAAAGGTTAAATAACTGTTAATAGTTATCCTCCCTATCCGTGTGGAAGTGGTAAGTTTTTGGTTTTTTAAGTTTAAAGGAAATAACTTGGAGGCTACCGTTTAGGTCGCTAGCTCTCTAGTTTGCGAGTTAGCATGTGTCTCAAGACCCTGCAGTTGTAAATAAAAAAGTATAAATGTGACTATAGTCGTGTTTTGTCATGTCTACAGGGCTCTAATAATGCTTTGTTCATTTTAATCTGAAAAAAAAAAATTGTCTACTCACCAACTGTATGTGGTTTCTTAATTTTTAATTATTTGCCATTTTATTATTATTATTATATTTATTTATTACTGATTGATTGATTTTCTTTATTCTTGATCTTATTTTGTGTAGAAAAATAAAAAGTAAGATATTTGAGAACAGTGGAATGTTTTATCAGAGCTTCTATTGTAGAAAATCGGAACCAAAGCAAAGTTTATTCATTTTTCTGTTTTTAATAAATGCATTTTTTTTTTTATTTTTGGAAAACCTGATGCGGCCCAGTCTCGCCCAGACCCTAGCTCCAGTGGCCCCCAAGTAAATTGAGTTTGAGACCCCTGCTATAAAGCATGTAGTCGAAAGCAAGCTTTCTTCAAATTATTCCATAAATTCCCATCCTGATTGTTGGTTTTGGGACACAAGTTTACTCCAGGTTGCTACGCACCTCCCAGGGTTTTACCGTCACCCACTAATCTGTGACAGATCCGTCAAATTAACATTTTGTTTTCAAGTCTATTGTGATCTCTTGTTTGTTTGCGCTCCTCCAGGATCTCTCTTGGCAGCCCAGAGCTCTTGGGGAAATGACAATGAATACTAAAACACGGAGCATGACAGATGTAGCAGTTGGGAGAACATGGTGGTTTATGTACGCATTTTGGGGTGCTTTGGGAAAGAAATGACGCCACAGAATTTGATTTGCCAAGCCGTCTTAATCAAATGGCGCTGCAAAGACGCCGCAGTAATGAATAGACACAAAACAATCGGGATTGCTTGCGTCTTGGAGCTCGGATGTCAACACTGCATTAGCATAACTAAAAACTGCAGATTGCGTGATGTGTCTACCACTTTATCTGCAGAGCTTGGCATTGGTGTCTCGTTGACCTTGGGATACCAGTACGGAGAAACATATTACTTAAGTGGAACAAACAGTATGGAATACAGGGAAAAATGTTCCTGTTTCCACAAGATTTTGGACTTGGATTCAATGAAGATTGGCGGCACGGTGTCGTGTGGTTAGCACGCAGACCTCACAGCTAGGAAACCAGGGTTCAATTCCGCCCTCGGGTATCTCTGTGTGGAGTTTGCATGTTCTCCCCGTGCATGCGTGGGTTTTCTCCAGGTACTCCGGTTTCCTCCCACATTCCAAAAACATGCTAGGTTAATTGGTGACTCCAAATTGTCCTTAGGTATGAATGTGAGTGTGAATGGTTGTTTGTCTATATGTGCCCTGTGATTGGCTGGCGACCAGTCCAGGGTGTACCCCGCCTCTCGACTGAAGACAGCTGGGATAGGCTCCAGCACCCCCGCGACCCTTGTGAGGAAAAGCGGTAGAAAATGAATGAATGAATGAATGATCGCTACAGGACCAAGAATCGAACCAGCATTATATATACAGCATTGCCACTTGTTCTCCAGCGAGTCTCGTGTTTCCGGACTGATATTAAGAAATGTCTTAACACGGAACGGAGGAGCACCTGCATATCGATCTGCATTGTATACAAAATTTAAATATGCCCTCCATTTTGACTCACTGCTAATCTAATCCATCAATGCAAAATGTAACATTTACCATGCAACTTGTTTCCAGTTACAAGAAAGACATTTAACACAACAATCATAATCATCTATGTAGTCCACAGAAATGTGTGTGTGTGTGTGTGTGTGTACGCCTGAGTGTGTATCGACCCCAGAGAAAAGGCAGGAGACAGGCAGGGATTGGGTAGCAGCATGTAATGACTTATGGGGCCATGAGGTGGGCAGGATCAGGTGGCACATTAGGTGGGTGGGCCAATACTTTTCTGTAGACACACACACACACACACACACACACACAACACCTACAACACCTACTGGCAGTATGAACAGATATACCATTTGCAGTTTGATCCAGGGATTGCACTTGAAACCAGCACACACACACACACACACAGCTTTTTAAACACGTGTTCCTAAAGACGTAGTTGTGTATTCTCATGTAATTCTCCCGACTCATCTTGACCGGTGCATAACCTCCCCCTCGTCAACCATTAGCACCACATGTGTGAGGTTCAGTGCGCTCACATATCCTCAGCTGTTCAGCTCACTCAGTCGTCTCAAATGCTGGAAGCGCATGACTGAGCTCACCTCCTGACAGTGTTTTCACAGGATGTTTTGTCTGGAATGTTACATGGTAATCATATGCATTCACTGGAAAAAAGGTTGGACTTGAGTGCCTGTGAATATTCTCATTCATCCAGGGCAGGGGTCTCAAACACGCGGCCCGCGGGCCAAATATGGCCCGCAGGACACTAGTTTGAGGCCCCCGCCTTGATATGAAAGTTTAATGTTAGTTTGATATGGATGCTGTATGGTATCATGTACCCAGAAAAAATTATTACGTTTGACTAATGTTCATGTTAAAGGTTAAATAACTGTTAATAGTTATCCTCCCTATCCGTGTGGAAGTGGTAAGTTTTTGGCTATTTAAGTTTAAAGGAAATAACTTGAAGGCTACCGTTTAGGTTGCTAGCTCTCTAGTTTGCGAGTTAGCATGTGTCTCAAGACCCTGCAGTTGCGCAATATGTTGTAAATAAAAAGGGTATAAATGTGACTATAGTCGTGTTTTGTCATGTCTACAGGGCTCTAATAATGCTTTGTTCATTTTAATCTGAAAAAAATAATTTGTCTACCCACCAACTATATGTTTCTTAATTTTTAATTATTTGCCGTTTTATTATTATTATATTTATTTATTACTGATTGATTGATTTTCTTTATTCTTGATCTTATTTTGTGTAGAAAAATAAAAATGATATTTGAGAACAGTGGAATGTTTTATCAGAGCTTTTCTTATAGAAAATCGGAACCAATGCAAAGTTTATTAATTGTTCTGTTTTTAATAAATGCGTTTTTTTTTGGAAAACCTGATGCGGCCCAGCCTCGCCCAGACCCTAGCTCCAGGGGCCCCCAGGTAAATTGAGTTTGAGACCCCTGATCTAGGGCATTGAATCAATCGTAACTGGTTCTGTTCCCAGTCAACGGTAGCCTTCCCAAGGCTGCCCTTTGTCACCAATTCCGTGGATAATTTTTATGGACAGAATTTCTAGGTGCAGCCAAGGCATTGACGGTATCCGGTTTGGGGGTTTTAGGATTTTCTCTCTGGTCTCATTGAGTTGTGACTTTCTCTGTGTATCTCTGTGTCTTGTTCACGAGTGTTGGAAGGCTGGAGATTGACAAGCAGATTGACGCACCATCTGCAGTAATGCAGTCGCTGAACCGGACTATCCTAGTGAAAAGAGAACTGAGGCGAAAGGTAAATCTGTCAATATCCGATGGTCATGAGCTTTGGGTCATGACTGAAAGAACAAGATTGAGAATACAAGCGGCTGAAATGAGTTTTTTTCCGTAGGGGGGCTGGACTCACCCTAACAAATATTCTATATTGCGGAGCTGGGTCATCTGGAAGGAGCTCAAAGTAGAGTCTTTATCCTTCTCATTGGCAGTTGAGGTGGCTCAGACATCTAGTCCGGATGCTCTGAACTGTTCAGCTGGCAACTGGACTGTTCGGGTTGTCTTAGAAAACGTTTCACCTCTCATCCGAGCAGCCTTAATCAGTTCACGCTCATAACTCTTATCCTCTGAAGATGGCAGCGTTTAACTCTTTTGTGGTGCAAAACGGCAGTCATTAAGATACACTTGAGTTGGACTTTAGTGCACAAAGACAAATGGAGGAGCCTGAAGCAGAAAGACAACCAACTAATGCTTCAAGTCTTAGTGTTAATATTTTAACGTTATATGCTTTGTAGCACACGCTAAAAGGGTGACAGCGACATGGCTCCCAACTTGAACCTTGCTGGTTCGATCCTCTGTCAAGAGACCAAACCCCAACTGATCCTGATGCTGCGTCATCAGTCGGTTCTACAAACATGCATTTGTAATCAATCAAATATCAGTGAATAAAAAGTGATACAATTATTCAGTATTCACAAAATACTCCTTATTGTGAGCAATGTATCATTAGTGTACAAATTACAGCTCTGGCAAGTCTTATTTCAATCTATCGCCGACTGTTTGAACTCAGCACAAACAAGGATGGTCTCAGTGTCTGGAGATGCAGGAAGAAACTATCAGTAACAAAGCAAATATTCATCAAATCCCACCAGACAGTGCATTATTCATCACATAGGGATTTGAATTATATATGTCCGTCATCAAATATTTACTGTATTTGCGTTTTCAAGAACAGCGGATGGGTTGAAGTGTTGCTCTGCAACAGTAAAATGTGACCGAGGAGAAACGGGACAGATGTAGCATGACATTTACACAAGTTTTTATTCTTATTTTTATTCTTATATCACTTTATGAGGTGGGTTTTAGTGACTTTTATGATAGATGTATTTTTGTACAGTTCATACAAGCTCTTCTTTATGCTTTTGATGATATATGGTGCTCAAAAGGCCTGATCTAGACCCACTCAAACAGCTAATATGGCATTAATTATATGAACAATGACAACAAGCATGTGACCTCCCTTGTGACACGACTCAGCCAATCAAACGGCTGTGATGCGGCTGGAGCGAGCTGATGTGCAAGCTGTGAAATGTTGTGTAATCCAACAAGAAAACAGGCTAAGAAAGACTGCCTAGTCCCAAATATTTCTGCAAATGTATTTTTTAAAATATATTTTACAATATTTATTATTATAAAATATAGATTAAATAATAATATATTATTACTATTATGCTTTTTTATTAGCCCAAAATTTATTGTTTTAAATAACTTTACCCTAACTTGGTCATAAAGTATAAATATGTGATATGACTAGGGTTGGGATTCGTTTGAATTTGAGCGATTCCTGTTCCGATTCCTCATCTTGATTCCAGTTCCTAACCATTCTCGATTCCGATTGCAGGGTTGAAATGAGGGCACTAACCAAAGTTCTTAGTTGAAATGCCCATCTCCATGTTTTTTTTGTTTTTTTTTTAATAATATGACCTTTTTATGAATGACTTATTAATTACCATTAATTTCTCCCATGGCTATTAACTGGCTAATAACCAGTATCAAACCATTGAACATGAACATAAATAGTTAGAGTACACGTTCACGAATGATTAGTATTTTTAAAAAGCTTATGAAAAAAAAACAATGGCAAATATCCTGTTGAAATGGATAAACACAAACACTCACTCGCCACCTCTTTTCCTTCGATGTTATGCCGCTGGCCAATCACCGAACATAGGCACCAGAAGTTTTAAAAAAATGAACGGTTCCGGGAGAATCGGAATGTCAGAACCGGTTCCAATCGATGCTAGCGGCGGAACTGTAACGTTTGTAAATACGCAGAACTTGATGAAAAAAGTCATTTGTGCCAAGAGATGGTAGTTACATGAGGTGTGGATTTTGAGAGCGCCGTGGGAACTTTATCCATGTAAATTTTGGGACACATCGTCAGTAGTGTACCTTTTAATCAGTGGGGGGTTTCGGCCTTTCAACACTCAAGACCCTCATCAAAGGGAAGACCCAAGGGCCGGTTCCCCACCAGCCTTTTCAGAGGGATGTGGAAAGGGTGACACAGCAGACCACCCTGACCACCAGGGTAAAGACAAGACTGTGACTCTGAGTCCATCTGTCCTATCAATCATCATTAACAATCGTTAGTGGCGAGTATCTATACATTTTATACTATAAATGTATTTAATATTTCAGTCTTAAACCTGGATTGTGTATTTTAGCTTGTTAGCATCCGAGTGAACAACGGCAGAAGGTATGAATTCAATCTAATAATTACAAAGGTCACTTTTATTGCAAATGTTGATCTGAAATGTCAACATCAAGATAGCAGGAGTTCTGGAGTGAGCGTTGTGTCAAAAAATAGACATTTTTGTAGGGATGCCAATTACTACAACAAGTACAAACATAAGATCACCTCATGTCAAACAAATACTTTGGATTTGTAGCCAAGAAATACAAGTACCAAAGGGAACACAAACAATAATGTCGGATCCAACAGTGAAATCAACTTCTGCTTTGTGAATTACACTGCAGGATAAGGACTTTACCATATTTTGTCCGTCAATGTTGAAATTCTGCCAATGAATAGTGGATTTGTTTGTCTCAAAATAGTTGGATTTGGTGGTGATATGCAGCAGATTAACTGTGTGTGTCTGTGTGTGTGTGTGTGTGTGTGTGTGTGGGCATAGGCTATAATTCTCCTTTAAAGAAGATTAAACCTTTATTTTGGCAAACATCTTATTCCGAACTGATCCTTCCTTTTTACACACACAGTCACTCACACACAGTGATGCATTCAAGCACTCTGGTTTGGGAGAAAAAGGGAATGATGAGGAATCGAGGGACGATACGGAGCATTGAGAAACATAGACAGGAGAGCAGAATAAACAAACCCACTCAGCAAACTAAAGACTTGGCTGTCATGTTCATGTGGACAGAAGAAGCTGGGGATTGAACCGTAAAACCCAGTGATTAGTGGCTGACCTGCTCCTCCGCAGGAGACACAGGCAGGATGGGAAGTGGGACAGATGTAAGGGGCAACAGTGGGTCAGATAACGCCTCGTTGATGGAGGGGGGGAAAAAAATCTCATTCCCTCTCTAACTCTCTGTTTCATTGCATGACACCAACACCACACTTCAGGGCTGAAGAATATTTTCTATACTGATGAACTTCATTCATTCATTCATTTTCTACCGTTTAGCCCAGGGGTGGGCAAACTACGGCCCGGGGGCCACATCCGGCCCGCCAAGTGTTTGAATACGGCCCGCCCAATCTTTCCAAAGTATTTCATTTAAACTCATCATACAACCTGGCATCATGGCCTGAGCCAACCTTTTGATGGTTTTATCAATTTCGTTTTTTGACATGGTCTGTTGTTTACAAAGTGCTCCTGAAAAAAGGGACACAAGCACATAATAATAATAATAATTATTACTATTATTATTAGATTATTAGATTATTATAATTATTATTAGAACTATTATGATTATTATAATTATTATATTAATGCTAATTATTATATTAATTATATATAATATTATTGTTATATTTGCATATTTTACATAATAATAATATAATAATTATTATTTTATTTTTATTGTAATTATTATAATATTTTATTATTTTTAAAATATTTAAATATAAATATAAAATAATAAATAATAATAGCAGATTGCATGACAATTTTACAGATACAATAATACCAGGTGGACTGTTACGTGTAAAATGGGGGTTGCACATATAGACAAACAACCATTCACACTCCAAAGAAGATGCTGTATTGGACTTCATATCATGGCTTTTGAATGCATTATGTTTTTTTATTTTCATTCAGAGCCAGCAGGTGAACACTCTATTATTAACAATCTGTCCCTTGTTCTTTTTCTCCAATCCGCCTCCATGACTAGATCCCTGCCTTTCCTGCACCCGATGCTTATCTGGCCCAGACAGCAAAAAACAAACAGGCAATAAAATGGACGCTCTAACCATCTGTTGCTGCCCTAAACCGCACTAGCAGGCAAAGATGCTAATGCAACAGTTGCTGCTACGTCTTTCTGTGTGTCACCCTTTTCTGTCTCTAAGTCCATCCCCAGGTGCAACAGCCGGAGTCTCCAATCAGACTCCACGACGAGATGACCCGATGCTTATCTGGCCCGTGCAGCGCCGAACAAACAGGTGACGAAACCGTTGCTGTCAGTCACTACCCATACACGAATTCAGTCAATGTTCACGTGACCACTGCTCATCTCAAATACAAATAAAATCCCAACTCCGGAACAGCTATTGCCATCTGTCAACATCGAGATATGCTTGTCAACCAACTGAAATAAATACATCCAAAAAGTGTACACCTTCATTTTCCAACACCGATAAACGGTATGGTCTACATCGTTTTTTTTTTTGCTACCATCAACAACCCTGGATAATGAAAACACAAACTAACTGCTGCACCAAACATGACTTTATGTCTGGTTTGGTTGTAGAATGTCTCTGCATCCATTCTGCAACGTGTATATGTGTAGACTTTTGTTAAATTCAATATAACTTTCACTTGTTGACATTATTGAAACTTTTTCTGCACTCCCCCTAATTCGCCAAAGAGGATGACGATTAAGCCAAATTGAAATGTTATTACTGTGAACTTGAGATTGTCTCATCTCGGGTTTATTGTCTGCTTTCTTGTCTTTCAGTCTATTAACTTGTTGACATTTTATGGGGACGTGGGAAATTACTGTTGCATTTACTTTGAAGTCTTAATAGACTGTGGACGCATGGACCATTTACAGATAAAAAAAAAAAAAAAAGCCAACATCATTGCCACTAACGCTCAGGTAACGTAATCAGGCTCTGGTATCGTTTACAATCAGTATTATCTGATTCCAGTGTCAAATCAGTACTTGTGAAATCCTGCCCGACCTAGTTTCACCCAAATGTTGACACGTATGAGACTTAGACTGGGACAAGTCTTCTGCATGTGGAATAAAAGAATCTGAAAATGCATGATGACATGTTTACACATGGCAGGTTTCTATACACTGCAAGTTGTACCCACTGCAAAGGCATACCCACATCTGGGTATTCAGAACACAGTTCCATCTGGTACAGATGTGACTATTAGGAACCGTTTCTCACTGTGAAAGAGGAAAGGCCAACCGTGAGCAAATGTTGGCTAAACGGCTGCACGTGTGTCAGCTCAAAAGAAAAAGAACATTTAAGAGCAGTGACTTTTTTTAAAAATGTAAGCCTTCCTCAAGGCACACAAAAGTACTAAATTGGCCACTTCAGTGATATCACACTCAAGAAGACATGCTGTGAGCCATCAAGGATCATTATTGAATATGAAAAAAAAATTACTTTGCTTTAGAAATACATTTGACAACATCAAATAAGGGGGTTGCATTATTTGACATTACATTTATGTTAATTAGGGATATATTATCAGCCGATATCGGCAGATCAGTATGTCCAATTTTGTGTAGGTTTTGCCCTCCAATTGTAAGCATGGGATTTGAAATGATTGTAAAGCGCTGGTTATGCAAGGGGCGAATATGGCGTCTTATTTCAATACTTCGAATGTCGAATCTAACATCAGGAAGAATCGTTCAATCACACGCAACGCAATGCAGCAAAAAATTATGCGGTTATAACCTATTTCTAGGGTGGCATGGTGGACTAGTGGTTAGCGCGCAAACCTCACAGCTAGGAGGACCGGAGTTCGATTCCACCCTCGGCCATCTCTGTGTGGAGTTTGCATGTTCTCCCCGTGCATGCGTGGGTTTTCTCCGGGTACTCCGGTTTCCTCCCACATTCCAAAAACATGCTAAATTCAAATTGTCCATAGGTATGAATGTGAGTGTGAATGGTTGTTTGTCTATATGTGCCCTGTGATTGGCTGGCGACCAGTCTCTCGCCCAAAGACAGCTGGGATAGGCTCCAGCACCCCCCGCGACCCTCGTGAGGAAAAGCGGTCGAAAATGAATGAATGAACCTATTTCTAACTTCACTGAATGTGTTCTTCAAGAGTTTCATACTTTGCACCAGTTCTTATACAGATGTTTGTGCCACATACAAACTATATATATACTATATATAATAAAGAAGTTGATACGTGAACGCATCTTGTGGTCACCTCGTGATAACGACGACGTGAGCAAACTAGACATATTTGTGAGTTGAAGATACTGTATATGATATGGAAATAGCACCGCTGTCGATGTGTTTGAGTGCGAATAAAGTAACAAAAGAGCATCAGATTACGTGTGATTGTGTGTGGGGCCGCTACACTATGCCGTCTGCCTTCATAACAGAGCTGAGGCTTGTCATCATATGACTGTGTTAATTACTCTAAAAATGTAATTAATAAAATAAATTAGTTACCGCTGTTAATGCGCTATTTTTGACAGGCCTAATATTGATATTGGCTGATATCAGTATTAATAATGAAGTGAAGAAAGCCAGTAATGAGCATCTCTAATGTTAAAACATTAATATGTAATTCTAACGCTGCCATACAGCTGTCTTACAACATCAACATAATTAGAATCGTTGAAAAATGCAAATATGTGCTACAGAATGATTTTGCCTGTGAGTGGAAGTGAATGAAAGTGACGGAACGGGTGACAGTGGATGTGTGTTTCTGCTGAGTGGAGTGGGATGTCCGGGGTTATCAATGTCATCAGCAGGCCGCAGCTGCGTGTTGACGACCGATGGCAGCTGCGAGGCCACATAGAACCATGCTTGCTTAGGTCTTGGCTCTAACTTCCTCTTCTCAGACGGTGTTTTTCTATCGGTCATACCAACGTTCAGGTCGTCGCTCTTTTCACAAAGCAAGCAAACAAAATGCATATTTCATACAATCAATGGCGAGGGCCGGAAGAAAAAGAGACGAGGGCAAGCTGAAGCGGGAGAGGAGCGAAGGTTGGCTCGAGCTGAGACACACCCGGGGTTGCCATGGCAGCAAGCTGCCAATCATAAGGCTGCCACAAGGTGACACTTCCTACAGGCTTTTTTTATATCCTGTATTTTACTGTGAATGTGAGCTTAATTTAGAGCAGGGGTCTCAAACTCAATTTACTTGGGGGTCACTGGAACTCGGGTCTGGGTGAGACAGGTTTTTAAAAAAAAAAAAAAAAAAACGCATTTATTAAAAACAAAAAAATTAAAAAAACTTTGCTTTGGTTCCAATTTTCTTCAAGAAAAGCTCTGATAAAACATTCCACTGTTCTCAAATATCTTACTTTTTATTTTTCTACACAAAATAAGATGAAAAATAAATCAAGAACAAAGAAAATCAATCAATCTGTAATAAATAAATAAATATAATAATAATAATAAAACGGCAAATAATAAAAACTTAAGAAACCACATATAGTTGGTGGGTAGACAAATTATTTTTTTCAGATTAAAATGAACAAAGCATTATTAGAGCCCTGTAGACATGACAAAACACGACAATAGTCACATTTATACTCTTTTTATTTACAACATATTGCGCAACTGCAGGGTCTTGAGACACATGCTAACTAGCTAGCTCGCGACCTAAACGGTAGCCTTCAAGTTATTTCCTTTAAACTTAAATCGCCAAAAACGTACCACTTCCACACGGATAGGGAGGATAACTATTAACAGTTATTTAACCTTTAACATGAACATTAATCAAACGTAATATTTTTTTCCGTGTACATGATACCATACAGCATCCATATCAAACTAACATTAAACTTTCATATCAAGGCGGGGGGGCTCAAACTAGCATTAAAACATTTTCACCATCCTAAATAATAACATTAGTGCTAGCACACATGCTAACCTGGTATTATATTGTTGCACTGAGGCACAGAGACAGGATTTCCACAAAGCTTTAGGATCAATAACCCAAGTAGACAACAATACACACGCTGTACAGGGCTAAAAACAAGCAAGAGTTATGTCAGGCCAATGACTAATAACTCGGTAGAAATGCGGTCGGCTCAGTTTCCCCCCCACAAATTAACCTCTCTAGAATCAATTGGACTGCAAAGGGACCACTTCCTCCATAAGGTTTTAGCGGTTAAAGCGCATGAGAAGATGCCGCTTGTTCCAATGCGCTCGAAAAACAAACCAGTGGGGATTCAACCGGATTATACCAATCACACTTTTTTTTTTTTATCTCAGTAACAACCGCAACCTTCCTGAACAAACAAACTGAAATACAATCTTTGGCAAGTTCAACTTCTGGGCCTCACACACACACACACACACACACACACACACATAGTGCCAAAAATACAGCCCAGGGAGGTGGTTGTAGCCATAATTGAGCTTCCGTCAGTCAGTCTGAGGTTCACTCAATCAACAAGACGATATTTCCTGTCTCTCACCCACACACACACACAAAATAACACACTCACACAGTATTTCAAATACTTTACATTCATATTTCTTTATGCGCTGAAGTGTAGCAATTACATGAGGCAGACTGTGGTCAGACATGTATGCAACCACAGCGGTGTCTATATGTGGGGGCAGGGAGGGTTTGTCTTGCCAAAGCTATAAAAGAGGGGAAGCCGGTACTGTGACACACACACACACACACACACACACACACACACATGCACTGTCTTCCTCCATCTGCCCACAGTGCAGGTCAATCATAACCTCATTAGGGCAGAGAGATACATTCAGGCTCCTGCTGGGACCAAAGACACATTCACTTCCCCTCTGTGTGAACTGTAGCGTTATAAACCAGATTAAAACTGCACGGATATGAAAGCATCATGAACTAAAATCACTCTCATGGATCATTCAGGTCTAAAAGTGGATTATTAAAATTTAGGATTATATCGGCCAAACCAGCACAATATGGTTTTAAAGTGAAAATCATATGAATTGATGATGAAATCAGATTACATCGCAGTGACCCCGCTGCAGTGGTATTTTAGACGGATTAATAATCCATTGTAATAAATGAGAAACATATGCTTGCGGTCTTAGTGAAGCCGCAATAATCCAGTCATGTGTCTCTTAGAAGGGATGGGCATGTGACAAAATGTCCTTTATTGAATATGGAGCAAATAATTGATTTAAAAAAAAAAAAAAAAAAATTAAAAGAACTAGAAGCTTTCTCTGAATGTTGTGAACTCCTGTTTCCATATCAATTCTGGAGTATAGGAACTCCATTTTGCCAATTTCTTCAAAACATTATAAGTCAACAATCAAGTCCGGGTCATCAACACAATTCTTCACAACCAATTATGCCATTAATTAGTTTCCCCACAGGCGTGAGTCCCATCATAATGTGTTCATGAAAAGGGCAACCATGTAGTGTTTATAAGTCTATACATGGTGCAGTAATCCCCCGTTTATTGCAGATAATTGGTTCCAAACCCGACTGTGATAAGTGAATTTCCGTGAAGTTGGATTTCTTATTTATAAGTGGAAGATTTTTTACATTATTAGAGCCCTCTCGACATGAAATAGCACCCCTATAGTTACATTTAAACTCCTGTTACCCAACATAGTAGACATAATAAGACAAAATAAGACATAAATAAGAGTCCTGCATGTGCAGGACATGCTAGGGGAGCTCAATGTGGGTGACAAGGGGGTGGCCATCAAGTATCAAGTGTGTGTCACCCAACATTACAGTAACATTACACCAAATGACTAGTGTAGTATGTGGAATACTACATACAATCACATCTTTGAATGGGTCTTATATGCCTTTTACTTCTATTTTACTTCATTTAGCCATTTTTAAAAATGCTTAATTATGAATGTGAGTGTGAATGGTTGTTTGTCTATATGTGCTATATGTGATTGGCTGGCGACCAGTCCAGGGTGTACCCCGCCTCTCGCCCGAAGACAGCTGGGATAGGCTCCAGCACCCCCGCGACCCTTGTGAGGAAAAAGCGGTAGAAAATGAATGAATGAATAATTTAGGCAAAAATACATAAAATGTGCTTGAATATGTGTTTTTTTTTTTCAAATAATATGCCGTATTCAACCACCAAACAACATGATTTATGAATTAACATATTTTTGACAAACAATGATAGTGTGAAGACGTGAAATTTGAAGAGCAAAATGGCGGGGGTAACTTTAGTCTGAAATCAGACATAATAACAAAATGGTTTAGGAGTCAGATGATATTTACTAAATACACACAGCTCTTTCCGACTCGAATGATATGTGCACATCAATAAAACATCACACACACTTTCCAGATGATTGATGCTTCCAATACATCTCTTCAAGTGCTCGAAAACACGGAAAGCGTCAGCGAGCATCGCATTACTCTCGACTTGAATCAATTTGTATGGTTACAGAAATGCAAATTGACTGTTAGTTAAAAAGTTGTTTCAAAATACGCTGAATAATTTAATCACATGACACACTGTGACTTTTCAGGAAAGCGTTGTGAAATACCTCAATAAGACGGCAGGTCAAATAGAGCAGTGATTTTCAACCACTGTGCCGCGGCACACTAGTGTATTATTTAATATCACTTTTTATAATTAACATTTATTAATCATCATTTGCAAATATTATATCAATAGCCATTATGTCAATAGTATACATGGACCCAAATATTCCAATTGCATTTGGTTTATTTGCTCAAATGGAATATTCCTTTAACCCAGGGGGTCTCAAACTCATGGCCCGCGGGCCATTTTTGGTTAGTGGTGTGCCACAAGATTTTTCCAATGTAAAAAAAAACGTGTCGTGGCTCAAAAAAGGTTGAAAAAACACTGAAATACAGGATGCCAAACATACACAACCGGTGGAAAGAAGCCTCAGTTCTGTGAGGAAAGAGTACACTACCTCCAAATGTCATGTAAACACACACACACACACACACTTAGACCACCAGCGGGACTCCAGTCTGGTCCAGCTGTCCATTTATGGACCACAAGTGAATAATGAATCAGTGTCTATTGATGTGTGACAAAGCATTAAAAAAAAAAACCCTGCTTTTGTGTGTGCGGTGTTCTGCTTCATAAGCCGCACACACCAGTCATAAGATTCAATTATAAAAAAACAAGAGATCTTTATTCACGATCGACAACAACAACACAAACATCTGCAGGGTTCAGAGCCATCTGCTGTTACAGACTGCTCAATCAGCCTTGTGTGTGTGTGTGTGTGTGTGTGTGTGAACGTGCACCATGTCTTTTAGTTGGACATAAGCAAAGGTCTGTTTGCATGTATGTTTGTGGTTTGAGAGAGTGTGTCCTGCTTAAGGCAAGGAATGTAATCTGTCTGACAAGAGGAATGTCAGTCAGCAGAAAAGCGTCTCCTGTCTTACAACAGTTCTGGGACGATTGGAACACAACGGTCGATGCAAGGACTTGCCATCGGTGCTGAATGCTCATACATGTTTTTTTTTTTTACATTTTTGCAAACAAACACAAGACACCGGTATTTAAGTTGAACCGGGAACAGGTCCAAAGTGAAGCTCGGGGGCCATTTGCAGCCTGAATTTTTTTGTGTCACAATCTTAAAGTATAATTTAGCAAGGAACCCAACACCATAATTGGAAAAGTTATTTAAGAAGAATAAAGTCAAAATATTAAAAGAAAACATTATAATCTTCTTCTTTCTGTTTGGGTTTTTCCCTTCCAGGGGTCACCACAGCAAATCAGTCGCCCCAATCCAACCCTGTCTTCTACGCCTCCTAAATGGCAACTCTAAACGCAGCATATCCTTCTACCAATATATTCACTAGCTCTCCTCTGGACATGTCCGAACTATCTTAGTCTGGCCTCTTTATGGAGATAAAGGGTCTCCAACATGTAATGTTCTTCGGTGCAGGAAAGATTTCTCATGATGTACTCCTTCCTGATCCTATCCATCCTGGTCACTCCCAATGGGAACCTCAGCATCCTCATCTCTGCTAACTCCAGTTCTGCTTCCTGTCTTTTCCTCAGTGGCACTGTCTCGAGACCAAACAACATGGCTGATCTCCTGGATGTACTCTTGGATGTACTTCTTCCTGATCCTATCCATCCTGGTCACTCCCAATGGGAACCTCAGCATCCTCATCTCTGCTAACTCCAGTTCTGCATCCTGTCTTTTCCTCAGTGGCACTGTCTCGAGACCAAACAACATGGCTGGTCTCCTGGATGTAGTCCTTCCTGATCCTATCCATCCTGGTCACTCCCAATGGGAACCTCAGCATCCTCATCTCTGCTAACTCCAGTTCTGCATCCTGTCTTTTCCTCAGTGGCACTGTCTCGAGACCAAACAACATGGCTGGTCTCCTGGATGTACTCCTTCCTGATCCTATCCATCCTGGTCACTCCCAATGGGAACCTCAGCATCCTCATCTCTGCTAACTCCAGTTCTGCATCCTGTCTTTTCCTCAGTGGCACTGTCTCGAGACCAAACAACATGGCTGGTCCCACAACAGTTTTGTATACCTTTCCTAAGATTAATGAAGATTATTTAAGGAGAAAGTGAAAACATTTACAATACAAAGTTTACAAAGTCTCATTTTTGTTTTGTTTTTGACTGTATTTTTTTTGTATCTATTGTTGTCCCACTGGCCTCTAAGCTTAGCATCCTAAAAGTGCAATCCCACTGCTTGAAATCTGCCTTGGAACATCTGCAGCGTGGTGTTTTTCATCACTCATTTCCTGCGAGGCTGGCGTGCCTATCCGTAAATAAAACCATATGATTAGCATTAGCATGTAAAGCAGTCATAGTTATGCTTACATTATGCTTGGATTCAATCTTGGACTATCCCCGATTCTAATCCAGCGCGTGTTTGGATTAGAAAGCCTGACAAGAATACAAAGATAAGAAGAACAAGCTAAATATCAACATAAATATCAGCTTGTGGCAGTTGGCGACATCATAATAATGCCACACAGCAAACACCACCGTGTTTATACTTTCCCATTCAAGTGTGTTTATCTGCATGCACCACGGGACACGGATGACTTATCTAGGACAGGGATATCACAGGGAACAACGGCGGCAAAAATGTAATTTTCTGGTGGCAAATGAAGAGCAGAAAGAGCGGGACTGAGCGGCGGTGCCTGCAGGGTTTCCGTAATACAACCGGCATCATATAGAATACACAAAAGAAACAGCCTGGCAGGAGGAGTCTTCCTGCTGACATTGTTTTATGTTGTACAAAAGTGTGTGAGAATGTCCGTGTGTGTGTGTGTGTATGGATCCGCAACAGCTGAATTCAGCAGATTAAATAAAAGAACACTGGCGTGCCACTCAAACGCAAGAAAAAAGAGCAGGGAACAGTGAGTCAAGATGGCGCACGGAACTAAGGGAACTATAATGAGTCAGAGAAGGAACTAGTGTGGCATTAGTGGGTAAACATCAAAACATTCCATTGTATGCTGACTACTACCATGTAAAGTCATTAATCCTTTCCAAAAGGTCTGACGAAACACAAAACATACGAAAACTATTTTTCTCATGGGGAATAATGAAAATGATGAACACTAATTGGTTCCAGACCTAAGTGTGACAAGCGAATAAGTAGGGTCCAATATTAATAAATTGAATATTTCCATAGTTTACAGCCTCTAAATGTGGTTTTTAACATTATTAGAGCCCCGTAGACATGAAATAACACCCCTATAGTTACCTTCATACTTGTATTGCCTATTATAATAGACATTTATTCATTAATTTTCTACCGCGTATCCTCACAAGGATCGCGGGGCATGCTGGAGCCTATCCCAGTTGTCTTCGGGCAAGAGGCGGGGTACACCCTGGACTTGTGGCCAGCCAATCACAGGGCACATATAGACAAACAACCGTTCACAATTTGGAGTCGCCAATTAACCTAGCATGTTTTTGGAACATGCTAACCACTAGCTCATCGTGTGGTTGCACAAATTTTAAATGGGAAATCCCATTTACCGTGTACCATAATTTTTGCGTGCATCCCAGGGTATAAAAGACGTGTTCTAATTGTATGATGCTGTAGTAAAATATGTATCTAATAAAGATGGAGGAATTTGACTTTGTCCAGGGAATGCCCATTCGGAAAGATATCGTTATCGGAATAGCAGTTGGACTCGATGCAGCATCAGAAGATGCCTGGTCAAAAGTCTCCTTGATACCTTCAATTAAATAGCTGATTTAATGTGGATGAAAGAACGCATCAGGTATCATAGTCATACAAAAATAATTAATAATTTGTTTTTTTACGTAGAATGCATTTCCTCTCTGAGGACAACTACAAACAAAGCTGGTCCCAAAAGGAACTCCCATCGAGAAGATGATGGCAGAAGCTGTGAAAGATCCTGCAGTGATTCAAAACCATTCTGTCTCAGTCCCCTCTTTCACTTTAAAAGAAAAGTACACATTTTTGGAAATTTGCCCATCATCATCCAGAACATGAATACATAAGTCCTTCTCTTTTCTGAGTGTTCAAAAGATACAAAAAGAGCTAAAAAAAAAAAAAAGACGCAGCTAAGAATGCATGTAATGGGAAACAATTATTCCGCCCACAAAGCCTTGAGAAATAAACTAAAAAAGCACTAACAATGCTCCATTTTTATATAATGTGACGTGCATATTAACTAAGCGATAGCGACATTGTTAATGCATTAGTGTAGCAGTCGTTTTTGTGTTGCTATGTGAAATCAATGCGCCCAGGAAGGACGTTGTGGTAATGCTTAATAGGACCAGAATTTGGCAAAATACATGTTATCATAAATTTACCTGTTACTACACGGTTACAGCATGGATATAAAAACATAAAACCTTGTTGGAGGTCTTTTAATAGCGGTCTTTGTAGGCAGCATAGGTGTGTACCATTACGTGCAGTCATAAACTGTCTGTTTTTATCTGTTTGGGTATCTTTAGAATGTTCAGAAAAGAAGGCGTATGTGTCCATGTTCCTTGTGTGTTTACGTAAGGATCGTGGATGATGGGCAAAATTCCAAAACAGCGCACTTTTCCCTTATGTGAATAGCAAATTTGGTTCTCAACACAATTACTCACCCCACATACTTATTTTTGCGAGTACTCATTATTATGTTCAGTTTATCCGTACTGCAACTGGGACGTGCAAAGTGCCAGTCCTGTCTCTTGTTGAGATGTAAAAAAAACTGTTGGATCTGGCAACCACACATCACCAACGATGCTAGCCAGCAGACTAAAAGCTCGGGTAAAACCACCATCTTAATGTACTATTACACCGCTACACTGGTCGGCATCCGTTACACTAATTACATCTAGGTTGTCACGCAGTAATTGAAAACTACTCTTGGAGGGGCTTAAGATTTAGGGTGGCACAAAAGGTGACACAATCGCACGTTCTCATTATACCTGCGTGCAGGCTGGGCGTTGGGGAATTATATGAACAAAAACATAGTAACACCAAGATGTTGCAACAAATCCATATAGAGAATGTTCTTGTAGGTGCAAATCTAAATAAGATGTGCTGATTGGCTGCAAAGGTCAAAAACGTGAAATCATTTTAGTGATATGGTGATTATGCTAAACCGTCAATTTTGTTGATTATGCCGTACCTTGTCGACGCAGCTGCTTGAGGATGAATGTGTCGATACAATTAAAACCCTTAGCATTCAGTTCATACTCAAAGTAAATGTTAGGATCTCGTTGAACCATTTGGAGTAGAGGCGTTGATTTGGGCTCTTTAGAAGGCTAACAAGCTGAATTAATTTTCATACTCAACAGTAAGAATCTACCAAAGTGATACTCAAAGGTTTGAATGCACTGAGAAAGATTTTCTTATCGTTTGCCAGAAAGGTATGCCTTCAAAATAACTACTTTGGTGATATGCACTGGAAAACACAATGGGTCCGTATCCCGGGTTCTTACCTATAGGCTCATTCCAAATTTGACAATGATACTGTAAACATGGAGAATTTTACACAGGTTTTTCTAAAGTAAGGATCCAAATGTTTTCCATTTAAAAACCATTTGTCACACTTGGTCAACTCCATGCAAAGAAAGGCTTCCTGGCAATGACTGTTGTCTTGTAAAAGACTTCAAAGGCACAACATTCATGCACATTTTCCCCATTACGATGGACTTTCCTTGCTTTCATGACAAACGCTCAGCCATCAACTTGCATATCAATTTTTTCGAGATTTCACTGGCTTGTACATGTACTGCAGTAAAATATGTAGTCCACTCCAAACCAATCTACTTTTGTCAGATGTCTATCTGCGGTTAAAATACTGCAAGGCTTGATAGGTCAGTATCATTAATTTCATCGATGAGTCTAACATTCAAGTAGTATTATGAGAAATAAAACAAAATTAAGTCAAAATTTTTGAAAAATTAGGTTGGGGAAAAACTCAGAATATTGCCAGAATAAAGCCAAAATATTATGGGAATAAAGTCACAATTACGAAAGCAAAACAGCTGCAATTTTTTTAGAAAAAAAACATTATGGGAAAATAGTTGTATCCTACCGATAAAAATAAAAATAAAAATAAAAATAAAAATAAAAATAAAAATAAAAATAAAAATAAAAATAAAAATAAAAATAAAAATAAAAATAAAAATAAAAATAAAAATAAAAATAAAAATAAAAATAAAAATAAAAATAAAAATAAAAATTATGGTCTGTTAAGACACTATACTTCTGGACAGTAGTAATACTTACTTTAATTGCAATTTATAGCAAATTATCCCAATTTCAAGCAACCTTCATTTTGAAACACAGTGTTTGCTTCCAAGACACATTTGCTGACTAAACTCTATATTTTAAACTAAATCATATATGTTGACAGACACATACAATATAGCAAAAGGGTTGCTATTTGAGAAACTGTATTTTTGGTTCGGTTGCTGACAATTTAATACAGTACTGCATTTCTTGACAGGCACCATTGTATTTAGGTGTCTTCTGCAGTCTAAATATGAACATGGAAGCTTGAAACACTGCTTTCCCAGCAGCTTGTGCCATTGTGTCTTCCCTCAATAGCGCTGACAGGGTTCCTGATCACAGTAATTTGTAAATCACTTTGATAGGACAGGTTCCTTTCTTGTCTCGGAAAAAAAAAATACAATGGGCCTGAACAGAGCGAAAGATAATTAGCGGCACACAGGATGAAGGGTGAGTGGGGAGGGTGCTGTAAAAAAAGCAAAGAGTTGATAAGGATGGAAATGGGGTTAATGTATGAAAAAAAAATGTTTTCAGAGAGGAAATGGGGAAAGCCGTGGCTGCAGGGTCTGACACTGTCCCAGTTTGAAAACAGCGTCTGTATCTCCTGTGGCTCTCCTGAACATTTCCACCCGCTTGATTAATGCTGCCATCACAACTCCAGCCAGCATCTTTGAAGCCTGCATTGAAACTATGGTGAACTCAATGTTCAATGGTGGACTTGCAGCAGTTTTAGCCTAGTTTTACACTTTTAGTCTTGATTGCATGCGACAAACTGAGTCCGTTCTGAGTCTGGATGATAGTTGAGCTGCGCCACAAAGGGTGGGCGAGAACTTAGGATGGTCTGTAACAAATCAAACGTGTGACAGCAAATACGCAAAGAATAGTCTGTGGAAAGCTGTAGTCCCAACCATATACTGTAATTAAAAGTGAATTAAAAGTGGATAAGTAGAAGCAGCTTCTCTAATTGTCTGGAGCAGCATGATAAGCTGTGACATTTTTCTTTACTTGGTCAATCAGTATAATTCAGGGCCACTTTTTAGCTGAAATGCCGGGGTGACAGTTGCAAAAATAATTGTCTGTCATTTTATTTTATAATAAATAATCATACATTTTATTTGTATAGCGCTTTTCAAAATACTAAAAGACACTTTACAGAAAATGGAGTTGAATAAAAGCAAATAAACACAGTAAAAGATTTAAAAGTTTTAAAGCAATATTCATTCAGTAAATTATATGAAAATACACTAATGCTTATTATTACAGTATGGCGTATGCCCCGTTTTGTGAGGAAAAAAGTTGGAATATTCTAAAAAAAAAACAAAGACTTGTAATTTTTGGAAAATTTGCACAAAAGTTGTGAAAAAGTTGTATGTTACAAAAAGAAAGTTAAAAAAAAATTGAATCAAAGTTATAATTAAGTTAAACATTAAAACTTACAAGAAGAAGACTGAAAGACGTAGATGAAGACGTAATATTATGAGAAATAAAACAAAATTAAGTCACAATTTTTGAAAAATTAGGTTGGGGAAATAGTCAGAATAAAATCAAAATATTATGGGAATAAAGTCACATTTACGAAAGCAAAACAGCTGCAATTTTTTGAGAAAAAAAAAACATTATGGGAAAATAGTTGTATCCTACCGAGAAAAATGTTTGCAATTTTACAACACATACTAAATATACATAAAAATTAAATTTTATTAGGACGGAGTTGTAATGTTTGGGAAAAACTACCGGAATGAAGTCAAAATAATGTCCTAATTATGAGAACTTCTTAGCATTTTACAACATAAAGTGGCCCTTGAATCCTTTAATTTTGCAGTACATATATGGCCCTATAGCACCACCTGCTATAGGGAGAGGTATTTTATTTCTTCAGGTAATTAATAAGGGACAATGGCTATTACAGCCAAGGCCACTAAGAAAAAAGTCACAATAGCATTTCAGTTACATTTATGGGCCATACAACATTAAACCCGCATTAAAGTTAATAAGTTATGCTTAAGATAAGCATTGACGTCGTTTGCAGTTTCTAGCAAAAAAGACTGATTTGGGACTTTGGACATAATGAGAGGTTTTCCAATGCAATACGGAGCCAGTGCCAGATCAACGGCTTGATGACCTGCGGTGCTTTAATGGAGCTGGCAGGACTTGGTAGAGGAAGCCCGAGATGAGTTGGGACCCTGGCCAGCTGTCTGAGGACCCATGAAGGGAATGAGTAGTGAGCTGAGTAGCAAAACGACCGTAACCATTTGCTCCAAGTCGCTCTCAGAAGGCCCAAGCATCACTCGAGACACAAAGATGGGGGTGATGAGGGGAGAAGGCAAAGAAAGGCGAAATGACACATGACAGTGATGAGCGGTGGCGGCGAAGGACCCTTTAGTATTCAGATGACACTCCTTTTAAGTTTGAGGACTGTCAACACTGATGTGTGTTGCACATGTAGAATATCAACCCTGGCAGTGCAATCCAAGGTTATCGGTTTGGAAACTTTTGATTGTTTTGTAATATAGTTTGCATGGTTTCTCCCGTGTACCCAAGTGCATCGTTCTTTGTTTAACAATTCTGTATTCTGGCATGTTAGCCTTTGTGGTAAAGTGACATTTATGTAAATTCATCATTTCATTAATCGCAAACCAGTCAAAATGTCATTTCACGGACATTTCTTATCATGCATCATTTCAGTGGTGACACACTCACGTACGCTTATTGCATTGCAGGCAAAATATCCGAGGGTTCAGTATCTTTTGCTATGTTACGTCCCAAACGGTGTCTAGGGTAAGACAGGATGAACAAAAGTGGAGGAGATAAAAATAATGAGCTGATAGGTCAAGGGAAAATGAAGTATTTAATTCTAGGAATAACAAAAAATCCCCACAAAAACTGTGGAAAAGAAAACACAGACACACCCACTCAGGGACGTAACACCCTCAGATACATTGACATAGTCAAGGGAGGACTGAGGATGGAACCGGCAACCTTCGGGTTGGGAAGGAGATGTTTAAAGAATACCGTCTCAACTCCGTTTTTGAACTCACTGGGGATGATGGAAGGTTTAACCAAAATTTTACAAAAGTAGTATCAAATCTTTGCTCTTTTTTTCCCTGTTTTGATGTTTTTTTTTCAGAATTTTCCAACCATTTTAACTTCTACAAAATTTCCTTCTTGTAATTATGACTTTTTCCCTTTAATATTTTGACTTTATTTCCATAAAATTCCAGCAGTTTTTCTGAATTTCTGCTGTTTTTTTCAAGCTATTTTAACTTTCTTATGGTAATTCTGACTTTATTCCCATAAAATTTTGACTATATTCTCATAAAATTACAGCTGTTTTTTTTTACATTTCTGTTGTTGCTGTATTTTATTTTCAAACAATTTAATTTTTTTCCTTGTGAATCTCCTTATGATATTATTTATATAATATTTTGACTTTACTTTGGTAACGTGCCAACATTTTTAAAAAATTAAAACAAAATTTAAAAAATTATCAAATTTATTTATTCAAAAATAAAATCTAAATTATTTCTTTCTTCAATATGTCAACTGTATGCTACTAAAATTATGTTACTTTTCTCATAACATTTTCTCATAAAATTACAACCTTTTTTCTCATAATATTTTGACTTTATTATTGTAAAATTACTACTTTTCTATTTGTTAGCATGTAGGCCACACAGTCCAGAGCTCGGGAGGATTCTCCGCTTGGGCGTCTCTGTGTGGAGTTTGCATGTTCTCCCCGTTTTGTTTTCTCCGGCTTCCTCCCACATTCCAAAAACATGCTAGGTTAATTGGCGACTCCAAATTGTCCATAGGTATGAATGTGAGTGTGAATGGTTGTTTGTCTATTTATGCCCTGTGATTGGCTGGCTAGAGCTCAACTGAGATTTACAATAACAGCAACACTAACATCTCTCTCTGCAACACACACACACACACACACTTTGTATAACATGTGAGTCACACAGGACAAAAGACAAAGCCACACACACACAGCCCTCACCAACAGAACTACCCTTCTTCTGTACTTCTGTACAAACACTGCATAAATTAAAAAGAAAATCCAAGAAAATGGTGGAGTTTTCTACCCTATCGGTTGTCTGACATGATGTCATTTTGGACATGTCTCGTTATTACCAATGTTATGCTCTCATTTCCCAGAAGGCCTGCTGATGCACTATGGTGCCCTCGTCTACAACATCATCCACGGAGCTGGGCACAATATGAAATGTCATTTAAAATATGTCATTTGCATATTTCTTCATGTTTATTTCAAGCTTCTAATTTCCTGTAATTAAAATATCATCTGCAGTAGAACTGTAATATTTCAACTTTAAGCTTCTAAAATATTTTTTATCTCTCCTTTACGGCTATAAATTGGTTGCAGACTCGACCACAATAAGTTAATTTCCACAAAGTAGGATTCAATATTAATAAATGGAATATTTTCCATTTATACATTTTTTAAACATTATTAGAGCCTTGTAGACATGGATATCACCCCACTAGTCACTTTTACATTCCTATTATTCTTTGTTTACATCACATTACACAAGCAAAAGGGACATAACAAACAGTTGTTGCTGGCATAGCAAATTAATTAAGTTAGCCTCTGCAATTTATTTATAAACTTGAGAGTGTTTAGAATAAGTAAGTAGTAAGTACAAATGGAATGGGGAATAAGAAGTTAAAAATTACCACTTCCACACAGAATGAGAGGACAAGCCGTTTTTCAATTTCATCTTTTCACAAACACAAACCTCATGATCTGATACGTAAAACACATTCATTCATTCATTTTCTACCGCTTTTCCTCACGAGGGTCGCGGGGGGTGCTGGAGCCTATCCCAGCTGTCTTCGGACGTGAGGCGGGGTACACCCTGGACTGGTCGCCAGCTAATCACTTTGGAGTCGCCAATTGACCTAGCATGTTTTTGGAATGTGGGAGGAAACCGGAGTACCCGGTGAAAACCAACGCATGCACGGGGAGAACATGCAAACTCCACACAGAGATAGCCGAGGGTGGAATTGAACCATTGTCTCCTAGCTGTGAGGTCTGCGCACTAACCACTAGACCAACGTAAAACACAAGAAAACAAAATTCTAACTACATTTATAGGCCAGGAAAGTAGAAAAATCTGAATAGTTCCCTTTTAAACTGACTTTAATCTAATATTTCAACTTAATGCTCATAAAATTGCTGTCTTTTTTATATTTTTTGCTGTTGTTTTCTTGTTAATCTATATTTGTGGAGTATCCAGAGAAGAATATCCCTACTCATTACTCAATTATTCAAAACAAGCTTCAGATTAATCAACTAAGAAAAGACCCTTTAGCTGATATTACATATTACATCAGGGGTCTCAAACACGCAGCCCGCGGGCCAAATGTGGCCCGCAGGACACGAGTTTGAAGCCCCCGCCTTGATATGAAAGTTTAATGTTAGTGCGGCCCGCACAAGTTTGATATGGATGCTGTATGGTATCATGTACCCAGAAAAAATTATTACGTTTGATTAATGTTCATGTTAAAGGTTAAATAACTGTTAATAGTTATCCTCCCTATCCGTGTGGAAGTGGTACGTTTTTAGGAAATAACTTGAAGGCTACCGTTTAGGTCGCTAGCTCTCTAGTTTGCGAGTTAGCATGTGTCTCAAGACCCTGCAGTTGCGCAATATGTTGTAAATAAAAAGAGTATAAATGTGACTATAGTCGTGTTTTGTCATGTCTACAGGGCTCTAATAATGCTTTGTTCATTTTAATCTGAAAAAAATAATTTGTCTACCCACCAACTATATGTGGTTTCTTAAGTTTTTATTATTTGCCGTTTTATTATTATTATTATATTTATTTATTTATTACTGATTGATTGATTTTCTTTATTCTTGATTTGTTTATTTATTTTTCATCTTATTTTGTGTAGAAAAAATAAACAGTAAGATATTTGAGAACAGTGGAATGTTTTATCAGAGCTTTTCTTGTAGAAAATTGGAACCAAAGCGAAGTTTTTTAAATTTTTTTTGTTTTTAATAAATGCGTTTTTTGTTTTTTTTTTGTAAAACCTGATGCGGCCCAGTCTCAGACCCCAGACCCGAGCTCCAGTGGGCCCCCAAGTAAATTGAGTTTGAGACCCCTGTATTACGTCATTAAACGTGTGGCGCAACAAAAGGAAAACCTACAGTATTTGCAAAAGATCCAAAAGATGGGATGTAAATTTGAGGGCCAGACTGATCTGGGTATGTTGCCATGACAACCAGTCTTTCATAATACCTCTTCTGTCTGTGCTTCTGAAAGTAAGGCTTAATACCAGGAATAAACAAATACAAGTCTACGTACTTACCATCATTACGAGTTTAAATAATAAAAGTGGCTAATTTCACTCCTTTTTTTACATCATCCCTCCCAAAATCTAACATGATTCACTCACATTCTTTGCATAGATCCGTGTTGAATATCTTTTTTTTTTTTTTTTTCAAACAACCACAAACCACAAACATATGGCTGGCCCTATTTAAATACTCAGTAAGCACTGACACATACATGTGACACACACACACACACGGGGCCAGCCGTGGATGTTTGGGCTCAGACGTCAGAGGGGAAAGCTGATCGCAAGCTGTACTCCATGCACGGACACTGTAGTGTCCTGAAATAACCTGCCATGTTCTTAAGTCGTTCAATTGTGTTTGAGCACAAAAAAAGCAGCCAGGCTGCAGCCTGAAAGTGAACTACGTGATGTATTGTTCCCATTGAAGCCTTTTTACCCACTACAACGTGTATGTAGTGATTGTTATATAAAGTCCGAAGAGCCGTAGTACAAGTGGAGCTCTATCGACTCGTTTTTAGAGAGCAACTTGTGGATTGTAAAGAAAGAAGAATTTAAGGGAGGACAAAACAAACTGAACAACCACAGAAAGTTCAATTGGTCCCACACGCAAAACCGGGGAGGGGGTAAAAGAGAAAAAGGGTGATTTCGCAAAGACCAAAAACACATTGCTGGTGACAGATTGAATTGGAGAGCCGTGAGAGTGAACAGCAGGTCGATGAAGAGAGAGACCTGTATTCACTGCCATGTATCCCAATGTGTGTCTGTGTGTGTGTGTGTGTGTGTGTGCACTTCTTTCTTCTCATTTCTTCACTACACTTGCCAAGTTTCTGTTTCCTGTCCTGATCTAAAAAAAAAAATGTGGTGGGTGCATTTCAACATCTCCCCATTAGAGAGAAAGATGAGTAGGACGTTCTGGAAGGAACTGCAACGTATAAACACATAGAACAACAACGCACCTGCGCAGACAAACGTGCGCCACAGCCTTAAAATTGCCCCCCCCCCTCCCTCCTCCCGAGAGGACCGCTCCATTTTTGTTGCAGCACGTCATCAGTGGAACTCATCCATCAGTACGACACGCGCGCAGATGACATTGCAATATCTTGAGCAAACATGAATACAACGATAACCATCTGCAGCCATAAGCTACGAGTCCCAAACCGGAAGTCACATCACAAATGTTGGCATAAATAAGTGCTTCTCAAATACTGCCGATGAAGGGGGGGCTTTCAGTATCAGTGTCATCGTGCGCAATTGCGTTTACAGTCAGCGTCACTGCATCACCGTTTTCAATGAAGCATTTCAAAGCATTAAAATGTTTAAATGAACTAAAATGCAAATATAAGGCATTCAAGAGACATATGCAAAACATTGATGAGATGTAGTATTCTACACTGGTCACTAGGTGTCAGTAATGTTCAGTGGGACACACAAGCACCAGAAGAATATAATATAAAAACTGGCGACTGCTGTTTAATGTTCATGTTAAAGGTTAAATAACTGTTAATAGTTATCCTCCATATCCGTGTGGAAGTGGTAAGTTTTGGGCTATTTAAGTTTAAAGGAAATAACTTGAAGGCTACCGTTTAGGTCGCTAGCTCTCTAGTTTGCGAGTTAGCATGTGTCTCAAGACCCTGCAGTTGCGCAATATGTTGTAAATAAAAAGAGTATAAATGTGACTATAGTCGTGTTTTGTCATGTCTACAAGGCTCTAATAATGCTTTGTTCATTTTAATCTGAAAAAAATAATTTGTCTACCCACCAACTATATGTGGTTTCTTAAGTTTTTATTATTTGCCGTTTTATTATTATTATTATATTTATTTATTTATTACTGATTGATTTTCTTTGTTCTTGATTTGTTTATTTATTTTTCATCTCATTTTGTGAAGAAAACAGCTGAATGTTTTATCAGAGCTTTTCATGTAGAAAATTGGAACCAAAGCAAAGTTTTTTTAATTTTTTTGTTTTTAATAAATGCGTTTTTTTTTGTTTGTTTTTTTAAAACCTGATGCGACCCAGTCTCACCCAGAGCCGAGCTCCAGTGGCCCCCAAGTTTGAGACCCCTGGTCTAGAGGGCTCTAATAATGTTTAAAAAAAACTTGGCTTTAAATACTACAACTACAAAAATATTCAATTTCTAAATAAGGAATCCTACTTTGCGGAAATTCACTGATCACAGTTATGTGTGGAACCAATTCACTTGTGTGTAAACGAGGGCTGACGGACCAATATCTCACTACGCTGACGAACACATGCGTTATAATACGCAACCAAGTTTGCCTGTTTGGGCTTGTGATGAATTGATTTCATTGCAAAAATCTATTTCACTCATGTTTTATTTTAATTTTATTATTTTAATGCTTTGTACCAGGCATGTTAACTGTACACTCTTTGGTAGCCGACTGTGTCAAGTGCCACCAGTGAAATGCGGGGGCCTGACCGGTGGGCGCTGACATCTCACCCTCATCTCCATAACAACAGTGGCAGCACCAGCGAGGGGGGGCTGACCTTTAACCTAACATCTATGTGTATATATGTGTGAACTTGTTTGACTGGAGGGGGGAGGAGATGATGAGATTCCACCCGTACACCCGTGGGAATCACAGTCAAGCTTGTTTAGACTTTAGCAAAACAAACACACAAACTAGCCTTCATCCATTACCTGCCTTTGCTGTATGTGAATATGGACAGGAAGTGGATGGGGGGGGGCAAGGATAGAGACAGATCGGAGATGACACTAACTTCAAGACGATGTCCATCGGTAAAAATTGAAGTGTATTATGGAGAGAAAGTTCACACTGGGGACAATGAGTGGGTGGGATTCCAAGGGGAGGTTCTGTCATATTGCTTTTGATGACAATGTTATTATAATAACAGTACTTTTGTATTTGTGTAGTGCCTCTGGAAAAGAACGTTTCGGTACTGCATTGTTTGTCATTCACACATCTACAACAGGGGTTTTGTGTACTTCATTCCAAACCCATTTTAATCCGCTTGACGTTGTATATTTTTTTTCTTCCCCATTGTGAAGACGTTACAATTACCGCTTCTGCTAAAATGTCGACATTAAGCCAAACCAAATTGGTCTAAGCTCAACTAAAAGCGAGGTAAACCAAAGTAAAACATGCACGCATTGTTGTCGACATCAGGGGTGTTTAAAGTGCAGCCTGGGGGCCATTGTGGCCCGTGGCTGCCTTTTTATTGGCTTGCACCACATTCTCAAAATATACTTATATTTTGTACTTATATTTATATATATATAAAAAAAACAGTAAAAATAGAAACATCTGTAGTAATTTGACAGGAATAAATTCTAAATATTCAAAGAAAAGGTTGCAATCTAACAAGAGTCACAATCATCTAACAAACACATAATATGACCAAAAATAATGGCATTTTCTTGAAATATTTACAAATACTACAACTACAAAAATATAATCCAAATACAAATAATACAAAAAATTTACAAGAAGAGATTTTAATTAGTTGGGAAAAAAACAGCAAAAAATTTTACGAGATTAAAGTGAAAATATTAACCGAAAAAAGACCTATTCTAGGAAAAATGGTTGCAATTTTATGGTAAATGGTCTTTCACTTCTATAGCGCTTTTTCACCTCCACGGCAATCAAAGCACTTTGACACTGTTAGCACTTTTATCCACTGATGATGCAGCATCAGGAGCAACTGGGGGTTCGGTATCTTGCACAAGGATACTTGGACAACCACTCAAACAACCACTTGAGCCAGGCCGCAATAAACCTAAAATATTATGAGGGAAAATAATGACATTTTGTAGCATAGAGTTGAAATATTCAAGAAAATATGTCATTAAAAAAACTAAATTAAGTTTAATTTTTTTTATAAATTAGGTTGGGGCAAAATTGTAATATTTTGGGAATAAGGTGGAATGGAATGGCCTTTATTATCATTATACAACAAGATTGGAGAGCTTCTCCTTTCAGTGCAGTAGTCAAGTTAAAAAAAGTATACAAAAAGCAAAGTAAAAAAAAGACAATTTAACGAGATATATAACAAGATATCTAAAATGTACACATAATATTGCACAGGAGCAGATTATGTATTACAGACATATTGCACATATATTAATTTTAGTGCAATGATAAATGGGTCTTAGTGCAAATAATGACTGGTGAGTAAAGTCACATATGAGTGTATTGTATTGGGTTGTTAAATAAATAAATATGTTTGAGGTAGTAACAGAGGCAGTGATGGAAATATTAAAAGAAGGTCATATTAAAAGAAGAAAATGTATGAAAATATTTTGAAAAAAAATGGGGAAGGGCGAAAACTGAAACTTTTTCACCTATGTGAGGAGGAGATGCGGTATTTTGTTGAAAAAGATATAATTTTTTTATCATATATCAAAATTGGCCCTTGCATGCTTATATTTGTCCATATGTGGCCCATATGTGGCCTGAACGACATTGTCCTACTTTAAGATGTAGGTCAGAAAAAGGTGACTTTTTGTGAGAAAATGGTGAGGGACGTGTTTTTTATGACTCCTTAAGGGGGGGAGCTTCGACTTTAAGGTTAAAGGCTTTGTCAGCACAAAGCCCAATGCTTCATAGGCTCATTATTAGGACTGATAACAGGCTATTTCCTTTTGGTGAAGCCTCAAACTAATCCTTAGACACGCTGACCTACACATACATGTGGGAATGAAAGGGCAAAGTCACGTCTACCTCTGGAGATAATAGCAGGTACTTTTCATTACCATGGTAATCTCTGACGTCACCAAAGCATCCCCCAGGTAAATACAGGTCATTACAGCGCATAGCTTTGATGGCAATGTAAACAGCCTATTTGTATTAACTTCACACAGGTCTCAGCATTGGTGGGAAAATGACTCCTTGGCCCAAAGTACAAATTTGACTTATTTAAGAAGAGCCAAAACCAGCGCTTTATAGAGCGTTACAGGACCACAAACCAAAGGGAAGTGTGTGGTCAGTTCCCAGTCAGGAATTTTCCTCCCAATGTCAACACGTGAGTCCATATTATGTATTATTATGTCTACTATATTGGGTATTAGGAGTGTAAATGTGATTATAGGGGTGTTATTTCATGACTAGAGGTCTCTAATAATGTTTTATTCATTTATTCATTCATTTTCTATTCATGTACCCAGAAAAAATTATTACGTTTGATTAATGTTCATGTTAAAGGTTAAATAACTGTTAATAGTTATCCTCCCTGTCCGTGTGGAAGTGGTACGTTTTTGGCGATTTAAGTTTAAAGGAAATAACTTGAAGGCTACCGTTTAGGTCGCTAGCTCTCTAGTTTGCGAGTTAGCATGTGTCTCAAGACCCTGCAGTTGCGCAATATGTTGTAAATAATAAGAGTATAAATGTGACTATAGTCGTGTTTTGTCATGTCTTCAGGGCTCTAATAATGCTTTGTTCATTTTAATCTGAAAAAAATAATTTGTCTACCCACCAACTATATTTTTATTATTATTATTATATTTATTTATTACTGATTGATTGATTTTCTTTATTCTTGATTTGTTTATTTATTTTTCATCTTATTTTGTGTAGAAAAATAAAAATTAAGATATTTGAGAACAGTGGAATGTTTTATCAGAGCTTTTCTTGTAGAAAATCGGAACCAAAGCGCTGAAAAAGTTTGTATATTTTTCTGTTTTTAATAAATGTGTTTGGTTTTTTTTGGAAAACCTGATGCGGCCCAGCCTTACCCAGACCCTAGCTCCAGTGGCCCCAAGGTAAACTGAGTTTGAGACCCCTGGTTTAGAGTGTGATACTTCTGTGATGAGACTCATTACCCCCAAATCCGGTGGTTTTCAGCTACGGGTTAGGAGTGACATCTTGCCCTGGGTGGAGTAGTTCAAGTTTCTGGAACTTATTCACGAGTACGGGAAGGCTGGACAATGAGATCCACAGGGAATCGCCGCAGTTTCTGCAGCAATGCGGTGGCTGTGAGTTTCGCAGCTGGCCTGGGGACACGTCAGTGTCCCCCTCGGGTGGAACTGGAAGACATAAGTCTGGGCTTCCCTACTGAGACTGCCACCCATGTGTACCCGGATCTGGATAAGCCGAAGAAAGCATCCTTGCTGATGTAGTTTTGTAAAGATTTTCTATGGTTTGACTTGCAGCCAAAAAAGTCAGTTTATTTCTTCTTCTTAAAATGTATCAGGTACAGCAAAGCCCTTCCTTTCTGCAGCGTACTGCAATGTTTCAAGTATGCGGAGGAATCATCAATCTTGACAAAGTCTTATTGGTCAAAGCCCAAACAGCATGAAAAACGCTGGTCTTGCTGCTGCCTCAGCGCTTCTGCCTCGTCTTCTAGTTCCGTAGCAACATTTTATTCAGTCTTCACCACTTGAACTTGTGTTCTGGTTTGACCCGTTTGACACCCTGCAGAACTGTGTGCGCGAGTGTCATGTCAAATTTTAGTCGCTTTGCAAGACCCTGTGTGCACGAGGGACGTGAGCGCCAGCCCCGTACCCCACTGTTGGGGGAGATTAATTCTCACTTTCATCACAGAGCATTGCTCTCGGGGGAGCCTGGAGGAGACGTGGGCAAAGTGGCTGCAGGGGATTGCGGAGTGTGTGTGTGTGCTTGAGTTTGTGTGTGTGTGGGTTTGTTCAGTGGCATTAAAGGCTACAAACACACAGATGAGTGGTCTCTCAGTGGGACCCTAAAACAAACACAGCCTGGTCACAGCAACTCTGTGCGATGGTGTTTAAGCCATCCTGTGCGAATGGAAACTCATTTTGTGTGTTCAATAAAGACTGAGGTTGCGTCTTCCGCCATAACTGGACGCATATCGTTCCCACACGCGGAGGCAACTCACCTGTCCCGCAGGTTAGGAATATTGAGCGAACGGAAATGGAGTGTTAAGTGCGAGGGGAAATGTCACTGAAGGTTTGAATTGCAGTTCAACACCGTGAACAAATGACTGCTCACTGCAAACGCACTTCATCACTCTGACTCACTCCACTGCATCAATCAATGGCCTGCTTGCCAGATAAGGGTTGTTGTAAGGAGTCCGTGTGCACGTGGGGCAGGGTGGGGGTTGCTTTATTATGCTAATTATTCATAGCATCCTGTTTCCTTGGACGCTTTCTTGGGAATAAGTGTAAACGTCGACAGCAAACATGGACTTACAGTGTGTGGATAAGGTATTGAAACATAACTCTTTATGCATCCATCCATTTTCTACCGTACGCTGGAGCCTATCCCAGGTGACTTTGGGCGAGAGGCGAGGTACACCCCGGGTTGCCAGTCAAACGCAGGGCTGGCAACGTTACCTACGGACAATTTGGAGTCACTATTCATTCATTTTCTACAGCTTTTCCTCACGAGGGTCGCGGGGGGTGCTGGAGCCTATCCCAGCTGTCTTTGGACGAGAGGCAGGGTACACCCCGGTTGCCAGCCAAACGCAGGGCTGGCAACGTTACCAACGGACAATTTGGAGTCACCGACTAACCTAACATGCAAACCGCACACAAAGATGCCCAAGCGGAGAATCGAACCCAGGTCTTCCCAATCTCCTGACTGTGTGGACCGTGCGGCCCATAACTCTTTATCCATCTACAAATAATCCACCAATCAGGTTAGCCTACGTCACTCCAGCCCCACTTATGAGTCCACTTTTGTCAGGACTTTTTGGTTCTGTGTCCCAGTGTAATGTGTGTGGAAAAAACTTGAGAACCCTGACCTGAACCCTATCAAACCCCTTACCTCTAAGATCTATGTTCTTCTGCATAACAAAGACATCTTGTAGAAATGATTCCAAGACTGGAATATAGGTGGTCCTCAGGTTACGAAGTCCTATTCCTAAACTGCTGTGATGAATGTCGGACCGTATACCTAAGTTTACCCAAGTATACCTAAGTTTGACCTAAACTAGCAACATTTACATCTTAAAAACAGAAGTACTATGTGGCTTAGTTATTACTGTCACTTTCATAGGATCAAATCCTTTAATATGCTGAAGATACCGTGGCAACCTGGCAGCTATTCATTCATTCATTCATTTTCTACCGCTTTTTCCTCACGAGGGTCGCAGGGGGTGCTGGAGCCTACCCCAGCTGTCTTTGGGCGAGAGGCGGTATACACCCTGGACTGGTGGCCAGCCAATCACAGGGCACATATAGACAAACAACCATTCACACTCACATTCATACCTATGGACAATTTGGAGTGGCCAATTAACCTAGCATGTTTTTTTTTCCTGGCAGCTATGTGTAGTGTTAAAGATTTGTGTGATTTCCAACGGTCTGTGAATGTGACATGAGTTCTGATTGTGTGTGTGGTCCTGTGAAGCTGAATTTTCTGACATGTTTTGCCGTGCTTTCGATTCAAAGAAGCCCGTTTTTGTTTTTCCACTCAAGAGATTCTTGACCGACAACCTCTTTTTCACCTTGAAAGGTGCAATGATTAATTTATTATCACATAAATCAACAACTATTTTGATATACGCATCATCGGTTTGTGTTGATTTCTGCCTCTTTTCCAATACATTAAAGACCAAACCCATTACTGCTTGTATTTGTAACATGTTGATATGATCCGTCTAGGGTCGAACCGATTAATTGACACAACAAGCTTGAGATTAATTGACTAAAAAAATTATCTTACAAGGTCACAATATTCCCATATGATCAGTATCCTTAATGAAAGTGGGAAACGACACTATTGTTTCTTCCTTTTTCGCTTCCTGTACGTGCAAAAGAAAGGTGTCCCAACACTTTTGTCCATATGCAACTCCTGCCGGTTCTTTTATTGTCATCAACTTCGATTCCATTTAACTGGTAACTTACAAAATGATGCCTGACGTGCAGAAGATTAGCATTATTGCCTCTCTTTAGGGAGAAATGAAGACAAACAATACTGAGTGTTTTCTACATCTTATCTTCAGTTGAGGCACACAAGAAGTTTGAAGTTAAGACCGACTAAGGGCCACAAATATTTATTGAGCTTATTAGAAGCCAACGTCCGGGAGCGTTTATGAACTTCAGCTTGGAAAAAAGATGCGTTCATAAGCATGTGTTGGAAATTAAACTCTGACAGCAAACATCTGCGGGGACCGCTAAAGACGTTAAACGGCCATCGGGAGACTTCAACCTTGGCGTACATAGCTCAAAACAAGACAGTGATTTTCTACTCTCCCGTGTTCCGTCTGGATTCATGTGGAAACGGAAGAACGGCAGTGACCGTTGATTTAATATTGACTTTACGACGCAGCATTCAAAAGCTTGAGACGCCTGGAACGCAGTCAAACACCTGCTTGTATATGACAAACCGCATCCGACAAAACATAAACAAAGCATTTTGTGTATTAAAACACCATTGCAATTCCTTGGATGCACATTATGCTGCAAAACAATCCCTTGGATGCACCACAGACACAAACGCCGTCTCGTCGTCATCCAAAACTGTGCCTTTAAACGACTATAACAACATTTATCACAAACAGATTGATGCTCAAAGTCCATCTTTGCCACATTTTGAGTCCCATAAGCTCCAGCGCCACAACAAAACAGTTCATAGACAACATACATTAGTGAGTAGATGAGTCATCTGCAGTGATGAGCGGTACACATCCTCCAGGCTGTGTTCTATACGGTGCTGCATGGATCTTGTTACCAGGTAAGTTTCTCATGCATCATTACACAATCTGTGATGCACTTCTAGAAAAGGCAACTGCATATTCTCAAGGCAGACATATTCTGTATTTAAACTATTGAAAATAATTAATTGTTCCATGTGTTCAAAGACCTATATGTCCAAAATGTTTCACTGCAGCAGCAGCACTGTTGACATACCAGAACAAAAAGTATCAAGGAAGTGTGTCTGGAGGGGGCAAAAAAGGAGATAATTGGAAAAGTGCAAACGTTTAAAAGTGTTTTTGGTAAAAGTGCAAACCTACCTTTACTGGAGAGCTCCGTGTAGCGACGGGCAGCTCTCTGATGGCGCTGCCCGCAGGAGGCGCAGATATCCCGGCTGCACACCCCTGCAGCGAGCCCCCGGCTAAGGTCTGCCTGCTGCCCGCTCCGATGCTCCCTCGCTGAGGCCGCTGCTTGATACCGTCCAGCAGGCGAACTAGTAGGATGTTCGCCGGTAGGTCGTCCACACCGCAGTCCACCAGGATGCGACACTCGGGGCAACGCAGCTCGTTCCGGGAGCTGACGATGTTCTCCAGGCAGCGGCGGCAGAAGGTGTGCTGACACGGCAGCACCTTGGCCGTAGTGTCCAGGCGCTCCAGGCACACCGAGCACTCCAAGAGATCCAGCAACGACGAAGACTCGTCCATGTCGGCGGAGAGGGTGATCATTTGGGCTTCAGGCTCCGTGGAGACGCCGCGGCGGCTGGTTCTCGTGGCGGAGAAATGGACCGCAGAACATTCTGGTAAGAGAGACGACGCGGAGCAGTGGAGGGACGCCCCACGCGCGTCGTCTTGCACTTTCCTCTCCCGGGTCGTCTCCACCGTGTCTCCCTCTCCGTGTGTCTGTCCCTCCCGTGTGCTGGCAAGCAAGCGTGTCTCTCCCACGGCTGTGCTGGAAGCGCTGAGGTCACGCTCTCATCATCATCATCACCACCATCATCATCATCACGCTTGTTACAATTGTGGCGCGTGCGCATAGCTGCATTTGATAAAGAAGCTGGGAGACAAGACAGCTTGTCAATCATCTGCTTATCGTCACATGTGAAATAACGTCACAAAAAGAACATGGAGGTTTCAAAGTGTGAGGTGGGGGGGGGGGGGGGGTAGAAGACTTCAGGGGAGGTGCTGCAGCTTGAGAAAAATAAAGAAAAAGTTCGTTTTCAAACAACAGGGTGGCCTAATATTGGCGTGCCAACATGCAAACTAGTCATAATCGTAATGGTACATTAACAAAAACTTTACATAATTGTGTTTATAATTGTTTATATTGCTTTTTGAAATACATTCTTGTATTGTACTCGTAAGGAAAACTATCCTCATTGGAAACAGCTGAAGTGGAATAATTGGCTTTTTCTGCCCCCTTGTGTTGAAAAGTCGCTACTGCAGCCTAAAGGTTCTTGACTAAAGTTGCAATGACTGGTATTCCAGATGGGAAACAATGCTTAAAAATTAATTCTACAGCCATAATGAATTGATAAGTATACAGCATTAGAGTGTAATCAATAATACATACAATATGACCTTTACATAACTGTTACATGTAGTAACACAGATGACCTGGAACCAATGTGCTCCAAGAAGATAAACAGGGGCAATTATTCCATTGACAAAAAAAAACAGGGCAAGTTAATGCATATACGTTTGTGTGCAGAGTATGTGTCGCCTCTCAGCTGTGACGGCGCCTGCTTTGCCTGTCCACCTGTTCAGACCTGCAACCGCTCTCGAACTCAGCGCCTGAGGGATTAGGACTAGCGCATGTGCTCGTCCCCGGTGTGTCAGAATGTGACTGAAGCCATACTTTGCCGGGTGAGGGGCAGGGGGGCTAATTGCCACCCACGATGAAAAGCTCAGGGGTGGAGAAGGAGTGTGTGTACATGGGCGAGAAATGAGAGCAAACCCTATAGGTATGTATGTATTTTTTGCAAAAAAGAGACCTCCGCCAAGGCCGGACAATCCTTGTGCTTTTTTCCTGGCAGCACCATCTGCTGGATCTGTCATGTAATGCAATCGGTTACGTCGTGTTTAGGTATGGCTGATAAAAAATAACTTATATTTAAATAACTTATATTTTTAAATGCCCCATTTTCTGTATGCTTTGGTTGAATTTTTTTTCCCAAATATTCCGTTATTATGCAATATTGTGCACATAATGCATAGCATAACGCTGTAGCTGGTGAGAGTGCCCGAGAGGGAAAAAGGTCCAATCCAAGGTTAAGTTCACATATTCAAGCTAAAATGAAATTCTGATTGAACTGCAACAAGACTGTCTGGCACTCAAATGAAGGTCAAGCGCAAGCAATGGAGGTCCCCGCTGCATGACATCCGCCGGGACCTGCCATTTCTTGAAGCTTTCGCTTGTCGCCCCCGTAGCGCCACTGTGGAATATTGCCATGCTACAGCCATTCACCCCGCGCTGAATGCGAGTCTGAGGTTGCCAAGCCCTGATTTTAAATACTTTCCTCAAGTGCTGGCAACACGCCTGAATCCATCATCTCTGTCACTCTCTTTATCACCGCCAGCCAGGTCTTACGCTCAATGTGCTTCATCATGCTTTATGTACGTAATTGTCCACAGATGATAATTCAGCATTAAAGGAACTAGAGCAAGAAGTGCTCAAAACTGATTATTGGATGAAAAAAAGCCCTCAATCCATTTAAGAAGAAGCACCTCCAGAACTCTCTCTTCAATTGCCATTGTTCACTTGTAACAAAGTCCACATTTTATTTCTAAATATGCCTCACATACATATTAGACACATTTTAAGTATAAAATGTATAGCTAGTCACCATTAATGAATGATAATGTAAGATGGAATGGGAGCCACGGTGTAGCCTTTAGCCTGGTGGTCAAGCTAACGCTGGTAGGCTGGAGAAGGCGTTAGTCCGCATCGCCATAATCCACCCTGCTCGTTCACCTCGCTGCAAGTTTTAAGGTCACATTGGTTGTCAAACATAGCTAAACTCATTGTGCCTCTCACAGAACCCAGCTATGGTGTGTTCAAGAACCACTGAACAATGTGCAAAATGTCAGCTTTCGGTTTTAATAAAAAAAATTCACTTTGCATCTCGGAAAAACTATGGTGCTTTTAAGCACAGACAAAAAAAGTGTGAAATCTCAAAGGGGATCATTTTTTGATCCTTTGTATTGAGTTGTGGTCTCCCATAAAGCAGCTACACACAGAAAACTTTTCAGATCTTCCAGAATCTGCACCTATTCCAGCTGTATTTCCTTTGATATGTGCTTCCTGCCAAAACCACGATCTACCTCCGGGCATCCACACTCTCCTGTGATTGGTCACATGCCCAAAGTGCTTCCTAACTATAAACCATATAAGGAAGTCTGACTCTCTGTGACATCACAAAGTAATGGTTTTACCACGCCTTCTGAAACCAAGCATTTTGAGCCATCCCAAACTTCTTTCAGGGCTCACTTCCAAATGTGCATATTTCATTATCTGAAACTTTGGCATTGTTTAACACGAGAATACAACATTTTAACTACATTTATAGGTCAGAAAAGTGGAATAAGGTCCCCTTGAATGCCTGACTAATTGAATCAGTTTTCATAAGATTTAGAACAAATTAATGACAAAAACGGAGTTACCACTGTATACGTTTTACTTTTGAGTCACTTTTGCAACTGGTGCATTCAAAAACCGCAAATCAGAGTGCAAAATTTGTGTAAATTTGTGTAAATTTCAGATTTTATCAGGCATTTTGCAACAAATTAATAATGAAAACCAAGTTACCGCTGTATAAGTTTCACTTTTGCACCTTGTAGCAAATGTGGTGCATTTCAGGACCGCTGAAAAAAGCATTATCAGTGAAGCATAAAGACATTCATTCATTCATTCATTCATTCATTCATTCATTTTCTACCGCTTATCCTCACGAGGGTCACGGGGGTGCTGGAGCCTATCCCAGCTGTCTCTTAGTGCGAGAGGTGGGGTACACCCTGGACTGATGGCAGGCCAATCACATGGCACATATAGACAAACAACCATTCACACTCACATTCATACCTATGGACAATTTGGAGTCGCCAATTAACCTAGCATGTTTTTGGAATAATTTTTTATTTTTTATTTTTTATTTTTTATTTTTTATTTTTTATTTTTTATTTTTTATTTTTTATTTTTTATTTTTTATTTTTATTTTAAAAAATTGCAAATGTGCGAGTGTCCTCATTAAGGAGGCTAGAATTAAGTAAAATAAATGTAGAATTTAGAATTTTGGTGGGGTGGGGGCTCTTTCCCTCCCCCCTACAGTATTACCTATGTCTTTTCTTAATTGTGGCCATATGTAAGGACCATTTTGAAGGCTCCATGCATGCAACATTTATTTTTATCGTGGCCGTAAACAGTCTTAATGGCTAACAGTCCACTGCAACACACAAACTGCACTCACCTGCTTGATTTGCAACACAGATAACGAGCAACATTTTATTTGATTTTATTCTCAATCGACATATTTAGTTGACGTGGCTACTCAGGTGTGTTGTTGTCGTGCCTGTATCTCAACCATACATCCCTGCCATCAACCAATGGCCTTGGCTCATGCAAAAGTAGGTTAGCTGACGCGGCAGTTACCATGGAAACGTCTCTTTCTTCCTGGTTAAGGAGTAGTTAGTGCATGTGTGAGCATGTGGGAGGCTAACAGGGGTGCTAGAAAGTCAAAGAAATTGTCACTGGGGTGGATTAAAGTCCGCCCTGCTTGAGCAACATGGTACGCTGCTTTTGATTGGCTGTAGCTAATAGATGAACAGATGGAGCGAGAGAGAGAGAGAGAGAGAGACTGTCCATAAATAAAGCATTTGCAGAACACATACTTTTGGATTCATTCAATTTCTAACAATTATTATTCTCCTATAAGTTGGAGCTTATCGAGGCGGGGAGTTTTTGTGCACCCCAGTTTTTGTATTTTGTGCAAAAATGTTGCATCACTCTCAGTTTTTGAACAATATTGCACATAACAAACTATAGTCCATTTGCTCTGTGCTGTATCGTTCCGCAAAATTGAGTATCAAAACAAAGACTTCTTCTTCTTAATTTAAGAAGAAGAAGAAAAAGTTAGTTTTACTTTTTGTGGTGCTAATGGGATGTTAGACTCACTGTTTGTGCAGCAGTACAGCTGCTAAATAACCCACCATGGGGCCAAAAATTAGATAAAGAAGGTGAGAAAGACTATAGAGGTCCATCTCATTAGGATGTATGGGAAGCCTGAATCAACAAGTTTAATCCTTGTTAATGACAATAATTTCTATGTACGATAAAATATGTTTCATAATAAGTGTCTGGAAGGGATTAACTAGATTTATGTTATTTTTATGTTATACATGTACACCTTTATGACAAAACATAACATGTTTTTGGACCGTGAGAGGAAAGCACAATATAAAGAATAAACCTCTTCCTGCACAGTGTTGCTTTGTTTTGATGGTACACCCATTAATCATCCATGGTTTTATGCCAATGTTTCTCCCCATTATTTTCTCAGACAAAAAGAACACGAGAGAACCAAAAGCACAAAGCAACTTTGTTTTTTGATGATTTCATTAACGTAGCCTAACGGCATTATACCAAGCGGTAAATGAGGTCTGCTGTTAGACCCACTTTGATGTGTGACAGTGAAATTCAGGAACAAAGTAGACGGTCCATTACAGATGCGATGCATGAGCATGCTGGCTGCCTTCAACTGAGCTTTGTTCTTTAACAAAACAAAGGTGGACAAGAAAGTAAAGTGCACAAATGTTTTATGCGCCAGAACATTTTTTTTAAGTAGGCTGGCATGCGTAGAAGAAGGGAAAAAAAACAAACATTTGGTGCAAACCCGGAAGAAATGACATTATTTCTTCTCTTTCTACAACACAATGCCAACTAGGCTTGACACGGCTCTTGTTGGTATTGGTCCATTTCCATTGGCAAGCCATTTCCATTAAAAGCCTCTAGACATGAAATAGCACCCCTATAGTCACCTTTACAATGCCAACTAGGCTTGACAAGGCTCTTGTTGGTACGGGTCCATTTCCATTGGCAATCCATTTCCATTTAAAGCCTCTAGACATGAAATAGCACCCCTATAGTCACTTTTACACTCCTATTACCCAATACAGTAGACATAATGAGACAAATACAGGAGTGTTGCTGTAAATGTGATCCTGATGCGGACAGGAAGTGAGTTTTAGCACGGCTGCAACAGTAGTAACTGTGTTAGGGATTATTGTGCCTGTTATGAGATCATCCAAACCTGCAATAAAATCCTGTTGTCCTAACCCGGAGTCTGGTGCTTGTGTGTCTCAGCCAGCATTACAGTAACATTACTGAGATATGCATAATTTTTGGACTAATAATAGGCCGTATTAAATTTTTGGTCGCAAAACGGAGGGCTCTACTGGACATAATGTCAGCTCAGTAGCGGTTAAAGACCTCCATCAACGTGGAAACAGGAGTTCAGAACTTTTTTTAAAAAAGTACATTTTCCCCATAACCGCCTGTTGTGAGACCATCCAAACCTGCAATAAAAGCCTGTTGTCCGAACCCGGAGTCTGGTGCTTGTGTGTCTCAGCCAGCATTACAGTAACATTACTGACACCTAGTGACCAGTGTAGAGTACTACATATCTTCTGAATGCCTTATATTTGTATTTTAGTAACTTTAGATATTTTTATGATAGAAAATGCTTAATTTAGGCAAAAAATACATACAATTTGCTGAGATAGGCATTATTTTTGGACTAATAATAAGCCATATTTAATTTTTGGTCGCAAAACGGAGGGCTCTACTGGACATAATGTCAGCTCAGTCGCGGTTAAAGACCTCCACCCACATGGAAACAGGAGTTCAGAACATTTTTTTTAAAGTAAATTTTCCCCATAACCGCCTGTTGTGAGACCATCCAAACCTGCAATAAAAGCCTGTTGTCCGAACCCGAAGTCTGGTGCTTGTGTGTCTCAGCCAGCATTACAGTAACATTACTGACACCTAGTGACCAGTGTAGAGTACTACATATCTTCTGAATGCCTTATATTTGTATTTTAGTAACTTTAGATATTTTTATGATAGAAAATGCTTAATTTAGGCAAAAATACATACATTTTTTCTGAGATATGCATTATTTTTGGACTAATAATAGGCCGTATTCATTTTTTGGTCGCAAAACGGAGGGCTCTACTGGACATAATGTCAGCTCAGTTCCAACAACATGGAAACAGGAGTTCAGAACATTTGAAAAAAAGTTTTTTAATAAACCAATAAATAAACCAATTTCCATCCGAATGACTATGTTATGTTTCCTATGAACAGTCGCTTATCTTATCATATTTAATCTTGTTTCGCAGCTCATTTATCTCGGCTTAACACCTTATTCCAGATGACTTTCTGTGCTTGTTTTTGTTCCACCGCCACCGTATCCATTCCAGATATTCGTCCGTGTTTGTTTGTAGCTGCCATTGCATCAGCAGAGCCGGTCAGTCTTTCTTCTTTTCCACATCCTTTCTTTATCCTCTCATCTCATTGAAGCTCTTCCCCGCTCCTCCAGTCAGGAAGCCCCTGGCTCAACATAAAAGACAACGCGAAAGAGGCAAACGAGAAGGAAGAAAAAGTGAAAAGCTAATAGGCCGCAAGTGGGAGGGATGCAGACTGAGAGAGTAAAGAAGCGGTGGAAGAAAAAACGAGCAAATGACCACCAGAGAGGAAGAATAAGAAAAAAATGAGGAGTCGGAAACAGTGGGAGAGAAAGCCAAGGAGGACAGGTAATACGTAATTACAGGACACCCCCTGTTTTCAAAGCCCCTCTTTATCTCATCCTTCCTGTGGTGGAGAAAAGGAGAAGAAGCGGAAAGGGAAAAGAGATGAAGACCAAGTCCAACGTCGACATATCATTTCTATATTCTAAAGGAAGGCATCAAACTGTCCAGCTTGGAACATGTTGTTGTTTATCTACGACTCTATTTTACATGGAGTCTCATTTTTTTAAGTTAATAATCATTTTAATCATATTAATGCTATTAGAAAAGCCCCCTTTAAGCTTAACCAATCATTGTTTGTAACTAGTTGTAACTCGTCAGGTAGTATATATATATATATATATATATATACATATATATATATATATATATCTTTCCATAGTAGGAAAGATATTAATTAATGAAATAAAAAAATAATTAATTCATTAAATTTATTTATACATAAATTCCACTTAATTAAAAGCAAAATTACATTCAAAATGTAATATTTTATTGAAATAAAAATATAATTAAATTAGGTAATAAAGGTAATAACTGGTCAGGAAGGAAAGATAAAATTTATTAATTAAATATATAATTTATTAATTAATTTATTAATTATTTATAAATAAATTCCACTTCATTAAAAGCAAAATAAAATTTAAAATTGTATATTTTAATGAAATAAATTATAATTAAATTATGTAATAAAGGTAATAACTGGTCATATTTTTGTCTATATATATATATATATATGTATGTATATATATATATATAAAGGAAAAGATATGATTTATTAAATTAAATACATAATTTATTAATTGATTAAATTTATCTATAAATAAATTCCACTTTATTAACAGCAAAATCAAATTTTATATTTTATATTTTAATGAAATTAATTATAATTCAATTAGGTAATAAAACAAAATAAATAAATGTAAATACAAAATGGTACCAGGAGGGACATGATAAATGCATGCACAAAATAACTAAGAAATAATAATCTATATACTGTAATACATATATCAAGAAATACATATAATTAACAACTGGCACAAGATAGTGTGAGGAAATGTACATTAGAAGTAACCCTGTTAGTATTTACATCATTATTCACTTGCTATTCAGTTTCAATCCACTTTTGGGTTAAAAAGGGTTAACATTTTTCCCAGATGTGTAAAAATATATTCTTTTTAGCTTCTAAAAACACCAAACACAAATCTACTGCTGTTTAATAATAAAGTCCTCCTATTCATGGGCTGCCATTTATTAAGTGAACAACAGAGGGCGCAGTCGAGTCATGACCCGCAGCCCTGCCCCCTTGTCAGCACTTCACCTGATCACATCTGTCTCAGGGCGGAGAAACTTTCTCACTTTCCCTCATTATTAAGGAGGAGCCTTTTAGTGGCGCTGGAAAAAGTGGAAGCGGAGACAGAAGTTCAGCTATTTTGAAGCGAGACTTACATGCAGGCAAAGGAAGCCCCATCCCGTGGATGCTGATCACAGGTTGATCCTCCAGGTTGAGGACGGACATCTGACCTTACCAGTGCGACATCCTCAGAGGCCGCAGACCAGTGTGACCCCGGACTTTCTCCTCCTGCAGGTAAGACGTCTGGAATGTCGGGACAGATTTCTGCAAGACTTGGGGGAAATTCCAAAGCTTTTTTTTTTGAACTTCCAAGTATGTATTTTGCATTGTTTGCTGGAGGGAAAGTTGTTTTGATTGGTGGAAGAGCCAATAAGTCAATAAGTTGTGTTGGTAATACAGATGCAAACCGCATAACATTACAAAAACTTTATTGACATGTTTGAATGCTGCATGTTGCTACAAAGCTTCCAACGCAAGGTTACAGTAATTTGGATTGTTTCATCACTAGCTTCTTATTCTGTCACGCTTTGAAACTTAATGCTACAGTGACTAGCTCATCTTATTTCAATGGCGCCTAATTAGTAACGCCATCCCATGGGACAGCGCTCCTGTGTGTGAGGGTTTTGGGGTGTTTTTTTTGGGGTGGTTGTGAGCTTTGCATGCACACCTTCCACGTGTCTGCATAATTGTTTTCATGGTAATGCCCGACTGTCCCAGGGCCTCCCCCAGGGGGAAGTCGTGCCCGCAGACAGGCGGCCCCGGCCCGGTTGGGGACAAGCCGGATCCTGCCGAGCTTCTAAAAGTCTGCTGGTTGACTTTGAACTGCAGCTGCTGGAGGTGGAAATCTGCCCCCCCCCCCCACACACACTTCTCCACCTTTCTTCCTCTGCCCCCAAGCTGTCTCTGTCGTCATCACGTCTTTCATGTTGGCAGGTAGAAAGACTAAAAAAGCACCCACAAGAAGACAGGGATGTCATCTTCAAAAGACGTTAATATGTTGTTTTTTTTTTTCTTGAGGATTAAAGGGACAGTAGCGTAGAAAAAAAAAACATGACAGGAAGTTTCATCCTCTCGCGCTCGACTCAGTGAGATAGATAACTAGTCTTCGCCTTGCTTCCTGTCGACTTGATTCATGCGTTTCCTTATTTCACATACGTTAGATGTCATAACCGATTCCCCTCCATCCCAAAGCGCAGAAAAGCGTACTGTACTTATTTGGAGACCCATTTATTTATATGATTACTGAATCATTGAACACTTATGAAATCTAATTACTAATTTCTATTATATCACATACTAATTATGGTAAGGGATGCACAGTGTTTGAGTGGTTAGCGCGCAGTCCATAGGAGACTGGAGTTCGATTCCACCATCTCTGTGTGGAGTTTGCATGTTCTCCTCGTGCATGCGTGGGTTTTCTCCGGGTACTCCGGTTTCCTCCCATATTCCAAAAACATGCTAGGTTAATTGCCGATTGTAAATTGTAGGTATGAATGTGAGTGTGAATGGTTGTTTGTCTATATGTGCCCTGTGATTGGCTGGCCACCAGTCCAGGGTGTAAAGACAGCTGGGATAGGCTCCAGCACCCCCGCAAACCCTGTGAGGATAAGCGGTAGGAAATGAATGAATGAGTAATTATGTTAAATCACACACTAATATTGGTGAGACACACAAGCACCAGACACAATAATCCTTGATTTAAAAAACTCCTAATAAAAAGACAGACTACTGTTGCGGCTGTAAGATAAGACCAAACTCTGAACTCAGTCTGAACCCTTGAGTCTTATGTGTCTGATTTTGTCTTATTATATTGGCCGCCAGTCCAGGGTGTACCCCTGCCTCTTGCCCAAAGACAGCTGGGATAGGCTCCAGCATGCCTGCGATCCTTGTGAAGATAAGCGGTATAGAAAATGGATGGATGGATATTGTGTCGTACAAGTATAAAAGTGACCATAGGGGTGCTATTTCATGCCTAGAGGGCTCTAGTACCATGAAAAAACATATTTAGACGGTTGTAAATAAGTACCAATAATGAGGAAAATATGTAATTTATAAATAAGGGGGAAATTCACATATCACGGTCGGGTCTGGAAGCAATTAACAGTGATAAAGGAGGGATTATATATATATATACACATGTCCGGTTTATTCCACCAACCGACCATTAGCATTGAAAATAAGTGACCATAGGGGTGCTATTTCATGCCTAGAGGGCTCTAAAAACATATTTAGACGGTTGTAAATAAGTACTAATAACGAGGAAAATATGTAATTTATAAATAAGGGAGAAATTCACATATCACGGTCGGGTCTGGAAGCAATTAACAGTGATAAAGGAGGGATTATATATATATATACACATGTCCTGTTTATTCCACCAACCGACCATGAGCATTGAAAATGAGTGACCATAGGGGTGCTATTTCATGCCTAGAGGGCTCTAGTACCATGAAAAAACATATTTAGACGGTTGTAAATAAGTACCAATAATGAGGAAAATATGTAATTTATAAATAAGGGAGAAATTCACATATCACGGTCGGGTCTGGAAGCAATTAACAGTGATAAAGGAGGGATTATATATATATACATGTCCTGTTTATTCCACCAACCGACCATTAGCATTGAAAATAAGTGACCATAGGGGTGCTATTTCATGCCTAGAGGGCTCTAGTACCATGAAAAAACATATTTAGACGGTTGTAAATAAGTACCAATAATGAGGAAAATATGTAATTTATAAATAAGGGAGAAATTCACATATCACGGTCGGGTCTGGAAGCAATTAACAGTGATAAAGGAGGGATTATATATATATATACACATGTCCTGTTTATTCCACCAACCGACCATGAGCATTGAAAATAAGTGACCATAGGGGTGCTATTTCATGCCTCGAGGGCTCTAGTACCATTAAAAACATTTTTAGACGGTTATAAATAAGTGCTAATAATGCGGAAAATATGTAATTTATAAATAAGGGAGAAATTCACATATCACGGTCGGGTCTGGAAGCAATTAACAGTGATAAAGGAGGGATTAAATATTCATGTCCTGTTTATTCCACCAACCGACCATTAGCATTGAAAATAAGTGACCATAGGGGTGCTATTTCATGCCTAGAGGGCTCTAGAAACATATTTAGACAATTGTAAATAACTACTAATAACAAGGAAAATATGTAATTTATAAATAAGGGAGAAATTCACATATCACGGTCGGGTCTGGAAGCAATTAACAGTGATAAAGGAGGGATTCTATATTCATGTCCTGTTTATTCCACCAACTGGCCATGAGCATTGAAAATAAGTGACCATAGGGGTGCTATTTCATGCCTAGAGGGCTCTAGAAACATATTTAGACGGTTGTAAATAACTACTAATAACAAGGAGAATATGTAATTTATAAATAAGGGAGAAATTCACATATCACGGTCGGGTCTGGAAGCAATTAACAGTGATAAAGGAGGGATTCTATATTCATGTCCTGTTTATTCCACCAACTGGCCATGAGCATTGAAAATAAGTGACCATAGGGGTGCTATTTCATGCCTAGAGGGCTCTAGTACCATTAAAAAACCAACCGACCATTAGCATTGAAAATCCCGCCACACTTCAAATGCCCCCACGGTAAATCTGCAGGAAATTATGAGGCTCCGCTGCTCTCCTGCATCCAGTTTGTTTCCAAATTGTCCAGATTTGATAAATGAAAAGCAGACTGACATGACAGTTGAAAAAGGATCCCGAGTCACCAGATTACTGGTGCAAGGCGAGCGTTTCGATCGGGTTAACTGCAGCTGTGGAGCCTCGAGCTGGGTGTGATTTATTTAGTAAGCGACGAGTGTGGAGTCACCTGTGAACCATGTTGCTTCGCTCCTCTGGTTCCTGTGTTGCCCCCCCCCCGACTCAGCTGAAGGCGTTGCATTTTTCTCACTTCTTATGTGAGGAGAAAAGTCAATTTAGTGGAAAGGAGGAAGCATAACCATAGCATGAGAAAGATGACGCTCTTAAAGCCTGACGAATGACTATTTGTCTGACCTCCAGACTGTGTCCATCCATCATGTCTTCTGCGGATTCATGCAACCACACACATCCCTCCAAAGATACACATATTTGCCACAAATTCCCATGCAGTATTTCAAACCCAAAGCACATTAGTATTTACTTGTTGACTATACGGTCATTCATGGCTGAGGTTGCAGTAGTGTTCTTGTCAGCGCCTCATAATAAATCCACCCACTCACTGATGCAAGATGTGTGAGAGTGTGTCTCATACATTTTTAAATGATGCTCTGGTGTTTTCTACACAGAGAGCAAAAAAAAAAGAGAAACAAAAACGCATTCCAGGCTGCAGATTAGGCTTTCCGTTTAGCGCCACGACAAAATAAACAGAGACGAGACATGTCGGCAGACAAGAGGGAGACAATGCCGCCCGGCTAAGCAATGCAGAGAAGGGGAACAAGGTATCAGGAGTCAGAGATGATGAAAGACACATCACCAGAAGGCAAAGCATCAAAGACATCACCGACCGCGTGTGTGTGTGTGTGTGTGTGTACGTGCGCGTACACAAGCGCTGGTGTGCACTTTCTTTTCATGTGAGTTTGTTTTTCCTGCGCTTTGAGTGGGAAACTGGCACTTAGTGTGTAATTAAAGCAATCAAAAGATGAAGCGAGATGAGGAAATGCATACATTACACACAAACATGGAGGCTGCATCCAAAAATGGGTCATTGACTTGATCTCTTACGGAGGAGGCTATGTTCGAAACCGCATACTTACTACTATGCCCATACTATCCACACTCCATACTGCATACCCAATCCATCAGACAGTATGCAGTATGTTTACACTACAGCGTACTACATGATAACCCACAATGCATTGCACTCCTACCCGAGCCGAAATCGACATATTGACAATGCATCACTTTCTTCAATTTTTTTTAAATCAGGCGAAAAAGTGGCCGTTTAGATCCTGAGTGTGCCATTTATTTGTCCAAATAGCAACCGTTTACAATTTTGTTTGCACAAATTCAGCAAAATTTAAGCTAGACGAAGTGAGCAACACACTTCTGGTTATTTTCACAAAATAAAACACCCCCATACAAACAAAAAACATAGTGATAAATCACTGCTTTTACTTTGAAAACAATAAACAAACTCGCAATATATCCTGCCTGACACCACCGTTTGGTTCATCCTGCTGCTCAGTGTTCAGCCAACGTTTTTTTTTTTTTTTTTTTTCACGGTGACGTCATGTCGCGTTGCATTCTGGGTAATTTGGGTGTGAGTAGTAATCAGTATGCACTTCTTACATATTTAAAAATCGCATACTGCCAGTGTAGACACACTGAATATTCAAAGAGTTAGTATGAGTAGTAGGGAAGTATGCGGTTTCGAACACAGCCGGAGTCTTATTCCCAATGAACCTTTCAATGTACCTGTAAGATTTTAAGTTGGGAAAAATGGCCTCTTACTAGAATATGATAGCCATAGCCTAGTGTGAGAGCTCTTCAAGTTTAATTTACCAGGCAGTACAACAGTATTTCCCCCAGCACGCACAACAGGCTTCCCCACCAACAATTCACCCAGCCCCTTTTACCCGTAAAGGGCCAACCATAATTCCCCAATGAGAGGGTGAGGCAATTTGTCTAAAAGGTACCCTATTTACATTTATAACACCCTTCTTTTATGTTACAAAAGCCTTTCAATATTAGCACACTTAAGTTTCACCTTCTATATAGATTTTAAGCACAAGATTACATTTAACAACTACCCAGTTAAACCCCCCCTCCTCCAGGTGACACTTGGGAGAGTCCAATCAAGGTGATCAGCCACATGTCCAGCTTTACTTCTGCTTGCAAATATGGAAATCGCTTAAATTGTGTTTATTTTCACACTGATGATGTCGCTAATGACTTGTATTTATCATTTCCTGACTGCCCTGGAAGGCATCTGTTCCGTGTCCATGGAGGGGATTTGTATCTTTTGACAAGTGTATGGAAATACTAGAAATGCAAATAAAATCAAAAGAACGCTGAAAGAATGCTTTCTAGAGTAGTCAAAAGAGAAAATGTGGTTTAAAAAGAATGTTCGATCGCCCAGAATCATAATGGTAGTACCCCTGTTTGACATCATTTGTGAACCAGGAAGTAGCTTGAAGCAATTAGCATACACAAATACACTCCACAATTGTTCTTTTTGCACCCAACTTTCTTAAAATATCATTTTTGGTGGACATTTGTGCTCTACTAAGTGGCATTCTACATATACTATATGTGGGCATTAAAGCTATTGCTAAAACAAGCAAAGACTTTTGCACTTCAGTTAGCATTTAAGCTAAAATCACGCAAAATGTTGCCTCGGTTTGTGTACATATCCCATGACTCAACTTGACTCCATATTAGCATGGAAAACAACACTAGAGCCGTATATTTTATTAATTATTTTTTATTTTGTATGCTAATAACTGTGGTTTACATTTCCAAATGTAAACCAAACGCCTGCGACGTCACACACAATATGTGTTTACATCACAAACAACAACATGGATGCCCTCAAAACCATGTTGGTTGTAGCTATTGTTCAAAGCGCTTTTTGCCAGCCCAAATAATGCTGGAATAATTAGGAATGGCGCGACAATTTACGAATGTCACAATCCTCGCTTTTCGCCCATCACGTTTTGTGGAACCCACAAATTTCTAAAAGCTAGAGTGGGTAATACAATAAAATGCAATAATTTGCAAAACATAAATATATAGCCCCACCCTCTTAGTCTTAGCCTCACTGTGCAAGCAGAGGCACTCACACATGCCTGCTACCACTTCTTTTGTCCTTGCTTTGACTCTTACCTAAAATCACTAACATAATGTCCGCCAGTCCTTTTGTAGCAGGGCTGAAATGCAGTGGAAATGTTTTTTTTTTTTTAAAGATTAAGCTCATTTTTGTAATGATAAACACGGCGGTCTAGTGGTTAGCGCGCAGATCTCACTGCTAGGAAACCAGGGTTCAATTCCACCCTCAGCCATCTCTGTGTGGAGTTTGCATGTTCTCCCCGTGCATGCGTGGGTTTACTCCCACATTCCAAAAACATGCTAGGTTAATTGGTGGTCCAAATTGTCCATAGGTATGAATGTGAGTGTGAATGGTTGTTTGTCTATATGTGCTCTGTGATTGGCTGGCCACCAGTCCAGACCCTCGTGAGGAAAAAGCGGTAGAAAATGAATGAATGAATGAAATATATAGCTGTAAACAGCAGGGCCCATCCATCAATACAGCATCATCTTTAAGCACTTCAATTCCAGTCAGCTGTGATAGGCTCCAGCATGACCCTGGTGAGGATAGGTGGCATAAAAAACATAATAATGGAAAAACTAAATCCTACAAAAATCGAAACCCAGCTTTAACAATCGCAGTAACTTGAGTCTAATATTAGCTGTTACCTGCTATGACCTGCTTGCTTGACGGGCTGTCAAATCCACTTTGCGCCCAATTGTGTGGAAGTTGAACGCAGTAGGTGGTTGAGTGACAGATCCATTGCCAACCATCTATTTACTCTCGACGTCCTAGAGACAAAAATGCTAGCAGCTCATTCCTCCTCGATGATTAGCTAGGAGTATCCCTCATTTTCCATCACTTTGATGTGGAACGGCGAAATAACTGCTCTCAATCGTTATGTATTGTCACTGAAATTTAGAGGCTCAGACACGATTATTGTAATTGTCCTAATGGAACGTTATTACACAGAATGACTGTTTTTTTTTCTTCTAATAATCATAGCTCATAAGTCACCAACTCCAACTACAGAGCGACAGTTAATACAACGGAAGTGAGGCGTATTGTTATGATAAATAACAGAAACACGACAGTTCTACACTTCTGCTTGCCTTAACTTCTACTGTTTTCTTATCTTACCCCCAACTAAATCCACTGTAGATTTATATTTTCAGTTGTTAAACCCACGTGTCACATCGACTGACGTTAAAGTTTTCACATGCCGTGCAGATGTGAGGGCATTAGTGAAGAGTTGGAATTATAATGTAAAGTCTGGAAACGATCGAGAATATGTGTCATCCATGCAGAAACACATCGAATCATCATGTTAAGTCACAATGACTCTTTATTCCAAAAACGGTGTGTTTGATATTCAGCATGTGCTGAACAAAAAAAATCATAAAATATGATTAGGTTTGATGGGTTCAGCTACGGACCTTAGAAAACAAGACAATTATCTTTTTTTTTCTGGCTAAGGAACCCAGCGGTGGAGAACTGACGTGGTTATGGTTGGTATCTTGGTAGACAATTTTTTCTGAAGGTCAACTTAACTGCATACCAATCATTCCAATGTGATCGACTTGATTAGAATAATTACGTTGGTTTGGCAAGCTTGGCGTTAGGAAACTATCCTTAAGCCTTCTATAGCTCGGTGGCATGGACTGAATGGGGGAAAAAAAACATTAGCTACCATCATCCACAGTCTTCCAATATGCAAAATTGCCAAGGAAAAGACTACTTCAATAGAAAACAGAAGGTCCCAAATCCTCTGTCCAGATGCTGATGATTGAATTGTCACCAGAAATCAGTAGGAGATCCCAGAAACCATTCTGAACGATCATATTTGTTCTCTATTGTTCTCTTTGTAGACATTACTTGAGAGAGAGATGAAAAACGGTTTTGGTGGTCCCCGCTCTGAAAAAAAATAATTTCGATAAATTCAAGGCAATTACTAAACGCAGTAAGGCAGATGTAGAATTCATCCAGTGAATGGTTCGTTTAAGTAGAAGCAGAATTCAGTGACTCTTTTTGAACAGGCAGACATTTTTAGACAGATTTAGGAGCAATTCATTCATTCATTTTCACTTTTTCCTCACAAGGGTCGAGAGGGAGCCTATCACAGCTGTCTTTGGGCGAGAGGCTGTCTTTTGGCTGCCAATCCCAGGGCACATATAGACAAACAACCATTCACACTCACATTCATACTTATGGACAATTTGGATTTGCCAATTAACCTAGCATGTTTTTGGAATGTGTGAGGAAACCGGAGTACCCGGAGAAAACCCACACATGCACGGGGCCGAGGGTGGAATTGAACCCTGGTCTCCTAGCTGTGAGATCTGCGCGCTAACCACTCGACTGCCGTGTTTATCATTATAAAGAATGATAAGATGAATGCCAATGAAGTCCCCCTTTGTCACAAAAATGAGCTTAATCTTTAAAAAAAAACATTTCCACTGCATTTCAGCCCTGCTACAAAAGGACTGGCGGACATTATGTTAGTGATTTTCTGGTTAACATGCATTATTTTAGCTGTTTGAACATGAAATATATCTAAGCTTAAGAGTAAGACTACAAACAACCAGTGAATAAAAAATATCTAGCCCTTTAAATATACAGAACCAACAAGAAAGTGTTAGATTTTTATGTTTTTTCTCAAAAAGCCAGCATCCAAACTGGTACATTCAGCAGCTCCATTTCCGGTACGATACCCAAGTTTGACAGTAGCCAGAAAAGAACCCTTGCCAATACGACCTGGTAATGACACACCTAAAAACAGAGGAGTTATTTAGCTAAGATTAGAAGATGAATAACCTTAGGGGTTGACTTTCATCCCAGGCCTGCCTCGACACAGACGGTGAGATAAGCTTTTGGCGAGATGGAGTGAGGCTTTGAAAGAGGTGGAGAAGCTTGTCAAAAGACACACAGAGAGTCTTCAAACACACTTGCTGTATGTGTGTGTATATGTGTGTGTGTGTGTGTGTGTCACTTAAACTCCATACTGATTTGCCTTGAGGGGCTCTGTGCACATTTGGCAGTTCTTCATTTCCTGCTATCCGGGCTTTTATCTCATCAGCAACAGCACACACACACATAAACACACAGACTCACACCGGTTGTGGCCTGACCACAAGGACGGCCCTCAAACACCAGCACATATATGGGCTATATATTCTACGTGTGTGTGTGTGTGTGTGTGTGTGTGTGTAGGGAGTGATTATGCTCAATCAAACCCTGCGGCTGGGGAGAATTAGCTGTCAGTGAGGATCAGCACGTTTTTTTTTTTACCAGTCTGCACCATAGCTGAGTGAAAGCTGAGGGTTAGAAACCACACAAAGCGGTGATGACCTCAGATACGAGAGCATGGTGGCCGTTTCCCCTCACGACTTCTTAATCACATACAGGCAAACATATGAAAATCAATTTGATGCTCTCCAGTCAATCTTGCTTGCAAGCTGTCAACTGCGCTGAGGTGACCCCGGATCGGACGGGGATTTGGTGTATGGGGAGCATGACGGTCCATCTAGTCTAGTCTACATTCCAAAAACATGCTAGGTTAATTGGCGACTCCAAATTGTACGAGGTACGAGGTGCAGTATTGAACAAAAAAGACAAAAAAAACCCCTTAAACTGTATTATGGAAAGCAGGAAGTGAACAAATGTAACAGTTACTGATTGTAAAAGTACCAGATTATAAGTGGTTAGCGCGCAGACCTCACAGCTAGAAGACCAGAGTTCAATTCCACCCTCGGCCAACTCTCCGTGAAGTTTGCATGTTCTCCCCGTGCATGCGTGGGTTTTCTCCGGGTACTCCGGTTTCCTCCCACATTCCAAAAACATGCTAGGTTAATTGGCGACTCCAAATTGTACGAGGTACGAGGTGCAGTATTGAACAAAAAAGACAAAAAAAACCCTTAAACTGTATTATGGAAAGCAGGAAGTGAACAAATGTAACAGTTACTGATTGTAAAAGTACCAGATTATTACAAGTGGTTAGCGCGCAGACCTCACAGCTGGGAGACCAGAGTTCAATTCCACCCTCGGCCAACTCTGCGTGAAGTTTGCATGTTCTCCCCGTGCATGCGTGGGTTTTCTCCAGGTACTCCGGTTTCCTCCCACATTCCAAAAACATGCTAGGTTAATTGGCGACTCCAAATTGTCCATAGGTATGAATGTGAGTGTGAATGGTTGTTTGTCTATATGTGCCCTGTGATTGGCTGGCCACCAGACCAGGGTGTACCCCGCCTCTCGCCCCAAAGACAGCTGGGATAGGCTCCAGCACCCCCGGTAGAAAATGAATGAATGATTATTGATGAGCTGTTTGCTAATTTCTGCTACACAGATGATATTGACGTAATACAGGAATTTTGGTAAATGGAGAACAATTTTTACTTTTGGTGTCCTCCACCATCATGCGTGTTATCAAGCATGATACGCAAGGTTGTGATTATGGGGATACTACTTGAAGAAAATAAATACCACACACAAATAAATACAGTGAATAAATACCACATGAATAAAAATCATGTGGTGTCCAATCATCACGGTTGTTATCACTGAAGCGAGTTAAATTTTTTACAATTTTATTATTTATTACTTATCTTTATACACGTTTTTACACTGCAAAAAACAATAACCAAGTTTTGATATCCTTGTCAGGTTTTTGGTCGATAGGTTTGGAGAACGTGTCACATGATCTTGATCTCGGATTCAGGTTGACGTTGTATAACACACATTTAAAAAAAAATAGATTAAAGACACACCTTTTTAATCAGGCTTTTAACTAATATTTTTAAACTTTTCTTATGTTTTTATCTTTTGAGTGCTATTTTATGCTCTTAGTCTTCAGCTTTTAACTCCAGTGTTATGTTTTTATCTTTTTAGTCCTATTTTATGCTCTTAGTCTCCAGCTCTCCAGCTGATGCTGCTGCTGTCACAAAAACAAACAAATAACAGCCGTGAAAGGACAGCAGTGACAAGCACCTTGAAGCTCATGCAGGCCTCAACCCCTTCAGGACGAGGCCTCATATGACATTCCCATGTATTTTATTGGCCGATTCACTACAATAATGATGTCACGCTTACTTTAAAGACATCACATGTGCTGTAGAAAGTCATGGTGTTTAATAAATGTTGCTGTACTAATTTGCTAATTAGAATTTAGCAACAAAACCTAGGAGACTGTCAGCTCCATCGGGAAAGTGTGTTTGGAAAATGATGACTAATATACAGCCAGCTTTGGAAAATGTGGTATTCCATAAACAGAATGGGATTTATTCATGACTCTTCATATAAACGTGGTGCTGTTTGATCAACAAGTCTTTCACTACTAGTGGACTTTGGGTTTTATGTTTGGAAGCGGTTAAAAAGCTAAATATAAGATAAGCACCTCACAAAAGTAGTATTTTCTTAAAAAATCTGCATGAAAATGTCCCATTTCTCACTTAATGTTAACTATTTACTGTAAGTTATACCCGAAAAAAAACACACAAATATACAATCTTTGCCATTGGCTGGTCATGAATTGTTCTCGGGTGATTATGACTCCTATTTTTATAATTTGGGGGGAAAGTGAAGGTTAGCCAACGGTGACGCGTGCTTGCAGATATGAGCCAGAGCAACGCCACGGGCTGTTGTGCTACTATCATTACATGTTTATTGGCAATGATGCGATAGTTGCGCTCCAGTGAACTCATCTGGGCCACACACTTTGCATGACAGCTGGCATTCACCCACACCGCTCCCACCCCCATGAAATGCAAGACAATGTCGGAATTTTGACAATATTTGCAATGTCTAAACTTTTTTTTGGTGTTTTTTTGTTTTCGTCTTCAGGAGGTGAATATAAAGATGTCACAGAGGACAGGACCATCAAAATCCATCTTTCTTTCGTCTTTATTAGTAAGTTTATCTTCTTTGCTTTTGACAAACAGACTCTTGTCCGAGTTGTTCTATGAGTCGACACATTTTTGTGTTTTTCGGGCTGTAAGTCGCCCCGGAGTGTAAATGGCACCATCTAAAAATGCACCAAGAAGAAGAAAAAAAACATATATAAGTCGCACTGGAATAAAAGTTTTGGGGAAAAATGTATTTGATTAAATCAGACACCAGACATTTCATCTTGAAGGTCAAGTTGTAATAATAACAATAAAAAGGACAACATTTATGTATTTTATGTATCAGTGGTCTCAAACATGCGGCCCGCCGGCCAAATGTGGCCCGCAGGACACTAGTTTGAGGCCCTGCCTTGATATGAAAGTTTAATGTTAGTTTGATATGGATGCTGTATGGTATCATGTACCCAGAAAAAATTATTACGTTTGATTAATGTTCATGTTAAAGGTTAAATAACTGTTAATAGTTATCCTCCCTATCCGTGTGGAAGTGGTAAGTTTTTGGCTATTTAAGTTTAAAGGAAATAACTTGAAGGCTACCGTTTAGGTCACTAGCTCTCTAGTTTGTGAGTTAGCATGTGTCTCAAGACCCTGCAGTTGCGCAATATGTTGTAAATAAAAAGAGTATAAATGTGACTATAGTCGTGTTTTGTCATGTCTACAGGGCTCTAATAATGCTTTGTTCATTTTAATCTGAAAAAAATAATTTGTCTACCCACCAACTATATGTGGTTTCTTAAGTTTTTATTATTTGCCGTTTTATTATGATTATTATATTCATTTATTTATTACTGATTGATTGATTTTCTTTATTCTTGATTTGTTTATTTATTTTTCATCTTATTTTGTGTAGAAAAATAAAAAGTATGATATTTGAGAACAGTGGAATGATTTATCAGAGCTTTTCTTGTAGAAAATTGGAACCAAAGCGAAGTTTTAACTTTTTTTTTTGTTTTTAATAAATGCGTTTTTTTGTTTTTTTGGGAAAACCTGATGCGGCCCAGTCTCTCCCAGACCCGAGCTCCAGTGGCCCCCAAGTAAATTGAGTTTGAGACCCCTGGTTTACATTGTAGTTGATGTTTAAAAAAAACCAAACATATATGTCGCTACGCTCCGGAGTACAAGTCGCAGGAACAGCCAACCCATGATAAACAGTATACAGTAGTCGGAAAATACATTCATTCATTCGGTCATTTTCTACCGCTTTTTGCCTCTTAGGTGTCCTGCATGCTTGCCCGTGCAGAGTATTCCAGCTGTGGAGAGTACGAGTTTTTAAACCAGACCAGCAACAGCTGCCAGGCCTGCCCTCAGTGCCAGCCAGGACAGGAGCCACACATGGTAGGATACGTTCACACTCGTGTGTACAAACGTCACTCTTACTTAGCTTTTCCACATGATGATTTTTGGGCTCACTCCAAAACAAAGCAGTTCTTTTGAACATTCTTTTAAGTTGTACACCTTTTCATGTCATCCCAAAATGACATAACGTGCTTTGTGCTCAGACCACCCACTGTGCCTGCGCTAAATCCCCATCCTGTTCAGTGAAAAGATTCTTTATTCAAATGAACATTTCCTGTACTCTTAATTGCTTTCACTGACATTGAAGTGAAGGTATGTGTCAGGGTGAATATGGTACCGCCGTTTGGGCACCTGGGGGGGTGAGGTAATAGATTACAACAACAGGCTGAAGACTTGCTGGAGGTTTGGATGTATTACATCATCAATAGAGGCGGATCAGCTAGTGAAAACATGGAGATGCTATAATGTTATATTGTATTTTTAGGTGTACCATCCATTCATGTGGGGGTATGCTGGAGCCTATCCCAGCCGACTTGGGCGAGAGGCGGGGTACACCCTGGACTGGTGGCCAGCTAATCACAGGGCACATATAGACAAACAACCATTCACACTCACATTCATACCTATGGACAATTTGGAGTCGCTAATTAACCTAGCATGTTTTTGGAATAGTAATGGTTTTATTTCATTTGAACATGCATCAGATTACAATTGAGTGCATCCCATAATCAGTTCACAGTTCCACATGTCCAAAAGGAGTAGGAAGAAGCAAAGCTTATTAAATCCTACCCCTCCATCTGGTACTTTTACAATCAGCTCACGTCCTGCTTTCCTAAAATAATTTAAGTTATTTTATTTTTTTTACTTAAAAAAACAAAAAAAAATTTTTATTTTTATTTTTATTTTTATTTTTATTTTTATTTTTATTTTTATTTTTATTTTTATTTTTATTTTTATTTTTATTTTTATAATTTTTTTGTCCCATACCGAAGTACGACGTGATATGAGGTTTAATATGAGATATGAGGAAGAAGCAAAGCTTATTAAATCCTACTCCTCTATCTGGTACTTTTACAATCACTAACTGTGACATTTGTTCACTTCCTGCTTTCCATAATACAGTTTAAGGTTATTTTTTTTAATAATGTACCTAATGTAAATGTAAATTTTTAGGTAATTGGTTATATTTTAGCCTTATGCATTATTTTAGCTGTTTGAAGATGAACTATATCAGCAAGTTTAAGTATTTGTGATTTTAGAATGTGGGAGGAATCCGGAATACCCGGAGAAACCCCGAATAGAACATGCAAACTCCATACAGATATCCGTAATGATACCCCCGTGACCGACAGGGGACTACAATAACACCATTTTCAAAAATCATTGCAAACTTCTGCTGTCGAGCGCATCCACACACTTCCTGTTGAAGCAGAATGAATGACACCCCAATGAACGTCCTTCCTTTTAAGCACCTTCATCCAGAAAGCCGAGCACCTCCGACTGATACACATTATCGTCAAGACTAACATCGTCACTTGTGAGTCAAAGAGAATGAGATAAGAAAGAACAAACAATCAAACAGACGAGCGTCGCCTCAGCACTTTCGCCCGCCTGTCTGATCCCCGTGGAGCCTCTAATTCATGTCTTCGCTCTCAAGTGTGCGTTCAGTCACAGTGTAACCACAGGGTGCATCCTCCTCACACTGACTTCAGAAAGCTTCTGCCCACACACACACACACACACACACACACACACCACATGATACATCACAGGAAGATGAAGATGTTCCAACCCCCCATTTACCTGAGACTGTGGTTCTCGCAGCTGAAGTCACATCACTTATTTAGCAGACACAGCATTAAGTTCATGTTTGCAATCAAATGGAATCCTATATGCACATTTAACAAATGTTGTTAATACAGTTGTTAATAAGCTCGGACTCGGACTTGAACACAACAACAGCAGTGCCATTCCAACACCATATACAGTATGTATCTCCAACTCCAAACAAACACATCTCCAGTCCATTGGTATTTTTCACTCCTTGAACACACGATAGCAATGAAATGTTTAAATAACTTCTACACTGTGACTCCGATTCCATCTGTTCATCCGCCAACTTAATTATCACTTTTTATTACAGACGATCAGAGCTAACAAAATTACTCAAAATTGCTCCTTATTTGACAGGAGCCAATCATGAGCAACAAAAAACTAATTAGAAACGTTGTACCCCGTAATGCATTTTTGTTGAGGAAACCATTTCATTTAAGGAACATACAAAATGGCGCTGCAATGCTGCTTCTGTCCACAAGTGGGAGGCAGAAAAACAATTCCCCAAAGCAAAAAGAGTGAAGCTGACTTCATGGCGCCGCCCCATATGCTCAGACGCAATGCCTTATGGGAAAAACGATCTTGTGACATGTTAGTATATTACTATATATGCCTTTTGAATATTAAGATGCTGTGTGATGAATTTAGTGCTATTAGTAAAGTGCTCTTTGAACAATGACACTTTGTGCCAGACTGTAATGTTATTAGATTGGTATATAGTACTATTGGTATATACTGACCTGAAGTGTCGATAAGCCTGTTGTGACTGCATTAATAGGTCCTGAGGGGCTCTTGTTGAAGAAACAGATGTTTCCTCACTCATGCAGTATTTAAACAGTAGATTAGTGTTTAGTACCACCATATAAGCTGCAGGATTCAAAGTTTAATAAAGAAGTCGTGGTTTATACACTGGAATTCCCTGCAAATATAAAAATCTAAAAGTGTGGTGGACACATTAAAAGTCACTTTGATGATGAACCAACAATAACAGGAACGCGTATTAACACTACAAGGACAACTATTATGAAAATCTAACACAAGAGACAAAGACATAGCACAACAACTGCCTTAAAAAAGAAAGTGTCTCTAATGAATGTGCATGAGATCATGTTTTATACTGTCGACTCCCAAAAGAGATCCAAAGAACACCGTAAGTCAAAGTGACAAGACACTGCCCAGGGTATGACGCTGTTTTATGTAGGAACGGTGGGGGGAAGCAGGATGAACTTCCTATTCGCTCCTATTTAGCCTGAAGCCCAGGAACATCCTCTTTGAGATATGACAGATAACAAAAAAAGGATGAAGTACACACACAGATGTAGTTAGGCAAGAGGAATAGAACTTCTAACGCTAAGAATGTTGGGTTAGGTTATGCTGGATGGAAATGACGAATGTGCCTTGTGTTTAGACATGTGGCTACGGTGTGAAGGATGAGGACTTCTCTTGTTCGCCCTGTCCACATGGCAAGTACTCCAAAGGCAAATATGAGATCTGCAGACGACACAAAGACTGTGACGCCCTCTACAAGGCCACGGTGCGGGTGGCTGGAACGCCAGACAGTGATGCAGAGTGCGGACCGTGTTTACCCGGGTAACATGCCACACAAACACAACTCCTAAAGATGACTGGGATCATAGTAATAATCCAAATTGTTGCATTTGTTGTTAAATGCATGATAATGCACGGCCCCATGTTGCAGGGACCTGAACACAAAACCTGGAAGCTGAAAACTTCCCGGTTCTTGCAGCGGGTCTGTCACCCATTGAGCATGTTTGGGATGCCCTGGATCGGTGTACAGTAGAACCTTGGTTAGCATCATTAATCAATTCCACTCTAACCGAAACGTACTCTAACTGAATAAAGAAATCACGTAAAAATCATGGATGTTTTTGTGCACAATAACACAAGAAGCACGACATATAGTACGCTAACTGGAAAAGAAACGCAAACTGAGGCAAAATTTTGGCGTATGCTAACCAGGGTGGATGCTAACCAAGGCTCTGCTGTATATGGCATTTGAGGCACAATTTGAAGGGGCCTTTTATTGTAGCCAACCTAAGGCACACCTGCTGCATTTATTGTTTTGTTGATTTTTGCATTTTTTAAAATTAAATAACGATTCCTTGAAATTAAAATCACTGTTGTGCCAGTCATCCACGGCCATCATGTTGCAGCATGATAATGCACGGCCCCATGTTGCAGGGACCTGAACACAAAACCTGGAAGTTGAAAACATCCCGGTTCTTGCAGCGGATGTGTCACCCATTGAGCATGTTTGGGATGCTCTGGATCGGTGTACAGTAGAACCTTGGTTAGCGTCATTAATCCATTCCACTGTAACCAAAACGTACTCTAACTGAAAAAATTGTTTTGTGCACAATAACACAAGAAGCACGACATATAGTACGCTAACTGGAAAAGGAATGCAAACTGAGGCAAAATTTTGGCGTATGCTAACCAGGGTGGATGCTAACCAAGGCTCTACTGTATATGGCATTTGAGGCACAATTTGGAGGGGCCTTTTATTGTTGCCAACCAAAGGCACACCTGCTGCATTTATTGTTTTGTTGATTTTTGCATTTTTTAAAATTAAATAACGATTCCTTGAAATTAAAATCACTGTTGTGCCAGTCATCCACGGCCATCATGTTGCAGCATGATAATGCACGGCCCCATGTTGCAGGGACTTGAACACAAAATCCTGAAGCTGAAAACATCACGGTTCTTGCAGCGGATGTGTCACCCATTGAGCATGTTTGGGATGCTCTGGATCGGTGTACAGTAGAACCTTGGTTAGCGTCATTAATCCATTCCACTGTAACCAAAACGTACTCTAACTGAAAAAATTGTTTTGTGCACAATAACACAAGAAGCACGACATATAGTACGCTAACTGGAAAAGGAACGCAAACTGAGGCAAAATTTTGGCGTATGCTAACCAGGGTGGATGCTAACCAAGGCTCTACTGTATATGGCATTTGAGGCACAATTTGGAGGGGCCTTTTATTGTGGCCAACCTAAGGCACACCTGCTGCATTTATTGTTTTGTTGATTTTTGCATTTTTTTTAAATTAAATAACGATTCCTTGAAATTAAAATCACTGTTGTGCCAGTCATCCACGGCCATCACCTTATGTTGCAGCATGATAATGCACGGCCCCATGTTGCAGGGACTTGAACACAAAATCCTGAAGCTGAAAACATCACGGTTCTTGCAGCGGATGTGTCACCCATTGAGCATGTTTGGGATGCTCTGGATCGGTGTACAGTAGAACCTTGGTTAGCGTCATTAATCCATTCCACTGTAACCGAAACGTACTCTAACTGAAAAAATTGTTTTGTGCACAATAACACAAGAAGCACGACATATAGTACGCTAACTGGAAAAGGAACGCAAACTGAGGCAAAATTTTGGCGTATGCTAACCAGGGTGGATGCTAACCAAGGCTCTACTGTATATGGCATTTTAGGCACAATTTGGAGGGGCCTTTTATTGTGGCCAACCTAAGGCACACCTGCTGCATTTATTGTTTTGATGATTGTATATCTTCATCATTCCAAACGTATTCATTATTTTGCTTTTGATTTAATTACCATAAATCCGATCTAAAGACAACAAATAGGTTGCATAACATTACATTTCCATGGTGACCTAATAAACATGAAACAATACTCTTCAAATTAAGGATTTAATAACAACAACCATTAAGATATTCTCCTTATCTTTAGCTTTGATATGGTGGCACGCCATGTTTCATGCCTTTGGGCTACACTTCTTTAACTGTCAGTTTAATATACTGCACTAAAGTGCACGTAAGTACTATGCGTCCCTAAAGGCAACTTTACCTGGCACCTACTTGCATTTGCTAAAAAGCTCCACTTTCACGGCTGATTTTACTAGTACGTGCGTCCATGTTATGTTGCTAAATCTTGCTGTTTTCCTTGTGTCATGCAGGTATTACATGCTGGAGAACAGACCCAGGAACCTCTACGGGATGGTGTGTCACTCCTGCCAGAATGCACCGCCCAACACCAAAGAATGTAATAACAAGTCCTGCGCTATTTTCTGTCGAACGGTATTATCTGTTTTGTGTGTAGAGTGCATATTCAGGCACGGGTGCATTTTAATTAAAGCTCTTCAAGTGAGAACAAAAGTGCACTCAGTCAAAAATAATAGAGGCGTTGATAGTTGGGGGGTCTGCTTGCCGCGTGAAAACAGGCTCTCACTCGCCTTGTAATTTGTAAATTAGCCTGGCTCCAGCCTGTGTGTGTGTGTGTGTGTGTGTGTGTGTGATAATTAAAACCTGAATGGGGTATGAGAAAGATGATTAGTATGTCAGTGCTTGTGCTTTTTATGTATACAGTACTTTTCTCCATTATGGCTCCTTCCCATGCAGACATGTATAGTATAAGATGACATAATAAGAGGCTTAGCTATACAAAGGAATGTGGCTTTCCCAATGCTAACATGTGTAAGTCTAGATTATGTCCTATTGTTACACCTATATTAGACACTTACTGTGTCTAATATATTTGGTAATAGGAGTGTAAAGGTGACTATAGGGGTGTTACTTTACGTGTAGAGGGCTCTAATAATGTTCATTCATTCATTTTCTACTGCTTTTTCCCCACGAGGGTCGCGGGGGGTGCTGGAGCCTATCCTATCCCAGCTGTCTTTGGGCCAGAGGTTGGGTACACCCTGGACTGGTGGCCAGCCAATCACAGGGCACATATAGACAAACAACCATTCACACTCACATTCATACCTATGGACAATTTGGAGTCGCTAATTAACCTAGCATGTTTTTGGAATGTGGGAGGAAACCGGAGTACACGGAGAAAACCCACTCATGCACGTGGAGAACATGCAAACTCCACACAGAGATGGCCGAGGGTGGAATTGAACCCTGGTCTCCTCGCTGTGAGGTCTGCGCGCTAACCACTCGACCGCCGTGCTCTAATAATGTTAAAACCTGTATTTAGAAGGTTGTAAACCAGGTTTCTATACTGTAACTCGGGCTGCAACTAACAATGATTTTAGATTAACAATGATTAACAGATTAATCGGTTGATTTTTTTTCAATTAATCGAAAAAAAATATATATTTTTTTTATTTCCGCCTCTTTATTCGGAAACAGAAGACTTGAACTGACAGAGCAAATAATTGCATAAACCTTAGGCTGCCGTTTGAATATTCTCTTAAAATAATGTTACATTTAAAAAAATCTAAATGTTTGTCAAATGGCTTCCGTACAAGTAATTCAGTAATGTCTAACTTTTTATATCTGACTGCTGTGTTTTAACTGTGTATTAACAAATGAATGTTGTATTTTGGTGTGTCTTCTACTCTGTTTACTTGCTTTTATTCAACTCCATTCTTCTGTAAAGTATCTTTGAGTATTTTGAAAAGCGCTATTCAAAAAAATATATTATTATTATTATTATAAAACAATAAATGTCGATTAAGCTTGTTGTTTCAGTTAATGGAGTAAATCGGTTAAGTCATAGATGGATCAAATTAATATGAAAAGAGGCAAAAATGTCCATCACTGTTTTCCAAAGTCAAAACATATCTTGTTTTGGCTAAAACACAAAAATAATAAGTCTGCTGACTAAGGAAATTTTAAAAATCGTCACATTTGAGAGGGTGAAATCAGACTATTTTTACGTATTTAAAAAAAAAACGATTAATCGTGGTGATTAATTGGGTCATCCATTAACCATTGATTAATTGTTGCAGTTCTTACTATGAAAATTGTACTTCCCAGCAATGGCTAAGTCTGGAACCATCCATACATTCCCTATTCCACTTATCCTCATCAGGGGGTATGCTGGAGCCTATCCCAGCCAACTTTGGGCGAGACATCCTGGGCGGTTCGCGATCTGGAACCAATTAACCATCATGAACACGAATTAGAAGACTAGACTACACATACTAGCGCTTTAAGTGTTGTGTAAATAATACAGCATCTCTCTAAAAACCAATGAAGTTTTTATATACTGTATAATGTTTGTCAGGGTTTGGTCTGCAACGGGTCCTCAAATGTTCAACACTGCTCTCACTTTGTTTAGACCTGTTTAAAAGTTAATAGTGTGTTTGTATGCGTGTGTGATTAAGAGACAAAACCACAAGACCGTAAACAGAGTTCCAGTTCAGACTTATAATCTGGAAGATGTTTGGAGCCACGAGGGACATGAATGTGTGGCGTCGGGATGTGTTTGTACGTGTGTGTACATCACAGGAAGTGTGCGAGCACATGCAAAGGGTGAAAAATGATTAAAAGAGCCAATTTTATGTACAGTAAATAAGTGCTGACAGTCTATATATGTGTGTGCGTGTGTGTGTTCCGTAGGCATGCAGCCGAACGTCCCAGTAGAAAAACCTCAAATGGATGCTGGCAGCACCACCGCCTTCCCTCATCTTCACAAAGGTAGACATTTTTCCACCATTTTCCGTGTTGGAAAACCCTAAATGTGACTGCAAATGCTGTCATCCATGTCTAAGATCCAACAGGAGAAGGTCACCTAGCAACCGCTCTTATCATCGCCATGTCAACCATCTTCGTCATGGCCATTGCCATCGTTCTCATCATTATGTTTTACATCCTAAAGGCCAAGTCAAGTGGCCAGGGTGAGCGCCATACACACACACACAAACACACACACACACACAGTACCGACAATGACACCTTTGGATGTTTCTGGTTTCAGCATGTTGCACCAGGCAAGTGGTGAAAACAGTTGAAGCTCAGACCAACAAGCAAGAAGACAAGAAAGACATCCCTGGTAGGAAAAAACACGTGCACGCACACACACGTGCGCATTTTTCACACAGCAGTCAGAATATTCACAAACACTCTTGTCCTGTTTTGAATTACCTTGTGATTGTGATGAAACATACTTCATTTTTTTCCCCTTTATTTTCACATGATTCTCATTTAGTCCTGATTTATTATTTAATTTAAACATGTAATAAAAAAATTAAATAAATATATATTAATTTATACTTATATTATTATTTATATTTATTCATTAATTAATTTATTTAAAAATTTTAAATAAAAAATTATTTATTTAAAAAAAATAAAAATATTATAAAATATATTATAAAATAATATATATTATTTCATATTAAATGAATTATTGCATATTAATAATGTATGAATTATTATTCATTTTCGACCGATTTTTCCTCACGAGGGTCGCTTGGTCGCATTCATACCTATGGACAATTTGGAGTGGCCAATTAACCTAGCATGTTTTTGGAATGTGGGAGGAAACCGGAGTACCCGGAGAAAACCCACGCATGCACGGGGAGAACATGCAAACTCCACACAGAGATGGCCGAGGAGGTGGAATTGAACTCTGGTCCTCCTAGCTGTGAGGTCTGCGCGCTAACCACTCGACCGTGCCGTGCCGCGCAAAATACTTAACAATACAAGTTAAATGTATGTATTCTTACATTACAGCATTGAGATTTTGCACTTTGTTCGACGGTCCTTGAACGTACCATAGTTGCAGTATTTTTACATATTTAATGAGATGTATTTTCTCCGAAAACGATACAGAAATACAAAAATCCACAAATTCACAGGGCTGTGACTCCTGAATCTGTAAATAAATGTGCGACGATCCACTTTTTTCAGGAAAAAAGTATATATGTGAGTGTGTTGCCTTTGCACGTCGATGTGTGCGGGCTATGAGAGAGTCACAGTGTGAGTACATCCTGGTGGAATGTGAAACGGACCCGGATAAAGTCATGCACCCCTTCAGGCACCATTTCTGCTGACAATGATGCTCTGTTCACTTTCACGTCGCGACTGACTGTTCCCTATGTGCTCAAAAAAGGTCCAAACACGCACACGCAGGCACATTTATTCTGCGGTACACCCATGCCGATATATAAAAATATACTTAATTATATAATTACCAAAAGCATGACAATGGAGTAGGCAGTAATTCACATAAAACATGTTAACAGGGTTATCCTGCATATCCATACAAAGTCGAGACGCCATTGCTCCGAGCTCAAGCTGTCACTTCTAAACACCGAGTTGAAAAAAAAAAACATGAAAGTGGTGGATTTGTACACGCACACATACACGCATGCCTTTTTAATTGTGGGGAGCTTAATAGATATAATAGATATAATCTTAACCATTCCAGTAACCACAAACCTCACCCTAATTCTTGCTTCAAGCGCATTTAAACCTCCATCCAGAATCCAATTTCAACCCACAAAAACACATTACTGCAATGCTGACAACCATTTTGTATGCATAATATGGTAGTCACTATACACTTTGACATCAATTCCACTGCTTAAAAAGGTGGTACAATCTGGGGATGAATGTACTTTATTGAAAAAGTTGGATTTTCAGACACAATTATTGACAGGAAAATAGATTTGCATTACAGTACAGTCTACTAACTACTTTTACTATGACACCACCATGTGTAAAATAATGATATACAACATAATAAGAACATACCAGGGAGGGCACAAAAGGCTAAGTGACCGATAAGCAACTTCACCGAGCTCCCGATCTCATTCCACATCATTGAATAGCAGGAGCACCATATAGTTATCACAAGTGTCGTGTCGACTCTTTAGTTCAAGTCAGTCTGTATGAAGTAAGATTTAAAAACATCCGTCCATCATGGTGCAGCAGTCTAAGATGAGATGCCCAGACTTCGATTCCGGGTCTACCAGTCCTGATCAAACGCCCAAGCTATCTTATCTGGTTTCTCCCAGACGTCAGTGCTTCTCATACGATCTCTAAGGGACGGCCCTAACATAATAAAATACTGTGTTGTCTCATGCCTGTAATTCAAAGTTACATAAAATAAAAAGCATTTTTATTCTGTCTTTCAGACAAGGTGGTGATATATTCGGAAAAAGATGACTTTGACAAACATAAGGCTTCACCGCAGATGGCAGTTAAAAGGTGAGAAATTCTGAAATTCTGAAAATCACCGTAGAAGAAAATAATCATTTCATGTGGAATATTTATAAAAGTTTTTAAATGAGCATCACTGTAGAATTTATTGAATCTTTTTTGTATACCAGTACAATAGATACTCGCTTTTTGCAGGGGTAACCATCTGGCACCAAGAGCGAATGACAAAAAAAAAACAAATGGTTTTTTCATCACTTGTGACACAATCCAGGTTTGGTAATGGTAATGGTTTTATTTCATTTGAACATGCATCAGATTACAATTGAATGCATCACATAATCAGTTCACACTTGTCCAAAAGGAGCAGGAAGAAGCAAAACTTATTAAATCCTACCCCTCCATCTGGTACTTTTACAATCAGCTCACTGCCTGCTTTCCTAATACAATTTAAGTATTTATTTTTATTTTTATTTTTATTTTTATTTTTATTTTTATTTTTATTTTTATTTTTATTTTTATTTTTATTTTTATTTTTATTTTTATTTTTATTTTTATTTTTATTTTTATTTTTATTTTTATTTTTTTTGTCACATACCAAAGTACGAAGTGATATGAGGTTTAATATGGGATATGAGGAAGAAGCAAAGCTTATTAAATCCTACTCCCGCATCTGGTACTTTTACAATCAGTAACTGTTACATTTGTTCACTTCCTGCTTTCCATAATACAGTTTAAGGTTTGTTTGTTTTTTTAATAATGTACCTCGTACCTCGTACCGAAGTACGAGGTGATATGACCATAAAGCCAAGCACCTCCGACTGATACACATTATCGTCAAGACTAACATCGCCACACGGGCGCACTCAAAGAGATTTTTATTTTTATTTTTATTTTTATTTTTATTTTTATTTTTATTTTTATTTTTATTTTTATTTTTATTTTTATTTGTATTTTTATTTTTATTTTTATTTTTATTTTTATTTTTATTTTTATTTTTATTTTTATTTTTGTCACATACCGAAGTACAAAGTGATATGAGGTTTAATATGAAATATGAGGTTTAACCTCTAAATATGTCAACCTGGGTATACAAACATACTTTGCTGCGTTCGAGGACCGCCAATCAAAGTGCGAAACCTCAATGCTTGTTGAAAAAACATTATCGGTGCAGCATACAGACGTAAACAAGTACAAAATTGCGCATGTATGCTGTACATTTTATCTGTATTATCACATATTTATAAATTATTTCTGAAATAGGGTGAATGACACCAAATGAAATGACCAAAAAAAAAACATTGTAGTTTAACAATTTGTAGTATATTACTCTTATTTATCAACACAATGAAGAAAAGTGGCACAGCACTTTTAAAAAGGTACAATTAGCAACAAAAATGTTATTTATTTAGCCTGTTGCATGCGTGCATGTGACACAGGTTTTATTCAACATCTGCTCATAATTTAGCCACCACAGAACAAGCCTTGCCCCATGGCGGCAAGTGTGAGGCTTTCAGGGGTGTGAGGTACACAATACCTCGTTAACACCCAGAGGTGTACAGTAGTAGGGGGGGGCGATGGTTGAGGTGTTTGGGGTTATTTCTTCCAGGCTCCACCTCATGATGACAATGAAAGCATCATTTGTATGTCCTGCAGTGAAAACGACGCCTCGTCCGAGAACGAGCAGCTGCTGAGCCGCAGCATGGACAGCGACGAGGAGGCGTCTCTGGAGAAGCATGGCTCAGCGGAAACAAACAACCCGAACCCAAATGTGGGCCTCGTGAACATCGGGAACAAGCCCGATCTCTGCTTGCTCTCTCTGGGACTCCTAGACACGGATCACGCCTGCAACGGGACCGCCAGCATCGCCGCCAGCCCCACCAGCAACCTCCCGAGTCCCGGCCACATGGGCAGTGTCAACCACATCTCCGGCACCAACCACATCAGCAATGTGACCACAATCAACAATAGCAATAAAAACCCAGGGGTAGGAATGTGGATCTTTAAAAGATGTGCTGTAGATTTATGATTGCAAACAGATCCACGGTTCTGGATCATCTGGATCACATCGTGTTTTCTTTCTACCGCGCAGATGTTGCAGAGTCGAAGGAAAAAGATCCTGGATCTTTATGCCAAAGTGTGCAATGTGACAGAAGGTATGTTTTCACAAGTTTATTGAGGATTTTTCACCATCATTCAATTATTTGCTTTTTTTTTTAACCTTAAACTCCAATGGAAGTTCAGTCAGAAATTAAAATAGCAAGATTTGTGTCACTTGAACGCCCCATCGGCACAGTGGACAATGGGTCCCATTCAACCTTTTATGGGGTGTCCAAAACTTTTTCCAGCGTAGGTCACATTGGGAAAAATGAAAGAATGCAAGGCAAAATATATATAAAATATGTTGATATTTTGTAAAGCAATACATGTACATATGCTCAGTTTTATGATATACCGTATTTTCTGGACTATAAGTCGCTCCGGAGTATAAGTCGCACAAGACCAAAAATTCATAATTAGGTAGAAAAGAAACATACATAAGTCGCACTGGAGTATAAGTCGCATTTTTTGCGGGTAATTTATTTTATAAACCACTTGACCAAAATCGACATTATATCCTCTTGGATGGCAAGTTATAACATTAATAAAAGAATAGAGAACAGGGTGAATAGGTGTAAGATATGCTAACACAATACTTATTCAGCTACACAAAAAATAAATATGAACAGAAAAGGTGTCCAAAAAATAATTTTTCATTTATAAGTCGCTCTTCTCAACAAAAATTGAGTAAAAACAAATCAGCTACACGGAAAATAAACATAACCAGAAAAGGTGGCCAATATTTATGTAACATAAACAGTTTTTTCATTTATAAGTCGCTCTGGAGTATAAGTCGCAGGAACAGCCAACCTATGAAAAAAAGTGTGACTTATAGTCCGGAAAATACGGTACTGTTGTTGAAAAAGCGCATTCATATTTGATTGTTATTTTTACCCCCGTTATTACTGTTTTTTTTTAATTTTATTCTGAAATCATCTTTAGAAACTTGCTTTTTATAATGTTGTTAATTTATTCACACAATATTTTGACTTTATTCCTATAATATTCACGTTCTTCTGCATTTTCCCTCAGCCTAATTTTCCAAAAATTACAACTTTTTTGTTTTGTTTCATGTTTCAACTGGACGGGACAACAATTATTTTCTATAATTATTTTTCCTCATATTATTACAAATTAATTATAGTAATTTTTTTCTCCTGACATCTTTTTCATTTTTATATATTTATTTTTCATATTTCAACTTTTGTTGTTGTAAAATAATTTTCCAAAAATTACACCTTTGTTTGCTTCTTATAATATTCTGACTATAAAACAAGCTTCTTTTTACTTCAACTATAAGCAGATAAAATGAAATTATTTTGCCATTAATTTTTTAATTACAATTAATTACAATTGTATTGCTGGATTCACTTTTTTCTCTTCATATTTTGACTTTATTCTTGTGTGCTTTAGTTTTCTTGTTAAATTATATTTTTGTGATAATAATAAAATATAACTTATGATAAAAATATACTAAATATTAAGTTATATTATAAATATTAGTAATAAAAATTAATCAAATAATTTTTTTCAATACTAATCTGCATTTAATAATCTACAGCATTATGTTTTCTTGTCCTTGCCTAGGCCTGAGCCCCACAGAGCTTCCTTTCGACTGTCTGGAGAAAGCCAGCCGCATGCTGAGCTCCTCCTACAGCAGCGAGGCGGCCGTGGTGAAGACGTGGCGACACCTCGCCGAGAGCTTTGGCCTGAAGCGGGACGAGATCGGCGGCATGAGCGACGGTTTGCAACTCTTCGAGAGGGTGAGCACAGCGGGCTACAGCATCCCCGACTTGCTCACCCGCCTGGTGCAGATCGAGAGACTGGACGCCGTGGAGTCGCTGTGCTCGGACGTACTTGGAGGCAACGACGTAGCAACGGTGGCGGCGGCGGGTAGACGGCAGGGTATAAGCAGTTTCCACGGTCAGATGGTGTGCCCGTCGCTGTGCCAGCCTTCTTCGCAACGCTGCGCCAGTGTATAAAAACACAGCGGAACACAGACTCTTATGTGTTCTCGAACGCTGGACAAAGTACCGACTTTTGTTACATGAAGAACCGAAATGACTATGTAGTTATAGTTCAATCAATATTACATGTTTTATTGACAAATGTTGTGAGACATAGAGTACCTCCGTTCAATTCCTCAAGGGCATTCCCGTGAATTTTAAATATTCATTAAACCAAGGGTGGGCAAACTACGGCCCGGGGGTCACATCCGGCCCGCCAAGTGTTTAAAATATGGCCCGCCTGATCTTTCATTTAAGCTCAACATACAACCTAGCATCATTGAGCCAACGTTTTGATGGTTGAAGTAGCTGTTTTATCAATTTCGATAATTAATGTAATTAAAGGACTCCCTGGCCGGAATCTGTCTGTAGTGTTACAAGCCTAAAAGAACCACTATCCATTCTTTACAGCAAGGGGTCTCAAACTCAATTTACTTGGGGGCCACTGGAGCTTGGGTCTGGGTGAGATTGGGCCGCATCAGGTTTTTTCAAAAAACAAAAAACACAAAAAAAAACGCATTTATTAAAAACACATGAGACACATGCTAACTTGCAAACTAGAGCGCTAGCGATCTAAACAGCCTTCAAGTTATTTCCTTTAAACTTAAATCGTCAAAAACTTACCACTTCCACACGGATAGGGAGGATAACTATTAACAGTTATTTAACCTTTAACATGAACATTAATCAAACGTAATAATTTTTTCTGGGTACATGATACCATACAGCATCCATATCAAACTTGCGCGGGCCGCACTAACATTAAACTTTCATATGAAGGTGGGGGCCTCAAACTAGTGTCCTGCGGGCCACATTTGGCCCGCGGGCCGCGTGTTTGAGACCACTGCTTTGCAGAGACTAAGCCACCCAAGGTGTGGATGCTTTGTTTGGGCACGCGATTTGGTTGTATGAGAACATAGACATATTTTCAGTAATCATTTTCATCAAAAAAAAAAACAAATCCTGCAAAAAACGAGTCCTAAATTTACACAGACCTCCTGCCTTAACAGTTTCAATCACAAACTCAAACCAGCCATCAGGCTTTCAACAATGACTTCCTCTGCAGCGACCTTGTCAGCGACCCCAACCCTCCTCCTTCCCCCAACATCCCTTTTTACCCCGATGCTGTGGTTTCGTGCTGCCGCCAGCTTTAATTATTGGGCGTGTAACTCCCCAGGGCCACTAATAGGCTAAAGTGTTGTGGTTTATACAGCGGGTGCTAAGTGCCTGTGATTTCCACCACCCAATTAAGAATTTAGGGGCAATTCAACCAGTGAAAGTCCAGTAAAAACGTGAAAAAAACAAAAAAAAAAAAACATGGAGGGATGCCACAGCAGGGGATTGACTAACTGCTCCCTGGCAAGCTGTTGTACTGCACTACGTTGTACTGTTGGACAATTACAACAGAACCTTGTTTTTGTTATGTATCCAGTCTAAAATGTCAGACGAAAACCAAAATGTACATAGAAAATAATATAAATTTAATTAATCTGTGGCTTATTGGTGGCTTATTTTGCAGCCATAACCCAAACAGCACCTAGAATACTCAGAAATACGCAGTGGGCTTGAACACCTTATCAGCACAGGGCGCACAGTACTTGTTTGAAGGAAAAACTCAAAACACAAACTGAGTTTTACAATTTTTTTCTGAACACCAGAACTACACACTTTGCTTGCCGGACTCTGTCTGTAGTGTCCCACCTTCTAATAGAACCGCGATCCATTCTTTACAGAAACTTTGTTTAGGTACTGTTTAGTTGTACGATAACCGAGACAGTGTGTGAAAACCAAGTCATATTTTCATTGAAAACCAAGTCCTATAAAAACCAGGCTGTATGTAAACCGAGGTTCCACTGTACATCATTTTATACAGCGGGTGCTAAGTGCCTGTGATTTCCACCACCCAATTAAGAATTTAGGGGCAAACAACACCTAGAATACTCAGAAATACGCAGTGGGCTTGAACACCTTATCAGCACAGGGCAAACAGTACTTGTTTGAAGGAAAAACTCAAAACACAAACTGAGTTTTACAATTTTTTTCTGAACACCAGAACTACACACTTTGCTTGCCGGACTCTGTCTGTAGTGTCCCACCTTCTAGTAGAACCGCGATCCATTCTTTACAGAAACTTTGTTTAGGTACTGTTTAGTTGTACGATAACCGAGACAGTGTGTGAAAACCAAGTCATATTTTCATTGAAAACCGAGTCCTATAAAAACCAGGCTGTATGTAAACCGAGGTTCCACTGTACATCATTTTATACAGCGGGTGCTAAGTGCCTGTGATTTCCACCACCCAATTAAGAATTTAGGGGCAAACAACACCTAGAATACTCAGAAATACGCAGTGGGCTTGAACACCTTATCAGCACAGGGCGCACAATACTTGTTTGAAGGAAAAACTCAGACGCAAACTGAGTTTTGCAATTTTTTTTCTGAACACCAGAACTACACACTTTGCTTGCCGGACTCTGTCTGTAGTGTCCCACCTTCTAATAGAACCGCGATCCATTCTTTACAGAAACTTTGTTTAGGTACTGTTTAGTTGTACGATAACCGAGACAGTGTGTGAAAACCAAGTCATATTTTCATTGAAAACCAAGTCCTCTAAAAACCAGGGTGTATGTAAACCAAGGTTTTTTTTGCAGCTGTCCACTAATTGTTGAAAAAAAGATAAGCACAGCTTGACTCTAATTAGCACGCAAGTCATGGCACAATGGGCAATTTAATTTCATAATTTTATTAACGTCAGCATATCAGCGACTAAGTTTAAGACTTAATATGTTTACTTTTTAATTAGCCGAACCAACAACATGATCACATGTCCTGGGGATTGAAAGGTTAATAATGACGAACCTACACGGAACACTTCATTAAATACTTCACATCGCTAAACTCCGACACTTTAAATGAATAAATGTCTACATCTAAGCATGTTTTCACACATTTTGTCACAGCAATAAATAAAAAGCACAAAGACGTAATATATTGCCTTGTTTGGGCTGCTCCGGCTTCCATCAAATCCGGCCTAATTCACAACAGGTTGAACATTTTTATGGTGCTGTTTACTTGCAAATGATGGAATTGTTGGATTGAACTGAAGATGATGAAATGATCCTCACAGCTGTTTCTAGACAGGCAACATCTTACTTGTTATATATTTATGTCCTGAAGAGACACCAAACATGGATGCCTTACCTCAGTAGCACCAGATACTCAACTTCATCACAGAACCCAATTGTATATATAACTTATTATTGTACATAATGTATACTTTTAATAAAGATGTATAAAAAAATGACTTTTGATTTGTGACTAAGCGGGTGTGTGTGTGTGTGGGGGGGGGTCCTACTTCTTCTAGCGAGGGCCATATACTGAAAAATTGATATGTAAAAACGTATTATTAATATCAACTTCAGTATTTTTTCCTGTGCTTATGCTAGGTTGTCACGACTAGCTTGGCTAACTAGTGTGTTCTATACAAAAAATACCACCCATGCATATGATACAAATGATGAAAGGATTCCGGCTGCACGGTGGACGAGTGGTTGGCGCGCAGACCTCACAGCTAGGAGACCAGGGTTCAATTCCACCCTCGGCTATCTCTGTGTGGAGTTTGCATGTTCTCCTCGTGCATGTGTGGGTTTTCTCCGGGCACTCCGGTTTCCTCCCACATTCCAAAAACATGCTAGGTTAATTGGCGACTCCAAATTTTCCATAGCTATGAATGTGAGTGTGAATGGTTGTTTGTCTATATGTGCCCTGTGATTGGCTGGCCACCAGTCCAGGGTGTAACCCGCCTCTCGCTCAAAGACAGCTGGGAAGCGATAGAAAATGAATGAATGAATGAATGAATGAAAGAATTCCCTGGCTGGAATCTGTCTGTAGTGTCCCAACTCTAGAAGAAGTCAAGTCATCAATGCACAGATGATTTGTTTTGGTACTCGATGCCGTCGAATAGACTAGTTTGTTAGCCGCTTTGTTTGGCCGTACAAAAACCGAGAAAGTAGCCACGTTTACATGAGGAGTTTTTTCTCTTTCCGGATGGAATCTTTCCGAAAACAATGGTATACATGGAAAGGAATATTCCAATATCTTGTTTACATGCACTGCTATAATCAATCAGAATAGTCAATAGGGCATGTGCAGTAAAGCGTAAACATCAACATCACGCGATACCGACTTCCCCGAGTTTTTCTTTCCCTAGTTGGAATAACTCCGTATTGCCAGTTTTCCGTTCGTTCAGTCTTGAAATTTTGTTTGAATCAAAAACAAACTTTCCACAGCAGATTGCTGACCTCCATTTTTAAAAGTGAAGAACGTCTGGATCTGCGTGTTACGTCATATCTGAGCATGCGCTGAAAGAACGCATCCGGGATAAATTTAAACAGGAAAAGATCAAATTCAATCTTGCTAATATTTTATTATTAAACTCGGGACATATTTTATATAGATATATATTTTCTTTTTTAATAAAACTGGACTTGTGAATAAAGTATAGAAGGTTTAGATTCTGTTCCACAGATGGCGGTAATACAATGCAATCACAACTTTCCGTTTGAGCGGGTACAAGATACCTTAATCGGATTCGGAAAAGGAATATTCCACCCCTGGGAATCCAATTATATGTTCATTCGGATTGGCAGTTTTCTTTCGGAATGAGGTGTATACAATTCAATTCTTTCCGTTCTTTCCGAGTCCATGTATACGTGGCTAGTGTAAGAAAACAGAGATGTATTTTTAGCAATAATTTCCATGGAAAACTAACTTCCACACAAAGAGGCACCCCTGTATTAACTGTAGGTACCACCATCCCAACATTCCGCATTGCCAGCTGAGAGCAGGCAGACACTGACAGGCTTGATTAATAACTTGGAAACACCAAATGGAAAATCACTCATCATAGTTTGGAGTTCATTGCCTGACATTTAATTAAAGCTCATTAAATTTGACACGTTAACCAGACAATTCATTTAGCGAGAAAGCGTTTAACTGTAAAAAGGCTGCAGGCAGAATGAGATTAGTGGACCATAACTTTATGCAGATAAGAGTCGGCACCTCTAACCCATGTTGGCCTCATACTCACGTAGTGTAGCTCTCAAGTATGCAGCATTGAACATAACAACACAACAATATGAGCTGGAAACCTCATATTACAAACATACAACATAAAGTGGCCAGAAATATTTCAGTATTGAACAAAGCAAAATTTGTTCTCAATCAGAAATCACTCCACACTCTTTATTGCTCTCTGGTTCTACCATATCTTAGTTATTGTGTGGAAATATGCAGTAATAACTATAAAAGCAATCTTCACTCGCTAAATGTACTGCAAAAAAGGTCAGTAAGGATAATTCATAATGCCGCCTACAGAGAACATACTAACTCCTTATTTCTAAAATCACAAATACTTCAATTTGCTGATATAGTTCATCTTCAAACAGCTAAAAAAAAATGCATAAGACTAAAAATAACCAATTACCTAAAAATGTCATCCAATACTTCTCTACAAGAGAGGAGAAATATGATCTCAGAAAGAACTACATTTGAAACACTTCTATGCTAGGACTACGTTAAAAAGCCATAGCATTTCAGTATGTGGAATCAAACTATGGAATAGATTGAGTAAGGAAATCAAACAATGCACAACGATGAGCCAATTCAAGAAACAATACAAGCAGTTGATGTTTGCTAAATACAAGGATGAAGAGTCTTGAACCAGTCATGATGTGCTATATATATCACTATATTGACACTTACTATGGTACCCATTATGTCATTGGATGCTCATATCACCTCGTACTTCGATACGAGATACATTATTAAAAAAAAGGAATATTTTTGCAATTACAGGATAGAAAACCTGTTTGCAACTTTTTAAAAATGATTTTTTGCATTATTATAGCATGAAATAGCATGTAAATAACATGTAAAATAAATAAATATAAAATAAAAATAAAAATAAAAATAAAAATAAAAATAAAAATAAAAATAAAAATAAAAATAAAAATAAAAATAAAAATAAAAATAAAAATAAAAATAAAAATAAAAACCCTTAAACTGTATTATGGAAGCAGGAAGTGAACAAATGTAACAGTTACTGGAATTTTACTCAGTATCGGACCTGAAACAAAATCAGTGGTCTCACGAAAGATTTTACATAACCCAGAACTTAAACTGTATTATGGAAAGCAGGAAGTGAACAAATGTAACAGTTACTGGACTTTTACTCAGTATCGGACCTGAAACAAAATCAGTGGTCTCACGAAAGATTTTACATAACCCAGAACTTAAACTGTATTATGGAAAGCAGGAAGTGAACAAATGTTACAGTTACTGATTGTAAAAGTACCAGATGGAGGGGTAGGATTTAATAAGCTTTGCTTCTTCCTACTCCTTTTGGACATGTGGAACTGTGAACTGATTATGTGATGCATTCAATTGTAATCTGATGCATGTTCAAATGAAATAAAACCATTACCATTACAATACAAGCAGATAGTTTTATAATTCATACACACTTGTGGCATTGTTAGAATTCTTGTTAACTTGGGGTGAAGACATTTTGGAAAAAATATTTATTCGGGACTAAAAGTCGACAAATTTGATCAACCTCCATGTGCAATATTAAGACTCTAAATACAATATATTAAATTATATGTAAAGTATTTCTATAATGCCTCATATTAACTCACTAGCAAGATCTCAGTGTATAGACTGGTCATATATTTAATCTTGTTTCATATTATCTGCATACTTGGGCTGTTTATATTGTTTATTTTTCTATATTGTGTATTTTTGTACTGCTTAACTGATTCTGTACTCTTGCTGCTGTGCAATGCAAATTTCCCCACTGAGGGACGAATAAAGGCATATCTTATCTTGTTCCAATAAAGAGATTGTGCACCTCAGCAAGGTAAGAAGGTGTGTGACTGTCAGTTTAGGATGAAAACAGCGTGAAAGGTGAATCTGTTTGGCATAAAAAGGCCATTTTGAAGCCATGGAATTTCTCATATGCTCTTTATGAGTCCCAAAACGGACAATGAGGCCAAATGTTACAGTGGAGGCTTTCATGTTGCCAAACAGTAGACTCCATGGAGGGAAAGGGTCTGCGGTGGGCCTGTGTGCAAGATGACAAGACATTCCAAATTTTAAAAGGGGGGTAAGAGTGAGTTTTTGATGCAGAATACGGAGGGTCACCGGCATGCATCTAAGCATGGGGGGAAAAATATCCTTTTGCTGAGGTGGACCCTGAGGGAGACAATCAAACTGATGAAAGAAATGCCCTGTCCAGGTGTGAGGGGCGGGGCCAACAAGTCACAGGTGTGACCTTTGTGTGTCTGATGGATTTTAGAGTTGCCAATAATTGTGCGACAAAGGAGCAACAGCTTTAAGGGTGTCACAATTCTGCTCCTTCCTCTAGTTTGCTAGTCCCTGCCTTCTCCTGGTTTGTGTTTTCCGTGTTTTCCAGATGTCCTTGAGCGGGCTGGAGGCCAGCGGACTGGGCACACCTGAAGCCCATCAATTCTACTGCCCACTTAAGGCCGCCGCTTGCAGCCGGAGTCGCTGGTTCCTCGTTGTAGATGGGGGCCCAACCCTTGACACACCGTGACAGAGGCTTCTATATAATGTATTGAATGCATTGTATTTATTATCACAGCAATCCCTCGTTTATTGTGGTTAATTGGTGCCAGACGCAACCTCGATAAGTGAATTTCTTCTTGACAAAAGGAATATTTTTGCAATTACGGGATAGAAAACCTGTTTACAACTTTTTAAAAATGATTTTTTTGCATTATTAGAGCCCTATATACATGAAATAACATAAAAAATTTAAAAAAATTAAAATTAAAACAAAACAAAAAAAACTTAAACTGTATTATGGAAAGCAGGAAGTGAACAAATGAAGTCCTGTGAACCTCAAGATGATCCTTCAAGGGCTTGCATTTGTGCATAAACCTACCTCTAACCAATACAAAGTAGCATAAGTAGGGTTTCTGACTGACTACTTTCTTGCATAGAACAATAGAAAGAACCGTACCTTCTGTACCCAATGACCTTTGACCTTCATGTATGACAATGAACCAGCTCATGATGCAAATAATACCTACCCCTCTGTCATTGGCTGTCATGGACATAAAAGGAGAGAAACTCATGCAGTATTTGTCAAAAAAAAAAAATAAGTCAGGCTTAAGTCAAGTAAAACGAATTAAGGCCAGACTGGCTTCTTAAAACTTAATATAAAAATTAGCCAAATGAGACACTTTTTTGAAGTGTTTTTCTCTATTATGCTAATTATTCAGCCCTTAATATTGAGTTGTGGACTCCTATAGAGCAGCTACACACAATAACTTACACAGAAAGCTTTCTAGTTCTTCCAGAATCTGCACCTATTCAGCTGTATTTTCTTTTTGTATCATTATTTTACATGAGCAAATTAAGTAAATAGAAGTAAAAAGTAATTTTCAGATTAGATTGTGTAGAATTTTTCAGGTCCATTCAAGCTCTGCGGCCATGAAAGGTGAGTATATTTATTTATTCCAGGATATTTTATTTATATTTATTATTTATAATACATTATATATAATATTATTTATTATATTTATTTTCAGTATATTTTTTCCAGGCTTACATGCCGAGCTCAATGGTGGGAATAGTTCTGAAATAAAGCAATGTGATGCTTCACTCATTGCCTCATTTACAGCCCCGGTACATTAGTAGAGCTGCTACGTGATTACGGCATTACTCCGGCAGCACGTACAATGTGCCTCGTGGAAATAATATATATTTTGTGGTCTGCCACGTCAAACTGCTGATTGACTTGACTTTATGGCTCAGCCCAAGTGGAACCGCTAATGCTTCACCCCCCACTCAACATCTAAATAACAATTTAATGAGCTTAACCAGCCAGACCGGTGGGAAGGGGGGAGCTCTTTAGGGCAATTTACAGAATATTTGGGCGACAGAAACATGCCCCCCCCACCTCCAATCGTAAATCACTATAAGTGCAGAAAGCCGTGTGGGTGATGCATTGCAGAGTAGTTTGGCAGTTACGTGTTGGGGAACATGCACCAGACTGGCGAGCAGTCATGGAAGTAAACAATGCTGTCATTGACAATCCCCAGAAAAGGCATACACACAATAAAAGCACCTTAAAGTCACCATCAGAAAGTGCGATTCTGTATTAGAACACATGTTCGTTAAATGTAATGAGAAAGGATCGGGATTGGACAGTCGATGTCGATTCTAAAAGTGGATTTTGGTACATTTACAGTATTTGATATCTTCCAGATGGAACCAAAAATTCATATCATACGTTTCTCTTCCTCTTTAAAGCTGCCAGCAGTGTAACCGCATGCCTTTAGGCTATTAGATCCCCATTGAAGGCAGTTTATCGCCAAGAAATAAAAAACAAAAAACATAGAAAACAACATCGGTAGTAAATAATTTATTTCAGATTCCACTTATGCTGTTCATTTAATAACCACAGTTAACCTAAAAGCTTTCAAAAATAAATATTTCTTATGTAATTTATAAACGGTTTCAACAATCAACATGGATGGGGCCTGCCCCGCCAGTAACATAAATTCCATATTGATTAGTTGCAGACCAACTCATATCCCGGAATAACATCCGTAGCGTACCACAGTTCCGTGTTTCATGGCAAGTTTTTCACTTCTTTGTCCTTCATTTGAAACACTTTCTTACATTTAAAATAAGTAATTGGAGAGGCTAACTAGCTTGCTATGCTATGCTATGTTATTATATCCCATGCCTGTGTATTAACGAATGAATGTTGTATTTTAATGTATCTTCTACTCTGTTTACTTGCTTTAATTCAACTCCATTCTTCTGTAAAGTGTCTTTGAGTATTTTGAAAAGCGCTATACAAATAAAATGTATTATTATTTATTATTATTATTTATTATTTCCTTGCAATGATCCCGTAACGAGATGTAAACAAAGAATAATAAGAGTATAAAAGTGACTACAGTAGTGTTGCTTCATGTCTGCAGGGATCTAAGAATGTTAAAACCTTTATTTAGAAAGTCATAAGGTTTTCATCTTTTTCATTTTTATATATTCATTATTCATATTTCAACTTTTCTTCTTGTAAAATAATTTTCCAAAAATTACACCTTTGTTTGCTTCTTATAATATTCTGACTATAAAACAAGATTCTTTTTACTTCAACTATAAGCAGATAAAATAAAATTATTTTGCCATTAATTTTTTAAATCTTAATTACGTCATCTTGGAAGGCAAGTATAGAGAACAGGCTGAATAGGTAAAATATGTAAGATAGTAAGATATGCTAACACAATGGTTATACAGCTACACGAAAATAAACATAAACAGAAAAGGTGTCCAGTGTTTATGTAACATAAACAGTTTTTTTCATTTATAAGTCGCTCTGGAGTACAAGTCACAGGAACAGCCAACCTATGAAAAAAGTGTGACTTATAGTCCGGAAAATATGGCACATTCATATTTGATTGTTATTTTTACCCCCGTTATTACTGTTTTTTTTTTTATTTTCCAAATATGTCAATTTTATTCTCAAATCATCTTTATAAACTTGCTTTTTATAATGTTATTCATTTATACACACAATATTTGGACTTTATTCCTATAATATTCATGTTCTTCTACATTTTCCCCCAGCCTAATTTTCCCAAAATTACAACTTTTTTGTTTTGTTTCATGTTTCAACTGGACAGGACAAAAATTATTTTCTATAATTATTTTTCCTCATATTATTACAAATTAATTCTAGTAAAAAAAAAATTCTCCTGACATCTTTTTCATTTTTATATATTATTTATATTTCAACTTTTCTTCTCGTAAAATAATTTTCCAAAAATTACACCTTTGTTTGCTTCTTATAATATTCTGACTATAAAACAAGCTTCTTTTTACTTCAAGTATAAGCAGATAAAATGAAATTATTTTTTAAAATTAATTACGTCATCTTGGTGATGACAGATTAGCATATGAAGATATGCTAACACAATGGTTATTCATTCATTCATTCATTTTCTACCGCTTTTTCCTCACGAGGGTCGCGGGGGGTGCTGGAGCCTATCCCAGCTGTCTTCGGGCGAGAGGCGGGGTACACCCTGGACTGATCGCCGGAGTACCCGGAGAAAACCCACACGTGCACGGGGAGAACATGCAAACTCCACACAGAGATGCCCGAGGGTGGAATTGAACCCTGGTCTCCTAGCTGTGAGGTCTGCGCACTAACCACGAGACCGCCGTGCACAATGGTTAGTCAGCAACACAAAAATAAACATGAACAGAAAAGGTAACATAAATGTACACATGCAACATAAACAGTTTTTTTCATTTATAAGTCGCTCTGGAGTATAAGTCCCAGGAACAGCCAACCTATGAAAAAAAAGTGCGGCTTATAGTCCGGAAAATACTACAAAATATCCAGGTTCTTAAAGTTGCTCCCAAGCCTTGCAGCTAACCTGTTCCTAACCTGTTTTTTCCAGCACTATTCACACCTAAACCAGTTTTTGGAGAACTGAAACCAAGAAGAATCTTTGGTGTTGTACATATCTTCATAGTCAAGATGCCAGATGTGATGTGTTTTTCTCTGTTCTCAATAATCCAGCCCGATGTTTTGTATGCACCAATAAACTTGTACACACTGCTTCTATTGAAAGGACTTTATATCTGCCAGTAAATCTGATATGGATGTTCATGTCTTTCATTTCATCCACCTTGGTGGGCTTATGATCAGAAAGTGCTGAACTGGTTGAATTTGTTCAGCTCTGCCTTAATGGCCGCTACTATGTCCAAACAGAGGAAAAAAATGACGGCATGTCAAATAAGACCCTTTTTCACCTGAATCTAAGTCAGCCAACTGACTTTTCACTTAGGGCTGATTTCAAGCCTTGTTGGGCATTGTGGGAATCCAGTATACCACCGATGGTTGAAATTTTGCCATGTTTGATATTTGGTCGACTGTGACCATGGCCAAATGGTCACCTCGTACTTTGGTACAAGGTACATTATTTAAAAAAAAAACAAAAAAAAACTTAAATTGTATTATGGAAAGCAGGAAGTGAACAAATGTAACAGTTACTGATTGTAAAAGTACTAGATGGAGGGGTAGGATTTAATAAGCTTTGCTTCTTCCGACTCCTTTTGGACATGTGGAACTGTGAACTGATTATGTGATGCATTCAATTGTAATCTGATGCATGTCCAAATGAAATAAAACCATTACCATTACCAAATTGTTTTGCTAACATTAATATTTCTTAGGACAAATTCAGTTATTTTTTGTTATTTATATAAAATACATATGTTCCACTTTCATACGTGTCATATTATATGGTTTAAAAACTACTGTCTTGACTTGTTTTTTTTTCAAAATAACACTTTCAGAGCTGTAACTATAATACTAAAAACAGCCAGTATTTTTGCCCAAGGTTAACATCTCGTCAGAATCTCATCCTGGCCCATGCCTAGTCAAAATACATACAAGTGATATGTAGTATTCTGGTCACAAGGTGGCAGTAATGACACAAAACACTGACACATTACCGTACATCATATTACCTTAACACTGCATAAAAAAAAATGATTGAAAAAGAAGTTATCCTCCCATTCTGTGTGGAAGTGGTAAGGTTTTGGCTTCTTAAGTTTAAAAAAAATTAATTTGAGGCTAACTGGTTAGTTCTACTAGCTTATTAGCTTGGTAGCTAGACTAGTCTAAAGGTGAGGTGTGTGTACAGGGCTCTAGTTTTTGGCCCTTTGTATTGAATTGTGTACTCCTACACGGCAGCTAACACGATAACCGTACGTGTGAAATGCTGTTAACAGATTAAAATAAATTTATTTTGCTGGTCGGGAATCAGGAACTCCAACCACTTGTGCCTCATGGTGGCGTTTTTAGGAATTGTAAACAAATATGTCTTTCCTTTACACCCAAAGAAACACTTTTTTACAAAATATTCCTAGCGACGTAAACACAGAAGCAGAGCTTGAGGGAGGGCAGAGAGCGTATTTGGCATAAAAGCCACACCCATAAGGAAGCCTGCTACTCTGTGACATCACAAAGGAACAGTTTTGCAACTCCCTCTGAAAACGAGCATTTTGAAGCACCCAAACTTCTTTCACGACTCACTTCCAAATGCACAAAAAATTAATTATCTGAAACTTTAGCATTGTTTAACATGAGAATCCAACATTCTAATACCAATAATAGGTCAGAGTTACAACTATTTACAAATATTATTTGCATCGGCATAAGAAATGTCTTCTTTGATGGTCACCAACAGTGAGGAGCATCCATTCCCGATGGAATTGTGAATTGGAGTTTAAGAATAAGATTTATAAAGCGTATGACCGACTTAAGCGTCAAACGAGGCGAGAACAAACCAAACCTGGTGCGCACATTGTCAGAAAATAGAGCCTACACATTGAAAAGACTTTGAGCTTTGGGTTATAAAACACAATGTCAGGAGATGTGAAGACATAGCAGGAAAGATCGTTGGCCAACCTTGGATCTAGATTAAAAAAAAAAAGCCAGTATTCTTTAGATTATAAATTTCAATGTGTAGGCTTACAATATGTTTGGATCTTGTCGATGTTGAAGCTAACCGGTTCACATCTGCCGGAGCGTAAAGATAAATAATGTCAGAGCTTTCACTACTCTATTGTAAAAGAACGGCCTCTTCTTCTAAACGGGAGTCATTGGATTTAGTAACAAATAAAATACCTTCTGGGTTTCAACCAAAATGGCCTAAATATTAAAAATATAAATCAAGACTGAAATCCCATATGTGTATATTTTTAATTCAGAGCAGACTGTTTTCCACGTCTTAAAGCAATTCTGTTGTCGATCTGAAATGGCTTAAGTCTGGTCAGTGGTATCCATGTAAAAAAAAAACACACAAAAAAAAAGAATAAACAAATTGACAGTGAGAGGCAAACAATGCTGATTACAAAGTGACATGTAGATGGCATTTTTATGGGCATGCACTGCAATGCAGGCCCCCCGCCATCTTATTATTCCTGCCAGAAAATGTTATATCTTAATTCTCCCATTTTTTTTTTTACACTTAATTGATTCATTCGCACTTGATTTGTGTAACCACGGCAACGCTATTAACAAAAACGTTAAAAAATGAACACCAATTTGATATGAAAGTTTAATGTTAGTTTGATATGGATGCTGTATGGTATCATGAAAACAGAAAAAAATATTACGTTTGATTAATGTTCATGTTAAAGGTTAAATAACTGTTAATAGTTATCCTCCCTATCCGTGTGGAAGTGGTAAGTTTTTGGTTATTTAAGTTTAAGGGAAATAACTTGAAGGCTACCGTTTAGTTCGCTAGCTCTCTAGTTAGCGAGTTAGCATGTGTCTCAAGACCCTGCAGTTGCGCAATATGTTGTAAATAAAAAAAGTATAAATGTGACTATAGTCGTGTTTTTGTCATGTCTACAGGGCTCTAATAATGCTTTGTTCATTTTAATAGGAAAAAAATAATTTGTCTACCCACCAACTATATGTGGTTTTATTATTATATTTATTTATTTATTACTGATTGATTTATTTTCTTTGTACTTGATTTGTTTATTTATTTTTCATCTTATTTTGTGTAGAAAAATAAAAATTAAGATATTTGAGAACAGTGGAATGTTTTATCAGAGCTTTTATTGTAGAAAATTGGAACCAAAGCAAAGTTTTAAATTTTTTTTTGTTTTTAATAAATGCATTTTTTGTTTTTTTTTTTTTTTTGAAAACCTGATGCGGCCCAGTCTCACCCAGACCCGAGCTCCAGTGGCCCCCAATTAAATTGAGTTTGAGACCCCTGGCCTAGAGTGTCCAGACTGAAGATGGATCTGTAGAAAAGAACTTAAATCACACAGACTTCATAAAAGACAAAATCTGATTTGAGCCTGGCAATGTCAACAAGACTTTGGTACAGTGTAGTACTTTTTGGAATGACCCATTCCTGGAAGTTCTCCCAAATACTAGGGAGGTCTTCAAATGGGAGAACTACAAACCGGATTATGTGCCTGGACGCAGACTTTCCTAACCGACGGAGTTGTATGCTGCATACTTTGCAGAATGGTCATTCCTCAAAACTTATACGAGCGCCTGCTGTCAGTTACCGTTGTTATACGACCCCCCCCCCCCCTTTTGAAATAAGAACAATATGCCTACTATGATATTCATCAAATGTAACTGCTGAAAAAACAAATCCTGCCTGACAGGGAACCAATATGCTTCTCCTCTTAAAGATTCATGGAACCAATAAATCAGTCCGGAAAGATACAGTACAGCTGCAGTCCAAAGTACTACAGAGCTGGTATTTGTCAACTACTCGATTCGACTGTCAGACACAGCTCACCTACTATGTCTCCCTGTGGCTCCCTGGGGTCCCTGGTCATACAGTCGACCCCTGCTTTCCCCACAGACACGGTCACACTGCTCAGATTGGTGGATTTTAGACTTAAAAGTGTGTACACATTGTAGTAATAAGGGAGCATGTGATACCAGTTGAACAGAAATAGACTCACCTAAATGTAAGCCTGGTACTCAGAAGTTGAAATTGTCCATAGGTATGAATGTGATAGTGAATGGTTGTTTGTCTATATGTGCCCTGTGATTGGCTGGCCACCAGTCCAGGGTGTACCCCGCCTCTCGCCCCAAGACAGCTGGGATAGGCTCCAGCACCCCCCGCGACGCACGTGAGGATAAGTGGTATAGAAAATGGATGGATGGACGAATGGATTACTGAACTCCACTATAACGTTTGTGTTTTACCTGCCATAACTGGGTGAGGTGTACTGTAGGTGGACACATGCTCCGAGTAGCCCTTTTTTTTAATCATATTATATTATATTATAATATAATAATATTATAATGGGCGGCACGGCGGTCAAGTGGTTAGCGCGCAGACCTCACAGCTAGGAGACCAGGGTTCAATTCCACCCTCGGCTATCTCTGTGTGGAGTTTGCATGCGTGGGTTTTCTCCGGGTACTCCGGTTTCCTCCCACATTCCAAAAACATGCTAGGTTAATTGCCGACTCCAAATTGTCCATAGGTATGAATGTGAGTGTGAATGGTTGTTTGTCTATATGTGCCCTGTGATTGGCTGGCCACCAGTCCAGGGTGTACCCCGCCTCTCGCGCAAAGACAGCTGGGATAGGCTCCAGCACCCCCCCGTGAGGAAAAAAGCAGTAGAAAATGAATGAATGAATGAATATTATAATCATAATATAAAATATTTTTATATAATATTTACACTTCCTGCTATATTATTTTAACATTATTCTCGTAATATTTACAATTTTTTCCCAACCTGATTTTCCCAACTTTTTAACTTTATTCTTTTGTTTTCGTTTTTTTTTTTTTGTTTGCTTCTCAAAAAAAATATTAAGAAAAATAACTTAATTTTAAACTTTTTCAACTTTATGCTTCTAAAATATTTTTTCCCCTCATAATATTACAAATTTCTTCCCATAATATTACAACATTTTGTCTCTTTTAGAAGGTGCTAAGGGCCAATAAATAAACAGCTGCGTGGCCCCTGGGCTGCACTTTGGACATCCGTGGGTTAAACTCAAAGGTCTAAAAATAAATTTCTGTGTACCTTTGTGTCTCAAATATCATTCACAAATCCGTCTAATTGACCCTTCATAACTCATAATTCATACATCTGTGACTACATGAAAATGCAGGTGTGCCTTAGGTTGGCCACAACAAAAGGCCCCTTCAAAATATGCAGTTTAATCAACAAAATGGTGCATCAAAGTCGTAATGGTAGATTCTGAATTCTGAATTTGTCTAAGCATCTCACACACTCGTCTGTGTTTATTTACACCGCAGAAAATAGCAGATATTGACATATAAAGTACATATATGCATGATTATAGTCCTTATGGATACATTTTCATCCAACCGCAATCCCACCTCTGATACAACCTATGTTGTCCCCCATTCTGTGTAGGCGCTATTCAGCCAGAACAGAAGAAAAAAAAAAAAAAAGCTTTCACATCAAGTGCGAAAGGTGCTATTGAGGGTCTGAGGTTTAAAAAGGTGTACACAGCGTCTGACAAGCTATTTATCATCGCCAAAGAGCCGTGTCGGAATCCTTCAGGTGGTAGCCTCGCATGCCAACATCTTGTCAGATAATAAGAAATGTCTGCTCAGCACATGAGCCTCCTGCAGGACCTCAGATGCTTGTCATTACGACACACCGTTCAGATTGACAGGTTTCCAGAAGACATTAAAGCCAGGCAGTTGAAGGTAAGATGCAGCAGGGAAGATGTTGTCAAATTGTTGGTGTTGAGGAGATGAGCAGGAAAGGCGTCCCGGTGAGGGCTTAAAAAACACAGCCAGGAGTGCTACAAACTAAAGCCTTTATTCTGAAGTAAAAAACCACAAGAAGCTAAGGGGCGGGAGCATGGAGCACAAAAAGATGAATGACGAGAAACCGACAAGAAGCAAACAAAAACTAGAATCTAAACACACTTGGTGCCTTGCTACATCATAGCTCAACTGTTTTTTGAAAAATCATTAATAAACGATTGCCTGTTTCGTGGTTAAAAATGGCCGATTAGTTTTAATTTTTTAAAAATGCATATTTAATGCATGTTACATATGTTACATATTCATGACCTAAATTGAGTATTTTCAAGTATAAAAATGGCATTAATGGCATAAAAAAGGCATTCAGAAGCTGTGATATCAAATCTGTCCCTTAACCGGTGGTGAATGAATGAACATTTAGAGCCCTCTTGACAGGAAATAACACCCCTATAGTCACTTTTACACTCGTATTACCCCAGTATAGTGAACATTCATTCATTCATACATTTTTACCGGGGGTGCTGGAGCCTATCCCAGCAAGAGGCGGGGTACACCCTGGACTGGTGGCCAGCCAATCACAGGGCACATATAGACAAACAACCATTCACACTCACATTCATACCTATGGACAATTTGGAGTTGCCAATTAACCTAGCATGTTTTTGGAACGGGGAGAACATGCAAACTCCACACAGAGATGGTCGAGGGTGGGATTGAACTCAGGTCTCCTAGCTGTGAGATCTGCGCGCTAACCACTAGTCCGCCGTGCAGCCCTCTAATAATGTTGAAAACTGTAAAAGTTTTGCATGCTCTAACTACCAAAGTAGTTAATTTTGAAGAAAAAAATCTTAAATACTATTCTCTTACCACAGAGCGGTCTGGAACCTATTAACCACGCTAAATGACGTATTACTGTTATGACAAGACAATTTATATGATTTATATACTTTCGATTAATTTGTAAAATGCCCCGCCAAAGAGAGCTTTTGGTTTTTTTTAGAAATTGCACATTACATTAAAATAAATGTCATTAGCGACATTATCTCCTGTTTTTAACCTTACTTAACAACAGAACATTAAATGATTGACTTTTGCGTATTACTATTATTATATTATATTGCTGAAACATCAAGGAATAAACATGATTATCAAAAAAATCTCCACTGATCCTGGTGTAATTACATAAAAAACAATACAATTAAAATCAATATTACTGTATCTGCATGTAAACACAGGTACTGAATGAAATGATGACTGACATTTAAACCACTTACGACAACACAAGCCCTCTAAAAGTCACTCAGACCACATCAGTTATGCAGAAAGACCAATCTTGAAGCGCCCCCTTCTGGCCTAAAGTAAACACTGCGCCAAGTGTATCCCTAGCTATCAATTGTTCATTTAGTTCATATTTGTGGCATATTTGTAATATTGTAGCAGGAAAGCAGTCAGAGCCAGAATAAACATAAACATTTAAATAAAAAAATACTATATAGTTTACCAGAGTACTTTGTCTTTGAGGGTAATTTCCGACTTAAAAGACCGTTCATCCAATATAACGGTGTCACAACTAAACTGTTCCCCCCTTGAATGTTGTCTCTGTTTACATTTCAATACTTTTACTATCGAAGCTAAACGTTTAGCTAGCCAAAAACACACTTCCGCCCCAACCCACTAACAAAAGTGTCTGCAGTGTTTAATTTGAAAAGTAACTTCCGGTTTATAGTGGCTCCAGACACTTTGTCGAAAAAGTGCTCACTTCCGAATTACATACTTATTATGAATGTTTTTATGTTATATTACTTTATTTTTTTTTACATTTTATTTTTTTATTTGTTATTTATTTCACCAACAGCAACACGTGGCTGAATTTAGCTACAGTTTCTATTCGACCTTTTTGTAGTTTCACAAACCCACCACGGGGTGTCAGTGTTTCCAAAATATTCTCTCAGGGGACCGAGTGGGCGATCGACACAATAAATAGACGACCACTTATAAATTACTTACATTGCAAGTAATTACTATTACTTTGCAAGAAAGAAATGAGTAAAACAAAATAAAGATAAAGGTGAACACATGCTCCAAATGTGCATAATTTATCAATATTTGCGTATTAATAGTGTGCCATCAAAACATACACATAAATGTGCAAATGTGCAGTGTGCAGCTAACTCAAATAGCATAATTTACAAATATTTCTGTGTGACTGCAATTTAAAATCTCTTAACTAATATGACAATTTGTGGGTCCATCCATCAATCTAGTCAGTCTTCATTTTTTTCCTGCTAAAACTGTATCCAACATGTAAAGATACTGTATATATGTACATGTGTGCCTTTACATGAGCGTGTAAACTAATGAAGTGTGAGGAGGCCCTACATGGCAGGAGGCCAGTTATCGTCTTGTAGCACCTCCTGCTAACAGACAAACACACAAGATGTGGCCCTGGGGGACATAACCAGACAAAAGCAATCAAGTCCCATCATTGAATTAACTGCACACTGTTATGTTGTATTACCGAGGCAATTATCTTCTGTCTCATGACGACATGAAAAAAAAAAATAAAACATGAACACACAATTACAGTGGCGGCGGTAAAGCTCTGCTGAGAAAATGATTGCTCTCCAATCGGTACGACTCTCGGCAGCCACAGAGCAGCAGTCTGTATGCTAATACAGCCTTAAGGGCTGCAGAGCGGCCCTGCAGCAATTATACTGCCTCAGAAGACTGCAGAAGACACCGCAGCCTTTTTATGAGCGCTTCAATATTAAAGTTTTATTTTTTTATTTTTTTTTTAAGTAAACCCTGCTGCTGAATAAACCACATCTGAAGAACTATTGTTAGCAGCACCGAGACGGCGTGACACAGGTGGAAGTTTGTGGAAAACGAAAGAACAAATGCTCCCGTCGTCTAATATAAGTCATGTTATTCCAGAATAGCCGGTTGCTAGTTGATTCTATTCTCAAGATAAATCTTAGCACAATTTTTTACTCGGGCAATTAACACGGCTGATTTATCCTCATGATAACTACAACCCATTGCTAGATTCATTTTATTAGATTAATTTCTACTGATTTAATTGATGCATTAATATTTGAATGGTTACTACTGGGCAGTGCCGTTGGGGGTTTTGGGGGAAATTAGTAGAAGGGGGTGAAATGAAGGAAATTGTATATGAAAATAGCTATTCCAAATAATATTTCACCAGATTTTGACAATTATAATTATTGTCATGCTTTAATATAAAGTCAATTCACTAATCACGTCGAAGTACGTAGGTGCGAATAAGCATATATAATAAAATGAGCAGGGAAGGACGGGAGATTGAACCAGCAGATTTCATAAATTTGTGTTTATGCGCAGGTTTTGCCAAAGAAAAAAAACTCACTCAATTTATAAAAGTGATATTTACAAATTAAATTAAATTAAATTAAATTAAATTAAATTAAATTAAATTAAATTAAATTAAATTAAATTAAATTAAATTAAATTAAATTAAATTAAATTAAATTAAATAAGTAATATTTACTTTGGATGAGTGGTTAACATGGAGGCCACACTCAGGAGATCAGTAAGACCGGGGTTTGATTCCAACCTCGGCCATCTCTGTGTGGACTTTGCATGTTCTCCCCGTGCATATGTGGGTTTTCTCCGGGGTACTTCGGTTTCTTTCGGTTTAATTAGCGACTCCAAATTGTCCATAGGTATGAATGTGAGTGTGAATGGTTGTCTATATGTGCCCTCTCCCAAAGACAGCTGGGATAGGCTCCAGCATACTCGCGACCCTAGTGAGGATGCACAGATATTTACTTAAAGTGGACCTATTATGTTCATTTTTCGGCCCTTTGTATTGAGTTGTGAACTAGCTACACACGATAACTTCCAGAATCTGCACCTATTCCAGCTATCAGTCGGTATCAGATATTTTCTCTATGACCTGAGATATGTTTTCAATGTTTCATTGTTGACAAGACGGTTAAAAGACAAGGTTCATGTGATCAAGTACGGAGGACAGACGTGACAAGTACAGTATATCAATAGGACCTTCCTCTGTGACCCTGGCAGGGTTGTAATTCCTGCAGGATTGTGTCATGTGAGATGTTTCTGGCTAGTCTCTGAGCCCGGCGGCCCTTTTTTGGGAATGTCATGTTTTAACAACTCCAATGCCTTTCTTATTCCCGCATGTGAGGGACTGTCTGGAAGTCATGGAATGTGTGTAAGGCAGCAGACTACATGCTTGTATTAGGAAATAAACCCTGTGTCAAGTCTGATAGGACCACTAATAGAAGAGAAATATGCATGGAGGAACAAACCACTTGGAAAACTGTAATGCTTTTACATACTTGCAACAGATAATACCTTTTTGTTAATATCCCGCCCCCGGCCATTCTTTAGGAATGGCTACTCTTCAACCATTGGAGGATGCGTCGAGACGTGATGCAGTTAATGGAGCATTTCAGTCTGTGTGTTTATGTTACAGGCTAAAGGAAGATGTGGAGGAGCGTGATGAAATAAGGCACAATAACATAAAAGCCTCATAATACGTCCCTCAAGGCAAAGTATGAGAACATGAATACAAACCACCCACATTCCAGCACAAACACTGGAAAAAAAAATAACAACAATATGATAACACTTTTTGTTACTTATTTTTGATGTTTGAGGAAAACATCATTTAAAAAATGAAGATAGTTTGTAGAGTGAATGAGAAATAGAATTGGAAAAATGTCATAGATGTCATGTAATGTAATGGGATTGAACCTCTTCACTCAAACAGCATTCTCAGACTAACACCCTGTCATCCCATGTCATAGAAAACACGGAAAAAGATAACTGTGCAATGTTTGTAATGGTTTAATGGTAATGGTTTAATTTCATTTGAACATGCATCAAATTACAATTGAATGCATCCCATAATCAGTTCACAGTTCCACATGTCCAAAAGTAGTAGGAAGAAGCAAAGCTTATTAAATCCTACCCCTCCATCTGGTACTTTTACAATCAGTAACTGTTACATTTGTTCACTTCCTGCTTTCCATAATACAGTTTAAGGTTTTTTTTTTGTTCGTTTGTTTTTTTTAATAATGTACCTTCATGTACAGTCAACCAAATATCAAACATGGCAAAAATTCAACCAATGGTTCTCATAGGTGGCATACTGGTTGCCCACAATGCCCAACAAGGCTTGAAATCAGCTGAAAAGTCAGTTGGCTGATACTTTTTATTTATCTGGTACTTTTTACTACTATTAGTAACTGTTACATTTGTTCACTTCCTGCTTTTCTGATATATATATTTTTTACTATTATTTTTTGTGTATATTTTTTATTTATTTATTATTATTTTTTAATTTATTATTTTTTTACTATCATTTTTTGTATATATTTTTTATTTATTTTTAATTATTTTTTTATTTGTTTATTATTTATTTTTTGTTTCGAAAGAATGGTAGCAAATAAAACCTTGCCATCCCAAAACATTTATTTCAGCAAAAATAGCAATGATGATGGGACTCCACATCATTTTACTCGGGTGGAGTCATTTCTCCCCAATAATTATAGCCTAGCTTCTTGCTTTGCAGCAAAACAGAAGACGTTCAAGGCGCTTCCCACGCTAATTAACATGCGTGACGCCGCTGGACACGAAAAATGATGATTGTTGTTAGATTTCCCAAGTTCCCGTACTTTATCAATATTATCTGTATAACAGAAGTTGTCTGTGTATTTTGCAAACAACACATCAGTGATGACTGTGTTCGAAACCGCATACTAACTACTACATACAGTATGCAAAGCGTTTACACTACAGCGTACTACATGATAACCCAACTGTAACACATTTAAAGCAACACACACTTATTCATGTCTTATTTTCTCTTGTTATGTTTACTATATTGGATAATAGGAGTGTAATTGTGAATATAGGGGTGTTATAACATGTCTAAAGGACTTACTCTGTTTTGGTTTATGAATGCCACATTCTTCTCTGGGCGTCAGTGTGCTTTCAGCAAAGGAGAAGGTTGAATGCTGAGTTCCATAAAAGATAAATTCACAATGCAACAGAGATAAACAAGAAAAGGAGTCATGGAAAGTATGATCTCCAGAACTTCCTGTCTGAGTCATTGCATGTTCTCCAGCCACTGCTTCAGTGAAATCTTCCTAGGTTTGTTTTCTTGGATTCTATTAGTACATTTTGCCAGTAAATCAGCTGTCACAGCTGCTCACTAGCCTCAGAGGTCAGTGTGTCCTTGACAACTTGTTTGTTACTGGGAGACAGCCTATATACCCAAGACCGGCGTTGAAGAGTTTGCCTCAATTCATTTGTTTTATTCAGTTTCTTGTGATTTACAAATCGTGTCCCTTTCACGTCATGTTTCTCTTGTAACAACATTAGGTTGTGGAGGGTTCAGGACCTCATCTTGATTTTGTGGAGTGGAAAATTGATCAGGATATTTAAGTCACAAATGCATTAGAATTTTTTACCCGGTTCTGGAACTCAGCCATTGTTAATTTGAGATTATGGAGCTAATTTTAATGATCTGATCACATCTTTCCATGATATCCTTTTTGTGCAAATATAGGGAATATCTATACGCCATGGTAAGTACTCGAATTTGGGGACTTTTGGTGATTTATTGCAGGGGTGTATCGTCACTGTCAATTGAAAACAGTGTCATATTTTGTACCCAAGAGCAATTACAAATTGTTTTGGACCCCTGTAATACAGTAGAAGTGCACATTTTGGACCAACCTTTTATTGCGGCCAGCCTTGAAGTTAATCATTGTGTCTAATCAGTATCTTGATAGGCCACACCTGCGAATTGGAATCATTGAATGCTCACTAAAACATAGTAAGGCAGATATGAGCAATATTTTAGAGAAATAGGAGTTTTTTTTCTTCGAGATCAACACAAAAGTTGTGTTTTTGTTGAAATTCACTTTTTGTTCTATTCTAATAAAAAATTGTCATCAATATTGTGCTTTGATTATCGTTTCCTCAATATATATACCATATTTTTTTTGTGGATAATTTATTTTACAAACTACTTGATTACGTCCTCTTCAGTTTTTTCATTTATAAGTCGCTCTGGAGTATAAGCCAACCTATGAAAAAAAGTGCAACTTAGTCCGGAAAATACAGTATACACACAAATATATATGAAATATTTTATATTTATATAATATATTACATATATATATTTTTGGTGGCTGTTTTGTAGTTGACTATAATATTGACATACAAGTAATATGTGGCATTATGGTCACTAGGAAGCAGTAATGGCACAAAAATTATATTATATATATTATATTATAATATTATATTATATTATATTATATTACCGTCACACAGTATGGAGTCAGCTATGGCCTGTCCTACATGAGTTTTTGGCTTCTTAAGTTAAGAAGAAATTAATTTGAGGCAAAATGGTTAGCTTGCTAGCATGCTAGTTAGCTAGCGTCATAGTTACACAATGTGATGTAAACGACTATTGGGCCGTTATTTCATGTCTACAAGGCTCTAACAATGTTAAAAGTAATATTTAGAAAGTTCAAAACAGGTTTTCTATGCATTGTGTAAATATTTAATTTGTTAGCATTGATTTTATATTGTGGAAATTCGTTTACCTGGAACCAATGTACCGCTATAAATAACATTGGGAAACATGTCCACCAAAACGTTTTTAGTCCCGACGCATAGGGGGCGCTAAAATGCCAAATCAATTTATTGTAATATGCAATGTTTACAACACACTTCATTGTGTGTGTTTGAATGATAAAGGAAAAAACAAGCATTGTTTTTTTTCTCTCTCAAAAACACAAAATAGCATAGTTTTTATGTTTTTCAATGAAAAACAAACACTTTGCAGCATTGCCTTTGTATGTCACGTAACAAAGGGTCAGTTCTCCTCTTGAGTCCATTTGCATCTTCCTTAATGTGAGCAGCACTGCTTCACATCCACATGCAGTTACACACACACACACACACACACGCTGATGGGTGTGCGTAGGCAGATGGAAAAGAGAGGAATCCCTGATAAACCAGCAGCACGGCCGAGGGCATACAGAGAGGAATGGCAGCTATGCCAGGCATTCACAACACTGTGTGGTATTACCAAACAAAGCCTTCTCTTCAACCACTTGTCAAAGACACTATTGTAGTGCGAGGGCTGAGCCTCGGTATCGCGCACACACATTCCTCATGGCACTCACAATATACACACACTTACATCTGTCCGTATGGTAAATACAGTGGCGTATTATCAGTAATATTTGTATTTTGAAAAAATTTAATTGTTCCCAAAACTAATGAGAAAAAAAAGTTTTTATTATAAACCATCATGATAAATATACTGCACAAAGTGAACACACCCTTCAATATTTCATTTCATAGCTTCAAAACTTTTAAAATGATATGAAGCCATTATTAAAGCACAGTGAGAACCATTATCCATAAATGGCGAAAACATGGAACACTGGTAAATGTTCCTAATGGCCACAAGGTTTGTTTGAGACCAATAGGTCACAAAAGACCCCACAACAATGTCCGTAAACCCGTAAAAAAGAAGTCCTGACCTGAATCCTATTAAGATGCTTTGGCATGACCTGATTAGAGAGGAATCACTTTTGTCCATGTAGGTTTGGATTTTGTGTTCGGATGTGTTGTCAACAAGGAAACACTTTTTCACACCACTGTAGATACGCCAAGAAGTTTCATATTTTTGAAAAAAAATGCATGAAAAAAAAAATTCTTAGTATCATCTTTAGTCTTTTTTCAAAATTTTTCTGTTGTTTTTTTTTTCAAATATTAAACTTAAATAATCTTTGTCAATTTTTTTCTTGGAATTATTATAATATAATAATGTACTCTATATAATAATTCTTCCTAGAATATTTTGACTTTATTCCAATAAAATAAAAACTTTTATTCTTATTTTTATTTACTTTACTTTTATTATTTTTATTTACTTTTTATTATTATTATTTTTTAATATATAATATTACATGGTTATTCGTGGTTAAATTTAAACTTTTTCGCTTAATGTTTGGACTTTATTTTAGTAAAGTTACTTTGACTTTTTTTGGTTTTCTTGTTAAACTATGAGAATAATTAGTATGTGCTGCAGGACAAAAAAAAAATTGCTGCGGGCGGGAAATGGCATAAATAATACACAATACTTTTGACCATCGTATGTTATTAGGAAAGAAATGCAGAAATTCTAGAGGGCAGAAAGTATGAATTGACCTTGCTGACAAAAAAAGGAATCAGGCAAAACAAAGTGACAACTAATAACCATTGTAATGTGTGGGCATCCATTTTCTATTGGAACCTGAACTGATTCAATAATTCATACTTTCAAGACAGGATGGAGACCTCCAGCTTGGAATGCTCACTTTTCCAGCACGGAGCCCCAGTGAGAGTCACCTGTGAAGGGGGTGGAGGCCAAAGGAAAGCCCACTGCTTACTGGAAGTCTGACAATGACAGCTCTCACACACACAAACACACTCACAGGGGGGTCGACAGCGAGAGTGTCGGAGTCTTGCTTCCTATAGCTGAGAAGGAAGCCTTATGTGTGATAGAGGCAGACGTGGAGTATGCTATAGCTTCTTCCTGTTTGCTCTGACGTGCTCCTGACTGCTCCTGCCACCTCCACCTCCTCCACAAAAGACTCATGGGAAGGCAGACATGACAGGAGGGAGGGACGCCCATATGTCTTGTGTCTGACTTTGCAGAATGGCGTTGCCAGCGCTTGTCAATCACTGTCAAGGCAGGATGAGGGTTCCACAGCGAGGATGGAATGTGTGCCACTGTAACATGAGAGAAAGTCCGAGGAAGCTTGGAATGCTCAACTGTTCCCAGATGTGCAACTGTGATGAAAAGCTTCACAATTAAAAGCATGCATGCTATTCGTAGCACAGTGGAATTTCGGTTTTTGTACGCCTCGGTTTTCATAGGTTTTGCTTATATATCAAAATAATTTCTGCAAATACGTAAAACGGTGCTCAAAACTATCCATGCATTGGTCACTCCGTCTCTGTGAAGAATGGAGAGTGTTTTTTTTTAGAGTCGGGACACTATAGACAGATTCCGATCAGGGAATCTTTAATGCTCTTCATTGTGTGTGCTTCATTAAGTCACATAATGCACATAGAAAAGAATGGAAAGTGTTTTTTTTTAGAGTCGGGACACTATAGACAGATCCTGATCAGGGAATCTTTAATGCTCTTCATTGTGTGTGCTTTATTAAGTCACATAATGCACATAGAAAAGAATGGAGAGTGTTTTTTTTTAGAGTCGGGACACTATAGACAGATTCCGATCAGGGAATCTTTAATGCTCTTCATTGTGTGTGCTTTATTAAGTCACGTAATGCACATAGAAAAGAATGGAGAGTGTTTTTGTTTTAGAGTCGGGACACTATAGACAGATTCCGATCAGGGAATCTTTAATACTCTTCATTGTGTGTGCTTTATTAAGTCACATAATGCACATAGAACGTCTCCTTTCTTCCTCCTTTCAGGCATTGCTCCATGTACTGATGAGGCGTTCAAGTGCACTGTGTTACAGGAAGGTGTGGCTTTTCTTGTGGGAAAATTTCATACACACAAATAATCACTATTTCATGGTTGACTATTATTAGTCAAAAACATGCATGTTTAATTAAATTGTACATATTCTTGGTCTAAATTAACAATTTTTAAGCATAAATATACGCCAAATAATGAAAATACAAACACAAGGCATTGTATAAACCAGTCACTAAATACGCTGTCCAGGAAAATATACCAAGATCCTAATAAGTCTATTTAATGTCTTATTTAAGTGTAATACAGTGTGTCTTATTTTCTGTTGTTATGTATACTATGTTGGGCAATAGAAGCGTTGAGGTGACTATAGGGGTGTTAATTCATGTTCAGAGGGCTCCTAACCCAACCCTAACTAAAAACTGTATTAAGACAGTTGGAAAGACTTTTTCTATGTTCTCCCTAAAAAAAACCCTGCAAAGTACATCATAAAAATATGTTTTATTTGAATTTATTTGTATCTGCAGGTATGGTAAAATTGATGTTTACATGAATACATTCTGGACAAAAAGAACACTAAGGCTAGTTTCAATTTTGATGATTCCCAAGACCTATGTCGATGTCCCATTACATCTGGCGTACAAGTAACGCTGCACTTCAGAAAAAGAACATCACACCAACAGTAAAATATAGTGGTGGTAGTGTGGTGGTCTGGTGCTGTTTTGCTGCTAATTATAAAGAAATCCTTTGAGAAAATGTAATTTTAAAGCGCAAACATGTTTATCTTTTACAGGCGATACAAGTGTTTGATGGGTGGGCATCCCAGGCAGGCCCGCTCATTTTGGGCCGGCGCTCCTGTCACCCTCGTGGAGAGCTTCTCCACATGGGGGTCATCACCACAAAGGAAGTTCTCAACTTGTCTTCCCCAGCTAACAGTGACAGAACCCACAGAGCCGCTGTCCCCCGGACAAGACGCCCCGCTGAGGAAGGGGGCTCTCCGGCCGCAGGGTGCCTGGTTACATTGGTGGAGAAAAGCCTTGGACGGTCGAGCCCCGATGCAATAACAATGGGGAGACAGTAGAAGGTTGGCAGGGGAGCAAGGAATTACCTGCCAATTAGGCAAAGTTAATGTGAAGAATGATGGATGTCGACCTGTCAGAACCCGGGGAGGTTGGAAGATCAGCTGGATAAGCTTCATGTTATCCCTCAGATTACACTCTCTGCTTACACGCACGCATGCACACACACACACACACACACACACTGAGCTACAGTGACTTCTTAGCTCAACTACTCTCCCTTACATTCAAGTCCATGCACAGTGTCTTGACTTTGTCCTGCACGAGTATAGTAAAGTGGAAGCAAAAAATAAGAAACACAGGACATACAGGAAGTCCGCATCACCAATAAGCATTTCCTATTATTTTGCATTGTTTTCTGCATGTAAAACTGTAATTATTCATTCATTTTCTACCGCTTTTCTGTATACTTTTTCAGTATATAATTGAGCCAGACATATTTACAATTCAGCAAAGTCAACAATTTTAATTTTTTTCTCCAAAAGTTGGCTGTTTTTCCCATAGAAAATAATATCACTCACAATAACTCAGTAATAATTTATAAATACAGGTCAAATGTATTGCATACATACGTATACCACTGTTAGTAATCCCCAATGTATGTCTTTATACTTAAGTGATCATATTTTCTTGTTAAGTGTTGCAATTTTTTATTTTTTTCATCTGCCCTTGAATGCACCATCGTTATTTACCTGAGTGCAACCTGTCAAGCAGTATGGATTACGTATGTGCGTATGTATCATCTTATGGTGGTGATTACCTATACATTTGATATGTTTTATACATTGTTTTGTCTCCTCTAATTTACAAAACAATAACCCAAAAACATAAAAAAAATTATGGTATTATATTTTTTAGGCTTTAATGTTTTTCAAAAGAACCCTATAGGAACAATCCAGGATTTGTTGTCTCTCCACGTGCATCCTGCTGGCTCGATTCCACGGTTCAACTGAGGAAAGCATCCTTTTAGTTGATCTCATTCTCAGAGGAAACATTATCTCAGTGACAGCCCCAAAGTACAAACAAAACAAAGCCAACAAGTGAGTGAATGGTCCAGGAATGTGCCTGTTGAGGCTCTGGTATGTGCGGTATGGTCACTAAAGGCAGCATGGGAGCAGCAGGTAGAGGGCCACATTGGACCCCATCCAATGATTGACAGGCAGGTGGCTGAGCTGGTGATGTATTTGTGTTCCTTTTCATTGTTTTATCATAAACACAATCATGAGCAGAGGGTTTTGCCATAAAAAACTGCTCAGTACATCATAAAAATATGTTTTATTTGATTTTATTTGTATCTGCAGGTATGGTAAAATTGATGTTTACATGAATACATTCTGGACAAAAAAACCCCACTAAAGACTAGTTTCAATTTTGATGATCCCCAAGACCTTTGGGAAGTTTTTGGAGGGTGTATGTCCAATTACATTACAGTAAAATATAGTGGTGGTAGTGTGGTGGTCTGGTGGTTTTGCTGCTTCAAGACCTGGAAAACTTGAAATCTGGAATTGAACCATGAAATCTGTTGTCTACCAAAACATCCTGAAGGAGAATGTCCCGTCATCAGCTGGAACCAACTTGGGTTCTGCAGAAGGACAATGATCCAAAAAAACACACCAGCAAGTCCACTTCTGAATAACTGAAGAAAAAACCAAATGAAGACTTTGGAGTGGCCTAGTCCAAGTCCTGACCTGCATCCTATTGAGATGCTGTGGCATGACCTTAAAAAGGATTGATGCTGGAAAAGCCTCAGTCTGTAAGAGACTCACTGCAAGTTATTGCAAACTCCTGATTGCAGTTGATTGCAGTTGATTGCAGTTGATGCAGTTGATGCAGTTACTTTGATTTTAGGCCTAGTCTAGAGACTTTAACAGGGTCAGTATGGTGGGATGGCAGCGACAACAATTCTGCAAAGATGAGTGGGACAACATTTATCCACGGCCTGTAAGAGACTCACTGCAAGTTATTGCAAACTCTTGATTGCAGTTGTTGTGGTGGCCCAACCAAAAAAAATTTTTTCGTTGTTTTTTTATTCGGTCATTAGGATAAGGGTCAGTATGGTGGGATGGCAGCATGCTCTTTGCGTCCATCACTTCTTTGCAATGATGTACTCTGTATCCTATATACTATACTATACTACTATACTAAACTGTACTGTGGTTGTCGAAGTTAATTAACGTACAGGACTGACAGAACATTAAATATACTTTGTTTACGCATCCCCTTGTAGAACTTCACACGGCTTCTTCCTGTTGTTGATTTGTCTTCCCCACAATAACAGCATTCATGAAGTAAATTCCTGCTAGTCTAAATGGAGGACAGGCCCCGCTGTCGAGCGAGCGGGCAGTGGAGACGGAGCTGGGGGGGGGGGGGGGGGGGGGACAGGTGTTGCTTGCTAAATGTGCTTTGAGTGAGCAGAGGAATGACAGCTATGTACTGGCCTCTGCGGTTACTGGAACATTACCCAGAGTGAAGCAAGAACCTACTGAATGGAACGTAGGAGAACGCTGCTCTCCCAGATCACAACATAGACTGCAGGGACACACGTTCATTCATACCTGGCAACCCACAGAGTGACAATGGTGGCCACAATAATTGCTGTGTACATTTGCAATAAAGGTAACTCTTGTAATTGTTAGATTATTTTTTACCTCCTTCTCTCTTTAATTGCCATTGTTCACTCCTGACACAATATGGGTTTAAGCCCAAAATATTTCTCAGATATAGTTTTATGTGGTCTTTATGTCATGAAATGAAACATATATTTTTAAATTTTGCTAAATTATCTTTTGTATATTAAAACATTGTAATATTATAATTTCATGACTATTATTATAAATAATAATTTTGTTTATTTTTACTTTTTTCAAATGTATTTATATTAAGTAAAAAAATATAATAAATAAAATAAAAGTAAAAGAGACTGAATGAATGTGTCCTATTAATTTTCACAGAAAATAAATACTGAATGCAGTTGAAGTTTCTTATTTTCTTTGTTGTCCAACCCCAATTAAAATTAATTATACAATAGTAATAGAATAGTAATAGTTACAGTAATAGTAATAAAAGTCATGATATATAACAATGGTTTCCGAGTTCCAGGAGCCTCTCTGGGGGTAACCATTACTGCGATGTGGCCCACAAAATGAGTTTGACGCCCCTGCTATATATGCAGTGCATTTATTGTAGTTCATTTATAGTGCATTTAATACATGTATTATCGTTTATTTATACATTATTACTGACTTGTGATGAAAAAGGCTTAAAATAAATAAAGCTAAACAGTCGGACTTGTTCAGACTGCCTGGTAATAAAATATTTTCCTGCGATTGGTTGGCGACCTGTCCAGGGTGTACCCCGCCTCTCAACCGAAGTCACCTGGGATAGGCTCCAGCATACCCCCGCGAGCACTCATTTATTGAGGTGCACCTGTACATGCTATGTGTATTGCACTAGACCAGCATGTCAGCAATGACAACAACTTAATTCAATTTCATGCTGTTGTTGTTGTGTCTCACTTAAGGAGGACATCTATTGGTTTTTTTTTTAATTTTGATCAATATTATATTTATGTGTGTGTGTTCACCGGAATCCTTGTCGCAACTCAACAAGAGCTGAAATGAGGTTTTGCAAAAAGGAGAATATAATCTAATTATTTTTTCAATTCCCTTCAAATCCAATACAATGACACAGTATTAAAAGGAAGGATATCGGATACAAAAGAGGCAATCCTTGCAAAAAAAAAAAAAAACAGATGAGAGGCCAGATGGGAGCACATAGAGTACATGCTAGTAAAAGTACATTTACTCAAGTATGTGTATTTTAATTTCATTCTACACATCGCTAGGGGTATAAGGAATCTGAAAACCCTCTGAATAGCTATTTTAAACTCCAATTCATTTGAAAAACACTTACCCCTTTTGGCGTTTATGAGTAATTTGAACTTACTTCGTGAGACGTTTGGGTGTTTTTCCTGCAGTGGAAGTGCCTGGAGTGTTTCTCCAAGGCTGCCAGTGGGATGTCTGTTTGCATTTAAGTACTTGACATGCTGATGCACAATACATGCTCATGATAATTAGGAGCACTGAGAGAAAAGCCTAATTCTGCTGCAAAATTGGCTTTTTCTGTTTTCATGATAAAATGTGCTGCTGTTTTTTTGTGCAAATTTTAGCTCTATAATTCTTTAAAATAATTTTTTTTCAGCATTTCTTCTGTTTTCTCCTTCATCATAAGTCAGCAATAATTTATAAACAAGCAATAATGCAAGTAAAGTGTGTAGAATACATTTACCACTGCTAAAAGATCCGATCATTTTTACATTTTTATGTCTGTATGATTCACTGATAATGGTTTTTGTCATATTTTACCCTATGTTCTGGGGTCCTTGAACACACCATAATGTGAGCAAAAGTTTGTTGGACTACAGAAACACTAGCAACGACTGTCAATTTCATATTTCATATGCGATGGTACATCATGACCGGTTAAGCTCGGCTCTACTGTGTTTGGTTCCAATTTTCTACAATAAAAGCTCTGATAAAAAATTCCACTGTTCTCAAATATCTTAATATTTATTTTTCTGCACAAAATAAGATGAAAAATAAATAAGCAAATTAAGAATAAAGAAAATCAATCAATCAGTAATAAATAAATATAATAATAATAATAATAATAAAACAGCAAATAATAAAAACTTAAGAAACCACATATAGTTGGTGGGTAGACAAATTATTTTTTTCAGATTAAAATGAACAAAGCATTATTAGAGCCCTGTAGACATGACAAAACACGACTTTTTTTATTTACAACATATTGCGCAACTGCAGGGTCTTGAGACACATGCTAACTCGCAAACTAGAGAGCTAGCGACCTAAACGGTAGCCTTCAAGTTATTTCCTTTAAACTTAAATAGCCAAAAACTTACCACTTCCACACGGATAGTGAGGATAACTATTAACAGTTATTTAACCTTTAACATGAACATTAATCAAACATAATAATTTTTTCTGGTTACATGATACCATCAAACGCACTAACATTAAACTTTCATATCAAGGCGTGGGCCTCAAACTAGTGTCCTGCGGGCCACATTTGGCCCGCGGGCCGTGTGTTTGAGACCCCTGTTTTAGAGCATTCTTTCGACGTAATAATTAAAATCTCATCCACTATATTCAGACTATTTGTCTTTTTTATCCTCGCAAGTCTGGCTGGAGTAATAATACAGAAGGAACAAAACAACTAAGTGGTTCAATTGCATGACTGTGTCTGCCGTGCCCAGCAAACTTCCTGTCCAGACTGGACAAAATGCTTTCTTACTGTTTGCTGGACAGTCTCTGTGATTTCATGTGCATGTTTGTGCGTGACAAAAGGCAACCAACCTGTTTATGGTATCTTATGTTTATCTATGTGTGGAATGTAACCTATTTCCTCTGCTGCCTCGAGTCCAAGTTATTGTTTTTAATCCAGTAAGCAATTTGTATAAATGTAGTAGTGTACCATTTGACTTCAAAATTAGTTATGAAAAGCTTATTAAATCTTAATCAATAGTCTTTTGTCAAATAATCAATCAATAGGTCATTCTTTTATTCATTTTTCAGAGTGTACAAGCTTGTACAAGAAAGCATTTTTTTTAGTGTGGCGAGCCGACCAGGAGGATCTGGTCTCAGGAGGGCAAGTTTTACATTGTTACAGATCTCAGCTCAATTTATTAATCTATTTTGATAATAAGGTGACTGTAGAATTATGGTGCCAGCAACTCATACAGTGGTTTATACAGATAGATACATTAATATTATCAGGATGCATGCATGCATGGATGGATGGATCGGACAGAAAATAATTAAGTAAACCACTGGCTTAAATTAAAGGCTTGACATGATCCTGGAGCTTAATAAGTAAAAAAACTAGTAAAACTAAGTAAAGACTTTTTACGGTTTATCAACTGTAACTGAATGAATACAAACTCAAGAGCTTCATTTGCATATAGACCTTCATAATTTATTACTTATAGTACAACATACAGTATCAAAATATACAACACACAATCCTTTTAAGAAAAAAATCAAATGTAGCAACTGGCCCGAAAAACACTTGGAAATGCAAAAAACTGTACACTATTCAAAAGCATAAGTTCTTGAAACAGAACCACTTTGACACAAAATTTGCTAATAAACAGACACACTATACGGTTGTTCAGGGCCACAACTACTAAGGGGGACCGCCGCATCATCAGAAAAGCTCTGAACACGTTTTAAATAATAAGATTTTAAATTAAATTTAGTTTGTGGCATTTCGGCATTTTGATTAGTAATTTAGAAAATATTATTAAAGACTGAAATGGGGTCAGAAACCAAATATTGTTTCAGGCCACAACCTATAGGAGTGGGTAACATGATCAGAAAGGCCTTGTAGTGGTAGGTTACCGGGACATAATTCACCCCGGAACGATCGATAGGGGAGGGGTTGCCACCCAGAGGGGTGGGCGCAAGATTGAGAGACGGGGCTTTCATGTCTTACGTAGCAAAGAGTGCAAGTTAATGTTTGCAAGAAAAATCAAGTTTTCTCACAAATTTGACACTCCGGATTGGACTCCAGTTCTTCGGCGCTTCAATGGTGACTCCTGACACTGGCGGAGCCCCCTCGCCGGGGTAGGCCCCCGCTCCTCGGCAAGGGGCCCCCTGCTAGGCCAGGCGTGCCGACCCCAGCATGGACAATCTTGTCCCCTTCACCACACTCTTCTCCCCTGACACTGGCGGAGCCCCCTCGCCAGGGTAGGCCCCCGCTCCCCGGCAAGGCGCCCCCTGCCGGGCCAGGCGTGCCGACCCCCACGTGGACCACACCCTTTTCCCCCCTGCCGAAAGTAGTGCGCACACGGCGGGGCCGTGCAGTTGTCCCCGTACGCACGGACGATTCTGACTATGGGTGAATTCTGTGGGGGCTTGTGTAGTGGTAGGTTACCGGGACATAATTCACCCCGGAACGATCGATAGGGGAGGGGTTGCCACCCAGAAGGGTGGGCGCAAGATTGAGAGACGGGGCTTTCATGTTTTACGTAGCAAAGAGTGCAAGTTAATGTTTGCAAGAAAAATCAAGTTTTCTCACAAATTTGACACTCCGGATTGGACTCCAGTTCTTCGGCGCTTCAATGGTGACTCCTGACACTGGCGGAGCCCCCTCGCCGGGGTAGGCCCCCGCTCCTCGGCAAGGGGCCCCCTGCTCCCTGCTGGGCCAGGCGTGCCGACCCCAGCATGGACAATCTTGTCCCCTTCACCACACCCTTCTCCCCTGACACTGGCGGAGCCCCCTCGCCAGGGTAGGCCCCCGCTCCCCGGCAAGGCGCCCCCTGCCGGGCCAGGCGTGCCGACCCCCACGTGGACCACACCCTTGCCCCCCTGCTGCAAGTAGTGCGCACACGGCGGGGCCGTGCAGTTGTCCCCGTACGCACGGACGATTCTGACTATGGGTGAATTCTGTGGGGGCTTGTGTAGTGGTAGGTTACCGGGACATAATTCACCCCGGAACGATTGATAGGGGAGGGGTTGCCACCCGTAGGGGTGGGCACAAGGGACGGGGGGTTTTCCGCTTCCTGTTGTGGTTGAGAGACGGGGCTTTCGTGTCTTTACGTAGCAAAGAGTGCAAGTTAATGTTTGTAAGAAAAATAAAGTTTTCTCCCAAATTCGACTCTCCTGACACTAGCGGAGCTCCCCGGCAAGGCGCCCCCTGCCGGGCCAGGCGTGCCGACCCCCACGTAGACAATTTTGTCCCCTTCACCAAACCCTTTCCCCCCTGACACTGGCGGAGCCCCCTCGCCGGGGTAGGCCCCCGCTTCCCGGCAAGGCGCCCCCTGCCAGGTCAGGCGTGCCGACCCCCACGTGGACAATCTTGTCCCCTTCACCACACCCTTTTCCCCTGCCGCAAGCACGGACGATTTTGACTATGAGTGAATTCTGGGGAGGGGCTTGTGTAGTGGTAGGTTACCGGGACATAATTCACCCTGGAACGATCGATAGGGGAGGGGTTGCCACCCGGAGGGGTGGGCACAAGGGACGGGGGGTTTTCCGCTTCCTGTTGTGGTTGAGAGACGGGGCTTTCATGTCTTCTCCCAAATTCGACACTCCGCCTCAGACTCCAGTACTTCGGCGCTTCACCTTATTACTATTAAAGACCAAAATGGGGCCACAAACAAAATCCTGTTTAGGGCCAAAGACCACTAGGGGAGCATCACATGAGCAGAAAGGCAGGTCAATTAAGATTTTAATTATTTTTAGCATTGGAAGGTTGAATTTGATGAGCAACCAAGTCAATCAAACCCTCCTATTATTAAAGACAAGAATTGGGCCACAAACAAAATCTTGTTTCTGGACCAAAAAAAAAGCCTACAAAGATGGAAGGAACAGGCAGGCGTAGTACTTTGTGGTGTCAGAGTCCGCATCAAGGACTAGAACCAAACAGATGACTTAGCTTTGGTGTGGTCATGAGCTGCAGAGAAAGAATAAGAGAAGATCAGGATTGCTTCTTCTCTAAAACATTATGTGTGCGGTTGTTCTGCGCCACTTACCTAAATCATACAACTCCAAAGATCCGTGGAGTGGTGACGGGGTCCAGGAGACAGATGAAGCTGTGACTGGGCTGGTACTACTTGCCTCCATTTCAGTCTTTGCACCCTCGCTATGTGGGGAACTTCCTGCACTGGCTGACGGTTGACTCTGGTTCCTCACACCCGGCAGGAGAAGAGGACTGAACCTTGACTCCAACGATGTTCCATGACTTGGATATGAATGGAACATGGGGTGGTGGTGATGGTGGTGATGGTGTCGAGCGTGGATGTGGGAGTGGGTGTGAGGGTGGTAGACATCATGGACGTTGGGGTAGCTGTTTGTGCTTTGGGGGTTCAGGCTGTAGGCCCAGCTGTCAGTGAGGGTTGCCAGGGGTTGGAGGCCGGCCTGGGAGAGCACATGACCAGCCCACAGACCTCCATCAGTGTGGCTGAGGGAAATGGGACTGGAGGAGAATTCTGGGTGGACTGACACCGAGACAGAAGGGAGGCAGGTCGTAGAATGGGATGGATAGGTGTTGTTCCAAACTGAGCAGTTCTGACCTTCAGGGAGTGACTCTCCATCTGAAACAGACATTTATTAAATCTGAACAAGTAATTTATCAATTGTACTACCTCCTTTTACCTTTCCATGTATTAGTAGTACTTGAAACGGACGTCTGACTCGTACGAATCGGCTTTGTCTCTCTGTGAAGTCCAGCGGACTGACTGAGCGCCCGAGTGAAGTGTTCATCGACCACATCACTGATGTCTCCTTGGAAGTAGGTAAACAGTATACATCGGGAGTTAAGGTACTCCGCTTCGGCCGGTTGAGTTCCGTCTTTCAGATCCAAGTCGTTTATGGATACACATCCCGATTCGGTTCCATGACCGTGCCGAAGACTGGGATCTCTAGACGGTAGTCCTCTTCCTCCGGCTTGCTGCTGGTTTGAGCAGCTCTGCATCTTAGTGTGAGCGCTCAGCCTCTTCTGGAAGGTGAAAGGAAAGCATGGACACATGAACACATGAACACATGAACACATGAACACATGAACACATGAACACATGAACACATGAACACATGAACACATGAACACATGAACACGTCTACCAGGCCATCAAGTACAAATTCACAAACGGCAATGACTCATTTACCCATGGAAATATGGAATATTTCCAGTCAAACTTCCATATTTACTTGCTGGTCCATACAAACTATTTCACTATACATCTTCAGTTGTAGCTTCACTGACTCATTTTTAGAATCTTTTCATCTGTTTACAGTTGATTTTTGTTATTTAATAATTTAATAATGATAATAACTCTGGTTGGATCCTGAGTTAATAATAATAATAATAATAATTTTAAATAATAAACTAATAAAATAATAAAATAATAAAATAATAAAATAATAAAATAATAAAATAATAAAATAATAAAATAATAAAATAATAAAATAATAAAATAATAAACTAATAAAATAATAAAATAAAATAATAATATTCATAATAATAATACTAATAATAATAATTCATTTTCTACTGCTTCTCCTCACAAGGGTCGCGGGGGGTGCTGGAGCCTATCCCAGCTGTCTTCGGGCGAGAGGCAGGGTACACCCTGGACTGGTGGCCAATAATGCAACCATTAATATCGTTAATGCATTTGGTTTGTTGCTGACTTTGATGTTACTGTTTGTGTATTTCAGTGAAGTTAAGATAAAGGTGTCCAAAGTGCGGCCCGGGGGGTATTTATGGCACGCGGTTGTTTTTGGTTGACACTCGGACATTCTAAAAATATGATTAAAAAAGAAAATTTAATAACAGAAATGCAAAAATTTACAAAAAGAGCAATCATTCTATAGGAATAATTGTATTTATTCTTTATTACTTATTTATTTAAATAATGTTGTAGGTATAAAAACTATTTTCATATTTAATATTCATTCTTTCATTCATTTTCTATCGCTTGATTTCATAAGGATCACTGGTATGATGGAAACTATCCCAGCTGTCTTCGGGCGAGAGGCGGGGTACACCCTGAACTAGTCGCCAGCCAATCACAGGGCACATATAGACAAACAACCATTCACACTCACATTCATACCTATGGACAATTCGGAGTCGTTAATTAACCTAGCATGTTTTTGGAATGTGGGAGGAAAACCGGAGTACCCGGAGAAAACCCACACATGCACGGGGAGAACATGCAAAACTCCACACAGAGATGGCCGAGGGTGGAATTGAACTCGGGTCTCCTAGCTCTGAGACCTGCGCGCTAAACACAGCCGTTCCATTTAAACTTGTATTGGTAAATGTCTGTATATTTTCTCAGGTATAGCTTTTGAGTGTTAAGTTACTGTGTGATGAATTTTATGTTCTTTGTAAGATAAGCGAGGACAAGTCAGTTATATTTTTATACTGTTATATATCATGGCCGAAGTAAACCGAAAGAAACCGAAGTACCCGGAGAAAACCCATGCATGCACGGGGAGAACATGCAAACTCCACACAGAGATGGCCGAAGGTGGAATTGAACCCTGGTCTAATAATAATAATAATAATAATAATAATAATAAATATTTGTAGACATTTTCATCCTGCACATTTTATGGTAAGTCCATTTTAATTATATTAGAACACAATTTGTAGTGTATACAGAATCATAAGCTGTTTGATAGGATATTTAAATTTATCATACGAAATCCCATTACCCCATGCTTATATAACTGATCTCAGATCAGGTTATGTGCTACATATTCCTTATTTAGTGGAGGAAATTCTGCATCTCGATGAAATTTTAATGCATTATAACAAATACCGTCTGTTGTTTTTATAATTTTCACAAGTGACAAAGCCTATAAAGGTGGCTTGGGATCTCCATGGTTCTCCAAGTTCAGATGCCAACCCAGGAAAGAAAGTGACCTCACCTGTTGTTGCTGGTGGTGATGGTTGTAATAAGTGGACCTGTAGGTTTCTGCAGGCAGGAGGTGGGCTCCATAGCTTTGGTGGTACATCACATCCAGGCAGCTCATAGCGAGAGGGAGACAATCACCGGACACCACTTGACAAGGGGGCTTCAGGCTCCGAGACTTCAGGCTGGTTGTGTCCCTCTCCTCATCCCGGCCTCCATATATTGGCAAACACATACAATGGCCATGCCGTCCTGCTTGAATACACACAATGCGCCTCCAGCTGTGCACCACACTGGGCCACAAAGTAGACCAAAAACTTGTGACACCGGAGCCCAGTGAAAAACTCCTGTCAGGACTTGAGACCTCATCTGATTGGCTGTTTGCATTTCTCTCCCCCCTTTTTGCCTCGCTCGCTCTTTTTTTGGGTTGTGAGTGGGAGTGAACGAAGGCTGGACTGTGACACACGCCCACTTTGGGAAGGGCCTTGAGTTTTGCAGTCTATACAGTAAATACAGTAAAGTTCCATGCATTGCTGGTTTGCAGAAGGGTTGTCCATTTTATTTCCCATCAAGTACTCTAGTATACAGATCTATACTGCTCCCAATAGACTTTTACACCACTATGTACTTCTGTGCAATACTTTGTTTTATACTCAGTATAGTTACTCCAAATACAATATATTAAGTTATGTGAAGTGGCACGGCAGTCGAGTGGTTAGCGTGCAGACCTCATAGCTAGGAGACCAGGGTTCAATTCCACCCTCGGCCATCTCTGCATGGAGTTTGCATGTTCTCCCCGTGCATGCGTGGGTTTTCTCCGGGTACTCCGGTTTCCTCCCACATTCCAAAAACATGCTAGGTTAATTGGCCACTCCAAATTGTCCATAGGTATGAATGTGAGTGTGAATGGTTGTTTGTCTATATGTGATTGTGACTGTGATTGGCTGGTGACCAGTCCAGGGTGTACCCTGCATCTTGCCCGAAGACAGCTGGGATAGGCTCCAGCACCCCCCGCGACCCTTGTGAGGATAAGCGGTAGAAAATTAATGAATGAATACTTTTCAGTCATGAACGACTCATAGCAAAGACTTGAGTTTCACTGACTCACGGGTACTACACAAAGATTCGAGTATCATTGACTCACAGGTGGTCGACGTGGACACACGTTTCACTGATTCATGGGTCCTCAACAAAAACTCGAGTTTCCCTCACTCTCGGGTAGTCGGCGTTGACTCGGGTTTCACTGACTCACAGGTGCATGAAGACCCGTGAGTCCCTTTTCCCTTCCTGCCCAAGCTACATTATATAGGTACTCGATAAGGACTAGAGTTTCACTGGTTCACAGGTGCCTGACAAAGACTCAAGATTGACTGACTCACAAGTACTCGACGAAAACTTGCTTGATGAAGACTAGCGATTCACTGACTCTTGGTCAAAATGGTAACGGACAGCTGTGGCAATCCCATGTCGCTTATTATGGCATTTACTACTAATAGTATTGTTGTTCATCATAGTAAGTGTGGCTGCTGACATGAGGAAACGAATGCATGCTTCTAACATGCACCACTGACATGGTCCTCACAAGGACACAAGGCCTTGGTGTTCAGGCCTGATGGAGTGTGGATGCAAAGGAGAAAGAGAATGAGGGCATCTTGTGGAGGAAATGTTGATGACAGGCGGTTTGCTGAGTTGCTGACGGTATGGTGGGACTGCAGCACAGGCAGTAACTTTACATATTTCCATTATTTTTCTCCCTAATAATAGAATAAAATCTGTAAAAAAAAAAAAAATCAAAGTCACAGTCACTAAGATATAAATCCTTGCATGACTCCATGATATACCATAGATATTATTATTGGTGACATTGCTTCCTGTTTACTATTCATCACTGCACTGTTTGATCTAGTGAGACATAAATAAGACACCAGAATAATTTATTATGATTTCCTGGCGCGACCCCGCTTGCTGTCATTGTTTCCATGACTGATGACACCCGGGGGGACGGAGACAAACGTGCAACGCTGTCACTGTTTTCACGTTCACTTTGAGTGTGAATTATTCAACCACTGCCTCATGTTGGATATTGGATGTCACAGAAAACGAGCAGCATTTAAAGAGAATATTGTGATTTGGGTTTGTGATATTGGTAATGGTAATGGTTTAATTTCATTTGAACATGCATCAGATTACAATTGAATGCATCACATAATCAGTTCACAGTTCCACATGTCCAAAAGGAGTCGGAAGAAGCAAAGTTTATTAAATCCTACCCCTCCATCTGGTACTTTTACAATCAGTAACTGTTACATTTGTTCACTTCCTGCTTTCCATAATACAGTTTAAGGTTTTTTTTTTTGGTTTATTTGGTTTTTTTATATAATGTACCTTGTACCAAAGTACAAGGTGACCATTTGGCTATGGTCACAGTCAACCAAATATCAAACATGGCAAAAATTCAACCAATGGTTCTCATAGGTGGTATACTGGATGCCCACAATGCCCAACAAGGCTTGAAATCAGCCCTAACTGAAAAGTCAGTTGGCTGGTACTTTTTATTTATCTGGTACTTTTTACAACTGGTAACTGTTACATTTGTTCACTTCCTGCTTTTCTGATATAATTTATTTCATTATTTTTTCACTATTATTTTTTTGTATATATTTTTTATTTATTTTTTAATTCATTATTTTTTACTATTATTTTATTTATATATTTTTTTATTTTTTTAATTTATTTTTTAATTTATTTATTTATTTATTTTTTGTTTCTAAAGAATGGTAGAAAATAAAACCTTGCCATCTTAAGTGAAGTCATGATGGGACTCCACATCATTTTTTGTTCACTTCCTGCTTTCCATAATACAGTTTAAGGTTTTTTTTTTTGTTTTGTTTTTTTTAATAATGCACCTCATACCGAAGTACGAGGTGATATGACCATATAATGACATACATAATGGGTACCCTAGTAAGTGTCAATATAGTGATATACTATAGCACATCATGAGTGGTTCAAGACTCTTCATCCTTGTATTTAGCAAACATCAACTGCTTGTATTGTTTCTTGAATTGCCTCATCGTTGTGCATTGTTTGATTTCCTTACTCAATCCATTCCATAGTTTGATTCCACATACTGAAATGCTATGGCTTTTTAACGTAGTCCTAGCATATAAGTGTTTCAAATGTACTTCTTCCCTGAGATCATATTTCTCCTCTCTTGTAGAGAAGTATTGGACATTTTTAGGTAATTGGTTATTTTTAGCCTTATGCATTATTTTAGCTGTTTGGAAATTAACTATATCAGCAAGTTTAAGTATTTGTGATTTTAGAAATAAGGAGTTAGTATGTTCTCTGTCTTATTTATGTTCTCTGTCTTATTTATGTCTCACTAGATCAAACATTGTGAATTATTCTTACTGAAATTCTTCAGTATTCTTCAATATTCTTTTTAAACACATGAATTTAGTATTTAGGTGAGTTTGAGCAGCTTTCCACATTTTGAGCAAAGATATGTTTATTTTATTTATTTATTTTATTTCTTTTAAATTGCACTCATTGCATAGTTTATCCATATTTCCAGCCAGTATTCCTCATGGGGGGAAATTCCTGTCTCACACTTGGTGTGGAAGTGGGGCACCGGAGCAACTTCCAAGTGCCTTCGGGCGCACACACGCTCATACCATCATCACACACACACATATTTATCCACTTGAGAGTATACATTACAGCACAGACACACATGAATTCCTCGTGTCAGACACTCGACCTCGGGGGTTTTCCATCCAACATCTGGAGCAGCTCGTGCCGCAACTCCTCTGTGACTTAATGAGACTCAGTGATGATTATTAGTGGATGTTTTAAAGTGGGGGAAGAGGGAAAAGGACAGAAATGAGTGTGGAGTTGGAGAATTGTTTGCTTTTTCGAGTTGTAGGACGCCCAAAGGGATAGGAAGAACCTCCAGTGCTTAGGATCTAAAGACTTTTTATGAGCAAGGCGGAGAACATTGTGCTTCGGGATGATGATGATGATGTTTTTATGTCTAGAGATGCAATATTTCGACAGATACTACAACTATCTGCTGATACAGACTAAAAATATGCATTACAGTGGTGCTATTTAGCATTCATGGCCCTGCAAATGTGTGTATTTTTGCACATTTCCTTATAAGTCCAATATACACTAAAAGTGTACCACTGTTTTAAAAAAAAGCCCATTATTTTTGCATGTTTATATCTTTTAGCTTCACTTACAGTGTTTTTCCATCAAGTCATGACATTTCGCAGTTTGTTTGGAGGTATTTGAAGGTACCATAATTACTGTGAGTCTCGCCTCGCTTTTCATATCATTTTTTGTACAAACATTTTGTACAAACTTGCATTGTTTTATTTCAGTATGACTAGTTCTTCTCGATGAAATGTACTTTGTTTGTATTTTGGAGTCTGTGGAACAGATTAATTGGAGTGCGTGAGGCATATGTAGGGGGTAAATCTGGGTTGCGTTTTTAGCAATTAGCTTGTTAGCTTCCATTGCTAATGAACAATGGCAATTATATAAAGAAGGGGAAGGTTCTGGAGCTTTTGTCACTTTTGCTTTTACAAATGTTGATGTTAAACTGTTAGCTAGACGGTTTGGACGTGTGTTTAATAATAATAATAATAATAATAATAATATAATAATAATAATAATAATAATACCTTTTATTTGTATAGCGCTGAAGAATGGAGTTGAACAAAAGCAAGCAAACAGAGCAAAAGATACACCAAAATACAACATTCATTTGTCAATACACAGTCAGGTATAAAAAGTTAGACCAGGGGTCTCAAACATGCGGCCCGCGAGCCAAATGTGGCCCGCAGGACACTAGTTTGAGGCCCCTGCCTCGATATGAAAGTTTAATGTTAGTGTGTCCCGCGTAAGTTTGATATGGATGCTGTATGGTATCATGTACCCAGAAAAAATTATTACGTTTGATTAATGTTCATGTTAAAGGTTAAATAATTGTTAATAGTTATCCTCCCTATCCATGTGGAAGTGGTAAGTTTTTGGCTATTTAAGTTTAAAGGAAATAACTTGAAGGCTACCGTTTAGGTCGCTAGCTCTCTCGAGTTAGCATGTGTCTCAAGACCCTGCAGTTGCGCAATATGTTGTAAATAAAAAGAGTATAAATGTGACTATAGTCGTGTTTTGTCATGTCTACAGGGCTCTAATAATGCTTTGTTCATTTTAATCTGAAAAAAATAATTTGTCTACCCACCAACTATATGTGGTTTCTTAAGTTTTTATTATTTGCCGTTTTGTTATTATTATTATATTTATTTATTACTGATTGATTGATTTTCTTTATTCTTAATTTGTTTATTTATTTTTCATCTTATTTGTGCAGAAAAATGCGTTTTTGTTTTTTTTTTGGAAAACCTGATGTGGCCCAGCCTTGCCCAGACCCTAGCTCCAGTGGCCCCCCTCAAACAGAAATGTGACTCTTTCAAATAAGACCATGCTGTATGTATAATTGCTGAATGTATAATTAAGATTTGTAATTAACATATCAATCCTGCACTCCTGATGAGGCAGGTGTGAGATAACGCTGAGCGCTGCTGATGGAAACTCACATTAAGCAGAGTGCAGCATCATGGATTTCCCAGTCCATATTCTCCAGAGAGAATCTACAGAAATGTACGTACACCTGCCTCCTGACAACTTTGATGAAGATGACAGTGATGCATTCAGAGGATGAACACCAGTCACCTTGTTTTTTAATTTTCTAGTCAGACTTTTGTCCTTCATATCCGATATTTCGTTTTTCCAGGTTGTGCTGAACCATATAAAGAAGGTCATTTGTTTGCTGGTATGTTTATGTGTGATGTGATGCGAAGGAAATAGCTTTTAATTCCATGGCCCATTAAAAGACGTTTTGACGATGTAGACGGTGCTATTTGCATCCAATTTAAAAAAAAAAAAAACATTTCCATTCTTGATGAAGAATTCAGTGTAAGTGAGACACAAATTAACTCAGAAGGCTCATTTGCAATGTGGTACCGCTTTTAATGACAAACACAGACAGTACAAAGTATTTTTTTTGGTCCTCATTTTCATTATCTTGAACATTGACTTTTAAGTGTTGTGGCCATTAATGCACATCTTATAAACGGTAATGAGAGTTTTGATAGCAGACTTGGGTGCCTACATACATGTGTGAGGGTGTAGTCTCCTAACTGACCGTATATCTCATAACTAAGTGACCAAGTGGATATTGGATATTGCCTCATAGTCCTTCTGCTGACCCGACTTGAAAGGCACATAATTACTTGGTCTGTTCTCCAGTTTTAACTCTCATTCTGCATGTGTAAAGATAATGAAGCTGCCTCGGCTGCTGACTAGGAAGTTAATGAGATGATGATGTCTCAAAAGCCAGGGTCATTTTCACAGACAGATATATCGGCGGGTTAAACACAACTTTGACATGCATTAAACATTTAATCCAAAAAATCCGCACCGTATCGGAAAGCAAAATGTAGAACAATTTGTAGTAAGTGTTTGGGTTTGTATTCTGGATATGCGTGTAATGAAGCATGGACGTTCCTTTCCAATCCAATTTATTGCAAACACTCAACTCCAGCGATGGGAAACACAAAATAACGTAATCACCGGAGGACATTTCTTTTTAAAATACAGTGAATTTCCAAGTAGGATTCCTTATTTATGAATGGAATATTCTTGTCCACCCTCGGCCATCTCTGTGGGGAGTTTGCATGTTCTCCCCGGTTTTCTCCGGGTACTCCGGTTTCCTCCCACATTCCAAAAACATGCAAGTTAATTGGCCACTCTAAATTGTCCATAGGTATGAATGTGAATGGTTTCTTTGTCTATATCCAGGGTGTACCCCGCCTCTCGCCCAAAAAAGACAGCTGGGATAGGCTCCAGCATCCCCCGCGACCCTCGTGAGGAAAAGCGGTAGAAAATGAATGAATGAATATTTTTGTAGTTAAAGGATAGAAACCTGTTTACAACATTCTGAATATTAAAAAACAAACTATTAGAGCCCTGTAAACACAAAATAACACCCCTATAGCCGCCTTTACACCTCAGATCAGAAAATAATCGCCCTTTTGGCGAGGGCTACCCTCCGTATTAGTCCTTATCGCCGAATTCAGGGGTCTCAAACTCAATTTACTTGGGGGCCACTGGAGCTAGGGTCTGGGTGAGACTGGGCCGCATCAGGTTTTCCAACAAAAAAACAAAAACGCATTTATTAAAAATGGAAAAATATACAAACTTTATCAGTGCTTTGGTTATGATTTTCTATAATAAAAGCGCTGATAAAACATTCCACTGTTTTTATTTTTCTGCACAAAATAAGATGAAACATAAATAAACATATCAAGAATAAAGAAAATCAATCAATCAGTAATAAATAAATATAATAATAATAATAATAAAACGGCAAATAATAAAAACTTAAGAAACCACATATAGTTGATGGGTAGACAAATTATTTTTTTCAAATTAAAATGAACAAAGCATTATTAGAGCCCTGTAGACATGACAAAACACGACTACAGTCACATTTATACTCTTTTTATTTACAACATATTGCGCAACTGCAGGGTCTTGAGACACATGCTAACTCGCAAACTAGAGATCTAGCGACCTAAACGGTAGCCTTCAAGTTATTTCCTTTAAACTTAAATAGCCAAAAACTTACCACTTCCACACGGATAGGGAGGATAACTATTAACAGTTATTTAACCTTTAACATGAACATTAATCAAACGTAATAATTTTTTCTGGGTACATGATACCATACAGCATCCATATCAAACTAACATTAAACTTTCATATCAAGGCGGGGGGCTCAAACTAGTGTCCTGCGGGCCACATTTGGCCCGCGGGCCGCGTGTTTGAGACCCCTGGTCTAATTCCATGCCTCAATGACGGGATTCCGAGATAAATCTTCTCAAGTTAACATATTTTGGGTGTTTTTTTTTCCATGCACTGTAAAATATGGGATGAATAATTTGCGTGTCGTGTATGAAAATGTATCACCAGCCTCTTTCTAAAGCTTCACCCTCATTTACAGAGTGAATAACTTGTCCTCTGTTGCCCTTCTCGTCATAATGACTTGGATTCCCTCGTGCGGTCGCTGCGTCTGTGCCTGACTCCTGCTGGGACCACCAGCCTACATCTCGGGGCGAAGTCGGCCGCTCACTCACAGCCCGGGGAGAGATGCTTTGATACATGTCGGCGCTGACCTCAGACAGATTGGCCTCCTAAGGCAATGTGGACCTGTGGATAAAAGAGGACATCATTGGAGCTTGCAAGTGTGGAATTAGTGCCGGAAGCAGATTCGGCTACATGTGTGGTCCGAGTGCACCTGCATATGCTAAATATTGCTGCAGTGGCAGTGCCGTGCCGTGTGTGGCGGCGTGGGAGGGCGGGGGTTGGGAGGCTAGTGATGATGAGCAAGCACTACAGGGGGCGAATAATCTCTTATTACCCACAATTCCCCGATGCTGTGTTGTGCCAGTGAGCCAGTGAGTGTGACTCGATTGGTCCCACGGGTCGACAAGAGTGGAGTCACTCAGTCGATTTATTCGAGTATCCTCCCCGCTGCCTTCTTCTCTCCACTTCTTGTTCCCTTTAGCCCCCTGCTGTCTTCCAGATGCTCTAAGCCAGGGGTCTCAAACACGCGTCCCGCGGGCCAAATGCGGCCCGCAGGACACTAGTTTGAGGCCCCCGCCTTGATATGAAAGTTTAATGTTAGTGCGGCCCGCGCAAGTTTGATATGGATGCTGTATGGTATCATGTACCCAGAAAAAATTATTACGTTTGATTAATGTTCATGTTAAAGGTTAAATAACTGTTAATAGTTATCCTCCCTATCCGTGTGGAAGTGGTAAGTTTTTGGCTATTTAAGTTTAAAGGAAATAGCTTGAAGGCTACCGTTTAGGTCGCTAGCTCTCTAGTTTGCGAGTTAGCATGTGTCTCAAGACCCTGCAGTTGCGCAATATGTTGTAAATAAAAAGAGTATAAATGTGACTATAGTCGTGTTTTGTCATGTCTACAGGGCTCTAATAATGTTTTGTTCATTTTAATCTGAAAAAAATAATTTGTCTACCCACCAACTATATGTGGTTTCTTAAGTTTTTATTATTTGCTGTTTTATTATTATTATTATATTTATTTATTACTGATTGATTTTCTTTATTCTTGATTTGTTTATTTATTTTTCATCTTATTTTGTGCAGAAAAATAAAAATTAAGATATTTGAGAACAGTTGAATTTTTTTTCAGAGCTTTTCTTGTAGAAAATCGGAACCAAAGCAAAGTTTATTCATTTTTCTGTTTTTAATAAATGCGTTTTTTTTTTTTTTTTTTTTTGGAAAACCTAATGCGGCCCAGCCTCGCCCAGACCCGAGCTCCAGTGGCCCCCAGGTAAATTGAGTTTGAGACCCCTGCTCTAAGCCCTTCTGACACACTTTGTACTGCATCTTATTCTTTCTTCCATCAGCTCATCTGTGTTCTTCCATCCATTAACCCCCCCCCCTCCTTTTTTTTATGTGACATTGCATCCCTGTTCCACGTTTCTTTCATGAATCCTGCCATTCATCTTTTCAAAATCCCCGGCCTCCCATCACAGCCCTGCGTCCCTCCCTTGTGTATGCATGCAGACATATTTCACACTTGTTACATGTCAGGGGGGAATACAAGAGGAACGCAGGATACTAATGTATGTTATGTTATTATAATTTAGGATCCCTGCCTGGATTGTAGATATACACCCCACACCACCAGAGAGCCAGGTTGAAATTCTATTGCATATGACAACAAGGAAATAAAAAAAACAAAAGGCATGGAGGTGGCAAATACACATGTACACTGGCCACAATATTAAGTACACCGGCACAATGTAAAAAAGCAAAAAGAATTCAGTTAATTGTAGTATTACTTTACATTTTGTGTTTTCACTCTAAGATGTATTATATTAAAAATACATTAATTAATAAATCATTCTGATTCATAGTTGAATACGGCCAATTATTAATAAAAAAATATGCAAATTTAGGAAAAATTTACATATTTTTACGCTAAATGAAGTAAAATATACATAAATACAAGGCATTCAGAAGTTGCATTTCAAGAGGCTTTGAATGACATGTAGTATCCTGCACAGGTCACCAATGTCAATAATGTTACTGTAATCTTGTGTGAGACACACAAGCACCAAACTTGACTGCAGGAACAACAAAGCAACAGGCACAATAATCCCCTTCCGCTTATTGGATTACAGTAACATTATTGACATAACATTATTGAAATACGTAAAATTTTCCTAAATTTGCATATTTTGGGGGGGTTAACTGATGGAACAACATAGATGAGCTGATGGAAGAAAGAATAAGATGCAGTACAAAGTGTGTCAGAAGGGCTTAGAGCATCTGGAAGACAGCAGGGGAAATAGGAAATAGGTGTATCCCAATGACAGCATTGTAAGCTAGCTGAAATTAACTAATTTTCTTCTGTTCTAATGCACAGAAAAGGAAAATAAATACATGTTCATGTTCCACATAAGGATTGTGAATGAAAAAAGTGTACTTCCCCTTTAAGCTATTAGCAATGAGGTTGTTTCTTTAACCAATCAGATTTGAGATTCGCCTCAAACGGGCAGCATGCTGGCCTACAATAATGTCATTATTTTCCATTCTCTGATTGGTTTGACAACCAGAAGGAGGCTATTAAGCCCACCAAAATTGACCTACCAACCGCTAATATTGTATTGGATATCATTAGACTCAGCAGGCACACATAATGTAGCGAGTTATTGAAGAACTTTTTCATGAGGGTACTATAATGTTTCACATAAGACAAAGCCATTTTAAAACACTTGCTTTTTTTCACCAATTCTGCAAAGTGGGACCCAACGTTCTCATGGCTGCCCATGAGTGGTTTTATCTCCACATAAGAGGAAGAGAACAGTTCCTATCAGACTACATCAACTTCACAGACATCAAGTCAGAACAATTTGTTCGATAATACCTTAAAGCGGATTAGCTTGGTGTGCTTTATGGCTGCGACTCCCACTGATTGTTCAGCGTTCTCATTTCACACATGAAGGTTTCTCTCCACCGAGTGTGTTTGTGTGTGGAGACCCTGTGCGGAGACGTGCTTTTTTTTTTTACGTTACATGTTGCCCTGGGCTAAATGATCGGCAGGAGGAGAATGTGGAAGAAAAAAAAAAGTGCTACTCGAGGCAAATCGTGAATGAAAGTTATTTTGCCAATAAAACAGATGAAACTGCCTCTTTGTTTTTCAATCACAGCAGCCCTTCAAGTGACAGACGATGTGATGTTTTTGCTGACATTTCATGAGCTGCAACTTTTTCAATGAACACAAAAGCTCTATTTGTATTATGAATAACCTGTTATTCACCGTACTCCTTTTAAGCGTCCTATTTGCAGACAAATGCAAGGTTTGCATACCTGGAGGAGCCCTAAATGCTTGGGGGCCGGATATATCACCACCAGAGCCCTATCATGATGAGCCCATTTAGTGTGTGGGGGGGGGGTCCCCGTAGTCCTCCAGTGATTAGCGGCAAACATCTTCTCCTAATAACCTTAACAAGAATAACGCCTCCGGATGACATGCCAATATACAGACACACACACACACACATCCTCAGAGATAGAAGAAAGCTGTGGGCTACCCATCTTATACTCCTCCTCCACAAAGTCACCCCTCTCTCCTTTCCTCCTCTCCTCCAGCCATAACTGGGCCTCTGCCACCAAACACACACACACACACACACACACAGCATGCTCACATGCACTAAATTGAGTTGGTTATGGTTCATGGGTCCCACCTCGACACATAAAGTTGCTCTCAGCATCGCTATGAAATAAGACAATATGAATACACAATAGAAGGGAAGGGAAACCCTCGTCTCTCGGGATGATGAGTTATGGAAGGAAAACCAGAGAGGAGCACAAATTATTATCTTTCACATAAAGATATTTGTATTGCTTTGCTAGAATCTCTTTCTCTTTTGTCTCACTCGTGCATCTAATACATGAAGGAAGTGAAAACAAAAATAAAAGTAAAATATGCACAATCTGGATTTTAGTGCATTATAGTTACAGGTTTATATAATATTTTGATGACCTTTCTAGATACACGCATGAGGGTACGGTAAATTGATATCACAGACACCAGCGTAATATCGTTATGGGGTACTACGTGATGAGATCAATGTATTTTTTTGTGTTTTATAAGTTTATTTGTGCTGTTCAAATGTTTTGTATACATTTCCATACTGTTATTCTGTTTACAAACACAGGGAATAAGTTCTTGCCAGGAGGGCTTTGGGGGCAAAAAGCCAATGAGAGTTAATAGGTTTTTTTTTGCCTAAAGTCATTTTATTTCCGTTTTATTATTATGATAACAAATTAAAGGACATAATAAACATGCATTATTTTGAAAATGTTCAAGTAAAAAGTATACAATAGATTAAATTAATTAACAAATAAATTAAGTAATAAAGTAGTAAATTTAAGTAATAAATTTACTAGGTATGGATCGAGTCAATATCAAAATATATAGTATCGCTCATTTCTGCTTGTAAGCCAATATCATTGTTTGTCATCTTGTCGGTGATGCCTTCAGGACCTCTGGAAATGTACCATCTATAAAAATAGACTGTCAGAAAAATTACAATTGTGTCATCAAGGCGGGTGTCTATTTACTTTTAAGCTTATTATTACATAAATGTCTCCAATCTATAATCTCCCGTGCGATATGTCTGTGTCCAAAATAGACAATGAATTTTACGTAAAAAAAAGTGAAGCTTGTTTTAGTTGATGTGACGCTCCATATTTCCACTAAAGTTTATATTTCACAGAGCACATGCGAATGCAGCACGGGTACACTTTCATGACGTCACGTGGAGCAGTAGAGCCAGTCAGCTGAGGGAGGAACTCAACAGAAAGTCAAGCAGGAAGCCGTTGAGGCAGCTAAACTACCCTGCCGGCAATAAACAGCGCTTTTATCGCCGGGACTCGATATAGTGTACCTCTACAGCTTTTGTATTCGATATTTGAATAGATATAAAACAAATTATGGCTTCCATTTTCAAGAAGAAGACTGTCGACGGTAAGCTTTTCATCTCCCTTTTGTGGGAAGCTAGCTAAGTTGTTTTTAGCTCAAGACGGTAGCAATGTCGCTTTTACGTAAAGTTAGCCTTCCCTTTGAACTCGTTTAACCTGTTTTATACTGTATGAGTCACTAGTCACATTGTTCATTTATGACAACCACGTCAAGGGGCTTCCATTAGTATAAAATAATTATTCGTAAATAAGATAGCAGTGTACGTGTCAATTCATGTTTGTCACGAGTAGTTTTTTATGTCGAATCTATCCGGATTCATATCTGATCTGGGGTCAGTCAAAAACGTTAAAGTGCGTTATCATCTGCATCATGGACAAATCAACGACGATTTAACAATGTGTTTTACATTACAAATATAGTGTAGCTCCAATAAGAGAACGGCATGTCATATACTTTCATGTGTATTTTACTTTGAACTAATATTGTCCAAAAACTTTTTTAAAAAGGCCAAAATTTGAGTCAGTTATGTATAGCGTTGTCAAAAAAATGACTGATCTCTCAATCTGAAATATGTTTTTCCCTTCAGGCTAGATAATTAAACATCACAAGGTCAAAAGCCACTTAGTGGCAAAATGAATTAATAATTCAATCAATAAGTCATTATAATGATTAATCAATTGAACAAATGAATGAAGTCCACACTTCAATATATACATATGTATATATAAAAAATGTAATAATTTAAAAAATAATGTAAAAGTACAGCATTTTTTTTTTACCTGTGCCTCCCAGCATCCACTCGCCTTTTTGTCTTACCTTCAACTTGACGGTTGCCAAGCCAACATCACATCTTTTCGGCTTCATCCCACCCAAAATGAGCCATTACTTTACATTATCTAAAGTATCATTCGCAGCCTTTGGTGGCGTGGATGGAAAAATGTTCCTGGTTATTAGGTGATCGGAAAGGGGGGGTGGAGCGGGTTGATCACTTTATATTTGTAGGACGATATCCCTCCCACTTTACACGTTGTTGTCGCGTCATGTTGTACGTATTCATGTGTCGCCCTCGCAAGTGGTCCGACGCTATGTGACGTGGAAGGACCGACTTCATGATTATTGAACTTCCCATACAGGGGAAAACATTTCATGCTGCTTCTTGAAATCTCCAACGGCATGCAAGGAATAATTCGATCCATTTGTCCATTATTAGAAATATTATAATATATATTGCAGAGAGAAAGTGAAATATATTTTAATACCAAAAAATAACAAAATATGTAAATTACAGGATTATGTTACTTATTGAATTATTGATACTGTTATGCATTTCAATAAATATCAACATAATCATAGTTATCTGAATGCAAGCTCTATAATTAACTGTCTACGTGCTGGAGGTTTCCAGTATGTGCTGTGGCACACCAGTGGCATGCTTACTTGGATACTTCACACCGTGTGTGAATTTATGGTCATGCATTATCTCACATGATGCCACTTAGTCCAAGTGTGGGTGGTTTAAAGATGACTCAGCGACTGTGTGAGCTGAATGCTGGACGCACACAAACACCCTCAGTCACTATTAAAACAACACAAACATGTTTTAGTGAAGCCATCGTATACAGTGGTGTGAAAAGGTGTTTGCCCTTCATGATGTCTTATTTTTTATTTTATTGCATGTTTTTCACACTGAAATGTTTCAGGTTATCAACATTAGCCAATGACAAAACAGCTAAACACAAAGGGCCCACACAATGGTAATTTGGTAGACTGGACTGCGCCGAGATGGGAGTGGCGGCAAAGCGCAGCCTGTGTAATGGTGAATTGGCGGACAGTGCAGACACATCACCAAAACCTCACAGGCACATTTTTCAGAGTGTCATGCACATTTCAGTGGAAAAAAACAATGACAGCAACCACTATTTAATGCAAGCGTCTGAACCAACGTGTCCATTTTCGTATTAATTGTCCCATCACATCTGAGATGTCACGCACAAACTCAACCTGACGGCAACTGAAAGTGTGATGCCAACCGGGGCCAACTCCCATAATAAATGGATTATCCCCAGAAATCAACATTTTAGAAGTGAAACATCTGCAGACACATTAGATAACTAATAATTACCAACAACTAACGCCGCATTTCAGAAAAAGAACATCATACCAACAGTAAAATATGGTGGTGGTAGTCTGATCGTCTGGAGCTGTTTTGCTGCTTCAGCACCTGGAAGACTTGCTGTGATAGATGGACCCATGAATTCTGCTCTCTACCAAAAAATCTTGAAAGAGAATGTCCAGCCACCTGTTTGTGAACACACCAGCAAGTCCACCTCTGAATGGCTGAAGGAAAAACAAAATGGATACTTTGGAGCCTTCAATATGAATCAGTTCAAAAGACCTGACCTGATTCATATAGAGATGCTCTGGCATGACCTTGCTGAATTGTCATTCAGCAAGATGATGTGCCAAAATTCCTTCACAGCGTTGTTATCAAGAACGCTTGATTGCAGTTGTTGCTGCTTAGGGTAACCCAAGCAGTTACTGGTTTAGCGTGCAATCACTTTTTCACACATTTTTTTCATTTAAAAACTGTTGTCATTTTTTTGATGATCTGAAACATTTAAGTGTGACAAACAAAAAATATATTTTGCCAGTTTTATGATTAATTTTAAATTCTTGTCTTTCCCAAGATGTCATCAAGGAACAGTCGAGGGAGTTGCGCGGTACCCAGAGACAGATCACAAGAGACAGAGTGGCACTGGAGAGACAAGAGAAGCAAATGGTGAGTCCCTCTTCTGTTTCCAGTTGATACAGTACAGATTAAGTCAGACGGGTCTCAATTAATAGACATGATGGATCTTCAGTGGTGGCTTTGCTGCAGGGCAAAGCATGAAACCACTGCTCTTTATCTCTCTCTCTCTCACACACACGCACACACACTTATAGAGCTGCAACATAAGTCAGTTTTCACAAAAGAACACATTTCCTCTTGCTGCCAGATGAAAGAAACAGATGCGTCCTTTCGCCGCTGTTGTATTAAGTAAATATCATACACGACGTAATTGCCTCTCCGGGGGACAAGATTTTAATTTCACTTTAATGCTTTGCACTAATTAGCCAAGTTTGTAAACCTTTGTTGAACGTAGTGGAAAGATGAAACTTACCAGCGCTAAGAGGTTGAAATGACCTACATTTGCCATTTAGCATAGTCATGACATTCTAGTGCCCCGAGTGCATGCACTCCCTTGCACTTTCTCCCGCCAAAAACTGCACAAATTGCACAAGAAAGAGGTTTTTCTGCCGTAATTTGAAGAGCATAAATAACATTAATACCGACCGAAATTATTTTCGTGCAATTGATGTGACAGCCCAAACTTTTGACTAGTATGGTACATTTGACTTTGCTTGTACTGGTTAATAAATAGTCTTAAAGGGATGTCTGTTTTTCAATTAACATTGTTATCAATCTTTTCACATTGAGATTAAGCTTCTTCATTTTTAAACCATCTAATATTGCCAACAATTTACTTAGCATACTTGACCACATCCTCTCGATCTGTTTGTAAAATTATTATCCAACTATGCTATTTCAATATTTTATTTTATTTTTTACCAAATGTTTATTTGACCCTCCTGCTACCAGATCAACATTTGCAATAAAAGACAGTGTTGTAATTATTATGCATAACATCGCTCTGTAAATTACAGTCAGTTCTAGAACTCGGGTTGTGCATGAGCATCAGTGGGTAAAAAATGGAATGATCACCGCAGTGCCATTGTATCATGCAATGGAGGGCACCACTAACACGATTAAACACCAAAAATCTGTGATTATGCGGGGATGTGGATCTGTATCTGGCACCCATGCTTTTTTGTTTTACTTCCTGACAGTAGTAAACAAGCGATATGCTTTACATCAGGCACAGTCGTGTCTTTTGCCAAATAATGCTGTTATAGTTTTCTGAGACGACAGTGCAGTTAGAATAATAAGCGCTGTCTGCATCGATGAGACATATTGGTACCAGCCTGACATGAATGCATCTGTATGGTATTTATACGCGCAATGTGCTTGCAAAAGCAAGACCGGGAGCTTAGGATTCAAACATGAATAATTGATTATTTCCTATAAAGGATGCTTTCACCACAAACTAACAAGGCTGTTTGGGCTAATGTAGCACTGCGCAGAGGCCTGGCGAGCTTACTGCAACCCCGGAGCTCCACTCATGTCTCTTGGGACGTGTATACTGTATACAAACACACACACACGCATGCCCACAGCCAAGAACATCCTTGTGGGCATCAGTGTGTATTCTGATGTTTACCAAAGTTAAAAGCGTGCATTTGCGTGCCACTGATCCTGGCCTGAACCACATTGACTGTGTTTTTCTGTATCTATATTTGTGTATATCTATATTTGTGTACACAGTGTATCTCTTGGGAGTGTTGTGGTAAAGTGTGTTTATCAATACTTTTGTGTGATTAATTCTAATGTAACAGACATTAGGTATTTTGCAGGTCCCAAAAAGACTTTTGTGATGGTCTGACCCCACCTCACGTGGTGTACTCCAGTCTTGTCGTCAGTGGGTGACTATGACAGAATTTTATGTATTCTAATGTCCCTCTGTAGGAAGCAGAGATTAAAAAAATGGCCAAGAGTGGTAACCGTGAGGCGTGTAAGATCCTCGCCAAGCAGTTGGTGCAGCTGAGGAAGCAGAAGAACCGCACGTATGCCGTGAGCTCCAAAGTCACCTCCATGTCCACCCAGACCAAGGTTATGAACTCCCAAATGAAGATGGCCGGGGCCATGTCCACCACAGCAAAGGTATTAACATGACTCAGAGATAAGATTTAAATAATGTTTACATGTCATCAGTTCATGCCGCTTCACCTCTTATCTGAGCAGGCTATATCAGTATGCACAGCGATAGTCTGTCCTATCTAGTTTTTGAGCATAAACTGATGTGTAGGCTAGACTACACTAGAGCTGTACTATCTAGTCTCCGAGCATGACAAGATGAGAGGCGAAACGGCTAGGCTGGAGCTGTCCTATCTGGTCTTTGAGCATGAACTGAAGATAGACTAGGCTGTTCTATCAGATGAATACTGCTGGGATGACGGGAAAATGGGCTCGATGAGAGCTGTCCTATCTGGTCATGTCCAGTCTAGCTGTTTCACCTCATCTGAGCAGCCTGCATCAGTGTGGACAGCGCTAAGTCTATCCTATCTGGTTTTTGAGCATGAACTGGTGACTAGGATAGGCTAGACTAGACTAGAACTGTGCTATCTAGTCTTTAGCCTGAACAGATGACGCCTGCTGGGATGAGAGGCAAAAAGGGTGAGACGACTGAACAGTTGAAAAGACACAGATCCAAAAAGGCTGTCATGTTCATTATTCATGTTTGTCCTCATATTCATTTTTTTACTAAGAAAAATCTAGACTGCTTCTAAGCAGTTCTAGAACTGTCAATTAAAATGCCTTTTATCAGAGTAAAAAGATGAAAGTTGTTTTTTTTTTAAAGTTAGGTATGCCACAATGATGCAGGTCATAAACTAGTTTCAGTATTGATATCAATATTTTAGTGTTTTGTAGTGTTTTTGTATGATCCATTCTCTGTGAAGCCGAATCTCAGCGTTGCTAATGAGGTGTGAGAGGAAGAAAAAGCCTGGAAGCCATGTTCACTTCAGAGTCAAAACTCAGCAAACAGAGAGGAGGTCAGGTATAATTAAGCCTTTAATTAACGAGGTTTGACAATTAGGCACTTTCCGTACAAGAATACCTAGTGTCTTTTCTCCATCCAGCTAACAGAGATGATTTACCAGCATTGTTGAGGAACAGTATCTTGTTTGTGTTGCATCAGGTAGAGCTGACTAAAAGTAGGACAGCTTCTGATCTTTCACTGGAAGGAAGGAAGGAAGCAAGAGCCCTACAGCTTGCGTTTCAACATCTGTGTCACACCAAGCCCATCTCAACCCAAATTAATTGACTGTATTTTGTCTGTGCTGTTGGTGGTGGTCTTGTTTTGCACTCTTCGTCATCACAACGAGCGAGTAACTGAGAGTAACTTCACAATATCTGCAGACAATGCAGGCAGTGAACAAAAAGATGGATCCTCAGACAACCCTCAAGACAATGCAAGATTTCCAGAAGGAAAACATGAAGATGGGCATGACGGAGGAAATGAGTAGGAACACACACACACACACACACACATGAGAAAGTAACTCAAGAATATGAATAATATTGGAAATAAGTACAGTGCACCTCAGATTAATTAATTAAGCATTGTTTACAATGGGATTTTTTTTCTCGTTTTGTACAATTTGCACTAATTATTCATGGATACTGTGGTACCGCCGTAATTTTTTTCTCTTTACCTCCCTGTGTGTCCCTCTGTCCAGTAAACGACACTTTCGACGAGCTCTTTGACGAGTCTGGTGATGAAGAGGAATCTCAGGATATCGTCAACCAAGTTCTGGATGAGATTGGCATTGAGATCTCAGGGAAGGTGAGGAGGTCCAAATAAGATGATCATTGTACTTAGAGCCCTCCATGCTCTATTGTGTCATAGAATAAAGAATATGGAGGTCATTTGAGTTGCAATTAGGTGACACTTCTAGTAGCTGCCACATGATGGAGCTAAACCCTCATCTTTTTCTAATCTGCGGGCTGGTCCATCTGCCGTGAGTCGGGCTCCCCCTGGGGGGCTGTATAAGTTATTGCACTCCCCTCACCAACATGATCCAATAAGCGCGACCACGCATCTGGTGGGCAGCAACAGAAACCTCCAAAGCCGCTTCTGAATTGGCAATTAAACAAGAAATCACAATAGGAACGTAGTCATATATTTTACCTCCCAGACAAAAACATTTGTTTTGCTGTGTATGCACAGATGGTCCGAGCTCCAGCTGCGGGAAAGAACGTCCCAGGCGCAGCCTCATCCAAAAAGGCGACCATCTCAGACGACGAGATTGAGAGACAGCTCCGTGCTCTGGGAGTGGACTAAAATTCTCGACTGTTTCCCCACACTGGCTTTGTCAAGGATATGATGGTTACACAACACACACACACACATAACAATGACATGCACAGACAAACACATAGCATTGCCCTGCTGGTTGCTCCAATTATGCTCAAATATTTATTATGACATTAGCAAGGCTGGAAGTGAATGAATGATCCATGCTTGACCCTAAAGAGCTATAAGATCTATTGTTTGCCTTGCAGCTCATTCTCTTTAGAAGGGCTGCAGTGTTTATGCAGCCTTTTTCTTCCTGCTCTACTCAAACTGAAGCAAAACAGGATCGATGGAAAATCTTTTTCCTCATTTGGGGTCATAAAATGCAGAATTTATTTGCTTTGTCTTTGGACTGGATCAAACATTAGACTTGTGGGAGCACCTTTTCATGCATGCAACCAGCATATAGTGAATGAAGCCTCAGTCTCACTTGAAAATAATTGGAGATAAAACGACTGCAATGCCGTGCAGACTCTCTGAGGCGAGCCAGTCCTACACAGACTGCTGGTAGTACTGAAGACATCACTGTGCTTCATTCTCAGTACTTATTTGAGGGCTTCTGGGGTTTTGGGGCGTTCTTTGGTGGTGTTTGCTACCTGATGATCTTGTATAAAACACGGGAGTTCTTCAGCGATTGCGGGATGGCGCTGGTCCCGTAGTCGCTCTTGTCTTTCAGCTGCTGTGCAGTTATGGTTACACTTTTACAGCTGCCTTTTCTTCCTCAAGAATCGGGAGTTCCAGCGTCATGAGTGACTTTTATCTCTGGACTTCTCTCTCTCTCTCTTGTTTCCTCTTGCAATTTCTGCATGTGTCACTCACGCACAACACCTAACTAATTTAAATGAATCATTCAGTCCTAAACATCTACTGAACAAATTACACTGAGAGGATACTCCTTACCATTTGATTGCTTGGAACATTTTTGTGTGTATGTACACTTGATTCCTCAATTGCTATGACTATGTAAATGGGTTTTTTTTAAGTAATAAAACTTCATCAGGTACAATCTTTTATACTGTGCATATTTCTCTTTTCAAAGTCAGTTTAACTTAACCAACAGAATCTGCAGCAAAAAATTACATTTGTACAAAACAAAACACGACCTTCATAAAAATGTTGCAATAAATGTTTTTTTTAAATTATCAATGACCTTGCAAATACTATCTTCATTTACATGAACAACACTTCAATTGTTGACATTTCACATCAAGAAACGTCATGTCTGTGGAAAACAAAAACGGTAACATTTTCTGCATTTTGAAGAGCTATTCAAGCTGGCTGTGGGAAATATCGTGTCTGGCGTACCAGCGTTGAAAATACCATTGCTTACAGAAATGTGGCGTAAATACTTAATTCGACTTTTCATCTACCACTGTGTTGGTAGGCAATATGATATATTTAACTGAAATGTCTGATCCCTACAACCAGTCATTTATTAAAGAAAATCTTGAAAATGATCAGGGGTGCCCAAACATTTTCACGTCATCATATATATTAAACATATACAAAAACAGTAATTTAGCACATCATATATTAGATCTGAAAAAAAATAAGGCCTTGCCCAAGTTCAGAGAGTTCAGCTGTGGATAAACAATGAATTCAAACGCTTAACACAGCAACAGGTTATTTGTGGAAAAACACACAATATTTTTAGTACAATTACAAATATACACATAGTAGCAAATAGTAAAGTCCAATAACATTTTTTTTTTTTAAAAGACCGAGCCGTGTGTTAAAAACATTTTGCCATTCACTGTCGATGTGGAAATTAAGCATGGATCTTCTGTATACTAAATATAATTAACCATATGAAAACAAATATCCAAATCCATACTGCATTTGATAAGACTTTGCCATTTACCGTGTTTTATTCATGTGAGCGATACAGTTTGGAATTATTTTGGACAAGCAGGAACTCAGACTGGTTTTCACCCGTTTCTCCCTCTGGCGCCTGTTACAGAACCAGACTCGGACCACTTCCTTCTCCAGATGGAGGCCTTTAGCTATCCGGGCTATCTCCTGGGAAGATGGCTTACTTTTTTCTGCAAAGCTGTGCTCAAGGGCCTCCTTTGCTCCGAGGCTACATTTTGGAACAAACAGAGGAAAATTAACTGTAAAAAGATAACAAACAAAGCACAGGGGTGTCCAAAGTGCTGGCTGTGGCTTTTTTTTTTTTTTTTTTACATTCTAAAATCTGAGGTAATTTCATTGGAATAAAGTCAAAATATTATGAGAAAAAAGTAATTGAACAAGAAAAAGTATTTCATTATGAGTAAAACTTGGGTAATTTTAGTTGCATAAACTAAAAATATTAAAGAAAAAAATCTGTTTTAAAGTCATAATATTATGAAAAACAAAACATCAAGTTTAATTTTTTGGGGAAAATTAAGTTGGGGAAGAGAATCATAAAAAATAGCAAAAACATCTATAGAAAAAAAATAGCAGTGAATAGTCTTAGGGGAATAATAATAAAATATTTGAGAAAAAAGTCATTCTAAAATCTGAGGTACTTTCATTGGAATAAAGTCAAAATATTATGATATTAAGTAAGATATAAGTAATTGAACAAGAAAAAGTATTTTATTATGAGTAAAACTCAGGTAATTTTAGTTGCATAAACTAAAAATATTAACGAAAAATTTGGGGGAAAATTAAGTTGGGGAAGAGAATCATAGCATTACAAGAAAATCCATAGAAAAAACAGCAGTGAATATCTTATAATAATATAATAATATAATAGTAAAATATTTGAGAAAAAAGTCATAATCTAACCAAAAAAAAGAACAAAGTCGAAATATTAGAATAAAGTCAATATAATTCCAAGAAGAAAGTTATACTATTTGGAAAAGGCTTTTTTTTGTACCAAAAAAAAATTAGCAAAAATGCATATGTGTTGCTTTACAAAAACTAAAAGTGGCCCCATTTTTCCCTTTGTGGCCCCCGCTGGTAACAGTTTGGCCACCCCTGACAAAGCACATTATTCATCTTTCTATTTTACCTGATGGTTGTTCTCCTTTTCCTCTTCCGCTCATTGATTCCAATCTTATCATTGTTCAGGGCTGAAAGGAAGTTGCCGTCATTGGAAATGACAAAAGATGCAGAATCCCTGAGTGAGACTCACCGCGAGCGAGCTCGGCCTCATCCAGCCACTTGGCCAGAATGGCCTTCAGTTTGCAGGCGTTCTTGAAGCTCAGCTGCAGGTTCTCAAAGCGGCAGATTGTGGTCTGACTGAACTCCGAACCGTGCACTGCGGCAAGAGCCTCGCCCACGTTGGTCTGAGTATAACCTGGCGAAGCATAAAAAGTCTTGATTAAGAATGGCACGGAACAAATGGACGAACGCAATCTCACACCCTCGAGAAGCCATTTTCATACTAAATGGCTTCACCTTTTCCATTGATCCATCTATAAAGCTGCTGTTTGTGCTGTGCTTTGCTCTGCAGCCACAAAAGCAACACACAGCAATAATTGGCCAAATAGCTGACAGCAAAGCTGAAAGCTGCGCCGAGGGACGGAAACATACAACAATGTCCTCACCGAGTTTGATCCTGCGTATTTTAAAGTCATTGGCAAACATCTCCAGTTCTTGTATCTGCGGCGAGTCCATAGCGGGGGTGTCCTCCAACTCTCGTATGCTCTTCCTCTGGATGTTAGCTTTCATCTCGCCCACGGTGGGGGCCCCGGGGCCTTCATCAGTTAGCAGGAGCGCAGAGGGCAGCGAAGAGAAACCGTGACTTAATGCACAGGAGCTACTGCTCAGACTGGGATCTGGAAACTTGTACAAGCACGGCGTCAGGGAACCTGAAGGAGGCGGGATTGAAGCAGAGGAAACAAGGTGGGAAAATGGCTACAGTGGACCCCTGGAAATTATTTCTATTGGTTATCAAACAGCCATGTGCTCTATCATTTCTGTGCTTTTTTTCTGTTTGTTTTAGTGCGACGACTAAATAATGCACCATGGGGCCCAAAAAAGTTGCAAGCACCAGCAATTTGATAAAGAAGATGAGAAACACTATTGAATTATGACGTACGAAGACGGCGTACGTATGGGAAGTCCGCATCAACAGACTTTGCCACCATGGATCTTCAGTAAAGGTAGAAATATTTAAAATGTTCATTTATCCGTTCATTTGTGTTTTTAAAACTATTCGTGTAAAACTATTCATTAGAAAATTCATTTTCTGTTAATTGGGCTTACAATGATTCCTATAGGAAAAGTGGCTTCGGTTTTCCGACTTTTCGGTTTTAGTCTCAATCGGTTCCCATTGGGTGATTTTTATTAACACACAAATTGATGAAACACTGCCCTCTTGTGGTGATTGGGCTATATCATATAAGCTGCCAGTTTTGATAAGTACACACAGTAAACACAAGCAGAATAAGAAATATATTTATTTTCCCTTCACGGTTTGAATTTTAAAATATTACATTTTAAATGATTTTCTTAATTTTGCCCTCAGTATCAATATGTAATCCAGGGGTGTCCAAACCTTCCAGCGAGGGCTACATGTTGACAAAAGAAAGAATGCAAGGGCCACTTTGATCATTTATAAAGCAACACATAACATATAGATATGCTAAAAATTCATATATTCAGATTTGTGATATCGGTGAAAAAGCTTATTAATATGAACTCCAGCCTTTGCTCCTTTTCCCCTTGATTTCTGTTTTTTATTTTTTTTTATTTAAAAAAATCTTTCTTCCTAAGTTATCTTTTTAAATTCTTTTCTTGTAATATTATGACTATTCTGATAATATAATAACTTTTTCCCCAACCAAACTTTCCAAAAAGTACCACTTTTGCTTTGTTTCTCATAACATTACAACGTTAAAAAAAATATTTTTTTTTCTTTAATATTTCAAGACATTATTTTTACTCATAATATCACAAGTTCTCGGAAAATTGTGACTTTGTTTCTCCTTAGAATGAAAATTTAATTTAATGTTTTTGCTTTATTCTTATAAAAAAAAATATTTTTTTCTTTGGTGTATTTTCCAGTTATTTCAACTTTCTTCATGAAAATTGTGTTCTCATAATTATGACTACATTCCCAGAATTTTTTAAAACTTTATTCTTTTTACAATGTAACTTATTAAGGGAAAACGTGCATTTTTGTTAATTGATTTGTTTGTTTTTCATATTCCAACATTCATTCATTCATTCATTTTCTGCCACTTTTCCTTACGAGGGTCGCGGGGGATGCTGGAGCCTATCCCAGCTGTCTTTGGGGCGGGAGGTGGGGTACACCCTGGACTGGTGGCCAGCCAATCACAGGGCACATATAGACAAACAACCATTCACACTCACATTCATACCTATGGACAATTTGGAGTCGCCAATTAACCTAGCATGTTTTTGGAATGTGGGAGGAAACCGGAGTACCCGGAGAAAACCCACACGTGCACGGGGAGAACATGCAAACTCCACACAGAGATGACTGAGGGTGGAATCGAACCCTGGTCTTCCTAGCTGTGAGGTCTGCGCGCTGTATCACTACATATTTATACATTAGTTCTGACTTAAGGTGAATTAGATGATGAAAAAAATGACCTATATTTTCAGGAAAAATTAAAATCTGACCAAAAATCAGTGAATTTGTGTGTTTAAGGTCAGTATTAGTTAGCGATACTTTTTTTCCACACCTACTAAACATTAAAAAAAAAAAAAATCTTTCCACCGTATTTCATCAAGGTCACAGAATTCAGTCCTTCTATTATGTCTTCATACTCATCTTCTGGTGTGGGATGTTGTTTATGATCACTAAACACGCATTAGAGCCAATTTATTCCATGAACTTCCATCCAAGCACACTTTATATGCTTCTGACCCCCTGCCTTTTTCAATAACTCTTCAGTCCTTCCATTACTTATGTCACCCATCTCCATCCATAACGATATTGTTGTAAATGTGCCGGGATGTCTCACACAGATTGAATAGAAATAATATTAGTTCCCCTCCCCGCGCCCCTTTCAGCATGATGAATGTAATATATGGGATGTATGTAATAATATTGCAGTGCAGCCTTTGACATGGCAAGCGTTTGGTCGGGTCATGTGTGTCCACATCTCGGTGTGAGTAGTTCAAGTCCTATTTACTGGCTCCCGTGGAAAAAAAGAATCAATGTCATTACCTCATCTGGAAATGTTAATTGTGCTTGACCTCCAGCTTCAGGTCATATTCCATCTGGGCGCCGTATGATTACTTCATTTCACTACGCCTGAACTTTCTCTTTTTAGAGATTTTTTTTTTTCTCGTTGTTGTTCTTTGAGCTGTTTACGTTACAGTGGAACCTTGCTTTTTGATATTAATTTGTTCCAAAACGTCTTGACAAAAAACAAACTATCCAAGAATTCAAGTCATTTTTTTTTTAATGAAACTTTTTATTATCAGTTGAGAAAATTCATTCTAAACTACACAAAAATATATAACTTGACTAACCTTATCATAACATTAACCTAACGTTAACATAACAAAATGCTACAATAGCGTAACATTAACGTAGTAGTAACATCAATATTGTTAACCTAAAATTATACCGCAAGATTTGATGTACCAACCGGTAAACTAAAACGGTTTAAGTCCAATATTGTACAATAAACAAACAATTGCGGCAAAATTTTGGCGCAAATTTTCGCCCGAAACCGAATCATATGAAAACAATGATTTCATCATTCTAAACTACAAAAGAAATATATAACTTGACTAACATTACTATAACATCAACCTAACGTTAACATAAAAAAATGCCACAGTAGCGTAACGGTAATGTAGCAGTAATATCAATAATATTAACCTAAAATAATACCGCAAGATTTGATGTACCAACGGGTAAACTAAAACGGTTTGTTAAGTCCAATATTGTACAATAAACAAAGAATTGCGGCAAAATTTTGGCGCAAATTTTCTGAAATACTGTGCCATTTGTGAGTCAGCGAGGAAAGGTTAGCAAATTTGTTAGCACGCGCTAATCACAAGCTATAAGGGAACCAATGAACTGCTCTGTTGGGAACTATGTATTTTGGGATGAAGTTAAAATATCTAACAATAATTAAATTTTAAACCTGTATTGGTACTTGCCTTGTATATATCTTTGCTACCTTTGAGTGTTTATTTGCTGTGTGATGATTTTAGTGTTCTACTTGAGTAATGACCTCCTGCAATTTCTGATGAGTTGATAAGCTCGTTGTGAGTTTTCTATGGGTTCCTCTCTGATGTAGCATATATATACACAAATCTGTTTTTCTCTCTAAATTTACTTTAGATTATACAGTGAAATTATGAAAACATAACTTGACATAATGTATTTGCCAAATGAACGTAATGTATTATGGGATGAAGTTAAAATAACTAATAATAATACATTTTAAACCTGTATTGGTACTTGCCTTGTATATATATTTGCTACCTTTGAGTGTTTATTTGCTGTGTGATGATTTTAGTGTTCTATTTGAGTAATGACTTCCTGCAATTTCTGATGGGTTGATGAGCTCGTTGTGAGTTTTCTACGGGTTCCTGTCTGATGCCGCATATATATATATATATATATATATATATATATATATATATATATATATATATATATATATATATATATATATATATATATATATATATATATATATACACACAAATCTGTTCTTCTCTCTAAATTTAGTTTAGATTATACAGTGAAATTATGAAAACATAACTTGAACATAATGTATTTGCCAAATGAATGTAATGTATTATGGGATGAAGTTAAAATAACTAATAATAATAATGAATTTTAAACCTGTATTGGTACTTGCCTTGTATATATCTTTGAGTGTTTATTTGCTGTGTGATGATTTTAGCGTTCTATTTGAGTAATGACCTCCTGCAATTTCTGATGGGTTGATAAGCTCGTTGTGAGTTTTCTACGGGTTCTTGTCTGATGCGGCATATATATACACAAATCTGCTTTTCTCTCTAAATTTAGTTTAGATTATACAGTGAAATTATGAAAACATAACTTGAACATAATGTATTATGGGATGAAGTTAAAATAACTAATAATAATAAATTTTAAACCTGTATTGGTACTTTGCCTTGTATATATCTTTGAGTGTTTATTTGCTGTGTGATGAATTTAGTGTTCTATTTGAATAATGACCTCCTGCAATTGTGAGTTTTCTATGGGTTCCTGTCTGATGCAGCATATATATACACAAATCTGTTTTTCTCTCTAAATTTAGTTTAGATTATACAGTGAAATTATGACAACATAACTTGAACATAATGTAACATTCATGTAGCGTTAAAAAACCCCAGCAATAATGTCCACACAAGATAACATAACGTAACAACATGTCTTCTGCTTCCATGAATAAATGCGCGCAAATTGTGTGTTGTTTCTATTATATCTCCTAGGTAGGTGCAGGACTGACTCACAGTTGCCATCAACACCTACAGCAGTCTGCAGTAACTCCAAATAACACAATGTTTGGCAGCGATAGAAAGGCGATGGCTTCAAATGCACAGTGTGTGCTCTGATCCATGACACAGAAACATTTTGTTAGTACTGGTCAAGTTCCCAAACACAAACACAACACATGCTTCCTTGCTACAAGGAAACAATGCAATAACAAACACTACGCTCGGCTTCATATGTATCATTCATACACGTTTATCCCTTAACTTGTGCGTGTGCATGTTACCTTGTAGCGGGTTTGCAGCGCTCACCATGTTAGGCGGAGGAACACCACATGTTTGCAGGATACAAGTCTGAGAAATACTTGCAGATAGCATTTCCTGAGCTGCAAAGCAAGAAAGACACACATTGTATTCATAGAAATACGTATAATAATAATTACATTGTTGTTGTCGGTGGAAGTGTATACACAGTACCTGCCATAATCCCATAGGTGGTCTGCTGGTTGCTGTAGTGGCATGGAGTAACCGGGTAATGCAGGCTGGGGGGGCTGTTGCCAAGAGCATTTCCCAGCGGGGTGGAGGATAGTTGCATTTGGGGGCGCTTGGACGGCTGACCCAGCGACAGCCCAGACGACACTATAGCACACAAAGAACCAAACAGAAAGACATATCATGCATGTTGGTTAGGTTCATTTAGGGGTGAGCAAACTGCGGCCCGTGGGCCACATCAGGCCCGCCAAGCATTTCCAAACATCAAAACTGGAGCACGTGTCCAAACTAGTCAGATGCAACCTGTATGTAGCTTGTCAAAAAAAAGCGATCCCACATGGTAGAGTAGCTAGCTTACACAAAGTAAGCTAGCTACTCTACCATGTGGGCATACAAATAAATATCTACGCACAATACAACACCCATATTTTCCTTGTGGTACTCTTTCTCTTAACATGTTTGTTGCGTGTTGATTAATTGCAAAATATGTTGAGGAGTTACCATGCTCATCATTTATATTTTTGTCGCTAGACTACCCAGCATGCCTTGCAGACATTTGGCAATAAATCACTAAAGCGCACAAAGAACCAAACAGAAAGACATATCATGCATGTTGGTTAGGTTCATCCAGGGGTGGGCAAACTGCGGCCCGCGGGCCACATCAGGCCCGCTAAGCATCCTAGTCAGGCCCCACCGAGCATTTCCAAACATCAAAACTGGAGCACGTCTCCAAACTAGTCAGATGCAATATCTGTATGTAGCTTGTCCAAAAAAAAAGCGATCCCACATGGTAGAGTAGCTAGCTTACACAAAGTAAGCTAGCTACTCTACCATGTGGGCATACCCATATTTTCCTTGTGGTACTCTTTCTCTTAACATGTTTGTTGCGTGTTGATTAATTGCAAAATATGTTGAGGAGTTACCATGCTCATCATTTATATTTTTGTCACTAGACTACCCAGCATGCCTTGCAGACATTTAGCAATAACAGTTTTAAGTTGCATGTTATTTTTAGCGCTTAGTTGTTAGTTGTCACGTACGTACGTAGCAGTGGTAGTTGATTCATGTGATGCGTTAACTCGCTGTGGATGTGTTTTGTTTTTGTTTTGTTGCACCGTGAGCAAGTATGTCATTCTTTATAATGGCCACCTGTAAAAAAATTTTTTTTTAACCCAGTGTGGCCCACATTTCAGAACTGCTACACATTGTGGTCATGTACAGTCACGTATGTGTAGTTTTTAGTTTGGAGACAGACCAGTATGTATTCTGACAACTCAGTGCTAATAATTGCACAAATATTGAGCGCGTGCCCACTTCTATACACCCACACTCAGGCATTTTCTTTTAGTTAGCAACCTGCTTCTTTTGAATAAATGGTACAGGTCTGTAGTTCTGTACTTGACATTTTTTTTTTAAAAAACAATCATAATTTGTTGAAAATATACAACCTATATAACACTCCAATGTGGTATAACCTGACGACTAGGCTAAAGGCTACAACGTGACTCCCATTTCATCTAATCACTCATCATCATTCATTAGTGCTGAGTAGAGTAGTTATACATTTTACACGTTAAATGTGTTTGTTACGTGTGTGAAGCATATTGTGAACAATTGTGACAATTGCAATTGAATGGCAACTGTCACTTTTATTGCAAATGTTGATCCAGGAGGATCGGAGGAGCACTACGTATATTGTAAAGCAGGGGTATCAAACACGCGGCCCGCGGGCCAAATGTGGCCCGCAGGACACCAGTTTGAGGCCCCCGCCTTGATATGAAAGTTTAATGTTAGCGCGGCCCGCGCAAGTTTGATATGGATGCTGTATGGTATCATGTACCCAGAAAAAATTATTACGTTTGATTAATGTTCATGTTAAAGGTTAAATAACTGTTAATAGTTATCCTCCCTATCCGTGTGGAAGTGGTAAGTTTTTGGCTTTTTTAAGTTTAAAGAAAATAACTTGGAGGCTACCATTTAGGTCGCTAGCTCTCTAGTTTGCGAGTTAGCATGTGTCTCAAGACCCTGCAGTTGCGCAATATGTTGTATATAAAAAGAGTATAAATGTGACTATAGTCGTGTTTTGTCATGTCTACAGGGCTCTAATAATGCTTTGTTCATTTTAATCTGAAAAAAATAATTTGTCTACCCACCAACTATATGTGGTTTCTTAAGTTTTTATTATTTGCCGTTTTATTATTATTATCATATTTATTTATTTATTACTGATTGATTGATTTTCTTTATTCTTGATTTGTTTATTTATTTTTCATCTTATTTTGTGTAGAAAAATAAAAAGTAAAATATTTGAGAACAGTGGAATGTTTTATCAAAGCTTTTCTTGTAGAAAAACGGAACCAAAGCAAAGTTTATTCATTTTTCTGTTTTTAATAAATATGTTTTTTTTTTGGTTTTTTTTTAGAAAACCTGATGCAGCCCAGCCTCGCCCAGACTCGAGCTCCAGTGGCCCCCAGGTAAATTGAGTTTGAGACCCCTGTTGTAAAGATTACAGAAGTGTGTGTGTGTGTGTGTGTGGGCGGGGGGGTTAACAACACTCAGCAACAGCTCCATAATAATGATAATTGATCGTATTGATATAGTACATAGTGCCTTTCTAGACACTGAAAGCACTTTACAGTGAGTAGCCATTAGTCATTCCCTTCAAAGTCACACACTGGGTGGTGATACAAGATGTACTGGAAATATATGTGGACAAACATATGTGCATATACTGTAGATCTATATATATATTTATGTGTGTGTGTATAAAATTTAAGATATTTTTTTTTTTGGTAGAAAATGAATGAATGTTATAATGCCGGGGCGGCATGGCGGTCTAGTGGTCTAGCGCGCAGACCTCACAGCTAGGAGAATCAAGGTTCGATTCCACCTTCGGCCATCTCTGTGTGGAGTTTGCATGTTTTCCCCATGCATGTGTGGTTTTTCTCCGGGTACTCCGGTTTCCTCCCACATTCCAAAAACATGCTAGGTTAATTGGCAACTCCATATTGTCCATCATCCAAAGCAAAACGGGGGGGGGTAACACGGTAGGGTAACAGTATGGGCGGGGCAAAATCATGTTAATTGTGTCCGGTCTTTAAGCTGTCATTTCAACATTAAACTTTGGAATCAAGGGGGGGCCTCAAACCCCGCAAGTTTGAGACCCCTGCGGTAGACCGAAAGGAAAACGGATTGATAACGTTCAAAAACAACACAAAATTACAGCTAAAAAAAAACGAACCCAGAAGAAACTATCACCGCAATGTGGTAAAAAAAACACCCGTCCTTTTCTTGCACCAGAGTAGCTCTCATAGAAAGACGGAAAGACAGAACAGAAGCTAAATGTTAGCGTTCCGGACGGCTTACCTGCCGAGACCATGTTGTGTCCGTGGGAGGTGCTTGGCAGGCAGTCGCTGGCAGAGCCGTGGTGCATGAAGATTGGCAAAGGCGAGTCTGCTGCCAGAGGCGTGAAAGAGTCGCCGCTGAATGCTTGAGAAGCCATTTGGGCCCCCGTCACAATAAAACGTGGACCGATGTGCTCCACTTATTCTGCTTTCTCAAACACCGGTTTCATCTGGTGCTTCCTGGTCCCGGACAAACATATCTTTCTATTGCCGAGTGGCTTTACTTGATTTACTTTGTTCCCACAAATGGAATTTCACCCCTTCACTCTCCATCCAAATGTTGTGAATATCAAACATCAAAATATCCCTCCATCCGTTCCATCCATTCCCTTTCCTCTCATCGATCAACAGGTAACTCTGTCACCCTGGCCTCCTGCAGGTATTTATACCCCCCCACCTTCATCCTCACTCCACCCTAGGAGGCGCTTTATTTCACATCAACCGCCAACCTACCAATCCCATGCCGCTGCTGTTATTGTGTTTTTTCCTTACCGGCCTTTCTGTCATCCCATCTCCAAATCCTGGATTAAGGTACAGAGCGGCTGGGAAACCTGATCTCGCTCTGTCTCTCCGCCTGATTAAAGGCTTCAGCCGGGAATGACGTTGTACAGTGGCTTGTGTTGAAAAATAACATGTTTTTTTTTTTTTCTCGATTTCATGTGGCGATACGTCAAGGTACACATCACACATTTGACAGGTACACATTCGACATAAGACTTTATGTCAAATAGAACGCAACACGTAATTATACCTGACGGTCCATCACTTCTAAAGTGACATTGTTAGGAATGACACATTTCCCAAGCTGTTTTGGATAAGTGATGCAACATAATTGTCCATAAAATGTAGGAAAATATTCCATTCCTAACAATGTCAACAATCAATGTACTTGTTTTCTTCCCATCTGTGAAATAAATAATCTCAGTCACTACAGCCAAACCAGGCTGATTATTGATTAATACTAATTATTACTGCAGTAATCACTCGCTATTTTGCATTTTGACTCTGTCACTAAATATATACATTAATTAATCATCGCTGTTTGATGGTTAAATATGGATTATTATTCAAGAATGCAACACGTAATTATACCTGACGGTTCATCACTTCAAAAGTGACATTGTTAGGAATGACACATTTCCCAAGCTGTTTTGGATAAGTGATGCAATATAATTGTCTGTAAAATATAGGAAAATATTCCATTCCTAACAATGTCAACCATCAATGTACTTGTTTTTTTCCCCATCTGTGAAATAAATAATCTCAGTCACTACAGCCAAACCAGGCTGATTATTGATTAATACTAATTATTACTGCAGTAATCACTCGCTATTTTGCATTTTGACTCCGTCACTAAATATATACATTAATTAATCATCGCTGTTTGATGGTTAAATATGGATTATTATTCAAGAACGCAACACGTAATTATACGGTCCATCACTTCAAAAGTGACATATTTAGGAATGACACATTTCCCAAGCTGTTTTGGATAAGTGATGCAACATAATTGTCCGTAAAATGTAGGAAAATATTCCATTCCTAACAATGTCAACAATCAATGTACTTGTTTTCTTCCCATCTGTGAAATAAATAATCTCAGTCACTACAGCCAAACCAGGCTGATTATTGATTAATACTAATTATTACTGCAGTAATCACTCGCTATTTTGCATTTTGACTCTGTCACTAAATATATACATTAATTAATCATCGCTGTTTGATGGTTAAATATGGATTATTATTCAAGAACGCAACACGTAATTATACGGTCCATCACTTCAAAAGTGACATATTTAGGAATGACACATTTCCCAAGCTGTTTTGGATAAGTGATGCAACATAATTGTCTGTAAAATATAGGAAAATATTCCATTCCTAACAATGTCAACCATCAATGTACTTGTTTTCTTCCCCATCTGTGAAATAAATAATCTCAGTCACTACAGCCAAACCAGGCTGATTATTGATTAATACTAATTATTACTACAGTAATCACTCGCTATTTTGCATTTTGACTTTAGCATCTTCACTGCGTCACTAAATATATACATTAATTAATCATCGCTGTTTGATGGTTAATTATGGATTATTATTCAAGAACGCAACACGTAATTATACCTGACGGTCCATCACTTCTAAAGTGACATTGTTAGGAATGACACATTTCCCAAGCTGTTTTGGATAAGTGATGCAAAATAATTGTCTGTAAAATATAGGAAAATATTCCATTCCTAACAATGTCAACCATCAATGTACTTGTTTTTTTCCCCATCTGTGAAATAAATAATCTCAGTCACTACAGCCAAACCAGGCTGATTATTGATTAATACAAATTATTACTACAGTAATCACTCGCTATTTTGCATTTTGACTCTGTCACTAAATATATACATTAATTAATCATCGCTGTTTGATGGTTAAATATGGATTATTATTCAAGAACGCAACACGTAATTATACGGTCCATCACTTCAAAAGTGACATATTTAGGAATGACACATTTCCCAAGCTGTTTTGGATAAGTGATGCAACATAATTGTCTGTAAAATATAGGAAAATATTCCATTCCTAACAATGTCAACCATCAATGTACTTGTTTTCTTCCCCATCTGTGAAATAAATAATCTCAGTCACTACAGCCAAACCAGGCTGATTATTGATTAATACTAATTATTACTACAGTAATCACTCGCTATTTTGCATTTTGACTTTAGCATCTTCACTGCGTCACTAAATATATACATTAATTAATCATCGCAGTTTGATGGTTAATTATGGATTATTATTCAAGAACGCAACACGTAATTATACCTGACGGTCCATCACTTCTAAAGTGACATTGTTAGGAATGACACATTTCCCAAGCTGTTTTGGATAAGTGATGCAAAATAATTGTCTGTAAAATATAGGAAAATATTCCATTCCTAACAATGTCAACCATCAATGTACTTGTTTTCTTCCCATCTAATAATCTCAGTCACTACAGCCAAACCAGGCTAATTATTGATTAATACTAATTATTACTACAGTAATCACTCGCTATTTTGCATTTTGACTTGACTTTTGGCTGTATACAGTTAACAAAGTTTTATGTAAAGTACTTTTATTAAGGTACTTCAGAGTTGATGCCACTACTTGACTTCTTTGAGGGGCTCAGTGGAAACTTCAGCACTTCTTACCTGCCTTAGAAGTCTAAGGATCTTTGTTTTCCCAGTATGGTATATTTAAGGTCCTGCTCACCAGTGAAGTGAACACCACCGAGTAGGGGGCTGCCGTGGACTGCAGCACTGCATTATGCCCCCCCCCCCATCTTCCTCCCTGCTGGGGATGGAATTGACATAGTGATGATGTAAGGAGAGGAAATTGATTCCAAGCTTGGGCCAAATATTGATTCTTTTAGAAAGAAGTGAAAGAAGCAGTATGACACCGTATGACAGGAAGATTGTAAATGAAGAAGGAAAAGTGATGTCAGTGTGATAGAAGAATACGGAACAAAAGGCACCGTGAATGGTTAGTGTCACTTTGCCCCCAGGTTGGAATTTGGACGGTTCGGAGAGAAATTGGATTTTCATGAGTGAAGAGTGAAAGTTTCCGCTTAGGAGCATCTCCTTGTCTAACAGACTGAACACCACATCACTAATTTAACTTGCTTCTTTTTAGATTTGACAAAACTTTCACTGGTGTGAAGACCTCACACCTAGGTTCAATTCCACCCTCGGCCATCTCTGTGTGGAGTTTGCATGTTCTCCCCGTGCATGTATGGGTTTTTTTTCCGGGTACTCCGGTTTCCTCTCCCACATTCCAAAAACATGCTAGGTTAATTAGCGACTCCAAATTGTCCATAGGTATGAATGTGAGTGTGAATGGTTGTTTGTCTATATGTGCCCTGTGATTGGCTGGCCACCAGTCCACGGTGTACCCCACATCTCTCGCCCGAAAACAGCTGGGATAGGTTCCAGCAACCCCCGCGACCCTCGTGAGGAAAAGCGGTAGAAAATGAATGAATGAATGTTCTTTATGAACAGCACGGTGGACTAGTGGTTAGCGCGCAGACCTCACAGCTAGGAGACCAGGGTTCAATTCCACCTTTGGCCATCTCTATGTGGAGTTTGCATGTTCTCCCCGTGCATGCGTGGGTTTTCTCCGGGTACTCCGGTTTCCTCCCACATTCCAAAAACATGCTAGGTTAATTAGCGACTCCAAATTGTACATAGGTATGAATGTGAGTGTGAATGGTTGTTTGTCTATATGTGCCCTGTGATTGGCTGGCAAGTTTTTTTATGAAGAAAAAAAATCCCCTTTTTGGAGAAAAAAAAAAAACATCTAGAATTTAGAATATGAGAGGACAGCAAAAATTGAATGACGTCTTTCTTCCATACTGCAAAGGAGTTGGATTATTCCGAGTCTCTGGAGCGATCCCATTCCAGTCATTCCATGTGCATGGACTCATGCCAAAGGAGGGAACGCATGCTCACAGGAACCAAACATGGTGGCCTTATGACCTCATGTGAGTACACGCCTTTCTTTATCTTCACGTAGGAGTGTTGTTACTGTTGTCGATATTGATACGGTCCATCGTATCCAGTTTGAGATCTTTCAAATGTCCCACACATTCAACTGATGAGATGCGATGCTAAAACGCCAACATGTTGTATTAGTGTAGGAACACCACCGGGAGCAAGAAAAAAAAAAATGTAAGCACATAAGGTGGATTCCATTTCATTCCTTGTTAAAGCACCTCTTCTTGGCAGCTCGGAGGCTATTATCCCTGTAGAGCTTAATTAGCTGCTGCAACACAGGAAAAGTGAATCATTGATAATGCACATTCCCTCTAGGCCTTGACCTTGGGATGCGCTTCCAGCTGCAAGTGCGGATCGCTGAAGTTGATGGCTGGACTGGGAAAATGTAGTCATTTAAAAAAAAAAAAAAACAGCTGAAATGAAGTTTGAATGTGTGGCATCTTCTTTTTGTCGTAGCCAGGCAACTTCAGAGACCAGCATGGTCCAGATGCTGAAGCCACTGAATGGAAATGAATTTCTGTTTTCCAGCTCAGCTTTGGGTTCATTATAGCTCTTATTGGGCTGGCCACTTAGTAGAAGAGGTTCTGCATACATTTCATAGTTGATGAAAATACAGTATTTCAGGATTTGTCCTTGCATGAATGTATTCAGTGTCATTTTTATGTAAAAAAAAAAAACACTTAAGGTGGACTTACATACTGGGAAAACTACTGGAAAATACTACATCACATAAATGTGCTTGTTGCCTAACAACGTCCACACAACAGCAATTTAACCGTCAAGCATACAGATTAGAAAACAGGTCCAGATTTTGTGGGGAACATTTAGGTCAGGGGTCTCAAACTCAAATTACCTGGGGGCCACTGGGGCTAGGGTCTGGGCAAGGCTGGGCCGCATCAGGTTTCCCCCCCAAAAAAAACGCATTTATGAAAAACAGTAAAATATACAAACTTTTTCAGTGCTTTGGTTCCGATTTTCTACAATAAAAGCTCTGATAAAACATTCCACTGTTCTCAAATATCTTAATTTTTATTTTTCTGCACAAAATAAGATGAAAAATAAATAAACAAATCAAGAACAAAGAAAATCAATCAATCAGTAATAAATAAATATAATAATAATAAAACAGCAAATAATAAAAACTTAAGAAACCACATATAGTTGGTGGGTAGACAAATTATTTTTTTCAGATTAAAATGAACAAAGCATTATTAGAGCCCTGTAGACATGACAAAACACGACTATGGTCACATTTATACTTTTTTTATTTACAACATATTGCGCAACTGCAGGGTCTTGAGACACATGCTAACTCGCCAACTAGAGAGCTAGCGACCTAAACGGTAGCCTCCAAGTTATTTCCTTTCAACTTAAATAGCCAAAAACTTACCACTTCCACACGGATAGGGAGGATAACTATTAACAGTTATTTAACCTTTAACATGAACATTAATCAGAAGTAATAATTTTTTCTGGGTACATGATACCATACAGCATCCATATCAAACTTGCGCGGGCCGCACTAACATTAAACTTTCATATCAAGGCGGGGGCCTCAAACTAGTGTCCTGCGGGCCACATTTGGCCCGCGGGCTGCGTGTTTGAGACCCCTGATTTAGGTAAATCAGAAAAAAACGAGAACGGCGGTATTGACGCCTATGCATACATTTCCATGAGCAAATTGGCCCAGTGCTGCCTAAAAAAGCAGAGAAAGGACAAGGAGAGTCACCAGCAAGTCAGCACACTGCAATATTTTAATATTTCAAATTCACATTTGTGGATGTTTTTTCATCAAGCGTTGAGATTTCACACTTTCTTTGGAGGTCTTTGAACGCACCTTAGTTGCTGCGGGATAGCAAAAGTGAAACTTATACATTATTTCTACACTCAGTGACGGTGTGTGAATTATATATAAGTTTCACTTTTGCCCCTCACACTAGCTATGGTGCGTTAAAGGACCGGCGAACACAGTGGGAACTCATTATTATGCTTGATGAAAAACATGTAAAAATTGTAGGCTTTCTACCAGAAGTACAGTATGCTGTACATTTGACTTGTATTATTACTGACTATTCATAAATTATTACTGACTTAGAAGTTTTCTTCAGCAAATGTACTCAAAAAAGACTCACATTTTCCCGAGTCACGAGTACTGGAAGAAGACTCCAGTTTCACCGACTCATGGGGGCTCAACATAGACTCCGGGGTACTCGACAAAGACTTTAGGATTTAATAAGCTTTGCTTCTTCCTACTCCTTTTGGACCTTATCTTGTCATTTTGCGACACACAGATCCTGTAAAATAAGTTTAGCTTTAAACTATGCTTGGCTTTAAAATAAAGTTAAGAAAGGGAGTGTTGCCAGTTGTAGTTGTCAGTAAATAATGAGCTTCTCACCAGTTCCGCAAATCAGAAACGTATTTAAAAGTCAGCATAGCCAAGGGTAACTCAACGGCCCATAAATCATAGGATGTCAACATCATGTCAATCCATCAATCCAATCATATTGCTCCTATTTGTCAACACATTTTATATCCAATCTTAATATAATAATATGTATGTAATAATCGATTAAATTTTTCATTCATTCATTCATTTTCTACCGCTTTTTCCTCACTAGGGTGGCGGGGGTGCTGGAGCCTATCCCAGCTGTCTTCGGGCAAGAGAGGCCGGGTACACCCCGGACTGGTGGTCAGCCAATCACAGGGCACATATAGACAAACAACCATTCATACTCACATTCATACCTATGGACAATTTGGAGTCGCTAATTAACCTAGCATGTTTTTGGAATGTGGGAGGAAACCGGAGTACCCGGAGAAAACCCACGCATGCACGGGGGAGAACATGCAAACTTCACACAGAGATGGCCGAGGGTGGAATTGAACCCTGGTCTCCTCGCTGTGAGGTCTGCGTGCTAACCACTAGACCGCCGTGCCGCATTTAATTTTTAATTGGTAAATTCATGATTTTGTTAAGACTTAAGTGTCAAAGTTACATATTACTTTCACTTTTGTGTCTCACTGCAATTATGGCGGCAAAGTGCGAAATCGTAACACTCAGCGGAAAAACATTGCAAGACGTAAACATGGAAAAAAAGGAATGAAAGTGCTGGTGATGCATGTCGTCTTCTGAGGTGATGCAGCTGGTGCAGAGCAGCTGCAGTTGTGGACTTCCAAAAAAAAAAAAAAAAAAAAGTGCAACTTGTTGCCTTCATTTGCGTGATGTCACAGCATGTTGGATAGGAAGCTAGCTGGCATTCATTGTGTGGCAAAGGCTGGTCTTCAGTCCTTTTGTGGGCCAAGCTCATCCCAAGTGGACCAATTAAATTGCCTTTGTGTTTCCGGATTGGTGTCCATCTTGGACTGAATGACGAGTACTCCGACTAAAACAGTGGGTCTCATCTGGAAGGTCAAAAGGTTAAGCCGAGGAACGCGGCTTGCCATGTGTGTTTGTGTTTGTGTTTATCCTGGGCTGTGCTGCACTATTGTTGATGGAAGTGGGCTGCAGGTGAGAAATAGCTGGTGGGTGGCGGGCATGATTCAACTTGCTGGAGCAACGCTGTGCTAATTTGGACGAGGTGTCTTCTGACACGATTTCGCTTTCATGAGTATACGATGAAATAATATTGAACAGACGCTGGTCCGGTTCCAGAACCCTTGACTACTGAGCTGAGGACCAGGACAAAGGCTACACCGTGGCTCCCGTTCCATGTGTTCTTCATGGTCATTCATGACTGGTGAGTTGCTGTACATACATTTTTATTTTTATTTCATATTCAAAAATGAGGGCGGCACGGTGGTTGAGTGGTTAGCGCGCAGACCTCACACCTAGGAGACCAGGGTTCAATTCCACCCTCGGCCATCTCTGTGTGAAGTTTGCATGTTCTCCCCGTGCATGCGTGGGTTTTCTCCGGGTACTCCGGTTTCCTCCCACATTCCAAAAACATGCTAGGTTAATTGGCGACTCCAAATTGTCTGAATGAATGTGAGTGTGAATGGTTGTTTGTCTATATGTGCCCTGTGATTGGCTGGCCACCAGTCCAGGGTGTACCCCGCCTCTCGCCCGAGGCTCCCCCGCAACCCTTGTGAGGAAAAAGCGGTAGAAAATGAATGAATGAATCAATTGAAAAATGAATAAATAATAACATTGCAGCAAAAGTGACTCTAAACCAGTGGTCTCAAACACGTGGCCCGCGGGCCAAATGTGGCCCGCAGGACACTAGTTTGAGGCCACCACCTTGATATGAAAGTTTAATGTCAATGACATGACCCGTATGTAGCGATCTACACCGGTCACTAGGTGTCGGTAATATTACACCGATGAGACATGCAGTATAATTATTATATTGGGTAATAAGTGTGTAATGGTAACTATAGGGGTGTTATTTCATGTCCAGAGGGCTCTGATAAGACACATTTAAGGTTGTAAACAGGATTTCAATGCTCTAACCATGAATACATTTGTAAATAAAGAATCCTACTACGTGGAAAGTGAGCTGTCGTGATGAACGTTGGATACTGTACACCAGGGGTCTCAAACACGCGGCCCGCGGGCCAAATGTGGCCCGCAGGACACTAGTTTGAGGCCCCCGCCTTGATATGAAAGTTTAATGTTAGTTTGATATGGATGCTGTATGGTATCATGTACCCAGAAAAAATTATTACGTTTGATTAATGTTCATGTTAAAGGTTAGATAACTGTTAATAGTTATCCTCCCTATCCGTGTGGAAGTGGTACGTTTTTGGCTTTTTAAGTTTAAAGGAAATAACTTGGAGGCTACCGCTTAGGTCGCTAGCTCTCTAGTTTGCGAGTTAGCATGTTAGCATTTCATATTTAGAGACTAAACCTGAACTGATGCAATGGATGAGGGACAAAGACAAATAAAGTTGTGTTGAATTAAAAGGTGATCCAACCATCTACCCACAGTGAGAGCTTTGCATCATGGGATGGAAATAGATGATGCCATATGAAGACAGATACTTCAAATAGGTTTGAGTCTTCTTTCATTTCAGCCAACTGCTCCCACTCGGGTCAAAGGTCAACTTTTATGCGCCGCTGAAGACTCGGAAGGATTATTTTTGTGTACTGAGGTGCCTTATATTTTTGGGAGTCTACTGTATGTATTTATACGCTGATGCACCTTTTGGATAAAAACAAGAAGTAAAACCTTTCTGCAGCATTTTAAGATGATGACGGTGAATGTTCCTCGTTTTTTTTTTTGCTCAAATGTCAACATCCTTTCTCATAGCTGGACAATGTGCAAAGAAAATACGAGAAATACATTTAATGGTAGTAGGTAATATAAAAAAGACATTTAAAAGAGAGGTCTATATTATGCTTACATTGTGTAAAGTATGAACCTTATTTTTATTTTTTAAATAGTCTTACCATGTCAACTTTGACAAATGAAAATCCTTTTCACCTTCTTTGTCCCGTAGGTACTGTTGATGAACGGACCGTGTGTTTACACCCACCACTATGAGGAAAATGGCTTTATAAAAAAAAAAAAGCAGGCTTCGCTACACATCTTAAAATGCTAAATGTACTGCAAAAAAAGATAAAATAAATGAAATGGTTGTCATCTGGTGGGTTGTGACCATAAAGTCGAACTAAAAAAAAAAAAAAAGAATAAATCATAACATTGCAGCAAAAGTGACTCTAAACCAGGGGTCTCAAACACGCGGCCCGCGGGCCAAATGTGGCCCGCAGGACACTAGTTTGAGGCCCCCACTTTGATATGAAAGTTTAATGTTGTATGTAATGCTGTATGGTATCATGTACCCAGAAAAAATTATTACGTTTGATTAATGTTCATGTTAAATGTTAAATAACTATTAATAGTTATCCTCCCTATCCGTGTGGAAGTGGAAATGGCCTCGCCCAGACCCCAGCTCCAGTGGCCCCCAGGTAAATTGAGTTTGAGACCCCTGCTCTAAACTCTCTCTGCCAGACAACACGGGAATATGCGGGTATCAAAATATTATACCAGCTTCCATGACCCACAGAGCATGCTGGGTAACCTACTCTTCCCCACATGCTCATATAAGATATTTTACTTGAAAAAACGTCTGCAATTTGGGTTGGAAACCAGTTGAGAACCATTGGTTTAAAGGCAGAAAGTACCGCTTTTGACACCGGTATTGGTTAATATGTAAACAATATCCAACATGAGGACAACAGCGTTTGACCTTGTCTTTTGATGGATTTTCACTGTGACCCCCCAGATAATTGCAGCCTCAGTAATGGTAATATGTGGGCCGGTTAACTTAAAAGCTTTTTAAGATGACAAAGCGCACTGTGATTGTTGTTGGATGACGCATCATTACATGTAACATGAGGCCCGAAATTAGAATCAGGCTCTTTAGTAATTAATTACTCTCTTTTTTTTTTATTGTGAAAGTATCTTTTTAAATTCAGAAATGTTAGCAAGCCAAAAGCCTGGACTAGTCATTGCCAACACAATTAGAAAAATATAAAATAAAATAAAAAAAAAATATATATATATATTTTTAAATATATATTTTTTAAAATAAATATTTTAAATATATAATAATAATAAAATAATATAATAATAATATTATAATAATTTATATAATAATATAAATATATGTCAAAAATGAATATAATTTCCCTCCTAATAATTAAATAAAAAACTATATATATTTTTTAAATTTCCTTCCTAATAATTAAAATTAAAAATATATATATATATATATATTTATATCTTTTTTATGTCAAAACTGAATATAATTTCCCTCCTAATAATTAAATTTATATATATATTTATAAATTTATATATGTATATAAAATGTAATTATTATTATTAATTATTATTTAATAATTATTATTATCCTAATAATTAAATTTATATATATATATTTATATTTATACATTTATATATATGTATATATTAAATTTAATTATTAGGAAAGAAATTATATTCAGTTTTGACATTTTTCAAAGCAGCGCCAGTTAATGCTTTTCTCTCTCTCTCTCTCTCTCTCTCTCTTTCTTTCTCTTTCTCTCACACACACACACACACTCACACACACAGAACACAAACTTAATTAGTGAAGAGATCATGAGTCTCTGTTAAAGCACCTGGCCTCAATCCACCTTGGACCCCCCGACTCATGCAACACACACACACACACACACACACACAAACCCTGCATAAACAAAACCCAACATTCAAAGCAAAGGAACAAGAACGACGTAATCCCTCGTTTATCGTGGTCAACCGGTTCCACAGCCGACCGTCATATGTGAATTTCCAAGAAATACAATTCCTTTCTTTATAAATGGAATGTTTTCCGAGTGAATTAACCTATTTACGACGTTAACATTATTAGAGCTCTCTTGACATAAAATAACAGCCCTATAGTTACTTTGACACTCATATTACCCAATATACTTGACATGACAAGATACAATAAGACATGAATATGACTTATGCTGATGTGTTTTTGGTGTTCATTGAACATTACAGTAACATTACTGACACATCACATGTCAAATATGTCTGCATTTTCCCCTGCAAGTAATAGGCCGTGCTTTGTGATTGGCTAATTAATATCTTACCTGTTTACAATCTTCTAAATATGTTTTTGAACATTATTAGAGCCCTCAAAAGGTGACATGACACTTTATATTTTTATTATTCAATAATAAAAATATAAAGTACACCCTGGACTGGTGGCCAGACAATCGCAGGGCACATATAGACAAACAACCATTCACACTCACATTCATACCTATGGACAATTTGGAGTCGCTAATTAACCTAACATGTTTTTGGAATGTGGGAGGAAACCGGAGTACCCAGAAAAAAACGCTTTAAATGGCTTTACACTCGTATTACGCAATATAGATGACAGAATGAGAGTAAATAAAACTCCTTGTTGAGTGTCACAGTAAATGTGTCCCCTCAGGAACCCTAGTGAGGAGTCTAGTACCTGTCTCACTGCACACCGCACACCGCCACCATTGTGGAATACAATTGCAATGCTTATTCTGCTTTGTATTTGTATTTTTGTTCATTTTCGTAAGATCATTTTAATGCCTGAAAATGCATAATTTAGCAAGGGTGCGATACTCAAACCATTCAGCATACACACCAATTCCTGACTAAATCACTTAGTCCCCCTATCTGTCCGTGAACGTAGTGGGAACACAGCACGGTCAAACATTCTCACAGGTATCACATCCATCCATACATACAGTGTACCAGGTGTGAGTGAAATGGGAACAAGGGGGGGGCTCAATGAAAACGAGACGCTACAGCTCAGGGAGGTTCATCTTGATGTATAAACAACACGCATGTGTGTATGTGTGTGTGTGTGTGTGTGTGTGTGTGTGCGCTTGAAGGCAATGGCTTCACCTCTTTACGCCACTGACATTTGCAATAAACAAAGCACTGTAGTGCATTTCATTGCCTGCTCATTTGCATTTTGCCCGCTTCTAATTAGCCCATCCAATATCGTGTGTACCTATTAAGGTTTTTTTGTAAAAGAAAAGGTAGTGTGGTCCATCTTACAGAGAATTCTAATATCTGGACACCCATTATATGGCAGTCTTCAATGTACCAGGTACGGTCAAACCTCCATGCACGCCAGTGTTTATAAAATGCAGTTTTTGTTGACATTTTTAGACAATTTTATTGTACACTTGTGCACATTATAACAACTACATTGTTATTGAGTGTTACTGGTACATAACACCCACATCTGTGGAACTGTGCTGCGTAATAAAACTGTCCATTTAGGACTGGCCTTTTATTGGGTCCAGCTTTTGGCACACCATTACAATACAATACAATACAACTTCAGCTTTTACAGTGACATTTTATTGGGGTCATCCTTCGGCATACCCATCCAATAAATAGTCACATTTTGGAGTGGCCTTTTATTGAGGCCAGCCTTAAACACAGTTGTGCAATAAAATGGCGGATTCCAGACTGGCCTTTTATTGAGGCCCGCCTCGAACACAGTTGTGCAATAAAATGGCTGATTCCAGACTGGCCTTTTATTGGGTCCAGCTTTTTGGCACACCATTGCAATACAACTTCAGCTTTTACAGTGACCTTTTATTGGGGTCATCCTTCGGCCTACCCATCCAATAAATAGTCACATTTTGGAGTGGCCTTTTGTTGAGGCCAGCCTCGAACACAGTTGTGCAATAAAATGGCTGATTCCAGACTGGCCTTTTATTGAGGCCCGCCTCGAATACAGTTGTGCAATAAAATGGCTGATTCCAGACTGGCCTTTTATTGGGTCCAGCTTTTTGGCACACCATTGCAATACAACTTCAGCTTTTACAGTGACCTTTTATTGGGGTCATCCTTCGGCATACCCATCCAATAAATAGTCACATTTGGAGTGGCCTTTTATTGAGGCCAGCCTTGAACACAGTTGTGCAATAAAATGGCTGATTCCAGACTGGCCTTTTATTGAGGCCCGCCTCGAACACAGTTGTGCAATAAAATGGCTGATTCCAGACTGGCCTTTTATTGGGTCCAGCTTTTGGCATACCATTGCAATACAACTTCAGCTTTTAGAGTGACCTTTTATTGGGGTCATCCTTTGGCATACCCATCCAATAAATAGTCACATTCTGGGTGGCCTTTTATTGATGCCAGCCTTGAACATAGTTGTGCAATAAAACTGCATCTTTTTGAGTTGCCTTTTACTGTGGCCAGCCTTGAGCACACCCATGCAACAAAACTGCAGTTTTTTAGAGTGACCTGATATTATTTTATAACCAATAATTTGCATGAAAGACAAACAATACTTTACTTTATGGTAATTTAATTGACTACTTTTTACACTTTAAACGGTTACTTGACTCTTTTCCTGTATCGGTTATAAAGCATTCATAAAGAGTCCTTGTCTATGGATTTTTTACTGTATATTTTTCTTGTGGTGTTATTTATCCTATACTGCAAAAAATATTATTTGTTAATACGTATATTGGTTTTCAGGCTTCAGAGTGTTACACTTCATTAAAATAAAGTCATAAACCATGAAGTACCAAGGTTGTAATCATTTATGCAGAATGAATGCAGTGTTTTTTTTTCATAATACATGTCGAATTTTGAGCACTGACCTTTCACTAAAATCCAGAAAAATATTCCACCAACGAACATGAATCACATTATGTGAGACAACGTTTATTCCGATAAAGTCAACTGGACTGTTATTCCTCCAACTGGAGCGGGAGTCGCCGCAAATGGCTTTTTGTCTCGCTTTGGCATTTCTATTCATTGCGCGCAATTGAACTGGGAACCGGGGTACGTGGCGGCAGAGGTCAGCTCTCCTGATGAATATCAAGCGCACCTTGCGCACCGCTCCGACAACCATCTGCTCAGAGCTGCGTCCGTACAAACACATCATACGGGGCTAATTTCATCAGCATATTCAACAACGCCAACTCGTATGGCAAAGGTTAACCGTCCGTCGGAGAGAACAGGAGCCGCTCCCAAAACGCTCCTCTTCTTCGTCTCGGGCAGATTGCAATCTCGCTCTTCAACGCTTAAATGTCAGGGGCAAATATTTGTTGCTTGAAAGACATTATTCGCGTGTTTATTTACAGGTCTCTCCGCAAAGCTTTCAAGAACACCTCAAGGGTTTACGTCTTCCGATAGCTGCTATTATTTTCACGTCCTTGGCTTTGTGTACGAACAAGAAGCGTTTTCCAGGATGTGACGGAACAGCCTTGTATGCTTGGCCTTGAAAACACAATGACAACAGGTCTATAGCGTTATTCTGTGCACGGTGGTGGAGTGGTTCTCTCCACACAACCTTGGTTGCTGGTTAGCTGGTTCGATCTCCAGAATTGATTGCTACATATTTTGACAATATTTCAGAATTCAGACACAATTTGTGCTGAAAGTGCTTCATCTAGGTTGTGCAGCCTGGCGGACATTATTATTAGTACAATTAAAAAGAACAGATAAAATAGAAAAAAAACAGCAGTGATTTTATGAGAATAAAGTCATAATATTATGAGAAAAATTTCATTTTATCAGAGTAATATTTTGAAAGAAAACCCTTAATTTTTATAAGCACAGAAAGACACAAAAAAATAATTCAGCTGCATGTATTGGAAAATTATGTATGGGAAAAGGTACAAAAAAAGTCAAAATATTAAAGAAAAAAATGTAATCTTACAGGGAAAGCAGTCATCATTTTATGAAAAAAGCCTGAATATTCTGAGGAAAAAAACATGTCTTTTTCAGAAGCATAAAGTTGAAATATCAAAGAAAAAATTATTTTCTAAAGGTATAGTATCATGGGAAACAAAACAAATTATTACGGATTATTAGGTTGGTAAAAAGTTATGCTATTAGATGAATGAAGTCCAAATATGGGAATAAAGTCATAACATTACAAGACAATGTAAATGTTGAAATATTTGGGAGAAAAAAAAAAATTTTAGTGTCCGCACCAGGAAAATTTCTGCCCAAATTTTGCCTTGGTTTGCGTCCATTTGCCAGTTAGGCTACAATATGACGTGCATCTTGACATTTTGAGTCTGTAGAATGTTAATATATTAAGTCATATGTCTCCCAAGAGCCTTTTTGACCAAAAAATATCATCATCATATCGCTCATTTTTTTTACTCCAACTTTGAGAGTGAGATGAGCTCATCACTTCAATGACCAGCTATGTAAAAAAAAAAAAAAAAAAAAAAAAAAAACACCAAGAAATCAGGCTTCACAACACATCTTAAAATAAATCCTGGAACGCTACCATGGTAATGTTTGTATTCTGTAACACTAAAAGAAAATGGACTCTCGTAAGTACTCCAATGCATTACTGCAGTACTGCATTGCATCAGGAGCACCTGGGGATTCAGTAACTTGCACTAGTCAAAGAAAGGATCGAACCAGCAACTTTCAGGATAGGCGTAGACTACCTGAGCCATGTCACATGTTGTATGTCATATATAGTATCTGTTATACTGCATAAGTGTCATCACGTTGTAATTATAGTACAGAGGAACGTGTCATCTTGAAATGGATGCATTCAAGTCCGTCTTAATCCAATGAAGACAGAAGCATTTGATAAGTGGGCGGATTCATCAGTGTCATATTAGATGAATCATTTAGGCTAATTAGGAAAGGATTATGTAACGCCTCATTAATAAATGTCTGTTAGATGGCGAGCAGATGTGTTAAGAAGACCATCTGTGATTGAGACATTATGTTATTCATGTTCAGGTTAAAATAATATTTACACGTCAACTTAGACAATGCAGAAACCATAGACCAGTTTTTTGGTCAAAAAATTAATTTTGACCTTTTTTTTCTGAAAATTGGCTGCTGGTCTCAAACTCAATTTACTTGGGGGCCACTGGAGCTCGGGTCTGGGTGAGACTGGGCTGCATCAGGTTTTCAAAAAAAAAAAATGCATTTATTAAAAACAGAAAAATTAATAAACTTTGCTTTGGTTTCGATTTTCTACAATAAAAGCTCTGATAAAAAATTCCACTGTTCTCAAATATCTTAATTTTTATTTTTCTGCACAAAATAAGATGAAAAATAAATAAACAAATCAAGAATAAAGGAAATCAATCAATCATTAATAAATAAATATATATAATAATAATAATAATAAAACGGCAAATAATAAAAACTTAAGAAACCACATATAGTTGGTGGGTAGACAAATTATTTTTTTCAGATTAAAATGAACAAAGCATTATTAGAGCCCTGTAGACATGACAAAACACGACTATAGTCACATTTATACTTTTTTTTATTTACAACATATTGCGCAACTGCAGGGTCTTGAGACACATGCTAACTCGCAAACTGGAGAGCTAGCGACCTAAACGGTAGCCTTCAAGTTATTTCCTTTAAACTTAAAAAAGCCAAAAACTTACCACTTCCACACGGATAGGGAGGATAACTATTAACAGTAATTTAACCTTTAACATGAACATTAATCAAACGTAATAATTTTTTTCTGGGTACATGATACCATACAGCATCCATATCAAACTCAAGGCCGGGGCCTCAAACTAGTGTCCTGCGGGCCACAGTTGGCCCGCGGGCCGCGTGTTTGAGACCCCTGATGTACAACATACATGCACCACTTTTAAGGTTCACATTTTACTTGCTTTGTCTTTATGCTTCACCGCTAATGTTTTTTTGTCAAGCATTGGAATGTCACACTATATTTGACAGCCATTGAACGCACCATAGTTGTGTGCTGCGATGCAAAAACAATGATTTCTGCCTCTATACTTAAGGTAATATAAGACGATAAGTCCTGCATCCTGACCCTAATGAGGACCAATAGCCAATCGGCAGTGTGCTGCAACAGACAACAGATAGATGGCAGCAAAGCAGCACCACAGCTCATGACGTTGCGTTCAAAGAGAGAAAACCTATTTTGCCTTTTCCATCAAGAGATCATGACAGAAAATGACACATTTTGCCAAGATTTTTTTTTTTGTCTCACTCAGATATCGTCTTATTGCTTTTGAAAGCCTCACATGTGGAACATCCAATTTTTCCACTGGTATCAAACTTTGACCGAACGAGCAAGCGGATATTTTTATGAGCCGATCAATTACTTATTCACCAGTGCTCCGAGAATGCGATCCTGTGCACCCCAAAAAGCCTCAAAATAATTTTATTAGTGCTCCCGCTTGTACACAAAAGCTGATCAGCTCTATCATTGTCATGGCAACACTGCGTGGTCCCCCCCCTCATGCAGTCCATATGTCGCCATCCCATCTGGACTGCTGAGGTTTTTGGTGCTCAGGTGATCATATATCTTATTTTATAAGCAGCTAGAACCCGTCTTAGGCCTACCCTGAACTGGACACCAGTCAAGGGACATGACTGTATTTAAATATTATATATTGTATATACATTTCCAATGCATCACGTGCTATAATCAGCATCTTGTTGGATGCACATGATGTAATAAGTACCATTCAGCTGTGCTGTATAGGAATAAAAAAAAAAATAATCCGCAGAATTGCGTAGGCGGTAACCAGGCAACAAGCACAAAAAAAAAAAAAAGCCTGGCCAGTTTACTTATGTGCCCCATAAGTATACGAACTTTATGAGGTTCCACCGATCCCTCTGTGCTGGGAACGAAAAGCTGTGCCCTGTGGGCGACCAGGAAGAGGTGCAGACAATGTAAAGCATCTTTATTTGCACACTGTGTTTGCTTCCTGTGTGAAAAGGGCTGCAGCTCCTCTATGTGGTTTGCTAGATTGTGATTATTGCAGCTTTTAAACAAGAAGTCAAATATGGCCACCGCTGTGTTGTATTATTAATAAGTGACTATTTTTATATTTAAAATGACAAATTTCAATGAATTGAATCATATTTATTACACACTGTATTTGATGTGGCGGGACGGCGTTCGAGTGGTTAGCGCGCAGACCTCACAGCTCGGAGACCAGGGTTCAATTCCACCCTCGGCCATCTCTGTGTGGAGTTTGCATGTTCTCCCCGTGCATGCGGTTTCCTCCCACATTCCAAAAACATGCTAGGTTAATTAGCGACTCCAAATTGTCCATAGGTATGAATGTGAGTGTGAATGGTTGTTTGCTTGTATGTGCCGGTCCGGGTTGTGCCCCGCCTCTCGCCCGAGGTCAGCTGGGATAGGCTCCAGCACCCCCGCGACCCTTGTGAGGAAAAAGCAGTAGAAAATGAATGAATCATATTTATTACACACTGTATATGATGTGGTGGCACGGCGGTCGAGTGGTTAGCGCGCAGACCTCACAGCGAGGAGACCAGGGTTCAATTCCACACTCGGCCATCTCTGTGTAGAGTTTGCATGTTCTCCCCGTGCATGCGTGGGTTTTCTCCGGGTACTCCGGTTTCCTCCCACATTCCAAGAACATGCTAGGTTAATTAGCGACTCCAAATTGTCCATAGGTATGAATGTGAGTGTGAATGGTTGTTTGCCTGTATGTGCCGGTCCGGGTTGTGCCCCACCTCTCGCCCGAGGTCAGCTGGGATAGGCTCCAGCGCGACCCTCGTGAGGAAAAAGTGGTAGAAAATGAATGAATGAATCATATTTATTCCACACTGTATTTGATGTGGCGGGACGGTGTTCGAGTGGTTAGCGCGCAGACCTCACAGCGAGGAGACCAGGGTTCAATTCCACACTCGGCCATCTCTGTGTGGAGTTTGCATGTTCTCCCCGTGCATGCGTGGGTTTTCTCCGGGTACTCCGGTTTCCTCCCACATTCCAAAAACATGCTAGGTTAATTAGCGACTCCAAATTGTCCATAGGTATGAATGTGAGTGTGAATGGTTGTTTGCCTGTATGTGCCGGTCCGGGTTGTGCCCCGCCTCTCGCCCGAGGTCAGCTGGGATAGGCTCCAGCACCCCCGCGACCCTTGTGAGGAAAAAGCAGTAGAAAATGAATGAATCATATTTATTACACACTGTATATGATGTGGTGGCACGGCGGTCGAGTGGTTAGCGCGCAGACCTCACAGCGAGGAGACCAGGGTTCAATTCCACACTCGGCCATCTCTGTGTGGAGTTTGCATGTTCTCCCCGTGCATGAGTGGGTTTTCTCCGGGTACTCCGGTTTCCTCCCGGTTGTTTGACTCTATGTGCCCTGTGATTGGCTGGGGTGTACCCTGCCTCTCGCCTGAGGTCAGCTGGGATAGGCTCCAGCACCCCCGCGACCCTCGTGAGGAAAAAGCGGTAGAAAATGAATGAATGTATATGATGTTGATTGTTTCCCCATCGTAAAACCAAATCGAAGGCACAAAAAATGCTTTAAAAATGCATTTCACTAGATGCTTTGTCAATAAATCAGCCACGCCGCCAGGAGGCTACACAGCAGCGGCAGACACAGATTGGGAGGGGGGGGGGGCATGTCAGAGCAGGAAAGAAAGAAAGCGCAGGAGATGAACCCTCATTTGCGTCTGAGTTCTATGAACTCATCTTTGTGTGTATTTGTCCATGCCTATTCAGCAGCGAGGGCTAATTGCTGCTACTCCTGTGTAATTATCCACAGACTAACGTCTCTTGTACTGTTAACCACAGAGGGAAATTACCATTTGTGGTGGAGAGAAATGAACCGGGATCAGGGCAGGCGTACGCAAATAAACATCCTGTCAGCGATGACGGGTCTGATGGGTGAGGTGATTCTTTCCATTTATGTTGGATAACAAATACCTGGAACTTTGTGACAAACAATAAACAATATATCCGAAAAACCCTCCAATGAGGTTAGATTACCTATTGGAGGCTGGGCATGCCCGGAACACCTCACCAGGGAGGCGTCCGGGAGGCATTCCGGACTAGATGCCCGAGCCACCTCAACTAATTCCTCTCGATGTGAAGAAGAACCGTACCTCGCCCAGATATGGCATACCGGGGCCTCACCCTGGAGCCAGGCCCGGGTAGTCGGGCCTTCACCTGTGGAGCCCGGCCGGGGCCCAGCCCGAAGAGGCCACATGGTATCTCCCCTTCGTAGACCCACCACTTACGGGGGCAAGCATAAGGGTCCGGTGCATTGTGTGTTGGGTGGCGGTCAAGGGCGGGTGCATGCGGTTTGCTCGGAGTGTGTGCCCGAATACAGTACACCTTGCTGGGCAACAGCAGATATCTCCCTCAGCTCTATACTCCGGTTCTCCTGCTAGTACTGATGTGGTAGTAGTAATGTTCTCTCTTAATTCTTAATTAAAACTGTAATAAAATGAATAAAAATAATAAAAATTGCAGTAAAAACATGAAACACTTGGTTTCATGCAGCCCTGAGTCAATTAGGAGTGCTGTTGAAAAAAGCAGTTTTTTACCAGGTTGAAAATGGATATATACAATGCCTGTTTAATGGGAAATGCTTAGAACAAGATTTGGCTAGTGTTGTGAAGTTCACGAACGAACTGGTTCTTTTGAACGGCTTATTAACATGAACGATGGGAACCGAGTCACAGCTGGGAACTGTTCACCGTTCTCAGCCCAGCGGATATGCAAGATTTGCAAATAGCATCACGTCACGTGGTGCGCCATGACTTACAACTTAATACATATAAAAATGAGCCAAATGAGCCAGCTTTTTGAACGACTCTTTGAAGTGAACGGCTCACCAAAATCCGGCTCCCTTCAAAGAGCCAAAAATCCCATCACTAGATTTGGCACTGATTTCAGAAGGGAAGATAAAACGATCATCCATTCAATCAGTAAATGTCATCTAAATAGTTAGTAATTGAAATATATTAGTGTAAATAAGTGAGGAAATGTTTAAAAGTGTTTTTTTTTACTGTTTATTTAATTGTATTTCGTTAAACCTGCCTGTAAAATGAATGAATATTTGCTCTAGCAATGATCATCAATTAGCCAGTGATCGATTGCTTTTGTCTCCGGCCAGATACACTGGGGGCAATATGGCTTTCCGCCATTACACTGGCGTTCAAAGTGGAGGAAACGCCACAATTTCATGTGTAATAATTTCTCTTTATATTAGGTTTGTTGTCATGGCTAAAGATTGGTAACGTGACTGTAATATGTAAACGTGAAAAACACGAACTTTGAGAAGTTTTGTAACTCGTTTTCTCTGCCTTGTGGTAAGGTTCTATGCTGTGAATTTAATGTGTGCTCATATATGTGTGTGTGTGTGCTGTATTTAACCAAACAGGTTAATTAAGTAGGAAAGGTTGACACTTGTAAAGCTACACTGACATATTTTGTATAACTTGAAAAGGGTTTATACTCTCCAAAGCTACTTCCTTCCTGTAGGAATATTGTTCTCTTGCTGTCTTGTGATTTAACATTACACTGGCGTTCATAATGGAGGAAACACCACAACTTCAAGTGTAATAATTTCTGCCCATATCAGGGGTGGAACACCCCGCTGTTCCTTCCCTTCCTTCTCCTGGCTGTACTCTTGTTTTCTTTTTCAGAGGGTCTCCTTCCAGCTGGAGGCGAGAATTCTGGGCCTACCTGATTGGACTCCACCTCATTTAGCAGATGGACTTCACTTGGGAGACGCTGGATGATTCTTGTTTACCTGCTACTCGCATGTATGGACACCATTTGGAATTTCAGACTTTTTGCCATTTTGGCGTTGCTTTTGTGTTGTTTTTCACAAGTTTTATTCTTTTGAGGTAATGTTCTGCCTAGCGTCTGCCTTGTTGTACCTCCCCTCACAGTGCTATTGTTTCTTTTTGTACCATCGCCTTGAGTTCAGTTGATTATTATTAAGTACTTCTTACCTGCCTCTGCATCCGGGGTCCATCAGAGTAATCCAGCCACATTATGGACCCTGCGGAGGTGGACACAAACAAGCTGGCTCGCCGTAACCTGGCACAGTGTCTCAGCGCAACAGGAGCAGTTTGACACACTTGGGCCTTGGCATCAATAGCATCGCTGACATTTAGCCATGTTTATGCTTTAACATGCTCAATTTAGGCATAAACTACATAGAAATCTGTTTAAATATGCATATTTGTCAACTAATAGGCTTTATTCAACCACAAAAATGTTCCCTTTTGAAGTACATATGTACACTCTATCCTTCTTCAGGAAAGGATACATCCAACAGAGAATTACAATATCTTTACTGTCAGTACTATTGTTTGAAATGCTGATGATGGCTTTTCCTCTCTATTGAAGGACGACAGCAACAAACACCTGCCTTCCTGCCTGTGCAAAACAGGCACATGGCAATATACTGAGCCCGGCAAAATTACCCAGTTCATTTTCATTTTTTGTGTGATTAATTAATTTGTGTATTATTGTTGCAGGCTTGGTACCCACAATCTCAAAAATAACTACATTGGTTTTATATGCTTTATATTTTGTCTTATAAATATCTCTATTTAGGAAAGATGATAACACAAATGTATGTTAATGTAAAAACAGTTGAAGTTTTGAAGTTATGAACTCCTGCTTCCATGTCAGCGTTGTGTTCAGCAGAGCATCGCTGACTGAAGGAGTTTTGCCGTTGTGAAAATCTGCCTGCTTACATCATGTTCTTCTCCAGGCCACAAATTCGCCGGGAATGAATCGACAGCACCTCTACTGATTGCAACCAAGCAGCGCACTCCATTTTTAGGTAATTTCTCATCGGACCGCTCAGTGATTTATTAAAAGTCTTCATTCCTCAGTTAAATCATGCTGCTGCACAGCTGTTTTTGAAAGATGTTCGTCTTCAAAAGTCAGTGAAGCTCAATTTTTGGAAGGATTTGACAGCCTTTGTCTTCTCCTTGCTTTGATGCCAGCACCAAATGGCACATTGACATCCCTACTGAATAGCTGGCGAATATTGTGACAGCGAAAGAGCCAGCTCTTTCTCTCTTGTAGTTGGTAACAGACCTGGCGACAGGCATGACTAATAATGAATATGCAGATATACTGTAGTTTTCCGCATGTATAAATACTCCTTGTCAACATTATCAGCTCCTGTGTTAAGGTACAGCACGTTCTGTCATTACCATTCAAATTAGCACTTAGCGTGGCTAACATAAATAGACACAGACAAGTAAAGGCCACTTTTGACGAACTTACATATATTTCAAGAAAAAAAAAATCTCAGCTTTGTGATATTTTTTCGCTATTTTTGTAAAATTACAACTTTTTCTACATATATTACAAATATTTTTCTCTTAAAGGGGACCTATTATGCTCATTTTCTGGCCCTTTGAATTGAGTCCTGGACTCCTACAGAGCAGCTACACACAATAACCAGCACAGAAAGCTCTTCCAGAATCTGCACCTATTCAGCTGTAATTCTTTGGATTTCAGTCCACATCCAGGCACACCCACTCCACTGTGGTTGGTCGCACTCCTGAGTGCTTAAAAGGACTTGTTGTGCCGCTAGCTGCGAACCCAACTTTATAGACTTTGATAATAAACAATGATTTATCTTTTTTTTTATGTATGCTTTTAACATACAGCCATAAGTAAAGACTGGACAGTCCGACGTTTCTCAAGAAAAGAGGTTACTTCCATATGTATCTTAATGATAAGTAGCTTTAGCATTTTAGTGCTAGGGTTTTTACAGCATTGGTAATGTCTAATGTGTTTTGCGGGACTACCAGTGCTTTAAAAAATTCAGGTAGAGCCACAGATTTTTGTGGGAAAAGGCTAATAGCAACCCCGCTCCTTGTATGCACACTCTATAATGCTACACAGACAACCGATTCAAGAACTCAACAACATCATTAGAAATTGTAAACAAATGTGGCTTTCCACATTGAAGCCATTACTAACAACCTAAACAAAGAAGGAAACCTTCTTAATGCTAACATGCTAACATTAACATGCTAACACCTGGCAGAATAGTGTCTACTGATGTAAATGGATGAAAATGCTAATGTGCCAATATTAGCATGCTCACACCTATCTGTCACCATATGGGAGTTAGCCTGCATAAGTTTGTTTAGTTTCCTTTCTATGCCTTAGTTCCTGTTTTGATGCCCTTATTTTGTAGCCACTTCCTTTGTTGTTCCTTTCTGTTTGTTCCTGCCTTTACTTTCTTGTTTCGCGCACCTGCCTCTAATATTCTGTTGTTTATTTAATTCAGGTGTGTGCTTCTCTCCTTGTTGTCTTTCATTAATTTGCTTTTTTCTGCATACCTTCTGCTGATTATCCACAATTATTATTAAAAATACTTTTTTACCTGCACTAGGTCCTGCTCTCTGCATCCTGGGGTCTCATCGCAATGCGGACAAGCCCGAACATGACACCCATCATGATAGTGGTAAGTATTTGTATATGTGTCAAGGGTTTTAGTATGCTAGAAATACTTACCTGCTAACACCTGGCATAATAACGCAATGTATCGGGATGGCTAAATGTCCCAAACAAGGGCTCTGACCATTTTTTTTGTGATGTACAAATGGTCTTATCACGCAATGTTAAGGAATTAACATTTTTAAAAAAAAGTTATTTTGAGCACAAACGGGTAAACGATGGCAAAAACAAAACCTTTGTGCTGCGCTTGGCGGAGTTCATAATACAGCTCACTGTTTTTCTCTTATTTACTTGTCTGTGTCTATTTACGTCAGATGAATATGAGACAAGAGAGTAACATTTCAGATAATACACCCCTGTTTGGGATTCATTGTCTTTTCATTTCTAAACGCAGTCTGCACAAGCAAAACCTATCCTGGAAACTGAGTATACATGTACCACAGTTTAAAACCACCACCATTTTTACGTCTTGATGTTTTTATACTTCACTGATCATGTTTTTTTCATCCAGCGCGGCGATTTCACACATTGTTTGGCGGTCCTTAAACTCACCAAAGTTGCTGTGAGATGCTGAATTGTCACTTATCCAATTGTTCCAATAAAATGGAACCCACGGTACACATAGTTATTTCCAGTTTTTACAAGAGCGCTGTTCAGATATGTTGGTAATTGTCAGTAGAAAGTGGGACGAGTCAGTTGTCATCTTTCCTCTGACAAAGTCCCGGTACGCTTCAGGCCATCATTGCATATTCACATTCCCTTTCTGCTCTCTGCTCCCAACTTCTGCCGCGTTTCAATGCAGCCTAAGACACGCTCTCATTTCCATATTGCTCTGTGCGCGGTTGCTGCCGTCAGACAATGGAGAGATTGGATTGTAATGTTTTCCTAGCCAGCCAGCTGCAGCGACGATACCAATCATTATTACTTCCTCTGAGGAGCTTGGGCTTTGTTTCCGATTGCTTGTTGGTTCCAAAAATTGGGCACAAAATATACTCAATTAATTTATGAGCTCATTCCGGCACCAAACCGTTAATATGACGAGAAAGTTGTATTCGTTTTTCAGGAAATTAGGTGGCATCATATCTGGCACATTGGATCTTACTTTACAATAAGGTACATAAAAATACACTAGTTACTGAGTACTTACTGAGGAACGAAGGACCACACATTTAGAATAGTTACTGATTAACTAATGAGGCACTAATGAGTAAGTGATTATGGTTAGGCAGGTTCGTTCTTCATTGTAAAGTGCAATATCAATAAATATACAATATAAATGCATTTTGTCACCCTTTTGATATTTCCTGTTGGAAACTTTAGCATGTTGGGGATGAGCAATTTGTGCAAAAACTACTCAGTAGTTGGAAATGTGCGTTAAAAATATTATTCAGTCATTCATTTTCTACCGCTTATCCTCACAGGGGTGCTGGAGCCTATCCTAGCTGTCTTCGGGCGAGAGGCGGGGTACACCCTGGCCAGCCAATCACAGGGCACATATAGACAAACAGCCATTCACACTCACATTCATACCTATGGACAATTTGGAGTCGCCAATTAACCGAGGGTGGGCTAACCACTCGACTGCCGTGCAGCCCGGGAAAATATTAGCGTAAGTCAAATGAAGTTCACCTGCAAAAGTTTGACTTTTGACAAATTTATTTGGCTCTATTTTGGGTTGTTAAAGAAAGGAAGAGGAAGGTGTTGATCTCGCTGCCAGATCATGTCTGTTGGAATCGTCACCTCTTCAATGAAGGCAAAGTAATCTTAAATATTCCTTTATCCCTTCCATTCATCATTTATATGTATTTACAATTGTCTTTTGCATGTAAAACTATAATTGTAAATCTATAAAAATGTGTTTTGTGTTAATACATTTGGCATTCTGGAACAGATTAACTGGATTTACATTATTTCTTATGGGGAAAATATTCGGTTAGCATCCAAATTCCAAAATTTGAAGGAGCCATTTGGGAGCCAATTGATCTGACTTGTTTTTTTTTACTTAAGCTGAGCCGAAAAAGACGTTTTGCGAAATAAAGCTGAACGTTTGATCACAATTAATTCCAATGCAATTAATTCCACATCAATTACATACACTAATGAATTTAACCCTGCAAATACAAGACACGCTTTCATGCCTCCTGCCACAGACTTTCTCGTGTTCACTTTCCCGTCTCCCAAGTTCAACTAAACTATTTTCAAGTGTCCATTTTTTGGAGGCATTGGTTGCAGCAGCATATCATGCATCATCATCACTATTCCAGATGATTATCCATCCTTGGTTCTTGCTTTGGATTGAGGCACAGAAATGCATTTTTCCTCAAACTGAAGCTATAGTCTCTCTTTGGCCGTTCTTCCTGGTTCTTTGGACCGCCTTGCTATCGGAGAAGTAATCAATGATCACACAATTTAAAAGCTTTTGTAATTTTATTAAAAATTGGAGCAATATATTTGTTTTTCTATCAGTCATATGTAACTGTTTACTACCAAATTGGTAGTATAGCAGTTGAAAGTGGGGTCATTGATTTGTTTGTTATCGAAGCTGAAGACAGAGAACCGACATGATGAATGTGACTAGAAAATCAGCAAGATAACACAAATAGGAATGAGATATGGCGCTGTAAAAAAAATCCTGTTGAACAAGGAGTCGAGTCTCTTTTCGGTCCTAAAGACCAAAGCTCAAACACTTCCATCAAAGTGGTGCTGATGAAAAGAGCAGAGCTCACAGGGAAACAGAGAAAGGACGGGGCATATCAGAGAGAAGGACCAAAATGAAGGCTAATTTGCCCTGATGAGGTGGGAATGGAAGTGAGAGAGGAAAAAAAAACAACTTCAAAGATGACATAGGGTGATTTTGCTTTGCGAACCTCATCTAACCCCTGATGTGAGTGTACAGTGACACAACTTTTCATAATCATCAACATTTCAGCACCATTATACCAATGGCATTGTCTGCCCGAACCTTCTTATGCACTCAGGAAGGTCGTCGCTACTTCAGAAAAAGAGGACAGAAAAAAAAAAGCCAAGATACTGACAAAAAAATAAGTGAGATTTATCCTCACAAATTTGTTTTATTCTGTCAATACACAGCTCTGCAAATGGAATGACAATTCTTGAATTTTCAGTCCATGCCCGATTGTAGACCTATTGAAGCCCAAATGTGGCCCGCAGGACACTAGTTTGAGGCCCCCGCCTTGATATGAAAGTTTAATGTTAGTGCGGCCCGCGCAAGTTTGATATGGATGCTGTATGGTATCATGTACCCAGAAAAAATTATTACGTTTGATTAATGTTCATGTTAAAGGTTAAATAACTGTTAATAGTTATCCTCCCTATCCGTGTGGAAGTGGTAAGTTTTTGGCTTTTTTAAGTTTAAAGGAAATAACTTGGAGGCTACCGTTTAGGTCGCTAGATCTCTAGTTTGCGAGTTAGCATGTGTCTCAAGACCCTGCAGTTGCACAATATGTTGTAAATAAAAAAAAGTATAAATGTGACTATAGTCGTGTTTTGTCATGTCTACAGGGCTCTAATAATGCTTTGTTCATTTTAATCTGAAAAAATAATTTGTCTACCCACCAACTATATGTGGTTTCTTAAGTTATTATTTGCTGTTTTATTATTATTATTATATTTATTTATTACTGATTGATTGATTTTCTTTATTCTTGATGTATTTATTTTTCATATTATTTTGTGAAGAAAAATAAAAATTAAGATATTTGAGAACAGTGGAATGTTTTATCAGAGCTTTTATTGTAGAAAATCGGATCGGAACCAAAGCAGTGAAAAAGTTTGTATATTTTTCTGTTTTTAATGGAAAACCTAATTCGGCTCAGCCTTGCCCAGACCCTAGCTCCAGTGGCCCCCAAGTAAATTGAGTTTGAGACCCCTGATCTACACCTTGGCTGCCAAACTCGCAGTTCAGTCTGTGACTCATAAATCTGAGTAAAACCAACACATCAAATTATTTATCTTTGCTCATTTTCACGATCAGAACAACCAGCAGAACCTTTTGTATCCACACACTGGATTGAAAATGATTTGATTATGAAACAATGTTCTGCTGGTAGCAGTGCAGTAGGTTGGGACAGACTGTTATCGAATGTATTATTTATCAGACACGTTATGAATAGCAAATACCATTGACGACTGATGAATTCGATTTTTAGGAAAAATTTGGGTCGGTAAGAATTGTAATGGGCCGCACGGTGGCCTCAGCAGATCAAGAGTTCAAATCTCCTTTGTGGGTCCATGCGTGGGTTTTCTCTGGGTGCATCGGCTTCCTCCCACATTCCAAAAATCTGCAAGTTAAGTTAACTGAGGCCTATTAAAATGTGTGGGCGTGAATGATTGTTTGTCTGTATGTGCCCTGTGATTGGCTGGCGACCATGCCTCTCTCTCTCTCTGTGACCTTAATGAGGACGGTTAGTATAGGATGGATCGATGGAAGAATACAAATCGTAGCTGCTGGCAGTTTCGGGAGTGTTCCTTCTGAAAAGCCGAAATAAATCAACACGAAAAGGAAATTAAATACACACTGTCATTCTTTTTTTACACAATAACCTTCATTCATTGAGATGCAGTTTGCCAGTCATTCACGTACAGTCATCATCGCCAAAGAAAAATATAAAGGAAGTACAAAAGACATATATGAAGATAAATGTATACTTTCTCTATACGGCCAAAAGAATCAAGATGCACTCCAGGCTGGGGAAATGAAGCAACCCTCCGATATGCCAAACACAACTGATGAGCTCAAATGACAAAGGAAAGTGTGTGGACTAGCAGGGAGTTTATTTGCTGAGAAACCAAGAGGAGCAGACAGATAAGACTGATGAGCTAATGCGATACAGGTGGAAGAACATACAGACTGGCAGGGAGTCGATTGGCGCGGAAAACAAAGGCAACAGGGCTGACAGGGCTGATAAATTAAAGAGATACAGGTTGGAGAACCTGAGGACAGGCAGGTACTTGATTGGCTGAAGAAAAGGCTCACAGATGTTGAGGCAGTACCCGCACTGGATCGCTTAATGAGGGCGCAAACAGGATTTGTTGAAATGCAAGCGTGGCATCTGGAAGATTCAGCTGAAGGAAACAAGAAATTGTCTTTCAAGTCCTCTCATTGCATTTTTGCAAACATTGCTTTTGTTTCTTTTATGCTCTGTCTTAGCTAAAAAAAATGGGATGGATTCTTCAGACAACCCAAGCAAGGAGAATTGGAGTAGGGACTCATGCCAGCAAAACGTTGAACCCACTAGGGTCACCTAGCATCTCCACTAGCACAGTCTTGGCAGAGAGCGTTGGCCTCCTCTAGCAAGACGATCTGCCGGAGGTCCTGGTTGGCAATGTCGGAACGTCGAACGAATGTTCGTACCACTGGATACCCTCAATGGTTCTGAGAACGCAAAGCTGTGGTCCTGCACAGTGGCCAGGTCTTGGTCCCATAAAAGAATACAGGCCCGGGTGGCGATGTTGTAGATCCGGACTTTGATACGTTGGGAGATGTCATGAGGTCTCCATAGTCACCTGATGTAAGGAGTGCGGATGGACGTTGGTAGAACTCACTCCCTGACACCTTAAGAGTCGCGGTGACAGTCTGGACCTTTGGCTAGCACTCTTGACTCTCATTCTGTGGACCTTGGTGACTCCAGATGACTGGAGTGTGACTCTGTGGATGTACGTTGGTAAACCTCACTCGCAGAACATCAAGTTAACAGTCCACCAGGGTTGACTCCAGGCTACTGGACTCTTCTGGTTTGTTGAAGACATTCCACCTTTCGTACAGAAATCTTCTTCAGTTCTGAAATGTAGGTGTGGTGTTTCACTTTTTCTGACCTTGGTGGAAGTGGCCCCAGGGGGATCACAAGACGATGTGGCTGGTGAACGATCGTCCCGCATAACAATACGTCATTTGTCTACCTGGTTGGCAAAACAACTAATTTTTAGTGGCCTGATTTTGACATCAAACCGCTTTCAATCCAATCCATCCATTTTCTACCTAGAAACTGTCCAGCCCAGCTGTCTTCGGGCGAGAGGCGGGGTACACCCTGGACTGGTGGCCAACCAATCACAGGGCACATATAGACAAACAACCATTCACACTCACATTCATACCTATGGACAATTTGGAGTTGCCAATTAACCTAGCATGTTTTTGGAATGTGGGAGGAAACCGGAGTACCCGGAGAAAACCCACGCATGCACGGGGAGAACATGCAAACTCTACACAAAGATGGCCGAGGGTGGGATTGAACTCAGGTCTACTAGCTGTGAGGTCTGCGCGCTAACCACTCATCCGCAATGCAGCCTCAATCCAATCCACTTTATTGATATTCAAACTAGCGATCCTCGCTATGCAGGCTTCTTTAGAACTGTTGACTCTGGTACCCTTTAGGTACGGCTTGTGTGGTTTCTTTAACCAACCAAGTCCAGAACCTGAGACTTGCCAAAAATGAAACCATGATCATCGCTGTTCACATTCACGAAACGACAGAAAGAAGTCTCAGGACAGGACAGAAGCAACCTGACTCCAGACCTGTGCCTCCAGACTTTTTTTTTAACTTGTCAGAACAAAACATAACATTTAGTGTCATGCTCCGGCACGCCGCAACCAGCTTCTATTTTGAGAAGGGATTTAATTGTGGCGTTCATTCCTCCACACCTCATCCTTCTGGTGTGCCTCATTGCACCGTTCCAACATGTGATGGAAAGCATCTGCCATCTGCTTGGGTCCATCTGTCTGTGAGTGAAAATGTAGACATACAATACGATTAACCTGTGAACCTTTTTCACACATATTAGGGCCCCGTGTATTGCAACATTTCTTTTCATTGATGGCGACCCTGCGTTTATAATCCCCTCTGCGTAAACTTCCTGTGTTCGTCCTATCATTCCGAGCAAACCATATTTGCTTTAATTGGTCACTTGTATATCTGTGCTGGAGAGCAATAGTTCAATCACTGTGTTAGAACCATCTGTAAAGTGGTTGTTCCACACCACCACCAACATTATGTTTACCATGAATCTTAGGGGCCAACGTGTGCACAGGATGGCGGTTGTGAAGTGGAAAAAAAACACTTCATTTTTTTTGCCGTATTTATTTCATTCCTGTGGGTGGAGTGGAAGTGTTTTGTTTTGGGTTTTTTTTTTTGTTTTTGTTTTTTTTTTTTTTTTTTGCAGTGGCTGTAGGCGGATGGACCACCATACAGAAAATACCTGCGTTTTAAATTAGTACAGGAGGACAAACAAACTGAAATCCACTGGGATAAGAGGAACGAAATGGAAGTTGGTCCACAAAGGCACAAAACAAAGGAAGTAAATTACAGTAAAACTAACTAGTCAAGACTTGTGGGAAAACACAAGGAAAGAAGAGAAGTGGTGAGTTTGGGGGTCCATTTGAGGAGACTACCAGTGCCACATTAGTCGAGGAGATTAGAACGATCCCTGTTTAGGTCGGGATGTGGAGGCAAGGTGTAGTGGACCCAAGTGCAGGGGGTCTCTAAAGCATTGAGAGCAACAGCGGAGTGATGTTTAAAAAAAAAAATAGTTTAATGAATACTCGGGATGCAAAAATGTAAAGTAAATGTAACAAACATAGTGGCATGCAGACGACAATAACGTAGGAACTATGGTAACTTGGAGCAGACTCACCACAAACGACATATGATGATCCGACAAAGACAATACAGAAAACTGGGAATTGAATACATGCAAGAAGACAAATCTGGAGCAGCCTGTTATTTTGGGGGGGGGGGGGTCAGAGGCCCAAATTTTTCCTCTAAGGACCACATAGTAAAAAATGAAAGCCACTTTCATATTTTTTATGTTACCTCGATTAACGTCCACCCTGGTTAACATCCAAAATTTAGGCTAAATATTAGCCTTGGCTTGCTTTTCTTTACCTGTTTAGTATTCAAAATACTGTCCGTTTTTTTTTTTACACCACCATCTTGGATCATGCACCCAAGACAAAATTTTGCGATACGTTAGATGTGATCGCGCAATGCATAATGGGTTATGATGGACTTTTTAATATCAAACCTTGTGCTATTAAAATTATTATTTCATAATTGACTTGGATGAGTTTGCTGTGGAAAAACCCTAGCCTCAAACCCACTGAACAACTGGAACAGAGATGATGAACCAGCAGTGACATTCATAATCACAAATTTTGATCTTCTGGACCTAACATTTTGGGGGTTTTGGGACCCCCACAGTAGGAAATTATATTGTGGAATTAATCTGGTTAGCGCGCAGACCTCACAGCTAGGAGACCAGGTTCGATTCCACCCTCGGCCATCTCTGTGTGGAGTTTGCATGTTCTCCCCGTGCATGCGTGGGTTTTCTCCGGGTACTCCGGTTTCCTCCCACATTCCAAAAACATGCTAGGTTAATTTGCGACTCCAAATTGTCCATAGGTATGAATGTGAGTGTGAATGGTTGTTTGTCTATATGTGCCCTGTGATTGGCTGGCGACCAGTCCAGGGTGTACCCCACCCGAAGACAGCTGGGATAGCCTTGTGATGAAAAGCGGTAGTGAATGAATGAATGAATGAATGAATATAGTCACATTATTCTTGTAAAATGACGTCTTTTTCTCATGAGATTACAACTTTTTCTCCTAATATTTTGACCTCATTCATGTAAAATTTTTTAGAATGATACAGCCCACAAATAGCCCACAGGCCTCACTTTGGAGACCCCGTTTACAGGAAAGCAAGTCATGGAGTGGTGCAGAGAGAAGGAGGATTTTTTGCAAGCAGCTCAGGTCATGTCACATATTAAAATTTGAGTTTCTCCCAGAAAACTGCAGCCTAAGTCTTATTTCAACATCAGCTGATAAGAAAGCGATTGGCCCTGAAGTCATGACATTGCAGCTGTGAGCCTTGGAGCGTCAGACAGAGCCCTCCTGCACTCCCGACCAAGGTTTGAAGCCCCGAAGTTGGGTCACTTTGATTTTATCATGCCAGTCTCAAGTTATGCAGATTGACATCTTATAGATTAAAGAAAACCAACTGAACCACAGACGGAGACATGGAAGAACTCCATGTAGGGACGAAAACTCAAACAGAACCCGGGCGGTTTCCCAACAGGTATGACTAAAAAAAACAAAAAATCTAAATTTTTCTAATGTTTTTATGTGTGCAACTATGGTGTGTTCATGGACCGCCGAACAATGAAAAGAACATTATCAGTTTGTCTTTATAAAGACATAAATATAAGAATCCATAAATAAAAAAAAATCCATAAATGCTGACTCATGGGCGTGTGATACCTCGGAAAAAGTAAAAATAGAAATATAATTAATAACTGAGAAGAACTCTAAGAAGTTTTGGGTTTTATAGCTTTGAGTAATTGCTTTGTGTATTTTTGTTTACTTGTGGTCCCTGAACATATTAAAGCGAGTGGGAATCAACACAGGTCTGTTTCTGGAATGAGACTCTTGCAGGAAGCAACTCAGGCAGAGATAATCCTTTCCTGGCAAGAATGAAGAAATTCCCAACCTCAGTACCTAGAAACAAAACAATCCACCTAATCCTGCAATGGGTTCATAACCCTCTAACGGGTTTTCTATTTTCTAAGGAAAAGTTGCTTTTTTTTTTTTATATAAAACTTGTTGTTGCATTTTAAATTGGGAGCAGATGTAGGACATATACGTACGTGATGTGCATGTCTTCGTTCATTGTTATCTTAGCCATCGTGAGAAAAACTAACTGACTTACTGACTCACTTCCTTTTACTGACACTCACTGAAGTGAATGGAGTACTCAGGGATTCTAGTCACTAGTCACAGAGCGCATGTGCAGAAACATGCATAACAAATTGCACCCGTGAGTCAGAGGAGTCTTCTTTTGTCAGTCAGTGAAATTCCAGGCTTTATCAACCTGTGATTAAGTGATAGTCAAGTTTTTGTCGAGCGACTGTGAGTCAGTGAAACTTGAGTCTTCATCAACTCTTGGGTCAGTAAAACTTGTGTCTGTGTCAACTTTTGAGTCAGTGAAACTCGAGTATTAGTCATTAGTCATGAATCAGTAAAACTCAAGTCTTCATCTCACACCTTTGAGTCAATGGAACTCAAGTCTTCGTCTAACACCTTTGAGTCAGTGGAACTCAAGTCTTCGTCTAACACCTTTGAGTCAGTGGAGCTCAAGTCTTCGTCTAACACCTTTGAGTCAGTGGAGCTCAAGTCTTCGTCTAACACCTTTGAGTCAGTGGAGCTCAAGTCTTTGTCAACCAGTGAGTCAGTGAAACTTGAATATTCCTCAACTTGTGAGTCACTGAGAGTCGTGTCTTTGTCGAGGACTTGTGAGTCAGTGGAGCTCATGTCAATCGGTGAGTCAGTGGAACTTGAGTCTTCGTCAACCCTATTGAGTAGGTGAAACTTGAGACTTAAACTGGAAACTTCATAAAACACCCGTGAGTCAGTGGAACTTGAGTCTTCGTCAACCCTATTGAGTAGGTGAAACTTGAGACTTAAATTGGAAACTTCATAAAACACCCGTGAGTCAGTGAAACTCGAGTATTAGTCAACCCATGAATCAGTGAAACTCAAGTCTTCGTCTAACACCTTTGAGTCAGTGGAACTCAAGTCTTTGTCAACGATTGAGTCAGTGAAACTTGAATATTCCTCAACTTGTGAGTCACTGAGAGTCGTGTCTTTGTCGAGTACCTAGGAGTCGGTGAACCGCGAGTCATTGAGCATGTGAGTCTGTGAAACTCCAGTCTTTGTCAAGTGCCCAGAGAAAGTCCAGTCTTTCACCAGTGAATCAGTGATCCTTGACTGTGACTCAGTGAAACTCCAGTCTTTGTCGAGGACTTGTGAGTCAGTGGAGCTCATGTCAATCTGTGAAACTTTAGTCTTCGTCAACCCTTGAGTAGGTGAAACGTGAGACAGACTTTAACTGAAATCTTCATCGAACACCCGTGAGTCAGTGAAACTCTGGCCTTCGTTGAGCTCTCAAGAGTCAGTCATATTTAAGTTTTCGTCGAGTATCAGTGAGTCGATGAAATTTGCGGGCTGAGCAAGTGAATAGTTTAGTTGTGTTACATTGTAAACATGTGATGTACTGCCCTGTGACCTTGTATGCATGTTCAAAATAAACCAAACCATTATCAAGTGTACACTAAAAAAACTAGTTAACAGAGACAAATACCTGTGAATCTCAAAATCTGTGACTTCAACGACTCGTTCACGACTCACACGTCCCTACTCTCTTGTTTAATTTGCAACCATCTTCGCCTCCACAAGCTCCTTGCAATGACAGCCTCTTCCAGGTACAAGGGCATCGCCTGAGTTCCCCGTCTGTTCTCTGTCTTGTTTACAAGGGAGCGTCTGTCATGAAAATATACTGTAGCTTGCTTTATGGCACTTGAATTTATGACCAATCCCAGCGTTTTCTTGGTGGGACTGACTTAATTAACAAAATGGAGCACAGCATGTGGGCACAATTTTCCGCTGTGTGAGTCTGGACTATACCTCCATTCAGGACAACCTACTATCTGAATAATATTATGATGATAGTGTGATAACCTCTCATTTGATCCAAAATGTACTCTCAAGTTTTTCTTCAGTGTTCGGAGTTATTTACAGTTTTGGATGCGTCGGAAAGAAAATGTTCCAAAATTTTTCTTGGCGGTCGTTTTAATTTAAGAAGTGCTAGAGGCAAAAAAGACGTTGTCCAGAGGCTATATATTGCTGATAGGCACTTTATTGCTTTTTACTCACGCTATAAGACTTTAACATCAGTCCACTTGGAGGGCTGACAGAAGCTGTTATGGTTATGTCTTTTTCACAAAAGTTTGGAAAGTCACTGCCTTATGACATGTCCTCCGAACCTGCTGACTAAAAACCTGACCAGGAAGTCAATTTAAAGTTGAGTTGTACTTGCAACTTGTTTATTTTTTGGAGCATTCATAAAAAAAACAACATTGTGATAACAGTCATGATGATTGGACTCTATATGACTCTATTTTTAAATACTTAACATTTTATTCGGCTCCACAGCGGTGAGTAGTTAGCGCGCAGGCTATACAGCTATTCCACCCTCGGCCATCTCTGTGTGGAGTTTGCATGTTTTCTCCGGGTACTCCGGTTTCCTCCCACATTCCAAAAACATGCTAGGTTAATTGGCGACTCCAAATTGTCCATAGGTATGAATGTGAGTGTGAATGGTTGTTTGTCTAAATGTGCCCTGTGATTGGCTGGCCACCAGTCCAGGGTGTACCCCGCCTCTCGGCCGAAGACATCTGGGATAGGCTCCCTCGTCAGAATAAGCGATAGAAAATTAATCAATGAAACAATATTTTATTTGTCTGGAGCAATTTGGCCCCATAACTATAACCTAGCAGAAAACAGAAGGTGTTCAAGGCGCTTTCCTTGCTCATTATCCCGCGTGATGGGGACGGACACAAAAAAATCGGAGATTTTGAAAATTAAGTTGAGTCATAATATTATGAGAATAAATAAAAAAGAAGGAAATTCATAAGAAAAAGTCGTACGTGTCAGAGGGAAATTGACGAAGGAAAATGGCATACTTATGTGACCTTTACTGTATTGTCAAAATCTCAGATTTGTTTTAAATGTGGCCCTAATACTCAGTCGGACAAAAACAATACTTACTGCCGTTATGCTGCAAAATCTATGTGAAGAATCATTGACATAATGTAGCTGCTAAAATTATATCCAAGTTCTTTCTATTGCCACATGCAAGAAAACGTCACGGTGCCAGAAAGATATAATTTCATTACTACTCTTGACAATATTGTCATCATTTTTGTTAATACAAATTATAGTTTTAGGACTTTAAAGCTTTTAGTTCCATGACTGTGAGCCAGCCGGTGCATCTCACAGACCACCCGGATACATGCACACCATCCATGAGAGCTTTGCCGGAGCCAGAAAGGCCCACAGGCTAATTAACTAATGCAAGTAACGATTACATTTATGATACGTTATTAGTCCCAAAGGGGAAAGTGGGGCTCTGCGTTTAACATATATGAAAGAAGTGAAAGTGTGTGTGCATGTTCTCACACTGCAGCACTTAAAGGACAATTCATTAGAGGATGGGGTCGTGGTACTGGCATGTGTCCTCTTCAAGACTCTCAACCGTCAACTCTCTCTTCCAAAGACTCATTGAGTGACTACTAAATAGAACCATTGTTGTTTTAAAACTGTGCTAACTGTAAGATCATCTTTATAACCTGATTGCCAAACCATCCAAGATCTGTAGGGGAATATTTACCTCTCAAGCTCATACTTGACTTCAGGCATGTCTATTAAATATATTGGGGTCATTCCATACACAAAAATGTTTTTTTTAACATAAAATCACAATTGATTTACAAATATAACACCATGAACTATTTACAACTTTGAACTATGTGTGTGCCAGGTGGCCGTTATTATGGCATTAAAATTGCTCTCAAGCCTTAATCCATCGGTGAGGAGTTGCATCATCACCTCCTTTAAGCTTTACATTACATTACATTACCTTAACTTGCACTGCATGGAGTCAGTCATAGACGCAGAGAAAAAAGTCATTTTCTCATTTCGTGTGGAAGTGGTAAACGTCTGGTTTCTTACTTTGTCCTTCTTCCCCACTCAGTTTCAAGATTTGTTGAAGAGTTGTTGAATTGTCCATAGGTATGAATGTGAGTGTGAATGGTTGTTTGTCTATATGTGCCCTGTGATTGGCTGGCCACCAGTCCAGGGCGCACAAAGACAGCCGGGATAGGCTCCAGCACCCCTAGCGACCCCCGTAAGGAAAAGTGGTAGAAAATGAATGAATGAATATTTAAAATGTATTTTTTTAGGCAAACATTCACAAATTTACAGGGTTGTGAATTTCACATACATACAGTACAATCTTCCTCGTTTATCACAGTGATAAGTGAATTTCCATCCAATCAATATTGATAAATGCAAATACACATTTTAGCATAGTTGGAGCCTTTGTTGTCTTTACACTTGTACTACTTCATATAGTAGACAAGCCTTATTAAGACATCTCATCCAGTAATATACTGCTTGGTGTTTGGCGTAACAGCATGACAAATAATGAGTGGGACATTAAAAATACATGTAAATCAGCAGGAAATAGGTCATGAGGTCACTGCACCAACAGTACAAGTGAGATTGAAAGAAAATGTCGTTGATTTCTCCCTTTGCAGGCATAACAGGTTTCTATGTTCTAGGAAATTTTCTACAGCAACAGAGGTCTTAAAGTGAACTTACCTGGGGGCTGCCGGAGGTATACCTGGGCTGAATCAAGTATTTCACCCAAAAAATGAAAAACATGCATAAAAATATGACATATTGCAGCATGCCTTGCGGTACTTGTTTTGTAAAAATTTTCGAAAGTCACATATTTAAAGTTAAGGTAGTAGTTTTCACTGACTGCGAGCTCAGTGTCGGCAACCGCTTGCCCAATTAAAGAGCCTCTTTTTTTAATGCAAGTTGAAGTGCCTTTATAGAACTACCAGAGCGCGCCGGCCACACGAATACGAAACTCAAAAGATGAAAGGGTCTCCACTCGCTTATACAACATTAGTTAAAGAGAGTTCAATGTTGGCAAGACTGGAAGTTACTCCTGATGCAGACGTCTACGAGAATGCGACTTTTGGAAGACCCCAAGCTAATGAAAGGGGTGCGCTTCATACTGAGGGAATTTAGCAAATTATGTTATGAAAGAGGTTACAGAATGTGGCGTCTGCAGTGATGCTGTCTTGGTTTGTTGTGATGAAGCGAATGGAATTTACCAGTGAACCAGTTTACCTATCCTCACCTACGGTCATGAGCTTTGAGAATGGTTTTATTTCATTTGAACATGCATCAGATTAGATGCTCCACAGATGCATCCCTGGGGGGGGGGGGTCCAAAACCCCCAAATGTTGGACATTCCGTTCCGTTCATCCAGAAGAACAGAACATGTTAAGTCATATTTTGCTGCTGGCATATCATTTCTGTTGGGGTTCATTCCAACAGTTTGAAGCCAGGGTCTTGTGCAAGTTCCTCCACAGCTTTTGCCAGACCTTATACAAGGGGTGCCTTTCATCCTGAAGGAATTGAACAAAACATGTTCTGAAAGAACAACTCAGGCCAAGTTGACTTTTTCTTGAGTGCAGTTGGAGTTCACAGAAAGATTCATTCATTCATTAATTCATTCATTTTCTACCGCTTTTCCTCATAAGGCTCGCGGGGGTGCTGGAGCCTATCCCAGCTGTCTTTGGGCGAGAGGCGGGGTACAACCTGGAGTGGTCACCAGCCAAATCACAGGGCACATAAAGACAAACAACCATTCATACTTATGGACAATTTGGAGTCGCCAATTAACCTAGCATATTTTTGGAATGTGGACCGGAGAAAACCCACGCATGCATGGGGAGAACATGCAAACTCCACACAGAGATAGCCAAGGGTGGAATTGAACCCTGGTCTCCTAGCTGTGAGGTCTGCGCGCTAACCACTCGCCCACCGTGCCGCCCTGAAAGATTAATTCCACAATATAATTTCCGACTGTGGGGGTCCCAAAACCCCCAAAATGTTTTAGTCCAGAAGATCAAAATATGTGATTATGAATGTCACTGCTGGTTCATCATCTTTGTTCCAGTTGTCCGGTGGGTTTGAGGCTAGGGTTTTTCCACAGCAAACTCATCCAAGCATACTTTATGAACCATACTTTCATGCAATTTGATGCAATTGTTCAATTGTATCTTGGTAAGGTGGGAATAAGGAGTGCCGTCCAAGTTGTCTAAAATTTAAAAATGTGTTATGTATAATGATACTTTTGTCTACGTAGTGTATGTATTAGTTCTCACTATCCCCCCCAATACTTTGTCCTTCATCAGATTATTTGCAAATGAATTGAGTGTGTAATTTAGTGACTTTCGGACATGAGAGCTACTTTCCTGCCTGAGTAGTTGGCAACAGTGTCCTTCAGTCAGGCAGAAGGAGACATGTTTTAATTGAAATGATTTGGTGGAAATGACATTAAAGATGTGGCACCATCCATCTGTCTCTCCGAAATGACTAATGTCCGATGAAAGCAGATATCACTTGTTACACAAGCGTCCTTGTTTCACGCCATCTACCTTTACCGTTCCCACGCTGCGGACAGAACATTTGGTTCTAGGGATTTGTGTTGGTTCTCATAGGCATTTGTGTAGGAGGTGCTTTGTTGTATGAAATTAACAAAGAAACGCTTCAGCCACAAAGCAATGATGAGTTGCTGCGTGCTAAAGAGTTGTATTCGGAACTTCAAAGTTCAGAAAGTGTTTGGACTTTTCCATGCGCAGATCTGTTATCCTAGATCACATTTGACACCATGGCACACGCTTGCCGCACGCTTTGATGAGTCAACAACGTCATAATCGTCACCACAGCTTTGTTGTGACACATTAGAGGCTGGCATCTCTGCAGGGGTGTCATAACAACTTGAGATTTTTTTTTTTTTTTTACTGATCTAATATGCATCCACCCGACTCTAACTCTGCATCCAGCACCTAAGCTCCAAAGGCTGACTAATGAAAGAGATGTCATCTCCTCTGGATAGTATTACAGAGTCGAGAGAGTCAAGGCTCCACAACTTTCACACATATATACGTATATATATGTGAAAATCTATAAACACAAATAAAGAGGTCGGAATTCCAGTCCTGTGGGAGCTGAACAAATGTCTTGCATGAAGAAGGATTTAGAATATCAACATTTGCCATTCAGTATACATGGTTCTGTAAATCTGCAGATTTTTTTTTCTTTGATGCCACTCATCCTCCAGAGGGTTGCAGATATGCTGGAGCCTATTTAGCTGACTTTGGACTGGTGGCCAGCCAATCACAGGGCACATATAGACAAACAACCATTCACACTCTACAGGTTCTCTGGTTTCCTTCCACATTCCAAAAACATTCATTCATTCATTTTCTACCGCTTATCCTCACAAGGGTCATATGGGTGCTGGAGCCTATCCCAGCTATCTTCGGGCGAGAGGCGGGGTACACCCTGCACTGGTGGCCAGCCAATCACAGGGCACATATAGACAAACAACCATTCACACTCACATTCATACCTATGGACAATTTGGAGTGGCCAATTAACCTAGCATGTTTTTTGGAATGTGGGAGGAAACCGGAGAAAACCCGGGGAGAACATGCAAACTCAACACAGAGATGGTAGAGGGTGGAATTGAACTTGGTCTCCTAGCTGTGAGGCCTCCGTGCTAACCACTCAGCCCTATAGTAGACAAAATAAGAGAAAATATTAGACATGCCCTCCTTGGGGAGCTGAGTGGAGGGGTAGACAGGAAGTGACATCGGGTGTTCAGAATTGAGTTTGGGATTTACGTTAGGGATTATTGTGCCTGTTGTCAGATTATTCAAACCTGCAATAAAATCTTATTGTTACTGCAATCAAGTCTGGTGCGTGTGTATCTCACACATTACAGTAACAGCACTGACACCTAGTGACCAGTGTAGAATACTCAATTTTCCCCCAATGCAGTGCTTCTCCAGCATAAAGATGCTAAAGTAACCCCCATTTTCAAGAACGCTATGGAGTTCCTTTTTCTAACCTGAAGACAGGAGTGCCCCGTTGTGAATCATAAACATATTTCCATATGCCCAAGTCAAATGGAATGCCTCGCTCCCTTAGTGGATTTCTTATTGCACATTGCAAGACTCAGCTGCCTCAATTGATTGTTCACTAATATATTCACAACGTTGCTTTCATTTGTTTTAATCCTACATTTAATGGCATTTACTTTTTGTTATGTCTGAAATTACCTGGTCAAAGTAAAGGCAGGCACAAAAAAACACAACTCCCCCAGATTTGTATTATACTTTCCAAGGTCTGTTTATTTTCTTTGGTGGTTGAAATAAAATGTTTTATTCCTGTGGGTTATAAGACAACGGTGAAAACAGTCTTTCCTATATTCAGTCATGGTTTCATTTCAGGTTTTGTTTTTTAGCCTGTGTTTGTTTGTTGGTTTTCAAAATAAGTTTTGAACGGATTTGGATGAAATTTTCAGGAATTGGAAAATGGTCGGAAAGTGATTCAATTTTGAGGGTGATCCGGATCATAGTCTGGATCCAGGATTTTTTTTAAAGGATTCTTTAATATTGCCAGATTGCTAAAAAAAAAAAAAAATGTCAGCGTGCTTGGTTAAAAAAAAAATGCAGGACAAGCTTCCAACAGGTTCTATAAAATATCAAAGATGGACCCGAAAAGTGTAGGATTATTATTTTGGTGTGAAAAGTCTATAGTTCCTCATTTTATTACGTTATTCCTGTAAAATTATGACTTTTTCTTGTTAGATTACAAGTTAATTTGACTTCATTCTTGTAAAATTGCTGGAGATTTTTATATTTTTGCGATTTTGTTTTTGGGTTTTTTTTCCCGATATCTTGTTGAACTATATTTTCAAATTGAAATGGCCCCTGAGCCGGACTTTGGACACTCTTTGTCTAAATCTATCAATCCGTTATCATCAGAGGTTGACCTCAGCTTCCCAAACGGATTCCTTTATTGTCTTGACACTTCAAGCCTGCTGTACCGACAATGTTAATGTCGGTGGTGATGGCTATTCATAAATCGACTTCTCTCACAGGAAACCGTGTACACATTTACACAGCAACCAGCTAACGGAACAGCAGCATGCTGTCCTGCTCAGAGACAGGCAGGTTGCCAACAAACGGCAGCCTGGGGATTTACTGTCAAGCACAGAATCCAGCCTGATATATTTGCTGATCAATGAATCGTTAATTCAGTTCACATCTGTGTTCACATTATCAGTAATTGGTTGCATTGAATGAGTGTAATCACACAGGAGCGTGAAACATATTTCACTTTAAATAATTTACATCTGCTGGCTGGTTGTCATATTTTTTCTGTTTCCATGGTGGCACTCGGGGAAATGGGCATCCTCAAATCATTCCTTGGCTGACAGCAATGTTTGTTGATAGCAACATCTCTGGAACTACCTGACATGAACAGACACAGAGGAGGGCTCTTGCCATTTCATTAAAAAGAGCTTCATGATTCTTCTGTACAGCAAGATGGTTTTGATGCCGGGCACCATGACAGCCTGTGGATGGCAGGGGGTGTCCCTCTCCTCGAGTCAGGCCCAAGCCCGACCGCATTATCAAGAGTCGAGCTGCACAGTCATTGGCTTGTTGCTGGTTCCCTAAACATCGTCCTTCTGATGGTTTGCTTGTTTGGCCTTTTCTTTGACTTCTTGCGCAGTCTGGCTCCCTCCAGTCCAGGGGTCTTTTCAGTTGTTTGCTAGTTCCACAGTTCCACATGTCCAAGAGGAGTAGGAAGAAGCAAAGCTTATTAAATCCGACCCCTCCATCTGGTACTTTTACAATCAGTAACCGTTACATTTGTTCACTTCCTGCTTTCCATAATACAGTTTAAGGTTTGTTTTTTTTGGGGGGGGAATCCATTCTCAGATAAAAACACAAATTTCCTCCGCTTCATTCATTCATTTTCTACCGCTTATCAGGGTCAAGGGGTGCTGGAGCCTATCCCAGCTGTCTTCGGGCGAGAGGCGGGGTTGTTCTCCCTGTGCGTGCATGGGTTTTCTACAGGTTCTCTGGTTTCCTCCCACATTCCAAAAACATTCATTCATTCATTCATTTTCTACCGCTTATCCTCACAAGGGTCATGTGGGTGCTGGAGCCTATCCCAGCTGTCTTCAGGCGAGAGGCGTGGTACACCCTGGACTCGTGGCCAGCCAATCACAGGGCACATGTAGACAAACAACCATTCACACTCACATTCATACCTATGGACAATTTGGAGTCGCCGATTAACCTAGCATGTTTTTGGAATGTGGGAGGAAACCGGAGTACCCGGAGAAAATGGGGAGAACATGCAAACTCCACACAGAAATGGCCGAGGGTGGAATTGAACTTGTCTCCTAGCTGTGAGGCCTGCGCGCTAACCACTCGTCTTTCATGCAGCATTCCAAAAACATGCTAGGTTAATTGTCGACTCCAAATTGTCCATAGGTATGAATGTGAGTGTGAATGGTTGTTTGTCTAAATGTGCCCTGTGATTGGCTGGCCACCAGTCCAAAGTCAGCTCAATAGGCTCCAGCATATCTGTAACCCTCGTGAAGATAACTGGCATCAAAGCTGAAGACGTGTGCTTAACCACTCAACCGCCGTGCAGCCCTCCTTCGGTTCAGTGTTAAAATAAATAAATAAATCACAAAGCTCGGAAAGGGTGCCACAACAAGGGGGCTGAAGAGCCACAGGCGGCTCCGGAGCTACGGGTTGCCAACCACTGCTTGAGTGGGCATGATTATTATATAATATAATAATATATTATATAATATGATGATATATAATTTCTTTTGAATGCAGTATCCAACCCCTTTTCCTATTGTGAGGTCTACCATGAGAGCTGATGGTCGCCACATTCCAGGCTTAGCGTGGTGCTGCACATTTCCCTTGGGAACTGAACCTGCCTTCCTCAGGGCCCCCTTCATTTTCTGGTCACAGTTTGGAGGGTGGTCTCCAGCTGATGTTGCTAGGGAAGTGGATTTTGGGGACTTTCTGATTGACAGCTCTTTTCCAACACCTCTGCCAGCTTCCTTTAGAGCCTTACTTACTGTTCCACTATTTGATCCTGCAACCTGCATGAGGAGATCAGAGGGTTGCAGGGTTGTTCACTTCTAAGACGTTGATGGAGGTTTTGAATGGTTCCGAGGTTGTTATGAGAAAGCTGTCATGTGTTGTGTGAACCAAGAGAATGACTTACCTATAACTTGGTAATGGTAATTCATGGTAATGGTTTCATTTCATTTGAACATGCATCAGATTACAATTGAATGCATCACAGAACGTCAGTTCCCAGTTCCACATGTCCAAAAGGAGTAGGAAGAAGCAAAGCTTATTAAATCCTACCCCTCCATCTGGTACTTTTACAATCAGTAACTGTTACATTTGTTCACTTCCTGCTTTCCATAATACGTAATACTGACCATACAATGACAATGTAGCTCAGTAGCATAGAAATATCTGACAATATTCGATATCTGATTGTTACAAATGTTTGTTCACTTCCTGCTTTCCATGATACAGTTTGGTTTTTTTTTGTTTTTTTTTAAATAATGTAAGAGTTGATATGACCATACAATGACATAATGTAGCTAAGTAGCATAGAAATATCTGATGATATTTGATATCTGACTGTTACAAATGTTTTTTCACTTCCTGCTTTCCATAATACAGTTTGTTTTTTGTTTTTTTAATAATGTACGAGTTGGTATGACCATACAATGACATAATGTAGCAAAGTAGCATATAAATATCTGACGATATTTGATATCTGACTGTTACAAATGTTTGTTCACTTCCTGCTTTCCATAATACAGTTTATTTTTTTGTTTTTTTTAATAATGTACGAGTTGATATGACCATACAATGACATAATGTAGCTAAGTAGCATAGAAATATATGACGATATTTGATATTCGATATCTGACTGTTACAAATGTTTGTTCACTTCCTGCTTTCCATAATACAGTTTGATTTTTTGTTTTTTTTTAAAATAATGTACGAGTTGATATGACCATACAATGACATAATGTAGCTAAGTAGCGTAGAAATATCTGACTGTTACAAATGTTTGTTCACTTCCTGCTTTCCATAATACAGTTTGGGTTTTTTTTTTAATACTGTACGAGTTGATATGACAATCCAATGACATAATGTAGCAAAGTAGCATAGAAATATCTGACAAAAAAGAGATAAAAATACTGAAACTTTGTGAAAAGCAGTACTTGTGCCATTGCCGGAACGTTTAGCCACAACTGTACTTGCATCGAGTCGTTATTGTGCCCCCCCCTCCCCCCCCCCCCATTTTAGCTTTAATTACTTGACGCCCTCGGGTGCCACCCTTTGAGCAGCACTGGTTCGATACCGTATAGTAACAAGATAAGACCCCCAAACACAGTAGATCGAGCAGGAGTTGTGCACCTTCACTGATCAAATAGCACAAATACACAAAGTACACAGCATGAGACTAGCCGGCGATGACTCTTCCTGTACTCACCATCATCCTTGAAGTATTGCATCCCTTTTTAGAACACTGTTCTTTCTGTATACTATTTTTAGATATTGGTTTCTATCTTTATCTCTAGTGGGCATGATACTGACATCTGAGTGAAGCTTCACTTCAAGTAGACTGTATGTGCTTTTGGGAATCGCTACAGAAATATTCTGCCAAGTATGATGACCTGTTGAATATACAGTATACAGTACACACACACATATATATATATATATAGACACACAGCATGTTCCGGGGTGGGTAAAAAAAAAAAAAAATAGAACGAGACCACTGGGAATATTTCTGAGTTTCCAGATGGTCGCTTTGTGCCTCGCTCACAGGGAGTGAAGCCGGAAGATTGATGGAAAATGTATCAAAACACCTCCAAGTTAAGCTATTAAGCCAAACTGCATTTCTAATCACCGTTTCCCACTTCCTTATTAAGATTCATCCGGTATAATAAAATCAGAATTACATAATCTGGCACAAACCTTTCACAAAAACAACATTTACATAATAAAACATTTCATAACGCAGCTTTTAGTACATGCTCTGTGTGTGTTAACTAAATATTAAAACTAAATATATACTATGGCGCTACATATCATAGTAGAATATTATTATAATAGTATGTAACAGTGGTGTCTAAATGTTTCCAGTGAGGACCACATACTGATTAATGAAAGGATGCAAGGGCCGCTTTGATATTTTGTGAAAAAGTTATATGCAGTCATCCCTCATTTATCACAGTTAATTGTTGTCATAAACAGAAAACTTGTTTATGACTTTCTAAATGTGGTTTTTAACAATATCAGAGCCGTGTAGAGATGAAATAACAGGCTTATAATCATCTTTACACTCCTGTTATTCGTTGTTTACAACATGTTGCCGGGACTGGAACTGTTGCTAGTTAGCAAGCCAGCGAGTTAACCAGTTAGATTAAAATGTATTTCTTAATTTATTCATTCATTTGCTACTGCTGGTTTGAATATCAATAAAGTGGATTAGATTGAGGCTGTACGGAGGTCTAGTGGTTAGCGCGCAGACCTCACAGCCAGTAGACCCGAGTTCAATCCCACCCTCGGCCATCTCTGTGTGGAGTTTGCATGTTCTCCCCGTGCATGCATGGGTTTTCTCCGGGTACTCCGGTTTCCTCCCACATTCCAAAAACATGCTAGGTTAATTGGCCACTTTTAAATTGTCCATAGGTATGAATGTGAGTGTGAATGGTTGTTTGTCTATATGTGCCCTGTGATTGGCTGGTGACCAGTCCAGGGTGTACCCCGCCTCTCGCCCGAAGACAGCTGGGATAGGTTCCAGCACCCCCGCGACCCTATTGAGGAAAAGCGGTAGAAAATTAATGAATGAAATTTTACAACTATTGCATAACTATTTCCATAATGTTTTGGCTTCATTATTGTAACATTATAACTTTTCTCAATTTTCCAAAAATTATCAATTGCCATAAAATTTCCAACTTTTTCTCTTAATTTAATTTGGACTATATTGTTCATTCATTTATTTTCTTACCCTCACGACGGTCGCAGGGGTGCTGGACTGGAGCCTATCCCAGCTGTCTTCGGGGCACCCTAGACTGGTGGCCAGCCAATCACAGGGCACATATAGACAAACAACCATTCACACTCACATTCATACCTATGGACAATTTGGAGTCGCCGGAGAAAAACCCACGCATGCACGGGGAGAACATGCAAACTCCACACAAAGATGAATTGAAGAGTGGAATTGAACTCGTATCTCCTAGCTGTGACCTCTCCTTTTTGGTGATAAATGACATTTTTACAACGTGCAATGCATCTAGTACATTTAGTATTGGATACATGAATGTTGTTATTTCAATGAGTTGTTTTAGTGTAAGCTCTTTATCTACTCAAAGATTTGTAGATTCAAGCTAAAACTTCATCTGCAAGACACATTTTTTTCAATAGAACATCAATGGAAGGTTTTATGTGTTTAGCAGTTTCCGTCAAGAGGACACAGATGCACTGAAGCAAGGCCAAACTATTATCTCTGCTATTACTACATGGAAGCCAAGTAGACTGTTGGGAGGCAACCAAAGTGCCCAGAGAATACCCAAGCAAACACGAGGACATGTTGTCCAGAGTTTGGCTTCTCTGTAGCAGGGGTGCAAGTACCCGCCTCAATTTAGCCGATAGGAAGAACACACGTAAGGTAACGTACACACTGTAGGTTTTTTTATTTTATTGTATTTGCATTTTACAGTACTTAACTGTTTGGTTTTGGACCAATTAAGTACAGCGGAACCTAAGATATCGTGCAGCCCGGTATGTGGTTTACGTCGACAATTTACACAAAAACATAAACATTTCCCGGTAACAACAGCCACAATATGGAACACGTCTAGTGTTATTATTTGAGACTTCAACACTGTTGATCATGATGTCGTAATAAATCGGTTTTATAAAATTGGGCGATCTGACTGGATGGTTTTATCTGTAACTTTAACTGAAGGAGTACCCCAAGGTTCTGTTCTAAGTCCGTTGCTGTTTTCCATTTATATGTACAGTTTTTGATTCATTCATTCATTTTCTACCGCTTTTCCTCACGATGGTCGCGGGGGGTGCTGGAGCCTATCCCAGCTGTCTTCGGGCGAGAGGCGGGGTACACCCTGGACTGGTCGCCAGCCAATCACAGGGCACATATAGACAAACAACCATTCACACTCACATTCATACCGATGGAGAATTTCGAGTCGCCAATTAACCTAGCATGTTTTTGGAATGTGGGAGGAAACCGGAGTACCCGGAGAAAACCCACACATGTTTTTGGAATGTGGGAGGAAACCGGAGTACCCGGAGAAAACCCACGCATGCACAGGGAGAACATGCAAACTCCACACAGAGATGGCCAAGGGTGGGAATTGAACCCTGGTCTCCTAGATGTGAGGTCTGCGCGCTAACCGCCGTGCCGCCCCTGTGTACAGTCTTAATAAGTCAAAATATGTTCAGTGCCTTTTTTAATTTTTATACAAATCATCATCTATTCTTCCTCTACTTCAATTGACCAAGCCTTCGAACAAATAGTCTTCATTTGATACTGTTCAGTACAAATCAAGCTAGTGCTAAATGCAGACTAAAAATCTGTGCTTTTCTCCGATGGAAAATGGTTACCCTGTGAGCTCCCTAAAATCAAAACAGCTGAAAGGAAAGAAGTTCAAATGGTTCGTACCAAAAGTACTAAAACTCGTCATTCGCATCTTGTATGAAAACTGAAGCCAAAACCTTTTTCTTCATAAATAAATCCTGCTTCTCATATTATACACGGAAGCCTTTAATTTCTGCTTCTTTCTTTGATTATGGTGACCTCCTATTTATGAAAGTGTCAGAACATCTTCTACAAAAGCTTGACACTGTTTACCAATCTGTTCAACCCTTGTTGAGTGACTGTGGAAATGGTGTTGCATGTTCGCAGATGGACTCATTGGTAGACTTTCATTTATAAATGTATTCTTGGGGTCCTACCATCTTACCCTCCTGCACGTACATGAATAAATACGAGGGATGATCTGGATACTCGTTATAAACAAGTACATTTTTGCCAGATACAAGTATAAAACGAGTACATCTCGTAAGTAGCCATATTTATGGTAAAAGAAAATGCTGACTTTTCACGCTCTGTGATTGGCCAGTCACACCCGCCCTTTTTTTTCTTCTATACTTTCTATACTTTCTATATGTATGGCTGACATAAGCGTGCTAAAATATTACACATATCTCAATATGTTGCACCTTGAAATCTTAAACTTGTTTCAAAATGTATACGGTGCATTTGACAAGACAGCTGGTTTTTTTGTATGGAGTTTGCATGTTCTCCCCGTGCATGCGTGGCTATTCTCCGGGTACTCCGGTTTCCTCCCACATTCCAAAAACATGCTAACTTAATTGGCGACTCCAAATTGTCCATAGGTATGAATGTGAGTGTGAATGGTTGTTTGTCTATATGTGCCCTGTGATTGGCTGGCCACCAGTCCAGGGTGTACCCCGCATCTCTCGCCTGAAGACAGCTGAGATAGGCTCCAGCAACCCTCGTGAAGATAAGCGGTAGAAAATGAATGAATGAATGTATCTTGTAACAGGTTCTCCTTCCATTCTGTGTGGAAGTGGTACATTTTTGACTTCTAATTTGTCAGTTTTTTCCCACTCCATTTGAAACCCTTTCATGAGTTTAGAAGGAATAAATTCATACATACACTATGTGAGTCTAAAGCCTTGTTTGCCCCTACAGTGGTACTCATTTTTGCATGTCAGTGTGTAAATCGGTTATACTGCATGTCAATGCGCAAAGAATATTTTATATATATATATATGTTCCAAATTTGTGGCACACATAACTTCTGTGAACTTGTCCACCATTTCCACCATCTCTTGGAGCAAGTTGTAGGAAATTCTCAAATAATTTTCTGTAGCGTCTTGGATCTTCCTAGTGATTTAATAAGTGATCACGATGCCCAAAGCGATGCCTTCTAGTCAGCAATTCACTCCCCTCTCTCTTTGAGTCTCTTTTTTTTTCTAGTTTATTGCCTCCTTCCTACACTTTCCTACATATTCTCTACCTGCAGCTGCAAGAAAATATAGACGTACCTTTCTTTATTGCAAGAGCTTCTTCTCTGGAGTTCAACATGAGGATTTTCCGTGGCGAATTGCATGCCAAGCGTGTAATTAATCCGTAAATAGAATGCAAACAGTGCACAAAATAGTCTTCAGACTTTTCAGGATGTTAAATAATAAATAAGTAAATCTTCAAAATACAGTATATTAATTAATAAATCACGTTCTTTTGTGGTTCGTTTGTGGTTAAAAAAATTATATTTCAGGAAATTTGACATATTCTTTGCCTAATTTAACCATTTTCAAGCATAAAATGGCTATAATAACTATAATACAATTACCATCATCCCTCACTATTGACCTGGCCTGTTGGTAGAAATCAACAAAAATCCATATTTAATTAGGATAAAAATGGCAAAATGAACTAACTACATGAACTAAAATACAAATACAAGACAAAAGAATGTAGTGAATGTATCACATTGGCCACGAGGTGTCATTTTTTTCAGTGAGGCAGGTAAATGTTCCCCGGGGAACACATTTACTGTAACACTGCTTGAGCAGGCGTTTTAGTTACATCTTAAACGCCTTTTGAGATTTACTCTTATTTTGTTTACAATATTGAGTAATGCGAGTGTAAAGTCATTACAAGACATCGTATAATGTACAATGTTCCCTCGTTTATTGCAGGGGAGAGGTTCCAAAAAATTCCCCACAACAAGTGAAAGTAGCAAAAGTGTATTTGTTTAACATCATTGTGTATATTTTAACACAGTAAAACCCCTCACTATACACTGACTATATCTACTATATTAGGTAATACAAATGTAATGGTTGACTATATGGGTGTTAATCCTATAATGTTAATCCTACTTCACTGAAATTCACTTATCACGGTAGGGTCTGGAACCAAATACCCACGATAAATGAGGAACAATTGTAAGACATTAAGAAGGTGCATTCAATAATGTTAATGTTACTTCACTGAAATTCACTTATCACGGTAGGGTCTGGAACCAAATACCCACGATAAATGAGGGACAATTGTAAGACATTAAGAAGGCGCATTCAATAATGTTAATCCTACTTCACTGAAATTCACTTATCACGGTAGGGTCTGGAACCAAATACCCACGATAAATGAGGGACAATTGTAAGACATTAAGAAGGCGCATTCAATAATGTTAATCCTACTTCACTGAAATTCACTTATCACGGTAGGGTCTGGAACCAAATACCCACGATAAATGAGGGACAATTGTAAGACATTAAGAAGGCGCATTCAATAATGTTAATCCTACTTCACTGAAATTCACTTATCATGGTAGGGTCTGGAACCAAATACCCACGATAAATGAGGGACAATTGTAAGACATTAAGAAGGCGCATTCAAATTTACACACATTTAAGACAAGCATGTCTTAAATGTCTTAGTATTATGGTTTTTATATTATGTAACGGGGGTGTAAAGTGACTGTAGGGGTGTTATTTCATGTCTAGAGGGCTCTAAAAAATGTTGGGACAGTATTTAGAACATCGCACACAGGTTTTGTATGTTCTATAAAACTATTCCTTTTTAGAAGAAGGAATCCTACTTGGTGAAAAAATTCCCCACAACAAGTGAAAGTAGCAAAAGTGTATTTGTTTAACATCATTGTGTATATTTTAACACAGTAAAACCCCTCACTATACACTGACTATATCTACTATATTAGGTAATACAAATGTAATGGTTGACTATATGGGTGTTAATCCTATAATGTTAATCCTACTTCACTGAAATTCACTTATCACGGTAGGGTCTGGAACCAAATACCCACGATAAATGAGGAACAATTGTAAGACATTAAGAAGGTGCATTCAATAATGTTAATGTTACTTCACTGAAATTCACTTATCACGGTAGGGTCTGGAACCAAATACCCACGATAAATGAGGGACAATTGTAAGACATTAAGAAGGCGCATTCAATAATGTTAATCCTACTTCACTGAAATTCACTTATCACGGTAGGGTCTGGAACCAAATACCCACGATAAATGAGGGACAATTGTAAGACATTAAGAAGGCGCATTCAATAATGTTAATCCTACTTCACTGAAATTCACTTATCACGGTAGGGTCTGGAACCAAATACCCACGATAAATGAGGGACAATTGTAAGACATTAAGAAGGCGCATTCAATAATGTTAATCCTACTTCACTGAAATTCACTTATCATGGTAGGGTCTGGAACCAAATACCCACGATAAATGAGGGACAATTGTAAGACATTAAGAAGGCGCATTCAAATTTACACACATTTAAGACAAGCATGTCTTAAATGTCTTAGTATTATGGTTTTTATATTATGTAACGGGGGTGTAAAGTGACTGTAGGGGTGTTATTTCATGTCTAGAGGGCTCTAAAAAATGTTGGGACAGTATTTAGAACATCGCACACAGGTTTTGTATGTTCTATAAAACTATTCCTTTTTAGAAGAAGGAATCCTACTTGGTGAAAATTCACCTATCACGGTTGGGTCTGTAACAGCGATAAGCGAGGGATTACTGGGATTACAATCCTCACAATATCACTCCCTCGCTATGTCACCTTTTTCAGAAATTAAAAAAAAAAATTACTGTCTGCGTATTTATATATATATATAAATTTATTTCAGTCTGAAATAAGTCACGGTGGTCGAGTGGTTAGCATGCAGACCTCACAGCTAGGAGACCCGAGTTCAATCCCACCCTCCCATCACTGTGTGGAGTTTGCATGTTCTCCCTGTGCATGCGTGGGTTTTCTCCCACATTCCAAAAACATGCTAGGTTAATAGGCGACTCCAAATTGTCCATAGGGATGAATGTGAGTGTGAATGGTTGTTTGTCTATATGTGCCCTGTGATTGGCTGGCCGCCAGTCCAGGGTGTACCCCGCCTCTCTCTCTCTCGCCCGAACACAGCTGGGATAGGCTCCAGCACCCCCCGCAACCCTCGTGAGGATAAGTGATAGAAAATGAATGTATCTTGCACTCATGTAGCCACGGAAGCAGAATGATAACAGGTTCTCCTCCCATTCTGTGTGGAAGTGGTAATTTTTTTTTTACTTCTAATTTGTCAGTTTTTTTCCCCATTCCATTTGAAACCCTTTCATGAGTTTAGAAGGAATAAATTCAAGGCTAACTGGTTAGCTCACTAGCTCAAGTTCCCGATGACTAATAGGAGTGTAATGGCGAGGATAATTTCTACAAGGCTCTAATAATGTTAGAGTTCTACTTTAGGTTCTACAAAACATATGAAGTTGTATGAAACATTTTTTTCACTTTTGAAATTCATAAAAGCATAAAAGAAAAAAATGGTTGGCGACAGAGAAGAGTAGTTTCAGGTCTTTGGAAAGTCACCGGCATTGGAAATCATTTCAAACCTGACTGGAGGGTGCACATGTTAATTCCACCACCCCCCCACCCCCACGAATGAGTTAGAAGGTCACGGTGAAGCACGCAGACTCCACATTAGACCTTTTTTATCGCTGCTAAAAGACTCACTTATTCAATTTGGTATTTCACAAGGAGGCTGCTACGGACGCGCTTATCTGCTTTATTAGCGCTGCTGACAGGAGGGGCTGATAAGGCGGCTTTCTGCCTTGTCTTCACACCTCCTCCGTGCACGGCCACGCGTTTCGGCGCGGCCAGGGAAGCGCGCTCACGTCGGCGCGTCCACCTTTCTCCGTCGGCGCACACAAGGGTGGATGGGTGTCGGCGGCGTGGATGAGGCTAAGAGGTGCGTGTACGCACGCAAAAAAACATTCCAGGAATGCAATAATCTCCTCCGGATGACTGCGTTAACTCACCACCGCAGCGTAAGTTGATATTTTGCTCATTCGTTAATTAATTTGTGAAGTACAGTTTAAACACAATATTCAAGGAAATGACATTTATATATATTCTCAATTTGATCTCTAATCATTGCACGTTTTTTTTAATTAAATTAGAATTCAATGCAATTTCCATGCAATTAATTCTATAAAGACTCATGAATATTTACAATCTTCTCCGCATTCACTTCCTGATTTTATTTAAATGTGAGCAAATGCGCCCTGAGGGTGCAGGAAGAAAGAAAAAAAAAAGCGTAAAACTAATTTGCCTACTGATGATGAGACATGATCATCGCATCACTTTCACCCACATGCTTTCCAAAGCTGCCCCCCCCCCTCTCAGAGGACAACACACGCAAATAAGAAGCTTTCTTATGATTATTATTATTATTATAATAAGTCATGACAAAAGCTGTGCTGCAATGGTTGCATGTTGGCTTGCCTCTCATGTCCAGCATGGGAGCTCCATGCATCCCAGAATGTGATGACTTATGTGGAGAAGTGTGAGTGGGCTTTTATGAAGGGGGGGGGGGGGGGGGTCAACGTGAGGGGAGAGTGGGTGTTGCAGTGATCTATTCAGGATTCTTCAACCGCTGGATCTGGATAATGTGATGATATCGCTCTCGGGGATCAACTTCAGTGACTTGGAGGGAAAAGCCTCTAAAGCAAGGGGTGGGCAAACTACGGCCCCGGGGGCCACATGTGGCCGGCCAAGTGTTTGAATACGGCCCGCCCAATCTTTCCAAAGTATTTCATTTAAACTCAACATACAACCTGGCATCATGGCCTGAGCCAACCTTTTGATGGTTTTATCAATTTCGTTTTTTGACATGGTCTGTTGTTTACAAAGTGTTCCTGAAAAAAGGGACACAAGCACATAATAATATAATATTATTATTATTATTAGATTATTATAATTATTATTGGAACTACTATGATTATTATAATTATTAATGCTAATTATTATATTAATTATATATAATATTATTGTTATATTTGCATATTTTACATAATAATAATATAATAATTATTATTTTACTTTTATTGTAATTATTATAATATTTTATTATTTTTAAAATATTTAAATATAAATATAAAATAATAAATAATAATAGATTGCATGACAATTTTATAGATACAATAATACCAGGTGGACTGTTACGTGTAAAATATATAGTCTCCCCCCCCCCCCCCGTAAATTTTGTCATATCATGCGGCCCGCAAGTCAAAAATTTTGCCCACCCCTGCTCTAAAGCAAGGGGTGGGCAAACTACGGCCCCGGGGCCACATGCGGCCCACCATGTGTTTGAATCCGGCCCGCCAGTTTGCTTTCAGAGCATTTCAACTTTTAACATGATGTCTTATTCAGTTAAAAAAAAAAACAAAAAAAAAAGTAAAATTAAATTTCATAGTTTGAGGGAAATTAGAACATATAGCTAATAGTATGACACTTGTATAAATAAAATTAGACTAATAATTCAAGGTGGACTGTTACAATTATAAGAGTAAAATAATGTGTGTGTGTGCAATTTTTTTGCCCACCCCTGCTCTAAAGGAATATCAGGATTACTGGTAATTCACCCTTACCCGGGTATGTTGCATTTTAGTTCAGTCGGAATATACGCTTCAGTACACAGAGCACATGAATTATGCACAATGCAGTAATAAAACATTAAATACAAAATCAAATGAAGATAGAATAAAAAAGACACTTTGGAGTTATTACTGTCACTTTCATAGGAGCAGATCCTTCAACATGTTCAAGGATGCTATCAGTTATGTACAGGGTTTTGGGATTCCCCACTGTACTGTGTGACCGTGAGTGTTTGCATGCAAAGGACAGCTGAGTTTGCTAATATTGTTTCGGCGTCACTATTACATAAGACGATACATAAGAGTGTACACATCAAGCTAAATGAACACTTCAGTCAGTCACACTGTACACACAACACACAAGGACATAAAGTGCAGTAGTAAAGCACTCAAAACAAGAGTTAAATGAGGAGCGAACAAAAAAAAGTTATTATTTCCGCTTTCATAGGTGCAGATCCTTTAACATACTCAAGGATCTTATAGCAACCTGGCAATATTATTACTGCATAGTAGTATTTCCATTGGGGGCTGCACGGCGGTAGAGTGGTTAGCGCGCAGACCTCACAGCTAGGACACCAGGGTTCAATTCCACCAAACCGGAGTTACTATAATAGAATCAAATGTCAAAAATATATATATACATAATATATACATAATAATATATATATATATACCTTTTGTTGTGTTCTTCATTGTAGGTTTTATGCTTTCTTTGTAGCACTTTGAGATTTCCGTAATGTAAAGTGCAATATAAAAAAAAATATTTATTATTATAGAATCAAATGGTGGATGTAGCCAACCGATATTGACCTGCAAGAATCCATCAGGTTCCGTTTAGTGAAAATATACCTGTCAATCATCTGCTGCATCTGTTTGTTTAGCAATACAGATGCATTAATGAGTGTAAATAAGATTTCTATGAATTCGCATTAGGTTGCCAACATTACATAATTAAATATGACAGCTGTACTGCAGTGTGTTTTAAACCCTGGCTAGCTGCAGGATATGTATCATAATCAGTATCCGCTCTGAAATATTATTTGATGTTTTGGTAATGGCGCAGACAATCAAAGCAATGCCTTGCATCGTGCCTGAGTCAATGAAACTTTCACAGTGTTTTTTTTCCCAGACTGCTGAAATGTGAAATGTGGTCGGCTTCACGGTCCCTTTTTCTGTATTTCCCTGCTTGACCAACTTTTATTGCTAAGGCAACATTTTTATTGCAGAAGGGAGTCAAAGCCGGGCAGAAAAATCATGCACAATTAAGTGATGAGCGGCGACAGCGGAGACAGACCAAGGACACAGATCAGTGCGGCGTCGTGCAGCACTCTTTCAAGTGTGCTTTTTTTTTTTTTTTTTACGCTGAGCAACCACACAGATTCTGCAGCTCGGTCTACATTCTTAAACAAATGACACAGCGGAGGTGCCGACGTCCGCCAAGTTATGCACAAATTACTTAGTTTATGACTTCAATAGTTATGCCCATTATGCTTCATCTTTTATTTATGTTTATATATTTTCTTGTTTTCTCCTTCGGTCCATTAAAGTCCATATACTGGAAGATCACTTTGGGACTGTCAGCGTGTTGGAAAGAGGATACTTCTTGATGCATTTCATGCATTTAGAATATCCCAACACCTCTATAGATTAGAAAGGGATAGGGTTAGAATTAGGGTTAGGGCAGGGGCATCCAAAGTGTGGTCCGCGGGCCATTTGCGGCCTTTGGCTGTTTTTTATTGGCCTGGAGCACATTGCAGAAATCCAATTAAACTAGAAAAGTAATAAAAAAGAGCAACGATGGACACTAAATCTTTGTAATATTATGTAATTTTAATTAATTAATTAATTAATTTTAATTTTATTTATTAAAAAAAACAAAAAAAACTGTAAAATTAAATTTCATAGTTTGAGGGAAATTAGAACATATAGCTAATAGTATGACACTTGTATAAAGAAATTGTAAATAAATTTGTAATATTATGTAATTTTAAAAGCCGAAAGTTGAAATAGTCAAGGAAATTATTTACTAAAATTAATATATATATATGTATATATTAGGGCTGCCAAAGTTAACACATTAAAATGTCATGTAATTATCGTTGTAGTTACGCATGGAATCGTTTACCACAAAGAGATTTCCCCTACTTATTATAGATAAAAACTTATTTTACCTGTAATTAAATGTGATTAATTCTGAGTTAACTGTTGCGCCAAAAATGCGATTAATCACGATCAAATCTTTTAATCAATTGACAGCCCCAATTTATATTAATATATGTATTAATATATGTATCTATATATATTTTTTTTGTTTGTTTGTTTTGTTTTGGGGCGGCACGGCGGTCGAGTGGTTAGCGTGCAGACCTCACAGCTAGGAGACCAGGGTTCAATTCCACCCTCGGCCATCTCTGTGTGGAGTTTGCATGTTCTCCCCGTGCATGCGTGGGTTTTCTCCGGGTACTCCGGTTTCCTCCCACATTCCAAAAACATGCTAGGTTAATTGCCGACTCGAAATTGTCCATAGGTATGATTGTGAGTGTGAATGGTTGTTTGTCTATATGTGCCCTGTGAGAACAGTGGAATGTTTTATCAGAGCTTTTATTGTAGAAAATCGGAACTAAAGCACTGAAAAAGTTTGTATATTTTTTTGTTTTTAATAAATGCGTTTTTTTTTTTTTTTTTGGAAAACCTGATGTGGCCCAGCCTTGCCCAGACCCTAGCTCCAGTGGCCCCCAAGTAAATTGAGTTTGAGACCCCTGACTTACAGTAAGTTCAATGTACAGCTTCCCAATGTGAGACCTTGAGTCTACCCCCCCCCCCCAGCAACAGTACATTACATCCACAGCCAATAGAAGCTGTGTTTGTCCCTGGGTGCGAGACACTGCAAATGTGTCAGGTACGGCGGGGGGGTTCTGACACATCGGCGGTCAAAGTACATCCACTTCCAAGCGGAAGCTGCAAATGCCCTATTAAACGTGTCGTGCCACGTACCCGAGTGACAACATCAGCCTCCGTGTCGTACATCCCGGCAGACAAGTGCGACTTCTATGGAGTGGAGTGAAAATTGCTCACTGGCATCTGCGGTGTGTGGGAATGCAAGTGAGCGTGTGCAAGTGCGGTAGTCTAGTGAAGGAAGCAGCACTAATATGTACCCAAACCCTTGTGGGTACATTTATACCACACATACTACATTTTTCAGTGTGCTGTACCATTACCATATTTACCCCGACGACAAAAACGACCACGCCTACAAAACAATCTTGCTTTTTCATTATCTGGGCGGATAGAACTGATAAAGACTGATTTTTGTCTCTATGTCATGGCTACATCTGTCCATGTCACTGGTACGGTACTATTTGTGCATGATAGGAAGTCCTGTGGCCGGCTCCCAACAGACTCCACCAAACCCCCGAAGACAGCCGTCGATGCGGCCAGTGAACCACTCCCAGCCAAGGTTTTTGCTTCTGGGTCACCTCGATCTATTATGTTTTCTCAATCTATCTGTGTGTCTATTTGGTTAAGGACAAGGATCTCAAGGATCTCAGGGTTTCGCTCACATGTGAGGGATGGCTTTGACAGGTGATTTGGTGCAACGTCTGTAGTAATGATCCATAGAAAGAGATCTCAATTTACTGGCGATCCGGGTTCCCACCCTCACCCGTGGTCATGAGTTTGGGGTAGTGCCCAAAAGAGCAAGAGAATAGTCTTTAATCGCATATCTCGAGTCAAGACGTGCAAGTCCAAGTCAGGTCTCAACTCATGACAAGACAGATCAAGTCAAGTCGGAAATCATTGGCTGAAATGTTGGAGTCCTTACAAACCATGACCTTGTTATTTGTGAATGCAAATGAAATGATCATCAGTAAGACATCCCATTGGTCATCGCTGCCGATCTGGCCGGTTTTGTTATAAACTGTCCTGATTGGACGTGAATAGATGACATACAGCCGTCTCGTTAGTTGATACTGGACTGAAAATCTCAAGTATTTTCATGTCCATTCCCAGTCAACCCAAGTTGAAGTTGCAAGTCTTTAACGATATTGTCAAGTCAAGTCCAAAGCCATCACAATTGTGACTGGAGTTTTGACCTCCGATGGCTGGACTCACCCTAACAGATAGGGTACCGATTCAAGTAAAGAACGCAAATATTGGCCGGCCGATGTATCGGTCGATCCTTAATTCTCATTACAAGAGCGCAAGATGCATTCAGGGACACTGTGAAACATCACAACAACAGCTTTATTAAATTTGTATGTGTGGTCTTTGATGATGTTGTCAAGTCAAGTCCAAAGCCATCACATTGTGACTGGAGTTTTGACCTCCGATGGCTGGACTCACCCTAACAGATCTCGGAACGGAACTCGGTCAACTGGGAGAAGAACAAGTTGAGGTGTCCTGGGTGTCTGATCCGGATATCCTTCTTTTTTGTTAGTGGTTTATCGGAAAAATAGGTTCACAAGCTGACTCTTGACAATGTTGACAAGATGGGTTTAAGCTCAGGGCTTTCAAGTTCTTGCTGGAACACAGTAGGGCCTCCCCAAAACCGTTTTGGCTGTCTAATCAAATTCAGAAGGAACGGATGGTATCTGGTGTTTGCCCATATAGTACACAACATATTGGGGTGATTAGCACCATATGATGCATCAGAAGTTTAAACCCTGCGTTCAGTCATCAGTCATCAGTCGCAGGCCCAAAATAGACCAAATGTTTGAACGCTGAGCGATGAATTTAGACTCTATAATGTTGGTGTTTAATTTTAGCAGCTCAGGTGACTCTAACGTTGCTAAGTGTTTGAAAAACACATTACATTGTGCAACGCTTGTACATTACTCATCACATGAGGATTTTCAGTGACCCCCGCGACTCATTGTCGCTACTTTCAAAGCTGTTCACCTCGTGTGTAGGAGGCTTGCATATACAGTACATATACACCGTATATGGTAAATATATATGTGTGTGTGTTTGTACGGACTTCTTTTAGCATGTACTTTATACCTCTAATTGATGCACAAGAGGGTCTCACGCATGAATAATAGCGATCTTAAATAAAAAAGCATTGTTTCTTTCAGACATTTACATCCGTAGTATCTGCTTGTTGGTTAGATGGAAGCATTGGCTTCCTCGGTGATAATTGGAAGGCAAGATCACGATCAATCCTGCACAGCGTTACGGACTCTCAGGCACGGCAGGTGGCCAAATAATAATACGGTGCCAGGTCGGTAGGGCACTACGCTAAGAGGCCAGCAGCTTTGCCGGAAGACACAGCAGGTGGTGAGGCTTTCCGCAGCTTTGAAAAGTCACATACTGCTTTACATAATATGATTAAATCAATCAGTTTATCTTAACGTTATCAGTGCGACTCCTGGGGTTAGTGACCAAGGCATTGTACGTACAGTAGCAGGGATTACGCTCTACTAGGACCAAAATCCCCAAGTAAATGCTCATAAAAATTTGGTAAATGCAGAAAGAATTGCCTCACAGTACAAAACTATAACTGTCATTTTCTCAAAATGCTTCAATCTAAAAGCTCCAGTTGAATGAGTGCCCAATTACTCAACAAACACCATAAATATACCGCATCAGACTACAAAGCCTACCCAGTTGCAAGAAAATAAGGTGGATAAGTGATGGAAAACCAGACGTATCTGCATTATTTTACAACAAATTCATGTTCATACGCTACGCAGAGCAGCAAAATGATGAAGGATGTATACCAGAATGTATTCCTAAAAACGCAGATAGACGCGTTAGAATAAAAATAATAAATAATAATGTGGAGAATAAATAGATGACATCAAATATGAACAATGTACAGCATAAACAGTAATTTGTACAAATAATTTAAATAATTTAGATTATTTTAAATTATTTATTTTAGATTAATTTAAATAATTTAAATAATTTAGATATGATAGATTCTCTTGCTCTTAATTTAGATTATTTTAAATAATTTTTTTAGATTAATTTAAATAATTTAGATTATTTTAAATTATTTATTTTAGATTAATTTAAATAATTTAAATAATTTAGATATGATAGATTCTCTTGCTCTTAATTTAGATTATTTTAAATTATTTATTTTAGATTAATTTAAATAATTTAAATAATTTAGATTATTTGTACACATTACTGTTTACGCTGTACATTGTTCATATTCATTCATTCATTCATTCATTTTCTACCGCTTTTCCTCACGAGGGTCGCGGGGGGTGCTGGAGCCTATCCCAGCTGTCTTTGGGCGAGAGGCGGGGTACACCCTGGACTGGTCGCCAGCCCATCACAGTTGTTCATATTTGATGTCATCTATTTATTCTCCACATTATTATTTATTATTTTTATTCTAACATGTCTATCTGTGTTTTTAGGAATACATTCTAAATTCTAAATTATTTACATTATTTAAATTATTTAAATTATTTAAATTATTTAAATTATTTAAATTATTTAAAATAATCTAAATTAAGAGCAAGAGAATCCATCGCATCTAAATTATTTAAATTATTTAAATTAATCTAAAATAAATAATTTTAAATAATCTAAATTATTTAAATTATTTGTACAAATTACTGTTTACGCTGTACATTGTTCATATCTGATGTCATCTATTTATTCTCCACATTATTATTTATTATTTATTCTTACACGGGAGCCAGGCCAAGTAGAAGAAGTAGTTTTTGCACAAATAAATTTGAAAGTTTAACCTTTGCAAGTGAACCTCATTTGACTTTCGCTAATATTTTCAAGGGCTGCACGGCGGTCGAGTGGTTAGCTTACCCCCGGCCATCTCTGTGTGGAGTTTGCATTTTCTCCCTGTGCATGCGTGTGTTTTCTCCGGGTACTCCGGTTTCCTCCCACATTCCAAAAACTTGATCTTCTGGACCAAACATTTTGGGGGTTTTGGGACCCCCACAGTAGGAAATTATATTGTGGAATTAATCTTTCAGGGCGGCATGGCGGTCGAGTGGTTAGTGCGCAGACCTCAGCTAGTTTAGAGCTAGAGTTTGCATGTTCTCCCCGTGCATGCGTGGGTTTTCTCCGGGTACTCCGGTTTCCTCCCACATTCCAAAAACATGCTAGCTTAATTAGCCACTCCAAATTGTCCATAGGTATGAATGTGAGTGTGAATGGTTGTTTGTCTATATGTGCCCTGTGATTGGCTGTCCAGGGTGTACCCCGCCTCTCACCCGAAGACACCTGGGATAGGCTCCAGCACCCTCCGTGACCCTTGTGAGGAAAAGCGGTAGAAAATGAATGAATGAAAGTTCCAACTTCCACCTCAACTGGACTGACATCCCAGTCTAGGTTGGTAACCACCTGTATGTCCCATTTAGTACATGAAAGTATTACAATACTTTCTAACTAAATAATGATTTGTGACCATGTGTATAAGACCGCCACAGATGGAAGTCCTCCGACGCTCTTCTAGAGTGGCTCCCACATAAGCCTGGTGCTTTAGTGTAGGCTCCAGCCTCCACTCTGACCTGTTATCGTGGTATACAAATGCATGAATGAGAATGTCATGGAAATATCAATTCACTCCTCTGTGTCCCTTTTGATTTTGCGTCCTTTGACCAGTTTTTGCTTAATTTGTGGCCGCAAACTACAAAAGTGTCGAAAATGACCTTGGTGGGGGTAATGAATTGCTTTTTTTTTTTTTTTTTGAAAGGAGAGTGATTCAGCTTTGCAGGATCTTCTACAAGCGTGTCATACAAATTATTTTCATTGGTGGCAAATCGAGTCAATAACATCAGTCATCTTGGGCTTTACAGTCACTTAGTGGAGGTGATCTGACTCACCAGGTCAACACACTTACCAAACACACGATTATGAATGCTTCTGGACAGTATGATGCATATGGGGGGGGGGGGGGGGTTAGCTTATGCCTCCTAATGTGACCGTATCGGCATTACCTTAGATCAGGGGTCTCAAACACGCGGCCCGCGGGCCCCCGCGTTGATATGAAAGTTTAATGTTAGTTTGATATGGATGCTGTTTGGTATCATGTACCCAGAAAAAATCGTCACGTTTGATTAATGTCCATGTTAAAGGTTAAATAACTGTTAATAGTTATCCTCCCTATCCGTGTGGAAGTGGTACGTTTTTGGCTATTTAAGTTGAAAGGAAATAACTTGAAGGCTACCGTTTAGGTCGCGAGCTCTCTAGTTTGCGAGTTAGCATGTGTCTCAAGACCCTGCAGTTGCGCAATATGTTGTAAATTTAAAAAAAGTATAAATGTGATTATAGTCGTGTTTTGTCATGTCTACAGGGCTCTAATAATGCTTTGTTCATTTTAATCTGAAAAAAATAATTTGTCTACCCACCAACTATATGTGGTTTCTTAAGTTTTTATTATTTGCCGTTTTATTATTATTATTATTATATTTATTTATTTATTACTGATTGATTGATTTTCTTTATACTTGATTTGTTTATTTATTTTTCATCTTATTTTGTTTAGAAAAATAAAAAGTAAGATATTTGAGAACCAAAGCGAAGTTTAAAAAAAATATATTTTTAATAAATGCGTTTTTTTTTTTTGTTTTTTTTTTGGAAAACCTGATGCGGCCCAGTCTCACCCAGACCCGAGCTCCAGTGGCCCCCAAGTAAATTGAGTTTGAGACCCCTGCCTTACACAATCTCACCAAGGTGAAACTTGGAACTAATTCCACATGAGTTTGTTGCTGTGTGGAGCTTTATTGGCAGAAAAAAAAATGCAAATTTCCCCACTGAGGGACGAATAAAGGCATATCTTATCTTATAAAAAAAAAATACAATACCGATATGGACCAGCTGCACGGTAGTCTAGTGGTTAGCATGTGGCCACACAGTCAAGAGATCTGGAAGATCTGGGATTAAATCTCCATTGGGCATCTCTGTGTGGAGTTTGCATGTCCTCATGCGTGGGTTTTCTTCAGATTGTTGCATATTCCAAAAATATGCATGCTAGGTTAATAAGCGACTCTAAATTGCTCATAGATATATGAATGTTGCCCTGCAATTAGCTTGCCCAAAAAGCTATCTGGGATAGTCTCCAGCATACCTAATGAGGAAATTCTGCATTGAAAATGAATTAATAATATCAACCAATATCTCATTTTTATGCCAATAAGTTGCACCCATTAAAAAAAAATACTTTCATTACATAGGCTTACTGTTTATGTTGCTTGTTAAAAGCTTTTTGATGGCAAGAAACATTCTGCTATGCCGTGACACAATTATGTCCTGCCATTCAAAACAGAATCAAAACACATTGAGGAACTAAAAGGAAATAAAAAATAGCATAACCGTGGATGAAAGCGGTGATGATCATGGATGGAAAACTGTACTAATACAAAGGAAACGTGACCCCTGCATGACTCAGTGCTCATAAGCAGCCTCCCCTGCCTGTTAAAAAGCACAACATCAATGTTCTTTTATGCATTCCAAATTGCACCTTTTGCTTTACGGTGATGATTCTTTTTTTTTTTTTTTCTTCTTTTTAATTCAAGCCAAACCTGCATAAATTAGTGATAGATTCCCAAGGGACTATGTGGAAGTGTCCTTGAGCAAGATGCAGAAACCTAACCAATTATGGTTGGCACATTCTATGGCAGCTTCCTCCAGCCGTGCAACCGTGTATGTGAGTGTGTGCATGTGTTCACTGGTGTGTGTGTGTGTGTAAATGGTTAAATGACGGGGGATTGTGCAGCAATTCAATGTAATGACAAAAACTCAAATTAATATGCACCATTTGTAAGATCCTCACTGGTTCAGGCTGAATATTAAAAGCACACATTCAGGCAGTCAAAGGAGGGGAAAAAAAATATTGTGAACTGAGGCGCATCTCTGTGAATTAGAATATTATGGAAAAAGTGAATTTATTTTAGTAGTTTAATAGTTGTTTTTTTGAATTCTGCATACAGTACTGAATGTGGTGCTTTTCACACAAATTATTCACCAAGTGAATGTATGAAGAAAGCCTTGAAGGATCACTTACACACATGCACGGTACACATATAGCTGAATAATAAACAATACACATAGCAACGCCTGATCAATTCATGTCATTTTCAGACTTCAATTTAATAAAAATATTTAAACCTAGCATGTTTTTGGAATGTGGGAGGAAACCGGAGTACCCGGAGAAAACCCACGCATGCACGGGGAGAACATGCAAACTCCACACAGAGATGGCCGAGGGTGGAATTGAACCCTGGTCTCCTAGCTGTGAGGTCTGCGTGCTAATCACTCGTCCGCCGTGCCGCCAATTTAAGTTTTTTTTAAATTTTAATTTAATAACATTTTTAATTTGTATTTTTTTTTATTTTTTAATCAAGTTAATCACATGTCTACTCCATGATTAATCATCATTAATCACAAGCTTTTTTTGATCATCTGTCCATCCATCCATCCATCTATCTTTGGCCAGCTTGCCCAATTTTGTTGCCTTTTCATTTCCATGCATTTTCTATAATGGGCCACCTGTAGCTATCTACGTATATGAGGTTCTAGTCTTTGTTGATAAGTCCGAGCCAGTAGTCCGCCAATGTAGCCTGATGACCACGGCTGGAGCACACGTTGTTAGCGTCCTTGCTAACCATAGCAAAGATATGCTTTGCCCAAAGGTGGTACTTCAGACTCGTTGTGCTTCGAGTACGTACACAAAACTTTGGTTTCATCCGGACTTGCATTAGGTAGCTTTCACCTTTCAACTCGAGGAACGTAAACATCTGTGTAGGACAGGGGTCGGCAACCTTTTCCATCAAAAGAGACATTTTGCCTCGCCACGGGCTTTGAGCGCACAGCGACAACGCTGTTCATGTTATAACACATTGTTGCTATGCTAACCGTAAGTTACACAGTTTGACTTTGGTAATGGTAATGGTTTTATTTCATTTGAACATGCATCAGATTACAATTGAATGCATCACATAATCAGTTCACAGTTCCACATGTCCAAAAGGAGTAGGAAGAAGCAAAGCTTATTAAATCCTACCCCTCCATTTGGTACTTTTATAATCAGTAACAGTTACATTTGTTCACTTCCTGCTTTCCATAATACAGTTTAAGTTTTTTTTTTTTGTTTTTTGTTTTTTTTAATAATGTACCTCGTACCGAAGTACGAGGTGATATGACCATCCAATGACATAATGGGTACCATAGTAAGTGTCAATATAGTGATATACTATATAGCACATCATGACTGGTTCAAGACTCTTCATCCTTGTATTTAGCAAACATCAACTGCTTGTATTGTTTGCCAAATACAAGGATGAAGAGTCTTTACTGCTCAGTAACTTGAATCAGACTCAACCCAGCGGTCAGAACGCAGTCTAGATGCATTCACAGACTTGCAGTGAGTCGGATATTTCACATTCATTATGAAAATGAACATTTCTCCCACTTTAGTGTTAAAAAAAAATCACACGCTCAGCAAAGAGAGGCTGAAATGTCACATCCGCATGCGGGCTCTGGAGCCGCGGGTTGCCGACCCCCTACAGTGTCATGTTGTGGTCAAGCTTAGTGATGTAGTGTTTTTTTTGTGTGCAAAGCTCAATACAAAAACAAGGTGTGCTCAGTTACTTCTCCAAGCTAGGACACGACCAAAACATGTGCATACTGTTAGTGAGCTTTATGCTAATGTTTGGATTGTTTTCATTGCATATTATCAGCAATGGGCAGTTTCTGTTGAGGCAAAGCTAGTCGTAAAGCTAAACAAAGGCTAACAAGCAGCTGGACGCGTACGATAACACCACTCATGTGTCCCGGTACCAATGACCACCCGAGCAATATATATGGAAAAATCAATTTCTTAATAATGCTTTTACAGCAGATCTAGTGACCAAAATATTGGAATTATTTATTTTGGGGCTTTTTCTATAACTTCACGCACTTGCAGTATTTGTTAAAATCGGATCTCAATGCAATCAAAGCTTGTGTATCTGGTCTCGGTGTAGATATTCCAACGGTTTTCCCACTTCCATTCCACATCAATATTCTTTTTATAGCCGTTTGTTGAAGTGATGTGGGTATTGTAGTTAGCCGCCAGCCAATCTTTTGCTTCAGATCAGAGAAACGAGAGGAAGTTAGAGGTTGCAAAATGTTGTCAAACACAGCCCGCAAATGTACCATTACATCCCCAAACACCCTGGAGCTATTTGGAAAAGCAGCGTTAAAGTTTTCCGAGCCACACATGCTGCTTCTTTTTTCTCAAGCGTTGCAAAAAGCTTGTGACGGCAAATGTTACTCTGTGAAAGATGGAATTTTAACTGGATATGAGAACTATTTTAAATTGCTATACTTACTTCCGAGTCAAGCAAGTTTACAAATTTGATACAGTATCAGCTCGAAAAATAGAGATGCTCAACATTCCACCGATATTCAACACAACACAACACAACTCATGTTGTGGAATGCTTCTTATATGGGATGCAGTACACACATAAACAATGTTTGGGCAAAATTTAACGACTGTGATAAGTGAATTTCAGTGAAATTGAATTCCTTATTTCTCAATGGAATATATAATGAATTCCACAATATAGGATTCATGTCAATAAATTCAATATTTTTGCAATTAGAGCTTCGAAAACCTGTAATTATGGGTTTAATTATTTATTATTAGAGCCCTCTAGACATGAAATAACACCCCTAGTCTCCTTCACGCTCTTATTCCATAATACAGTAGACATTCATTCATTCATTTTCTATCTTATCATCACAAGGGTCGCGGGGGTGCTGGAGCCTATCCCAGCTGTCTTTAGGCAAGAGATGCGGGGTACACCCTGGACTGGTTGCCAGCCAATCACAGGGCACATATAGACAAACAACCATTCACACTCACATTCATACCTATGGACAATTTGGAGTCGCTAATTAACCTAGCATGTTTTTGGAATGTGGGAGGAAACCGGAGTACCCGGAGAAAACCCACTCATGCACGGGGAGAACATGGAAAATCCACACAGAGATGGCCGAGGGTGGAATCGAACTCAGGTCTTCTAGCTGTGTGGCCTGCGTGCTAACCACTCGACCACCTAAAATATATTATTCATTCATTTTCTACCGCTTATCCTCATGAGAGTCGCGGGTGTGCTGGAGCCTATGCCAGCTGTCTTTAGGCGAGAGATGCGGGGTACACCCTGGACTGGTTGCCAGCCAATCACAGGGCATATATAGACAAACAACCATTCACACTCACATTCATACCTATGAACAATTTGGAGTCGTCCAATTAACCTAGCATGTTTTTGGAATGTGGGAGGAAACCGGAGTACCCGGAGAAAACCCACGCATGCACGGGGAGAACATGCAAACTCCACACAGAGATGTCCGAAGGTGGAATCGAACTCGGATCTCCTAGCTGTGAGGCCTGCTTGCTAACCACCCATCCGCCGTGCAGCCATAATAATAATTATCATCATCTAAAATCCAACTCTATGAGCATGTGCAGCACATACAGTGCATACTTACATACACACTAACCTGTAAATGTAAGAATGTCATTAAACAGACAAGCAGGTCAATGACAGTAATCTGTCATTGATCTCCAGTTCTGGCATGTGGGAGTACAAGCTTTAATTAACTACTAGCCAAGCTGTTATGCAACAGAACACCCAGACTGACCGAGTGATCAATCACCTTCTTAGTGTTTCGGTTGCAATTGAACAAGACTCCGGATGAGAGGTTTTCACTTCAAATCATTTGCCTCATTGCCTTTATGTAGTTTGTGTACATTTTACATTACATGAGGTACCTCGAGTGGAACTATATGAAATGAGGCGGGGGGGGGGGGGTTATGCATCAGTACTGCTTTAATGAGATTTATGTGGTTTATAATAGCGATAAAATGAGGTGACTCCACTGGTTATTTAGGAATGTATTTGATATGGAGTATATACAGCAGGGGTCTCAAACACGCGGACACTAGTTTGAGGCCCTCGCCTTGATATGAAAGTTTAATGTGAGTGCGGCCCGCGCAAGTTTGATATGGATGCTGTATGGTATCATGTACCCAAAAAAAATGATTACGTTTGATTAATGTTCATGTTAAAGGTTAAATAACTGTTAATAGTTATCCTCCCTATCCGTGTGGAAGTGGTAAGTTTTTGGCTATTTAAGTTTAAAGGAAATAACTTGAAGGCTACCGTTTAGGTCGCTAGCTCTCTAGTTTGCGAGTTAGCATGTGTCTCAAGACCCTGCAGTTGCGCAATATGTTGTAAATAAAAAGAGTATAAATGTGACTATAGTCGTGTTTTGTCATGTCTACAGGGCTCTAATAATGCTTTGTTCATTTTAATCTGAAAAAAATAATTTGTCTACCCACCAACTATATGTGGTTTCTTAAGTTTTTATTATTTGCCATTTTAGTATTATTATTATATTTATTTATTTATTACTGATTGATTGATTTTCTTTATTCTTGATTTGTTTATTTATTTTTCATCGTATTTTGGGTAGAAAAATAAAAAGTAAGATATTTGACAACAGTGGAATGTTTTATCAGAGCTTTTCTTGTGGAAAATTGTAACCAAAGCAAAGTTTTTTTTTTTAATTTTATTTTAATAAATCCGTTTTTTTGTTTTTTTTGGAAAACCTGATGCGGCCCAGTCTCACCCAGACCCGAGCTCCAGTGGCCCGCAAGTAAATTGAGTTTGACACCCCTGATACAGTATTTTACTGTAGGTTTGGTATGGGCTACATACAGTACATGTTAATTATTGAAGTGTTGTGACACACTCAGCAATTTATTCTTTTCACAAGAGGGTGATGATTACCCCCATTACCTCTTGAGGGGTGAAGAACACTCCCAGCCACCTTGTCGTCATTCTTCCTACTCACTGACCTGCCTCCTCATTTCAGGCTCGACTGAATCACTTTAGGAGTGTCCTTGCACCTGCACAGTTGAACATTTTGCCACCAGCAGTTCTCGCTATCGGCATCATGCACATGTCAGGCATTAGTGGCGGAGATGCCCCCCGAGGACTGAATTGAGTGGAAAAGGTAAAGTTGTTTCCGAGCTCCCTAGATTCAAACAGGTAAATCATAACCAGCATGGATGACAACAAAATTGGATGGTTTTTTTTCATTAATTCATTTTTTACTGCTTATCCTCATGAGGGTCACGGGTTTGCTGGAGCCTATCCCAGCTGTCTTCGGGCGAGAGATGCGTGGTACATCCTACCCTACTAACAGTAAAATATGATGGTTGTAGTGTGATTGTCTGGGACTGTTTTGTCATCAAACGGAAAAAACACTGACGAACCTTTGGGAAAATACTATGTGGTCTGACGACACAAATGTTGAACTTTTTGGAAGATTTGTGTCCCATCATACCAACAGTAAAATATGGTGGTGGTAGTGTGATTGTCTGGGGCTGTTTTGTCATCAAAGGGATAAACCACTGATGAACCTTTGGGAAAATACTGTGTGGTCTGACGAGACAAATGTTGAACTTTTTGGAAGATGTGTGTCTCATCATACCAACAGTAAAATGTGGTGGTTGTAGTGTGATGGTCTCGGGCTGTTTTGTCATCAAAGGGAAAAACCACTGACGAACCTTTGGGAAAATACTCTGGTCTGCAAGACAAATGTTAACTTTTTGGAAGGTGTGCGTCCCATTGCTACCAACAGTAAAATATGATGGTGGTAGTGTGATGTCTTGGGCTGTTTTGTCATCAAAGGGAAAAACCACTGATGAACCTTTGGGAAAATACTCTGTGGTCTGATGAGACAAATGTTGAACTTTTTGGAAGATGTGTGTCCCATCATACCAACAGTAAAATGTGGTGGTGGTAGTGTGATGGTCTGGGGCTGTTTTGTCATCAAAGGGATAAACCACTGATGAACCTTTGGGAAAATACTCTGTGGTCTGATGAGACAAATGTTGAACTTTTTGGAAGATGTGTGTCCCATCATACCAACAGTAAAATATGGTGGTGGTAGTGTGATGGTCAGGGGCTGTTTTGTCATCAAAGAGAAAACCACTGACGAACCTTTGGGAAAATACTCTGGTCTGACGAGACAAATGTTGAACTTTTTGGAAGGTGTGCGTCCCATTACTACCAACAGTAAAATATGGTGGTGGTAGTGTGATTGTCTGGGGCTGTTCCCCATATTTTAATCACTGCTGTGATAAAGTAATCCCTCCCCACTTTGCGTTTCGAATTTCGCTGCTTCACTTTATCACATTTTTTAATATATGAATTAATACATCATGCTGTTTTGTGGTTCAATATGGCCTCTTATTAGTAAATAAATATTAATATTTAAAAAAAAACTCGACTTAATTTTAGCCTACATTAAGCAGTTTCAAGCATAAAAATGGCTAAATTAAGTAAAATACAAATACAACACATTCAGAAGATGGGTGAGACACACAAGCACCAGACTGAATGACTGAAACAATTGGCTTATATGACTTTTATGGAATGAACAGGCACAATAAACCTCAACAAAGGCCACTATTGCGGCTGGAACTCAACTCTCAACCTCCAGCATCACTTCCTGTCCGGGGCCCACTTTATGTCTTAAATGTCTTGTCTTGTTATAAATAATAATAAATAATGTTAAAAAAACACCTTAGAAAGTGGTAAACAGGTTGTTATGATTTAAGTATGAATATACTCCACTAATAAATCATGAAATTAGTCTTAGTCTTCTTAATTTATTTCAGACATGAATACTATGTTACATTGTTCTTTCTCACATATGCACTTACAATATCTATATATATATATATATATATATATATATACATACATATACATACACAAATATCTACATACATACATATATACATATATACACATACATGCATACACACAACACCTCATTACTACACATGTCTGAAAAGGAGCAGGAAGAAGCAAAGCTTATTAAATCCTACCCCTTCTCCACGCCATAGCAGTTACCAATTCAATAAGTTTTTTTTTTTTTTCACTTATAATGGTTGAGTCTAGAACCAATTGACTGTGATAAACAAGGGAATATTATACAATGAAAGTACATAAATAAGCAACCATAATTTACACTTATTTATGACACATTTATGTTGTTTTCAATATGTGGCCCATGCACAAAGTCTACCAATTAGTGCAATGCCATTTTTTCCCTGAAGTGCACCTACATTTTCTGGATTCGTGTTTTGCACATGTCCCACCAATCTTCAACACTGTGTGCTTTTTTTTTTTTTTTTTTTGCATAATTCTGCTCTCCAACTAACACACAAACCAGCCAGCGCTGGTAAAAAAAAAAAAAAAAAAAATACCTGCCACATTTGCCCCTTCCACGCTTGGCAAAGTATAAGTAGCGTTCCTTAAGGTTTGCTTTAAAGACAGAAGCAATTATACCCGCTTTAGAGTGCATAAGAACGCTGTATGACATTTTACACGTGTTTCAAGACGGGAAAATACATTCTGAAAGCTGTAATACTCCATGTTAAACAAAAGCTCTGAAAAAAAAAAAAAGGTAATCCTCCGGCTGCATAATCCCCAAGCTATAAATTATTGATAAGCAGTGGACTCAAGAAGCCTCCTACTGTCAAAGGATGTGTACAGGAGAGCTTAACTCCCTGCATGGCATATCTATATCATTTGCATATGTTGATGTTTGGGTTGGTTTTGCTGCTTGAGCTGGCAACAAATATTCACCACCAATAGGGAACAAGCGTGTTTTGCTTTTGCTTTTGCTTTGCTTACATAAAAATATGTATATGTGCATTGAAGGTCATTCTCTTAGCTTCTCAAGAGCCTATAAGAAAGATGGTCAGCTGTGACCTCAGTGTTAGTTTTTCTGTTCTATTTGACTATCTTCTGTGTTTTGTTACTTCTTTCATTACAAAGGAATTCAACCTTTTTAATCTCATGGTTGGTCTTGTTAGAATACAAAAAGGTGCCACAAGGTGTGGTACTTTCTTTGTAGAAAGTTGCTAAAGAGACATGATTAGAGTTGTTTATTATTATTATTATTATTATTATTATTATTATTATTATTATTATTATTATTATTATTATTATTATTATTATTTATGACTGGAGTTACTATTCTGTCCAGTGACCCTCTGTTTTCTCCAGGTACTCCGGTTCCCTCCCACATTCCAAAAAACATGCTAGGTTAATTGGCAAGTTCTTCATAGGTATGAATGTGAGTGTGAATGGTTGTTTGTCTAAATGTGCCCTGTGATTGGCTGGCCACCAGTCCAGGGTGTACCCATAACTGTAGTGAGCATAAGCGGTACAAGGTAACCAGGGCGTACGTTTACTACATTTTGATGTCAAGTAGGGGACCACAAATATTGGGGGGGGGGGGGGGGGGGCTCGCTTATGTCGGCAGTCTGTCGACGACAAACAACTCACCAAGTCCTGGTCTGCCATGTTCTTATTATAGATATATTTCTATCTATAATATTTATATTATAAATAGATAAAAGGTTGTCCAAACTTCTCTCACTGAGGGCCGCATACTGAAAAATGAAATGAAAATAAAATAAAATTTGTTGTACTTGCCAGTTATAAAAAATTAAAGAAAAAAATGCATCTCAGCTTTATGATATGGATGGTCATTATTATCATTGTTTTTTTTCATTATTATTTTCTTCTTATTTTTTTTTTAATTTTTTTCCTTTTTTGCATTTTCAAAGTATTTCAACTTTATTCTAGTAAATTTGTATTTTTATATATTACAATATATATTATAAATATAAAAAAATATATAATATTATATATTATAATATATAAAAATTTACCATATATATTATATTTATTATATATATATTATATATTATAAATCTCCTAATTATCACTTTATTCCCATAACATTTTGACTTTGTTTGCAAATTTTTTTCCTAAAATTACCACAATATTCTTTTTGTTTGTATCTCATAATATTAGTACTTATAAAAAAAATTATATAACTATAATATAACTATAACCACTCACATTCATACCTATGGACAATTTGGAGTCGCCAATTAACCTAGCATGTTTTTGGAATGTGGGAGGAAACCGGAGTACCCGGAGAAAACCCATGCATGCAAACGCCGCACCGAGATGCCCAAGCGGGGAATCGAACCCAGATCTTCACGATCTTCTGACCGTGTGGCCAAGCTAACTACTCATTCAACCAAAATCGTTTTGTTTGCGTTGACGTGTTATAGTAATGTCAACTTCTTCACTATGCTAAGCAGCGTGACCCAATGAGGACCTTCCATGGTGATGCGTAGGACCCAACGTTTTATAGCAGAAGAGGAGCTCTCTTGACTCATCTGCAAACTGAATTTTACCATCATTTTCCCCGCCAAAAAAGGCGTAGAGAGCTTTTTCAAGTCAGGACACCTCTAATACTTGAGAGGCGAGGAGAGATTTTAGCTGGTTACTGCGTAATATTCTTTATTTCCCATGCTACCCTGCAGAGGATCAGTGGCCTAGAAACCAGATTATGGATAGATGGCCTTCATTCCCACACAAAGTTTTCATTGCGTACGATACTGCACTGCATTTTGTCTGCTCATGCTACTCAGTAGTATATTCGTTCATGTGTCATGATACGCATGCTGGGTAGCTCTACCCAGCATGTCTTGCAGCATCATGTTAAATTCTGCTCATGGTTCCACTTTACTTAATCGCCTTACAAGGTGCCTTTTGCAATATATCATCACTCCAGTGTGAAACAGATATGGCAGACAAAGCCCGAGGAGTGCTACCGTGCCCTTTTATCGTCCTGACATTATTTATTTGCAGCTGTCTGGAGATGCAAATAAATGTCAGTCACAGCACAATTCTCCTTTCTACACATCCTCGCTATCCTGCACGTGTCCATTTGTTGCCGCTACCCTGCTGTTCTCCTAAGAGGACAGTGAGAAAAAGATTAAATGTCACAGAGATGACCCTTTTTTTTGATTAGTGTGCAACCTTTTTTGGTGAAAATGTGTGCAAGCAAGGCTGAGCTTTGATTCGTTTAATCTGCATACCCTTGGTTGTTTTTGTTGTTTTCCATGTTTATATTGAATCAAACCATCCATCGCTTGTTGACAACAGCTTGGCTTTAATTTGATTGGCTTTGCACCTATTTATGGATTTGATTACCCGTGTGTGGAGTTTGCATCAGACGACCTCTGGTAATTATTTTCAGGCAACTTGGTAATTGGAAACTAGGAATTAGGGTTGGATATTGTTTACATCACAGGTGTCAAACTCAAGGCCCTGGGGCCAAACCAGGCACGCTTTAACATTTTATGTAGCCAGCACAAATTTATGTTAAAATAATGCATATCATAAAGACACAAAACATAAACAGTATAGTTTTGCAATGATTTTACTATTTTTTGTTTTTGTTAATTATGACTACTTATTTGTTTTATTGTTAAATTGTATGTGTATAACAGGATATATACAGTATATATTATTACTTTTTTATGTTATTTTTCATTAAATATTGTGATTTCTTATTTTATTTTTTGAATTGTTTATTTATATTTATATTTATATTTATATTTATATTTATATTTATATTTATATTTATATTTATATTTATATTTATATTTATATTTATATTTATATTTATATTTATATTTATATTTATATTTATATTTATATTTATATTTATGGCTGTCAATCAAAATATTAAACTTTTTCTTTAATATTTTGAACAGCAGTACTAAAATTATTTTTGTAAATTTTTTCCCATAACACTATGATTTTATTCTCCTGAAGAAAATTCTCAATTCAATACTACTTTTTTCTTTTAATATTTAGACTTTTTACTTTCATAAAATTATATCTGTTTTTTTAATTTATCAACTTTGTTCTTGTAAATTTTTTTTCTCGTAATTATGACTTTATTCCCAATATATCCTAACTATTTTTCCCCCAACCAACAACAGTAATTTCTATTTCTATGTTAAAGGGGACCTATTTTTTGGCCCTTTTTATTGTCTTGTGAACTCCCCTGGAGCAGCTACACATGGTAACCCGAACAGAGAGCTTTCTAAATCTTCCAGAATCCGCACCTATTCCAGCTGTAGTTTCTTGAATTTCCAAAATGGGCCATTTAATTTTTATTTTTATTTTTATTTTTATTTTTATTTTTATTTTTATTTTTATTTTTATTTTTATTTTTATTTTTATTTTTATTTTTATTTTGTTCAGAGCTATCGCAAACTTCTTTCAGGGCTCGCTTGGCATCGTTTAACACATTAATACATACATACATTCTAACAACATTTACAGGCCAGATGAGTAGATAAAGAATAATAGGTCCCCTTTTAATAAATCACTCGAGTGGAGAATGCGTGGATCATTTATGTATGTATAAAACATAATGCACATTTATGAGTAATGCTTTAAAGTTTGAGAAGCAGCTATTTCACAGTTTAAAAAGATGCCAAAAAGGCTATTTCCCGACTGTGTGCTCACAACTGTGGCAGTTTTAAAATGCACTTCACACTCAAAAACAAAAAAGAAAAAACACTTTATCAAGTGTGTGAAAAGACAGTTGATTACGCCTCCTTGACTGTGAAATGATCTTAACATTTAAATGCTTTTCTGCAATAACATTCCAAAAATAATATTTGTTCAACTAGCCTGTGAAGGAAATGTATTTTTGTTTCGTTCAGCATATGTATTCTGTAGATGACTTATGCACAGATATGTGGATGCATATTCGTTATCTGCATGGTTATATGTCACCGCTTTGACATCTGGAAAACGTGGAACGTATCTACTTTACAGTGTCAGCGCGTCGCTGGAGAAATCCTCTGCTTTTTGTCTTCGAATGTTCTAAACTGCAGGCTTCTTGTTCAAGGGCATCGGAAGATAAGCTGTACTTAGCCAGCGTGGATTTCATTATTAAATTAAAAAAAAAAAAAAAGCAAGACTTCACCGAAGAGGCGTAACAAATGAATTTACTGACTGCAGCCGTGGATGTAGTATTCATAATAAGTACTGTGTACTTCCATTAACAGGACATGTGACTTGTGGAGGAGGTGTAGCTACTGTACAAATGACTTACAGGGATATTTTAAGTTACAGTCATTTTGTTTTTAGGGAATGACTGTAAACGCAAGTGAGTGATAAAAGACTGGAATTACGGAATGACGATCCAATGTGAGGTCAATACATGCTAAGCTAACTGAACATTATCATAGCTTTGCGTTAAAGGTGACACGGCAAGAAGAGGTTCCCAAAACAGCCAGTAATAATTGAAATCCGAGAAGTAGCCAACTGTATTTCATCACCATTATTACAGTATATACTGTATATCAGGGGTCTCAAACTCAATTTACTTGGGGGCCACTGGAGCTAGGGTCTGGGTGAGACTGGGCCGCATCAGGTTTTCCAACAAAAAAAAAACGCATTTATTAAAAACAGAAAAATATACAAACTTTTTCAGTGCTTTCGTTCCGATTTTCTACAATAAAAGCTCTGATAAAACATTCCACTGTTCTCAAATATCTTAATTTTTATTTTTCTGCACAAAACAAGATGAAAAATAAATAAACAAATCAAGAATAAAGAAAATCAATCAGTAATAAATAAATAAATATAATAATAATAATAAAACAGCAAATAATAAAAACTTAAGAAACCACATATAGTTGGAGGGTAGACAAATTATTTTTTTCAGATTAAAATGAACAAAGCATTATTAGAGCCCTGTAGACATGACAAAACACGACTATAGTCACATTTATACTTTTTATTTACAACATATTGCGCAACTGCAGGGTCTTGAGACACATGCTAACTCGCAAACTAGAGAGCTAGCGACCTAAACGGTAGCCTTCAAGTTATTTTCTTTAAACTTAAAAAAGCCAAAAAATTACCACTTCCACACGGATAGGGAGAATAACTATTAACAGTTATTTAACCTTTACCAAAATATTAAAAAAACAATATCAAACAACTCTAATTTAGATGCTTTATATTCCAATTAGAGGGCTGCACGGCAGTCGAGTGATTAGCGCGCGGACCTCACAGCTAGGAGACCAGGGTTCAATTCCACCCTCGGCCATCTCTGTGTGGAGTTTGCATGTTCTCCCCGTTCATGCGTGGGTTTTCTCCGGGTACTCCGGTTTCCTCTCACATTCCAAAAACATGCTAGGTTAATTGGCGACTCCAAATTGTCCATAGGTATGAATGTGAGTGTGAATGGTTGTTTGTCTATGTGTGCCCTGTGATTGTCTGGCGACCAGTCTAGGGTGTACCCCGCCTCTCGCCCGAAGACAGCTGGGATAGGCTCCAGCACCCCCCTGCAACCCTCGTGAGGATAAGCGGTAGAAAATGAATGAATGAATATTCCAATTAGCTAGAAGGCACTTTTTAAAAGTTCATATTCATATTGGTTTTGTATTGTATTGTGTTAAGGATTGTGTTTTATTTTATTTATTACTCTGAGACTTTCTTCAAATAATGACTTTCATGATAAATTAATTTTTTATCGTTAATTTTCCAGCATAAATATGTGATTGTTTAGTTGTAGCATAATGTATCATCTGGGAGACCACCACCAAAACCCCTAAATGCTAAAATCGACCCTGGGTCTACAACTAACAGTCAGGAATCAAATATTTTCACCGTCAGCTCCGATCAAAAGTACTGTAGGTCTACTTCTTGTGTTTCTATAGCAACAGTTCCCACTCTTCAAGATGAGTTACTGTATGCAGAGAATGAGGCACAGCAGCCATGACAGTCGTACCTGAGGATTTGGATTTAAACTCTTAATTAAAACATGGTGCATACACAGAAAGCTGCACATCTCACTTCCACATTGATGATCTGCATTCAGGGTAGTTTTAGATGCACCTTCAGAAAATGAAAATTGAGGAAAATATGAAGTAATATGAGTAATTCTTGTCCAGTCATCCAGAAAAAATGTCACAATCTTTGTTGTAGATCATTCCGAATCCCTACTCAATCAGTAAACTCTGCTTCTTCCGACTTCTTTTCAGACTCGATGAACTGTACAAGTACAAACATGACAGTACTTATTTGTAACTTTACCATATTCTGAACAAACTAAACCTAATGAAAGTATTACCATCCAAGCATGTCTTTTTATGCATTTTATGCATTCAAAGGCATTCAAACAGGCACTCAAACAGAGAATTGTCCAAAACCATCTTGGTGAGACAAGATTACAATTACAAATTTAAATATTAGTCAATATTGACAACACAACTGTTGTCACAACATTATTAAGGCAAAAAATCCAAAGCTGTGTGAAAAAACCTAATAACTGTCTGGGTTAACCTTAGCAGCAACAACTACAATCAGGCGTTTGTGATAACTTGCAGTGGATGTGTTCGAAACCGCATACTAACTACTAGTACTACTACTACTTCCATGCCCATACTACCCACACCCCATACTGCATACCCAATCCATCAGATAGTATGCAAAGCGTTTACACTACAGCGTACTACATGATAACCCACAATGCATTGCGCTCCTACCCGAGATGAATAAAACACCCCCTTACTATGTTATCCATCCATCCATTTTCTGTGCCGCTTATCCTCACAATGGTTGTGGGCATGCTGGAGCCTATCCCAGCTGTCTTCGGACAAGAGATGCGGGGTACACCCTGGACTGGTGGCCAGCCAATCACAGGGCACATATAGACAAACAACCATTCACACTCACATTCATACCTATGGACAATTTGGAGTCGCTAATTAACCTAGCATGTTTTTGGAATGTGGGAGGAAACCGGAGTACCCGGAGAAAACCCACGCATGCACGGGGAGAACATGCAAACTCCACACAGATATGGCCGAGGGTGGAATTGAACCCTGGTCTCCTAGCTGTGAGGTCTGCACGCAAACCACTTGTCCGCCATGCCGCCCTAAAACAAACAATATATATATATTTATATATAGATACATATATCAATATAAATTGGGGCTGTCCATCGATTAAAAGATTTGATCGTGATTAATCACATTTTTTTTCAACAGTAAACTCACAATTAATCGCATTTAATCGCAGGTACAAATACGTTTTTTTTATCTATAATAAGTAGGGGAAATCTCTATGGACAATTTGGAGTCGCCAATTAACCTAGCATGTTTTTGGAACGTGGGAGGAAACCGGAGTACCTTAGAAAACCCACGCATGCACAGGGGGAACATGCAAACTCCACACAGAGATGGCCGAGGGTGGAATTGAACCCTGGTCTCCTAGCTGTGAGGTCTGCGTGCTAACCACTCGACCGCCGTGCCGCCCCAAAACAAAACAAAAAAAAATTATATATAGATACATTAATACATATATCAATATAAATTGGGGCTGTCAATCGATTAAAAGATTTGATTGTGATTAATCACATCTTGGACAACAGTTAACTCAGAATTAATCGCATTTAATCGCAGGTACAAATACATTTTTTTCATCTATAATAAGTAGGGGAAATCTCTATGGACAATTTGGAGTCGCCAATTAACCTAGCATGTTTTTGGAATGTGGAAGGAAACCGGAGTACCGCAGAAAACCCACACATGCACAGGGAGAACATGCAAACTCCACACAGAGATACTCAAGGGGGGAGCTATGTTATACACGTACAAAAAAAAAATATTTCACCCGCCAACAGAAGAACCACATTTGACTTGCCAGCAAATGATTTGAGTGGAAAATTGTTTGCAAAGTCATTCATGGCTTCCTCTGTGAATTTAACCGTATGTGTCGTCCTTGGTTCGGTCTTTCCTTCTTTGATTGCGACTCTTACTTTTGCTTCCTTTCCAGCTTTCTTACCGCACGTCACTCATTTCCTCACAGTCTCGCTCCCCCTCGCTGTCAATCACAGCTGTTCCTGAGCGACAGAGGTGATGTAATGGCAGGCGGGACGGATCAGTGCAGGACGTCCACTGCTGTCTAAAACCCCTGCAGACCACGCTGTACACACCAAACAGGTAGGACTGCATCGTTAGCGTGGAACTTAAATAAATAACTATCAACAGTCTAGTGCTTCAGACCATGAACAAAAGTTATTATAATTCACTCTCCTTAATAGATATTTTGAATCAAAACTTGGCTTTTAGCCCCCATTGTATGAGCCGCAGAAACTTTTTGAAATGATGAATGAATACAACTCTCGGTGCGGTGAATATTATTCCACTCGAAAACATTTTTTGGTCTGGTTAAGTAGCAAACTAATAATAATAATAATAATAATAATACATTTCATTTGTATAGCGCTTTTCAAGCACGACGGTCGAGTGGTAGGGGCATTCAAACTGTGGTCCACGGGCCATTTGTGGCCTTTGGCTGTTTTTTTATTGGCCTGGAGCACATTGTAGAAATACAATTAAACAAGTAATAAAAAGAGCAACAATGGACACTAAATCTTTGTAATATGATGTAATTTTAAAAGCAGAAAGTTGAAATAGTCAAGGAAATTATTTACTAAAATTAATATATATATATATATGTATTTAGTATTAGGGCTGCCAAAGTTAACACGTTAAAATGTCATGTAATTATCGTTGTAGTTGCACATTGAATCGTTTACCACAAAGAAATTTCCCCTACTTATTATAGATAAAAACGTATTTTTACCTGTGATTAAATGTGATTAATTCTGAGTTAACTGTTGCCCAAAATGCGATTAATCACGATCAAATATTTTAATCGATTGACAGCCCCAATATATGTATTAATATATGTATCTATATATATATTTTTTTGTTTGTTTGTTTTGTTTTGGGGCGGCACGGTGGTCGAGTGGTTAGCGCGCAGACCTCACAGCTGGGAGACCAGGGTTCAATTCCACCTTCGGCCATCTCTGTGTGGAGTTTGCATGTTCTCCCCGTGCATGCGTGGGTTTTCTCCGGGTACTCCGGTTTCCCCCCACATTCCAAAAACATGCTAGGTTAATTAGCGACTCCAAATTGTCCATAGGTATGAATGTGAGTGTGAATGGTTGTTTGTCTATATGTGCCCTGTGATTGGCTGGCCATCAGTCCAGGGTGTACCCCGCCTCTCGTCCAAAGACAGCTGGGATAGGCTCCAGCACCCCCCCCCCCTCCCCCCGCGACCCTCGTGAGGAAAAGTGGTAGAAAATGAATTTTACATTTACGGGGTGGCACGGTGGACGAGTGGTTAGCGCGCAGACCTCACTGCTAGGAGACCAGGGTTCAATTCCACCCTCGGCCATCTCTGTGTGGAGTTTGCATGTTCTCCCCGTGCATGCGTGGGTTTTCTCCGGGTACTCCGGTTTCCTCCCACATTCCAAAAACATGCCAGGTTAATTGGCAACTCCAAATTGTCCATAGGTATGAATGTGAGTGTGAATGGTTGTTTGTCTATATGTGCCCTGTGATTGGCTGGCGACCAGTCCAGGGTGTACCCCACCTCTCGCCCCAAGACAGCTGGGATAGGCTCCAGCACCCCCACGACCCTTGTGAGGAAAAAGCGGTAGAAAATGAATGAATGAATGAATTTATATTTACTTAATTGACTTAATAAACCCAAGTGAGTACAACTAGTCAATATTTAGTGTGAGCGCCAAAAAAGGAGAAATCTATCATTACGTCCATGCGACTGAAAAGGACTCAACTAATTCTTGCTCCGTCTGTTTTCAGAATGGATTTCCCCAACTGCACTGAAGGGGTGTTTGCTACAAGCAGCGGCGGTTATGATGCACTGGAGACCACCAGCCAGCCTCCCAAGAAGATCCTTCTATCCGTGACCCTCTCTGTGCTGGCCATCCTCACCACGTTCCTCAACTGCTTGGTCATCACCGCCATCGCTGTCACGCGCAAGTTGCATCACCCGGCCAACTACCTCATCTGCTCCTTGGCGGTGACCGACCTGCTGGTGGCCGTGCTGGTGATGCCCTTCAGTATCATCTACATCCAGAAAGAAAGCTGGTTGATGGGCAAGGCGGTGTGCACACTCTGGTTAAGCGTGGACATCACATGTTGCACGTGCTCTATACTACACTTGGCCGCCATCGCCATCGACCGCTACAGGGCTATTACCGACGCCGTGGAGTACTCACGTAAGCGTACCGGCGCCCGGGCGGGAGCCATGGTGGCGGTCGTGTGGCTGTTGTCCATTCTCATCTCGCTTCCTCCTCTTCTGTGGCGGCACTACACTGGAGATGCGGACCAGAAGGACCAGTGCATCATCCTCCACCATCACATGGCCTTCACCCTCTACGCCACCCTCGGGGCTTTTTACATCCCCCTCATGCTCATCCTCATTCTCTACTATAAAATATACCGCGCTGCTCAGACTCTTTATATGCGTCGGGAAGCTAGCCGGGCAAGCCGTCATTCCTGTATGACAAACGGGAGCATGATCCCTTCGTCCTACCCTGCCGGAGATATGGACGGAGGGCCTCGGAGTCCGGAGCCGGTGAGCCCGCAAGATAAATCTTTCTCCGACCCCTCCACCGAGGAGCCCCCACGCGAAAGAGTGCGTATATCGGTAAAAAAGTTTCACTGCAAGTCCCGTCGTCATGACTCACGCAGTGAGTCACGGAGGAGCCAGCTTTCCCAAGGACCACGCATCTCAGGCTCCCGGGAACGCAAAGCTGCCTCCACGCTGGGCTTGATCATCGGCGCTTTTGTCATTTGCTGGTTGCCCTTTTTTGTCAAGGAGGTGATTGTCAACACATGCAGCTCTTGCAGCACTTCCGTGGAGACGGCGGACTTTCTGACATGGTTGGGTTACCTCAACTCGCTCATCAACCCTCTCATCTACACCATCTTCAACGAGGACTTCAAAAAGGCTTTCCAGAGACTTGTCCGATGTAGTAGTTACCTCTGATGGTTAATGTGGGAATGATCTCCATGCCAATAGTGGTACAAATGGATAATTGGAGCAGTGGAAAAAAGGCTGACTTGCCTGAAAGGGAGAAAAAAAAAAAAAAATCTCCGAGCAGACACATGCGTTTTCAGACACACACCACGAGGCACTCGAGCCACCTCAAAGCATCAGCAAAGTGATTTGCCGCAAAGAAAAATGTCCAGTTCCCATTTCCTGTTATAAATAGAATAGCCTGAGATCTTATTGATGTTAATTGGACATTGACATGCTGGGTTTTTCTTTATGTACATTTTCCATGCCAAGTCTCTGAGCACGGTGATCCATTTATAATGTCTGAAATAGCAATCTCTTCTATGAAATGGCCTCTCTTCTTTCTTGTCCAATCTGCTGACTGGAACACGGAATATAAAAATGGAGAAGCGTTGGGGGGGGGGGGGGGCGTCTTTTGAAAAGAATATTGCACTGATTGGCTATTGGGAGAACTGGGAGTTTGACGGACACTGGTTAAATACAGAGTGGAACCTCGGTTAACGTTATTAAAATAATCCTTCGTTTAGCGTGGTTAATTGGTTCCTGACCCAACTGTGATAATTGAATTACCGCCAAGTAGGTTTTGAATGGAATATTTTTGTAGATAAGAGCATAGACCTTCTAAAATAACATTATTAGAGCTCTCTAGACATGAAATAACACCCCTATAATCGCCTTTACTCTCCTTTTACCCAATATAGTCAACATAATATACAAAAATAATACAAGGCATGAATAAGATTCATACTCATAGGTGTAAATATGTTCCAGCGTGGAACTGAAAGCGACGTCAGGGATTCGGAGTTGAGTTTTAGCTTAGCGTGGGTTACAGTCACAACAAGTAGCCCATTTTAGGGATTATTGTGCCTGTTGTGAGCTCATGCAATAAAAGCCTGTTGTTCTTTTCGATCAAATCTGGTGCTTGTGTGTCTCACCCAACATTACAGTAACATTACTGACACTACACTGTCTACTAATACTAACGCTATCATCACAATGTCTCTGAATGCGTCTTTTAAATGCCTTATATTTTTATTTTATTTCACTTAACCATTAACAACCATTTTAATGCTTAATTCAGACAAACAAAAAGTGCAAAATGTGCGTACATATGCAGATTTCGGAATAATAATTGACCACAAAACAGCATCATTTATTAATTAATACATTTTTGAAAAGCTGTGATAGAATGAAGCCACAAAATTTGAAGCGGCGAGTAATCCATTCCAAAAGGTCAGACTTGATTTTCCCACAACTGACCTGTTAGCATGTTTGTTAGCATACTAACAGCAGCCTTAGGGTCGCCGGGGGGGGGGTATGCTGGAGCCTATCCAAGCTGGCTGTCATTTTGTGATAAATATATTAACAACACGATAGAAGAAAACGTACGCAAACTGAGGCAAAAATTTTGACATAAACTGAAAAACATGCTAACCAGGGCGTACGCTAACCGAGGTTGCACTATATTTCTTTGTTTTTTTGCTGCGTCTTGCCTTGGTGTGTACGGTAATGAGCTCTGTCAACGATTACAGAATAAAATTGCAGAATTTACCATGTTGGTGTAACAGTACACCTGCTCCTTTTTAAAGCAAAGGCACATGGTTCAATCCCAGGAGGAGGTTTGTAACCGAAATATGTGTATAACATGGTTAAATCTGGGAACACTGTGGCTTTCTTTGGTGATTTAAGTGAGGGTGGATCGGTAAAAATGTTCTCTGAGCCGAGACTGGATAATTGTGTTATTACTGAATGAGCAGCTTTGTGAAGTAAGGGCCGATAAAGTTTGAATGGAGTCATTGTTCCAGCGCAATTAAGTAACTATTTTTGCACAACTTGTAATTTATTTCTTTGCTGGAGGTATATATTTATTTATTTACCTTGAGAGCGTTTAGCACCCTGCATCCCATCTCACTCCCACCACTTAGCTAGCATTAAGGTAATGAATGTGAAAATCACTGGTGGAGAAATCCTCATTACGCCCACTCAAGTACTTGAGATGGAACTACTACTGCTTTACTGCCTCCAAGAGGGCAGATGGTGTGTTGATGGAAATATTGGAGATGAGTCAAGTGTGAGGGTGTACCATATGATAAAGACCTTCCAGGTAAAGACAAGGTGTCTCATACAGTATACTGTGTCTTATGAGTGGTCGTTGTATAATGTTCCTTTGTTTGTTTGTATGTCACCTCATCAAACAACAATAAACGATCATCAGATTCATGAATGGAACTGTTTTCTCTTTGACTTTGTTCAAGTATTACACAAAACAGTAAGGCACATTACTCCCATAAGTGCTGCTTCATCAGATTAGTGATTATTATCCATGGTACCTATTGCTTCAGCTGCCATTGTTTACTACTATTAAATGAGTAGTTGGGCACTCTCGGGAAACACTGCCTCCTTGCGTTTTAGATGAGAATTGCAACGCTAAAATCCTATCATTTTTACATACTGGAAGGTTTTCGCCAAAAAAGTAATGAAATAATTGTGTTAGATTTCTGAAGAAGGGGGGGGGCACTGGGAAATTGCCCATCACTGATTATATATATATATATATATATATATATATATATATAACTCTCAGTAGTAGTAGTTTTAGTATACCTGTACACCTTTTTGCCTTACATCAGCTCGCGTAAGTGTGCCTAATGTTGTGTCCGATAACTGTTAAGATTCCCATTTGTGTTGTTAGTACTCCCCCTTCTGGTAAATAGAAATACCGCAGTATAATTTTTTTTTTTACCCAAATAAATTGCAAATAAATTATTCCTAACGAAACCGATATATATTCAGTACATATATATAAGCACATTTTTACACGAATTTATAAAATCTTAAACTATCCTTCATTTTGAAGATTTTTTATTTTACATTAATCATAATGTGTTTTATTTGCGCATTCCAGTTAAACACTGACCATTTTCTGTAATAAAGCTTGTTTATTCTCTGTCGTCTTTTCATATAAAACGCCACAAGAGTTCGAGGTTGCCAGATTGGTGATGTTGCCAATTTGAGGACGTTTTCTGTCCGACCTGGCAACCTCGAGGATGCGCCGGATGCAGTAGGCAGTATGGCGGACGGCGAGAGTGATATAGAAACTGACGGGCTTGAATTAGCTCTAGAGTCGTTATGCAGCCGTTACTGCAGCGACGTGTCCGACTCGAAAAGCAAAGACTATTGTTCTGAGTTTTGTACGGTATGTTTGACCGATTTATACTCTCTATTGTTCGCGTGTTGTTGTGTAAGAACGGTCAAACGACACTAGCTTTCCCACTGTAGCTGACGTTAGCCTTTTGGCTGGCTACGATATATGCTATTGTGTGCTAAATCCGTACTGTGGACACTATATCACCCATAAAGAATAGGTGATAGGTTAGATAGAGGTTTAAGATGGCTGCTCCCTTGAAAAGTAATACTTTGTACGGTTCACTGGATGATTGTTGACAGTGACTAGCTTAATAGCTAATGAGTGAGCAAGAGCTCATGTCATGGCTACTTGTAGAGAGCTGTGTCGTTTCTGCGGACTTAATTATTGTTTTGGTTTCTAGTATCAAGAGAAATTATATGTAGACACAATTAAGAATAACATACGTGCTTTCGAAGAGATTTAAACATGTTTGCTGACTTTGCATCAAAAATGATTTCACTAAACCCCCTTTACATTAACATAAGTGCCCTGTTGAAGCTGTGTATGCAATGCAGCAATGATTTATTGCAGTCATTGCATTTTATAAATTTTTTTTTGGTGGTTCTTCTGTTCACGATGTGCAGTTGGTGGAAGAGTACACCGGTCAGTGGCAAGTTCCTCTCCCTCAGCTGAAAGTGCTACGGACAGCACTCTGCAGTTTCACAAACGCCACAGCCAAATTCCCTGATGACTGCCAACATATCCATAACCTCCTCAGCCGCCTGGCCTTGTGAGTGCTCTCATTTTTGTACATTTTTACTGAAATAATGATGCCGATGATGTCGTTGATTTCCTTCTTGTTGTCTTCCAGGAGTTTCTTTGAACTGATGCTGTTTTTTAGCAAAGAGGAATTCGAGGAAGAGCCTTTAAAACACATCCTGGACTCCTATAAGGTGAAAATTTGTATGCTGATGCACATTTTTTTACATTCCAGAGCTCATATTGAAACGGTTTTCCGTTGTAGGCATGCCACGTGGTGCTTTTAAGGCACAGGAATGTTTATCTTCAGCATCTAAAGCATATCATAAACGCCGGTGGACCGTGGGAGAATCAAGTGCTGCAGGGAATCCTGAAAGAGAAGGATTTGCCTCCAAAAGAGGGTAACTTTTCAAAACGACTTTTGTTACTAAGCTGCCTTTCCGCATCAGACATGTCGCTGATTCAAGCTGATGTCTTCCATCCACAGTTGAGCATTACTTGAGCTCAGAGTTGCCGGTTTTCTTGGAGCTGCGGGTTCGCTACCTGCAAGCTTGTGAAAGAATACAGGAAGCCATGGCACTGGCTAAAGTGTGCCTGGAGAACCACAAGACCGGAAAACATCTGTACTTGCATCAGGCATACTTAATCTGCCTTTACAAGGCCTCACTGCACGAGCATCTTCACAAGGAGGTACAGAAATAAATAAACATGTGAAATGTTTCATTCGGCAAATAATATTACAAATCAAAGCTCACCAAAAAAATGATAACTTGAAAGAACTGCAATGAATCTCTTTTACTTTTTAGATGGCAGATATCGATGGGCACGATGCAGTGGAGATAATCTGTAACACAGAACGAGTTGAAAAAGATGAGCTCCTGTTGTCATTATGCAAAGCATTCCTGGCCCAGCAGTTACACAATGGAGACATGTACTACATATGGTAAGAACTGCACATGATTCACAGTGGCTTTCTTTCCGATATCGGATATATTTATCCCTTGACACGTTACAGTTCATGTTTCGTGACTTCAATCATCACAGTTTTTCAAAAATGTATTAATTAATTAATTAATTCATTCATTCATTCATTTTCTACCGCTTATACTCACGAGGGTCGCGGGGGTGCTGGAGCCTATCCCAGCTGTCTTGGGGCGAGAGGCGGGGTACATCTTGGACTGGTCGCCAGCCAATCACAGGGCACATATAGACAAACAACCGTTCACACTCACATTCATACCTATGGACAATTTGGAGTCGCCAATTAACCTAGCATGTTTTTGGAATGTGGGAGGAAACCGGAGTACCCGGAGAAAACCCACGCATGCGCGGGGGAACATGACACACAGAGATGGCCGAGGGTGGGATTGAACCCTGGTCTCCTAGCTGTGAGGTCTGCACACTAGCCACTCGACTGCCGTCACAGCCATATCCGGTGCGTGTTGTTGACCACGCCTGTCAACACTAGGGGGAATTATGTATTTAAAAAAAAAAAAAATCAAGAAAAGGGTAAAACATTTTCACACCACTGTATGTCTAACACGGCTTATGCACCCTTATCATGTCTACTATAAAGAGTATTAGGAGTGTAAAGGGGACTGTTATTTCAATAATGTTAACCGTATTTAGAGGAACTAATTCAGATTTGTAACATTACTCCTTACAGGCTCACAACTTTAAAGTTTTAACTAGTATATGTTGGGAGCCACAATTTGTATTTGTCAAAATTGAGATTTACATGACTTGACAATGCTAACTTGCCACACTGATGTCTTGCAGGGACCTGGTGTTCATCTGGAGCAGGTTGCATCTTCGGGCCCACCCGTCGACACCAGACTTCCTGGCTGAGTGCTTACAGCTGGCATCCTCTGCAACCAACGTCCGGGCCATCTTTCCCTTCATCAAACTGGTTACTACTGAGGTGCGGCTGAAACGCTGACCACGCAAGCCATACTTTAGCTTCAATTCAATCAATTCAGTTTACTGGTCCATCATCTTATTTGCTCAGTCTGTCGTTTGTGGTTGGCTTTATTGGGACAGGTGGGCGTCGACGGGGTGCAAGTCTGCGTGGAGCTTTGTGCCCAAGCACTGCAGCTGTGCGACACGCAAGCCGACGCCGTCGCTCAGTCACTGGTCTACAAGACCATCGCCTTCCTCCTACCCAGAGACCTGGAGATCTGTCGAGCGTGTGCCTTGCTGGTGTTCTGCCTGGAGCGAAGCCTGGAAACGTACCGAACCGTGCGCCTGCTTTACATGCATCCTGACCAAGAGCCACATCCTCACGACAGTCCTGTCCGAACCAACGTCCGCTTCAGAATTCTGCAGGTACGATGAAGAGACGGGGTTTGATTGCGCCGCTTTAAATACATGTGTGTTGTTTGTAACGATGTCGTATCACTGCATTTTTCAGATGCTCAAGGAACGTCTGTGTTTTGACCCAGAGTTTTGGAATATCTTGGCACTCAGGACGCGCTGCTTGGAGCTGATAAATGACAACGGCATGAAAGATGCTCTTCTCAATGAGATCGAGGAAGAGGAAGAACACTGTGATGAGTTGTTTACAAGTACTTGTATAAATGATACTTCTGTTCAAGATTTAAGTTCCTGCAAGTGCAATGAAACTGCAATTGAGGACCCGACCCCTGCACAGGAACATCCTTCGGATATCCAGGCAATAAGCCCAACAAGCCACGCTCCTCTGAGGAAGAGAAAATGGGGCAGGAGACTGCATAGGAAAATCCAGCTTGATGATGATGATGATGAAGCAGACCCAGGGGATGATCCTGAATTCACATACAATCTGAAACCCGCTTCTTTATCCAATAAACCTGTGTATGCACTGAGACGCAATCATACCAAGAGGGAAAATTGCTCTTCCGTCAAGCTCCCTCCGAACCGAGAGTATTTGTCTCGGTGTGTGAAAAGCCAAATAATGAAAAGGAAAGGCAGGAGGAAGAGATGGTTGCAAGGTCTTCCTGCGCTGGAGGCAGCACAGACCGTGCAAGAGAAGGTAGTCTTAGTGAAAGGGAAAAAGCGAGGCAGGAAACCTCTGCAAAAATGGGAAGTCTCTTACCCAGATAATGAAATATCTGTTCTCGGGGAGAAACCTGAAACTGAAAACAGGGTGGAGAATGAACTTGAACCGGAGAGGGCACAGAAGCAAGCACGGGACAATGACGGCGCTGAAGGTTCCGATAGTTGTGGTCCTGCCTCTGGGCCGTTGACCCCCGCTGTTGAAGCTGAGCCCGAGCTTGACGGACCGCTCCTCGACTTGCTCAGTTGTCCGGTGGAAATGTTACACAATTACCATCTTTCGTCCACAAACCCTGACAATGACACCGGACAGCCTGGAGAATCCTCTGCACATGGAGTCGGAGAGTCACACCTCCCAAAGGTTAGTTTATTTTTTACCGTCTTGGAATTTTTTTTTTTTTTAGTTGGAATGTTCCAATTTGTGACATTCCTTTCCAGTTGGTGTATGGATTCACTAAATAGGGGTGTCCAAAGTATTTATTCTAATTCTAATTTAGAATAAATAAGCAGAAATGGAAAAATCAGCAGAATTAAGTCAAAATATAAAAGAAAAAAGTTCTAAATTAGGAAAAAGGTGTCATTTTAAGATAATAATGTTGCAATGTTATCAAGAAAATTATTTTAGTAGCTTAAAGTTTTAGTAGCTTAAAGTAAGCTTAAAGAAATATTAGAGAGAGATTACTTTTTTTAAAGCTGTATACAAACAAAAGAAGGACTAAAGTTGTATTTTTTTTAGGAAATTGCGCTGCTCAAAAACTGTAAAATGTTACCAGCATAAAGTCAAAATATTATGTAGTACAAAGAGAGAAGTTAATTCTCTATGTAGTAAAATTCAGGAGTAGGAAAAGTTATAATGTTAGAAGACTAAAGTCAAAATATTATGGGAATAAATGCCCAATATTACGAATATTAAGAAAATTTCTGAGGTTTATTTCATATACTTGTGAATTAAAGCTCAAACACATTTTCTATTTGAAAAGCCCCTAATTTTCATTTTCTTATATTCAAACATTATCAGATATGTTTAATGGAAATTGACATATTAATTTAATAATAAGACAAAATGAGCCTTTGCCATGAAAATATGTACGTACTTGCTGACTCTGCCTGGGGGGGGTTTTGTGCTTTTAAATGAAACTATTATAAAAACATCATGTTTCTGACATCATATAGACATGTTTCTTAGCTGCTTGATGGCGACATTGATGGCCATTATTTGAAATTGGCACCATTATGCCAATAGTTTGTTTTAAACGAAGTGTGCTGCTGAGCTTATTGAATTTGTCGTCTTCTGTTTTAGGTGAACCGAAGTCTTACATGGAAAGAAAAGTTTCAGCGAGGTCAGAAATACTGTCATATAAAGTACCACTGCAGCATCTGTCAGAAAAGCTATAAAGGCTTAAACGTTTGGAGGCACGCTGTCGCTCACCTGAAGAAGAGCAGGAGGTGCATCCTCTGCGGGAAACGTTTCCTACACCACCAGGGAGCTAAAAAGCATATTTGGGATCACATTGAGGAGCTGCGCAAGAACAACAATAAAGAAGCGCAGGAAATTCCAGCCACAAATGGAATGACAAAGGATCAGACTGAAAAAGTGAAAAAAGTTTCAAATGTGCACGGCCAGAGACTGTCTAACGTTAAACATTCCAACCTTAGTCGGGAAGAACGAATCATTCGAAACTTCCGCTTTCTGGTGAAGAAGTTGAAAAAACACGGCACCAATGTAGCAATGCAGTTCAACTTTGAGGATGAGCAAGTCGTCATCAAAGACAGCTTGGTGATCGTCAAAAGTCCGCACGTGACCAAAAAGGAGGACGAACCGGAAGGAGAGGGAGAAAAGCTAGCGGGAGAAAATGGCTACGGTGTGGACCTCAAGTGTCTCCTGTGCCCCTCCCTGTCGTGCGATCGAGTCTTCCTGAAAATCAGCAGCTGCATGATCAGGCACGCCACCAGCTGCCATCTCCACGAGGATGAAGTTCTGGACAAAACCTTTGTGTGGGCCAAGCACAAGTGCACCTTCTGTTCTAGGTAAGACTTTAACTTTGACCTTTAACCTTTGGTGCTGGATAAGTACCCTGGTTTCCCTGGTCCTGATGGCATTACAAGTATTGACCTTTTTTTTTTAATTCAAAACACACAACTCACCGTTAGTGCTTTTTACTGCACACTATTTACTGCTACAAATATAACTAAGGGCGGCACAGCGGTCGAGTGGTTAGCATGCAGACCTCACAGCTAGGAAACCAGGGTTCAGTTCCACTCTCGGCCATCTCTGTGTGGAGTTTGCATGTTCTCCCTGTGCATGCGTGGGTTTTCTCCGGGTACTCCGGTTTCCTCCCACATTCCAAAAACATGCTAGGTTAATTGGCCACTCCAAATTGTCCATAGGTATGAATGTGAGTGTGAATGGTTGTTTGTCTATATGTGCCCTGTGATTGGCTGGCCACCAGTCCAGGGTGTACCCCGCCTCTCGCTCGAAGACAGCTGGGATAGGCTCCAGCACCCCCAGTGACCCTTGTGAGGAAAAAGCGGTAGAAAATGAATGAATGAATATCACTAAGCTAACCCCGCTAGCCTCAAGTCAAACTCTGTGGTTCCAACACCATTTCAACCTATTTAGTGTGGGAGGATGCAGTTTAGTGTTTAGATAGAGAGTGCGGTCCGCCGAGTAAATACCCCCCCCCCCATAAACGTTCCTTTTGGCTTGTTTACAGTTATTTATACGAGTATAAGTAAGTAATTTTCTCATCATTGGAAGACTCTGTATCGGTATATAAAAAAAAAAATAGTTACCACACTACAAACAGTAGTAAATGAGTTCACATATAAGGAGAAGCATTATACTACTGTACTATGTATACATCCACCCAAAACTGTGCCGTGAACATTAAATGAAAAAAAATACAACTTACAGGAGTAATGCTGGTCTGACTTGTGCCTGGGTTTTCTTTTGTGATGGCCTCCAGGGTTTCAGTGGAGTTTGTTTAACCCACCAGCAAGGTTCCACGGCCCAAATGTGTATTGAACTCCTCAAAATAAACCTTTGCTAAAACTTTATTGGCCGCGAATCGCTCGCTTTAGCGCTACCATTGCAACTGCTTGTATCGATGTCCATTTTAATTAAATTGTGAACTATTCTTTAGACTGCTATGCTGTTAGTGTAAAGGGTTCCTAGGTAACACAGGTTGTACAGGATCAGTTTAAGGGGAGACACATTACAGAAAGTGACCAGTGTGTGTAATGATGATTGCCGCTGCAACATTCAATGGACCTTTTGGAACGCGTGTCAAATGAAAACCATCAACCGTTTCTGATTGTTGCTCCCCTCCAACAGGAAGATGCAGATCCTCCAGCATTACAAGGAACACATAAGGCGCCATGACCCCACCCTGCCTCACTTCTGCTACCATTCGCACTGCGACCGGCGCTTCTTGACGCCACAGGAACTGAAAGAGCACGTGAATACCCACAATCCTTTCCAGCCGCAGTGTGTTTACACCAACTGCGACAGACAGTTCTCCACTTTATTGAGTCTCTTTGACCACGAATGGAGACACTACATCCCAGCGCCTCATGTCGACTCGAGCGCCAACCGGCTCCAGAGGCGAAGCATCGAGGCTCCCTGGAAGCAGAAGATGAAGGTGGAAGAGCTTTGGCTGCAGAAACCAGTACCCAAGGAGAGTTTCACCTCTAGTCGTGTTGTTGAGAACGCTTATCTTGGAGACCTCAGGGAAACGAGCAATGTTCCAGAGGATAACGATTGTTTGATGGCCACAGAGAACAGCAGACAGCCTGTCAATGGGTGTGAGGACAAGACACAAGCACCAAGTCCACCTCAGAGCACCGATGCAGCCCCTCTTAAAAAAAAGAAGTCCCCTACCAAAAAGTCTGTTTCGGACCCCTTGAATGTCAAGGAACCGGAGAGAGTGACTGGGCTGCCGGAGGTCGTCCAGCACAAGGTGCATGAGCCCGTCATCACCGAGCACAAGAACTTCAACCCACAAGATCACTCTTACCCACCTTCAAGGAAGGCCCCTTTCATCCGGCCACCGCCCTCCAGCTACATGGACGAGTCTCTGCTGGCCATGCGCAAGAGGAGGGACATCAGCCAGGACTCTCAGACCAACAATTGTCCGTCGGGCTCAAAAACCCAGAAGAACCACGAGCCGAAGATCAGACATCGATGCAACAAGTGTCTATCGTCCTTCAGCAGCGTGGAAGACCTGGAGAAACACACTGCTCTCAACACCTGCTCCGCACTCTTTGGCTTCGACTCGGACGATGAAAGTTAGTCCGCCACTTCCACCCACCTCCTCGGTGTCTCAAAACTGCTGAACCAAAAAGTACATCAAGTCATTCTGGGGACAGACCTTCAACAGAAATACACACCAGGCCTCGACTGTTCCTCATTGCTTCACTCCCCATTCGGTGATGCTTGATTGACCATTTGCTAGGTAGGGCTAGACTATCGCAGTAATATGGGTCAGGGCTGTCCAGACTTTGAGGAAGAACCGATCAAGCCTGCTTGGGTCGGAGCCGAATTGTCTTATATGACAACCTGAACAGTCCAGGCGTGCGAGTGCTTGTCTACGGGATGCTGTCCCGATACAACTTTTTCACTTCCGATATAAATATTGCAGCCTTGAGTAGCGGCCAATACTGCTATCGATCTGAAGTCGGCATAATTGATACATATCTTCATGACTTATTTTATAGTATGAAATGTTAGAAAAAGGCTTGATCAAGTGATATTACTCAGCCAGCAACAGTGGGTATCCTCTGTTTTGAACAGGGTTGTTTGTTTTGAGAGGATCCTCATGCTGTTATTGCGGTGCTGCTTCAGATGCGTAATGGGCTTGGTGGTGCCGGAACTTCCCCGCTTCTGTGCCGTTACAGGGAATTGCGCTTGGTCTAAGCATTTTCATAGTCTATTCTGATTGGTAAGATTTTGTCTATAGTTGACTAGTAGTCGAATACAAATACTCCGATAAACAAATAATCATGGTAGGTATGCAACGACAGGACCTTTTTTATTTATATATTTATTTAGTGACACAGAAAGCAGTTGACCTGGGTCAGGGGTAGGGAACTTTCTTAAAAGGCATTTCTTAACACATTAATTACATTTTTGTTGACATTTTAAAGCAAAACATTACCAAAACCAAAGTGTTTACAATAACATTAAATATATACTTTCTTATGCATTTTAATCTGTCCATCCATTTTCTATTGCAGCGTGGGTGGCCAGAGCCAATGCCAGCTGCCCTTCTGATATTTCCAGGTCAAAACTCAGTTATTACTGTATAATGCAGTAGCCTACCGTAGAGCTCTATTTTCTTTCTCAGATTCCTTTTTATTTTGTCCGAAATCCATGTTTTACTTTTTACTTATTTTATCACCATAGACCATTGCAGTCTTATGATGATTGAATCCAATCAGATTCTTCCAAATCCAGATAGTCAGATAGTGGAATATTCTAAGAAACCCCTAGTGCTTGCTACTTTATTCGCACATTAGCACACTGTTGTGATCGCGTGGGCTGGGAGTCTGGAACAGACTGCTTTTATCAGAGTGCTTTAATAGCGGAGATTTTAGATGCTGCCTGATTACGATCCTTTTTAAAGATATCTGATCGGGAAAACCCTCGTCGTGGGTTTAAGTTTTGCCTTTCGCTCCAAGTCCTTGTAAGCAGCAGTAATTGTCTTCTCTTGACAGTCTTCCCAACGAATCATGCATCACTCTGCAGCAGGAAAGCCTTTGACCTGAGGGTTAATATCTGGAATTTAATATGTAGTGTTTTTGTTTCAGAGCTTCCACATTAGGATGCAACTTATTCTAGCAATCACCAAAATGTATGAAATTTGTATGAATGTATATGATGTATATTATTTACTATTTGTATTAATGCCAACATCTAGTCAGTATTCAACCTTTTAGGGAATATGATTTCAAGAAAGATTTTGTTTTGATCCCATTGGTTGATTGTGTACAAATCTATAAGGTGCTCCTTATTGTGTAATAATTTATTTTTTGTGGGGCGGGACTGTTTATTTATATGTACAAATGTAAAAAGGGATTTGTTATGGTAGTAACGCCAAAGTATTTTTGTTACAAAGTTACTAAAATATGTTCAAATAAAAAAAAAATCAGCAAGATGAGTGCATTTCTTTTATTTAAGCATTGCATATTTCATTCAAAAACATATTGCTTTATGACTTTTTTGCATCTTAGCTTCTTCATACCAGAGAAAAGACAGCAATGTTTCCAAGTTCACTACAAGTGGTTGCATATGTGGAATTGTTTGTGGAGAGGAGTTGAGAGGGGGGGAAGGGGGTTCTTTCGAAAAAAAAAAAAAAGTACTACTTTTTGGAGAAAAACCTTCAATATGCAGGGATCCACTATAAACAGGTCAACACGGTTAATGCAGGTAGAGTTCAGACGTGTTGTAAAGGGGAAATTACCCTGCAACTTCCATGTTGGGGAACAAGTAGGAACATTAACTACGGTTCAGTAGTACAGGCGGTGCATTCAAGGACTTCAGGCTGTATTAAATCCTGCATGCGTTCCAGTTTTAACATGCTATAATATTGCTTTGGTGCCGTTCGTTTGCTACAAAATGCACACATCATGGCCATTAAGCAAACGGTTTCTAGACTGTACATACATATTTAAAGACATCACTTATAATAAAGATAAAACAAAAATGTGGCGACGTCGCCTCCAGTCCATTCACTTTCAATGGAAACTCGATTTTCGCGTTTTTCATGGTTGTCTCCCAAAAGAGGACCAATCAGGGGGACTTTCACTGACCGACCAATGGGCGGACAGGATGCTAATGGGCTCTCTCCGGCAGGTAAACATGGCGGGTAACATCCTTGCCGTGCCAGATTTCCCTATTTAACATTTATAAAAATCGAATATAGAGACATAAACTAAAAACAGCGGCTTTAGAACTTTGTTGCTACCAGAGTAAACATATCAGGTAAGTTGACATTAGCTTACACGGACACTTGTGTAAGATTAGCTCCTATATTAGCAAGGTCCGGTATTAGCAAGAGTACTTTTCTCGCCTCTCGTGCGTGAAGCCAATATCTGTTAAAACGTCATGAAAACCTTTAAAATAAGAAAGGATATAGTTTACACAACGGACAGGTACCAAATTGAAGACGATCCAAAAAGGTATTCTCACATAGACAAGAGTGGAAATGTGTCTTAAGAACATTTCAAGTTAGCAACATGCAGTAGATGCAAGTACTTTTACTGCATCATGTGTGCTTGTAGAAGAAATGGCAGAGCCAGGAGCTTTATATTTACTCTCAATCCTACAAAAGAGCACCACTCTTATGACCGAGAGTTTGTCTTTCTACTTAAAAAAGTAATCAATTATCGCTACTTTCCCCCTGCCCAAAAAAGAAGTGAAATGTAATTCATTTACTTCACGTGTATGTTCTTTCTTTTTACATCAGTGTAAAAAGTACTCTTATACTCTAGTACTATTCCACTTAGAGCGCTTCAAACTCGCCATTGTTGCATCGAGTGTAATGTTTGTTAACAAGACTTTTAAAAGGCTCTTTTAAGTCAACATCCAGAGCCAATTCCAAGTTGTGACTTGTATTTTATGCAGTCGTTATGTTAGGAATGGAATATGTTCCCTCTGCTTTGAACAAGACGACATACCAAAGACTTGTTGATAACAGAGTGAACATATTCCATTCCTAACATTCCTAATGGATTTAATGGATTATTTGGATTTACAGTATTTCCTATGGACCCATTAATAACTGTTAGGAATGGAATATGTTCTCTCTGTTATCAACAAGTCTTTGGTATGTCTTGTTCAAAGCAGAGGGAACATATTCCATTCCTAACAGTTATTAATAGGTCCATAGGAAATACTGTAAATCCAAATAATCCATTAAATTCAGCCAATAGTCAAAAATATTAACAAAAAATGTCATTTTATAGAGTGTAATTATAGTATGTATTTATGCAGAAAACAATGTGAAATAATTCTAATTGGGGAATGGATGGAACTTATTGTTAAGTCAAACTTCCGTACATCCTGGAGAGCTGGAATAGTAGTAATAGTAGAAATTGTTAGCACTCGCAATGTTTTTTGGCCCCGTGGCAGGTTATTAAGCAGTTTCACTCAGTACAGCAGCGCATAGAGTGTTTTGTTTGGGCACTCGATTCCACAAAACAATACAGTACAGTACAAACAGACTCGTGTGTTACATTGTATGAAAATTTGGCAAAAATGTTTTAAAAAGTTGAAGATCTTGTTCAAGTCGAAGGTTGTCTGGTGAAACTGAGTGCCACGGCAAAGCACCTGACGCGTTTTTTTTTTTTTTTTGCTCACTTGTCCATACAATGTGTATGAAAACCGATGCAAAATTTTAGCAAAAATTTCCAACAAACAATTTGGATCGGACCGGAATCATATGAAACCTGTACTTGCATCTTAAAAAATTGCAGTTCACTTGTGTGGCTTAGAAATGTAAAGTTTCTGAACACGTTGAGTCTTTGGAACATTCTTTTAGTTTATCTATGACAACCGACTCCCAGTTGTATAAGAGTGACTCGTTGATTAGTTTAAAAGAACCGAGTCAAAAACAAACTAGGACTGAATTGCCCTGCAAAACTGACTACCTTAACAAAGCACACTACACTATGACTCCAATCAGATAATTAAAAAAAAACCTGTACTTCAATCTTAGACGTTTTCTGTCAAAAATTCAACAAACCACACTGGCTCACGATTCTTGCATGGAGTTCTCTTGCGTGGATTAGTGACGTACACAAACGAGTCGAGTCATCTGAATGGCTCTTTTAAGCGAACAATGAGAAGCGACTTGCGCTTGCATATACACACTACTCCTTCATGTAGGTGAAATTCTTCTGTGAATTGCTTTTCATTGTTCACAAAAAAGAACCGTTCAAAAGGCTCGACTCGCTCGCAAACATCACATCCCCATGAGCGGGCATAATAACTCGCCTATAAGCCAATATTAATCATCAATATGACTAATAAGTCGCCACATTTCACACTAATAATGAAATAATTGATTAGATTATCCGTGTCTGGAAACAAATAACTAAAAACTAAAATGCTGTGAATGGGTGAAGAATGAGGACTTTTTAAAGTGAGTTTCTGAAGTTGAGACATGCATTAATAAAATATCCATAGATACTTTATTGATTTATGAAGGAAATGACTAAAGTGTTGAATTGTGCAATTAAGATTATGGAAGCCTCCTGAGTTGCTCGTTATGACAAACCATGCAGATGATTTTTTTCAAAGTTGAAAAACATGCATGCTGCTCTATGACTCATATTGCTGCAGAACAAGGTTTGTTCAAAAACACCTGAAAAATAGTTTTTTAGAGCAGTACAATTAGACGGTAAAGTGCAAACTGTCTCCTGCCACCAGTAGGATTTTTGCTTTTTTTTTTTTTTTTTTGCATAAAAGTATGCAGCTTGGAGAAGCAGACGAGTGTGCGTCCTCAGTGGCTGCTGTTGGAGCTCCAGTCGTATGGGAGGAAGCTTACTTTAGTCTTCCCGGCAGAGATGACCCCCTGTAAGCTGGTCTTCTTGGGGGAGTCGCTCATGTGCTCCAGCACCCACTTCAGCAGCTGGGACAAAGGCAAGTGGAAAAGTTGTCATAAATGTTATATTATTATAGCATGTGTGTCTAAATGGTGGCCGGGGTGCCACAAAACTTTTGAAAAAATTTTGAAAAAAAAATCCGAGGTAAAAGGATGAAGTCAAAATTTCAAGAGAACAAGAGCTTTAATCTAACAATTAAAATTTGTAACTTTGTAATATTATGAGGAAAATCATTGTTTTAGTAGCATAATGTTCAAATGTGAATATCTGCCAAATACTTCTATTAGGTTTTTTGGCGTCAGAGGTAAAAAGTGGTGATGATGCAACTCCACAATTGAATGGCCACAAGGTGGGAAAAGTGCATTTTAATAATAATAACTCCGCCTGCAACTTTCCCATCTAACAAGACAACGTAAGTAATATTATGAGGGAAAATGCCATTTTAGTAGCATAAAGTTGAAATATTCAAGAGTTGTTACAGTATATTTACTAATAAAGTTAAAATAAAGTTGAAATATAGTTGGGAACTTAAAAAAAAAAGTCAAAATACGAGAAAGAAGTTGTATTCTGATGGGAAAAATAGTCGTAAATTTAGAACTGAAAAGAATGAACTGATTTTAGTAACATACTGTTAAAATATTGAGGAAATATGTTATTTTTAAAGTTATGAAAATTAGGTTGGGGAAAAAGTTTGACTATTATGTGAATAACGTCATTTGAAGAAGATGATTTACAAGAAGAAAATTTTAAATTTGAATAAAAAAAGAAAAACAGCTCTACATTTACATGAATAAAGTCAAAATATTTAGTATTTTTTCATAATTCATAATACAATGAGAAACAAACAAAACAACAAATAAAGTTTTAATGTTTGGGAAAATTAGGTTGCGGAAAATCTTATAATGGTACAAGACAAAGTCAAACTATTATGGAAATAAAGTCATCTGAACACAACATGTCTGTGCTGGTACCTTCTCATCAGTGCCCCCAAAGTCGGCCTTGTACCATTTGAATATCTGACTGAGTCGAACTTCCTTTTTCCCGGAATCCACGACACAGGCGTCATCATTCTCCAAGAACGCTTCAGCTGCCGTCCGCAACTGGCCATCAATGTCCTGATGACGGTGTTTAGAACAATGTTAAATGTTTTTAATACGATGAATAGAAGCGTGCATACCTGTGGAGTGTAGGTCTTAATGGGGGGGCAGCCTTTTGCACCGCAATTCAGGGCGAAATGAATCAATGGTTCGGCATCCGGTAGAGCCACCTGGTAGACAGAACAGGAAGTAATGCAAGATGCCAGCGAGCTAAACAGTGTGATATAAGTGCAGTGTGACCACCGAGTAATGGCGACAAAATTTATTTAAATTTATAAAAATGCCATAAAAACGTATCGGGATCCAGACAACACAACTGTGGTGCGTTCACGGACCACTGAACGAAGTGCGAAATTGCTACACAAAATCTCATCAGTGAAGCATAAAGACATCATCCTGTAAAAATGGCGGGCCTTTTAACAGTATGCTGTACATTTGAGCTGTATGATTTACAAATGGTGACCTTTCTGTCGGAATCCCTTTTTGATTGACAGAGCAATGGGCGAATCAGCGATCTTCCAATCTAAACCTCCACTGTAGCATTTTTCATTCTGTTGTTCTGAACTGATCTGGAGCAAGACGACTTTGTCTTGCGTTGTGTTTGGGGACTCTCTTCTGTCACTCTGCCCCCCCCATCAGAAATAAGGATAAATAATAAATAAAACACATTTATGATGAATGAAGAGCAGTATCAAACTGACTGCGATGAAAAAGTTTGCAGGAAAGATGTTTTTTTTTGGTCTATTTCACAACCAGTCATGTTGCATAGACAATTCATAATTTTACATTCACTATTATTATTATTATTCACTATTATTATTTAGATTGCAATAAAACAGATACTTTGATATTCCACCGTGCTGGCTTACCTGCTGTCAAAAAAACAACAACAAACTATTGTGTGATTTCAGTCATCAGGAGCAGACCTGTAGTCGGGGATCCGTTTTGGAAAAAGGTCTTCGGAGCTGCGCCACGCCTTTCCTGTTCCCTCTCAGGACGCCGTTCTCAATATCCTGCAAGGTGAACACTTCTCCTCCAATCAGGTAACTGACATAGTTGAAGAACTACAAGAGGTGGAGGAGAAAATGTGTTGTGACATTGAATCCTGCTTGTGGTGTGTCCAAAGTGTGGCGGCACAGTCGGCACTTTCTCATCTCTCCTACCGCTGCTGAAAAGCAGATTTTTCTGTTCCACCCGTTTTTACAGATCGTTACAAAATTTGGTGGAGACATCTTTCGTGACAGGACACATGAAAAGCCTCAAGAACTCATGTTCCTAAACAAATGGGAAGTCAGCCATTTTAGTCTCTGACAGCAATTTTAGGCGAACTAAACTAATTACGCCCACGCTAAAGGATGTGGGCGTTTATAGCGACACATTTTGACGGTCAATTTACCACACAACTGTGAAAGTCAGTAAATTTGCTCCACAACACGAGATCTTGATCATAGTTGGTACATATGATGAAGACGACACTAGTGGTGGGAAAAAACGTTCATTTCAGTGGACCGGATCATTCAGTAAAAAGATCCGGTCATTTCAGTCAGTTGGTCATGAATGAACGGGTCATATGAACTAGTTAAATTCATGACTGACTGTCAGCCATGAAAGAACGGACGACAAGTGTCAGTCAATCTCTCTGACTCGGTCTTTCAGTCAGCTAACCCCACCCACCCACAGAGCGAGGCGAGACAGTCCCGCCCTGCAAAAGGAACTGACTCTCCTGCCAAAAAAGCATTTGCAACTGAACGGACTAAACGGGTATTTTAGGGCGATGACCTTGTTCATTCTGTTCACAAAAAAAAGTTCTTTTGACCTGTTTGTTCATGACTGACACACAACTCGATGGTGGTTGGTCGGTTCAAGGGTACTCGCAGTCTTAATGTCCGTTTTTTCCCCCTCAAGCTGCTGTGCCTCACACTTTGAGAACACCCTGTTCGAGAGTCAGGTCCTACTCTGTATCTCTGCCACATGTTGGTGGGGGCCCCCAAGCGTAGATATCCATGGATGACCAAAGCATTGTAGATGTTGATGAAGAAGGCCAGCTTCTCCTCTCGGGACAGCGACAGCAGCTCCACTCTCTGCAGCTGAATGGCCAACTCACAGTAGCGCTCGAACGCAGGACTTGCTGACATGCCTTTGTAGTCCACAGACTATGAAAAACACCATCACATATCGTTACAGTAGATCCTGCAGTGCAGTGAATCACATTTCATGTTGGCAGAATGGACAAAATTCACGAGTAAGCCCATAAAAATATCTATTTTTCAAGCACTGCCCCCCATAAACAAATAATACTAAACATACTATAGAAATCTAAAAGTACATGTTGAAGAACATCACCTTGCCATCAGCGGAGAGATGATCTGAGAACAACTTGAGAATCAGCTCACGCAAATACAGGGAGAGCTCCGCCGCTGAGAGAAAGACAGGGGAAAAAAAACAAACTAAAGATTACGCATGCACGGGGAGAACATGCAAACTCCACATAGAAATAAATCGCCGAGGGTGGAATTGAACTTGGGTCTCCTAGCTGTGTGGCCTACATTCTAACGCTAACCCACCATGCGGCCCGTAAAGTCAAAACATTAAGAGAAAAAGTTACAATTATACGAGAATAATAATAATAATGTTGATATTATGAGCAAAGATCATAGTAGTAGAGTTATTATGGAATATTATGAGAAGTTGTAATTTTTGGGAAATTGGGTTAAACAGTTCTAAATATTACCCAAAGTCAGAATATTATTATAATAAATCCATAATTATGAGAAGAAAATTTACATGATGGAAGTTGAAATCAAATCATAAAGAACTGTCATTTTAGATGAGTAGTCAAAAATAGTCAAAATATACTAGAAAAAAGTCACAAATATACGATAATAAACTTGGCCTTTTAGTAGCATAGAGTTTAAATATTTTTTTAAATGATGAAATATTAAACATTATAACATTTAACGTATTATGACAAAACAAAGTTTTTGGAAAATTCAGTTGGGGAAAAAGAATAAGGGAATTAATTCAAAATATTCAGAAAATGTGTTTTTATTTAGAAATAAAGTTTTCAATATTTAGAAAATTAATAAAATAATTTCAAAACGTTGTTTTACAGCAGTTTTGTAGCCCTCGCTGGAAAAAGTGCAGACATTCCTGACCTAAAATGACAAATAATATACATTAATAATATACATAAATGAAAGAATGAAACCCTGTGGTTTGTTTGTGGTTTGGTTTATTTCTATTTATTTATTTACCTATTTATTTATAGGTTTCTATTTATTTATAACCATATAACATTGTAAATTACGGACCACCTGTACTAAACTACACATAAAAGTAAATAACATGATATGGATTCCAATTAGTAGAGAACAGTAAGTGTAACAAACGAGCAGAAGAAGAAACGTGTGAGGAAAGTGCGTACCTCCAACAATGCTTACATTGCCGCAGTCATCATTATTGCTGTGTAGCACACATTAGCTTGTTTGGCTGAAGCAAATTTTAGTCAGAAACACAAAGCACAGCCAGAAATACAGGAGGTCCCATCACCACTGATGGAACCTTAATTAAAAAGGCACAGTAGATTTGGGTGGTAAAACATAGAATTAAACTTGTCATCTTGGTAAAGGTTGCTTGGCCTCCACAATGACCATACCTATGAATATTTGCATTTGAAAATGTGGGAAGTTCTCCGGAATGTTAGGGAAAATCTGGACTTCCACTTCCAGAAGCTTTGTAGAACTTTTCTACAGTAGTCCCTCGTTTACCGTGGTATCGGTTCCAGATTCGATCATGATGAGTGAATTTCCACAAAACAGGATTCATTATTTATAAATGGAATATTTTATTCGTTAAGGGCATAAAAACCTGTTTATGATGTTTATTTTTACATTTCTAGAACGCTCTGGGCATTAAATAACAATAAGTCACCTTTACACTCCTTTTGTCCAATATACTAGACAAAATAAAATAAAAATAAATAAGTCGTGTGTGTCGCTTACAGTGTCAGGGAAGTGGACAGGAAGTGACGTTGGGGATTCTGGGTCGGGTTTTAGCTCGTCGCGTGGGTTACGACCGCAACAGGAGCCCGTGTTAGGGATTAGTGTGCCTGTCAGATCATTCAAAGCTGGTGCTTTACATTACAGTAACATTACTGACACCTAGTGTCCACTGTCGGTACTATAGTTGTATGTTATGCTTGAAATGCTTAATTTAGGCATAAAGTAGATAAAATGTGCATCCTAGGCTGATCATAGGCAGTATTCAACCACGAAAGAACATAATTTAGTCATTAATATATTTTGGAAAACTATGATAGAGTGAAGCTGCAAAGTTCTAAGCATGAAGTGTTGATGGATTAGCCTGCGCTAATGAGCACTAATAGTTAATCAATCAAAACTTTCTTACCAGCAACTGGCAACCCAGAACAAGCTTCTTACACAAAAGCAAGCAAGCGTAAAGACAAAGGACAGAAGCTGAAGCTCTTGAGTGAAAGGTCAACGTGCGCAAACGGCCACCACCAGTCTAGTCCACGAAGGACCTACCCTTGATGGGACTACAGGTTGCGGTCTGTCCTGCGTTGAGAGCCGAATGCGGGTCATCCTCCAGCAGCCTGTAAAGCGTGTCCCCGCTGGCAGCTCCAAAAGTGGCATCCGTCTGCCCGCAGCCTCGTGCAATAGCCATGTACTTGTCTGCCAACAATTTCTGACCAACGTTCAAGGCCTCGGCCTTGGCTGGCACACACAGAGCCACAGTGGATTTCACTACACTTTTTTTTATAAATACCGGAAGGATCTCTGGTCCCATCCTCCTTACCCATGCCCTTCTCTTTCTGCAGCCAGGTAAGCAGTTGGTCATGTGAGAAGCTCTTCTTGTATAGGGTCAGGCCCCTTCTGTTAGTGCCAATCACATTGCCATCTTTAAGGTCACCCACCAGGTCTGCCAGCTCATCTTTCTCACACTCAAACCCTGACAGGGGGTACAACAAGCCACGATATATTTCTTTATACGGCAAGATCTCACCTTTTTTCATTCATTCATTCATTTTCTACCGCTTATTCTCACTTTTGCTTTACAAAATATCAAAGTGGCCACTGTGTCATTTTCACTAAGTGGCCCTCGCTGCAAAGCGTTTCACATCACTGGCCTCGTCGATAGGAAAATTGCCTTGACAACCTGGCTAAATGCTAAGCTATAGACCAACACTTCCTCCTTCAACAAGTTTAGGGTTGTGATATTACAAGTAAACACATAATGGCACCCAAAGAATGCCGTGTGAAGGCATGCAGGTTGGTACTTGATATGAAATTGCATCGCTTGCCATGGACTTCATTACAAAAGGAGCCGAACACACACACAGTGACACTGTTGAAAGACCAAACGTTGCACTTGTTTCCTAACCAGTTGGGTCACCCTTTTAACAAAGTGACTATGCAACATTAGCTCTGTAAACACCGTGCAGTACAAAGTACTAAGGAAAGAGAGTACTTTTCATTGTTTTGTGTACAAAAAGTCACTGCTACCTTGTGTGAGCAGCAGTCATTTTAAGTTACATGTTGCTAACTTGAAGACCTGTTTTGCTTACCTGTTTTGCAATAAGCATCCTGTAATCCAGGAAGTCTATTTCACAATATAACCAACAGGCTGATATCTGTAATACGTCTCCTAGCTGTTGCACGAGAAGATGTTAGCATATGGTGCAAGACCTGTGTTTTGTTTAGCTTTGTTATCGTCATCAACGCCAGTGCAAGTGAACCTTGTGAGGCTGGACGGAGACCTGAATTGTCTAGATGGCCAGTGGGTTGGCTGGAGAGTGACCATGGCCACAATAAAAGGCCACTTCAAAATATGCAGTTTTATGATAAAGCGTAGCACAACAGACTGTGTTTGACTGTATGGTGATGTTAACATAAAGGAAGAATCTACACTCACCACGATCTGTGTCCCAAGCAGCATCCTCTGACTGGTTATTCTCTGGTAGCGGCGGAGCATCAGCTGGAAGAGGCTCCTCCTTGACCATCGTAACCAGCTTGTCAAGCTCCTCTGGAGCCTGCAAGACGTCACACATGTCAACAAACTGCGTCTGTCAAAGTCTGTCATCTTATTTGAAGTGTTTTCTTTTCTCCTCACCAAATTCTGCAGGTCCGAGTTGCCCCCGATATGAATGTTGTTAAAGAAGATCTGAGGGACCGTGCTCCGCCCTGTCAGCTCCTTCACCTTCGCCCGTAGCTCCGGATGCTTCCCGACATCCACCTCGTATAACGGTACTCCCAAGCGAGCCAGCGTGGCTTTAGCCTGCAGGCAGTGTGGGCAGCCTTGGATGGAATACACCGTCACCCGGCCCTTGTCGCTGCTTTCAAAGTCCTCCATCTACAGCAGCACAAATGGAATGCTAATGGATGCTGGAGAGGTCATGGATTCTGTGTGCTGTTACAACTAGGCTTATCTTAGACTATACAGTAGACACACAAGGTCAATGATTTCTCTATTTTTAATGTGAAAAGCAGCTATAATGCAGCTATACGCCATTTAAAACATTTGAGTACTCGGCCCATAAATTTGTTTACAGTCATCAAATGTTTTCATGTTTCTTAACACTTACTGTATTTAATAATTGTACAATTATTAAAGCACATTGCTAGCTTACCGAGTCACATATGAAGCCATTTAAAAAGTCGTTGCACAACAACTATGAGTGGCAGAAATAGTCAAGGCGTGACGTCATTCCCGGGATAAGAGACATTACCTGGATAAGGAAATGGTTACGTTACCTTGTGGTGTTCAAATCCTCCGTTTGCTCGGGGAATGTAAGCTGTTAAATGACAGCGCTGATTATATCGGTCTTGTTGAAACCACAGATATTAGTACATTGTTAGAATTGCAAGAACCGGAATCTGTTATATCTTACATTTAGCCAACGGAAGTACACAGAGCCTATCAGAAATGAACAATACTGTAAAGTGAAAGAGCTGCTGGCTGCCGCAGCTAGCTGCCTTCTCTCTTGGCGCGTTCAAGTGCTCCCCGGAAATTTGAAACTCCACATTTTTACGTGGAATGACGAAACAAATATTAAATATACTTTATGCCGTTTATCATTTTTGGATAATTCATATTTAAGGGCAATGTAGTATCTAAGCTATTTTTACGTATTTGTTTTTCGTATTTCACGCAAAAAGTAGGGTCGCTACCTACCACCTTTAAATACCCTTACTAGGAAGTATACCTGATAAAACATTGATTTGCTAATACGAAAGCCATTTACCAGCTAAAACGCTAACGTTCCTGTTATGTTAAAACGTTAACGCGGAACCATTATTCCGAAGCTAATTCCTGCACGGACATGTTTCGAGTCGGTTCTCCTTCTTGTTGTTATGCTAGTTTACGACTGCGGCAGGGATGGCGGGGCTGTCGGGCCCAGCTCGAGACGGGTGTACAAAAATACTCAATTTATTGTCGAAGGCTGACCTTCTTTCACTGAGTGACACCGTTACAAATAAGATGATTGTAGTAGAGAACGTTACAGGTAAACGAAGGCTCCTGGATGAATTGCAAGGCGGCGGACTTTAGCTAGCATGTCACAGTGCCCATTCAATATAATGAGAAATAGCTACATGTTTTCTTAAGCCGACATAACTTTGCTACAAACTATGCTGGACTTATTTACAAGCTGTACGGGCTTACTTCCTAGTCTGTTGATGGTGTATAGCTGAAACTGTTCTCCTAATTGTGACAAGTTGTCATGCATAGAGTGTATAATGGTCCTTAGCCTTCTTTTAATGTTTTACACAGAGGCGGCAGAGGCAATCCTCTCCTTCACTAGCAATGCAGAGGAGCTCCTGAGGAGGAAGAAGGTCCACCGTGACGTCATATTCAGGTACCTGGCCAAAGAAGGTGTAAAGATGCCTCCAAGTAGTGAGAAGCACCAGCTTGTGAAGAGGGCTCTGCAGCTATGGTCAAATACAGAGGTAGGGATATGTTTTATTTGGGGGTAGATGGCTTTATTATCTTGATCACTGATGGTCCGCTTTTTAAGGTGTCGATTGAAGAACGTTTGCCGGGTGCGACTGATCACACCAGGCAGAGGTCATTGCCAAACATACCCCAGGAGACCGTGGACGTGAAAAATGATGCAACCATTGACATTTTAGCCCTTGGCCAGCAGTTCTGCCATTGGTTCTTTCAGCTGTTGAACAGTCACAATCCATCACTGGCCCAACAGCCTCAGGAATGGGGACCGCAACACTTCTGGCCAGATGTGAAGCTCTGCCTTATTGCCAGGTACCGTATTGTAATTATACTATATCATATCATTGATACAGTATTGCGGCATCCAATATATACTGGAATAAAAATGATGATATCCAATAATATCCAATACAAAAGTTGTATCAAAATTTAACCCTTTAATTAAAAAAAATGCTCAATTGTATTGATGTTTATTGATTAATAGCCATAATGTGGTCACATGAGGCCAATGTTTATTAGAATACATTTTGTTTGCAAAATGTTGTATTCTAGTGGTAAATGATGCCAATAATGTCAGATAATGAGGTTTTCACATTTGGAAGTGAGCTCTGAGAGAAGTTTGTGATGGTTCAGAAATTATTAATTTAATTTCTAACACTGGCTCACTGTGATGTCACAGTAAGCAGGACCTCTTCATATGGGTGTGCCCAGTAACAAGCTGTACAAGCTGAGTGGCGCCAATCACAGCAGAGTGGGAGTGCCTGCAGGCATGCCATGTGTGGAATAAATTAAACCCAATGAAATACAGCTGGAATAGGTGCAGATTCTGGAAGATCTAGAAAGCGTTCTGTGTTGTTGGGCTGAAAATGAGTACAAGGAGTCCCTTTTAACTGAGATTAATTGAGATTTATCAGTCTGGACAAGGTTATAAAGCCATTTCTAAAGCTTTGCAACACCAGCAACCCAGAGTGAGAGCGATAATCCACAAATGGCAAAAACAAGGAATAGTGGTGATCCTTTTATTTTTGTCGGTGTCTGGAAACCCTTGGTGTAAGTATATGGCTTTGGTATATTTTCTTCCTCAGAGCCGGAAGTGAACAAATGGAAGAGTTCCTGGGTGCTGAGCTTGTCAGCTGTCGTCTCCTGGCTTTGACCAAGGAAGAGCATCTCCTTCTCAGCCCCAACCTGGAACCGCACGGCCTCAAGGTGCTGGCCTCCCCCCACGGTCTGGTTCTGGTGGCCGTAGCTGGGACGATCCACAGGGACACTGCCTGTCTGGGAATATTTGAGCAAATATTTGGACTCATTCGCTCACCACTGGACAATAACAGCTGGAAGATCAGATCTGTGACCTTGAAGATCAGGGGACAGGACGCCCTGATGGGGATGCAGACGTCAGCACCCGCTCTTAGTTACAACTCCAGTGACCTCTTGCTGCTTTGCAGTCTATAACATTGAAGACTGCTTTTATTTCATGATGTTGTTTACCTGCTGCAGGCAGATTGCCTTTTGAATGCGGAGCTGTTGACATGTCATTCAACACTGATGCAAAACAACATGCTAGGTATGTCAGTTTTGTTACTTAAAGCATGATTTTGTCATGTTTGTTTTTCCAGCTCTCTTAACAGTTTCTGTTGTTTTACTTGGTTGTGAATTATACCAAACTTTGGTGCCTTTAGTAAACCCTCATAATAGTGCAGACATGTAGATATGTACCATACCAAATAAAGAAATTATATTGACACATTTATACATATTGTGTCACTATTACTATTTAATCCCTTTAAGACAGTCCATAATTTGTATGATTGGATCCATTAATTGAGTGACCGAAGTATTGAATCCCCATGCAAAATGTGAAGTAGCCAGTCACAAAGGTTACACACATTTTTACTCGTCTCTACATTTTACAAATCCTGAAGTGTTTGAGGCTGTCACTTGGCAACTCACGGTCCCGTATGTGGGATTAAAGTCAGAAAACTGCATAGGCCACTCCAGTATCTTAATGTGCTTCTATTTCAGTTAGACTTTGTTGCATTGGCTGTATGTTTTGGGTCATTGTTGTGCTGGAAGACCCAAACATGATGAGGCCAGGAGGTTCTTATCCAAGATTCTACAGATTCTAGACGGGCCTGTACAAGTGCATTCTTAATCAGAGTTACCTTGCAGGCATTTCTGAATCTCAACCCGTTACAGCAATGTTTGTTATTCATGGTTTCCTGACTGACTTTACTCCCATCTTTCCTTGACATCATCACCCAGCTTTTCCCTTGTCGTTCCAGGCTTATTCCTCACCAGAATCTTCAATCGTGGAGCTTCAGAACGAGGGATTGACTGTTATTTCTCACATTTCTGAACCATTGTGCCAATGTTGGTCTCTCAGGGGAAGCTTAGCTCCCAGGAGATGGACAAGATTTCACAGAAAGCTAACAAAGATTGAGGCATTCATTATTATTTAAGTCAGTATTATTCAGTATTTTAGTCATATTTTTATGCAATATAACAGTAAAGAGATTTGCATAATACAGCATTAACAAGACCAAATTTTATATATCATGTTTGCTAATTAAGAGTTACGTGTACTGCAGGCAGTACATTAAAAAAAACATGGGGACACTTTTAGAAGTATTCATTTTTTGCTACAATGCTAAGCTAGCATTAGGACCAAGCGGAAAACGGCTGCTCAAGATGAAGCTGTTTCCTTGTAGGCAGCCCACGAGCACGTTGATTGGCTCTTGCAGATCTTGCTAACGTATGATTGGCCGTCCCCAATTTGTCCCCTCCTATCATCATCCCGGGTCTGGGTGGTTATGCATTCATTCATTTTCTACCGCTTTTCCTCGAAATATTTGAAATATATATATTTATATATATTTGAAATCACCCATCCATTCATTTGTATGCCTTTAGTCAAAATTTATTCTGAACTTCTGCTTATTTTGACTCGAAAACGCCGTAAAATGTTATGTAAATGATGTATATTTGAACATGTATTTTAAAAATGAATGTAAAATTGGTGGTAATGAGTTGAAGGGAAGTTGAATAACCGTAACAGAATTGGGCGATAATGTTACGCTACATGCTTTAGCACCAGCCAAAAACTACAAAGGTTTGACATTTGAAATTAAAATGTCGTCCATGATTTGTAAAGGCACGTGCAGCTGTTAGCATAGAGTTGAAGTCTCCTGTCTCAGAAGTCGTGTAATCCTAATTTTTTCCACTAGGTGGCAGTGTAGCATCTTCAGCGCCTCAGAAGGGGCTGGTGGCGGCGCTGCACCGCCTTCATTCGGACTGAAGGCACCGGGGAGAGAGTCGACCGCTTCGCTCGCTCTCGGCTCTAATCTCGTTTGTGCCCGGCTCCGCCATGGCGACCGCAAAAAGTCTCTACTCCGGTCCGAGCAGCACCTAAAAGTCACCTGGACAGTGTGACCCGTGTTCTTTGACCACCGCGGGACGCCCATGTTACACTTTGAATCCGCTGGGGGAATCCAGAGGTGCGGAGTAAAAAGCGACGCTTTTCTAGGAGGAAAAACGGGTAAGAATCCATTTAACCAAGTCCCGTGTGCTCTTGAAGGAAGTGATCCAACTTGTTTGAGGAGATTAGGGTTAAGTCTTGCGTGTTTGTTCCGTCATCCTGTGTTGGCTTTCGTGGGAAGCAAAGTGACCACCACGATGTTTTGCAATGCGCGGTATCTGCCGCAGCTGTCGTGAACATGCAGCGAAATGTAGCCTTTTCCACTGGTAATCCGGGTTGCACAATCAGGCCAGGTGAGTCCAATGCTGGCTGCGAAATATGCTGAGCGTTGCACCAGTCTGCTCCATTAACCTACATTGCAAAGCAACATGTCTTCATTCTTCATTGAATGACATCTAAAGGTGTTTGATACCCGGTATTCCAAATCCCATGGGAATTTCTCACAGCCACGCCCAGGTATGAGTGACTGATGGATGCTGTTGTGGAAAATGAGGAGATTTTGAGGTTCCATGGTGGCACAGCTGTTTGCATGGATGCGGAAGGGCCTGTGGCCTAAAAGATTCCAGCTGTGTGGTGTTGGCCCTCACTGAGGAACCCTTGTGTTTTGCTCCTTACCACACAGAGCAAGTACTGTTCTAACCTCTGGAAGCCGGCTTTTACAGCTCCACCTTAACACACTTGTGGGGAATTTCAAACAAACATGTTCAAAGGCAGGGTCATTCACCCTGGAACACACTCATGGGGCTCTGTATAAGCCCCTCGCCCCCCTCCCCAATTGGCTTTTTCATGCAGCAAGGTCGCTTGGCTTTATGACACCAAGCAACAAGGTGCAGCCTGTACTGCAGTCAACACAGGAAGTCATTGGCCTTGACCAGAACATCAAGCCGGTTATGGTTCAGGAGGGGGTGTGCCGCACTTTCACAGCACTTCCTTTCACCTGCGTTGGCTTTCAAATGTGTGTGATTGGAAAAAAAACATGGCGGTCGAGTGGACCAGGGTTCGATTCCACCCTCGGCCATCTCTGTGTGGAGTTTGCATGTTCTCCCCGTGCATGCGTGGGTTTTCTCCGGGTACTCCGGTTTCCTCCCACATTCCAAAAACATGCTAGGTTATTTGGCGACTCCAAATTGTCCATAGGTATGAATGTGAGTGTGAATGGTTGTTTGTCTATATGTGCCCTGTGATTGGCTGGCCACCAGTCCAGGGTGTACCCCGCCTCTCGCCCAAAGACAGCTGGGATAGGCTCCAGCACCCCCCGCGACCCTCGTGAGGAAAAACGGTAGAAAATGAATGAATGAAATTGACTTTTTTAGTTTTTCTATAATGCATTGCGTCATTCATTGGTACCTGGGCTAAGGGCTCCTCTGGTGGACAGAGGCAGCATTGCAGTGCTATCCAATTTCTTTGCTGATTGTCATGCAATTAAATGCTCTGCTCAGCATTAAAATAGTTTTTCCCCCATTTTGAGCCCGTATTGGTACATTTGTATATTAGATATACCTTTTGAGTGTTAAGTTGCTGTGTGATGAGTTTAGTGTCAGACTGTTAAATCACGCAATTACCTCCTGTCATTTCCAATGGGTTGACAAGCTCTTCCTGAGTTTTTTTCATGATTGGCTCCTGGTCTGGTTTTTCCTCTAAATTTAGCCCATGGACTGGAACACAGTAAATGGAACCGTAATGCAAAATAAAAGCAATAAAAGCAAATCAACTTTCCATTACAATAATTTCAATAGTTATTAATTAATAGGTCATACATAAACATGGAAAAACCTTAACATGGAACGGTGCAAACCGAGGACCACCTGTAGTGATTTTCTGGACGGCTGCTCACCCCCACATTTTCTTTGTTTTTGTCAAGCTGCCTGTCTCACACTTTGAAAACCGCTGCCCGAGAGCATCATTAAATTGGACATAAATCAGAGTTGATGAGTCTGAGTTTGTCCCCACACTTGCAGACACACGATCCAAAACCGCCCCACCCCCCCACTACTTTCAAAAACCTGTTCAAGACTCCCTACAACACATCCCACCTATCCCTGAAGCCGCGTCGCCTTATTGGATTCCCTCCTCACTGCACATTCCAGCTGACTGTCGTCATCCTGTGGCGTCACCGACAGAGTGGCGCGTCCGGGTGCTGCACCTTGGAGCGTGGGCCGCCGTTCAACCGTCGCGGCACGGCGCCCAAAAAGTCAATTTGTTTCCATTTTAACTTGTAATGGCACACATTTGTATAATTACTCGGTATACCTTTTTGCTTGTTAAGTTGCTGTGTGATGAGTTTAGTATCAGACTGTTATACTGAGTAATACTAGTAGTAGTTCTGAAGTAAAGGAGATGCCACAAGATTAAAATGTATGAATTAGCTCACCACATTATAAGCTGCATGGTTCGAAGTTCAAGGGAAAAAAATCTCGACTTATTTGTTTGTTTTTGTTTCGCCTTTTTTCTGAATACAGAGATCTGTATACTGATTTTTGGCTTAAGCCCTTCACCGTAAATGTATTGCTTTGAGTGTTTTATGTCCTTGATGTGTAAATGTTTAAATGTATCTTTACCACTTCTCTTTTAGGCCTCCCAAATTTCAGATTTTGACACTTTAGCCCCTTAATTCTAACGCCACATCATTCTAACTCAGTGTGACTTGTGCCTAGAAAAAGAGGAACATGCTTGAACATTTCTGCACCCTAATTGCTTCTCCCACAGGCAACCATTAGCAGGGAGTGGAAATCCTGCTCTCACAATTAATGTGTTAATGTGAACAAAGTGGGTGGGGCTTGCACGGCTCATTTTGCAACGCACGTCACCACTGATGCTGTTTTGTGGCGTCTTTGCAGGGTAGGAAGCGAGCGGCGCATTGAACGAAACATGGCAGACCCAGACTCGGAGCCGGTGAAGTCGAGAGCAGGGCACCGTCTGGGAGCCCCGGAGACTCTTGGCATCAGTACGCTAGACCCGGCGCACAGACCCCCGGCCATGCCCCCCGGAAGGCACGTCACCGTCAGGGTCCATATGTTGGACGACACGGAGGAGCTCTTTGACGTGTCGGTGAGTGTCCATAACTTGGTTGGATTTATTGCGGCTAAGGATGCGTCCAGGATGAGCTGGTAACAGGTTGGCATGGCAACTTGTGCTGATGAAGCTGGAGAGATCTTATTAGTCCTGTCGGGGTTCATCCAGCAAATTTGTCTCAAGCAGCTTCTGCCGACCGCCTCCTACATATTCAAGTGTGCTGTTTGGCATGCAGGTGGGCTTGAACGTTGTATCGCTGGTGTTGACGTTTATTAGCTTTAGAGTGACACTTACATAAATCAACATAAAGGGGAGAATTTGCAGAAATCATCTAGTATATGTGATGCATGGAGAAACCTCAGTTCCTCACTGAGCATGCGGAAGAATTCCGAGACATACCCCATTAGAGCTGTGACTATTAATGGACAAATCGATGATTAATCAATTATCCAATTAATCAACAATTATTTTGGAATTTGAAGTGTCCTGTGAATTGTGTCTTTAATTTTTAAATATTGTTTTCAGTAGTTGTCCAGTTCCTTGATGTCTTGGGTACTTTGGTTTCTTCCGATCCTCCATTTAAATTCATTAGAGCTGCGGCTATTAATGGACAAATCGATGATTAGTCAATTATCCAATTAATCAACAATTATTTTGGAATTTGATGGGTCCTGTGAATTGTGTCTTTAATTTTTAAATATTGTTTTCAGTAGTTGTCCAGTTCCTTGATGTCTTGGGTACTTTGGTTTCTTCCGATCCTCCATTTAAATTCATTAGAGCTGCGGCTATTAATGGACAAATCGATGATTAATCAGTTATCCAATTAATCAACAATTATTTTGGAATTTGATGGGTCCTGTGAATTGTGTCTTTTAATTTTTAAATATTGTTTTCAGTAGTTGTCCAGTTCCTTGATGTCTTGGGTACTTTGGTTTCTTCCGATCCTCCATTTAAATTCATTAGAGCTGCGGCTATTAATGGACAAATCGATGATTAATCAGTTATCCAATTAATCAACAATTATTTTGGAATTTGATGGGTCCTGTGAATTGTGTCTTTTAATTTTTAAATATTGTTTTCAGTAATTGTCCAGTTCCTTGATGTCTTGGGTACTTTGGTTTCTTCCGATCCTCCATTTAAATTCATTAGAGCTGCGGCTATTAATGGACAAATCGATGATTAATCAGTTATCCAATTAATCAACAATTATTTTGGAATTTGAAGTGTCCTGTGAATTGTGTCTTTAATTTTTAAATATTGTTTTCAGTAGTTGTCCAGTTCCTTGATGTCTTGGGTACTTTGGTTTCTTCCGATCCTCCATTTAAATTCATTAGAGCTGCGGCTATTAATGGACAAATTGATGATTAATCAATTATCCAATTAATCAACAATTATTTTGGAATTTGATGGGTCCTGTGAATTGTGTTTTTAATTTTTAAATATTGTTTTCAGTAGTTGTCCAGTTCCTTGATGTCTTGGGTACTTTGGTTTCTTCCGATCCTCCATTTAAATTCATTAGAGCTGTGGCTATTAATGGACAAATCGATGATTAATCAACAATTATTTGTCCTGTGAATTGTGTCTTTAATTTTTAAATATTGTTTTCAGTAGTTGTCCAGTTCCTTGATGTCTTGGGTACTTTGGTTTCTTCCGATCCTCCATTTAAATTCATTAGAGCTGCGGCTATTAATGGACAAATCGATAATTAAAGATTTTACTTCCAAATCCCTGGGTAGCTTTTGTTCACAGATATTTAATGTTTAGAAGTTAGCAGCAGAAACGTCTGCTTTTTACTACAGATTCTCAGAATAGCTGGGAGCGTTTTTATGAAGGGAGAATTAAATAGTAAGTAGGGATGAGTGTGTGAAATGTTTGACATAATTAATGCTATAACGGATATAAGAGCCGCCGGCTTCTCCATGTCTAAAAATATCACACGTTTAAGTTTTTTTTTTAATATTTAATTTTTAGTCAATACAGGTTTAAATTCACCCTCAGTGCTGGGGAGTAGCTGTCTTAACAGGCATGGTGTCTCTTGCTGTTGACCTGAATAAAGCTTTTGTCACAGAGCTGCGGGAAAAAAAAAGGAAGCTTTATTCAGTCAATTTAACACGCAGCATATCCTAAAATATGTAGTCAGCTCTATCTTGTTTTGCCTGAAGGCATCTTCTCAACTAAGGCAAACACATTTTACCAACTAGACTGTGAGGACCCATCTAGAGCTTATTCCTTATGGATGTTTTCCATTTGAGGAGGCTTCAATGTCTATTATTATTCTGAAGCCATTGCATGTATTTTAAAGGCACATTTTTGGCCTCTTGTGCACACGCTTATTTTGGTAATGGTATTACAATCAGTAACTGTTACATTTGTTCACTTCCTGCTTTCCATAATACAGTTTAAGGCTTTTTTTGTGGGTTTTTTTTTATAATGCACCATTATTCCGGTGATTATGGCTGGTGCTTGTGTGTCTCACCAAAATTATAGTAACATTTCTGCCACCTAGTGACCAGTGTTATGGTTTTATTTCATTTGAACATGCATCGGATTACAATTGAATGCATCACATAATCAGTTCCCAGTTCCACATGTCCAAAAGGAGTAGGAAGAAGCAAAGCTTATTAAATCCTACCCCTCCATCTGGTACTTTTACAATCAGTAACTGTTACATTTGTTCACTTCCTGCTTTCCATAATACAGTTTAAGGTTTTTTTTTTGTTTTTTTGTTTGTTTTTTTTAGTACGAGGTGATATGACCATATAATGACATAAGTAATGACATAGTAAGTGTCAATATAGTGATATATATAGCACATCATGACTGGTTCAAGACTCTTCATCCTTGTATTTAGCAAACATCAACTGCTTGTATTGTTTCTTGAATTGGCTCATCGTTGTGCATTGTTTGCGGTCCTTACTCAATCCAATCCATTTTAAACCTGTATTGGTACTCGGCTTGTATGTTTAAAAGCTACTTTTTGGGTTTTTGCTGCTGTGTGATAATATGTAAGATGAAGCTGTCTCTTAGTTTAGTTTCTCTTCAAAAAAAAAAAACCCTCCTGCTACATGTTCTTCTTCTCTCTCAGGCAGGCCTGAGGTGTGTTTACAAGCAGAGTTCCACAGGTAGCCCTGTTAGTAGAATGTGTTGATGAGAGAGTGTGAACAGGTAGAGCCGTATTTAAATTAAAAATGAATGAATGTGAACCGCTGCTGGTCTACAGCATACTTTGGTCAATTATTCATGGAATTTAGAATTCCCGAACCGAGAGGTGCCAGCTTTGTTCACAAGTGAAGTCAAGGTGTATGACAGAAGGTCTAACCTCTGCTGCTGTAAACGATACCAGAGGCTACACCTCTTTTTCTGTTGTTCAAAGGGCCAAGTTTCCAACTGAGTATGTTGAGTATCAGATGGTTGAGAAACAAAAGGGGGCATCTCGTCATGATGGGGGGGTCACATACCATACCGCGGCCTACTTTGTCTGCCGACCGGAGACACTCCTGTGGAGATGCTAATGATGTTTGGCTACACAAACATGAATAATAGGAGATGTATTTTAAAAGGAGGTTTAGGAGGAGCCTGTTAAAAGTGCTTTTTCATGCATGTCCCAGTAAATAATGCATCCGGCACACAAGTGTACAAGTTGGGGTTGATCCAAATTAGTTTGGATGTGGCAGAAGTCAGCGCTATACTGATTGCACAATTCTAGTCAGTATTTCAAAAAGATGGGGGCGAGATTATGTCACAATTTAATTTGCATATTGTTTCCCATTATGCATATGCATGTACCGGAAATTCCAGACTGTGAAGTGCACCTGAATATGAGCCCCACCCACCAAATTTAAACACGTAGAGGCTGCACTTGTCTGTAAGCTGCAGGGCTCCACATTACAACATGGGATATTTACATAGAAAAACACACTATAAACCTTGCAATCTACTGCCACTCGGTGTTCCCAGCGTCACTTGCTAGCTCCGCTGATGAGACGTGAGATGCTTCTTTTTCTCATTGTCACAGTCAAAGCACTCCTAATTCTACACTTGATCAAACGTACTTAAGATAGGTCAGATCAAAACTAGGGATGCCTAATATTGTTTTGTTGTTTTTTTAATCAAAACACAATCACCACATAAGACTTGAAAACATGATATTAGCATCCACTTCCAAAATTCACTATTTCCTGAATCCACATGGGAAATGTATACCATAAATTAGCCACATGATTGATTTAAGCCTCAGGGTTCAATGCGTGTAGAAAAAAGTAGAAGCCTTTTGTTCAGCATTTACGATAATTTTTATGGACACAAAAAATGAAGTAAAACCCTCAAAAGCAAAACAAAAACGCAACAAAATACAAATCGACTCTCTTCTGTCACTTCTTTTTTTGTGAGGCCATGAGGTCGCGGGGATGCTGGAGCCTACCCCAACTGTCTTTGGGCGAGAGGCGGGGTACACCCTGGACTGGTCGCCAGCCAATCACAGGGCCCATATAGACAAACAACCATTCACACTCACATTCATACCTATGGACAATTTGGAGTCGATAATTAACCTAGCATGTTTTTGGAATGTGGGAGGAAACCGGAGTACCCGGAGAAAACCCACTCATGCACGGTGAGAACATGCAAACTCCACACAGAGATAGCCGAGGGGGGAATTGAACTCGGGTCTCCTAGCTGTGAGGCCTGTGCGCTAACCACTCAGGAGCAATTGATTGCTAACTGGCAGTAAACTTAGCCTCTGGCGCAAATTGGACACATCGAGATTCTGTACGCCCCCTCTTGCTGGAGTTGTTTGTATTCAATTGATGTTATCAGAGGATTATCCATCATTATAGCCTATGATACTCTAATCTGTCCATAGAGGCTTGGAAAAAAAAAAAAGAAAGCTCTTGTTGCCCTGCAGGGAGCAACAATGAATATGATGGATGCTGTGTGTACTAGTAAGTATACGCCGTGCAGTCTGCTGCAAGATTTTAGGTCAACTGATTGAGCCTAAGTCAGCTGGGATAGGCTCTAGCACCTGCCATGCCACTGAAAAGTAGAGGTGGTGTCGAATAAATATGGATATAGACCAGGGGTCTCAAACTCAATTTACCTGGGGGCCACTGGAGCTAGGGTCTGGGCAAGGCTGGGCCGCATCAGGTTTTCCAAAAAAAAAAAAAAAACGCATTTATGAAAAACAGAAAAATATACAAACTTTTTCAGTGCTTTGGTTATGATTTTCTACAATAAAAGCTCTGATGAAACATTCTACTGTTCTCAAATATCTTAATTTTTATTTTTCTGCACAAAATAAGATGAAAAATAAATAAACCAATCAAGAATAAAGAAATTCAATCAATCAGTAATAAATAAATATAATAATAATAATAAAATGGCAAATAATAAAAACTTAAGAAACCACATATAGTTGGTGGGTAGACAAATTATTTTTTTTCAGATTAAAATGAACAAAGCATTATTAGAGCCCTGTAGACATGACAAAACACGACTATAGTCACATTTATACTCTTTTTATTTACAACATATTGCGCAACTGCAGGGTCTTGAGACACATGCTAACTCGCAAACTAGAGAGCTAGCGACCTAAACGGTAGCCTTCAAGTTATTTCCTTTAAACTTAAATAGCCAAAAACTTACCACTTCCACACGGATAGGGAGGATAACTATTAAGAGTTATTTAACCTTTAACATGAACATTAATCAAACTTAATAATTTTTTCTGGGTACATGATACCATACAGCATCCATATCAAACTTGCGCGGGCCGCACTAACATTAAACTTTCATATCAAGGCGGGGGCCTCAAACTAGTGTCCTGCGGGCCACATTTGGCCCGCGGGTCGCGTGTTGGAGACCCCCTGATATAGACCATTGTAGAGAAGCAGCGTCAAGTTCCTATGACTATAAGCATGTGGAAACCAGGCCAGCAGGGACCACCCAGGCTAGAAAGACTATAAAGACAAGGCCCGTATGGCTTCCACAAAGACTCTCACAACAGTCAAGAGTGCTCGCTGTCATCCCACCATACTGTCAGCCATTCACCGCTGAGGGTACCCAATTAGAGCAGGAGCAGTGTTCCTTGTTATCAGCTGAATGGCGATGAGAAACTTGACTTAATGAGTCGGAGCATCATGAAGGGCGTCTTTCAACTCTCTTCTTGGTATCCCGGGAACCATGGCGGACTGCGCTGAGTGCAGTGTACAGGACTGGAGCACTCGAACGCCACAAAAGTCAGACATGTCAGCTCTAAGCCTGACTATTACGTAATCAGATAGCACATATTGCAATTGATATGTTGTCATAAATTAAGTTGATGACATGCCCCAGCGTATTGTATTTCAATAATAATAACATTCATTAACAGGGATGTTAAGCTACATTCACAAAGACTCACAATTTCCATATTCTGCATCACTTTTTATCTTTTTTTATCTGTTAACACCACCCACATTTTTCAAACCAATCCAGTGTCAAAGTTATTCAGCTCATTCAGGATTTTATTTCCTGTAATTTCATATTTTTTGTGACAACTTTCCCATTGTAAATGAACGGGCACGTTATGTGGTGACCCCTATTGGTGGAATATCATTGTTCTTTTTCTGTTACTGTAACATTCTCTTCACTGTCAATATGTTTTTTTTAACATTATTAGAGCCCTCTAGACATGACATAACACCCCTATATTCACGTTTATACTCCTACTACCCAATATAGCAGACAAAATAAGAGCAAACAGGGATTAATGCAGACCTCACAGCTAGGAGACCAGGGTTCAATTCCACCCTCGGCCATCTCTGTGTGGATTTTGCATGTTCTCCCCGTGCATGCGTGGGTTTTCTCCGGGTACTCCGGTTTCCTCCCACATTCCAAAAACATGCTAGGTTAATTGGACGACTCCAAATTGTCCATAGGTATGAATGTGAGTGTGAATGGTTGTTTGTCTATATGTGCCCTGTGATTGGCTGGCCACCAGTCCAGGGTGTACCCCAACTCTCGCCCGAAGACAGCTGGGATAGGCTCCAGCACCCCTGCGACCCTCGTGAGGATAAGCGGTAGAAAATGAATGAATGTTGACTTGGGGGAAAGGCAGAGCTTGGTTTGGGGGTGAAGGGCTTTCTTCGGGATGCCGTCTACTTTTTTCCTTGCGTACAGGTTTGTTCACATATCTTCATTGGCTTTGTTGTGAATGCAAAGGAATCTGATTGGCTGATGCGGATTTGGAGTCGCAAGGGGGGTGGCGGGGGAGGGGGGGGGCAACTGCCATGAACCCAGCTCACTTTAGTGCCGCGTTACAGTCGTCAAAAGGCATTAGCGCGTCTGCTCATGCGGTAATAATGGTATTCTTTTTGTACGCTCAGGCACAGGTTGGTTTAAGGAGATGGTGATAAACTCCTTTCAAACCCGCTGAGTGCTCGTTGCTTTCACGTGGAATGCAAATGAAAGTGTGTCGATAAATTGCCTCCTCTTATTATATCTCACCAACGTCTAATTCCAAAAATGTCTGCATCTGCACAAGGGAGACATCATAGCATCTTGATCCAGTAAGGATGTTGGGAATTTCTACTATCCAGGCGTTGTTCCGTCAAAGATATTTTATTATGAGTTCACTTTGGGGAGTCTTAAAATAGACACATTTTGCTTCCATTCTATTCCCGGCGGAATAGCTGCTTCCAGGTTTTAAGCTGTTGTCATTTCTTGAAACGAAAATAAGCCAGTTATGTTCTACAAAGGGGTTTTATAGCCCCCGTTGAGGGTACCATATATCACAATTACATTCGAGCGTCATTGCTGAAAGGTTACATGAAATCATAGAGGCTTCCGTGTGGGTTGCCATAGTTACAAGCAGAAGATGCCAAGGAGCATCGGTTGCTGTGCTGCAGAGCGTCTTCCGCTCTTCCGTCAGTAAACTGAAGGATGTGTGTTCTTAATGTTACATCCTCGGCTTGTCGAGGCAGGGGTGCCTCGATATTTTGTGAAGCTACGCTAAGAAATTATTCAATTTAAAAAAAAAAAAAAAAGCACCTCAGCTTTGTGATGGGTGAAAAGGAAGTCTCTTATTAAATTATCTTTGTCATTTGTCATAATATTTGGCTTTATTCCCATTATTATAACCTTTTCCCCAACCTAATTATTAAAAAATCACAATTTTATTTTTTTTCTCATAATATTATGACTTAAACTAAAGATGTGTTTTCTTTAGTACTTTAATTCGATGCTCCTAAAGTGACATAATATTACCAACTTTTCTTTTCATATCTTGACTGTATTCTATAAAAATTACACCTGTTTTTTTTCCTATTTCAACTTTCTTTTTGCTAATTTAATTTTTTAAATTACGGCTGTATTGCTGTAATATTTTGACTTTATTCCCTTAACTTAACCATTTTCTCTTAACCTTTTTTTTTTTTGCAACCTAACTTTCCAAAAATTACAACTCTATTTGTTTTGTGTAATATTACAATATAAAAAAGTATTTATTGTTATTGTTATTTTCCTCATAATTTATGTCGTTCATTTACATTTAAAAAAAAATTCTTGTTGGATTCCAACATTTTTCTCTCACTGTTTTTAAATTAAATATTGTATTATATTATACTATCTTAAATTAAATTGTATTAAATTAAATTAAATTATATTATATTACATTACATTATATTAAATTGTATTATATTATATTAAATTATATTATATTAAATTATATTAAATTAAATTAAATTGTATTACATTAAATTATATTACATTATATTAAATTGTATTATATTATATTAAATTATATTATATTAAATTATATTAAATTAAATTAAATTGTATTAAATTAAATTAAATTATATTCTGCTGCCGTTTTGTGTGTGAAATTTGTGTTAAATCATAATTTTAGAATTTGGTACAAATCGATTAAAAACTTATTTCCCAGCATGCCTTGCGGTACTTTTTTTGTAAAAAGTTGCCAAAGGGATGTTGTGATTGTAGTTAGTGTGGCTATTGCTTCCCCAATTAAAGAGTCTATTCCTTTTTAGCAAGCTAATGTGCCTCTGACCATCTTTTGTAGGATTCAATGTCCACAATTTACAGTATATAACATTGATACCCCTGATCTAGATCATAAACCTTGCATAAATGGCGCAGGGTCATAGACCATAACATGACTTTTTTTCTGATTATTTGTTGACCCAGTTGTTTGGGTGGCCACGCATCAACCCTCTCACTGTCTTAGCCCCCGTGAATGACACACATTGAAGAATTCTTGCGTCATTCTTGCACCAGCTGTCTGCTTATGACCACAACATGCACTTGACTCCTCCCATTTCTGCTCTCATGCTTTTTTATCACAGCAGAAAATTGAAATTCTTCAGTGCAGCGTTGGAGTGTGGGGGTTGTTTACCCATGTACCCCCCCTCCCACCCCCTCTACCACCATCACCACATATCCCGGGAATGTAATTTTGTTGCAGAGGGGGATCGCCACAGGAGATGAGCAACAGTGGGAATAAAGTGGAGGCTGATAGCAGGGAATGCTAACATCCCTTGAACGTTGGGAAGGCTCTTTAATCTTCACGGGGAGGCGAGAAGATTAACGATGACAATCAGCGACTCCTAAATTATTAGGCGGAAGCAGGGGAGATTGCGGAGGAGCTCATTTAATTAACACGTTTGACGGAAACACATCCACCATCCAGCATACTAACAAATTGCTCTGTTGCTAATTGTTACTGTATCAGTTAGAGATGACTGCAAATTGCAATTCCACTATAATACCATCTTCAGGTATATGACGTTTGTTAGGGCTACTTTTAGTAAATGAAGAGCTGTTGTCGGTGTCCTAAATTAAATTACATTACATTACATTAAATTGCATTACATTAAATTGCATTACATTAATTTGCATTACATTAATTTGCCTTAAATTCATTTGCATTAAATTAAATTACATTAAATTAAATTACATTAAATTAAATTACATTAAATTGTATTATATTATATTATAATAAATTGTATTATATTATATTAAATTAAATTGTATTATATTATATTAAATTGTATTGTATTAAATTAAATTAAATTACATTAAATTGTATTAAATTAAATTAAATTGTATTGTATTGTATTAAATTAAATTAAATTGTATTGTATTGTATTAAATTGTATTATATTATATTAAATTTAATTGTATTATATTATATTATATTATATTATATTATATTATATTATATTATATTATATTATATTATATTATGTTATATTATATTATATTATATTATATTAAATTGTATTATATTAAATTAAATTGTATTATATTAAATTGTATTATATTAAATTGTATTATATTGTATTAAATTGTATTATATTGTATTAAATTGTATTATATTGTATTAAATTAAATTTAATTGTATTAAATTAAATTAAATTTAATTGTATTAAATTAAATGGTATTAGATTAAATTAAATTAAATTATTTCTGCTGCCGTTTGTGTGAAATTTGTGTTAAATCATAATTTTAGAATTTTCACTGATATTGGCCGATACCGATCTGTGGCACCCCGAATATAAAAGGGTTTTTTTTAGAGGGTGTGTCCCAATGACAGGCATTGTTAGCTCGCTGATATTACCTCATGTTATAATGCACAGAGAAGGGAACAAAATATGCGTTCATTTTTCAAAATGCACTTCCCCTTTAAGAGTAATATTGAATAAAGTGACTATAGGCAACATTTCTATACAGTGTTTGCTTTGCATACTGTGCACGCTTTGGCAGGAGGAGGCGTGCCTCTACTATAAATCTCTCATGTTGTTCCTATGGTAACGAAGCAGGGATGTTCCTTTTGTGGAACACCATCATCACGATCCAGTTGACACTATCAGCTTGTTCTGTTGACAAAGAAACGTGACCTGTGATCGCTATTGTGATGGCGGATGCTCTTGACTTTCCCAACCCGTTCATGCATTATTCCATTCAACCTTCTCCTTTGAGGAATCCCGCTCATCCATTCATTAAGTTGTTGAAGTGCATGCAGCGTTGTCTCCCAGTGTGTGTGTGTGTGTGTGTGTGTGCCGGGTGTGGCAGACTCTTCCCAGCCCCTGCCGTCTGTGATGTCGTCCTGCTCTCCAATAAAGGTTAATCCCTTCTGGGATTGGGTGTGAGCAGCGACACGACCCCCCTTTTAATGAATTAATAATTTCTCATTGAGATTCAGATGGATAATTAACATATCTGCTCTGAACAGCACAAGATTATCTTGTAGTGCTTGTTTTACCCGAGAGCAACGGCTTGCCCCTTTTGTCATCTCCTGAATTTCCATTTTTAGACGTTGGCATGTGTGCTCTTGTTTGACCTCAAATGCTGCTTTATGACAACAGCAAAAATAATAATAATCTCACAGTTTGTCTTAAACAAAGCAGCATTTAATAATCCAAAGAAATAAGCACTGATCATGAAATGGAATACAATTGCAACGCTCATAAATCAGCATCAGAAGGAATATCTTTAATATTTCATAAAGCAACACATGTCAATATGATAAGATGTGTTTTATTTCCAAAATATTTCAACTTTATTCTTAAATAACTTTTGTTAATAATAATAATAATTTTTTTCCAACCAAATTTGTCAAAATTCCAACTTTTTATTTATTTTTCATATTACAACATCATTAAAGTAATATATTTTTTATTTAATGTGCCAACTCTATGCTGCTAAAATTACTTTATTGTTCATCATAATAATTAATAATATATAATATATAATAATAAATAATAAAACAAGTTTACTCTAAAAAACGTTTTACTTTTTTCTCTTTTTAATGTTAATATTTTGACTTTATTCTTGTAAAATTATAGATTTTTTTTATATTTATGATGGGTTTTTTTTTACATTTTTCAACCCGTAAACTTTCTTCTGATAATTATGACTTTATTTTCGTAACATTGTAACGTCATTCACAGTTTTCCAAAAATTAGTACACTCTTTCTTTTTTTGTTTCTCATAAAATCATAAAAGTCCTTGGGAACGCTTGGGAGTGCGACCGACCAATGAGTGTTTAGGTCGGAAGCAGGAAGCCCATGGAAACACTGCAGAAAGAGGTGCAGATTCTGGAAGATGTAGAAAGCTTTCTGTGTAGGTTATTATGTGTAGCTGCTCTATAGGAGTCCACAACCGAATACAAAGCGGCGAAAATCAACTGTGAGTGTCGTTTTTTTTTGTCTTAAGTTAAAGTGCCTATAACCATCTCGTGTGGCATTCAAGTTCGCCACAGTCTATAAATATAAATCATCAGGGTGTGTGAGTCCAGTCCAACAGTATCATAAACCTCTAAAGCAGGTGCTTCTTGGTTGCTATAGCAACAACAGAACTGCATTTCTCCTTATGACAGGTCAGTATACCACCTTTATGACTTTATAGTTGCGATTTTAAGGTCTTATTATTGTCGCTTTGAAACGAATGCTTGTGCTCGTGGCCTGGTGATATCTTGCGGCTGCTTCAAGGCTATTCCCAAAAAGCATATTCATCATATGACATATGAAGAAAAATGTTCATTTCTGTACCTGGACGCTTGGGTCCTGCCACCAGCTTGGCTGTAATTGAATCCGGGGCTCTATGGGGACATGTGGGGCGGGACTGCTTGAACAATGAGGATCGTTCAGTTTAAAATTAATTAAATTATTAAATGAATTTAATAAAATTTTTGCAAAGTTAGGTTGCAAAAAAGAAAAAGGGTTAAGAAAATGGTTAAGGGAATAAAGTCAAAATATTATGGCAATACAGCTATAATTTAAATTAAATTAATAATATATATATAATAATAATCCAATCTTATTATATTAATAATAATTTAATAATAATTAATTTAATATAATTATAATATAATATATATATAATATATTATATTAATTTAAATTAAATTAAATTGTATTAAATTAAATTCAATTGTATTATATTATATTAAATTGTATTAAATTAAATTAATTCTGCTGCTGTTTTTTGTGTGAAATTTGTGTTAAATCATAATTTTAGAAATTGCTACAAATTGATTAAAAACTTATTTCCCAGCATGCCTTGCGGTACTTTTTTTTGTAAAAAGTTGCCAATGGGATGTTGTGATTGTAGAAAAAAAACCGAACTGATCAGTGTGGGAAATTAAAGAATGAAAACCAGAAGCTGCAGCTGTGGAATTAAAGCCAGAAGTGTTGCATAATAGGCCGCGGGGAATCGCAAAGCTGTGGATTCATGCGGCGCGGCCAAGCTCGACTTCTCTCCACTTTTTTTTTTTTTTTTTTTAGTCACTCAGAACTCTTTTGGCAGGATTCCAGCTTCACCTGTGCAACCACTGAACCTGATATGCGGAAACCAAGCACTGGTCATTGGGGGCCATACTGGGAATCATTCTTAATAGATTGAAATGGATTTGTCCCCAGGGACTGTCTGGTCCGTCGCACGAGAAGCAGTACCAGCCAGCCTACACAATCATTTGTACAAATCTGCCTGCAAGACACATAGTCAATATACACCTCCATTAAATGTGATGTAGTGCTGCAGTTCCATTAAAAATCATCTCACTGTTTCCTATCATTATCTCGGGGGCTCGGACTGGTGTAGCTCATGTTGCAGCCAATAAGTCTTTTCTGGTCTCGTCCTAAAAAAGAGCATGTGGTCCAAAAATGCGACGGGTTTCAACTGTATTGCACATGCATTTGATTAGTTCAACCGCAGTCCAATGGCTGCAACTTAAGTGCGGTGATGGCACTAATATGGCGTCTAATATGGATCACGCGCCTCAAGTTAACGGGGCTGTCTTTTCATGGCTGCGTCTCACTTTTAAGAACGGTTTTGAAAACTGATGTTTGCCAGAACTAATGAAGGTACGAAGGTTTTCCAGACATGATTCGAATCTAATCCAGAATCGAATGAAGTCTATGTTGATATTGTCTGGTCAAAACAGTCTCAGAATTCATTTGAATCACGAGCCACGTATACATGGACCCAAATATTCCAATTGAATTCGGTTTATTTGCTCCAACGGAAAGAATTGATTCTTTGTATACACCTCATTCCGAAAGAAAAGTGCCAATCCGAATGAACATATAATCGGATTCCCAGGGGTGGAATATTCCTTTCCCCAATCCGATTGAGGTATCTTGTACCCGCTCAAACGGAAAGTTGTTCTTCTTCGTCGTGTTTTTCTTCTTCTGTTGTTTATTGGCGCTTGGCAAGCAGCTTTCGGTGTGCATTAGCGCCATCTGTGGAACAGAATCTAAACCTTCTATACTTTATTCACAAGTCCACTTTTATTAAAAAAGAATATATATATCAAAATAAAACATGTCCTGAGTTTAATTATAAAATATTAACAATCTTTTCCTGTTTAAATTTATCCTGGGTGCGTTCTTTCAGTGCATGCTCAGATATGACATAACACGCAGATCGAGACGCTCTTCACTTTTAAAAAATGGAGGCCAGCAATCGGCACTGGACTGCTGCGGAAAGTTTGTTTTTGATCCAAATGAAATTTCAAGACTGGACGGATGGACGAAAAACTGGCAATACGGAGTTATTCCGGAAGTCGGTATCACGTGATGTTGATGTTTACGCTTTACGGCGCATGCTCCATTGACTATTCTGGTTGATTATAGCGGCGCATGTAGACAAGACATTGGAATATTCCTTTCCATGGATACCACTGTTTTCAGGAAAGTCATTCGGAAATATTCCATTTGGAAAGAGGAAAAACTCCCCATGTAAACATGGCTGGTGATATACAGTAATACCTTCTCACGTATTTGTCCAAAAATATACATATTTAAAATATTTTCAAGCATTTAATTAAGTAAAAAAAACTCGAGTAAAGTAGGGTTAGACACACAAGCACCAGACTTGATCGCCTGAACAACAGCCTTTTATTGCAGCGTTGGTTGATCTCACAACTGGCACAGTAATCCCGAACACGAGCTACTGTTTGACCCACGCCAAGTATATACATGTACAAAGTACATAAATACTCATATTTATACATTGAACATATACTGTATGTGTTCTTATATTTCTAATGGGAGTAGATGTTGAGGGTTTGGTCATTATAAAAGTAGCTCACAGGCTGGAAAAGTGTGAGCAGTTTTAAGTGTGTGAGGCATTTTGAAGAGAGAAGAAGCTTTTGGAGCTATTCTTATTGCAAATGTTGCGATCCAAAATTGAAAGAAAACATCAATTTTAGAGAGGAGTGTCTCAAATATAGATGTTTTTTACGGTCATATCAATCCTGGAACAAATCTCTTTACTCTTTACTGTCTACAGAAACCAAACTGGCATCAACCCTTCCCTATTTTGAACATTTTGCCTTTTGAAGGACAGTATTTTGACAGCTGATCTCCCACAGGGGCGACTATGCTGCATCTTGTTGTGTTACCATGGAGACGTGGGTGAAAAAGTAAGCCAGCTTCATGAGATGGGATACCATTTTTATCCAAGGGGGGAAAAAAAAGTCGTACCCGATGCATTCATAGCCCCTCACCCCCTGCTTCATGTATTGTTGATGTGTTGTTGAATTAGTCAGGAGGATCTTCGCTTCACTCTGCGAGTAAACCTCAGCCTCCGGTCGCTGGGTGTGCGTGCGTGTAGCGGTATCACATCCCACATCCCATCTAGTCGGCTTAACCTCTCAGCCAGTCGTTTTGGATGTGCCTGACAATACTGAAAATAGGATGTGTTCTTAGCGCCCTTTTGTACTTTAGCCTCCAAAATCTGCGCGTGTGATTGCAGTAATTGCGTCATTATGTCACGCAGCAGGGGGGGCACAATGGCACCCATTGCTAGGAGAATATTAGTTAAACTTAAGGACATTTCCTGCCCCTCCAAATGAGTTCACATTTGTTCCACCTCATTTGTTAGGAGACAGAATTCTTTCAATGTTTCCATGGTTCCCGGTGTTGCTCTTTCACTGGAGAAATATTGGAGCACCTAAATCCTTCCAGGAAGTGGCGGCCCCGCAGACGTGCAGCAGCAGCTGCCTCCTCAAGCTTTGGCGTCATATTTACTATTAGCGCATAAACTGCCGTGATTCCCAAGGATGCCACGTGTGCCTGTCACTTCTGTGGACTTATTTTCCTACCATGCCGTATTCTTTCCGTCGGTAGTGATTAGCCCCCCCCCCGACAAAAACGGTAAGCAACTCAAGCAGATGTGGCAAAACTTTTCATGCAGAAGTTTATATTTTACAGATGATAATTGCTTCAGTCGGGCCCACCATGAAGCTGACATGTGTGCTCTCAATAACTTGACACATTTTCATTCCGAGCTGAGATGGAGCCCGCACAGTTGCCAGGCAACAAGGTTGCCATAAGTCTCTGTATACAGTCATGCCTTGCTTACATCATATGTATGGTTCCAACATTGCTTCCTCGCTTTAGCTCGCTTTTTATGATATTTATTAACAAATGATAACCGTTTTCATTCATTCATTCATTGTCTACCACTTTTTCCTCCTGCTGGAGCCTATCCCAGCTGCCTTCGGGCAAGAGGCGGGGTACACCCTGGACTGGTGGCCAGCCAATCACAGGGCACATATAGACAAACAACCATTCACACTCACATTCCAATTAACCTAGCATGTTTTTGGAATGTGGGAGGAAACCGGAGTACCCGGAGAAAACCCACGCATGCACGGGGAGAACATGCAAACTCCGCACAGAGATGGCCGAGGGTGGAATTGAACTCGGGTCTCCTAGCTGTGTGGCCTGCGTGCCGTGCAGCCCTAGTCCATCCACATATTTATTAATACAACATCTTATTAGGTGCAGTATAGTCGTCTCCTATTTATCTTGCCTTCTAAATACATACAGCTTTTATCATTATTAGAGACCTCAAGACATTAAATAACATCCCCACAGTAATCATTACATTAATATTGCCCAATATAATAGACATAATAAGAAGAAATGAGAATATATTCATTTATTTTCTACTGCTTTTTCCTCACTAGGGTCGCGGGGGGTGCTGGAGCCTATCCCAGCTGTCTTCGGGCGAGAGGCAGGGTACACCCTGGACTGGTGGCCAGCCAATCACAGGGCACATATACGTAGACAAACAACCATTCACACTCACATTCATACCTATGGACAATTTGGAGTCGCTAATTAACCTAGCATGTTTTTGGAATGTGGGAGGAAACCGGAGTACCCGGAGAAAACCCACGCATGCACAGGGAGAACATGCAAACTCCCACTCCGAGGGTGGAATTGAACCCTGGTCTCCTAGCTGTGAGGTCTGCACGCTAACCACTAGACCGCCGTGCCGCCGCTTTAATATTTTCTTCTTGTTATTATTAATTCAGATTTCCCACTGCATGCGTTGACCTTGTGACTGGCGGGGTTGAGTCCAAGGTGTTGCTCACCCACTTCCCATCTTAAATCAACACATAAGCTTCCCCATGACCTTGAACAAGGTAAGCAGTATTAAAGAAGGGGATCAATAGAGTAGCATAGGGACCATTGGTTCATTCTCCATAAATAAACATACAAATCTGTATGAGCTTCATTCCCATGCTAGTCCAGCCTCTTGCCATTTATGTGTCCTTTTACTGCAGAACTTCCTGTCCGCCGATGGTTATTTTTGAGCCCTGCGGTTCAGTGAGACACAGTTTCCGCTAATGACAAAGTTTGGTGTGTGAAGTCACGAGCGCTCGCATCGTTACAGTAATGGACTGTGCATCACAGGGCAGAGAGCCCCTGGATTTGGCGCTCTGCAAGGCTAAGTCGTTTAAGGCTAATCTGGAAGAGGCCGATTGATTGGCCTCAGCGGGAGAGCAGCATGTGCCACTGTCATTGTTTATTACTGGTGAAGATTAAGGTTGGAAGCAGGTAGGGTGAGCAGCAACCATCCGTCTATTCCGCCGACGCCCATAGTCGCAGCATCGTAACAGTGTGGCCTCACTTATACCTTTTCGGGGATGTGATGGCTTTTCCAACAAGGTCCACATTCCAAATAATGGATGAATGCTATGGCCATATGGTTTCATATGGTTATGCTAGAGAAGTGTATGATTAGAATGTATGAACTTTGCTCCCCCATTTGTTTGTGTTATTTATTTTTTTCAGATACTTTTTCAAATATATATTTAATTAATTTATATATATTTAATATATTTATATCTTCACAAATAATCTTGGTTTATTTTGTTCCCTTAATATTATGACTTTATTCCCACAATATTTTGACTTTATTTCCATAATATTACAACTATTTTCCCCAACCTAATTTTCCCCAAATTACAATTTATTTAGTTTTGTCTATTTTTTGGTAATATTTTGACTTTTAAAACAAATAACATATTTTTTACTTTATTGTTTCAACTCTATGCTACTAATAGGATATTATTTTTAGATTATTCTAGTAAAATTGCCACATTTTCTTCTTAATATTTTGACTTTATTCTCATAAAAATTACAGCTTTTTTAAATTTTTTGTTTTGTAATATTATATTATTCCCATAATTATTTTTTTTACTTTATTCCCATAATTTTCCAAAAACTGCACCTTTTTCTCATAATACAGTATTACAACTTTGAAAAAATTACACCTTTTTCTTTAATATTTCAAGTAGAATATTTGTTATTTTTTTAATTTTTATTTTTTACAATGTTCTCGTCAAAATTACAACTTTCTCAAGATAGAGCTTTATTTTCTAAATATTTTGACTTTATTCTTCCAACATTGCAGATGATATTTCCACTGCTACTGCAAGTGCGACTTATAGTCTGGAAAATACTATATATATATATATATATATATATACAATATGTATGGTTTTATATGTATGGCATGGTTTTTACAGCATTATTTCCAAGTTCTGAGCTGTGCAGTGAAGTAAATGTGAAGCGAAGCATCCTCCCTGTGGGTGACAGTAATCCCCATCAGAGGTGGGGGTTTGCTGTGGTGACCAACCAGCAGGGGGTCCACAATTTGCAGCCTTCTGAAAAGGATGAAAGAACTAGAGGCCAGTCTTTTTGGAGAAAATTCCAAACCACCTGCTGCCCCCCCCCCTGCTTACTTTAATGAGTGAGACAGTGAAAACATTTAATGTTTAAAAAAAAAATGGTGGTGTTGTCGCAACATGCACTGATGTGCGACAACACCACCATTTTTTTTTTCCTTCTAAGAACGGTGGTTTTCGACTGGTTTGGCTGTGGGCGACCCAAATTGCTCAAATTTTTCACCTCAAATATCTTAGAATGAATGGAAATACAGTTAAGTTTAAAATGTGCAAAATAACCAACACAAACAAGTTTAATGAACACTAACTAAAAATTATTTGAACAAAAAATGTTCACAAAAAAATGCCGATTTTACTTCCATACAAACAGCTGATCCAATTATCTCTCATAGAAAACATGTTCATGACCTTCTAAGTACTGTTTAACATTAGAAACCTGTTGACATGAAATAACACCCCTATAGTCATCTTTACACTCTTATTACTCAGTATAGTTGACATAAATGAGGCTGTTGCTTATGTGTGTTGCTGTAAATGGGTTCCAGTGCTCAGGACAGGAATTGACGTCGGGGCCGTAATGGTATAGCCCGTGTTGGGGATTATTATCATTGGAAGTTGTGCTCATGTGTGTCACCCAACATGATAGTAACATTAGTGACACCTAGGTTCCAGTGTAAATCACATCATGTCCTTCAATGCGTCTTCTGAATTTCTTTATAGTTGTATTTTACTTCATTTAGCCGAGACCCAGATTCGATTCCACCCTCGGCCATCTCTGTGTGGAGTTTGCATGTTCTCCTCGTGCATGCGTGGGTTTTCTCCGGGTACTCTGGTTTCCTCCCACATTCCAAAAACATGCTAGGTTAATTGGCGACTCCAAATTGTCCATAGGTATGAATGTGAGTGTGAATGGTTGTTTGTCTATATGTGCCCTGTGATTGGCTGGGATAGTGAGGATAAGCGGTATAAAATGAATGAATGAATGAATGAACTTTAGCCATCATTTATGGTTGAAAATGCGTAATTTATGCAAAAAAATGTTTAAATATACACATTTTCTGGTTAATATAGGCTGTATTAAACCATAAAACAGCATGTTGGAATTTGTGGGTTAGTGGAGACTAGTGTAATGAGGTAGAAATTAAATTAGATGACAATATATTGTCATGTTTTTTTTATATATATATATTTTTTCAATCGTACTTCTTAAAAGCAACGTTAAAATCGCGTTTTGTCACGTTCTCGTGACCCAATCTTGTGCCAGCTCTTAAAGCATACAATACGTTTAGGCAAACAAGAGACAGTACTGACACATTCAACATTGACTGGTACTACAGAGAATTGTCGCCACCTATAGGAGTATTACTAGATTACACCCTGCTGCAGGATTATTTTCTCTTTTTTTTTGGCCCAGCAAAGACCCACCAGTCAAGAATCTCCATTTCTACTTCCTGTTAGATTTCAGTAAATATTCCCACTCGCAGTTGTTCTCATTTATGACGCCCTATAAGAGTGGGAGGTCCCTGCGTAGAGCTTCGGATCATAATTCAAGGTTCAGGGACATGGCGGACGATACAGGATGTTTCATGAATTATTGTTGTTTATGCCAAATCAGTATGCTTGTAGCTGCGACTTTTATTCCCACCGTGTCCTAAAGGCTGAACTGATGTGACGGGAATGCTTCCTGACAGGCGAGGCAGCCCTGGTCGTCAGCATTCAGGGAGGGGGGGGGCGACGACACGCAAAAGGTTTTACTGCCGTACAGTAAATATCCCAGCACCGCCTCCTGTGTTTATGTCCCATTAGAGATAAGGGGGGTGTAAAGCTGTTTATTTAGTGTGCGCACCCAACAAACATATGTGTGATGGTGCATCCGTATGTGCCGGGAGAGTGAGCGGGATTATCAGCAGGTTTGCACCCGTCCAAGCCACCCCAGGAACCTCACTCGTGCATGACCTGAATCACAATGAGCTCTTACTGCCACTGACCTCCCTGTCCTACTCCCCCCCTCCCTGACAGTCAGCGTTTACCTCCACGTATTAGAAGCTATACTGTAAAGGCTCCAGCGACCATTGGAACCCATGGCAATTTTGCGCCAGGAAGTCTGTGTAGTCCTCACATATGTTTTCCATAAAAGCAATATAGTGTCGGAATGCGTCTTCTTCAACGTTGGCTTATAAAGTTCAAGCACATCCAGCTCTGACGCTGCATCCCCTGACGTTTTTTTTCCACTTACATTTGGCTCACATACATCAGTTTTGACTCCTGACTCGGGGAACACATTTACAATAAAACACACAAGCACGAGTATTATTTATATATTTATATATTATTTGGAATATATTACTTTACTATATATTCTCATTTCTTCTTCTTATGTCTATTATATTGGGCAATATTAGTGTAAACATTACTGTGGGGATGTTATTTAATGTCTTGAGGTCTCTAATAATGCTAAAAGCTGTATTTAGAAGGTAAGATAAATAGGTGATGTTGTATTAATAAATATGTGGATGGACTAGGTCTGCACGGCGCACAGGCCTCACAGCTAGAAGACCCGAGTTCGATTCCACCCTCGGCCATTTCTGTGTGGAGTTTACATGTTCTCCCCGTGCATGCGTGGGTTTTCTCCTGGGTACTCCGGTTTCCTCCCACATTCCAAAAACATGCTAGGTTAATTGACTCCAAATTGTCCATAGGTATGAATGTGAGTGTGAATGGTTGTTTGTCTATATGTGCCCTGTGATTGGCTGGCCACAAGTCCAGGGTGTATCCCGCCTCTCGCCCAAAGACAGCTGGGATAGGCTCCAGCACCCCCGCGACCCTTGTGTTGAAAAAGCGGTAGAAAATGAATGAATGAATATATTCTCAGTTCTTCTTATTATGTCTATTATATTGGGCAATATTAGTGTAACGATTACTGTGGGGATGTTATTTAATGTCTTGAGGTCTCTAATAATGCTAAAAGCTGTATTTAGAAGGCACCTAATAAGATGTTGTATTAATAAATATGTGGATGGACTAGGGCTGCACGGCACGCAGGCCTCACAGCTAGGAGACCCGAGTTCGATTCCACCCTCGGCCATCTCTGTGTGGAGTTTGCATGTTCTCCCCGTGCATGCGTGGGTTTTCTCCCACATTCCAAAAACATGCTAGGTTAATTGGCGACTCCAAATTGTCCATAGGTATGAATGTGAGTGTGAATGGTTGTTTGTCTATATGTGCCCTGTGATTGGCTGGCCACCAGTCCAGAGAGCAAGCTTCAGATGAATCGACAAAGAAACCCAACATTAGTCGCAGCCCCGCTTTAATTCACCTCTCTTATCCTCAACCTTAATAAGCGTCTTGTTGCCGCACGACCTCACAAGTAGAAACCCCCTGCTGTGTGACGAACGCTCCCATTATTCCGTCAAGTCCGATCCGGCCAGAAAGGCCACTGGATGCTTAAAAGCAACGTTGGCGCCCTTTTCCTGACACCCAGCTGATACTCTGTCCAACAATGGCGAAGCAGCCTCCTCGAGTGCCCTGTGACAAGCTTCTCTTTGTTCCCCGCAGGGCTGATGGGCATTGGCAGCGTGGATGCCAGCCATGCCACACACACACACACACACACACACACACGCACACATATACACTTGGAGTGTCCTCACAAGACTTTGGCATCATGTGTGAACTCAACCGTACCAACAACTCCTAGAGGGAAACCGTAGCGTGAAATAATGTTATACCTGACCTTCATGGAGGAGCTTGCCAAAGGTGTTTAGTGGGGGGGCATGTGTGCGGCCATTGCTGTCATCTTTGTTTAGGTGTCCTCTGTCACTTTGGGGGGGGGCATGGGGAGGTCAGGGTAGTGGTGCAAACAAGATTTGAAGTGCTGATACATGTGTAAACACACGCAGCACCCTGATGTCCAAACATGACCAACCTTGACACCCTCAAACTAACCCCCCCTCGCCATCACTGTATACCGTGGGTTGCCAAATCCAGCGTTACTTTTACAGTGGTGCCCACTGACCAGAATACTACATGCAACTTGTCCTTGTGTTTTTTTGACTAATAATACGCCATAGTCAACACACAGAGATGGCCGAGGGTGGAATTGAACCCTGGTCTCCTAGCTGTGAGGCCTGCATGCCAACCACTCAACCACTTTTTCTTTATATAAAAACATGAATTCACAGCTATATAAACATAGAACCTACCAAAAGAAAGATTCAACTCTTTTATCAGAAAAAACATAGGTACGTTTCAGGAAAATACCAGTTCCCGACAAAAAAGGGAGAAAATTAGTTTTGCATGTTCTCCCCGTGCATGCGTGGGTTTTCTCCGGGTACTCCGGTTTCCTCCCACATTCCAAAAACATGCTAGGTTAATTGGTGACTACAAATTGTCCATAGGTATGAATGTGAGTGTGAATGGTTGTTTGTCTATATGTGCCCTGTGATTGGCTGGCCACCAGTCCTGGAATGTGGTGTTACTTTTACACCAGATGGAATGGGACACACACACATTCCAGAAAGTTCAACTTTTGTCTCGTTAGACCAAAGAGCATTTTCCCAAAGGTCTTATAGATCATGAAGATCATCAAAAACTGAGACCAGCCTTAATGTTCCTTTTGTTTAGCAGTGGTTTTTGGGCTTGCAACTTTTGGCCATTTTTGTGCAGTATCTTTCTTATGATGGAGTCAGACCCGCAGTTTTTTGGATGTTGTTGTTGTGGGGTCTTTTGTGACCTTCTGAATGAGTCGTCGTATTTTGTTTGGCCGGCCACTCCTGGGAAGGTTTCACCACCGTTCCATGTTTCCGCCATTTGTGGATAATGACTCTCACTGTGGTTTGCTGGAGTCCCAAAGCTTCAGAAATGTCTTCATAACCTTTTCCACATTGATGGGTCTCAATTCATGTTGGTTATGTTATTTTTTTCACACATTGCCCATGTAGGGTTGGATTTTTAGTTGTGTTGTCATTGATTAATATTTTAATGTTTGATAATCTGATGAACATTTCATTGCGACACTTTTCACGACACCTACTACGATGTTACACGAAGGCTTGAGAGTAAATGCAGCGTTTGCGTGCAGGACCAGTCAGTCCTTTTTAAAAGCAGCCTTCTTATTTACATCAGATGCTGCAGTGTGGAGCGCTTGTGTCGGAGCTCCAATGTGCAACAGCTTCGTTTAATCACGTCCCAAATCTAATCAGCCTCCGGCCTCACGCATCTCTGCTCGGACGCCGCTTATTTTATAGCGGCGGTAGATTTACAAGGACGGATATTAGAGCCCTCCAGCCAGATAAAAGCGGCGTTTAGATGTTATTGTTTTCACCTCTTGTTCTTTATTGACTTTATAGTTATACCAAATGAAACATCATTCGGGTGTTTTGGGTTTTAAGCTTTTTTATGCGCCAGCATGCCCGCAACAGTTTGAGCCCAAGATGAAAAAAATGGTGGAACGTTTTTGTACGTCCTCACTAAATGTGTGCTGACGGAAGCCCGTTTTCGCCTCTGAAAGACAAAAAATATCCCAATGGTAAGTCGTGGAGCTCAAACATCAAAATAATGATACAAAAAGTTGCAATTATGAGATTAAAAATTTAAATTATGAGATATAATAATTGTTTGACTGTTTATCTCATAATTTTGATTTTTATCATAATCATGACTTCATCTCATAATTTCGACAGTATCTCCAAATTTTTGACTTTTGATTGCTTTTTATCTCCCAATTATGACTTTGTATCTCATAAATATAACTCATAATCTCATCTTTTCAACTTTTTCTCTTATGACTATGACTTTCTTATCTCATAATTGCTGCTTTATCTCATATTTTCTTACTTTTGATCTCCTCTTATCTCTCAATTATGACTTTGTATCTCATAAATATAACAATAATAATTTCATAATGTCAACTTTTGCTCTTATGATTCTTTCTTTCTATCTTGTAAATTCTACTTTATCTCATAATGTTTTACTTTTGATCCTATCTCCCAATTTTGACTTTGTATCTCATAAATATAACTCTTAATCTCATCATTTCAAGTCTTTCTCTTATAATTATGACTTTCTTATCTCATACATTTTAACTTGGAATTATGAAATTATGATTTTTTTAAATCTGGTAAGGTGTGACTTTTTTATCTCTGTTATGACTTTGTGTCATAATTTTGACTTTTTATCTCATTATGACTTTCGTATCTCAGAATTATGATATTGTATGTATCTAATTGTGGCTTCTTATTTCATAAGAATAAATAATATTTCATAACATTTTATGTTATTGTTTTGACTCTCAAAATTTTTACTTTTCATTTCAGCTTCATATGGCATCATTTAGACTATTTATGTCATAGTTATGAGTTACCATTGGATTTTTTTCTTTCAGTAGGACAAATGAGCTTTCATAGATTTTACTGCCTGTTCATCAGCTAAATGGCTTTCTAGTTTGTCTGTGTATTAAACAAGCATGGCTGCTTGGGAAAATGTTCCCACAGGCATGGATTAGTGGAGCTGTGTGGAAGAACCACACCACTGGCCCACACTGGCAGCCCGACAGTGACTGATGGCAGACGCTTGTCCTTGTCTTGCATGCACATGTGGATACGAGACACTGTGACTTTTTTGACATCTGTGCCAAAGCTTTTGGAACCATTCCATTTCTCCAGCCTTTCTTTCCTCAGCACACTTCTTCCATGGTAAAAGGACATTACATTCTGTCAGGAAGTGCAGTAGATTTCTGGCAAGAGACGGTCTTTTCTTTGCTGGTGCAGCTGGTGTTCTGCAGGGGGCCGCCTGGGGACGCATGCCACAGCAAAGGCTTTACACTTGAAAGATAACTTTGTTCCTATGAGAATAGAAAATAATTTCATACCAAGGATGTGAAAAGTCAAAGGATGCGGGGTCACTTAAAAAAAAAAAAATAATGCAAAAATGTCTTTTATATTTAAAGTAAAAAGAAAATTCTGTATCTCAGCTTTGTGTTATTGATGACTAAGCATATTATGAATTTTTCAGTTTTTTTTCTTCAGTTTTTTTATTTACAACACAAATATTTCAGCTTTCTCCTTGTACATTTTTGTTCATAATATTTTGACTTTATTCTTATATTATAGCTTTTTCCCAACTAAATTTTTCCAAAATCGCATAATTAACAAGAAAAAAAACAATGTAACAAATGTAAATGTAAGAATCTGCAGTTATTTTAAAAGAATAAAATATTACAAAAATTAGTATAATAATAGTATAATAATTTAAAATATTAAGAGAAAAAAGTTGTACTTTTAGGAGAATAACTTTGTAATATTATGAATATTTTATTCTTTAAAAATATTAAAGACACATTATAACTTTTTCCCAACATAATTTTTCCAAATTGCATAATTAACAAGAAAAAAAAACAACAACAAATGTAAGAATCTGCAGTTATTTTAAAAGAATGAAATATTATAAAATTTAGTAATAATAATAATAATAATTTAAAATATTAAGAGAAAAAAGTTGTAATTTTAGGAGAATAAATTTGTAGCATTATGAATATTTTATTCTTTAAAAATATTAAAGACACATGTCATAATAATATAAAAAACAAACAAAATCAAATCAAGTTTATGGGAAAATTAGGTTTGAGGGAAAATGTTATAATGCATTGGAATGAAGTCATCAGTTTTGAATAATAATAAAAAAAAATAAATAAAATGGGGGGAAAGAGCAAAGAGTGAAGCCAATACACGGGTGCCTTCCCTCACGCCGTGATGCATTCCGTGCTTGTGCCAAGGAGGCGTTTCATTCACCTCCCAAGCTTCGTCGTAATGCTATTCTTCATGCGCTAAGAAGTGTCTTTGTCTGCTCCAAACCCAGATAAAAGCTGCAGGCAAGGTGCTCTTTGACCTGGTGTGCACCCACATGAACCTCATCGAGGGCGACTACTTTGGCCTGGAATTTCAGAACCATCAAAAGATGATGGTAAGCGACAAGCGGGTAACTAATTGAGAGCTGGAATTCCTTAGACAGGAAATCCCTGAATGATCTTTGTGATATGTTCTCCACAGGTTTGGTTGGACCCCATCAAGCCCATCATGAAGCAGCTTCGACGTGAGTGTTCTTGGATGTCATCATGTCAGGCTTTTTGGAAAAGATGGTCTCAAGTCTGTTCTGAAAACTCCTGTTCCTAACAGGGCCGAAGCACACAACGTTGAGATTTGCTGTCAAGTATTTTCCTCCAGACCACGCCCAACTGTTGGAGGAGCTGACGAGGTTGGTTTGAACACGGAGTGTATGTTGAAGTCAACCCACCTTTCCTGGGAAAATGTGTCTCAATTGGGGTTGATGCCACTTTAGACACTATAGACAAACAACCATTCACACTCACATTCATACCTATGGACAATTTGGAGTCGCCAATTAACCTAGCATGTTTTTGGAATGTGGGAGGAAACCGGAGTACCCGGAGAAAACCCACGCATGCACGGGGAGAACATGCAAACGCCACACACAGATGGCTGAGGGTGGAATTGAACTTGGGTCTCCTAGCTGTGAGGCCTGTGTGCCGTGCAGCCCTAGTCCATCCACATATCATATCTTATTAGGTGCAGTATAGTCGTCTCCCATTTATCTTACCTTCTAAATACAGCTTTTACCATTATTAGAGACCTCAAGACATTAAATAACACCCCCACAGTAATCTTTACACTAATATTGCCCAATATAATAGACATAATAAGACGAAATGAGAATATATTCCTTCATTCATTTTCTGCCGCTTTTTCCTCATGAGGGTCACGGGGGGTGCTGGAGCCTATCCCAGCTGTCTTGGGGCGAGAAGCGGGGTACACCCTGGACTGGTTGCCAGCCAATCACAGGGCCCATATAGACAAACAACCATTCACACTCACATTCATACCTATGGACAATTTGGAGTCGCCAATTAACCTAGCATGTTTTTGGAATGTGGGAGGAAACCGGAGTACCCGGAGAAAACTCACGCATGCACGGGGAGAACATGCAAACTCCACACAGAGATGGCCGAGGGTGGAATTGAACACTGGTCTCCTCGCTGTGAGGTCTGCATTAATCCCTGTGAGGTCACATTAATCCCTGTTTGCTCTTATTTTGTCTGCTATATTGGGTAGTAGGAGTATAAAGGTGAATATAGGGGTGTTATGTCATATCTAGAGGGCTCTAATAATGTTTCCAAAAAAAACATATTGACAGTTACTATGGTACCCATTATGTCATTGTATGGTCATATCATTATATTATAAAAAAAAACCTAAACTGTATTATGGAAAGCAGGAAGTGAACAAATGTTGATTGTAAAAGTACCAGATGGAGGGGTAGGATTTAATAAGCTTTGCTTCTTCCTACTCCTTTTGGACATGTGGAACTGTGAACTGATTATGGGATGCACTCAATTGTAATCTGATGCATGTTCAAATGAAATAAAACCATAAAACTGGTCACTAGGTGGCAGAAATGTTACTATAATTTTGGTGAGACACACAAGCACCAGCCATAATCACCGGAATAACGGCAGGTTTGACTGATCTCACATTAATCCCTGTTTGCTCTTATTTTGTCTGCTATATTGGGTAGTAGGAGTATAAAGGCGAATATAGGGGTGTTATGTCATGTCTAGAGGGCTCTAATAATGTATAAAGGCCAGTTTTACATATAAATAGGACAACTACGACTAGTAGCATTGAAATCTCAGCACACATACCGTAACTGTCAACACGTGTTTGTATATCCAGGTACCTGTTTGCCCTCCAGATCAAGCAGGATCTCTCCAGCAGGTGTCTGACCTGCAACGACACCAGCGCCGCTCTGATGGTCTCCCACATCATGCAGTGTGAGTACTGAGGGGGGCTTCCCTGTTGAGCCTCGAGGCTAACAAGGCAACAGACTGGACTCGGAACGTGTCATCCATAAAATGTCACTGTTGCAGATTGATGGTCTCCTTGTTACTGCGGATCATCTGTCAGTAGCGTGACGGAGCGCCAATGTGACACGTCGCTTTCCCCGAGAAACACAACATTTCTGTGCTGCGCTGTCAAGTCTGACAGCTTTTTTTTTTTTTTTTTTTTTTTTGTAAATGCTCCAAACCGAAACCGTGTATCCATCCATCTTGATTGCAGTGTCATGTATTTTCCACTGCCTGACTTCTGCTCTTTCTTCCTTTTCAGCTGAGATCGGAGACTTTGAGGAGAGCCAGTGCCGGTCACACCTCCTCAATAATAACTACATTCCTGATCAAATGCCCTTGATTGACAAGATCATGGAGTTCCACTCTATGAATATGTAAGCACGCTGTTTTCATTTTGAAATTCATTACAGTTGGTCCTCAGGCTTTGGGATAATAATAATAAATAATAATAATAACAATAACGGGGTGACACGGCGGGCGAGTGGTTAGCGCGCAGACCTCACAGCTAGGAGACCAGGGTTCAATTCCACCCAGGAATATTGTACTGGAGAACAGTTTTGGCACTTTTGGTTTGGTCCTATCTTGCAAGCTGCTAGAATGCTAACTGTTATCCTTTTAGCTATTTTACCCATGCTGTAGGGATATTATACTGTAGAACAGTCTTGGCACTTTTGGTTTGGTGCTATCTTGCTAGCTGCTAGCATGCTAACTTATCATTTTAGCTATTTTACCCATGCTGTAGGGATATTATACTGTAGAACAGTCTTGGCACTTTTGGTTTGGTGCTATCTTGCTAGCTGCTAGCATGCTAACTTATCATTTTAGCTATTTTACCCATGCTGTAGGGATGTAGGGATATTATACTGTAGAACCGTCTTGGCACTTTTGGTTTGGTGCTATCTTGCAAGCTGCTAGCATGCTAACTGTTATCATTTTAGCTATTTTACCCATGCTGTCGGGATATTATACTGTAGAACAGTCTTGGCACTTTTGGTTTGGTGCTATCTTGCTAGCTGCTAGCATGCTAACTGTTATCATTTTAGCTATTTTACCCATGCTGTAGAGATGTAGGGATATTATACTGTAGAACGTTCTTGGCACCTTTGGTTTGGTGCTATCTTGCAAGCTGCTAGCATGCTAACTTATCATTTTAGCTATTTTACCCATGCTGTGGGGATATTATACTGTAGAACCGTCTTGGCACTTTTGGTTTGGTGCTATCTTGCTAGCTGCTAGCATGCTAACTTATCATTTTAGCTATTTTACCCATGCTGTAGGGATATTATACTGTAGAACAGTCTTGGCACTTTTGGTTTGGTGCTATCTTGCTAGCTGCTAGCATGCTAACTGTTATCATTTTAGCTATTTTACCCATGCT